>NC_140413.1:20257500-21507500 GCF_965140295.1 Lepidochelys olivacea
GACTGATGCAAAGAATTAATGTAGTTTCTCTGCAATAGCCTTATCATTCTTGAGTGCTCCTTCAGAATCTCTATCATCTAGTGGCCCCACTGGTTGTTTAGCAGACTTCCTGCTTCTGATGTACTTAAAACTTTTTTTTTTTGCTATTACTTTTGGAGTCTTTGGCTAGGTGTTCTTCAAATTCTTTTTGGCCTTCCTAATTATATTTTTACACTTCATTTGCCAGGGTAATTGAATGGTACTCTTTTTCATTTTACTGTTTCTCATCAGATCCTACCTGTATTTTTACTATCTTCCATCCTCTCCTCCTTACTAGGACGTAGAAAATCTTCATTAATAGATCCTCCCCTAAGAGATGTCTCTGTCTGAACCACATGCTCCTCCATACATGTTGGATTCTGCCTAGCCATTAGTTTAAAAACTGCTCTACGGTCTTTTTAATGGTAAGTGCCAGAAATCTGGTTCCATTTTGGTTTATGTGGAGCCCAGCTTTCCTGTATAGGTTCCCCCTTTCCCAAAAGTTTCCCCAGTTCCTAATAAATTTAAACCTCTCCTCCTTACACCATCGTCCTGTCCACAGATTGAGACCCTGCAGTTCTTCCAGTCTAACTGGCTCTGCGCACGGAACTGGAAGCATTTCAGTGAAAGCTACCATGGAGGTCCTGGACTTCAGTCTCTTACCTAGAAGCCTAAATTTGGCCTCCAAGATCTCTCTCCTATACTTTCCTATGTCATTGGTACCTACATGTACTACGACCATCGGCTCCTCCCAAGTACTACACATACGTCTATCTAGATTCTCGAGAGAGCCACAACCTTTGCACCAGGCAGGCAAGCCACCATGCAAGTCTCTCTGTCATCGTAAACCCAGCTATGTCTTATGTATATCTATGTTTCTAACGATGAACCACCCATTACTAATACCTGTATCTTCCTAATAACTGGAGTTTCCTCCGCTGGAGAGGTATCCTCATTGTGAGAACAGGTAATAAACAGCATCCAAATGACCTCCACTGTGCCATTCTTATTTTATATATATTTACTGTGCCATGTTCTCAAAATTAAAATTAATTCTTTGTCATCTTCCTCTTTTGGAATTCTTCCCTTCATTCTTTGTGTTAACTTTCTTCATAAATTTGATATTTGAATTAATCCTGCCAGTTTCAATCTGGGCCTGGGTATTATTTTTCTATGTCCATATGGTTCATGCCAATACACCATACACACTGTTCTTGATGTTCCAACCAAGAGGTACTCAGGACACCTGAAGATAATTTCATTGAAGACAATTACTGGAACCAGACCCTAGAGACATGCCCTGATTCAACAAAACATTGATTATGTGCTTAATTTTTAGCACATGAGTAATCCCAGACCCATTTAGCAGAGTTCTTAAGCAAGTGCTTAATTTTGGGCACATGTTTCAATTCTATCAAGTTCAATGGTACTTTGCTAAACAGGGATGGGATTGCTCTATGCTTGAGTTCTTAGCTCTATTGAGGACTCACAGAGAAACTTTCATGGTAGTAATTAGGTCCCGGTCCTGCTCTGTGATTGTGTGAGTGTGACCATGTAAGTCACAAAGCAGGATTGGGACCCAGTGTTGTACAGAATCACTGTGTAAAGTAAAATATATTCTTTTTACAATGAGATTCTAGTGGAGGTAATTTTATCAATGTTATACCCTACCTCTGGACATTGTTATTATCAGCACTTATACAATACATATTATATTAATTTCAGTACTTAATGGTACATCAGTTAAATATTATTATAATCTCTTTAATATGAATACATCAAAATACATGGGGTATGTGCTTTAAAACAGTAATAAAAAGTGGAAGTGAACATATTGCTTATGAAAGGAAGGCACAAAAAGTATTAGACCATGCTATTTATTACATGGGCAAACACCCTTCATATTTAAATCTCTAAATCTCTATCAGTACAACTAAGTTCTAGTACGCAACACTGACCACAAACAGAACGTGGTTTTCAAGAATGTATTTGTTGCTTGAAATTGATTGACTAAAAATTTCTGCACGTAATTCTTTAACTGTTGCTGATTTTTCAGCAGTTCAGTGTGGATATTCACAATCCTAGCTATTGTGATTGTATACACATATTTGCAATTGTATGTTTCTGTAGCCTGGAACGAGGCGTATAACTTTCCTAATCAGATTTCCAGTAAGAATGCTTGCATTTAGCAATTCAGAATTTGATTTCCAGGTTTATTCTTCACTATTAGCTTAACATTAGTGGTTTCCATCAACGTTCTACCCAGTAAACTTGTTCACTTGCATATTTCTGGGACACAAACGCAAAAGGGACATGACCACAGCCAAAGCCACGTTGTTTTAAAATTGGAACAATCATTCACAGAAAATGTTGTGCAGTTTGTACCCAGTTCTATTTAAAGTGCACGAACTTTCCATTACAGAATGTGGGATAATAGAAACTTAAGAAATGTCATAATGGATCAGAACAATGGTCTGTCTAGTCCAGTATCCTGCTTCTGGGAAGGTCAAATCTCGGATGCTTCAGAGGAAGGTGTACAATTCCTCTCAATCCCTGGAGAATTGTGCAATAAAATACCTATGAGGAAAGTTTCTTCCTGACTAAGTAATTATTTTTTTTTACCTAGGTCTAGAATCATGGAGGTTGATATTCATTATAATTTTTATTTCCACATCACACATGACTTCTATAGTGGCCAGTTTAAACTAACAATGGATGGGAGATAACTTGCTCTAAGCTTCTAAAGTATAGGGAGGTGAATACAACATGTGCTCTTCCTGTTTAGTATATGCTAATATATGCCTTCTTTTGGCCCCACAGGCTGTCAAATGCATACAGTAGCTGGGAGAGCACCAGTTAATTTACCTCTTGATTGAGTTAATGATTGGGCAAACTGACCCCTTGCTGTTGCAAGCTCAGGGTTATTCAGAAGTAATCAATGGTTATATATGCCAAGCCTTAGCATGCTGGAGTGGGGGAACACTTCAGCAATATATATATATATATACATATTTCATATACAAAATATGTACATACAGGTGACAGGTGCCAATTAATGTGTGTTCATAGAATCATAGAATATCAGGGTTGGAAGGGACCTCAGGAGGTCATCTAGTCCAACCCTCTGCTCAAAGCAGGACCAATCCCCAATTAAATCATCCCAGCCAGGGCTTTGTCAAGCCTGACCTTAAAAACTTCTAAGGAAGGATTCAGAGTAACAGCCGTGTTAGTCTGTATTCACAAAAAGAAAAGGAGTACTTGTGGCACCTTAGAGACTAACCAATTTATTTGAGCATGAGCTTTCGTGAGCTACAGCTCACTTCATCAGATGCATACAGTGGGGTAGGAGGAGGTATTGTTTCATATTCTCTGTGTATATATAAAGTCTGCTGCAGTTTCCACGGTATGCATCCGATGAAGTGAGCTGTAGCTCACGAAAGCTCATGCTCAAATAAATTGGTTAGTCTCTAAGGTGCCACAAGTACTCCTTTTCTTTCTAAGGAAGGAGATTCTACCACCTCCCTAGGTAACATTAAAGGTGGCCTAATATGTTTCATGTTGAAAGAGCTTCACATTGGAAGATTGTGTCCATTTTGAGGCTGCTATTTAGACACCTGTTTTTGAAAGTATAGCCTGAAATGTAACCACCTTAATTATAGTTTCTTACAGCTGCTTACAGTGAATCTAGTTTAGCTCAATACCAGTTTGTGAAGGCATATCAAGTAACACCTTCATTTTATTCTGCTTGTATCCTACCCATTAACCTCTGCCTTCTTGTACGTCTGTCCTGAGAGTGTTAGAGACTGACAGGGACTATGCCCTCTTATTTGCACTGAAGACACCATGGGCATTACCATAAACAAATGATAATAATAACTAGGGTTGTCAAGAGATAAAAAATGAATCCCAATTAATCACTTGATTAAAAATATTAATCATGATTAATTGTGTAATTAATCACACCGTTAATAATTAGAATAGAATTTGTTTAAATATGTTTGGATGTTTTCTACATTTTCAAATATATTGATTTCAATTACAACACAGAATACAACGTGCTCACTTTATATTTATTTTTGATTATAAATATTTACACTGTAAAAAACAAAATAAATAGTATTTTTCAATTCACCTAATACAAGTACTGTGGTGTAATCTCTTTATCATGAAAGTTGAATTTACAAAAGTAGAATTATGTTTCAAAAATAAAACAATGTAAAATTGTAGAGCCTGCAAGTCACTCAGATCCACTCAGTCCTACTTCTTGTTCAACCAATCGCCCGGACAAACAAGTTTGTTTACATTTGCAGGACATAATGCTGCTGCTTTTTATTTACAATGTCACCTGAAAGTGAGAACAGGTGTTCTCACGGCACTGTTGTAGCTGGCGTTGAAAGATATTTAAGTGCCAAATGCGCTCAAGAGTCATATGTCCCTTCATGCTTCAACCACAATTCCAGGAGACATGCGTCCATGCTGATGACAGGTTCTGCTCAATAACAATCCAAAGCAGTGAGGACCGATGCATGTTCATTTTCATTATCTGAGTCAGATGCCACCAGCAGAAGGTTGATTTTCTTTTTTGGTGGTTAAGGTTCTACAGATTCCGCAATAGTGTTTTGGTCTTTTAAGTCTTCTGAAAGCATGATCCACACCTCATCCCTCTCAGATTTTGGAAGGCACTTCAGATTCTTAAACCCTGGGTCGAGTGCTGTAGCTATCTTTAGAAATCTCACATTGGTACATTCTTTGCATTTTGTCAAATCTGTAGTGAAAGTGTTCTTAAAACTAACATGTGCTGGATCATCATCTGAGACTGCTGTGACATGAAATATATGGCAGAATGTGGGTAAAACAGAGCAGGGGACATACAATTCTCCCCCAAGGAGTTCAGTCACAAATTTAGTTAACACATAATTTTTTTAACGAGCGTCATCAGCATGGAAACATGTCCTCTGGAATGGTGGCTGAAGCACGAAGGGGCATATCTGGGATGTAATATCTTGCAATGCCAGCTACAAAAGTGCCATGTGAATGCCTGTTCTCACTTTCTGTTGACATTGTAAAAGAGAAAAGGGCAGCATTTTCTCCTGTAAATGTAAACAAACTTGTTTGTCTTAGCGACTGGCTGAACAAGAAATAGGACTGAGAGGATTTTAGGCTCTGTAATTTTACATTATTTTGTTTTTGAGTGCAGTTATGTAACAAAAAAATCTACATTTGTAAGTTGCACTTTCATGACAAAGAGATTGCACCACAGTACTTGTATGAGGTGAATTGAAAAATAGTATTTCTTTTGTTTATGATTTTTACAGTGCAAATATTTGTAATAAAAATAATATACACTTTGATTTCAGTTGCAACACAGAATATAATATATATGAAAATGTAGAAAAACATCCAAAATATTTTATAAATTTCAATTGGTATTCTATTGTTTAACAATGTGACTAAAGCTGTGATTAATCACAATAATTTCTTTTAATCTTGATTAATTTTTTTGAGTTAATTGTGTGAGTTAACTGAAATTAATTGACAGCACTAATAATAACCTGGCAATTGTTTTAATGAGGGCAATCGTCATATGGGTGGCCAAACACCTGATGTACTTTCTCTCACTACATTGAAATAATTCGGGGAAAATATTAAAACCAGCCTGGTCCCCTGAGTCCACTGAATTTGAAACTTACTGAATGGGTTGAGTGTCACTATAGTTGTCATATGGCTAGGTTATATCATGTGGATGATTTTGTACACAAATGCATTACAGTAAGAATGACAACATGCAAAAAGAGCAGAGAATAGAAAACCTTTTCTTTCCCATTTTATTGTTGATTAAGGAGCATGTCAGTGTGATCAGCATTCTTGAAAAAGTATGTAAATGTTCAGTCTGTTATTCTTAAACTATTATTTGCGTAGTCATATCATAACAGCTATCTGATGGAAAGTGATAGGGATCAATTCCCATAAGGAGAAAGCTCAGAATGACTTTTCGGTTCAAATATCACCATGACATTGTTAGTTCTAGCTTAAAAACTCTGATGTGGTTTTTGCCTTCAGGTCACTGAAGTATCTACAACCTTGCTGACTTGTATTCTCTTTTATGATAATCCTAAAGATTTCAAGCTGTGCTTGTGATTATTTTAATATTGAGCCAATGATGTTATCTAACGTGTCCTCACTATTTATATAATAGGAAATTTATATTCGTGTTTTGAAATTGCTACTTTTAAAAATTCTGATTGGAACTGCAGAGCGGTACACCCCTTCTGTCCTGAGTGTCCATCATAAGCAGGCACCCAGGATTTTGCCATAGGAATAAGTACAAATAAGAAATATTAGGTAGATTGTGCTTTTCAGGATTCTGGAAATGAATGTCAAACAGGCAAACAGACACGAAAAATATTATGACTGAGAAAAAATCTCACCTCTAAAATGTTGAGCAACCAATGATTTGTCGGAAGTCTGTATGACCTCAAAATGTGATAAATACTTTTTTTTGGCTAGCCATTTCTGCTTGGAATTTCGCAAGAGCAGAATGGCCCAGATCCCCAAAAGTGACTCCTGATTTTGGGTGCCAGGTTTAGCGCACATAAAGGGGCCTGTTATCAAAAAGTGCTGAGCGCCAGCCCTCTAAAAATCAGGCCCTTTAATGAATCTCAAGTTGGACATCCAAAATCTAAACACCCTGCATCTTTAGTCACTTCGGAAAATCTTGCCAATTGTTGACTTTGTAGCAAATCTGCAGATACTGAGGCTTTCACTTAGTGCTGGTCAAATATTTTTCAGGTGATGAAAATTCCTGTTCAAATTTCAAATCTTGATTAAAAAATGAGGGTGGGGCAGGAGACAATTCTTTTAAACTAAACTTTCCTGAATATTTTCTCCAATTTTTTTGACTAATTCTAGACTTCACTTCTGCCTCTCTGATCACAAAGATTCCAGATCCTTCTGTTCCAAAACCACAGAGCTCGGCAGTTGAGTTAACAGAGAAATTCCATTAGCCATTAGCAGTATTAGGCTGGTAAAAAGACAGAGTACCTATCCCATTCTCAGCACAGCATACACACACACACACACTGGACTAGTAGCCAAAACTCATGCCTTTTCCTGGGGATAGTCTCTATTATTAACTTTAAGGAAAAACAAACATAAGCCTGATCTTCTTCCTGAGCTGACTTTTACTAGACAGATTTTTTTTTATCCCTTAGTCCCTTCTGACTCAGGGAGATATATACACTCTAGTATACTATTGTAATGGAATCAGTGTGACCCATTATGGTCTAGCTTCTTGGGTGAGCCAGCCAAATAACCATGTTTTTCCATGCAGGGTTCTAGAACTTGGGATCCTATCACAGGCTTAGCACATGTAAGCTGAACAGTTCTGATTTGGATTTCCTAAGTGGGCAGTGGTACACATATACATGAGCCAGTTCATTGTAATATAATCTGGTTCTTAGATATGTAAGGTCTGATTCTGCAGTACTTATGTTTATTAGGGCTGCAGATTAATCATAGTTAACTCAAACAAATTAATCACGATTAATCACAGTTTTAATCGCACTGTTAAACAATAGAATACCAACTGAAATTTTATTACCTTTTTATGTTTTTCTACATTTTCAAATATATTGATTTCAATTACAACACAGAATACAAAGTGTACAGTGCTCACTTTATAATATTTTTCATTACAAATATTTGCACTAAAAATGATAAACAAAAAATAGTATTTTTCAATTCACCTCATACAAATACTGTGGTGCAATCATTTATTGTGAAAGTGCAACTTACAAATATAGGTTTTTTGTTACATAACTGCACTAAAAAAAAGTAAAACTTTAGAGCCTACAAATCCACCCAGTCTTACTTCTTGCTCAGCCAATCTCTAAGACAAACAAGTTTGATTACATTTATGGGAAATAATGCTGTCCACTTCTTATTTACAATGACTCCCAAAAGTGAGAACAGGCGTTCACATGGGACTTTTGTAGCCAGCATTGTAAGGTATTTATGTCCCAGGTATGCTAAACATTTATATGTTCCTTCATCTTCGGCCACATTCCAGAGGACATGTTTCCATGCTGATGACGCTCGTTAAAAAAATTATGTGTTAACTAAATTTGTGACTGAACTCCTTGGGGGAGAATTGTATGTCCCCTGCTCTGTTTTACCCTCATTCTGCCATATATTTCATGTCACAGCAGTCTTGGATGATGACTCAGCACATGTTCGTTTTAAGTACACATTCACTGCAGATTTGACAAAACGCAAAGAAGGCACCAATGTGAAGTTTCTAAAGATAGCTACAGCACTTGACCCAAGGTTTAAGAATCTGAAGTGCCTTCCAAAATCGGAGAGGGACGAGGTGTGGAGCGTGCTTTCAGAAGTCTTAAAAGAGCAACACTCTCATGTGGAAACCTTACCTAGCAAAAAAGAAAATCAACCTTCTGCTAGTTGCATCTGACTCAGATGATGAAAATGAACATGCATCGGTCCACACTGCTTTGGATTGTTATCAAGCAGAACCCGTCATCAGCATGGATACATGTCCTCTGAAATGGTGGTTGAAGCATGAAGGGACATATGAATCTTGAGCACATCTGGCATGTAAATATCTTGTGATACCGGCTACATCAGTGCCATGTGAATGCCTGTTCTCACTTTCAGGTGACATTGTGAACAAGAAAAAGGCAGCATTATCTCCTGAAAATGTAAACAAACCTGTTTGTCTTAGTGATTGACTGAACAAGAAATAGGAGTGAGTGGACTTGTAGGCGCCAAAGTTTTACATTATTTTATTTTTGATGGTAGGTATTCTTGGTACGTAATTCTACATTTGTAAATTCAACTTTCATGATAAAGAGATTGCACTACAGCAGCGGTTCCCAAACTTGTTCCGCCGCTTGTGCAGGGAAAGCCCCTGGCGGGCCGGGCCAGTTTGTTTACCTGCTGCTTCTGCAGGTTCGGCCGATCGCGGCTCCCAGTGGCCACAGTTCGCTGCTCTAGGCCAATGGGAGCTGCTGGAAGCAGCGGCCAGTATGTCCCTCGGCCCACGCCACTTCCAGCAGCTCCCATTGTCCTGGAGCAGTGAACCGCGGCTACTGGGAGCCGCGATCGGCCGAACCTGCAGACGCGGCAGGTAAACAAACTGGCCCAGCCCGCCAGGAGCTTTCCCTGCACAAGTGATGGAACAAGTTTGGGAACCACTACTCTATAGCTTTGAATGGACTTTCTCTACCCTGTGCTCATTGGCTGTTTGCTCCATCCCTCCCCCTGCTCACAATCTGTTCACTACATACCTGCTCCTTTTACTCTCTCCTGGCCTGTCGTTTTCACTCCCCTTCCATTTCCTTTTAGCTGATCCTCTCCTAACTAAGCCCCCTCCCCCAAAAAATCTGGAACTAACATGATGTTGGCCACCATCACATTGTTCGTGCAGCTTGTATGTTAGACGCTTTCCCCCGCCCTGTGTCTGTTTTTATTTAGAGCATAAGTACTTCAGGCAAGGACTATCTGCTACTCCATGTTTGTATAGTGCCTAGCACAGTGGGAGCCCATTCTTGGTTGGTATTTAGACTCTGTAGTAATAAACATGATCACTACTACTACTAATAAAAACACAGCTTGCTTAAACTGATTTGATTAGATATCTGAGGCTATACTGGAACCCAAAATTGTGTTAAACCCAGACATGTGATCAGTATAATTGTACAGTCTCTGAGGTGAGACAGCTGTTTATTATACAAAATGGGTGAAACCCTCTTGTCCCTGAAGTCAATGGGAGTTTTTCCATTGACTTCAATGGAGCCAGGATTTCACCCAGTGTCTTCCTTATATTGTTACCACATCCTCCAATTCCTTCCCTCTCATTTGTCTGCTTCATTCAAGTGTTGCTTCTTGACATAATCCTAGACTGTGATCTCTCTGGGGCAGAGACTGGATTCTTTACTAGTTTGTACAATGCCGAGGACAATGGGACCCTGCTTCTTGATGAAAACTATTAGCCACTATTGTAATATAAATTAATAATAACCGGAATGACCATCGGTGTCAAATCATCAACATTTGTCAAATTTGACATCATCAGCATTCGTGTGTCTTTCAGAAGACAGCAAAGTTGCACCTCCACTGATATTTAAGATTCATAGATTTTAAGGCCGTCAGATCATGTACTCTGCCCTCCTTCAGTACATCACAAGTCATAGAATTTCATCCAGTTAGTTCTGTATTGAGCTCAATAGCTAAGCATAGAAGTCAGTTTCCACCTAGCCATACCCCTACCAAAGCACTGATGTCAATGGCAGGATTGTTTGGGTAAGGATGCTAGCAGCAGGCCTACTGTCAGTAACCACAATACTCCCGGACCTACCGATATACTTATTAAAGTTAGATGATGACAACTTGCACTCCATTCTCACACAACTACACTTGCCAGCACACAACAAAAAATGTTGAGTGTTCTTTTATATTTTTTTTCTTATTTGAATAATAGATGAAGTATTGGTTAAGACAACAACAAGATGCCGAGAGGAAAATTTAGTTTTTCTTGAATCGTATGCTTAAAAACTTGTTATGTTTAAGCATGATATGCTTGAATTGTAGAGTCCATCCACTTGGAGTTGCAAATCCCTGTTGGGTACCTAGCTGAGAATTACCCATGTAGGGAAATAGTTTAATTAATCACAAAAATATACTTAATGTGAATGGACTGAGTATAGAGTATGAATTAAAAAAACATTTTTGGTGAGAAGAACTATCTCCTGTGAGATTTGCATAAAAATGGCCTCAATAACTATATTTGGGAATAGGGCCCACACTGTTCAAACTGGTATGATTTTTTAAACCTAATTCTTAAAGATACTGAACATAAGGGGGGGGGGGTAAATCAAGAGATAAAGAATACGTACAACAGAAATGGCCCAGAGATGAGTAGCTTTTCATTTTATAAATATTATAAGCCTGACGCAATTCTCCAAGTAATAACATAGTATTCAACACAGTTAATGAAGAGCAACAACGACAAAAAAGGGCATTTTAATTTAACATGGGAGATAGCTCCAAGTCTAGCTCAGCTATGCTGGTGAATAAGTTTTTCAGCCATAATGTTGTTATGGAGACAAATACAGTAATTTTTTTTATCCGTCATTACTGGAAAGCAACTCATGCAGGAACAGCTTTGTATCATATTATCAGAGAGGGAATTATCTGACTTTGTCTGAATCATCAATATGATATTAAAGTGACAACAGTGATTTTTGTACCATGCTGCAATTGGATATAACAGTGGAGCTAATAATATCAATGGTTATTGCCTACGGTCCATAGCCTGTAAAAGATCCAAGTGTTTTTACTCTTCTTTAGAAAATATTTTTATGGGGTGATTTAGATTCTTCTCTGCATTTCCTTTTCTAGTGTGGGTTTAATTGTTATCACTAAAACATGACAGTTTGCCTGGATAAAAGAGTTTACAATCTAAGGTCCCAGTTCAGCAAGATTCTTAAGCACATGCCTAACTATAAGCATGTGAATGGTCCCATTGAAGTCAGTGGGACTATTTATTCACCCAAAGTTAAGTATGCCTTTAAGTGCCTTTCAGATCCAAGGCCTAAAACACACAAAGATAAGAAAATACACAAGACAACTGTTTGGATAAAGGCGTGTGGGGAGATTATTTTTGCTGAAGAAATGATTTCTGGATGAAGTGGATTTGACAGTTTACAAAAATATGCTTGGTGGAGAAGAATCAGAAGATTTAGAAGCAGAGGGCACAATATGAAAGATGGTGTGAGGCTGAGACAACAAGAGAGGACACAAAGGGAAAAGTAAAGGGATATGACTGGGAGATGGACAGGGAGTAAGAGAGAAAATAGCGGGGATATGAGATCAAACATGAAGATGGAATCAAATCATGTATTGCCCTGAAGGGACAAACTTGAAACAATAAAAGACAAAGAGTGAAATTCCTCATTGAAGTCAATGGGAATTTTGACCCAGGATTTCACTCAAGTAGTCAGTGAAAGAACATCAGGAAAGAGAAAGGGGAAGGAAAAGAAGATGATGCTAGCAACAACATTTTGAATGGGCATGAATGGACCGGTGCAGAGGATGTGGTGAAAGGCAACAGGAGAAAATTACACTTATCAAGGCAAAAGATGGCCAAAGAGTAAGAAAGTGAAGTTTTATGTGGAGAACAGACCCTATGCTGTTCCAGTTGCTAAAAGGTTAACAGGAAAGTTAGCTGCCTCCTCAGCTGGGGCTCATTGGTGGCCCAGCAACAGCTGGGAAGATAAAAAGGCTCCAGGTCAGAAGAGGCTGAGGAATTACTGCAAAGACATTCTGTATGGAAACTGCCCAGGTAGCTGGACCTTTCAAAGAAAAGGATCTCAGAATGTGAGTCTGGGAAACAACCTACAAGAGGGGCATTGTAGAAATCAGTAAGGGATTAGGACAATTTGGTTCCAGCTGCTTCATATGGGGTCCCTGTATTAGAGCTCAGAGGAATGGGCAGGCAGATTCCTCTACTAACCACAACAAAATGGTTATTAAGCCTGTAGAGCAAAGGGGTCCAAATCTCAAGAGGCCAGAGACTGTCAACCCTTGCCTAGGGATACTAGCCTCCTAAGTCACTAGACTCTTTACCAACCTGAGAGGCTGGACTCATAACGAGGAGCTGCCAGACATGGGGCAACAAGGTCACTCCCCCAACCAAGGAGAAACTGAAGCAGACTTGCCATAACACCTTCTCATCCACCAATTTGGAAAGAGTTTTTTGTTTGGAATTTCCATAAATTTAATTAAGAGGTTTAAAAAAAAAACAAATGAAATGTAATGTGTTATTACATTATGTATTAAAAATACATTTTTTTCATTTGACCTGAAATCATTTTTTTAAAAGCTTTTCATTTAACTTAGACATTCAATAAATTCCATTTTGGTTTGATTGAAAAATCAGCTATTTTCCCAGTTCTTGTACAACACTGTCGCTGAAACCACGGAAGCAAATGAGGTTGGTAATAGAGAATAGAGAATAGAGAGGGTCGAGTAAGATAAGATGACTGAGGAGAGAGCTCTGGGGAATGCTGACAGATAAGTGAGGAGAGTATGAGGGAATGCTGAAGAAGATGCTGAAGGACTGGTTAGGAGACAGTAGAACTAGTAAAAACAGAATATTTTTCTTTAATTTTTTTGCCAAAAAAGTCCCCTTTTCCATAAAAAAAGTGATTTTTTTACCAGCTTTAAAGAAGACACAAAAACAAGTTTGGAAGCAGACCAAAAGGAGCTGATGGATTAAAGGTAAGGGAGGAAGGGTCTGTGGTGTGGGATAGAATCAAGCTAACCTTTTAAAAGACACTTCCTTTGCCTTTCATATAGAACATGATACATAAGCTGTCCCATGCCATGTTATGTCAGGCTCGCTTCCATTTTATATTGTCGCCAAATGTAATTCGACACAAAGTGAAACAGACTGTTATGTTGCATCAAACACTTACAGAAAGGATGATAAACCTCTAATAGGAAATAAAGGGAAATACACCCAGTGCTCAAAAGCTGGCTTTTTCAAAACAGGATAACAACAAAAACCCAAACTTGTGAGGCAACCTTGTGTGCTTTCTGAACAAAACCAATTCATAAAAGAATATTTCTATCCAAAAGAAACTAATGCTAGGATAGTGCTGAGTTTCTATGGGTTAAGTCCGAAACTGTACCAACATCAAGATGGACAAGGTGACAGCCAAGGCTGTAGTATAAAGAGTAGAACTGGATAAAGAGGGTCAGGTTTCTGGAAGGATCTAGTTTAGCATGGCACCATGGGCTCAGGCATGGAAGCTGGGACAAAGACTGCTTGAGCATAGGCTCTTCAGTCTCGGCATGTAATGCTGACCATTTTGCATACTTAATAAAGATCTCTTTCCTACAGCTCTACGCTACCTGCCTATCACAACAGGATCTACCCATGACTCATCTATCTACAATTTAGACAACAGTAGATGGGAGAAGAGTAACCCCTGCAGTAACCCCCTCGACACACCTCCACCCAGCTATAGTTACTAAGGGATAAATGACTCCTTCTGGGGTGGGATCAGCCTCCTTGAAGCTTAAAGCTACACTAGCAGTAGCCAACTGAGCAGGGGAGACAATGATCCAGAATGAATTACTTGCACCAGCAGAGTGTGAAGTAGGGAGGAGTCTGACCCATCAGGAGTTGCTACATCATTGTGATGGGGCTAGAAGAGAAGAGCTGTCCAGCTGCAGCTGCTGTGCCAATCAGGTGAAAGGGGAGAATGCCTCATCTTAAACTGCTACATCAAGGGCAGTGAGCAGAACTGCTCAACTGTGGCACTTGCAGCCTTCCACCCCTCCTGACAGAGCTAGAGCCTGACATCTGTTGGTGTGATCCTGGGCACCTGTGACAATATCCCATGGGGGCTGAAAAGGCATAGCATAGCCAAGTGACACCCCAGGCATTGCAGTCTCCTGTCTGTAATCTCAGATGGGTTGGCTCCACCTGAGGGATGTTGGTAGATAAGTGGATGGGGTGTTGGGGGCGGGTTGGGGTGAAAGTGGATCAAGCTGTAGAATGGGAGCAGTTTTTACAGCCCAGGAAGGAGTGATGTGGAAGAGAAGGCTGCCTCTGCTCAGAGGTGTCGAGTGTAAGCAGGATGGCTTGCCCAGAGCGAGGAGAGAG
The DNA here is from genome assembly GCF_965140295.1 of Lepidochelys olivacea. Lineage (NCBI taxonomy): Eukaryota > Metazoa > Chordata > Testudines > Cheloniidae > Lepidochelys > Lepidochelys olivacea. The sequence goes on from NC_140413.1 coordinate 20,272,208, forward strand.
GGGGGCTGGAAGGTGTGAGAAGATGGATTGGGAAACATGAGAGAGGTGCTTTCATTGAGGTGCAGAGCAGGTTCTGCAGATCCCAAAGCTGATTTTTGCCATAGCCTGTGTCATGTCCTTCCATCTTTACTCATGTTGTATTCAGACTAAATTCACTTTCACCTTAGTGGGAATGTTACCTTAGAGAAAGGCAGCAGGGTTATTTGTAGAGTCAGGACTCCATTCACACCAGAATGTAAGCTGTGTAGACCCTGGAGGCAGCAGCTGGGAAAGCAGCAGGCCCAGGTCATCCTCTCAGCAGCCTCTCTTCTGTGGAGCCCCTGGCAGGATTGAAAGCTGACATCCCTCAATAGGAATCACTTTGGCTTGTGCAGGGAGGTGTGATTAATACCCCTCTGAGCCAGGTTCAGTGACTGTCATCCACAGTGCAGGGTTTGTTTTGTGAATATTACATCACTCACATTGTATTCCCTTCCTTTCTCCTGTATCCCACTTCTCAGATACTTTAAAATATAACAGAAACCTAAAAGTGCTCTTTGGGTCTCAATTCCTGTGTCTTTTCCTTCCTCTTCTCCCGTTTATCTCTCTAATGCAGCCACTAATCTAGTCCAAGAGTTTGCCTCATGCACACCCAAAAATTCTATCAGATTGTGAATGAGATGGAGAAGCAGAGCTCAGAACATGACCAGATATTTCAGCAGCTTTGTTGACTACCACACTTACAATGGATTAAAATTCATGCTGTCTGGAAAGGAAATATTCTTTTTCGTCTTGTCAATTGATGACTGGTGGGCCCAACATGTATTAAGCCTAAAGCCTACTAGGTACACCAAACTACCAAGAGACTTTGAGAATGCTGTTAAGCTACAGTGGAAAAAGATGGTTTGCAAAAGATACAAAATATATACTGCCTGGTTATACTGAAAGGTGAACTGTCAGGCTGGAAGGAGGTTACTAGTGGAGTTCCTCAGGGATCAGTTTGGGGACCAATCATATTTAATCTTTTTATTACTGACCTTGGCACAAAAAATGGGAATGTGCTAATAAAGTTGGAGGATGACAAGAAGCTGGGAGGTATTGCCAATTCAGAGCGGGAGCGGGATATCGTACAGGAAGATCTGGATGACCTTGTAAACTGGAGTAATAGTAATAGGATGAAATTTAATAGTGAAAAGTGCAAGGTCATGCATGTAGGGATTAATAATAAGAATTTTTGTTATAAACTGGGGATGCATCACTTGGAGGTAACAGAGAAGGAGAAGGACCTCAGAGTATTGGTTGATCACAGGATGACTATGAGCCGCCAATGTGATATGGCTGTGAAAAAGACTAAATCGGTCTTGGGATGCATCAGGGGAGGTATTTCCAGTAGAGATAAGGAGGTGTTAGTACCGTTATACACAGCACTGGTGAGACCTCATCTGGAATACTGTGTGCAGTTCTGGTGTCCCATGTTTAAGAAGGATGAATTCAAACTGGAACAGGTACAGAGAAGGGCTACTAGGATGATTTGAGGAATGGAAAACTTGTCTTATGAGAGGAGACTCAAAGAGCTTGGCCTGTTCAGCCTAACCAAAAGAAGGCTGAGGGGAGATATGATTGCTTTCTATAAATATATCCATGGGATAAATACCAGGGAGGGAGAGGAATTATTTAAGCTCAGTACCAACAAATTGAATGTATTTATTGGAAATTTATATCTATATATAAATGGCATAAACAATGACACCAGACACTGATCTTGCAGTTAGAAATTTATGAAATATGATGGGAAGTTTGGAAATGTGCTAAAAATAAAGATAAGTTTGTATGTGAAAAGAGGACCCTGCTTAAAGTGAAATAGTAAACCCAGTACCTATAACAAGGTCTCATTACAGACAATGAGTCAAACTGGGATCAGTCTGTGTCATAAATATAAAGGGAAGGGTAAACCCCTTTGAAATCCCTCCTGGCCAGGGGAAAGCTCCTCTCACCTGTAAAGGGTTAAGAAGCTAAAGGTAACCTCGCTGGCACCTGACCAAAATGACCAATGAGGAGACAAGATACTTTCAAAAGCTGGGAGGAGGGAGAGAAACAAAGGGTTTTGTGTGTCTGTCTGTAGTCGTCTTGGCCGGGGACAGAACAGGAATGGAGTCTTAGAACTTTTAGTAAGTAATCTAGCTAGGTATGTGTTAGATTATGATTTCTTTAAATGGCTGAGAAAAGAATTGTGCTGAATAGAATAACTATTTCTGTCTGTGTATCTTTTTTGTAACTTAAGGTTTTGCCTAGAGGGGTTCTCTATGTTTTTGAATCTAATTACCCTGTAAGATATATACCATCCTGATTTTACAGGGGGGATTTCTTTATTTCTATTTACTTCTATTTTTTATTAAAAGTCTTCTTGTAAAACACTGAATGCTTGTTCATTGTTCTTAAGATCCAAGGGTCTGGGTCTGTAGTCACCTAGGCAAATTGGTGAGGCTTTTTACCAAACCTTGTCCAGGAAGTGGGGTGCAAGGTTTTGGGAAGTATTTTGGGGGGAAGGACGCGTCCAAACAGCTCTTCCCCAGTAACCAGTATTAGTTTGGTGGTGGTAGCGGCCATTCCAAGGATAACGGGGGTAATATTTGTTACCTTGGGGAAGTTTTGACCTAAGCTGGTAAAGATAAGCTTAGGAGGTTTTTCATGCAGGTCCCCACATCTGTACCCTAGAGTTCAGAGTGGGGGAGGATAAGTTTGTATGTGAAAAGAGGACCCTGCTTAAAGTGAAATAGTAAACCCAGTACCTATAACAAGGTCTCATTACAGACAATGAGTCAAACTGGGATCAGTCTGTCATCTTTGTTATCATATGCAAGCTTCAGTTACAGAGACTATGTACCTTCCCACAGATGGTGTAATGAAAGTGTCTCTCTGTTATGCACTGTACTGACAATTGATTAATACATTTCAATCAAGATTAGGTACCTGAGGTCTCTGTCTTATTACTAAAAAGACTGCACCTACATTAGTAACACACTCTTTCTGTATATAACAAGGATAGACTGAAGAGCAAGACTACCATTCAAATGACTCCAGCCCTGTTGAGTTTGAAAGCCTTGTTCCTGAGAACTTGCTGATGGGACAAAAAGGTTCCACCCAGATTTGAAGCAGCCGTACATTGCATGTTTTCTGCAGTTTAAAGCTTTTTCTTTGATTGTATACCATTGCTTGCTTGTGTTTAGGATAGGAAATAAAACAAGAACCGATCAAACAACATATACATCAGACACTTGACAATAAAAAGGGGCAAGTTGGTCATGTTAAAATAAATTAAACAAATAATATAGGTTGATACTAATTTCAAAGGAGCTTACAGGAATTAGGCAGCCAAATCACATTGATTTTCAACAGAGTTTGCTCCCTTGAGCCTCTTGAAAAATCAGCCTTTTGGGGTCAGAAGATTCCCTGTGCTTTGGCTCCTTTTGCACTGTTCTAGTGATGCAAAAAGCGAAGTAGTTACCCTAAGCCAGCAATTGAGGATTATGTCTGCATGGAGCATATCTCTTCTCTCTTAGGTATAACATTGGAAAGACCAGATATCACCCACATATTCAGAATAGTTAAAAATCTATGCTAAAAATAGTATCTCTGTAGCAATTTTTATAGAGACAGGTGGAGACAATTTAATGAGACATGGCTGTTCTACCACAACCGTGTTGACCCAGATACAAGCCAACCCTCCTAGCCTTCTTGGTTCTCAACTCTTGCCATGGTAAACCAATCCCCGAGATCAGTAAAATGGAAAAAATTCTAAAGACAAACAAGTCACCAAAAATATTCCTCCCTGACAAAAAGTACAAATAATAAGAGTGCTATGTCCCAGAGATGGTATAATGCTACCGATATAGACTGACAATGGCTCTGAAATCTTGAATTACATGAGATATCAAACCTCTCTTGACCTGTCACTGAATCCTTATTCACAAAGAACCTGATCCGATGAAGTGAGCTGTAGCTCACGAAAGCTTATGCTCAAATAAACTGGTTAGTCTCTAAGGTGCCACAAGTATTCCTTTTCTTTTTGATCTTACTCACACACTCTGGACCAAACTCATTGCCATCTTTAGGGTTGGGAAGGAATTGTCCCCAAGGTCAGATTGGCAGGGAGCTGGGTCTTTCTGCCTTCTTCTGAAGTATGAGGTGCTGATTTCTTGCTAGGTTCATTGGGACATATCTCACCAAATCAATTCCCGTCCATTTCAGAGACCTTGGACATTGATGCACCTCAGTTCCTTCTAGTCCCTGCATGGATCATAATAGCATAGTCTCTGGAGGGCTTTAATATTTTAGTCTAATCCAGGTTATTCGTCTCAGTAAAGGGATTGGTCTGGATGGGGTTTGTAAATTTGCAACTTTCAGAGGTTTCCTCGTCTTGCTTACAGGGTATTTGGGCTATGTAGGGAAACGTATGATCTGGGCACAGCAGCAGTCAGTGAGTCAAAAATTAGGTGGGTTGAGGTGTGCCTCTATCTTTTTAGGGAGCAGCCTGCTTTGTTTCTTTCTTTCTGTGTTTGTTTTTTTTTTTTAATTATTCTGAATTCTAAGAAATAAAGTACAGTCAGCCTGTGGAACTGTTTACCAGAGGATGCTGTGAAGGCCAAGACTATAACAGGGTTCAAAAAAGAATGTGATAAATTCATGGAGGATAGGTCCATCAATGGCTATTAGCCAGGTTGGACAGCAACAACGTCCCTAGCTCTGTTTGCCAGAAGCTGGGAATGAGCGACAGGGGATTGATCACTTGGTGATTACCTGTTTTATTAATTCCCTCTGGAGTACCTGGCATCGGCTACTGTCTGAAGACAGGATACAGGGCTAGATGGATCTTTGGTCTGACCTAGTATGGCCATTCTTATGTCCTCATGTAAAGTCCCATTACATTGCAAATTCCCAGAACGAGCACACTATGTTGATTATCTAATTTGCCTGATTGTCTGCTATGAACATAACAGTTTGGTGGCCGGTCCGGTGCAGGAGGTCAGATTAAATAATCTGGTGGTACCTTCTAGCCTTCAACTGTATGACCCAGTGCTCACTGAAGTACTTGTAGTTCTTTCCTTTGATATCAGTGGATGCTGGAACAGGTTCAAAGGGACCAATACTGCCAATTTCCTCATGTGGAGTAGTACTTTACTTTGTAAGGTACTTTATTGGCAAAACCCCTATTCAGCCAGGCGAAGGCTGCTAATTACTCTCCTGTTCAGACCTGCTTAGATTGTAACTCCAGAGGTGTATGACTGTTACTGCACTACTCACCCAATGCTCCTTGTTGTGAGTCACTGGGTAGGGAGGGGGCAGGAGAAGCACTGATTCTGCCCACCCAAACTTGCTGGCCAGAGTAGCTCAGGGGGCAGTAAACAGACACGAGGTAAGTTGCTCCATGGAACTAATGAAGTAATTGACTTGCTCCCAGAGCCAGGAAGAAGCCAGGGAAGGAAAGGTGACTCTCTCTGGTCCACTCCTGATGTGGGTTGCTATGTGGTACCTCGTGCTCAGTTTCAGTATAACCCACGAAAAGAAAAGGCGTATTTGTGGCACCTTAGAGACTAACCAATTTATTTGAGCATAAGCTTGTATATAATGTTTTCTGCAGTTTCCACAGTATGCATCCGATGAAGTGAGCTGTAGCTCACGAAAGCTTATGCTCAAGTAAATTGGTTAGTCTCTAAGGTGCCACAAGTACGCCTTTTCTTTTTGCAAATACAGACTAACACGGCTGCTACTCTGAAACCTGTCGGTATAACCCACGGTAATCAAGGTGACCCAACTAGGTTCCAAATGTTTCTTTTTAGCATGTTCCTAAAGATGCTGTTAAAAGAAGGAATGCTATAGACAGCACCATTATCAGGAGCTGTCTGTGCGTCCAGTATGTCCAAAGTACACAAAAATAGCTTGCAGATTGTGTTTGTCACAAAGCACAACCAGCCTTTCAACTTGATTTTTGTCTATTGGGAAGTCAGCAAAAGAGTAATAAAAATGGAGCTGGTGGGAGAAAGTCTCACCGGGGTGAAATTCTTGTGTTTAAAAGGAGAGGCGGAAGTATGGAAAAGGAGCTAAAAGTATCCTGAATTACTTCAAAAGAGTATTGAGGTGCTCAGGGTAGAAGTGGAAAATATGGCCAGCTTTTACTCCCCAAATTCAACAGTTCTGTAATGCAAAGAACAGTGGAGGTGGAAAAGCAGCAGCTTGTCACATCTATACTTAGGCTTGCATGTGGTGAATATGATGCTTATTGGCAGCTATGTAAATTAGTGCAAATTTAGGGCCTCATCTTACCACCGGTGATTTTAGTTGTAAGCCATTATTTATTCAGCATTAAAAAGATTTTAGTTTCATCAGTCTTCCTAACAGCAGGGACTTTGTTTTTGGATGACTCACAGTACAGTTCAGTGCATTTAATTTATATTGCATTTTATAAGAAATTTCAAGAGAACAACTTGTAGTTCCTGAGAGGACATGCCATGGAATGGGGTGTGCCACCAGAGGCCCTTGGTGTATGACCTATACTGAACCATGGCAAACAAGGGTGTGTTAATCTTTGGGGATAAATTGTCAAAGACAAAAAGGGAGTTATGCCATCTGACTGCCTGTTGGAAGAGAACATAAGGCCAGTTCAGATACTGGTGGAGTATTAAATTACAAGCTCTTTGGGACAGGGACCATCACTTTCTTACATGTGTCTACAATGCCTACTGTGATGTCCACCGTCTAATACTGCAAATTGCACTATGGATTTCCAGAGTTAAACTCAGGAGCTGCTACAGCTTGATCTTATGAAAAGATCTTCCCCCCAAAAAATCATATCATATTTTTGGAAAAAAGATCATACTGAATTAGGCCAAATAGTCAAAAACATGATTTTTCTTTGTGGGAAGGGATTTTTTTTTAAATTGTTTTGGGAGACATGAACTGGAATTTTTCAGCTTGCCCATTGTTTGACTGGAAGTGAAACTGGCAAGACCTTTCCCAAACAGGCAAATAGGGAACCATCATTTCTGTAGATCCAAGAGAAAATAATATTTTTTTGACAAAAGTGAAAGTTCTGATTTCGTGAAAAGAGCATTTTCCATTGGAAAATTGCTCAGATGGAAAATTGCTGACTACCTCTAGTAACAACTCATATCCTCTGGACTGGGAACAGATGGGGACCCATAACAGACCCTCATCTGTGGATTATTTTAGCACTGTGAGTACCTAATCTCTGACTGGGGCCTCTAGGCACTACTAAAATAAAAATTATAATATGTACTATCATCTTGGTGAGCTAAGAAGTGTTTGTTCTGTCATTTACCTGTTTTCTTCATCGTTTTTAATGACAAATCATTACTGTAAACTTTACAACAGATGCAGATAAGAAGCTTGATTCCCAGCAAACTGAGAGCCATTATGAAAAAGTGAAGGTAGGACTGGCTGTGGCACTGCTATGATTTAGAAAAGAAGCATCCTGTTTGCTAGTGATCGGGCATGCAGCAGAGGAGCAACTAATGCAGCAGAGATGAAACAGGAAAGAGGAAAAACTCCCTGAAGGAGGAATTACTGTAAAAAGGAATTTTGAGCCACTTAATGAAGCAGAGACAGAGAGGATTCCCTAAAGGAAGAATAGTTACAAGAGGAATTGTTGGCTACTAGGCAATATATATATATATTTTTATGAGTTTTTTTTTTTCCTTTTGGGTCTGATTCCTATAAAAGAATGAGGAAAACCTACCATTTTGTATTAACTTGTTATTTCCCTTCTGCACTCAGAAGATAAGAGTCTGCATAGAGTAGGGGCCTGATCCTGCTAGATGTTGAGTTCCCTGACCCCAATCCAGTGAATGGCATAAGCATGTGCTTAACTTTAATCATACACATAATCCCACTGAACTAATGTGAGTGCGGCTTTCTCTGTATTGGGACAAGAATGCTCATGCCCTTGGAGTTTCGACCCCAAAACGCTGAACAGAGGTTGTTGGGTTTTGGCATCATTCAGTGTGGTCATTGATTAAGGAGGTGGTGTAGGTATACTTTGGATGATTTTAGCAAAGTCTGAATTAGGTTTTTATTTGCTCCTAGTAAATTCCAATGGAATATATCATTGTGTTTTGGAGGAGAGCATTGTGTAGGCATATCCACTCCAATCAAGTGTTCTATTCCATGTTTGGATTTTGGTATTCTACAGCATTTAGTTCATTTCCACATGGGAAGCTGGTCTGCAGTTTGGGGTTGATCACTCTAGGCCAGATTCTGATCTCATTTAAATCCAGAACAACTCTTGAGTTCCACTGACTACTGACTTAATGTAAATAAATTCACTTCTTATGTGAGTGTAATATGGGATTCACATTTGCTTTTCAATAATATTTGGGGTTAATAACTCGGGAAACTAGTTGAAAGGGGTCCAATACATCCTGTACTGCATACTCACATGAGTAATTCTGTGGTGCTTTGGAAACTGGTTAAAATGACAAGCTGTCACCTAAAATGTGAAGGATTTCTTGGATCTGCTTGCATGCTTGGGAGCTCTAAGGGAAGCTATGTGATCTGGGTCACCTGTGTCAGTCTGGAAAGAGCCTGTCTAGAAGCAAAGAGAGTTGAATTGTGCCTCATGGAGCAGCCTGCTTTCTCTCTCTCTGTTTTTGGGTTCTTGTGTTGTTCTAAATTATGAGAAACAAAGTAGTGCTACATTGCAACTGTCCAGCAAGAGTGGTTATATTTTTATCTAACTTTTCAATGTGTATGTCGTTAACCTAACAACCCTTACTCATGTGAGCAGTTCCACTATTGAAATCCATCTTAGGAGATTTTCAGTTGACTTTGAGAGCAGGGTTAGCCCTATAACATTATTTCTTTAAGATGCTGATCCTGCAAGCACTTATGCACATGAGTAACTTTACTCATACTCATATTCTGACCTTTGTTGGTGGAATACTCCCAATTAATTCAATAGGGGTTTGATGAGAATCTGAATTCCAACAGTATAAATCCAGAGCAAATTCATGAACTTCATTTAGCTATGCCTGACTTACAGACATGTAACTGACAGCAGAATGTGATCTATTGTAAAAATGCTGCTATATGAAAACATGGGGGAAATTCTGCCTCAGAAGCACATGTAGTGCTCCCACTGATTTTTAAAATGATCCTTAGTTGCATGTGCCCACATACAAAATTATCTCATGGCGAACAGTTAAAAAAGAACATGAAGTGCTAGTGTGAAAACCAGAATACCTTTGAATGTTCAGTATGAGCAAGCAAGAACACAATCCTGCTCACAGTGAAATCAGTGGGACTTTTGTAGGATTAGGCCCTTAATGCCAATGTTAGAGTAGGAGTAAAAAGTTACGTGGGAAGGAAAAACATCATGCACTCAGAGCTGTCTTGGTGACATTTGCAGTGTTCACTATGGGCGTTGGTGTATGTTTTTGTATACAAAGAATCTCCTGTCTGAAAGAATGTCAACTTCTTTATCTGTTCTTGTTTCTTGATAACTCTGCAGCGATATAAGAAGACTGAGCTGGAACCAATATCCTGCCCCTGGTTTAGTTATTCAGGATAAATAGAAGGTTGCAAAAGGAGAACTGTTCGTGTATAATAAATAGACTGTTTGTTAAAAAAGATTACAGCTTCCCATTGCAATTACAATAAGAAAATAGCCAGTGACAAATATATCCAGTTGCTTTTTAATATCTTACAAAGCAGTCTCATTTAAACAATATTTAATTAAAATTCAATAAATCCACAATGACAAAACATTTTTTTCAGATTAAATTTAGATGATTATTTTTCCATCTTAGCTTTTTCCTAGTGAGAAATGAGATGTGATTAGATTGCTGATCTCCTGTGTTTCCAGTATGAAGGACTATTTCTTTCACTTTTTTTTTTTTTTAAACAGACTTTTTGAAATGATGCACTCTGGTTATCTCATTAGGAAAAAGTATTTGTCATGTGTTAATTATTCACAAGTTTTCTTAAATAAATATAACACATTTACTATTAAAATTAAGTGGTAATGGATGTGGAGATATGCAGAACAGTCTGGGAATTAATTTCACTCAGCATTCGGATCCCATTCTGAGAGCAGTGTACAGTCATGTAGGAAGAGACGGCTCCTTTCCTGAAGAGCTGTCATTTTGTTGTATTTGCACAGCATCCACCACAATGGCTGCTGGTCCATGATTAGTAATACAAATATAATAATAATAATAATAATAATTAATAATAAATTTTATTATTATTTTATTAAGGGACACAATATAAAAGTAGAAGACTGGGAACTGAGGCACAGAAAGCTAGATAGTGAATCCCTTTTTAGTAGTGGTCAATTAATTTTAATGGAACTACCTGTGTGAGTAACCCCTGCCATTGAGAGTAGGGGGGTTATTTAAATCCTAGAATATCAGGGTTGGAAGGGACCTCAGGAGATCATCTAGTCCAACCCCCTGCTCATTTGTTGCCCACTGATCCTAATGGAGCTTTTGTGCATATCAGAGGTATGTCTACATGGCAACATAAGCCCAGGGTTAGTAGAACTCGAGTTAGCAGACCTTGGGTTTGTTAACCTAGAGCTTGAGTGTCTACATTCATTTGTAACTCCAGGTTAGGAATTGTTGAACCCTGGGTCTCAGCCTGTGGCTCTGTGTCTACACTGCACTATGTGGGCCTGATTCCAACCACCCATATCCCAGACTTCCTAGAGCTCTCCCAAAATGTAGCCACTCTAGCCCTTTGTTCGTCGCGCAAGTGGGAAAACTTGACTGTCCACCAAACTTGACTGTCCATAGGACAAAGAAAGTTGGCTTATGGGATTGTAGGATACTTTGTGTTGGTCTCCCAGGGCATGAGTCCATTGCAGCTGTATCTGCACTATAAAGCAATATGGCTTGACTTCAGGGTCCAGGATTGACTCAGGCTTGACCCCTTTACTGCTGTGGGGTCCTGGGACCCTTGGTTCAAGTCCAGGGTTAGAGCGATTCATATGTGGACAGAAGGGAGCTAGGCATCAGACTGAGTTTAAACCCTGAGCTGTCAGTCTTTCCTGGAGATGATGGTGAGGTAAAAATCTGGATAGAAATTCAGCAGCTGAACGTTTTTTCTCTCTCTACATTTCTCTTCTCATTAGGCTAGGTTAATTAGGAAATATATGACCATGATTCACAGCCTCTTTTTTTCAGTGGTATACAAAAGATAATAGACATTTTAACAGTGGTTTTCGTAGTCAGACCTCAACTCACTAGTAGCATATTAGGAATTGTTTTCTGGAGTAGCTACAATATTATACATAAATATTACAGTTAAAGGTGATCTGAAAACCAAGTGTTTGACCTGTCCTGGTACAATACCATCGGTTACAGTGCCACAATATCAAAGTAATGCACATTGGAAAACATAATCCCAGCTATACATATAAAATTATGGGGCCTAAATTAGCTGTTACCACTCAAGAAAGAGATCTTGGAGTCATTGTGCGAAGTTCTCTGAAAACATCCACTCAATGTGCAGCAACAGCCTAAAAAGTGAACAGAATGTTGGGAATCATTAAGAAAGGGATAGAGAATAAGACAGAAAATATCATATTGCCTCTATATAAATCCAAGGTACGCTCACATCTTGAATACTACATGCAGATCTGGTCACCCCATCTCAAAAAAGATATATTGGAAATGGAAAATTTTCAGAAAAGGGCAACAAATTATTAGGGGTATGGAACAGTTGCCATATGAGGAGCGATTAATAAGACTGGGAATTTTTCAGCTTGAAAAACAGACAACTAAGGGGGGATATGATAGAGTTCTATACAATCATGACTGGTGTGGAGAAAGTAATAATAAAGTGTTGTTTGCCCCTTCCCATAACACAAGAACTAGGGGTCACCAAATGAAATTAATAGGCAGCAGGTTTAAAACAAACAAAAGGAAGTATTTCTTCACACAAAGCACAGTCAACCTCTGGAACTCCTTGCCAGAGGATGTTGTGAAGGCCAAGATTAAAACAGGGTTGAAAAAAGAACTAGATACATTCACTGAGGATAGGTCCATTAATGGCTATGAGCCAAGATGGGCAGGGATGGTGTCCACAGCTTCTGTTTGCCAGAAGCTGGGAATGGTCAACAGGGGATGGATCACTTGATGATCACCTGTTCTGTTCATTCCCTCTGGGGAACCTGGCATTGGCTACTGTCAGGAGACAGGATACTGGGATAGATGGATCTGTGGTCTGACCCAGTATGGCCATTCTTATGTTCTTATTTCTCATAGTCCTGAATTGTCACTAGCATAGTCCTCAAAAGCTAACAAGTTTACTGCCCTGGTTTTTGTCCCAGCTACATTTCTGGAGTCACAGACTAGTAAGCTTGAATCTTATGTCCCATTCAAGCCTACAAGGCTGTTCTCAGAAGAGCTTCAATAAAGTGTCTTTTTCACCAAACTATACTGAAACCTTTGTACCTTCTAAAAGAAAATCAGGACTGCTAAATGAGGAATGTCAGGATTGTTGTAGCCGTGTTGGTCCCAGAATATTAGAGAGACAAGGTGGATGAAGTAATATCTTTTATTGGACTTGAAAGCATGTCTTTCTCACCAACAGAAGTTAGTCCAATAAAAGATATTACTGCATCTCACCCACCTTGTCTCTCTAAATGAGGAATATGTCAGTGTCAGCCTCCCCAGATTCACACTGTTACTCTGAGACGTCTTATCCATACAAGGCATGGGCAGGTCTCAACAATAGGGGTAGAACAGCAGAGACAAGAAAAATCTCATACACGTTTGATTAATTTATTTGATAAATGTTTCACAACCAGCTAAGGAGTAAGTCAAATACTTGGAAAGATAGTAGTCAAAATAAATGAAAAACTGCAGAACTTGCCAAACACCTTATACACAGGATAACAGATGAGATGGACCTGGGGTCTGATGCAGTTCAGCAATTCCTATATTCCAAGTGCAGGTTAAAAGGTTTGGGGTGAGACGGGAGGTCCAGTGGTTAGGGCTCTCCCCTGACACTTGTGAGGCTGGGGAGCAGTTCCCTGCTCTGACACAGACTTTCTATTTGACCCTGGGCAAATCACTAAGCCTCTCTGTGCATCGGTTCCTCATGTGTAACATGGGGATAATTGAGCTTTCCTACCTCACAGGGATGCTGCGATGCTAAATGTATTAAAATAAGGATTGTGAGACGTGAAGACACTAAGATAATGGAGATCATGGAAATATCTAAGAAAGATTGTTACTCATCCTGAGGTCTGTCTGAGAAGAATAAAGAGGCATAAAATGATTCCTCTGCACTGGTTTCCTGCAACCTCAAGAGACTCTGCAGAGTTGTTGTACTCCTCCAGTGCTGGAAGGGGATGAAGCATCAGCTGTGAACTCCTTAATGCACTGCTTGGTTGGAGCTGTGAGACATATGTTGCACCAGCTACAGGAATGGTGCTTGGCTTGTCCCTCCCTCCCAATCTGCTCCCTGGGTTGCTCCTGGAGCATCTAAGCAATGCTCCATATACAAAACTCCTGGAAAAGCCAAGACTTAGCCCTTGGAGAGTTTTTGGACTAAACATCTATCATTTCTGAACTTTGACCAGACTTATCTGAACCTTGACCAACAAAATATTGGGATGAGGTGGGAAAATGTGCTTTCTCATATAATCTACAAATAGTCCTGATTAGATAGATAGAGATATGTAACCCTTACTTGCATCATGTGGCTATCAGTTCCCATCTAATGGCTGGACTATATAGAGTTTTAAGAGTTCTCTGCAGCCTTTAAGGAACAGACTGAGCTAAAATAAGAATAGGCCAGACTGCTAAGCTCTTACTCAACCCTTGAGAACATTTACACCTGGGAGTAGTCTCTTTGAAACCAATGGGATCTCTTGATGGAAAAGGTGCCTTTTCCACAAGCCCCATGTGTGTTATTCTTACCAAAACAAGTGTCACACTTTGGGGTCAGGCACTGTGTCCATTAGCAGCTGGGATAGGACTAGACCTATGGAGGTCTGCTACTAGTAGTGGACCCATAGCTGACAGTGGGTCGATGGCGTTATCTTTCATGGTGAAATAAACCAGTGCTACAAGTTTTGCCCTCATTTTTTTTTCTTTTTTCACTTCTTCCATGGTGCCAATGCACTGTTTGAAGCCAATAAGAAAATTGTCTATCTTTTAGGAGGTTACACTGACACCCATTACTCAGTATCTGAGCACCTTCCATATAAAATTGATAGCAAGAGTGAAGTCCCTAGTGGACTTCTTAGAGTCTTTAGCACTTCTCATTATTCAGGGTCAAAACTTTGCTCCTAGGCTAATTGCTTGCTGTCAATAGTTTGATGTGTTTAGACCAATTTCTGTTTGCAAATTATCTGTGATTAGACTAGATATTATGAAGTTGTCATTTAGAATTATTCAGTGAATAGTTTATGCAAACATATATGATCCTATGGATTGCTCACAGACTATGCCCTGCAACTATTGCTTTGAGTATTTTTAATTCCCAAGTCACTGTTTGCACAATGTAAGTATATCATATAAGTCACCTGGTATTATTTTTGCTCCTTGACTGCATGACTCTCATGGGCATGGAGAGCTTTTAAGATAGTTGCTAGACATTTCTGGTGCAAATACATGTGAATACATATGTGATTTCTTCCCATGAACTTTCTTTTGAACAAAAATTTACCCATTCAAATATTCACAGAAAGTGAATGAAAGGAGTTCAAAAATTCTATCAAAAGTTTTCTATCAAAAGAATGCCAACAAATCCATTTTTTGTGCTATTTGCTCAGCACTACACAAGTGTATAGCTTGTCAAGTTCCTTGAATTAATTGGTTCCACTGCCAAAACTTAACCCATTCCACTATATATTATATTTAATTTATTTGGAATGAGTCCAAAGTAGTTTTGTAGGGCTTGCATTATCTTTTAAGATGAGGTCCCTGCAGTTAACATGGCAAAGGTATGCTGGCCTTCTGCTGCCAATGAATGAAAAATTAATGCATCCATTGTTATATCCAGGTTAACTGCCAACAAAACAGTTCCTGAAGATTCATACCAGCAAACCTATGACAGAACTGAGAATGATATTAAATGTGCACATAGTTTGTCAAATATCTTGCTGGCAATTAATAAAGATTTTAAAGCTCAAATACCAGTGTTTTTATTAAGAACCACATTATATATACAAACAGTGCATTCCTGAATCCTCCTGACATTTACTCACAGTAACCCGTCCTCTTAATGAAGTCTTCAGGCAGCGATTTGATTCTGTCCTATTAGTACTTCATAGTTTCCTTACTGATATTATATTGTATTTATTTAGCATCATCTGTGTGGTTGGCACTATACAAATATGAAGAAAAGACATGAGCCTGATTCTTCTCTCACTTACACAGCTGTAATGCCATTGTCTTCAGTGGAGTTACTACTGATTTGCACCAGTTTAAATGACAAGTGAATGAGGTCCTTTGTCCCTTCCAGAAAGTGTTGTAATCTGGAGCATGATGCTTTATTCCTTGAAAGTAGGATTAGGTCTTTAGATTCTTTGGAGAAGGCACTGTGTAATCCTCTAGTTTGTACAGACTTTCATTTGACGTTAATGGGGGTTTGCTCTGGGTAGGGAATGCAGTAATAGGCTCTAAATCAGCTTTCAAAAGCTCTGTTGAATGCTGTGCATGCAACAGTTGGCAATTTACTTTATTCAGGTGGCTCGATGGCTCAGTGCTGCAATTGTTGATTTGCTCTTCATCTCAGGACTAAGGAGTGAAGGGTAAGGATGGAATTTCTGGCAAGCAGTTCACTGCCATTCTAGTTACATGTATCTTATTGTTCGCTAAAGTGGCATGACCTTATATAACGTGACACATGATAGAAAAAGTAATGTGACAGGACATATCAGACAGGCAATGCTGCACACGAGATATATGACACATCTCATCCAAAACAAATATAGCTTTTAACAAAGATAGTACTTTAACAGGCACTTTACATTTCTCCTACCCTTCAGACCTTTGATTGATAGGAGGGTGGATAAGGAGACTGAAACACTACCATAGATAATTACAATTAGAAGCACTTGGTATAGAACTGAACATAAATAAGCTAAGCCATGCAGCCAGACAGGTGAGAGGAGAATTTTTTTTCATTGGCTATCAAATGTAATGGAAACCCAAGAGCATGAAGTAATGATTTTGTTACCCAATTATACATAATACAATGGGACCTCACTAATTTGGGCTAATGTGACTGGAAGGCTAATTAATTAATGTTGTTAATTAACAAGGAACTATACTTGCCACCAAGTTAAAAAAGTATGGATTGGATGAATGGACTATAAGGTGGATAGAAAACTGGCTAGATTGTTGGGCTCAATGGGTAGTGATCAATGGCTTGATGTCTAGTTGGCAGCTGGTATCAAGCGGAGTGCCCCAGGGGTTGGTTCTGGGGCTGGTTTTGTTCAACATCTTTATGAATGATCTGGACACTGGGATAGATTGCACCCTCAGCAAGTTTGCGGCTGACACTAAGCTGGGGGGTGGGGGGAAGGTAGATAAGCTGGAGCATAGGGACAGGGTCCAGACCTATACAATTGGAGGATTGGGCCAAAAGAAATCTGATGAGGTTCAACAAGGACACGTGCAGAGTCCTGCTCTTAGGACAGAAGAATCCCATGCACTGTTACAGGCTGGGGACTGACTGGCTAAGCAGCAGTTCTGCAGAAAAGGACCTGGGGATTACAGTAGATGAGAAGCTGGATATGAGTCAGCAGTGTGCCCTTGTTGCCAAGAAGGCTAATGGCGTATTGGGCTGCATTAGTAGGACCATTGCCAGCGGATAGAGGGAAGTGATTATTCCTCTCTATTTGGCACTGGTGGGGGAAGAGGGGAACAACAACAGACCCACAAAGGGGGAGTCTTGTTTCAATTTTAAAAAGTTCTAGCCATCCCATTGGCTCTTTTGCTCAGATGCCCACTCCCTTTCTTTTACCTATGCAGGGAGACTTTTTAAATGCTTTACAGATAAAACAAGCAGAGAACAGCCACCAAGAGGGACTTTATAGCTACCTGGCTGGCTGGGTGTCCATAAAAGAGAGCTATTCCCCCCACACACTTCATTTATCACAGCTAGCATGCTAAAAATAGCTGTGTGGACATTGTGGCCCCTGCAGAGACTCAGACTAGCCATCCAAGATCAAGACTAGGGGGTCAAGTGGATAGAATGTCTCCACATTAGTCATCTTTTAGTCCAGCTGTAAACATCTTCCATCATAAATCAATCTCTCCACTTCCATAATCATTTTCACTGCTCCTTTTTGCTTTCACTCTAACTGATCAGTTTTCATATGATGCAAACACACCTAAAGTGAAAACCAGTAGTTTTTCACTGCTTTGCTGAAAATATCTTCTTAGATATGTGGATGGGGCACTTGCCTAAGAGTCAGGAAATCTGGGGTGTAATTCTGGCCCCGTTGGAGTTAATGGCAAAGCTCCCATTGACTTCAGGGGGGCAGAATTTCACCCTTGGGAGCTTCTACTGTCTCTGCCACTAACCTATTAGTGATGTTAGGCAAATCACTTAACTTCTCTATGCCTCAGTTTCTCCAATCTGCCAAATGTGGATTATGGTCCTTATACTCCTTTGTGAAGTGCTTTGTGATGTAAGAATGAAAGGAGCAGCATTAAGTAGCTTTGTGTCTGAATGTAGTACCTGCACATTTTAGTACATAACCAGAGTGGACAGGCTCAGACCACCACTTGGGGAAGGCCTCATAAGAAGTTAATATTTGGAAGCACTGTACCAAATGAGACATCATCAAGGGGGCATGTATGAGGCCCATGCAATACTTTGGTAATGTTTAAAAATGGAAATCCGTTAAAAGTGGAATGATACATTGAAAAACAGAACCTTTTACCAATCAATCCAGCTGGGGCAAAACATTCACGAAAGAGGAAGTTTGGTTGGTAATTGCTGGTAGGGATGATAAGTTGTTTATTCTTAAATATATGCATTTCTGAGATAATTTTCATGGTCTAAGGGCCAAATCCTGAGTGGCACTGAACATCTTCTAATTCCAATGAGTTGAAGGTAGGTGAAGGGCTCAGCTCCCCTACAGTTTTTGCCCTATAAAATCTATAGGTCTCCTCTCACCCTGGTTTTACAATGGTGGAACTCCATTGACTTACATGGAGGTATTTCTGATTTACACTAGTGACTGTGAGAGAATTAGGCATTTGATCCACAATCCCAGAATTTATTTCTACCCCCGTTTTCCCAAAGAAATATATCTGCATTGACTAATAGTATATCAGATACCTCTGGTTGTGCGTCAGGACGCTTGTATAGTAACAATATGCAACTTGCTTGTGCAGCCGCATTCATATTCTACTGAATTGGAGCACTTTGGATGATTTGCATATTGTTAAATTGCTTGAAATGTGTCTCTGCTTAGTACTTATATGTTCTGTAGGCAACATTCCTGTGTTTTCTGTTTTGATGCTAGATTCTGCAGAGTTGTGGAGTTTAAAAAAAAGAGTAAAATAAAAAGTCGACAGTGGAGTTTAGGACTGGATAGAAAACCTTGAGCAATCTGGTTACCTGAGGGAACAACTTGAGGCCCTTTCTATAAGCTATCCTCCTCTGCTCAGTAAATAGTGAGAAAAGACTGGGAGAGCACTGTTAGGATATAGATATTCAGGCCTGTCTGTAAAGGCCTATACATTAAGAATTTAGGTGTATTCTTATTACTTAGCTCGTTATAGAGGTATAACAGAAAGAATCAAAATCACTGTGTGCTGGTGTAAGGGTCTTCTCTTATTGAGAGGCTCTGTGCTTAGGCTAAGATCTCTGGCTAAGCAGCAGAGGCAGCCATAAGCTGGGAAGCGAATGGTCACATCCTCACATTCCAAACTAGTCACATTGAAATAAAGCAATCTGGAGCTGTTAGAAAGGTGATCTGATCTATCACCTCCAGAGAAAGGGAAGAGCCTAGAGGATGTAAAAGGAAGTTTAGGTTGATAGTTTTCTGTTCAGTAAGAACTCACTTATCAATAGACACAGCTGGGAAACCCTTATGTCTTTATAGATGTAGTTGTGAAATCCTCACTTCTGTATTGTTTTGTCATTATAGTTCCCACTTTGCTATTGTTTGTCTGTATAATATCTGTCTGGTTCTGTGATTGTTTCTGTCTGCTGTATAATTAATTTTGCTGGGTGTAAACTAATTAAGGTGGTGGGATATAATTGGTTAAATAACCATGTTACAATATGTTAGGATTGGTTAGTTAAATTTCAGGAAAATGATAGGTTAAGGTATAGCTAAGCAGAACTCAAGTTTTACTATATAGTCTGCAGTCAATCAGGAAGTAAGGGGGGGAATGGGAACAGGGAATGGGGGTAGGGAAATTGGAATCATGTTTTGCTAAGGGGGGGAATGGGAACAGGGACACAGGTAAGCCTCTATGGTGTCAGAGCTGGGAAGGGGGACACTAAGGAAGAAAACTGGAATCATGCTTGCTGGAATTTAACCCCAATAAACATCAAATTGTTTGCACCTTTCGACTTTGGGTATTGTTGCTCTCTGAGAAGGACCAGGGAAGTAAGTGGGTGAAGGAATAAGCCCCCTAACAAGCACCACATAATCTTCACTTCTGTACCTATCACTGAAGGGATTGTGAGAAGGCTATAGATAGCAGGAATATAGTGTGAGCACAGAGACTGCGCTTTTTCATTGAAGAACCTCTTCATAGAAGAACCTCATTTGTTTTTTTGTAAATTCCTTGGTATGCTATGAACTCTGATAATATCGTGTCCATAACAATAGATAGTTTTCCAGTTTGAATGCACAATAGTTTGGGTCGCTTTGGACTTGACGTATTTTGCTGTTGACTTAAATGTCAAACTGAAGCACCATTTTCTCTTCCTGAATCTCTGGAACCAAAGGTTATGCTACCTGACAGCTGGCAGCCTGACTCAGTGTCACAGATACCCTTTGTGGAGTGGTGGCTTTCTCCTTCTTCCTTTTATTTAAAATGGTTTCTTCTTGTTTCCTCTTTCACTGAATGGTATTTTGTCATTCTAAAATGGAATGACACATTAATTTCAAGCACTAAAGGGAAACATTCAACTTGAAATCTAGTCAATTTTACAAAAAGAAGTTAAATGTAGTTTCTTCTATTAAATTTACCACCCATTTTTATATTACTTCACATTTTCCTATCTTTTACTTGGTATTTCTCTCTCCCCTGTTGCTGGCCTCGTCTACACTATGGGGGTAAATTGACCTAAGTTATGCAACTCCAGCTACGGTGAATGATGTAGCTGGAGCTGACGTAGCTTAGGTCAACTTACTGCAATGTCTACACTGCGCTGTGTTGACCGGAGATGTTCTCCCATCGACTTGCCTTATGCTTCTCATTCTGGTGGAGTACCGGAGTTGACAGGACAGCAATCTGTGGTTGATTTAGTGGGTCTTCACTAGACCCACTAAATCGACCCCCGGTGCATTGATTGCAGCAGCGTCGATCGATGTGCTCGCTGTATGTAAGATCCACTCAAATAAAAGGGGAACTGATATGGCTACACTTGAATTGGGAGTATAATTCCCAACTTGGATAGACCTGCATGTGCTAGTTCTGATCAAACTAGTGTGGTAAATGTAGCCGTGATAGTGTGAGTGGAACATGGGTTAGCCATTCTGAGTAGAGTCTCACCAAAGTCATGAAAGAAACATTATAAGCAATGCTGCAGGTATGCCCCATCATGGAAAAGTTGAGGGAGTATTGACCAGGATAGCTGGGCCAATGAGATGATGGGACGTGGGATATGTTGGCCAGGGAGTACAAGAGCTAGTAGTCATAGGACAAAGACCACGAGGAAGATCCAGAAAAAGATGTTTTGAGATGCTGAAAGAGGACATGAAGAAGGTTAGTGTTGGCTTGGAGGATGCACTTGACAAGAATGCTTGGAGATGTAGAACTAGAGCTGCTGATGCGAATTGACGGAATTAGGCGAAGGAGAAAAGTGTTCCTACAGAACTACTGATTGGATACTGGTAGCTGTAGCTGAGAGCAAACAAATTCTTATTATTTGAGATGGCATTAATTCTATTTGCATGGAAGTTTTAAGGCAGTGAGACCTTTTTTGTTTTTCAGTGTATACAATCCAGGAACCACCCATGCAGTCATAAATCTGAATTGGTCTTTGCAAATTGCTCCCTTCTCTTTTGGGACTCAAATATCATATAGCTACTATAAGCACTCAGACTTTTTCTAATCTGTTCCATCTTGCTTCCCAGTATATAGGGCCAATCCGAGGGGGGTCCAGGAGGGCCATTTGGCCTGGGCCTCAAGTTCAAAGGGGGCCTCAAATTTAGACACTTGTAAATTTTTTGGCATTTGATAAGTTTCGCAACTTGTTTTTATGCGCATCCCTATTGGACCAAAATGTGACACACTCTCTCAGCTTAGAGCTGCAAATTTAAGCAAATAAGGGATGTGATTTGATAAAAGAGATAATTTTTTGTTAACTGATATAGATTTTGTCATATTAAAGAGTTAAAAATGTTCATAAATATTAATACAAATATATCGATTCTGATGGCACAAGATTAGATCTTGATGAACGTGTCTTCTCAGACCAGCTGATAATATAAACAAACCACTACTCGTGGCTTTGCTGGATCAAATACATGTTGAAAGGTAGAGAATTGTTACATTTTAGTGTCTTTATAGTTTTACGTCTAGTTGACTAAGGAATTATTTATGTATGAGAATTCCTCATTATTATCTTCATATGGTAGCTAAAAGAGGTGACTGGTTGGTTAGTTGATCCTATCTTGTTAGCTTGACCATCATCATAGGCTTCCGTAGTCTATAAACCCAGATTCAATTCATGAGTCCTACATGTTTGACTGTGACTGACATTGGAATTATTGACAAGAGCAATGATACCCAAATGCAATCTTTTCCTCAAATTAGTTGTTTTGAAATTCCAACTAACATTCCAAGTAGCATGCTGATAATCATGCTTTCCCTACTCGTCTGCTGACAAAAAACTCTTCCAAATGGTGAGACCAGCACAAGAGACTGTTTATGCTGGAGTATGGAAAAACAATCTTTGTACTGTGCACCCTTCTTCATTTTGAACAAAAGTGCTGCAAATACATCAGTTCTCTCTGATCAATCAGGATGGAGCATCAGCAGAGGCTGGAGGAAGTAGAAAGACAGATACCATCACATGAGAGTTCAACATTACACAAAGAAAATTATGTTTGCATGGAAATCAGCCCGTAGGGCAGCATCAGCAAAAAGTTCAGTTGAGAATTTACTCTTGACTGAACTCTCTACAGAAACTAATAATGAAAAAAACTTCTTGAGCGCATCCTGAATATCATCCTTTTTCTTTCTGAGTGGGGATTGGCTTTCTTTGGTTCCAGTCAACATATTGGTGATCGTGCAAATGGAAACTTTCTAGGCATAGTTGAGCTCCTCAGCAAATATGACCCACTTTTATCAGAGCATGTTAAACGTGTTTGAGAATCGCAAGAGAGTCAAAAGTGCATGCAAGTCCATTATCTCTCCACAAGCCTACAAAATGAGTTTATTGAGCTATATGGGTCATTTGTACAAACAACAATTCTTGATGAGATTTGAAATGCCAAGAACTTTTCAATCATTGTTGTTGCCACTCCAGATTGTTCTCACAAGGAACAGACTACTATGGTTATTCAATATGCTAAGATTGTAGACAGCTCAAAATTTTCAGTTGAAGAAAGGTTTATTCTGTTTTATAATTTCATGAGAAAAACTGGAAAAGAAATTGATGCTCAAGCACTAGCCATTCTAGAAGGTTTTAAGTTAGATTTTCAAGTCTGCATTGATTAAACTATCACAGTAGAGATAATATGGCTGGGAAGTACAAAGGTGTACAAGCAGTTCTGCTTGAGCATAATTCAAACTGTAATTTCTCCAGCTGTGGAAACCACGCATTAAACCTTGCAGGTGTTGACTGTGATGAATCATGCAAGGAGGCAATTATTTACTTTGGAACTGTTCAGCAAATGTACAATCTCTTCAGTAGCAGTCCACAAAGGTGGGAAATTCTGAAGCAATATCTTCCTGTTCCACTGCATGGGATGTCCAAAACTAGATGGCTCGCATGGATTGATGGTGTTCAGCTAGTTGCACAGCATTTGAATTCAGTGAGAAAGGCTTTAAATGAGCTTGAATGTCTCAATCTCACTGCACAGGCTCAAATGGAACTTCAGTCTATTCAAAAGCACATTTCCAAATTTGAATGCATTCGGACATCATCTTTGTGGATGAAGTTACTTACAATGATCCATCAAACTAATCTGGTAATTGAAGCATGCAGTGCTACACTGGATGTTGAGAGGGATAACACTGAAAGTCTTATCAATGACATTCAACAGATTCATGAACAATGGGATGAGTCCCAATTAGTAGCACAGAATATTGTTATTTCATTGGAGTTTTCCACGAATCGCAACTTACCTACTGAATCCGATGCTGAGCAGCATTACAGGGTCAACGTCTTCCTTGTCATCATTGACTCTATTCAATCAGGTCATACACACAATCTGAGTCACTGTGACTAATTTGTACCCTTTTTGGGTTCCTTTGGCAGTTCAACAAACTGAGTAATAAAGATCTACTTTCTATAGCTGAACAATTTCAGCAACAGTACAACAAAGAAATCTCAAAAGATCTCAGTGACGAGGTCATCTTCCTCAAACAAATATATTCCAAGAACTTTAAACTGGATTGCAAGCCAAAGGAATTGTTTCAAGAAATACTTGAACTTGAACTCTCTGTGGTGTTTCCTAATATCATAATTACAGTGTATATTTTTGTCAGTTTGCCTGCATCAGTGGCTTCAGGTGAACGCACCTTCAATGTGTTGAAACAGGTAAAGAACTGTCACCATTCAACTATGGGACAAGAGCGTTTGAATGGGCTCGCCATGCTAAATATCAGTGGTGACATTGCATGAAAGCTAGATTTTTCCTTAATAATTAGTGCATTTGCACAGAAAAAGGATAGAAAAGCATTTGTTAAATACAAAAAAAAATGAAATTATGTCTCACTCTTTTTTGGTGCCTTATTTTGTTTTCATGTGTCATCATTTTTAATTTTTATTATGGCTAGGGGCCTCAGAATCTGGAATTGTCCTGGGCCTCTCTCGACCTCTGAGAGGACCTGCCAGAATAGTCATAAAGTTACATCTTTGCAAATGTTACAGCATATTGTCTAGGTTGCCAATAGCCATTACTTTTATCAAAGGTACACAGCAGAAGGTTACTTTCTTATTATTAATATTTCTACTGAGCTAGTACCAAAGAACTCCAAACAGAGATTAGGGCTCCATTGTAGCAGGCACCATTCAGCAAATGGCTCAAAGACAATCCCTGTCTCAGACAGTCCACAGTCTGTTAGGCCTTGTCTCCACTAGGGATACCCTCATTCCAGCCACCGATGGCCAGGTACAGAGACACCGGTGTGACTCCTTAGGTAAACTGTAATTTGATCTGCTCCATCTTACCCTCACTTAAAACTGGGGGTAAACTGCACCAATATAAACTATGGCTTACCTTTGTCTACAACTGGAGTTTCTACTGGAGCAGATAAACAGGTAGCTGGAATCTGGCTAAATTTCCAGTGTAACAAGGCTTTCAACAATAGGCAACAGATGATTAAATGGACAGATCAGAGAATGAGGGGAGACACCACCTAATAGTAGGGAAAGCTGCATTTGCAGAAGTGAATAGTGATAATGGTCTCAGTGGTCAAAGCTGGTGATCCCAAATAATGCTGTAATAAATCCACTGGCTCCTATACTTTATCCTCTCCTCTGTTTCCAGTTCAGATAAATCAGGAATTCTCTTCCCTTCTTTACAGTTCCTGTGATAATGAAATGAATGTGCTGATTTTAACTACCAAGGCTCAGATTATACATAATTTGCTTATCAAGGACACCCTCTAACTAACAAGTACTGCAACATATTTTGATGGCTCATCTCTTGAATATAAATGAACAATCAGTGCATAAAGATTTTGAGCACCATTTGCTTTTCTGTCTTATGGATGGTTTTTGTGGTGGTTTTGCTTCTTTGTTTTTTAAATCCATCCATCCATTATTTTCTGTATATCAGCGGTCATCTAACCATTAAAGGTTCTTAGCTCGGAGCAATGATTCTGTGCTTTCATTTTTTCCTGATTAATCTGACAATTAACATAGGCAAAAACAGCTGGTTCTTGCTTTGCAGAATTTCTACAGCTGACCCAAGAAAATGTGGTAGACTTTGAAATTGGAAACCTTTGCCAAAGCAAAACTGAAGTCATATCCTGTGAAATTTCAAGCAAGGAGATTTAAAGTTGGAAAGGAAAATGCCCCCATAGAGCTGAGTATAGTGGGGGAGAGGGAAGGAAGGCTATACATTTTCCCCTCCAAAAGTTACCTCTTTGCATTTGCACCTTGGAGCCCTATCTGCTCCACTGCCAGGGGACCCTCTGCAGTTCCAGAGGCAGGATTTTGTTCCTTTTGCCAACTTTCCTCTGCAGTATTTTCACTTGACTGTTAGGGGAATATGCCTTGGAGAATGGCATTGCTACCTCCATAAAAAGAGCCCTTTGAGCCCCAGATGCACTGTGACTGTGTCTAAAGATATTCCACAAACTCCCAGGAAAGGAGGAAAACACTCCAAAGAACCTGTTGCACTTCTGTGCATTTGATCCTTTTTAATCCTTACCATTCTCTTTTGCTCCCTACCGTACATACACCAGAAGGGAGCACTAAATTCATTTGGGTTTAAAATCTCCACCTCCAAAAATATATTCCACCACAAGGTTTCATTTCACCACCATTTCTTTTTAAAAATTTGGAGGCACTCTTCTTTTGCTTTTTGATTATTCTTTCCCACTCTTTCATTTCAGGAACCTTCTCTCTCTACTGACCATGTGCAATAAGGCACCTCTCCCTACTGATTTGCTCTCCTCTTTATTTCTGAAATGATTAGCCATTTATTTATCAGTCCGTCTCCTCAGAAGTGGGCAAACCTAGGTGGCTCTGAGACTTGTGTCTGATTTGCATATGTAATCCAAAATTCAGAGAATTATCTCATGGCTCTTCAAAGCTGACTTGAGAATCTCACCAGACTGAGCCTTCTTTCAGTCTGCTCAGCCTGGGAATGCCATGAGAATCGTTTCTCTTGTGGTCCCTTGCTATACCTGCCCTGGGTCACAGTTGGAACTTAGAAGTATAGAGATTTGGAGGAATGAAAAATAAAACTTCCATGAACTTTTTTGAACCTCACAGACTCAACCTGGCATTGGTTGAAGTTTGGGGTCTTTTTTATCCAGACCCAAACTTACTTTTCTTCCACTATTCTGTTGACACACTCTCTCTCTTCTTCCCCTTCGCCCAGAGCCTGCAGGATTCCCCATTTGACATCATTTCACAAGGTGCTGCTTTGCAGCCATCAGTTTCATGGCAGAGAACTGGGTGGAATTGCTTTTAGAGTCCATTAATAGTTATTCTGAAACAGAGTGTAGGAGTAGTGGTTGAACAATATAGGGCTCTTCCCAACCCCTTCTTCCTCTTTGTAACCATTTGTTGACTTTTTACTAAGTATCACTTGTTTGCTTTAGCTACAAGCTTCCTAGCAATTGTTTTTACACACTCCCATCTTTCCACATCACCTCTGCTTTCATCTCTTTGCTGTATTGATTCCACATCCCAATTAATCTTCTTGTACTTTTGCCGGAGGCCTTTTCACAAAAATAGCTTAATTGAAATCCCAAATTTGGTTTCTGTTTCTAGCTTTACCTGTTCTGTACCTGCCAGCCTTTAAAAAAAAAACAGTCTTCACACACATAAAGCACTCACTATGATTAAATTATATATAATAATAAATTTATAATAGAATAATGTTACATATAATTTAATTTTATCACAGCGTGTAGCTATATCTATATATTCACACACATTTTTTAATAGACATATTTATTTTCTTTAAAGGGAGTAGTGGGAAGGATTTAATGCTCCTTGACTTTCCACAGAGGCTAAGGAACCTCCAGATTCCCCTCTGAGTGTCTTTTCCAGCACTGAGTTTGACCAGTTGCAGTGCTGACAGATGCTTTCTCATTCCCATCTGTGCATAATAGTGATTTTATGTCAACATCTGCTTCAGATCATTTTTCCAACCACTTATTTTTATGGTCTGATCACTATTAGAGTTAGGACCTTCTTCCTGATTGTCTGTCTACCCTTTCCCAGATGAGGTTCCAGATGAGGCTAGCGTCGGTCCCATGGGTCATTCCAAACAACAAGCCACATTATATTAGCACCTGTGTGTACTGTTGTATAAAATCCAAAGGACACTGTGCCTATTGCTCTGCTTCAATGCCAGTGTAGAATTATAGTCCATAAACATAGTGAAAAGATAGTGTGGGTAAAGAACCCCTGGGTAAACTACTGGATCATCACAGAGCAGCGGGAGAGGTAAGTGGGACTAAAAAGTGGAGACTTTCAATTTCAAACTGACCTCTGAATGTAATGGGGGAGAGGAAGGGAATACAGTACTTTTCATTTTGTGAACCCACTCCTTCCATCTATATTAAGATAGACCTGCCCTACAAGAGCCCTGTGCAAGCATTGGACTCCACCTGAAGAGAGTTCAATGCAGGATCAAAGCCTATGCTTGTACTATTGTACATAGAATCATAGAATATCAGGGTTGGAAGGACCCCAGAAGGTCATCTAGTCCAACCCCCTGCTTGAAGCAGGACCAATTCCCAGTTAAATCATCCCAGCCAGGGCTTTGTCAAGCCTGACCTTAAAAACCTCTAAGGAAGGAGATTCTACCACCTCCCTAGGTAACGCATTCCAGTGTTTCACCACCCTCTTAGTGAAAAAGTTTTTTCTAATATCCAATCTAAACCTCCCCCACTGCAACTTGAGACCATTACTCCTCGTTCTGTCATCTGCTACCATTAAGAACAGTCTAGAACCATCCTCTTTGGAACCCCCTTTCAGGTAGTTGAAAGCAGCTATCAAATCCCCCCTCATTCTTCTCTTCTGCAGGCTAAACAATCCCAGCTCCCTCAGCCTCTCCTCATAACTCATGTCTTCCAGACCCCTAATAATTTTTGTTGCCCTTCGCTGGACTCTCTCCAATTTATCCACATCCTTCTTGTAGTGTGGGGCCCAAAACTGGACACAGTACTCCAGATGAGGCCTCACCAATGTCGAATAGAGGGGAACAATCACGTCCCTCGATCTGCTCGCTATGCCCCTACTTATACATCCCAAAATGTCATTGGCCTTCTTGGCAACAAGGGCACACTGCTGACTCATATCCAGCTTCTCGTCCACTGTCACCCCTAGGTCCTTTTCCGCAGAACTGCTGCCTAGCCATTCGGTCCCTAGTCTGTAGCTGTGCATTGGGTTCTTCCGTCCTAAGTGCAGGACCCTGCACTTATCCTTATTGAACCTCATCAGATTTCTTTTGGCCCAATCCTCCAATTTGTCTAGGTCCTTCTGTATCTTATCCCTCCCCTCCAGCATATCTACCACTCCTCCCAGTTTAGTATCATCCACAAATTTGCTGAGAGTGCAATCCACACCATCCTCCAGATCATTTATGAAGATATTGAACAAAACCGGCCCCAGGACCAACCCTTGGGGCACTCCACTTGATACCGGCTGCCAACTAGACATGGAGCCATTGATCATTACCCGTTGAGCCCGACAATCTAGCCAGCTTTCTACCCACCTTATAGTGCATTCATCCAGCCCATACTTCCTTAACTTGCTGACAAGAATACTGTGGGACACCGTGTCAAAAGCTTTGCTAAAGTCAAGAAACAATACATCCACTGCTTTCCCTTCATCCACAGAACCAGTAATCTCATCATAAAAGGCGATTAGATTAGTCAGGCATGACCTTCCCTTGGTGAATCCATGCTGGCTGTTCCTGATCACTTTCCTCTCATGCAAGTGCTTCAGGATTGATTCTTTGAGGACCTGCTCCATGATTTTTCCAGGGACTGAGGTGAGGCTGACTGGCCTGTAGTTCCCAGGATCCTCCTTCTTCCCTTTTTTAAAGATTGGCACTACATTAGCCTTTTTCCAGTCATCCGGGACTTCCCCGGTTCACCACGAGTTTTCAAAGATAATGGCCAATGGCTCTACAATCACAGCCGCCAATTCCTTCAGCACTCTCGGATGCAACTCGTCTGGCCCCATGGACTTGTGCACGTCCAACTTTTCTAAATAGTCCCTAACCACCTCTATCTCCACAGAGGGCTGGCCATCTCTTCCCCATTTTGTGATGCCCAGCGCAGCAGTCTGGGAGCTGACCTTGTTAGTGAAAACAGAGGCAAAAAAAGCATTGTGTACATTAGCTTTTTCCACATCCTCTGTCACTAGGTTGCCTCCCTCATTCAGTAAGGGGTCCACACTTTCCTTGGCTTTCTTCTTGTTGCCAACATACCTGAAGAAACCCTTCTTGTTACTCTTGACATTTCTTGCTAGCTGCAGCTCCAGGTGTGATTTGGCCCTCCTGATATCATTCCTACATGCCCGAACAATATTTTTATACTCTTCCCTGGTCATATGTCCAACCTTCCACTTCTTGTAAGCTTCTTTTTTATGTTTAAGATCCGCTAGGATTTCACCATTAAGCCAAGCTGGTCGCCTGCCATATTTACTATTCTTTCGACTCATCGGGATGGTTTGTCCCTGTAACCTCAACAGGGATTCCTTGAAATACAGCCAGCTCTCCTGGACTCCTTTCCCCTTCAAGTTAGTCCCCCAGGGGATCCTGGCCATCCGTTCCCTGAGGGAGTCGAAGTCTGCTTTCCTGAAGTCCAGGGTCCGTATCCTGCTGCTTACCTTTCTTCCCTGCGTCAGGATCCTGAACTCAACCAACTCATGGTCACTGCCTCCCAGATTCCCATCCACTATTGCTTCCCCCACTAATTCTACCTGGTTTGTGAGCAGCAGGTCAAGAAAAGCGCCCCCCCTAGTTGGCTCCTCTAGCACTTGCGCCAGGAAATTGTCCCCTACGCTTTCCAAAAACTTCCTGGATTGTCTATGCACTGCTGTATTGCTCTCCCAGCAGATATCAGGAAAATTAAAGTCACCCATGCGAATCAGGGCATGTGATCTAGTAGTTTCCATGAGCTGCCAGAAGACAGCCTCATCTACCTCATCCCCCTGGTCCGGTGGTCTATAGCAGACTCCCACCACTACATCTCTCTTGTTGCACACACTTCTAAACTTAATCCAGAGACACTCAGGTTTTTCTACAGTTTTGTACCGGAGCTCTGAGCAGTCATACTGCTCCCTTACATACAGTGCTACTCCCCCACCTTTTCTGCCCTGCCTGTCCTTCCTGAACAGTTTATAACCATCCATGACAGTACTCCAGTCATGTGAGTTATCCCACCAAGTCTCTGTTATTCCAATCACGTCATAGTTCCTTGACATCACCAGGACCTCCAGTTCTCCCTGCTTGTTTCCAAGGCTTTGTGCATTTGTATATAAGCACTTGAGATAACCTGTTGATCGCCCCTCATTCCCAGTATGAGGTAGGAGCTCTCCCCTCACAGACATTCCTGCCTGTGCTTCCTCCCGGTATCCCACTTTCCCACTTACCTCAGGGCTTTGGTCTCCTTCCCCCGGTGAACCTAGTTTAAAGCCCTCCTCACTAGGTTAGCCAGCCTTCTCGCAAAGATGTTCTTCCCTCTCTTCGTAAGATGGAGCCCGTCTCTGCCCAGCACTCCTCCTTCATGGAACACCATCCCATGGTCAAAGAATCCAAAGCCTTCTCTCCGACACCACCTGCATAGCCATTCGTTGACTTCGACGATTCGACGGTCCCTACCCAGGCCTTTTCCTTCCACAGGGAGGATGGACGAGAACACCACTTGCGCCTCCAACTCCTTTATCCTATTTCCCAGAGCCACGTAGTCCACAGTGATCCACTCAAGGTCATTCTTGGCAGTATCATTGGTGCCCACGTGGAGAAGCAGGAAGGGGTAGAGATCCGAGGGCTTGATGAGTCTCGGCAGTCTCTCCGTCACATCACAAATCTTAGCCCCTGGCAAGCAACAGACTTCTCGGTTTTCCGAGTCAGGGCGGCAGATAGATGACTCAGTCCCCTGGAGGAGAGAGTCCCCGACCACCACCACCCGCCTTCTCCTCTTGGGAGTGGTGGTCGTGGAACCCCCAACCTCAGGACATCGCATCTCATGCCTTCCAACCAGCGGAGTCTCCTTCTGCTTTCTCGCCCCAGACATATCATCTGGTCCACTCTCCGCAACGGTACCTGTGGAGAGAACACGAAAGCGGTTAGTTACCTGTGTCTGTGTTACTGGAACCCGGACATTCCGCTTACCTCTTTTGGAGGTCACATGTTGCCAAGCTTCTTCACTGGCCTCTTGGCTTCTCTGTGCAACCTGCTCTATATCTTTACAGCTTTGTGCCCCTAGAAGCCTATCCTGAGTTTTGTCCAGAAAATCCTCAGTTTCTCGTATGCAACGCAGGGTTGTTATCTGTTGCTCCAGACCTTCAATCTTCTCTTCCAATATGGAGACCAGATTGCACTTTGTACAGACAAAGTCGCTTCTGTCCTGTGGAAGAAAGACAAACATGGCACATCCAGTGCAGGTCACAACAGCTGAACCCCCCCCCCCTTCCATATCACCTTCCTACTATGAGCTTCCTCAGAGCAGTTTGCAAGACGTAAGCCTCACTGGGCTCACTCCAGGCGAACTCCCAGGCAAACTCCTGCTGTGAGCTGCTCTGCTGTCCCCCGCTGCTCAGCTGGTTCGCCGCCGCTCAGCTGGTTAGCGAAGCTCTGGCTATTTTTAAACAGCCAGGCTTCCCTGATGCAAACAAACAGACACCCTACATATATATATATATATATATATATATATATATATATATAGGGACTTATGCAAAGCACAGTGAAGTCAATGGGAAGACTCATATTGAATTCATTGGGTTTTGGATCATCCCTGTAGTATTCCCAAATGCAACACTGAGTTTGCCCATTCTAGAATAATACATTTTGGCTATTATTAATGCTTCTTTGTGATCCTTATGTCAATTCTATGGCCTTTGAAACAGTCCCTCATTTTAAACACAGACCACATTGCTAGAGAATCAGCAACACTTACAGTAATACAGAGAATATTTTAAAAATTATGCCATTTAATTTAATATCTTTTTTTTTACTTTAATCTAAATTGCAAAGAAAATTATCACTCAATTTCAAGACTGCTTGACAAAATCTAATTTGTTAGAAATTGCAGCCAGGCTTTAGTCTGCAGAAGATTTCCCATTAAAAAGCTGCGGTAAGTGGGGATTCTAATAAATTTATACTCACATAAATCAGGAATAACTCAACTGATATCAGTGCTGTAGCTTAGAGAAGAAACTTGCTCAGGTCCTGTGTCTACTTTGGCTTATGTAGACCATGCCCTGACCCAAGAAACTCAGACACTTCCCCTCCAGCCACAGTTCTGCTGATGATTTTCAATTCTTGCATGCTACATTGGGAGCACTGAGGCATGTCACAAGATCTTTCTATGCTTTCTCGATAATATGCTGCCTCCTGAGTGTGTGTGATAGGCGTGGCTGGTCACACTATCTATTATTAAGTTTGCCCTGTGCTTTCTAGTATAAGACCTTGTTTTTAGTTGCTTATAACTTTGCCAAAGTTTAACTGTTTAGACTGAAATTTTCCATGGTGAGTGTCTGCCTCAATCTGAATTGTTTTGCAAAATTTCAGCCAAAATGGTTTTCATGTTTCTAAGAATAAGACTAGGGAAAAATAGATTGTTTTGTCTACATTTAAAAAATGGCATTATTTTCTTTGACAAGTTCCAGTGCCCCCATGTTTTTGAGCAGTGACTTGAAATTTAACTGGAGCAGTGGGTGGACTTTGTGTCAGGGATGTGCCTTTTGCAGTCCCAGTGAGAATCTGACCAACTCTGGCCAAGCTATAAGACTTTGTAAAATTGCAGTTTGCACATGCTTAGTACAGATGTCTAATATTTTAGCAGCTAAGTTCCTCAAAGAATCCATCCAGAATGAACATGTTCCAGCCTGTGTTTGAGAAGGTATTTCCCTGAAATTGCAGCTCTGGGATACTACGGGCAATGCCAAATCCAGAACTGGGAACCTGAACTGATAACAGGGAACTAGTCTCCCTTGTGCTTTCAATAACCTCTCTGTTGGGCCCCTGCAGCCTGGAGGAGGAATCTGCCTGATTCAAATGCAGAAGTGACATGACTTGGACCTGTTGAGGATGGGAAGGGGGAGTAGAGGGTGGTAAGGTGATGGGAAGTAGAAACTAGGAATGGAGCGTGGCGGTGGGGAGAGAGAAACTGGGACTGACTGAACAAGGAAACTGGCCCTGGGAGCCAAGACAAAGATTGGGACGAGCTGGGTGGCATACTGGGACTGACTGGGCAAGGAGACTGAACCTGGGACCCATGGAGGAAAATGGGGGAGGAGAAGCCGGTAGGTGGAGGGCAGATTAAGATTATAGATTGGGAGACACTGGGACTAGGGAATGACTTTCTGACAGGGAAGCTGCAAGAACGGTCACACAGCCCTCCCTAGCAGCACAGGTACATCATTTCAGGCACATAGAGCACCCAGTAGAGAAGTAAATCACCACGGGAATGGGGACACCCCAGCCGGTGACCCCTCCCCTGCATGGAGATCAGCTGTTAGTCTCGGCTGGTCTAGAGAAGTGGGAGGATGAGACTTCCTCTTCCCCTGCAAGGAGTGGACAGGGCTGGATCAGGCCCAACCCCAGAATCCTCCCATGGTTGCAGGAAGATCCGCATCCTCCCCTGCTTCCTGCCCCCATTGCTCCTCAGCCATGGTACAGGGAGCTGCTCCCCTATCCATCCATCCCCTGCCTCCGGACCCCCACCTCTGCACCCAGACCACCCCTTGCACCTGGACCACCCTGACGAGCCCCCTACACCCAAACTCCCATCCCATTGAGCCCCAGTTAGCTGCACCTGGAACCCCTTGCAGAGTCCCATTGCCCCTGGAACCTCACTCCCCCACCCCAACTAGCCTCTGTGCACCAAAATCCCCCCACAACTGGACCCCCCACTGAGCTCTCTGAGCCCAGATTGTCCTACACAGAACCCTGTTAACCCACACCTGGATCCACCCACACTGAGCCCCTCCACACTTGGATCCTACTTGGTTGAGCCTGCCTACCCCACATTCGGTGTGCCTGGCATGGAGGGGCAGGGCCCTGGGGTGTTTCTGGGGGCAGGCCCAGCTCTTGCGCTATGTCAGGGTCAGGTGTAACCTCACTACTGAGTCAACGTCCCAGGGGAAAGAGGGAAGTCTGTAGGGTGATCTCTCACCTCTGTGCAGCCAGTGGCCTGTGCTCCCCACTGCCATGCTGGAGCCTCCAAATTTATTTATTGACAAATAAAACTTGCAGAATTTTGCTGAATTTTAAAATATTGTGAGAAGAATTTTTATTTTTTAGCACGATTTTCAATTTTTTTGGCACAGAATTCCCTGAGGAGTAAAAAGACATATTCGAGTGGGTCTTCTGCTGTTGTAAGATTCTACTCAGCATGAGGAAGAGTACACAAAAGGCCCTATTTTTTTAAAAAAGTTAATTAAAGTAATATGTTGCAGGCCAGATGTGACAGGCTTAATCATTTAAATTATGCTTTATCCTTTGTTTTCTGAATAGACCTTTATACATACACTGAAATTCTCTTTTTTGGATCTGTAATGTTATAACTAGAGAGTGGATGAAGTATTCTGAGCATTTAAAAAAACTGGGTCCATATCGACAGTGTTAATCTTATACAGTTGATATCAAATCAATAGTTTTAATATTACATTTCTGTAAAAAAAAAAATAACTCATCACAGGGAATGTACTGCTCTCATTGCATCTTGAGATCATGAGAAAGATTATAAAAGACTTAGAAATAAGTTTCCTATTTCACTGAAACAGGCACCTATATTGTTTGGCTTTGAAACCCTTATCTTAGGCTACACTTGTGAGTTACAGAGCAATAAAGGAGCCCCGGGTGCACTAGCTCACTACCCGTCCACACTGGCAAGGCACGTAGAGAGCTCTGACTCCAGGGCTACAGCGCGGCTGGTACTCCACCTCAGCGAGTGGAATGTTTGCTGCGCCCCTGCTGGAGTGCTGCAGCACCAGTGTGAATGAGGTGTTCCTTTACTGCGCTCTGATCAGCCTCCAGAAACGTCCCATAGTTCCCTTAAGTCAAGTGGCCACTCTTGTTGTTGTTTGGAATCAGCTGTAGGAATGCAGAAATGACCTTTGAAAGCTCCATTTCTGACAGCTGGCTGCTTATCTGCTCCGAGACAAAGCAACCATTAGTATGGAAAGCTGTGTGTGAGAGAGAGAGGCGGGGGGGAGTGTGAGGGGGGTCTGCTGCTGTCTGAACTTACAAGACTGCATGCTGACATGCTCTCAGCCCCCAAAAACCCACTCTCTCTCTCCCCACATATACACAACACACTCCTTGTCACACTCCACCCCACCCCCATTTGAAAAGCACGTTGCAGCCACTTGCATGCTGGGATAGTTGCCCATAATGCACCGCTCCCAGTGCTGCTGCAAGTGCCACAAATGTGGCCACGCCAGTGCGCTTGAAGCTGTCAGTGTGGACAGACTGCAGCGCTTTCCCTACTGCGCTCTACGAAGGCTGGTTTAACTCAAAGCGCTCTACAACTGCAAGTGTAGCCATGACCTTAAAAATCCTTGTCAGTGTAAAATGAACTGATGTTGTGATGATTTAGTGCTTCTGTGAGAGCTCTTTCTTTGCTTGAGTCCCCGGCATTCATTGTGTTGTGTCATGCTGAGGGTTGAGTGAGGACTGATGTCTTCTTGGAATGGCAGTGAAAATGTTCAGATGTCTCTCTGATGAGGCTTAAACTAATGAGCAGTGTTACTTTAAAAAAAAATAGAAAAGAGGGAAAATTAAGAAGTTGGAAATACAGGATAACAGAAGTTTGAAGAAATGAGGCAATGAGATTAATGGAATATGAACGGATTATAAAAAACAGTATTTAGAGTTAGACCAGGAAGTCCGGAAACTGCAGAAGGTAATTCATGCAAAGATTTTGAAATACTGCTAATTTCTGTGGGTGTGTCTTGATATGCTTGGTGCATCTTCAGAGCTCTGCTCAGAGCTATGACACTTCACAATGCTGCTTGAACTCCCTATCCTCAAATCAGAGTCACATCACTAGATTAGTTTAGCTGCCATTCCCATTTCATTTCCCTAGGCACCCTTTAAGTGATTCTGAGGATCAGGGATTATTTACACACTCGAGATCCAGGTAGAGATCAGGCTTTACAGATATTCATGTTTTGGTCGGCAAATGCATTGCCTTTTGTGACCTTCATTAACCCAAGCAGTGATTAACAGTTACGTTATTAACCTATTATATAACACAGATAATATCAGCCTGAATAGTATTTAAAACCATCAGTCTCATTTAATATGCTGTTTTTTCTTTTCTTTAGTAATGTGTTAAAGTTGTTTACAGGATTAAAAGCAAAATTCTCAATAGCTTTAT
Source organism: Lepidochelys olivacea (assembly GCF_965140295.1). Classification (NCBI taxonomy): domain Eukaryota; kingdom Metazoa; phylum Chordata; order Testudines; family Cheloniidae; genus Lepidochelys; species Lepidochelys olivacea. The sequence continues at coordinate 20,308,831 of NC_140413.1, forward strand.
CTGCCATGAACATGTATACCCCTAAGAAAAAAGAATGTAGGCCATACTTATAGGATGGAGAACTCTATCCCGGGAAGCAGTGACTGAAAACTATTTGGGGGTTGTGGTGTATTATCAGCTGAACATTGTCTCCCAGTGACCAAAAGGGGCCAAATTTTTACCAGTGTTACTTAGAATATTTGACATCTGGGTTGCTGGTTCATGTGGTTCTTGGATGCATGAACAGGGGACTCTTGAGTAGGAACAGAGAGGTAATTTTTGCCTCTGTATTGGCACTGGTTTGACTCCTGATGGAATACTGTGTCCCGGTCTGGCGTTCACAGTTCAAGCTGATAAATTGGAGAGGGTTCAGAGAAGAGCCGTGAGAATAATTAGAGGATTAGAAAACCTGCCTTATAGTGATAGACTCAAAGAGCTCAATTTATTTAACTCAAAAAAGAGAAGATTAAAGAATGAATTGATCCCAGTCCATAGGCACCTATATGGTGAACACATATTTAATAATGGGTTCTTCAGAGAGGTATAATATGCTCCAATGGTTGGAAGCTGATGCTAGACAAATTCAGACTGGAAATAAGGTGTACATTTATAACTGTGAGAGTAATTAACCATTGGAACAATTTACCAAGGGTGGATTCTCCCTAACTGACAATTTTTAAATCAAGATTGGATATTTTTCTAAAGGATATACTCTAGGAATTGTTTTTGGGAAGTTCTATGCTCTGTGTTATGCAGGAGGGTCATACTAGATTATCACAATGGGCCCTTCTGGCCCTGGAATCTATTGCCTAGTGCTGCCATTGCAGAAAGAAAATAGATTTGCCCCTAAATACATAACCATATTGCATATAGGAAGGACACATGAATGGAGATATGGTATGTGGCTTGGCTGGAGGAGCTGTAAAGTATAGAGTAAATGATGATGATGCGTATGACAGAGAGGACAGCAATATATTTAATTCTATATCTTCAGGCTACAATGCAGAGTTTAAAATTCCAAATATTTGAGGGACTGTGACCTAATGGTTTGAATGGAAAGCAAAAGTCTTGGATTCTGTTCCTGATTCCACTGCTGATTTGTCACAGTGGGCAAGTCATTTATCTATCCTGTGTCCCAGGTTACCCTTCCATAAAATGGGTAATTGTACTAATTATGTGTCCTCAAGGGATGTTATGTGGCTAATAAATTTATATTCATAAATTATTTTGCGACACTTGTATGAAATTATTTTGCGACACTTGTATTTTGCAACACTTGCTCTCTACTGCAGGGTTGTAATGATTTCATTATATTCCTATCAACTGCAAAAGAAGCAACTACCATTTCCTTTCTTAATTATGTGACTGTCATAATTCACAGAACAGCTTGGAGGTCCTGTCTTCTATTGTATAGCCATTTCCTAGATGTGTACCATAAGGTGCAGCTAATTTATTTTTTCAATCGAAATGAAAGTCTGGTTTGAGGACACATCAACTTGCTTAGTCTTGCCCATCAGGACTGAATAGCTTGTGGTAATTTGAATGTGTTAAGTACCATGGGATACATACATGGAAAGTACTGTAAAAATATAAATTGCATTGGAGTGGAAATGTAGGGAATGTTTCATAAAGCTAAATATAGATACAATTAGGGGCAGAAATGAGACTTAAGACAAAATTGTCAACAGTGCAAAGGTTGAAATCCTGCAGCTGCATAGAACTCCAGTGGTCTTTGGAAGTGGGTGTATTCATTTCATGTGGGGTATTTATAATGTTCTATTACTTTTGTATGAATTTAGAAGTTAATTACAGGCCCCATCAGCTCTTTCACTTTGATGACATCTCAGTGAAATTTATTCAAGCATTATGTGACTGGTTGCAAGGAAGATTATCAGAAACTCAGGGAAGTGTAATAATCAGGGGATTTCTTTGTTAATCAAGGACTTAAGAAAAAATAAATTATTTAACACTACATTGATCTTAAATTTTGCTGATGGCAAATTTTGAAATGACATTTTTGAACAACACAATCATTTAAAACTTTAACATATTCCCCAAATAACAGAGAAAAATAAAGTTTAGCATAAATATGTAATCTACCTATCTAGGCACTTAAATGGCCCTCATCCCTGTAGGGTCTCAACAACAGGAGAGCATATTATTTTCAGAATCAGAAGGCTATTGGCTATTCATAATGGGAAGGGCAACACTATAGGAATCCATAAATATCCATAGTCACAGTATGGCTACTTTGGCAAAGGTATATTGTAGAGGTATACCACTGCTATGCCTGTAGAGTAGACATGCTCCCTGGGCACAAAGAGGGATGCAGCTACTCCAGCCATGCTGAAGTTTCCATATGTGGTTTGTTGAGGTAGAACTGGTATGTGGGAGTAGTCCCATGAACTCGCGTATGTTAAGTGTTTCCAGGATCAGACCTAGAGTGAGCAACTTTCCCGAATGAGCTGAAATCTAGGATAAATTGCCTGTGGAAGCTGAAACTGCTCACAGTCACATGCCTATAAACCAAGAGATCATCCTGTGTTTTGCTAACCTTGTCAGTAGTCCAGGGGCAATATATGTACATGGAAGAACGTTTCCTCACCAGCTGGTGAAGAGCTTGGCCCACACTGGCTTTCCTTCAGCATTAGGTATTCAATTATTTGCTCCTTAATGTACATTTCAACCAACCTGGTGGTTTTGGATGTACGAGCAAGATCCCACTTTCCATGAACATTTGCATTCCCAAAAATACCATTCATGGGATAATGATTATACAGCATGGGGAAACTTGTTCCAGGTTCACTTTCTTTTTATGTACTCTGTGCATAGATTGTGCAAAGATTTATTATGTCTATTTGGTGGGAAGGTTAACTATGGCATTTCTGTGATTGTACCTATTATACTTTGCAAATGCAGAATGTAGTGAATACGTATTCTGTTTTAGGCAAATGGATTTATCTTTGCACCACCCCTAGGAGGTAGGGATGTATATCATTCTCTCAATCAGTCGAACCACAGGTATTGAAAAATCATGAGTCAGGTCCCAAAAATTCATGTGATTGGTTAAAAAATCATAAGATTTGAAGAAATAATAAATTTGTGGCTCTTTTGCTTTATCTGGATTTTGAAACTTGAGGGTGCTCTTGGGTCATGTTTTCAAGTTTTTCTCCACAAATCATGAGGGTTAGACATTTAATTTTGAAGAAAACAAATGAAAGCCGAGATCAGGCATTATGGATCATCTTTCTATCCTGGTATTTGGTTATTAAAATAAATGCAAACAGTTGTGTTTCTATGATGCTGACAGCTTATGAAACAATTTAGTTTGTAATACATCTGCTTAAATGAAAGCCTGCTTAATTCCACTGTACTTATTAGAACTAATAGGTTTTGTTACTTGTGTTGCAATTTAAGGATTGTTAATTATTCAGAGCTGGTTGAATGGAACAAAACATTTGTCATGAATATTTGCACACATTTTAAACAAAATTGGATTTGGCAGTGTTTGCCACAGTTAAATATTTGATTTTCATGTATATTTGGGTGAGCCAATTCTCTTTGTATGAACACCAGAAGAAAGGTAACCTCACATGAAGACTCTCACAAATATTTAGGGGAATCAATATTTGCAAGCAAAAAGTTTGTGTAGGCATCTGGGTGAGTTTGTGAGGTGTAAAGAAAGTACAAGAGGCAAACCAAACCAAAATATGATCATACTGAACATCAGCAGTCAGGTAGAGAAGATCAGAGTTGAACTGTGTAGCACCACAATCAAGTGAAACTGCTGCTAAGATGTCCTTCTGTTAGCAGCACTTCAGGTATGTAGTGGTCTACAGAAATGCAGCCTCATGCCTAGAGTACAGTCAGCTAGTCAAGCTGGGCTGAGAAATGACCTAGTGCCTTCTAGAATCACCTGCCAAGGTGACATCAGGAGCTGTATGCTGTCTTGTACACTAAGGAGCCATTGCCAGGGCACATAGGGTCATTCAGCATCCAGTCTACCTGGAGGAGGTGGAGGGACAGATCTGACAGGTGTGTCAGAGGGCAATCTGCCTGGTGTGTTTAATAACTGAGATGGGTGTTGTCAAGGTTCCTCCCCCACTCTGAACTCTAGAGTACAGATGTGGGGACCTGCATGAAAACCTCCTAAGCTTACTTTTACAAGCTTAGGTTAAAACTTCCCCAAGGTACAAATTAATTTTATCCTTTGTCCTTGGAATATCCACTGCCACCACCAAACTCTAACTGGGTTTACTGGGAAACGTAGTTTGGACACGTCTTTCCCCCCAAAATCCTCCCAACCTCTTCCACACCACCAGCACTTTTCCCTTCGTAGTAGACACCTTCAAGCCACTCAGCGTCGTCTCCTCCCTGGGCTGTAAACTGACAAACCTTTAATTCTCTGGAATAAAAGGGCTTAAGAGAATTAATATGTTACACCTTAGGCTTTCAGTTGGAGGTGGGGAATGCTATGAGATAATTAACAGCTCCTAGGCACTCCTGGACCGTGAATGGCCCTTCTCACGATGCTTCCATTTTATGGGCCTGGAGCGCCTTTAAGACCATGACCTGGTCCCCTACTTTGAAGGAACGCTCTCTGGCATGTTTATCATACCAGGCTTTTTGCTCTTTTTGAGCATCCTGTAAGTTTTCTTTAGCAAGGGCTAAAGAGGTTCGGAGGGTGTTTTGTAGGTTGGTTACAAAGTCCAGAATGTTAGTTCCTGGAGAAGGTGTAAATCCCTCCCATTGCTGCTTCACCAACTGTAATGGCCCCTTAACCTCACGGCCATATACGAGTTCAAATGGGGAAAACCCTAAATGGGGGTGTGGTACAGCTCTGTAGGCAAAGAGCAACTGCTGCAACACTAGGTCCCAATCATTGGAGTGCTCATTTACAAATTTACGTATCATGGCCCCCAAAGTTCCATTAAACTTCTCCACCATGCCATTTGTTTGATGGTGGTAAGGAGTGGCAACCAAGTGATTTACCTCATGAGCTTCCCAAAGGCTTTCCATAGATTCTGCCAGGAAATTAGTCCCTGCATCTGTGAGGATGTCGGAGGGCCAACCTACCCTGGCAAAAATGTCTGCTAGTGCCTGGCACACACTTTTAGCCCTGGTGTTGCTTAAAGCTACTGCTTCCGGCCATCGGGTGGCAAAATCCATGAAAGTCAGTATGTACTGCTTCCCTCTGGGTGTCTTTTTTGGAAAAGGACCCAAAATATCCACAGCTACTCGCTGAAATGGAACTTCAATGATGGGGAGTGGCTGGAGAGGGGCTTTGACCTGGTCTTGGGGTTTTCCCACTCTTTGGCATACTTCACAAGACTGGACATAGGTATCTGTACCCTAGAGTTCAGAGTGGGGGAGGAACCTTGACAACACCCATCTCAGTTATTAAACACACCAGGCAGATTGCCCTCTGACACACCTGTCAGATCTGTCCCCCCACCTCCTCCAGGTAGACTGGATGCTGAATGACCCTATGTGTCCTTGCCCATTCCCTCCCAGTGGAATGACCCTCCCAAACTGTCTTTGGTCCTGTTCACCCCAGCATGGCCACTAGGGTGATCATGCGCTAAGCTCAAGAGCTTGGCCCAGTATTTAGTTGGAACTACCAACTGTCTCTGAGGATGCCAGTCTTCCTGGTGTCCCCCAGAAAGAGTTTCCTTGTATAAAAGTCCTCTTTCTGCAACAAACCTGTATCGATTAGAAGAGCTGAGAGGCAGTGGGTTGCTCCGTGCTGCCGTCCAAGCTCTCTGGAGGCTTTCATCTGCTTCCTGTTCGGTCTGGAACTGTTCTATTGATGCTGGAGACATCAGTTCCTCATTGGATTGTGGACGTATGCTTGGTCCCACTGGAAGCGATATAGGGGATGGGGCTGTTTCCGTTGACTGTGAACCGCTCTCCGCTGGTGCACTAGGTTGGGATTCAGGCTCCAGCTGAGCCTCTTGTGTAGGGTTATCAGCTGCTGCCGGTTCAGGTTTGGTGGGGACCTCTGGTGTTGAGGTTGCAAGTACTGGATTCAGTGCTGGCAATGGGTCTGGTGTTGGTTGTTCAGCTGGTTCTGGTTCTGGGACTGGTTCCGTCTGGGTCTCTGGGACTGGATCCACTACTGCTGTTGCAGACATTGGACCCGGACCCTAGGCCAATCACCTCTGACTGGGTCCTGATAGAAGTTTCCGGAACAGAACTAGGCCTCCCTGCTTGTTTAGCCTGGCTACGGGTGACCATTCCCACCCTCTTGGCCTGCTTCACATGATTGATTCTCCATAAATGATCTGGAGGATGGTGTGGATTGCACTCTCAGCAAATTTGCGGATGATACTAAACTGGGAGGAGTGGTAGATACACTGGAGGGGAGGGATAGGATACAGAAGGACCTAGACAAATTGGAGGATTGGGCCAAAAGAAATCTGATGAGGTTCAATAAGGATAAGTGCAGGGTCCTGCACTTAGGATGGAAGAATCCAATGCACCGCTACAGACTAGGGACCGAATGGCTAGGCAGCAGTTCTGCGGAAAAGGACCTAGGGGTGACAGTGGACGAGAAGCTGGATATGAGTCAGCAGTGTGCCTTTGTTGCCAAGAAGGCCAATGGCATTTTGGGATGTATAAGTACATATAGCGAGCAGATCGAGGGCATAGCGAACAGATCGAGGGACGTGATCGTTCCCCTCTATTCGACATTGGTGAGGCCTCATCTGGAGTACTGTGTCCAGTTTTGGGCCCCACACTACAAGAAGGATGTGGATAAATTGGAGAGAGTCCAGCGAAGGGCAACAAAAATGATTAGGGGTCTAGAACACATGACTTATGAGGAGAGGCTGAGGGAGCTGGGATTGTTTAGCCTGCAGAAGAGAAGAATGAGGGGGGATTTGATAGCTGCTTTCAACTACCTGAAAGGGGGTTCCAAAGAGGATGGTTCTAGACTGTTCTCAATGGTAGCAGATGACAGAACAAGGAGTAATGGTCTCAAGTTGCAGTGGGGGAGGTTTAGATTGGATATTAGGAATAACTTTTTCACTAAGAGGGTGGGGAAAGACTGGAATGCGTTACCTAGGGAGGTGGTAGAATCTCCTTCCTTAGAGGTTTTTAAGGTCAGGCTTGACAAAGCCCTGGCTGGGATGATTTAACTGGGAATTGGTCCTCCTTCGAGCAGGGGGTTGGACTAGATGACCTTCAGGGATCCCTTCCAACCCTGATATTCTATGATTCTATGATTGGCCAAGTCTTCCCCCAACAGCATGGGGATGGGATAATCATCATAGACTGCAAAGTCCACATTCCTGACCAGCCCTGGTACTGGACAGGCAACTTGGCTGTAGGCAAATTGAAAGAGTTAGATTTGAAGAGTTGAATCATCACTTGGATCTCTGGGTTGATTAAATTGGGGTCCACTAAGGAAGCATGGGTAGCTGACACTTGTGCTCCGGTGTCCCTCCACACGGTGACCTTCTTCCCGCCCACACTCACAGTTTCCCTCCGCTCCAAGGGTATCTGGGAGGTATCTGGACCTGTGGACCTCTGGTGTGATCCCGGTGCAATGAACTGTAATCTGTTGGGGTTCTTGGGACAGTTGGCCTTTACATGCCCCAGCTCGTTACATTTAAAATGTCGTCCAGCTGACGGGTCACTGGGGTGAGGAGGGTTGCTGGAGAACGGGGTGGTGGGACGATAAGGGGTCTGGAGGGTTCTTTGGGAGGTAGGTGGGGCCTTGGGCGGCCCCTGGTAATAGGGTGTGGTCTGGAGTTGTCCCTTCTGGTCTCCGCTCCAACTGCGACCAGTTTTCTTCTTCTCTGCCACCTCCACCCATCTGGCTCCAATCTCTCCTGCCTCGATTACAGTTTTGGGCTTCCCATCTAGGATGTATCTTTCTATTTCCTCAGGAGCCCCCTCTAAGAATTGTTCCATTTGCATTAGCAAGGGCAAATTTACTGGAGATTCAACACTTGCTCTTGATATCCAGGCATCCCAATGTTTCACAATGTGGTAGGCATGTCGGGTAAATGACACGTCTGGTTTCCACCTTAGGGCTCTAAATCTCCGAAGAGATTGCTCGGGTGTTATCCCCATTCTGACTCTCGCCTTGGATTTAAACAGTTTATATTTGTTCATGCGTTCTTTAGGCATTTCAGCTGCCACCTCAGCTAAGGATCCACTGAGCTGCGGCCTCAGCTCTACCATGTATTGGTCAGTAGAGATGTTGTACCCAAGGCAGGCCCTTTCGAAGTTTTCTAGGAAGGCCTCAGTATCATCGCCTGCCTTGTAGGTGGGGAACTTTCTGGGATGGGAGTGGTACCTGGAGAAGGATTGCTAGGGTTTGTTGGTATATTCTGCTGAGCCTTTACCTTCTCCATCTCCAGTGCATGCTTCCTCTCTTTTTCCCTCTACTCCTTCAGCCACATGAGTTCTATCTGTCTTTCATGTTCCCTTTGTTTTTCCTCAGCCTGAAATCTGGCTAATTCCAGCTTTTGTCGAGCTGTGGATTTTGTCATCCTAACCTCTCTGTTTTTAACTAACTTTACACCCAAGGTTTAGAAATAAACAAACAAAACTTGGCTGTAAAATTTTGCTGTGCTGGAATAGAATACCTATTCTCGGATAATGGTTGTCAGCCTACAGAAAAAGACAATTCCCTTTGTCTCTGCTCTGGCCCCAAATCAAAGCAAAAAACCTCCAACTACTTGGAAACCTGCTTACCAGCAGCCCAAAAGAAAAAAAAATTCTTTTCAAACTTGTGCTCCTTGTAAAAAAAAAATCAAATTCCTAAAAAAAAAAAAAAGCCCCTGCCACTTTTGTCTCCAGGCAAATGGGTAGAACAGCCCCCCACCCCATTTACTTTTAGGAAAAAAAACCTTCTGGTTTACCAAGACGGTGAATTTCCCTGCAAGAAGTAAAGTACCCTATCTCCAGGCAAAGAAAACCTGCAATTCACAAAGATAATCCCCTTTTGTCTCTCCTCTGGCCCCAAAGCAGAGAAAAAACAAGCTGTTTTCCAGCAGCTCCAAAGGAAACAAAAAATCCTTTTTAAAATCTGTATTTCTAGTTCAAAAAATCTCAAATTGATCTCAAAATGATTTCAGGTTAATCCCACCACTGTGCCACCATGTCAAGGTTCCTCCCCCACTCTGAACTCTAGGGTACAGATGTGGGGACCTGCATGAAAACCTCCTAAGCTTACTTTTACAAGCTTAGGTTAAAACTTCCCCAAGGTACAAATTAATTTTATCCTTTGTCCTTGGAATATCCACTGCCACCACCAAACTCTAACTGGGTTTACTGGGAAAGGTAGTTTGGACACATCTTTCCCCCCAAAATCCTCCCAATCCTTGCACCCCACTTCCTGGGACAGGTTTGGCAAAAATCCTCACCAATTTGCATAGGTGACCACAGACCCAAACCCTTGGATCTGAGAACAATGAAAAAGCATTCAGTTTTCTTACAAGAAGACTTTTAATAGAAATAGAAGTAAATAGGAGTAAAGGAATCACCCCTGTAAAATCAGGATGGTAGGTACCTTACAGGGTAATTAGATTCAAAACATAGAGAATCCCTCTAGGCAAAACCTTAAGTTACAAAAAAGACACACAGACAGAAACAGTCATTCTATTCAGCACAATTCTTTTCTCAGCCATTTAAAGAAATCATAATCTAACACATACCTAGCTAGATTACTTACTAAAAGTTCTAAGACTCCATTCCTGTTCTATCCCCGGCAAAAGCAGCATATAGACAGACACAGACCCTTTGTTTCTCTCCCTCCTCCAAGCTTTTGAAAGTATCTTGTCTCCTCATTGGTCATTTTGGTCAGGTGCCAGCGAGGTTACCTTTAGCTCCTTAACCCTTTACAGGTGAGAGGATTTTTCCTCTGGCCAAGAGGGATTTTAAAGTGGTTTACCCTTCCCTTTATATTTATGACAGGTGTTGTGGTATGTCACTGGGTGGCTTCTCTCATTGTCAGGCACCTGGCTTCCTGTAGGGGAGATACAACTCTTAAGGAAGGAAAGCAGGGTGCTAGCAAGAAACAGCAGGCATTGATGGCACATCAGCTGCACAGGAAGTGCATGCACTGGTCTCTTTCAGAGAAAGAGGAATGGTGTGTGTCTCTACTCCTGCCATGCTGTAGCTACTTGGGCCAACCAGCCTCCTTTTAAAATGGGCCTGCTGTAATTATTTTGTTGGGGTTCTGTTTCATTTAAACAATAGCTAATTAAATATGAATCCAATTACTATTCCAGTTCAAACAGCTATTTCTTGAAGTCTGGGGTTGCAGTTATAATTCCTTAAAATTGCTGCCAATCATTTTGAAGCAAAATGCCTCTTTTAAAGATATAAAAGCCTTTTTCTACATGCAGTGAAAGCTGCTGGCAGGGTGAGGATTGCTCTTTTCTGCATTTAATTTTCAGGTATGGAGGGTGTTTAAAGAGGCAGGGTTTGGGAAAATGGGAGAGAACAATGGGTTGTTGCAGCCACTATACTCCCAATCATCCTCTGTGTCTCCATCTCTCCCCACCCCCGAGATCTGTTTGTGGAGGGGGTCCTCCATTTATGAGTCTCAAATCTTCCATGTGGAAAGGAGACTTGAGCATCTCCATAGCCCCATCCCTCCCTGAGGTTCTCTGTGTAATCCAGGCGGCATGTGTGGGGAAAGGGCAGAGTTGGGGCAGGTAGCGGGGATAGAGCCAAGTGGAATTCACATTCACCCCTCTCCAGCAAGTCGCAGTTTACAAGGGGAAGCACATACAGCCCAAAGCTCTATTAACTTTTCCATGTATACCATACCCCATCGTGGGGACCCAGGGACAGTGGCATTTCCATCAGAATTTTGTGCCTTTGGTAGTGCTCATAAGGCACTATTAAAGACCATATGTACGTAGTCCAATGCACTCCTTTAATCATTTAGAGGCTTGATCCTGCCCCACTGTGAAGCCAAGAGGAGGTTTGCCATTCACTTCAATCAGCATTGAGGCTCCACATTTTTAATTTGGTCCAAAGAAGTGGACCCAGTTTGATATTTCTTCAAATGCATCTACCCCAGGTTTCTTTATCTCTAAGTTCTTACAGCTATTGCAGTGATTTACTGTGAATTGAATTGGTTACTAACTTTTTAGTAGAGATCAACAGAATTGTTAATGCCACAGATTGTTTTCTTATATAAGAATAACAGAAATAAGCTTTTTAAATCTTGTGGTCCAGATCACCAGTTGTTTGCAAATCAACATAGCTTCACTAAAATCAACAGAACAACACCACTTTACACCAGTTGGGGATCTGGTTTGTGTTTATGATTGACAGAAATACAAGAACCTCATTATTTCAAAGTTTTTGTTTGTGATTAAATAACTGTCATCGATCTGTGTTCAATTTTCTTGTATACATTATTAAAAGCTCTTTGTTTACTAAACAACCTTTTACAGTTAAAACGAAAAACCCCTCCCTGAAACATACATCAAATCTGAGTATAAAATTAGCCTAAGAAATTTAGCTACAAGGTGAGTGAAGTTCATTTAATTAAAAGCCTGCCAGAGGGTGTGTGACATTGGCAGATCAATTTTTTTAAATTAGTGGAATTCTGCATTGATATGCTAGTTTAAGGCTGCTGCATCTGATTGTGGAGTGTAGTAAATGTGAAACATTGTTTATTTCTGTACCTTCAATATCTTTCTGTCTTTCTTTCTCCCATCCAGTTTATTGTGGGAAAAAACAAAATAAAAAACCATCAACCATTTTTTCAAGTTGCGACAGCTACAGTAAAACAGCAGTACCACAAATAAATATACATACGTGCTAAGACACATTTCAGCATTAAATTATCATTGAAGCTGCAACCCAGTGGGATGCCAGCAAGTAATTTTCATGGCCCGGGAAATCTGGTTTATAAGAAAATGCCTTTTTGATAATGAATCTTAACTGATTATTTTGGTGGTTAGAACTTATTAAATACATTGCTAGTATTAATTTGTACTTTGCAGTTTCTCAGGTGTCCTGAAACATTGCACTTTTCTGTTTCCTCTTTGTTATATGCTAATAAAAATATAACAGTGGTGTCATACATATCAAGGGAAGGCTAACCACCTTTAAATCCCTCCTGGCCAGAGGGAAAACCCCTTTCACCTTTAAAGGGTTAAGAAGCTAAGATAACCTTGCTGGCACCTGACCAAAATGACCAATGAGAAGACAAGATACTTTCAAAGGTGTGTGGGGGGGAAGGGTTCTCTCTGTCTGTGTGTCTTTTGCTGGGACCAGAGCAGGAATTCAGGTCAGAACTTCTGTAAAGGGTTAATAACTGATCTAGATATGGCTAGGTATGCTAGATATGCGTTAGATTCTGTTTTGTTTAAACGGCTGATAAAATAAGTTGTGCTGAATGGAATCTATATTCCGGGATTTGTGTCTTTTTGTAACTTAAAGTTTTGCCTTGAGGGATTCTCTATGTTTTGAATCTGATTACCCTGTAAGGTATTTACCATCCTGATTTTACAGAGGTGATTCTTTTACTTTTTCTTCAATTAAAATTCTTCTTTTAAGAACCTGATTGCTTTTTCCTTGTTCTTAAGATCCAAGGGTTTGGGTCTGTGTTCACCTATGCAAATTGGTGAGGATTTTTATCAAGCCTTCCCCAGGAAAGGGGGTGTAGGGCTTGGGGGATTTTGGGGGGAAAGACATTTCCAAGTGGGCTCTTTCCCTGTTATATTTGTTAGACGCTTGGTGGTGGCAGCAATAAAGTCCAGGGACAAAAGGTAAAATAAGTTTGTACCTTGTGGAAGTTTTAACCTAAGCTGGTAAAAATAAGCTTAGGGGGGTTTTCATGCAGGTCCCCACATCTGTACCCTAGAGTTCAGAGTGGGGAAGGAACCTTGACAGGTGGACATTTAAAAGGTTTAGCAGAAAAGGCCCTTTTAAATAATCTATAATCTCATGGGCATAGGCCAGCAAATGTATCCACTGTGCACAGCTTCTGCTGAAGGTGGACAGCATACAGCACATTGAAATCGGAAGTCTTTTGAGAGGAGTCTGTAAATTCAGTAATACCCTCATAATTGTGAAAAATGCAATGTTCTGGAATCTTACATATTTGCACGGTAATCATATAAATGGACTTTTATGAGTGCACATGAAAAGCGTTATTTTTATGAATATTACTATTGTTGATGACAGTTATTGCAGCCTCACACACATTTGTTCTAATTATCATTCCCTCAGCGTCTCCATTAGATACCCCACATTTCGAGGGGTTTCTGACTCATCACTAAAATTCATTCACAGTTGGCAAATGAGCTTGCAGCCTGCAACAATCTTTTTAATGAAAACAAATGGAGCAAAATCAATCTGGCTGGCTTGAGGAATGGTTGGGGAGTGCTACTTTGACGGGTTCCTGAAGCTTTTTGTGATTCTATTTTTAAAGCTTTTAAAGTTTTTCTTTAAATAAAGCTGTGAGCTTGTTTCGTTGGGCCTGATTTACTGTTGCCTTGCACCTCATGGATGAGAGACACTAGTGAAGAGAGTGTGCAAAACACTACTATTTTGATTTGTTGCATTTTACATACTCTTTGCACTGCTGAACATGCAGAAGAATGGTTATTTGGACCCACTGACTTACGCTGAGTCAGCTGGTATGCCGTGGCCAGGGCTTAGCATGCTGATCAATTTTGTCTCTTTGTTTCCTTGTGCTCCACCTGTCTGTTGTACCCATCTGTTGTCTCTCGTCTTACACTAAGGCCTGGTCTACACACAGTTTTTGTACTGGTATAACTATTGCAGTGAGGGATGTGATATGTTTACTGAAATAGTTACAGTGGCACAGCCCATCCTGGGTTTGCAGTTATACCCATATGTAAGAGCCTTATATGGTACAGTTTATTCACCTTCCCTTATGGGAATTAGTTATACTAGCATAAGCACCTTTATACCAGTATAACTGCAACCACACTGGTGGGGCGGGGGTTATACTGCTTTAAATGTATTTGTCTAGTTTAAGTGTAGACAAAACTGTAAGGCAAAGGACAATCTTCTTATGTGCTTGTACGGTGCCTAGCTGAATGTGGCCCTGCTCGGTGGTTGGCATTTGCGGGTGCTAGTGCAAAACAAATTATGAATAGTATTAGCAATAGTAGTATCTTTTTGAATATGTGGCCCCATTCCTATAATTGGAACTTTGCAGATGACCCCTGAATCCATATAGGTTTTGAGACATGGAACTAAGTGTTGGTTCAGGTTTCAAAAAGCCTCTTTTTTTTCTCAGTGTAGAAGATGCTGGCCTTACTCCTTCATCACTTTGAAACACTAAGTGTAAGAAGTCATTTACTTTCCATCGTGAGCTTCTATCCTCTTCTGACTGTAAGTCAAGGACCATGGATCAGCCAATTCCAGATTTAGTCTAACAGGAATAGGAGTTTCATTTTTTAAAATGCCAATTGCAAGCTATGGAAGTGTTACGGGGAAATACTGTGTCTTTGGGCATGATTTTGTAGTTGCTAGAGCTAGTCAGAAAATGAAGGGAAAATAATGACAATTTGATTCCTTTTTCCTGTCCAAATTTTGTATAGATGAAAATTTTCTGACCAGCTCTAGAAGTCACGGTTGCACATTGATTTCAATAGCCATTGTGTGCCGTGTTTGAACCATCTTCTTTATCTCCTATACACAATATTCAGGGCAATTCACTGTGCAGTAGATGCTATAAATAACATTGATATTTGCCATCTCCAGAAGGCACATTTTACTGTAATGTTTGCAATATTCTAGGTGGTTAGGATGCCAGCCTGGATCTTGCTTTGGTTCCATTCCCTGCTCTGTCACAGACCATCTGTGTAATATTGGGAAAGTCACTTAGTCTCTCTGTGCCTCAGTTTCCCACCTGTAAAATGTGGATAACAGCACTTCCCTGCTTCACAGTGGTTTTGTGAGGATAAATGCAGTAAAGATGGTGAGGTACACAGATACTCTGGTAATGGGACCATATAAGAACTAAAAACCAGGGAGCTACACAGAATACCCCATTACATGATAAACATTCATTGTAATATGCATTAGCAGCACCATGGTTCCAATGCATACAATGTACACAGAATAATGTACAAATTCAACATTTTGAGGTTCTGCTCTGTTCTGCTTTGTTCTGTTCCACATACTGTGGGGTTTATTCCACCATTATTTGCATGCTGGGTATTAATTATTTCTGTCTGCCAAATTTCTTTACATAATGTATCTCTGTAAAATAACCTTCTCATTTAAAATATACAGCATTATACTGCTGTCAGAATGCAAACACTGATAATCAGTTTTTACAAGGCAAGGCATGTGATTTGCCCCCATTAATAAGGTACCCAATTAATAAATCTATTAATTCTGGCCGACTTAATTTAAAAATAGGAATACACTCCACCATCACAAATGGATAAAAGTCAGCTGTGGTTGTGCGCTGGTAACTGTTAGAGGGCAGACAACAGTACAGAAATATACAATGCTTGCGACTGTTACAAGCATTGACAGTAAACATACTGTACCAGCAGCATTCCTACGGCATATGCTGTCAATGAAATCACAAAATACAGCTAAAGTTCACAGTCTAATTTCCTGGCATGATGTGCACATTCCATGTTTTCTTGGGCCAGGTGATAATTTGTTTAAGCCACCTGAAATATTTCCCTTTATAGTTTTAATATACAAAATCTGGATCAAATTCTAGACTGGATTTTTGATTCCCATACATTTGACAATGTATATAGTCATCGTCAAGAAGGATCATCTACATTTCTCCTTGTATATCTATTTCTTTTACTGTGGTTCTTGCACGCTGTCTATACACAGTACTAAAATTAAAGATAGCTGTGAATATGCCTGAAATATTAGTATTATTATTATAACCTCCCTTAATTCTAGCATGAAAGATAAGATTTTTTTAAAAATCCTTTCCTCCTTATTTCCTGCCATCTCTTCCTCTGCTGCAGTCTCCCCAGTGGTAGGCTGGTTGTTGGAATGTACTGTTACTGGGGAAAATCAAATATTTCAGTCTTGTATTCAGACGCAAATCTGGTCAGAGAAGGACCCAGTCTGATCTCCTCCGGTAAAGCATTGCACAGCTAGAATCTGAATCCAAAAGCTTTATCCTTTGCTGAGCTACCTGAGTTGCCCATGTCGTTTGGAGTTGGTGTCTGAGGAAACTCAGACCCAGCCCACTAAGCTTATGGCTTAGCCTAACAATGGGCAGAATGATGATTCAGGTTATAGGGAAGATGGATGGGTGGAGGAAAATATGCTTGCATAAACCAAGGAAGGGACAAAGACTACGAAGTGATAAAAATTTGAAGTGATAATCAACACAGCAGAGCCACTTGTCAAAGCGCATTCCTTAACGAAAGCCAACATGCCGCGGAAGGAAGCAATCAGACAATATTTAGTTAAAAACAACAAGCACATCACTACAACTGCAAAATACAGTTGCTACGAGGAATGTCACATGCAGTACACAGCTAGCTATACTAATACTCTTTGCTAGACAGAAGGCTTTGGAAGAAAACTTTGAAGGCAGTGTCAGTCTTTTATTTCCTGCTGGTGTAGGATGAGGATCCTGAGGATGAAAAACGGTTAAAGTACCATTGTGCTGGAAGCAGAACAGTCACTTGCTGCATCTTCTAATAATTAATGACAAAAATACCTGCAGTACAACCCATCGGCACTTGCCTACTTCTAACAGTTACTAAACTGGTACTTCTTTAAACATTCCTGATCCAGGCTGGCCTGACAGGCTTCTTTTTCCCCCCACTGGAGTCCATCATCCAATAATAAACATGTAGCTTAGCCTGTATCCATTTAAA
Source organism: Lepidochelys olivacea (assembly GCF_965140295.1). Classification (NCBI taxonomy): domain Eukaryota; kingdom Metazoa; phylum Chordata; order Testudines; family Cheloniidae; genus Lepidochelys; species Lepidochelys olivacea. Next base: position 20,325,633 of record NC_140413.1, read on the forward strand.
AAAAAAAGAAAGAAATGTTTTCAAGTTCTATCAGTATTTTCAAGTTTAATGCTGACATCCCTGCCTAAAGCTGTCTTCTAAACCAGTATAAGTAGTCAACATCTGCTCTGGATTATTTATTTATTTCCCATTGCAGAAAATTGTCAGCTCCAGTGTCCCTAAGAGATGGATAATTGTAATTATCTATGATGCTGTGAAAACTGTTTTAATGGCTGAGCAGTTACTGAGGGCCTGAATTTCTTTTCCCTCTTACAGTGTTTATATTCCAACTGTGGAAAAATAAAGTTTAGGATTTATTTGTGAGACTTTTGAGTATTTTTTTCGCCATTCCACTGTGAATGAAATCTTCTGTACTACCGATATGTTCAGAAACCATTATTTAAAGAAATAATTCATTACTAAACTCAGTGAAACCATTCCTATTTAATGCCTCAGTCCTGCAATTTGTTGCATGTGGATGGACTGATGCACTTGTTCAGAGTCCTATTGATTTCAAATGGGGTTCTGTGCCATCAAAGCACTGGATCCTCAAAGGAGTGTCCTGAAAAACCTGTGGAGCTAAATTTGCTCCTAAATCCTAGTCATCAAACAATTATGTGCAATAAACAAAATGGTAAAAAAGTCTGATCTTTTCTTGAAATCATGTTGCAAACAGAAGAAAGGGCCAAATGGAAAAAGTGCATTGCTTGTAGTGAATGGCTTTACCATTTCTACTCTTAATAAAAAGAAAATATTTCTAGAACATAAATCTGAGATCTTGCTAGCTCGGGAACTAATCCAGGAACACCACTGGACTTCTCACTGTGATGACCTCAGGTGAAGATGTGTGAGCCCTGACAGGACAAAAAAGTCAGATAGGTTGGTGGAGATTTGAATGGAGATCATAGAATCATAGAATATCAGGGTTGGAAGGGACCTCAGGAGGTCATCTAGTCCAACCCCCTGCTCAGAAGCAGGACAAATCCCCAATTAAATCATCCCAGCCAGGACTTTGTCAAGCCTGACCTTAAAAACTTCTAAGGAAGGAGATTCCACCACCTCCCTAGGCAACGCATTCCAGTGTTTCACCACCCTCCTAGTGAAAAAGTTTTTCCTAATAACCAACCTAAACCTCCCCCACTGCAACTTGAGACCATTACTCCTTGTCCTGTCCTCTTCCACCACTGAGAATAGTCTAGAACCATCCTCTCTGGAACCACCTCTCAGGTAGTTGAAAGTAGCTATCAAATCCCCCCTCATTCTTCTCTTCTGCAGACTAAATAATCCCAGTTCCCTCAGCCTTTCCTCATAAATCATGTGTTCTAGACCCCTAATCATTTTTGTTGCCCTTCGCTGGACTCTTTCCAATTTATCCACATCCTTCTTGTAGTGTGGGGCCCAAAACTGGACACAGTACTCCAGATGAGGCCTCACCAATGTTGAATAGAGGGGGACAATCACGTCCCTCGATCTGCTCGCTATGCCCCTACTTATACATGCCAAGAAGGCCAATGGCATTTTGGGAACAAGGGCACACTGCTGACTCATATCCAGCTTCTCATCCACTGTCACCCCTAGGTCCTTTTCCGCAGAACTGCTGCCTAGTCATTCGGTCCCTAGTCTGTAGCTGTGCATTGGGTTCTTCCGTCCTAAGTGCAGGACCCTGCACTTATCCTTATTGAACATCATCAGATTTCTTTTGGCCCAATCCTCCAATTTGTCTAGGTCCCTCTGTATCCTATCCCTGCCCTCCAGCGTATCTACCACTCCTCCCAGTTTAGTATCATCCGATAGTCAGGAAGGAGACATAAACACTTTCAGGGACCTAGTAGGCCTTGGGATAGAAAGGGTGTGCTGTTGGTGACGTCAATAAAGTAATAAATTCAGCTGTAACCCTAGACTCCATTATTGCAAATTGACTTCAGTGGGTCTCTATGCAGGTGCAGGCGTTACCTCACTTGGTTATCTTTGCAAGATCAGATCCTTACATTGGAGCATTGAGAAGCTGCCTAACAGCAGACCTAACATGCAGGGAAAGGACTTTATGGAAAATAGAGTAGCATGGATTGATTGGGATGAGGAGTTCAGGACTTCTTGGCGAAGAGAGAATTTTGATGGATACTCTAGAGGTTCTATTCTGATGTGCTAGCTGTATCTCAGCAGTGTTACATCTATACAATAGGAGATTAATATAAACATATTTGTTACAGTTTTATGTACTGAAAATAAGTTTAATGTAACAGTTAATTTCTACTCCTTGTTTTAATTTAGGGGGAAAAAAATCTAACCAACCAAAAAAACCCAACCCCCCCCTTCTCTCAACCCCCACCCCATCTTTTTCTCCAGAAGAAAGGAAAAGAGTAAACACCAATACAATTACAGTCAACGTATCGATATATCTATGTGGTGCTGCAGAGAAGACAACGAAGGATCTATTGCTATAACAAGGCAGAGCCAAAGCATCTGCAAGAATCAAAGGGCATGGGAGGCAAAAATAGTAAAAATAATCTGGAGCAAGCAGCCTGGAGAGATGTGACTTCCATAGTCCTGTCACCCCCTGCCATAGACTGAAATATGCATAGGACTCTAAACCTGAGAGCAAAAAGGCTGTAAAGGGACAGTGGACCTGAAGAATATCCTTCCCAAGTTCAAGAATATCCTTCCCAAGGATTCAGGAACCCGAGCTATGGACCATGAAAAGGTTATAGACCTTATATTATTTGGTAATATTTGTTCTATTCATGTGGTAAAAGGTACAGAAAACTTTGAAAATATTGATTCTGTGGAAAGTAGGGTTTGATTTATGCTGAGGGCACAGCTTTAAATTTAACACATAGGAGCCTCAGAACAGGGACTGCATAGGAAATTGTGCACCTTCAGCCAGCACCTCTGACTTTTGGAGTATGGTAGCTCACTCCAGGAGAGACTGATGGAGTGGGAGGGGTAGGCATACAACACTGGCTAAGCTTTCTGTCACTGCAGAACCTCCATCCTGTGTTACACTGATGGGAATGGATGGTTGAATCAAGTCTGTATAGTGTGAAATGCTAATGTAACCCAAATACATGAACTCTAATCCATAGCCTGGACGAAGGTCTCTTATCCTCACGTCTGGGAGTGTGCTACTTTTGTACTACTGAGTTGATTTTGCTAGTAAAATAAGGCAGCTATTGCTTCCAATTTTGGGTTTCCATTGTATGTATGCTCCTCTACTGAATGTCATAAGCTCTGGGGTTCCTCATGTGTTTTTTTTTCTTAAAGGGGGAGTCATGACAATGGTACAAGGTAATACCTCACTGCATATAAATCAAGGTATCCAAATGCATAATAGAGCTTGATACCCTGCATGACTGAAAACCCAGCTAACTTTGGATAGATGAGAGATTGTTTTGACTGAAATAGACATGAATAGTCCCATAGGCCTAAAAAATTAGAGGATGTGCCATAGTAAAGAGGGATATAGTTTAATTTTGTTTCAGTTCCTCAGTTACTAGTGAGCTATTTTAACTCTTAAAGGCTTAGCCTTTAAGTATGGGATCCTAGTCTAGGGTTCTTCTCCCAGGAGGGAAGAGTTGGGAGACAGTGGTTAATCCTTGATGGTTTTACTCTCCTAGCAATGGTGAAGGGGGGTGTGGTAGAATAGTGAAATATGACAAAGATGAACATAGATAATTCCACAGGCATGCTGATCTGAGCTTGTTAAGGCCATGAGTTCTAAAGTTAAGGATTTTCACAGAAGAAGCGTGTAAAGAATTTTTTCAAATTCCAGAGAGCAGGCTGTGGATAACTGGCTTGATGATCGGTCTTGCTAAACTGGGCCTCTTTGGATGCCTTGCAATTTGCAATTGATGGGAAAGACTTGGGTGACTGTCTAGAGGTTCCATCTTTTTGATACCACATTTCTTCACAGCAGGACCCACTATAGTCACTTGATGAACTGTGGAAAGTTAGAAAAGGCAAAAGACCATTTTCACGGCATGGGCCAGATACAAAAATGGTAAGAGAATCAGGGCAAAAGTGAGAAGTCATGCTTATAGTTCATCTTTAGGTCAACACTGGAGTCACAAAGGGCACTGCTGTAGAGAGGAAAATGTTTTTACAGCATTGGGAAGATTTTTGAAGAACAATCTCCCACCTCTAGTAAAATTACGTGTTGATTGAATGTATAGAACTTTTCAGAGTCTCTCTGAGAACAAATCTAATCTAATCTATCTATCGTGATAAACTCAGGACAGACGGATGCAAGCGGGTGGGTGTAGAAAACAGTCCCAGAAGGTTAAAAGGCCCTCCTCCCTATCAACTGTGAAGGGGTGACTACAGGTCAGTCAGGTTCAGCTGAGGAGGGGTTACTAGAGATCAAGTAGGATGAACTGAGAGGGAGTTACCTGAGGTCAATTAGGATCAGATAATTCAAACTAAGGGCTACCTTAGACCTTTTTAAACCCTTCCCTGTTGGGAGAAGTGGAGAAGAGAGAGAGAAGGAGTCAAGCTGCTAATAGGCGAATAGCAGCAAGAGACTGAGACTCACCAGGAGGGGAGGCTTCATTCCCTCCCATAAGGGAGAAAAAAAGCCCAAAAGACTGGCTGTCAGAAGGAACGGACTGCCCCTGTGCATCCAAGAGGGACTGTTTTACCCCAAGTCCATCTCACCAAGGCTAAAAACAGCTGAGGCTGGTGAGACCAAGAAGGTGCCTTGCCAATATATATATATATATATATATACTCTTGTGTAGTTTTTCTACCTATCAGACAAAACTTTATTTATTAAAGTGTCTCAGGAGTAAACAGACCTTCACAGAAGTATTGCTAGACTATCAGTGTTGGCCAGTTTCCAATATGGGTGATCACATTCTGCCATCTAACATCCCTCACTAGTTTCAAAATGGATTTGGTATTCTTCACTATTTCTCCTAAACTAGGAGTTCTCTATTTTATCCATACTGCACCACCAGCATCCCTCTTCCATACTGGGACCACAACTGGACCTGCCTTCCATCTAGCCAAGATCTAGCTGGGATGCCCTTCTCCAATTTTGAGATATGGTAAGGGAAGGACTGTTGTGACACCTGACACCTACTCAAGATCCCTAAATTGAAAACACCTGTCCTAAATGATAGTATGTCTGTCATTGCTACCAAGAATGGCTGCAATATTGGATCTGGTTGGTTCTTGAAGAGTGGTTGGCCTAAGTAATCCACTGACTCACTTCAGCCAATAGAACTGCAGCATGCAAATTAGCTGGAGAGAAGGAGTTGTTACCTCTGATGTCACATGGCACTGCTTAAGAATGACTTGAGCTACTAACATGGCTTCAGGAGTATTGGTGTTGATTGAACATCTCAAAAATATTTCTGTAGATATTCATTCAAATAAAATAATTTAATTCCCTTCAGTAGCATTTTAACTCTCTATGTATTTGCTTTCTGTGAATATTCTATAAACTGAACTTAATGGTGGGAATGCTTGTGGTAACAGTTGTTTTGAACAAATATTGCAGAATATTTGGAGGCCATAAATACTGAATTCATAGTTGTAAATATTATCGTTGTATATCTGTATATTTTCAATGAACTTTCTGTGAACGGTCTACATTCTTTCTCCAAATATTTCCCTTTACCAACAATACATCATTTGTGTCTTATTCAGGATGAATTAGAACCTTTATACTTTCAATCCTTGGTTGGGCAAAGTGAGAGCAATGAGACCGCGGAACTTGGATTCACAGACAACAGCTAAGATGCCGGTGTACTGAGACCACTGCCTATCATGCCGGCCAATATTGTCTTGTTGTTTACTTTTTCTCCTCTGTCTGTATCCATCTGTTGTCTCTTGTCTTATACTTAGATGTCAACTCTTTGGGGCAGGAGTTATCTTTTGTTCTGTGTTTGTACAATGCTCAGCAGAATTGAGTCTCGGTCCATGACTGGGCGGTAGGTGCTAGGATAAATCAAAGAGTAATAAATAATAAATTGAGAAGGTAATGTGCAGCTACTAGGGACACTGCACTAAAATGTCTCCCCTGTTGCCTTTTTCTATCCATGGAACAGGAAGGATTATAAGATGCAATCCTATATCATCAGCTCACTTGTGTGAGCTTTCTGAATAATCCCCTATACAAAAATAGTACCGGGTGGGGCAAGGCACGGTTATAAATTTAGTGATCAGTGAAATTACAGTGAACTAGTGGAAGACATTTTTTTCTTTATTTTCAATTTTTAATAAGAAATGGATTTGTATGCTGAACAGCCAACTTGAGGCTCTGTAGGTAATTTGTACATTGGATAACCCATCAGAACACAGGAACCTCAGAATTACCAAACGAGTTCAGATGTGGTCCATCTAGTCCAGTATCTTGTCTCTGACACTAGCTAGTACCATTAGGGGAAGGAAAAAGAAACCCTGTGATGGACAATTTTGAAATAACCTGACCTACCCATAATCCCTTTCAATTAGTGGTTGTCTTATGCCTTGATACTACTCAAGATTTTGAAAAATGACAAAGGCCTTTTGCTACTCCAAAACCGTATCAAAGTTGGAGAAGATTTGAAAAAGCACAGAGTGAAGAATGAAGGAAAGGAAGAAAAAGAAAAGGGGGAAAGGATGGGGAAGAAAGTAAATCCTCAACATCATTCATTCTGGGGCAAGGAATTAAATAAATAAACATAAAAAAGGAAAATGAGGAAGAAAAGAGAAAAACGAAATTTAAATTTCAGCATCTCAACATTTTTTAATTTTGAAATTAAAAAAAAAATCCGTTCTCAAAAACTGCACTGAAATGAAAAATTTAATTTAAAACAAAACTAAATGATTTCTCCCTCTAGTTCAGCTCTTACATTTTGCAATGAAAAATTAAAATAAAAAATAACATTCTGACCATTCCCCCCCCCAAAAATGTAAAAAAATGATGAGATCTCATTTTTCAGTCTAAACATTTCAGCTAGCTCTATGTATCTTCTTATTCATCATCTCTTTAGTTTAAAGAACGGCAATCTTTTCAATCTCTCTGTGTGCAGAAGTTTCTCTGTGCTTCTAATCTAATCAGCTCCAAAATCATATTTATTCTGACATTTCACACATCACATCATGGCCTCCAACACAGCTGGGTCCTAGGCACATGTCCTACCTTTGGTGAGTTCGGGATAAGGGTTTCCCTTACACTGCAAGTAAGGCAAATTGAGGAATAGGATGTGTTCTTGCATCCACTAGATGAGGTAGTCGCTTTTCAGTGGCAGCCTAAAGTGTATCCTTGGCAGAAAGAGATGTGTAGGCTGCCAGGCAGGAGATGGGGAAGAAATAACTCCCATAACATGCTATTTTCTTGATTTTAGTGTTTGAGGTGTGTGGGTTTTACTCTGAAACAACCATGCCCAGGCTGTAATGAAACTTTTGTTGGTGGGAATCTAGTGTACTATTGTCTTTTCCTAGTACGTAATGTATCCATCTCCCCGTGTAAGTATTTCAAGTATTTGTTATGATGAATAATACCAGGAGGTATTATGTCCCCAACAGCCTTTTTAAAGAGAATTTAAATGAACTCACAATATTATATTAATTACCATGAGAGTAAGGAGCCCATATGCCTTGTAATTTGTACATATGTTCCTTGGTTATTTGCTCTCCCCAACGTAAGCTTTTCTATTAAAGCTGAATTTGTCATTTCTTGTACCTATTGCTAATAGTTAGGACAGATGTGCTATTTCCACTGTCTGAGGATTACCTTTTTAGCTACTAGGAAAGATACAAGAATCAATTTGAGTGTTCATGCAGTGAAGGGGCTAGATTTTCCTTCCAGCAGGCCTAAAAGACAGGTGTGGAGTGTAGGAGGAATTCCTGTTTCCAGCATACTTTTCTTTCTTTCTTTTTTGAACAAAAGCACCCATCACATAGTCTCTGCAGTCTGAACAAAATGAAATAATTATATACATATCCTGTTGAGTAATGCCATTATTGGAAGGCACTTATCCTCTGTTAAACTCTATCCTAACCCCTGTTCTCTCCCCACCACTCCTCGCTAAGGCAAAAGCCTGCTAGAAGAGTTAGGCATTACACCAAGCCCTGAAGAACAACCACCTCAGATTCCGGATATTGGCTGGGGGAAGTAACTTCAGCATATAAAGACTTTCCACTTAAATGTTCCTGCAACCAGCCCAGGATGTTTCTAGGAACTGTTAACTCCAAATGCCTCATGTGCCTTATCTGCCATAGTGGCTCATGGGGAGAAAGGTGTTTCTCAGGTAGCCAGGATCCAAACGATGCAGGGATTAATAGATGAGGGACAGCACTTTCAGTTTTATGTTGAAGCAAACAGATGGCCAATGTAATCTTCAGAATAGTGTGTAATATGCTCCAGGTGGCTCAGACTACCAAATAACTGGGCAGTTGCATCCTATACTGTAATTAATTGAAAATCTACTTTGTGTAGCATCCATTGCAGCAATGTATTCTGGAGCTCTCAAGGCACAGATGACTATGGCAAGGTCCACATCAGACTGTAATGTCTGCATTTGTCTTTCCAGCTAATTGGGGGCATTGATGCCTCCTGAGAATCCTAGAGCAATTGGGGAATCCAAACACCCCTACCTGGTGAATTTGTTGGATAAGGGATGTGTCAGGCACCACCCCTGCCATATCCCCTGAATGCTTACTCAGTCCTCCAGATGAAATCTCTGGCTTGGTCAGATTGAGCTTTAAACCAACTTGCCTTTGTCCAAATCCTGGCATCAACTGGGCACTGAAAGGGAAAAAACCTGCACCCTTACAGATCCTTGGAGCTTAGGATATATTAGTAAATTTTTCACTGAATCTCCAGTACTAGTTCTCTAATGGTAAATAAGCTTAAAATAAACTTGAATAATGAGGGACCGTTAACATATCTTAAAATTTCAGGACAGAGTCTTGGTTCTGTTCTAGTCATTTTGATTTGCTCATGCAGTACAAAGCGAGAGGTTTCTGGCTGTAAGTGGCCAGACTAGAATTTCCCAGGCAGAGGGAAACTCCCAATCTGTGTAGCCACCTTAACCCCCAGAGTAGAGGGTATGCTGAGAGAGACCGGAGACATATTTGCTGCAGGAAAGGGGACTTGATGGAACCTTCTCCACTGGCATAAGATCCCTTACAGGCCTTATGCCAATGGCATAAGTTAGAGCAGCCCCCTCAGTTGTTCTAAATCATGGCAGAACTAGCCAAAGCAGAGTCAGGAAGATGTAACCACTTCCCTGGTGCCTAGCCCCCCTGCACTGAGCAGAGCTTGGCAACAGGTGAAAACTGAGCTCCCTATTTCAACCACAGTAAATCATATAAATGTATGAAAAAGCCACTTGTGTCTGAAATAACTTTCATTAAAAGTACTGAGCAGAAGTTGCATGGTGCTTATCCACAGCGTGTGTCTTTTGTGGATAGGAAAGAGTGGGAAAGACAGAGGCATATTATTCATGCATAGTAGTATACATAGTGATAATGGTATACACATATCCTTTTCTAATGGAGAGAAGGGGAACAGGGAGGAGAAGTTGGGAAATAATTATATTTATTTATTTATCAGCTCAGAATATGCTGAGCAAGGCTGCAAGTGTCCCAGTTGAGCAGTTCTGCTCACTGCCCTTGATGTAGCAGTTTAAGATGAGGCATTCTCCCCTTTCACCTGATTAGCACAGCAGCTGCAGCTGGACAGCTCTTCTCTTCTCTTCTCATTCCACCACAATGATGTAGCAACTCCTGATGGGTCAGACTCCTCCCTACTTCACACTCTGCTGGTGCAAGTAATTGATTCTGGATCATTGTCTACCACCTAACAACATAGTTCTCAAGATTTTGGAGATACTTTTCCTAATTGTATAAAAATGGGTCTGCAAGGGGATATGTGATATTCACAAAACAGCAAGATAGGAACTGAAATACTGGATCAGACCACTTGTCCATCTTATGCAGAATCCTGTCTCTGAAAGTGGCATGTACTAGTTGCTTCAGAAGATGATGCAAGAAATGTAATGAAGAGCTGTGGATTGACTCTCCATAATGGAAATTTCTACCTGACTCTCATCTGTTAGTGGTTAGTTTATGTTCTAAAGTATGAAGGTCTCTGTTGGATTTTTACTTATCTAATGTAATTGTGAATGATCTCATTATTCATATAGCTGTTTATCCTTTATGGATTCTACTAAATTCTTGGCCTCAAGATATGTTGATATGATATGTTGTAGCAATGGGTTCCACAAGAAGAAAAAGTATTTCCTTTTATCTTCTGCATTGCTCTCTTAACTTTGGGTTGTGATTACAGGGCAGTATCAAACCCTCAGGAAAAAGCCCACAAGTGTCCAGCAATATTACCATCTGGCTCCTCAACTGCACTTCCAGAAGAGTCCAGAAACTATCAAACAAGTGCTGATAAAACTTCTGCTTATCAGAGTATTCCGTTCAGATCGATATTGTAATATCTGTTTGCAGGGGCAGGAGAAGGAAAAGGCTGACCAGCCACCCCTGAAATCTGAAAGAGAAGCTTTTCAACCAGCTCTGAGATTATGGTTCAGACATTAGAAAATAATTTGGTTTCAATATCAAAATATACAACCAGCTCCTAATTTCACAACCTTTGTTACATTTTTTAGTTGGGGTTTAAAAGCAGAAGGCCAGCCACTTTCTCAGATTATTTGCTAGTATTTATAAGGATTCATTATTTGTTGTATTAATATGTTGTTTTGACTAACTTGGTGAGTTAGTACTGATCCAATATTGCTGCTAATTTATTTATTTGACCTTGATAACATAATAGTATATTACTTAATTTTTAGTTCAAGATTCTTAATAGTGGTTTACTTTTAGTGATACTTTTTTAATTGTATTTGTTTTCTAATTTTAACTGATAAAACTGATAGTGAATCCCAAGTTCCTTGGGGACCTGGGTGGATATTTGCCTGACAACCTAAAAGCCTGACCAGCTACCCTGAATTAGTCGTAGATTCATAGATTCCCAAGCCAGAAGTCACTATTGTGATCATCTAGTCTGATCACTTGCATAACACAGGCTGTAGAATGTCCCCCAAATAATTCTTTTCTGAACCCTCTCCAATTTATCAACATCCTTCTTTAACTGTAGACACCAGAACTGAACACAGTGTTCCAGCAGCATTTGCACCACTGCCTAATACAGAGGTAAAATAACTGTCTACTCTTAATTCCGCTGTTTATGCATCCAAGGATCGCATTAGCCCTTTTGGCCATGGTATTGCACTGGAAGATCATGTTCAGCTGATTAGCCGCTGTCATAAATATAAAGGGAAGGGTAAACACCTTTGAAATCCCTCCTGGCCAGGGGAAAGCTCCTCTCACCTGTAAAGGGTTAAGAAGCTAAAGGTAACCTCGCTGGCACCTGACCAAAATGACCAATGTGGAGACAAGATACTTTCAAAAACTGGGAGGAGGGAGAGAAACAAAGGGTCTGTGTGTCTGTCTATATGCTGGTTTCTGCCTGGGAGTCTTAGAACTTTCAGTAAGTAATCTAGCTAGGTACGTGTTAGATTATGATTTCTTTAAATGGCTGAGAAAAGAATTGTGCTGAATAGAATAACTATTTCTGTCTGTGTATCTTTTTTGTAACTTAAGGTTTTGCCTAGAGGGGTTCTCTATGTTTTGAATCTAGTTACCCTGTAAGGTATCTACCATCCTGATTTTACAGGGGGGATTTCTTTATTTCTATTTACTTCTATTTCTATTAAAAGTCTTCTTGTAAGAAAACTGAATGCTTTTTCATTGTTCTCAGATCCAAGAGTTTGGGTCTGTGGTCACCTATGCAAATTGGTGAGGCTTTTTATCCAACATTTCCCTGGAAAGGGGGGTGCAAGTGTTGGGAGGATTGTTCATTGTTCTTAAGATCCAAGGGTCTGGGTCTGTAGTCACCTAGGCAAATTGGTGAGGCTTTTTACCAAACCTTGTCCAGAAAGTGGGGTGCAAGGTTTTGGGAAGTATTTTGGGGGGAAAGACGTGTCCAAACAGCTCTTCCCCAGTAACCAGTATTTGTTTGATGGTGGTAGCGGCCAATCCAAGGACAAAGGGTGGAATATTTTGTACCTTGGGGAAGTTTTGACCTAAGCTGGTAAAGAGAAGCTTAGGAGGTTTTTCATGCAGGTCCCCACATCTGTACCCTAGCGTTCAGAGTGGGGAAGGAACCTTGACAGCCACCATGACCCTCAAATCTTTTCCAGAGTCACTGCTTTCCTGGAGTCCACCATCATGTAAATATGGCCTATATGCTTTGTTCTTAGATGTTTATATTTACAGTTAGCTGTATTAAAATGCATATTGTTTGCTTGTGCCCAGTTTACCAAGTGATCCATATTGCTCTGTATCAGTGACTTGTCCTTTTCATTCTTTACCACTCCCCCAATTTTTGTGTCATCTGCAAACTTCATCAACAATGATTTTACGGATCAGAGGGGCAGCTGTGTTAGTCTGGATCTGTAAAAGCGGCAAAGAGTCCTGTGGCACCTTATAGACTAACAGACATATTGGAGCATAAGCTTTCGTGGGTGAATACCCACTTCGTCGGATGCATGTAGTGGAAATTTCCAGAGGCAGGTATAAATATGCAAGCAAGAATCAGGCTAGGGATAACGAGTTTAGTTCAATTAGGAAGGATGAGGCCCTCTTCTAGCAGTTGAGGTGTGAACACCAAGGAAGGAGAAACTGCTTCTGTAGTTGGCTAGCCATTCACAGTCTCTGTTTAATCCTGAGCATTTTCCTTCCAGGTCATCTGCTAGAAGCACACCCTCTTTATGATGATTCCCTGTTTACAATTATATTTTGAAACTTTTCAGTTAGTCATCTTTTAATCCATTTAATATGTGCCATGTTAATTTTAGTACTGTGCTTGGTCTTAAATCAAAATGTCATACCATACCAAGTCAAATTTCTTACAGAAGTCTAAGTATATTAAATCAACACCATTTTCAACCAAACTTGTAATCTCATCAAAAAAGATATTAAGTTAGTTTGACAGGATATATATTCCATAAACCCATGTTTCTTCCCATTAATTATATCACCTTCCTTATTGATCGAGTCCTGTATTAGCCCTTCTATTATCTTTCTTGGGATCAATTTCAGACTGACCGGACTATAATTAGCTGGTTCATCCTGTTTACCTTTCTCAAATATCTCAAGCATTAGCTTGCTTCCAGTCTTCTGGAACTTCCCCAGTATTCTAAGACCTATTGAAAATCAATAGTGATTATTTCTCACAATGGATAGGTAAGAGAGATGAGAGATAAAGCAGTAGGTATATACCTCAGGTTGAAGTGACGACTGATCATTTTGATCATCACTAAAGTTTTCCAAGGTGTGTTTATCTATTTGTATTTTTGTCATGTCCTTATTTTGTCCTTCCACCATGTGCATCCTATGCTTTCCTCCTTCATTCTTGTAGATAAGTAGACCATGGGGGTATTTCAGTGGTGGTAGATGTGTTTAATGGCTTTCCTGAAACATTGGTTGGATTAGGTATGATTTGTCCTATTTCCTGTCAAAGGGAATAATTGTTATTTTGCAGCAGCTTTTAATAAAGGCTTTCTACGAACTAGTCAACTGTGTTAGATTATATCCTTTTTACAACATCAGTAATGGAAAAGGACACCCTGAAAATAAGGTGAAACAAAAGTTGCTTTTATGTAGAGGAATTATTTTGGTTTCCTAGATAACAATAAGTATATCACCACATGTTGCCATGCATTTACTTCTGAAAATGCAAAGGCAATATAGTTTTGTTCTTTGTAATTTTGCTTGACAATAATAAATTACATTTGCTATTGTTTATTAGAGATTTAAAGAAGACAGCAGTTAATTTATCTTGGATTTTAATTTCAAAGAAAACCTTTTTAATAAACATAGCCAGGGTCTTTATCCAAAATACTGATATGAAATTTACATTTAATTGTGATCCCTATTCTCACATTATCAGTGGTTTGCAGTTTGCCTTTTGGAAATTACAGTCAGTAGTGGAAACAATGCTAAAAGGAAATGGTAGTTCCAGATATATTACAATATATGGAATATTTGCTACTATCTACCATTTGGAAGAATAATTAAGTATAGGTATTCAAAAATGCAGTATCTTTACTTTGAATACATCTGTCATTTTTCAGGCAAATAATGGTTGCATGATCCAAAGAGTCTTAGGCTGTACATTATGGTGTTGTCACACATCTGAAAACTTACAAACCTTACAAAAAGATTCAGTTACAATCACTCCATTAAGTAAAATGTTGTGGGAGACAGAGAAAGGATAGATTTAGGCATGTGTTTAAAGTTAAGCATATGCTTAAGTGTTTTGCTGAACTAGAATCATTCCTGATATTTACCTACAAAGCAAAGAGTTAATTTTGTTTATGGTAAGAATGTGCCAAACCAAGTAAATCCATTGTCCAATAGTCAGTGGCTTTTCTCTCTTCCAGCTGTCAAAAATGGCATTTTTAGCTGTATGAATAAGATGGCTGCAGAGAGCTTTATAAAATTAATCAAGGAAATATCTGGATGTCTTCCTAGAAAAACAAAATGGTTTGACTGGATTTGGTTGGAAGTTAGAGTCCTGTAACCTCATTTATTAAGGCTGTAGCCTTGTACTAGAAATTTAGTATGAGTGGACAAACCATTACAAGTAGATAAAGGAATCAGATCTATGACATTTTCTCCAGTTTATGTATGCAATGTCATTTGTTTTAGCCAAGTTGTCAGGTGCTTTGATGTAGATCTTCAAAACCAGCTCAATCTACATTTCTTTTTCCATTTGTGATAATGAACATTTTGACATATGTGTTCACATGATTTTACATGCTTTGACTGGACTCTCTAAGGCTGAAATTTTTAAGGGAGTTAGGCACCCAACTCCCACTGAAAGTAAATGAGTGATGGATGCCTAAATGTCTATTGCATTTGCATTTTTGTATATGTTAGGGGTTGCTTTGAGAAGTTTCTATAATGAATTGTACATCCTTGATAACCTTTTAAGGAGTCTTAAGAAATATAACTATTTTGACTACATCTATTCACTTTATTTATTCCTCATAAATGGTGTGGCAAATATTTTAACTGGAGCCATTTAATTTTTTTTCTGAATTTTCAATTATCTCCCAAACCTGCTGATGGGAAATAAATTCCAGTTTTTACTGCATAGCTGTAAGATTATCCGGTTGGTATCTTTCAGGGTATTTATGCATACAAGAGAATGTATATCTGAAAGAAGTGTGTGGTTCTCCATAGAGGTTTAAGAAGAAGGTTCCTTGGTAATGTCTTCGTGTTGTCACTTTATGTCCCAGATAGTTAAAGAGATCCTTGAAAATGGGTGAATTTCCAGTTTGTCTTTTTGGACCCAAATAAATCTCCCCAGAATTTCCCAATTAGGTAGCATAGCTTCAGACTCGAA
Organism: Lepidochelys olivacea; assembly: GCF_965140295.1. Taxonomy (NCBI): domain Eukaryota; kingdom Metazoa; phylum Chordata; order Testudines; family Cheloniidae; genus Lepidochelys; species Lepidochelys olivacea. Next base: position 20,341,021 of record NC_140413.1, read on the forward strand.
CCAGTGTTTGTCTGAAGGTCATTAAAACTATTTGGTCCTTATTGCCACAACTCGGTAACAAAGTATAAAATATGGACAGGCAAGATTTGCCACCCAAGGTTTGTTGAGCTAATAATGGACCACTAGGGCTGTTTGCTCCTCAAAATGTGTACGCGTGTGTGTGTGTGTGTGCATGTGTATGTGATTAAATTATTCCAGTTTTGAAAGAAGCTCTGTGGTATAGTAATAGATAGAAATGTCATATGAATAATGTTGATGTTATTGGTCCAACCAGTAAGACGACTGATGAGGTCTTTAAAACCTACCCAATTTGTTATAATAATAGCATGTCAGTCTAGTCGCATAAGCCAAGCTTCAACAAAGCACCCAACTGTGTGCTTAATTCCCACTGACTTCAAAATAATAGGACAAAGTGTAATAAACACTGGCCCCTTTCTACCACTCAAGGAGTACAAAGGGTCTGGATACTTTTCCTTGAGAGCATAGAATTGCTCTGTCAGCAGTAAACTCATTGTTGCCTGGTTCTGAGGCTTGTCCCTGCTGTCCCATTCCCCCTTTCAACCTAATTCTGTAGTGTAGACATATCCTAAGAATTTATAGAAGTTGATTTTTTAGGAAGCAATTTTATACAGTTGATTGTGTGTCCCCCCCACTAAGCGCATTAAGTCAGCGGAGTGCGTCCACAGTACTGTGGCTAGCGTCCACTTTCAGAGTGTTGCACTGTGGTTAGCTATCCCACAGTTCCTGCAGTCTCTGCCTCCCACTGGAATTCTGGGTTAAGCTCCCAATGCCTGATGGGGCAAAAACATTGTCGCGGGTGGTTTTGGGTACATGTCGTCAGTTGCCCCTGCCTCCATGAAAGCAATGGCAGACAAACGTTTCACACCTTTTTCCGTGCGGACGCCAATCTGCTTTCAGCAGCCAGTGCAGTAGGACTGCTAACCATCGTCATCAAACCACCAATTCAGCTGCAACTCTGCTCTCCTGTTCTTGTCTCGATAGCAAATTTCTCCATGTTGGCTGTCATGGACTCCTGCTTCTCTGCAGCTCTGATCTCTTGCTCTCATTAATCCACCTCACAGGTCCTCTCGTTGTTCTCTATAAATATCTATTCTCGTGGCATCCATCATCAGCCACCGCTTCTGGTGCAATTCTGCTCTCCTGCAGACACCATACCATGGCAAGCACAGAGCCCGCTCAGATCACCGCGGCAGTTGTGAGCATTGTAAACACCTCACGCATTATCCTGCAGTATGTTCAGAACCAGAACCTGCAAAAGCAGGCGAGGAGGTGACGGCAGTGCAGTGACGAGAGTGGTGAGGACATGGACACAGACTTCTCTCAAAGTACGGGCCCCAGCAATTTGGACATCCTGGTGGCAATGGGGCAGGCTCATGCCATGGCATACCGATTCTGGGCCCAGGAAACAAGCACAGACTGATGGGACTGCATGGTGTTGCAGGTCTGGGATGATTCCCAGTGGCTGCGAAACTTTCACATCCATAAGGGCACTTTCATGGAACTTTGTGACTTGCTTTCCCCTGTCCTGAAGTACAGGAATACCAAGATGAGAGCAGCCCTCACAGTTCACAAGCGAGTGGCGATAGCCCTGTGGAAGCTTGCAACACCAGACAGGTACAGGTCAGTCGGGAATCAATTTGGAGTGGGCAAATCTACTGTGGGGGCTGCTGTGATCCAAGTAGCCAATGCAATCACTGAGCTGCTGCTATCAAGGGTAGTGACTCTGGGAAATGTGCAGGTCATAGTGGATGACTTTGCTGCAATGGGATTCCCTAACTGTGGTGGGGCGATAGACAGAATGCATATCCCTATCTTGGGACTGGACCACCTTGGCAGCCAGTACATAAACCGAAAGGGGTACTTCTCAATGTTGCAAGCACTGGTGGATCACAAAGGATGGTTCACCAACATCAACGTGGGATGGCCGGGAAAGGTACATGACACTCACATCTTCAGGAACTCTGGTCTGTTTGAACAGCTGCAGGAAGGGACTTACTTTCCAGACCAGAAAATAACAGTTGGGGATGTTGAAATGCCTACAGTTATCCTTGGGGACCCAGCCTACTCCTTAATGCCATGGCTCATGAAGCCATACACAGGCACCCTGGACAGTAGTCAGGAGCTGTTCAACTACAGGCTGAGCAAGTGCAGAATGGTGGTAGAATGTGCATTTGGATGTTTAAAAGCACGCTGGCGCAGTTTACTGACTCGGTTAGACCTCAGTGAAATCAATATTCCCATTGTTATTACTACTTGCTATGTGCTCCACAATATCTGTGAGAGTAAGGGGGAGACATTTATGGTGGGGTGAGAGGTTGAGGCAAATTGCCTGGCTGCTGATTATGCACAGCCAGACACCAGGGCAGTTAGACGAGCACAGGAGGGTGCGCTGCACATCAGAGAAGCTTTGAAAACCAGTTTCATAAGTGGCCAGGCTACGGTGTGACAGTTCTGTTTGTTTCTCCTTGATGAAAACCCATCCCCTTGGCTCACTCTACTTCCCTGTAAGCCAACCGACCTCCCCCCGTCAATCACTGCTTCCAGAGGCAATAAAGTCATTGTTGTTTCAAATTCATGCATTCTTTATTAATTTGTAACTGTCATAAATATAAAGGGAAGGGTAAACCCCTTTGAAATCCCTCCTGGCCAGAGGAAAAACTCCTCTCACCTGTAAAGGGTTAAGAAGCTAAAGATAACCTTGCTGGCACCTGACCAAAATGACCAAGGAGGAGACAAGATACTTTCAAAAACTGGGAGGAGGGAGAGAAACAAAGGGTCTGTGTGTCTGTCTATATGCTGGTCTTTACCGGTTATAGACCAGGAATGGAGTCTTAGAACTTTTAGTAAGTAATCTAGCTAGGTATGTGTTAGATTATGATTTCTTTAAATGGCTGAGAAAAGAATTGTGCTGAATAGAATAACTATTTCTGTCTGTGTATCTTTTTTGTAACTTAAGGTTTTGCCTAGAGGGGTTCTCTATGTTTTGAATCTAATTACCCTGTAAGGTATCTACTATCCTGATTTTACAGGGGGGATTTCTTTATTTCTATTTACTTCTATTTCTATTAAAAGTCTTCTTGTAAGAAAACTGAATGCTTTTTCATTGTTCTCAGATCCAAGGGTCTGGGTCTGTAGTCACCTAGGCAAATTGGTGAGGCTTTATACCAAACCTTGTCCAGAAAGTGGGGTGCAAGGTTTTGGGAAGTATTTTGGGGGGAAAGACGTGTCCAAACAGCTCTTCCCCAGTAACCAGTATTTGTTTGGTAGTGGTAGTGACCAATCCAAGGACAAAGGGTGGAATATTTTGTACCTTGGGGAAGTTTTGACCTAAGCTGGTAAAGAGAAGCTTAGGAGGTTTTTCATGCAGGTCCCCACATCTGTACCCTAGCGTTCAGAGTGGGGAAGGAACCTTAACAGTCACACAAATAGGGGGATAACTGGCAAGGTAGTCTGGGAGGGGTGGGGGATGAGGGAAGCACTGGGTGGGGTGGTGGAGGACGGGAGGAGGGAAGGACAAGGCCACACTGCACTTCAAAACTTATTGAATGCCAGCCTTCTGTTGCTTGGGCAGCCCTCTGGGGTGGAGTGGTTGGGTGCCCAGGGCCCCTCCCCACCCGTGTTCTTGGGTATCTGGGTGAGGAGGCTATGGAACTTGGGGAGGAGGGAAGTTGGTTACACAGGGGCTGCAATGGCAGTCTGTGCTCCTGCTGCCTTTTCTGCAGCTCAACCATACACCGGAGCATATTAGTTTGATCCTCCAGTAGCCTCAGCATTGCATCCTGCTTCCTCTCATCACTCTGCCGCCACCTATCATCTCGATCCTGCCACCTCTCCTCTTGCTCCCGCCACTTCTCCTCTCATGTGTCCGTCCTGTCCTCGCATTCATTTTGTGCTTTCCTGGACTCTGCCATTGACTGCCTCCATGCATTCTGCTGTGTGTTTTCAGTTTGGGTGGACTGCATGAGCTCAGAGAACATTTCATTGTTAGTGCGTTTTTTCCGCCTTCTTATCTGTGCTAGCCTCTGGGATGGAGATGATAGGGGAAGCGTTGAAACATTTGCAGCTGTGGGAGGAAAAAAAGGGAGAGTAGTATTTAAAGACACATTTTAGAGAACAATGGGTAGACTTTTCTTTCTTTAGAGTAGGGGCATAGGAGGTGTGTCAGAAGAAGAAGAGTAGGCATCAAGGCAGGCAGCAGAAATAGGCATGGCAGAGCTCCATTTTGTAATATCTGTGTTCCATTGGTGTAAGGACCATTACGAATCCTGCATCTAGGTTTGCCAGGTGTCCAGTTTTCAACCAGAACACACTGTTGAAAAGGCACCCTGGCTGCTCTGACCAGGCCGTTAAAACTCCTGTTGGTGGCGCAGCGGGGATGAGACAGGTTCCCTGCTTGCCTTGGCTCCACGCAGCTCCCGGAATCAGCGGCATGTCCCCTCTCCGGCTCCTAGGTGTAGGGGCAACCGGGGGCTCCATGCACTGCCTCCTCCCCAAATGCTAGCTCTGCAGCTCCAATTGCCTGGGAACTATGGCCAATGGGAGCTGCGGGGGCAGTGTCTGTGGATGGGGCAGTGCTCTGAGCTGCCTGGCCATGCCTTCAAGTAGGAGCCAGAGTGGGGGACATGCTGCTGCTTCCGGGAGCTGTCTGAGGTAAGCGCTGCATGGAGTCTGCACCCCCTCCCATGCCCCAACTGCCTGCCCCAGCCCTGATCCCCTTTCTTCCCTCCAAATCCCTCAGTGCCGGCCCAAAGCACCGTCCTGCACCCAAAACCCCTTATCTCCAACCCCACTCCAGAGCTCACACCCCCCAGCCACAGCCCTCACACCTGCATGCACCCCAGCCCCCTGCCACAGCCCAGAGGCTCCACCCTCACTCCAAACCCCTCAGCCCCAGCCTGGATCCCCCTCCTGCACCCTAAGCCCCTCATCCCTGGCTCCACCCCAGAGCCCGCACCCCGAGCTGGAACCCTCACCCCCTCCCTCACAGAGTGATAGTCTGCTCTAATATCTTCCAGAAATTAAAGAAAATGATTGGGAAACACATTGGTAATGGCCTTTTTCAGCTAGGCTAAAGTCAAGCCAGACTCAGAGAGCCCAATCCTCCACTACTTTGCACCTTGTACAGTCATTAAACCATTCTGATTTGCACTTCAGTTGCAATGATATAAGTGCCTGCCTCAGAGCACACTGAGGTCAATAAAAAGACTTCCATCAACTTCAGTAGACTTTGGATCAGGCCCTAAATGACAATGCATCTACAGAGCATCTACAGTTCACATGTGCTTCATGCATGCCTTTTCCCAAATATTCACATTTTAAAGGGAAAAACCCCAAGATGACTATTTGGAATTGATGTTGAGGCCTTAAAAGTTATTAGTCATTCCCCTACCCATTGGAATTAAGTTGGCTTCTATTTAGGTGACAGGAAGTAATTTTAGATTGATGTTGGTTTTCTTCCCCAAACTGGGTGTAGGATATTTGCTTTGGAGCATCTTTGCCCTCTCCTGGCATAATCAAAATTATACAAATGTGCAGGATTAAGAAGAGAGAGCTATTATCCAGACACGGTGATCATATGTCCTGCTTCAGGTCCGACCTGATTATGTGACAAATGTAGATAAAATGTTTACAAACTCATCAAATGACCTACGGGTTTAACTTTCATCTGGCAACAGCAAAAAGTAGGTATCAAGTAGAATGTATAGCAGAGTATAGTGCAAGCTCCCATGTACTGTAGCATTATTGCAATGTTTTTATCCAAAAAATCAGCTCTTCCACTCTTTCTAGATTTTTTTCGTGTTAATTTGCTAATGGTCACTACTGATTCAAAAAAAGAACAGGAGTACTTGTGGCACTTTAGAGACTAACAAATTTATTAGAGCATAAGCTTTCGTGGGCTACCACCCACTTCATCGGATGCATAGAATAGGACATATAGTAAGTAGATATATTTATACATACAGAGACGATGGAATACGAAACTACCACAAGAATGAAAGTGCTCTGGCTATTTCAAAAGGAAAGATTGTCTGCCTCTACATGAGGATATCATTAGACATCTTGATCAAACAATATTTAATGTATTTAAATTTTTCCTTTTCTTTTTGTGCTATATTGAGTGAAGAGAAGTAATAAAGAAACATAAATCTGTAAAAGACGCCAAATGAAAAACATTATTTCTATTTTTTCCAATTAAACAAGCTTCATAAGTAAACAGTCCCCAACTTTATTGTGACCTCTCCCCAGTAGAGATGAATATGCATAGAAGAACTGCCACAATAATTGTATTTAATACTCTCTGTGGTCTTGTTACATAAAACTTTAATGAATAATTTGTCAGCACTAGACATAAATCTCTCCATTGATGCATATCTTTTTTTCATAATTTGCAGGTCATAATCTGTTATGCTTAATGCAAAAAATGTATCTGAGCAATATTAAAGACACCAAGTTCAGACAGGTTTATTGCAAACATCTACATCCATTCACATAGGACATATTTCATTATCAGAAAAAATAACATATTTGCAATAGCAGATTCAAATTGCACCTCTTCTTTCATTACCCTGCTACAGTATAAGATTTCTCAGCCTGCATTTAATTTATTGTAACTTCTCTTTATGCAAAGAATGCATCTATTTTTAAAAAAAATCTCTCTATATTAAACTAGATGGAGAGTTCATACTGGGAAAGAGGTTATTAAAATCTGATTTATGTTTGAGTACCTAAGTAAGTCAACTGATTGTGAAATAGTTAGCAAAAAAGCTACTTTCTCTTGCCTGTTTTATTATTTTAATGTAAATAAAGGTATATTTGCCTGTATTTTGAGGCTTCACAGAAGTATTTCACACATTTATTTTAAGCTCTTTGTTTCTCTGATTTTTTCCTGTTTCTTGTTCAATGTTCTTTTTTAAAATAGATTTAAATTAGCACTGGCTTTGAAATTGCTAAGTTATTTTACCGATGCTCTTGCACCAATTAATTTTACTCAGAAGTTTTCAGTTAAACTTCCAGTGGTAGGACATAGAACTCCTGTATACTAATCTAGAAATTCCACCTCCCCATCACCAAAAGCTTTTTCAAAGCAAAACAAAAAGAAAACAAAAAACAACATAAACAAAACAAAAACATGAACAAAGACTTGTGCATAAATCATTAGCAAATTATGATAACAATATTAAGAATACTGATAATTTGTCTATTTAAGGAAAAATCATTGCCTTCTTTTTTAAAAAAGCACAACAAACATAAGAAGCCAAATTCCAGTTTGGATAAGTACATGCTGCCTGCCAAAATTCCCCTTGCAGTTGCAGCAGGCTATGGCACTGAATGTTTACTATGCTGTATTTAACAGCTATCAGCTTCTGTGCTAGAAGGATAGCTACTTCGCTTTACATGTTCAGCTGGTATAAACGGTCATAGTTTCTGTCAAGGTTCCTTCCCCACTCTGAACTCTAGGGTACAGATGTGGGGACCTGCATGAAAGACCCCTTAAGCTTATTCTTACCAGCTTAGGTTAAAAACTTCCCCATGGTACAATCTTTGCCTTGTCCTTGAACAGTATGCTGCCACCACCAAGCGTTTTAAACAAAGAGCAGGGAAAGAGACCACTTGGAGACATCTTCCCCCAAAATATCCCCCCAAGAACTACACTCCCTCTCCTGGGGAAGGCTTGATAATAATCCTCACCAATTGGTACAGGTGAACACAGACCCAAACCCTTGGATCTTAAGAACAATGAAAAAGCAATTGTCAAGGTTCCTCCCCCACTCTGAACTCTAGGGTACAGATGTGGGGACCTGCATGAAAAACCTCCTAAGCTTCTCTTTACCAGCTTAGGTCAAAACTTCCCCAAGGTACAAAATATTCCACCCGTTGTCCTTGGATTGGCCGCTACCACCACCAAACTAATACTGGTTACTGCGGAAGAGCTGTTTGGATGCGTCGTTCCCCCCAGAATACTTCCCAAAACCTTGCACCCCACTTCCTGGACAAGGTTTGGTAAAAAGCCACACCAATTTGCATAGGTGGCCACCGACCCAAATCCTTGGATCTGAGAACAATGAAAAAGCATTCAGTTTTCTTACAATAAGACTTTTAATAAAAATAGAAGTAATTAGAAATAAAGAAATCCCCCCTGTAAAATCAGGATGGTAGATATCTTAGAGGGTAATTAGATTCAAAAACATAGAGAACCCCTCTAGGCAAAACCTTAAGTTACAAAAAAGATACACAGACAGAAATAGTTATTCTATTCAGCACAATTCTTTTCTCAGCCATTTAAAGAAATCATAATCTAACACATACCTAGCTAGATTACTTACTAAAAGTTCTAAGACTCCATTCCTGGTCTATCCCCGGTAAAGACCAGCATATAGACAGACACACAGACCCTTTGTTTCTCTCCCTCCTCCCAGCTTTTGAAAGTATCTTGTCTCCTCCTTGGTCATTTTGGTCAGGTGCCAGCGAGGTTACCTTTAGCTTCTTAACCCTTTACAGGTGAGAGGAGCTTTCCCCTGGCCAGGAGGGATTTCAAAGTGGTTTACCCTTCCCTTTATATTTATGACAGCAATCAGGTTCTTAAAAAGAATTTTAATTAAAGAAAAGGTAAAAGAATCACCTCTGTAAAATCAGGATGCTAAATAATCAGATTCAAAACATAGAGAATCCCTCTAGGCAAAACCTTAAATTACAAAAAGACACAAAAAGAGGAATATACATTCCCTCCAGCACAGCTTATTTTACAAGCTGTCATAAATATAAAGGGAAGGGTAACCACCTTTCTGTATACAGTGCTATAAAATCCCTCCTGGCCAGAGGCAAAATCCTTTCACCTGTAAAGGGTTAAGAAGCTAAGATAACCTCGCTGGAACCTGACCAAAATGACCAATGAGGAGACAAGATACTTTCAAAGCTGGAGGGGGGGAAACGGAAGGTCTGTCTGTCTGTGTGATGCTTTTGCTGGGAACAGATCAGGAATGCAGTCTCAGAACTTCTGTTAGTTAGTAAGTAATCTAGCTAGAAATGCATTAGATTTCCTTTTGTTTAATGCTGGTAAAATAAGTTGTGCTGTGGAAAATACAGTAGGAAGAAGTGTGTATATATATACACAGAGAACATGAGACAATGGGTGTTATCATACACACTTTTTTTTCTCCTGCTGGTAATAGCTCACCTTAACTGATTACTCTCGTTATAGTGTGTATGATAACACCCATTGTTTCATGTTCTCTGTGTATATATCTAATCTAATCTATATCTATATATATATCTATCTTCCTACTGTATTTTGCTCACGAAAGCTTATGCTCAGATAAATTTGTTAGTCTCTAAGGTGCCACAAGTACTCCTTTTCTTTTACTAACTAAATTGGTTAGTCTCTAAGGTGCCACAAGTACTCCTTTTCTTTTTGCGAATACAGACTAACACGGCTGTTACTCTGAAGCTTGTCATTGAAGGTGAAGTGGCCTGTTAACATTTGTCCAGTCACATGTGGGAACAGTTGGGAGGGTAGAGGGATTGTTAGTGAGTTATAGATTGTTGTAATAAGCCATAAATCCAGTGCCTCTATTAAGTCTATGATTTTTAGTGTCTACCAAAGTTATGAATTTAAGCTCCCAGGCTTGTCTTTTGAAAATGTTGTGCAGGTTTCCTTTGAGGGTAAGGACTGATAGGCCAGACATAGAGTGAGCGCTTTGTGAAAAAGTGTTCACCCATAGGTGATGTGGTGTTGCTGTCTTTTATTATTTTCCTGTGCGGGTTCATTCGAGAGCATAGTGATTGTCTGATTCCACCCACACAGTTGGTATTGGTGCATTTAGTGCACTGGATGAGGTACACCACATGTAGGACCCATGGATCTTGAAAGGTGTGTTGTGAAGGGTATTGATCACTGTAGCAATGGAGATATGTCTGCAGGTTTTGCATCTGTTGTTCTGGCAGGGTCTAGTGCTGCTTTGAGTTGATGTGTCCTCTTTTGTGGGGAGCTTGCTTTTGATGATGGGCTTGGAGTGGTGGTGGTGGTGGTAGGGGTTGTTTGAAGGCCAGAAGAGGGGGTTCAGGAGAGATTTCTTTGAATGACCTTAAACAAAGAGTACATACTAAAGTAGTAAAGAAGAAAGTCCAACTCTACATCTTACTTTGATGCCTTTAATGTGATTTTATGTTTGTTTATACTGAATCACAGATCACCCTTAGGTGTGAAGTGTGGCACACCGAGAACCTAAGTGTCACCAGATACATGAAAAATATGCCACAGAATGTTTTCCCCCTTCCTCTAGCAATGGTAAACAGGGAAGAAAGTCAACAAAGTCTTTCTGGCTATCCCACATTATGAGGCTGTAGAACCTATCACAGTCCCTACTCTGAAGCAGTACAGCTCCTTTGCTTTCTGAGCAGGCTCAATGATGAGGAAGAAATCCCTCTACCTTAAGTCTTTTTTATTCCTCTGTAACTGAGGTTCTATTTTATTCATCTAGTCAACTCTTTTTGACCTTCTAGTTTGTTGCTTCTTTGTCCCTGTTGCCTCTTGTGCTATCTCTTATTTACTCTGCTGGGGTCAGTCTACCTGCTGCATTGTGCTTGATAGACACTGGATCAGTTTGGGGGCAATGAATGACAGTGTTACAAGGTGTGTTTCAGGAGGAATTTTGCCCCAGGGGAGGCAGAATTCCTTCCAGAGCTCTGGAGGGCACAAGAAAAAGCTGCAGCATAGTCCTCCAGTTCTTGCTCTTTGGTCCAGTAAAATATATTTTCAGCGCTGGTTGTTCGAGGTGAGAATGATAATGTTATTGTTTATACAGTAACAGTCATGGCACTTCTAAATAAACTGATTTGTTTTTGGCAGCGCAGCAAACTGCAGCATACCTAATGGAAGGACATGAGATGATAATGTGATTGTGATTACACTGAATTAAATTGATTTTTCTCATTTTTGTCAAGGTGAGGAAGTTGAAGAATGGTCACAGAATCAGTGACATCAGGGAAAGAGGGCAAAGATGTAAATCTGAGCTCTGCTTAAATAAATAAGTCCATACTGATTTACATCAGTAGAACGTACAGTCCAGAAAGCCCTTTTGGTACATAGTTCATACCCCTGACGGCGCAGTGTTGTTCCTAGGATATAATCTTCGCAATTGTTCCAATCTTATTGTAAATTACTCTAGCCATGGGGCTTCTGCCACTTTCCTTTGGAGTCCATCACACAGTCTAGTACACTTCACCATTAGGAATTTTATCTTTTTATTGGGTCTACATTTTCCTTTATTCCCTTTCATTCCATCACTCCTCACTAGGCACACCTTTAACAACTCCTCCCCCTTCCCATGCCTATCAAGGCTATTATCATATTTAATTCTTTTCATATTTTTGTCATAAATTAATCCCTACAACCCTTTGATGTATAATATCATATGTGATCAATAGTAATGAAATCCCCAATACTTTGAAGGAAAGGGAATTTGCAGGTAGTAGTTCCAAGTAGTAAGATGTAATGGAAACAGAGTGAAATCTAGTGTCCCATTTCTGGATGTTGGGGATTTTTGCTACTGGAAGTTGCCAATGGGCCACATGTCATCATAGGCAGACCTATCATATCATCCCCTCCATTGGTCATCCAGATCTTCTTGTATGTATCTTCTTCTGGTCCTCCTCCATATTGGCTATACCGCCCAAGTTTGTGTCATCCACAAATTTTATTAGCACACTCCCACTTTTTGTGTCAAGGTCAGTAATAAAAATGTTAAATAAGATTCGTCTTCACCTTTCTCTATGAGCCGTTGTAGTCTCCCCTTTGACCAGTTCCTAGTTCACCTTTCAGTATTCATATTAATCACCATCTTCTCTAATTTAACTAATAATTTCCCATGTGGAACTGTATCAAATTCCTTACTGACATCCAGGTAGATTAGATCTACTGTATTTTCTTTGTCTAAAAAATCAGTTTTCTTCTCAAAGAAGGAGATTAGGTTGGTCTGGCATGATCTACCTTTTGTAAAACCATATGGTATTTAATCCCAATTACCATTCACTTCTATGTCCTTAACTACTTTCTCTTTCAAAATTTATTCCAAGACCTTGTATACAATTGAGGTTAAACTAGAGGCCTGTAGTTTCCTGGATATCACTTTTTTTTTCCTGAATCACTCGAACCAAGGTTGTCCTCCAATAGGCAGCAGGTTTAAAACAAATAAAAGGAAATATTTCTTCACACAACGCACAGTCAATCTGTGGATCTCTTTGCCACAGGATGTTGTGAAGGCCAAGACTATGGTCCATCAATGGCTATTAGCCAGGATGGGCAAGGATGGTGTCCCTAGCCTCTGTTTGCCAGAAGCTGCGAATGGGCGACAGGGGATGGATCACTTGATGATCACCTGTTCTGTTCATTCCCTCTGGGGTACCTGGCATTGACCACTGTCAGAATACAGGATACTGGGCTAGATGGACCTTTGGTCTGACCCAGTATGGCCATTCTTATGTTCTCTTCAACCAGTTCTTCTATGAGGTCCTCCCTACTCACCAATGCCAATCTCAAATGGCACCACCTCTTGTTGGTTCAGCAACTATTTTGGTGAAGAAATCTGTCAGCTGTCATATCCAGGAAAATCTGGGTCCTACTATATTAGTAGCACTTCACCTCCAATCTATATCTGGGAAGTTAAAGTCCCCCATAATCACACAGTTCCCAGTAGTATTTATTTCATTATTTCTATCCATATCTAAATTCGATCCTGGTGGTCTGTAGCACTCCTAAGCACTATATAATGGAAACCTCTGGTAGCTTTCTTCTCCAAAGTGATTTTGGCCCAAACAGACTCTGTCTTATCCATTCCATCACTTCTAATTTCTTTACAGTCTACTTCATCATTAATATACAATGCTACTCTGCCCACCTTTGCCTTTATTTTTGTCTTTCCTGAATAGCGTACCTTTCAATATGAGTACTCCAGTCATGACTACCATTCCAGCATCTTTCTCTTATCCCTATCATATCTGGTTTCACTTCCTGCACCAGTAGTTCTAGTTCCTCCATTTTGTTACCCAGGCTCCTTGATTGCTTTTGTCTCTTGACCTGTCATTAGCATTGTGTGTCTACTCACCTGGAGAATGAGGGAGGAGGCCTTATCAATAGTTGTCCAACAGTTTACACTTAAGGGTGATTAACAGTCAATGCCAGAGAGAATAGCTTTAATGGCTCCAGCATGCTCTTACAGGGAGCACCCTAACCAGTCTCAACAAGAGGAAACTAGATTGAGATACTCAAAGACACAGTAGGATCTGTTCTGGCTAGGAGAATGAAAATTGATTTTGTTCTGTTCTGGTAACTTATGAGGGAAATTTATCTAACTTAGGTTGTAGTGAAGATGAGTAGAAGAGTAAATGAGACTAAATATAGGCTGGCTGGATAAATAGATAGATTTTAAAAAAGCAGCCTGCTGTTTATAAGCTGTTTCCAACTGCTAAATAAAAATACTTTGTTTTAAGAAAAGAGTTGGTCATTCTCATTGGTCACAGGTTCCTGAATGGAAGAAACGCAGGTGCCCAGGGCCCAGTGTAAGAGTGGCAGAATCATGAGATTCCACCCTGAGAAAGGAAAAACCATGAGACCCAATATCTGAGGTGTAAACTCAGTGAAAAAATTCACACCCTATGCGACATAATTAGGTCAACCTAATCCCCACCATAGATGGAGGTAGATTGCCAGAAATATGCTTCCACCAACCCAGATACTGCTTCTCAAAGAGGTGTACTTACTACAGTGACAGAAAACCCACTTTCGGAGCTTAGCAAGTTTATACACTACAGTGCTCCAGCAGTGTAGCCACAGAGTTACAGCTGTGCCACTAGAAAAGGAGTACTTGTGGCACCTTAGAGACTAACCAATTTATTTGAGCATGAGCTTTTGTGAGCTACAGCTCACTTCATCGGATGCATACTGTGGAAACTGCAGCAGACATTATATACACACAGAGACCATGAAACAATACCTCCTCCCACCCCACTGTCCTGCTGGTAATAGCTTATCTAAAGTGATCATCAAGTTGGGCCATTTCCAGCGTGGACATACCCTCAGAGATCAGAAAGAGAACTGGGGCATAGCTAGTCCCAAAAATCATGACAAGGTGTTTCTCATAACTCTTCCCCATAAATCAGCAAGGCTGTAATGAGGTAAGAGGCTGAAAGGACTGGCAATTAGCATTCCTTAGGTGAAGTAAATTGTGTAACTCTTTTAAAATTATGACTATAAAACCATCGGACCAGATCCTCAGCTGGTGTAAATCAGGGTAGCTCCTTTGATTTCACTGGAGCTGTGCTGATTTACATCAGTTGAGGATATGTTAAAGAACATTAAGTTTGCACAGTCAAGCGCTCAAAAATTAGGAAATACCAGAATTAAAGTTGGCCATGGAACCTTTAATTGGTTCCCTTGTGCTGCATACCGGTGTATGATATGATACAGTCCTTAGTTACATGATCCCGTATTATTTTTTTTCATAGGGCCTCTGCCTCATTCAGAGCATGGGGTGGATGGTATTTACTGAATAGGTAGCTGGTCATAATTTCAGAGATTTGTATGTTCAGAAAGGACCATTAGATTATCTAGTCTCAACTCCTGTATAATACAGGCTTCAGAATTTCAACCAGTTACTCCTGCCTGGAGCCCAATAATGTATTTGAATAAAGCATGTCTTTCAGAAAAGCCTCCAGTCTTATTTTTAACACTTCAAGAGGTGGAGATCTCACTTTTTCAGGGTTAACTGCACCTTTGACCCCTCTCCTGATCTTCCTTGAAGGCACCCACTTACAGGTTTCAGACTTCTTAGCTATTCCCTCTCTCAGATGGAGACCTGCATCTCTCTCCCTCCAGAACAGGGGTTTAGGTTTGCAGCCCCTCTGCAGTTCACTATGTTTTCCCCATCAGATCTGACCGGGGTCCAGCACCTGTGGTTAACAACAGTGTGTACTAGTTACCAACCAGCCTTCCCAAAGTAGAAAACATTTATTATTAGGGGAAAATATTACAGAGAAAATATGTACAAAAATAAAAGTAAGCATTCCTATACTCATGTGAAAAGCTTACCAGAGGTCACCCATCTGTCTTATGGGGTCCTCGTAGGCCAAAGTCTTTCCAACCGTTCCACAGGAGTTGAATCAAAAGAAAGCCCTGTATCTGTTTAAACTCAGTCTTTTCTATTCCAAAAGCCCTTTCTTTCTTTGTCTGTGGTCTCTGGAAAACACAGTTTGAACCCCCTCTGGAGTAGTTTAAAGTTTCAGTATTTTATGAACGTGAATGCATTTATCTTAACACCAGGGTAGATGGTATTATCATCCCATTTTAGACACGAGATACTGAGGCACAGAGATTAAAGCCAATAGTGAAGAGCTTCAACTAATTTTAGGTGCCCAATCTGAGATGCCTAGGCCTGATTTTTAGAGATCTTAGCATTTCTATAGCACTCCTGCCCACATCCACCAAGTTTTACACACATTCCTTTCCTACCCTCTCCACAGTTCCTACTCTTCTCCTCACCTCCTATCCTCCCTCATCCCCAGTTCCTGTCCCTCTTCCCTACCATCTGGTCCTGCTCTTGCCCCCTTGTTTCTATTCTCCCTGTCTTCTGACCCCCAGCTCCTGCCCCATGCCCTCCTCTCAGCTCCTGCTCCTAACTTTTTCCCCCCTTAAGGCCCTGTTCCTGTCCCCCTGCCCTGCATCTATTCCTGCCCCCACTCCATTACTCACCTCTCTGCAATTGAACAAGGCTGATTTCTCCTTATCTTCCTCACTGCCTGTTATGACACCAGGGAGCAGGAGCACTGACAACACAAGCAACAGTTTCCCTGCTATCAGTTCTGGTGCTGTCAGTTCTGGCACACAGTGCTCCCTGCAGCCAAGGTTGGGGTGGGGTTTGGGG
This sequence comes from Lepidochelys olivacea, assembly GCF_965140295.1. Classification (NCBI taxonomy): domain Eukaryota; kingdom Metazoa; phylum Chordata; order Testudines; family Cheloniidae; genus Lepidochelys; species Lepidochelys olivacea. The sequence goes on from NC_140413.1 coordinate 20,356,956, forward strand.
TGCGACAATTGCAGGGGAAGCCCTCCTTAGCCCCTATTGCCCCAGGAGGGAACATGCTCAATTGTTCTGTGGGGATGGTGACTGTACAGTATAGTTGCACATGGGAGCTGTGAAGGGCTGGAGCATGCTCGCTGCAGATGGACTCTTCAGAGAATTTAGCTGCCAAACTCCAACAGGTCTCTACTGCGCATGAATGACCTGAGATTTTTCAGAGATTTATAACCTGGGCAAAAGGCACATCCCTGATACCAGGGTGAGCCCTTTCCTCCATCCTCACCAAATTTCAAGTCTCTGCTCCAAAGAATGGAAGCATTCGAGACTTTCAACAAAATAATTGTAAGGGTTTTGGTTTTTTTTTTTAAGATTTTCCCATGTTAAAACAAAATGAATTATGTATTTTGTCCCAACTTTGTTCTGACTCATTTTAGCTGAAATTTAAAAGAGAGAGAGAGAGAAAGAGAGAGGCTTAAGGTAGACACCTGGCATGGGAAATTTTAGCCCAAGTAGTTATAGAAAAGAACATTGCATGTTGGCCCTGATTCAGGAAAGCACTTAACTTGAAGCACGAGTTTAAATTGCATTGACATCTATGGGATTTAAGTGTATGCACACGAGTTTTCTGAATAGATATGGTTTCCTCAGTGCAGCATGAGAAAGAAAATGTTCCAAACATCAATATAAGTCTGTGCAGTAAGGTTATTAGTTATGCTGAGAATACAATGGAAATCTAATAGTGCTAAGAGTTGTAGTAACCTGTTTGTCAGATCAAGGAAATCTAACTAAGGAAGGTACAGTAAATCAAACATAAGAAAAAAACCTTCTGTCTTCACCTCCCTTGCAGTATAATCAAAATGCTTCCCTGAGCAACTAAGATGGCAAAATCCTTTGAGGTATTTAGCTTCATATTTGTTTCAAGTCCTCAGCTTCACTTTTCACAGCATGCTCTTGACTCCCGTCACATAAATCATAGAAATTAAAACTGGATAATATGCACAAGCAGTTGCTTATGACATTTCCAGCACACAATCTTCATTATGCTTCTTCATTTTAAACAAAAATTAACTATGCTTGGAGCTGTGCAATGGTGTTGATACATTATGCACATGAAAACTAATCTTTCAAGCACACACATCTATTTGGGATAGCACTGGCTATCTCCAAAAAGACAGGATGGGGATATTAATGCAAAACTGGCTTTTATATTTGTCAGGTTCTAGGGAAAGTAGCTGAGTGGATAATGGTGTTAGTGGATGGTCTTTCAAATGTATACGGTTTATTTATTTATTTTTTAAGATGTGGAATGGTTCTATTTGCTTATATTTCATTTGTTTTTCTATTTAGGTTTAAAGTACTCAGAACATAAGTATAGGGCTAAAATTGTTCAGATACATTAGCCTGTTAAATTAGGGAGTCTCTGTAGAAATAAGAACTAACTGAATCATTTATTTGTTAGTTATTACAATTATGATTCTCAGAGGCTTAAAGTGGGCTGGTGGCCCTGTACAAACAGGGGAAACAATACACCCTTTGCCAAAAACTCAAACCTAACTTTTTATGGTTAGCAACATTTCAATTATTTTCTTTTTTTTCTGCTTTTTCCCTTCATGGTTCAAACAGGGGCTAAAATGGAAGTAGTGAAATATCATATGAGAAAGGCTGTTCTTTTCTTGTGGCATATTCTGCTAATCTGGAAGGGGGAAATAACAGAGCACTTGTAAGAGAAACTTTTCTCACATGATTTCCAACCTCAAGATGTTGATTAAAAGCCATAGTACTACAGCTTATTCAAACTACACTTTGCAAGTTTTTCAGACTTGTCCATCACTATATTGAGAATACGACCGTGATCCTGCAAGTATTAATCTGCAAAGACAGCTTACAGGATCAGGGCCTATCTCCTTATTGGGATTATAGACAAGGTGCCAAAATCTGCCCTGATATATGCCCAGGTTGTCTTCGTGATGACATGTAGCATTCCAGCAATGTAACTCAGGGTACGTCTACAGTATGAAATTATTTCAAAATTATTCTATTTGAATGTTCGGAAGTGATTTTATACATTCCATCTTGTGTGTCCCCACTAAAGTGCGTGAATTCGCTGGAGTGCGTCCATAGTACCGAGGCTAGCATCGAACGTCAGAGCAGTGCACTGTGGGTAGCTATCTCACAGTTTCCGCAGTCTCCGCCACCCGTTGGAATTCTGGGATAAGCTCCCAGTCCATGATGGGGCAAAAATATTCTTGCAGGTGTTTCTGGGTGTGTGTCATCAGTCATTCCTCCCTCCGTGAAAGCTACGGCAGACAACCGTTTCATGCCTTTTTGGCATGCAGACGCCATACTGCTCTCAGCAAATGGTGCAGTATGGTGCACTGCTGCTCTCCTGCTACTATGCATCCACCTCACATTTCCTCTCGTCTTCCTATGTAATCTCTATAATAGCTAATCTTTCTCTTCCTCGTCGACCACTTCCGCTGCCAACTCTACTTGGCCATCGTGAACCGAGCCGCACAGCTTCTGCCACCAACTCTGCTCTCTGCTACTGATCCTCTCCATGTTGTCTGCCCTGGGCTCCCACCTCCTTGAAAGCTACAGAAGACAACCATTTCCCACCTTTTTTCAGCTATTGTGAACCGAACAACACCTCTCCACTGCCACTCTGTTCTCCTACATTTTGCACCCTTTTTTCCAGGATTACCTATGCAGGTGCCATAGCATGGCAAGCATGGAGCCTGCTCAGATCTCTGCTGCAGTTTTCACCATTGTAAATACGCCATGCATTATCCAGCAGTACATGCAGTACCTGCAAAACCGGGTGAGGAAGCAATGACAGCGCAATTATGATACTGATGAGGACATGGACACAGACATTCCTTGAAGCATGGCATGTGGCAGTTGGCAGATCATGGTGGCGTTGAGCCAGGTTCATGCCATGGAACGCTGATTTTGGGCCCAGGAAACAAGCACAGACTGGTGGGACTGCATTGTGTTGCAGGTCTGGGATGATTCCCAGTGGCTGTGAAACTTTCGTATGCGTAGGGCCACTTTCATGGAACTTTGTGACTTGCTGTCCCCTGCCCTGAAGCGCAAAGACACCAAAATGAGAGCAGCCCTCACAGTTGAGAAGCGAGTGGTCATAGCCCTGTGGAAGCTTGCAATGCCCGACAGCTACCAGTCAGTCAGGAATCAGTTTGGAGTGGGCAAATGTACTGTGAGGGCTGCTGTGCTGCAAGTAGCCAACACAATCATTGACCAGCTGCTATCAAGGGTAGTGACTATGGGAAATGTGCTTTGTGGATGGCTTTGATGTGCTTGGGTTCCCTAACTGCAGTGGGGCGATAGACAGAATGCATATCTCTATCTTGGCCCTGGAGTACCGGGGTGGGCAGTATGTAAACCGCAAGGGGTACTTTTCCATGGTGCTGCAATCCATCCATGGTGGTGGATCACAAGTGATGTTTCACCGATATCAACGTGGGATGGCCGGGAAAGCTGCATGATGCTCGCATCTTCAGGAACTCTGGTCTGTTTGAACAGCTGCAGCAAGGGACTTCCCAGACCAGAAAATTACTGTTGGGGATGTTGAAATGCCTATAGTTATCCTTGGGGACCCAGCCTACCACTTAATGCCATGGCTCATGAAGCCATACACAGACACCCTGGACAGTAGTAAGGAGCTGTTCACCTATAGGCTGAGCAAGTGCAGAATGGAGGTAGAATGTGCTTTTGGATGTTTGAAAGCACGCTAGTGCAGTTTACTGACTCAGTAAGATCTCAGCACAACCAATATTCCAATTGTAATTGCTGCTTCTTGTGTGCTCCACAATATCTGTGAGAGTAAGGGGGAGACGTTTATGGTGGGGTGGGAGGGTGAGGCAACTTGTCTGGCGGTCAATTTCACTAAGCCAGACAACAGGGCAATTAGGAGAGCACAGCAGGGCATGCTGCGCATCAGAGAAGCTTTGAAAGCCAGTTTCGTGACTGGCCAAGGTACGGTGTGGTAGTTGTGTTTGTTTCTCTTGAAGTTACCCACCCCCTATACATACGAAAGGAAATAAAGTCACAGTTGTTTAAAAACTGTTCTTTATTATTTTTTGCACAACACATTGAGAGAAATGAGAAGCTAGACCGGGGAGGGTTGGGTTAGGGGGGTGGAGGAGGAGGGAAGGACAAGTCCAGAAACCAAATGAAAATTTCATATATGCCAGCCTTCTGGTGCTTGTGCAATCCTCTGCGGTTGAGTGTGTGGATCTCCGTAGCCTCCCCCGGCCCGTGTCCTTGGGCGTCAGGGTGAGGACACTATGGAACTTGGGAAGGAGGGTGGGAGGTTATACAGGGGTTGCAGTGGCAGTCTGTGGTCTTGCAGCCTTTTCCGCATTAGATCCACAATGCAGCGGAGCATGTCAGTTTGCTCCCCCATGAGCTTGAGCATAGCATCCTGCCTGCTGTTATCACGTGCGTCTCTCCTCTCTTCATGTTCATTGAACGCTTTACAGGACTCTGCAATTGTTTGCCTCCACACATTCAGCTGGGTCCTATCAGTGCAGGAGGACTGTATGAGCTCAGCGAACATGTCCTCCGTAGTTCATTTTTTCCACCTTCTAATCTGGACCAGCCTGTGGGATGGAGTAGATAGGAGCCACACTGAAATATTTGCATCTGCGGGAGGAGGAAAAGGGAGGGTAGTATTTTAAAAGGCACATTTTAGAGAACAAAGGGGACACTCTTTCTCAGTGAAACAGGTAATTCATAGTACACAGCACATGTTCTGTGTGTACAAGGTCACATATTGCCTCTTATACTGAAGTGCCTGCCACTTTAGTGTGAGTAAGCCATCACACATGGCCGGACAACAGAATTCAGCTTGCAGGCAGCCATGGTATGCCCCAGGGGCATGTGGGGTTCTGCTTCTTCCACATTCATTTCAATGCTTTCAAAATGCCAGGCTCCCTTTCCCATAGCAAGCAATGCCTTTTGGGTTTGCCATATAAAAGGAAGGCCTGCGGGCTCTCTGGGATGATCGCTTCACACAACCCCCACCCCCACCGTGTGGCTCTGATGAGGAATTGAGCAGGGATTAGCCCTTTAAACTAAATGCGAACAGCCCAGCATGGCTGGGTTTCCCGCCACCCACACCGTATGGTTGCGATCAGGCTCTCACTCACCAGAAGTGCCTTCTTCATTGTCCGGGAGCCCCCGTTGGGAGTGGGGGGGAGGTTATTGGCTCCAGCGTTAAGAATAGTTCTTGGTGGGGGGAAAATGGATTCCCCACTTGCCACCTGTGCACTGTCCTCCTCCTCCTCTTCGTCCTCCAATAATTCATCCTCCTCGCTCTGTGCAACTCCCCCCTTGCAGGCGTCCATGGACAGTGGTGGGGTTGTGGTGTCGTCGCCCCTCATAATCGCATGCAGCTCACGGTAGAAGCGGAACATGGCTGCTACTCTGAAACATGTATGGAGCTGTGACCCAGAGTGCCCATTCGCCTCCCTGGCTTTTTGGTATGTTTGCCTGAGCTCCTTGATTTTTGTACGACACTGCTCTGTGTCTCTGGAGTAGCCTCTTTCCGTCATGGCCCTGGAGACTTTAGCGTATGTATTTGTGTTTCTTTTTTTGGAACGTAGTTCTGCCATAACAGATTCATCTCCCCAACATGCAATGAGATCCAGTACCTTCCATTCAGACCATGCCGGAGCTCGTCTGCGAATCTGGGACTGCGTGGTCTCTTGTGATGGTGGACTCTGCATGGTCGCCTGTGATGGTGGACTGCGCTGATGGTCACCTGTGCTGATGAGCTCGTCACGGTGACCAAACAGGAAAAGAAATTGAAAAGTTTCCAGGGCTTTCACTGCCTACCTGGCTAGTGCATCGGAGTTGACAGTGTTGTTCAGAGCGGTCACAAGGGAGCATTTTGGGGTAGCTCCCAGAGGACAATATTGTTGAATTGCATCCACAGTACCTGTAACTGCGGTCTTGATTTTAGTGCTACTCCACTTGTCAAGGTGGAGTACAGAAACCAGATTAAAGAGCCCTTTAAATTGAAAAAAATAGTTTGGTTGTGTGGACGGAATCAGTTTTATTTTGAATTAACTCAGCTAATTCCGAAATAAACGCATACTGTAGACCAAGCCTCAGGGTGGAATTGGACTCAAGGGTGTAAAAACAATATAGAGATAGACAATACAGATGTGTGTGTACACAGTTATGTAAGGTGTGCATATATATATATATATATATATATATATATATATACAAACAAGATGCCTCAGTACATTCACACATAATTTTAATAATCTTTGTTATTCCCCCATAACAATTAAGAGTTATTTTAAGCATTGCAAGTAACTATTCAGGGTTGATAATACAAGTAAGTTAAATTAAGTGTCAAATGATTGACTAAAAGCTCTCAAAGTTAATGAATATGTATGAGATAAAACAGCCTGGTTGCCAAGTGCTGTATGAAAAGATACAGAAGATTTACATTTTCAATTGGATTCTCTTGCCTCCTAAAATTACACAGAACATTATGGGTTAGATTGTGGCTCTAAGGCATGTAACAGGACAGTGCAGAGGTCCATTGATCAAGAGGGAGTTACTGGAGCTCCCTGGTGTGCAGTGGGAGTGCATGACAGCTACTACAGCCAATTAAAGCTTACTTCCTGACCTGTGCCAGCCCTGCTCCATGGGCAACCCCAAGGGGGTAGATATGTAGGCCTGACTCCTTCCATCCCTATCCCCGATTCAGGTACTGGGCTCCCCAAGAAGATTAAGGAGGGAACTGTTCCACTGCTCTCACCAGGGCAAGGATTGCAGTTCTGTCTGGCCCTTATGAGTCATCCATGGGGCTGAGGAGGTTCTTTGCCCTCTCCTCAGCACTGTGCATCCACATGAGGCCTAACAGAATTTGTCTCTCAGAAAAGCAATATTTAGGAAAAAATCTGAGCATGGCACTATCAAAGCAATGTTAGCATGGGACAGCTCACCTGGCGAACAAATTTTCAAGGGTAGGGCAAGTTTTCATTAAGTTCAATTGCAAATTTTAAAATCTGTATCTCCCCCCCCCACACACACACACATACAGAATAACTAGAACTTACAACTACTTGAACTTGAATTTGTGCAGGGAAATAAGTAAAGAAATGTATAATGAACAGTGTTAGATATAGATATACATTTAATAGTGTTATAAGACTACAAACGGGATTTTTTTTTACTTTCTGTATGTGTCCTGTTGACACAGCCCTCAACATTCTGCAAAATGACTTCAAAGGCTGGTAAAATCAGAAATCTGACTTGTGTCTTGCCTACAATGGATTCTTGGTCTGTGTAGGTAACAGGGCAAAGCAAAGCTGACAAATGTGTGTGTGACACTACGCCCCATATTCTTCATAGAGATATTGTTATGATATGATTATGGCATAACTATGATGTATTTTATGCAAGACAGGTCATGTGAGATATCAGTGGAAAGGTTATTATTTACTGAATATTATTATCCTATTTGTATGCATGTATCATTTTTTTATCTGAAGTTAGGAATATTGCTAAGCATCTATTACAAATGTGTTTACACCTGGGGAACGCCCACTAGGCAGAATTAAATCAGTCTAGAAGGCTGGCTGGGAAAGGCCATAAGGGAGAACAATAGGTCTTAGAAGATGCTAATCTCCCACCCAGAAGTCTTCCTGGGAAGCCTTCCTGAGGACATTACAGACAGCCTCTGTCTCATGACTGTTGTAGCCCTACAGAAGCATGTGACCAAGTCACCTGGTACTAGACTCCATCATAATACTAGTATGAATACTACTGACCGGGCATGGGAACCAAACTGGGAGACAAAGGGTTCCTGCCATATGCTAAAGCAGGGGTCGGCAACCTTTGCCACATGGCCCACCAGGGTAGGCTCAACATCCTGCTGTGGTTGATAAAATGATTATTCCCATTTTACAAGTGGGTAAATTGAGGTACAGGCATTCTGTTATTTTCTTTGTTGGGCCTGTCTTGTAATAGGTGACTTCTGGGTACCCTTCTGGCTCTGTCAATCTGTTTCTTCACTTCACTTCACCAGGTGGGTATTGTAGTTTTAAGAATGCTTGATAGAGATCCTGTAGGTGTTTGTCTCTGTCTGAGTGAAGAAACAGATTGACAGCACCAGAAGGGTGCCCAGAAGTAACCTACTACAAGACAGGCCCAACAAAGAAAGTAACAGAACACTGCTAGCCATCACCTACAGCCCCCAACTAAAACCTCTCCAGCGCATTATCAAGGATCTGCAACCTATCCTGAAGGATGATCCCTCTCTCTCACAGACCTTGGGGTCCCAGTCCCAGTCCTCGCTTACAGACAACCCCCCCATCTGAAGCAAATACTCACCAGCAACTACACACCACACAACAAAAACACCAACCCAGGAACCAAACCCTGCAACAAACCCCAGTGCCAACTCTGTCCACATATCTATTCAAGGGACACCATCATAGGACCTAACTACATCAGCCACACCATGAGGGGCTTGTTCACCTGCACATCTACCAATGTGATATATGCTATCATGTGCCAGCAATGCTCCTCTGCCATGTACATTGGCCAAACCGGATAGTCTCTACACAAAGGAATAATCTGAAACAAATCTGACATCAGGAATCATAACATTCAAAAACCAGTAGGAGAACACTTCAATCTCCTGGATCACTCAATAACAGACCTAAAAGTGGCAATTCTTCAGCAAAAAAACATCAAAAACAGACTCCAACGTGAAACTGCAGAACTGGAATTAATTTGCAAACTGGACACCATAAGATTAGGCCTGAATAAAGACTGGGAGTTGTTGGGTCATTACAAAACCTAAACCTAATTTCCCCAATACTAATTTCCCGCTACTGTTACTCACACCTTCTTGTCAACTGTCTGAAATGGGCCACTCTCATTACCACTTCAAAAGTTATTTTTCCTCCCTTGGTACCCTGCTGTCACTTGAATTGTCTCATTAGACTGACCTCACACTTGGTAAGGCAGCTCACATCTTTTCATGTATTTATACCTGCTCCTGTATTTGCCACTCCATGCATCTGATGAAGTAGGTTCTAGCCCACAAAAGCTTATGCCCAAATAAATTTGTTAGTCTCTAAGGTGCCACAAGGACTCCTTGTTGTTTGAACTTCTAAGGGGTTTCTTGTTCCTGATTGCAGGGAAGTGTGTGATCAGAGTCATTTCTGCAGAGAGCCCGACTAGAGTAAGGTGGGGTGAATTGTGCCTCTCTGTGTTTGGGAGCAGCCTGCTTTGTCTCTCTCTCTATTTTGGTGTTCTTGTGTGTTATCATTCTGAATGTTAAGAAATAAAGCTGTGTTACATTGCAACACTCAAGCAACAGTATTTTAAGATTTGTCTAAGTTCTCTGTTTGTATGCTGTGAACATAACAATTACTAAGATGAGTGAAAAGTCAAAGAGGAAAACTTATGCACTATAAGAACTGTGGTATAAAAATAGTCTCTATGTGAGGTTGGGTATGTGTGCTGGGAACCTGCAGTGTGAAAGTATCTCTGATATAAATGAACTAGAAACATAAAAAAAATCATAGAAGTTTGAAGTTTTCTACCATATAATTGACAAAATAACTTCAGCATTCACAAATTAGTACCAGTTTTGCTAGATTCAGAGAAAATGAGAAATCTTACACTGCAGAATTTTTGGCTAATTTCAGGAATGTTTGGCTATGTTACACCTTTGCCATAAGTATTTTGCAAAGTGATGTTTTGTCCAGCTCTCTCCTCTTATCTCTGATTTTTTGTCCCCTTCACATATGGAAGTTTTTCACATGAGTGATGCCATGAGAAGCATAAACAATATATCACCTGCAGTGTACTGTAATTACAGATCATTTGGGTTGCTTAGCTATCCCCACAGCTTGCAGTGTGCTGGCATTTGGGTGGAGCTCATCCAAAATCAGAACTACCTAGCTGAACCTTTACCCCTGAGAACTGTAGGGGAAGTTGTCAAGTAAAATGGAAGGTGGATGTTAATTCCCCTCCGTCCTAAAGTTAGGGTGTAGGATAAATATGAATTAAAGAATTTGGGTTATCTTAGATTTGGTTAAGAAAATATATGTGTTGTAAAGAAAGGCCTTGATGAGCAAGTAAAAGGAAGGCTTTGAAAATAATAAGTTATAAGGCCAGAAGAAATGTAGGGAGGAAGGCTGGTTCAACGAATAACTAATGACTTAAGAGGAAGTTTCTAAAATGAAGGCCTCGGACCAATAGGGGTGACTGCAGATGTTTTTAAATAAGACAAAAAGAATCTGTCTTACAATGAGACAGCATTGCCCTTCCCAATCCACACACCAATGTCAAAGGCTACATCAACCCAGGTGCAATGGAAAAATCACTGGGCAGCAAGAAGGAGGGGAGGAAAGACCTTGGGAAGAAAGGTTGTAACTTTTATGTGGATTAAGACTGGAAATAAGGGGGAGCTGCCTCAGATTATTTTTAGCTGAAGTCAGTAATTGACAATGACACCACACTTATTTGTTAAAGGGTAATAGAAAGTAAATTCTTAAAGGGTTCATTGCTAATACCAGTCTGACAATATTGGGCCTAAGCGCCCCTGGGTTTAGCCAATTTGTAAGTATCTTGATCAAATGCTTATATTTTCTTACTGTTTTGATTTAATAAATTGCTTATTATTTAGGCTTCTTAAGCATATTTAGAGCAATTGTATAAGTACCGTTTGGCCTTTGGATTTAATAAAGGAATTTATAGTTAAATTAGTCTTTGGTAGTTTCCCATATTAATATTAACAATTTCAAATATTATTTATAATTTCAACAGAGGGGTATTTAAACAACATGGAATGTGGATCAGAACCATCATTCAGTTTGGTTTCAAAAAGAAAAATCCAAGCAGTGAAGTTCTTTCTACAGGCTAAAGCCACTCTACCATCTCCTTTTTGCCCATCTCTACGTGTGGGCTGCTCAGTAAATGGCAGCATAGTCCATGTACTTTAGATAATCTCAGGAAGTATTACATCCAATACCAATTTTTCCCTAGGAAATTAGCATGTCCTGAAATGCCACTCAGATTCCCACATCAACTTGTTGGAAGAATGAGTTAGTTACCCAGGGGTAATCTATCCCTTTAAATGTTCCTAAAATAAGGTATAAGTTTCATGCTCTGTAACCATCCTCAAATGATTTGTCTTATTAAGCACATGAGATAAATCACCTCATTTGTTCATGAATTGTTCATAAATTCTATGCCACAATTCACACATACATATTCCTTGAAACCAAGACAGCTTGACAGTAAGTTTGGTTTTTGTTTCCTTTAATTAACAGGATCCATCCTTGAGTGGCTGTCAAGCACTGCAAGTGTTTTAGGTTCCTGTGTCCATATATTTATATAATCTTGAAGCTCAGACAACTAGGTATTCAAGGAGTTCTACAACCTTCCTCTGCATTGTAGGGCGTGGGTCACTTGCTGGTTTGAACTGAGTAAATGGTGGATTCTCTGTAACTTGAAATCCTTAAAACAAGATTTGAGGATTTCAGTAACTCAGCCAGATGTTAGAGGTTTATTGCAGGAGTGGATGAGTGAGGTGCTATGGCCTGTGGTGTGCAGGAGGTGAGACTAGATGATCATGATGGTCACTTCTGGCTTTAAAATGCATGAGACAGATTTTTAAGAATAAAGTGAACCACCATTAAAAATTCATCCAATAATATATTGGAAAACTTTTAGAATCGTTAATTATATACTACTTCACACTGATGTACAATGTTTTTATCCTTCCAATCCTTCCACATTACTTATATGCATCCTATCAATGTAGAATCTAAACATCTCACCATCTTCAGTGTATTTATCTTCACACGGCCTGCATGAGATAGGGCAGTTCAATTATCCCTGTACTTTGTGTTTGCTTTAAAGAATTCCATGTCCCACAATCACAGGTTCATTGCTTGTGAGTACTAGTTGTAAAAAACTGAATTTGCAGTTACCATAGGACAAATGACCTGACCCAAAACTGAGCAGGTTTATCTGAGAGATCATGTCTTGTTACAAAATGTAGTTACATGTAACCTGTTAATTTCACATCCCCAAATTAGAGACATTTCTTTGGGCTTCCAGATTCCAAGCTGGAAGTGCTGAAATTCCACAATAAAGGCTCTATGTGCATCAGTATTCCTGGCCTGACTTAAGACGGAAGCCAGCAGAATTCTCACAAGAAATCATAGAATCATAGAATATCAGGGTTGGGAGGTCATCTAGTCCAACCCCCTGCTCAGAGCAGGACCGATCCCCAACTAAATCATCCCAGCCAGGGCTTTGTCAAGCCTGACCTTAAAAATATCTAAGGAAGGAGATTCCACCACCTCCCTAGGTAACGCATTCCAGTGTTTCACCACCCTCCTAGTGAAAAAGTTTTTCCTAATATCCAACCTAAACCGCCCCCCACTGCAACTTGAGGCCATTACTCCTTGTTCTGTCATCTGCTACCACTGAGAACAGTCTAGAGCCATCCTCTTTGGAACCCCCTTTCAGGTAGTTGAAAGCAGCGATCAAATCCCCCCTCATTCTTCTCTTCCGTAGACTAAACATCCCCAGTTCCCTCAGCCTCTCCTCATAACTCATGTGTTCCAGTCCCCTAATCATTTTTGTTGCCCTCCGCTGGACTCTTTCCAATTTTTCCACATCCTTCTTGTAGTGTGGGGCCCAAAACTGGACACAGTACTCCAGATGAGGCCTCACCAGTGTTGAATAGAGGGGAACGATCACGTCCCTCGATCTGCTGGCAATGCCCCTACTTATACATCCCAAAATGCCTGTTCTCATAAGTTTTCTACCAAATTTTACAAATTTAAGAGGTTCAAATAATGTGGATAATGATCATTTAAGTATCCCAAATTTGGGGTATTTATCTGAACAGAACCCAGACTTTGAATGTTTTGTTCACCTGTATTAAAACAAAATCATATTAACTATTTGAACTATGATGAGATAACATATGGGCCAATGATCTGTGATGTTGCCAGATTAGTATGCCTGGGGATGTGTATTTGCGTCTAATATGTGCTGCATAAGGTTATAGGCTTTCTAATGGTTGGCTACTATATCCAGCTTTCTAAATGTGGGAATGTTATTGTCTAATAATCTTGGTGTTGCTGAATCAAGCCGACTAACACTGGAGTTACTTCCTCACAGGGTTTCTGCTCAAACTGATCCCCTGACAATTTTGGATAGGAATAATACTCCACAAGCTAATATTTTCCTGATCAGCTACAGTTAGGGATACTGCATTAGAAGTGTTTCTGTGAGTTGAAAAGAGGGAATTTAGAAAAACGTGAGATAATGGAAGTATTGATTGTCCATGATGGATTGCAATATGTCTGGTAAAAGCAGAAAACAGGGTGGTTTGTGTTTGTTTCCCATGGTATGGCAGCTTCCAGAAGACACATTTTTGCAATAGATGAGCACCATTCAAACAGCACCATGTGCTTATGCGTGCTGCTGGCACACAAGGTTTGCATACACTAATTTCTCATAGCTCAGCAAAGTGCCATCAGATGGCAGTTAGTGACTGCTTCATAGGACTGGATTTCAACTGGCACTATCCAAATGAAAGCCTCCAAGGCTCTGTTTCCATCTAAGGTAATACTATAATATTTCTACTTTCTTCTCCCCCTGCAGGTTTTCCTGTGGTCTGCAACCCAGAAAGTAGGGCAGGGGAATAGAAAGGTTTACTCCATTAGGTGGAGAGAAGCAGCAGTCTAAGGGTCACCTTTCTTCCTGGGGAAGGAATGGAAGCCTTTAATGTGTAACTCCTCAAACAAAAGTGGGAAGATTGGGGAGGTGGTTGGGAGCATCAACAAAGAGGAAAATGATTGGGGGGAAACCAGGCCTTCCAGTGGTTACATCTTTGCCCAGGACTGTGTCTTGGACACACAACTAAGTCCTAAATCTTTAATTGATACAGTTCTGCAACCCTGATGCCTTATGATATTTACAGATGTCAGAACTCCTATTGAAATCAATGGGAGTATTTGTGTGTGAACGTGCTTCTTGGCAGGCATAAGAGTTACAGAATCAGGCCATTAGACCCAGATGGTCAAAGCTTTTTAGGTGCCAATGGGAATTAGCGACCTGTATACCTTTGAGGATCTGGGCCTTAGTGTTTGTAAAGCAGCCACGTTTTGGGGCTCAGTGTAGGGTTTGGATGAAATTCTATGTCCCGTGTTATGTGGGAGGTCAGACTAGATCTAATATCCCTTCTGGCCTTAAAAATCTAAAAATCTATGAAAAAGCCCTCTGAGATCATCTGATGAATGTTTCAATAAAAGTGGTAAATGATACCATGATGATCCCATTACCAATCCCCTAAGCAATCTAGTCTCTGCCGGTCTATCACCACCTCCGCCATTCGATTCTATGAGACTATACACTCTGTTGAAGTTACTACTGCTAAAGCCATTTTGATAGCTGGCTCCACACAGTCGCCTGCTAAATCCAGGGCTCCAGGCCCTGGGAATGCTCACTTCTTAAGTGAGGGCACATTTCTCCAAGGTATATTGCATGCTCTCATTCTTTCATTTTGTTCAGCTAAAGGCTTTTTTCGGTCTTTATCAGTTATTAATAATTTTGACGATTCATGGTTTATTCATAACCATTAGCTATTGCCATATGTTGCCTGAGCCCTCATACTGCTCTTTGAACAATGTGAATGTGGAGCTGTGCTTCTGCAATTCACATCCAATAAAACAGGTTATAGAGAAAGATTAATGAAATGAGAAACACAATAAAACATCTTGCAATAGCTTCCATTTTGAACTTTTGAATTAAATATGGCATAGTAATTGCCTTAATTGGTTTTCAAAGAGGCATAATCTAGCAAAGTAATTCTTACAATCTTTTACAGCCCAATTTTGCTACCCTTCTTCAGACTGAGCAGTGCCTTACTCTGTGAGTAGTGACATTGAACAGTCAATGGAATGACTCGTATAGTAAGACACTCAGTGCAATAAAAGGTGGTCTGTAAACTTTATGTAGTCTCTCTCCAAGCTTTCATATTAAATCTGTCTACTTTCATTCTAAGCGTGAAACAGAGTAACAGCTATTTTGGTGGTAAATCATTCTTGTAGGTGACATTCTGATAATGACTGACACTGACAACGTAAAAATAGAATGTCACTACTTGAAGTTTATAAATACGGATCTTTCTCCTGATTTTGTTAGCCAAGTGTTCAGTTTTCATAAATGAGGTGAAATTTGACACCTTCTACAACATGCTACATTATTATAAATATGAAATCACCTGGATTTTTATGAAATGATCATTGTTTAACATAAAAAATAAATTACTGCTTTTTGAGTTTACAGGTCTAGGTATTCATTAGCACAAAGGATGTATGCTGCAGGGGAGAATGTTCAATGCACTTCAGAAAATGGTCTCAAGGCAGATGGGCAAACTCTTCTTTGAGCCGCAACCTGTCCAGTCCCAATTGCTATTGCATTTTAACTTCACCCTTTGGAAGTCAATTTTTGATTAATTGCTAATTGCACACAATTGACAGCTGTGTATCAATTATATGGATTCACAACTGCCATTCCAAAGGATAAGTTAAAATACATTGGCATCTGTCTATTTACCATGGTATTTGGAAATTATTTTTATTGTTAATGTCTTAAATAGTGCTTATGGGTTGCTTCTTTGGAGTTACTGAGAATCAGTGGGCCCAAACCAAAACTTCAGCTCAGATTGACCCTGTACTTTGAGTGTGTTCATGCTGATGTGAATCTTGCAAACAACCCCTTTAATTAAAACAGGCCTGTGATGGGGGACACTCACTGACCATGCTGCCTAGCAGTTAGTCAGGGTTGTTGCAGGTTGTCTTTCTCCTAGGCATTCTCCTTTCTTACTACAACTCTGCCCTGTGGTGGTCTGTCTTTTCAGTGACTCTGCCATATAGTGAGGTCAGACTTTCAGGTCCACCCCTTTTGCTGTGTATACACAGAGTCCAATAATGGGGAAGTCTTCAGAATTCAACAAAGAATTCAGGGCTTCCCTCAGGGCTTCACTCACGGTGGGGGCCTTGTCATCTGTACCCTTGTACCTACAGAGTCTTCCTCCAACTAGGTTCCCAGCTGAGGGATAGATTCCATCATTTTCCTTCCTTAGGGTTTGGTAGGGGGAGCCTGGGCCCACCCTCTCCACTGGACTCCAATCCAGGGCCCAATGGTAAGGAGCGCAGTCCTGCACACGGGGGTGCTACTTGGCTGCCTCCCTGTATCACTTTCTACCAGTCCCATCTCTTCTCACAGGGTACAAATAAATAACTAAACCACAAAGATACAATCTGTACCCTCGCAAAGTCACAGGTCCCTCCTTTGCAGGCTTGGTCAGGCCACTATTGCCAGGCCTCAAGCAGCTAGTGTTTCTGTGGTGCTCCTTCTCAGGAGCTCAGAGCACAGGTCAGCTCACCTCCACCTGCCACTGAGCTACTCTGCTTCCTTTTTTACGGTATTTCTCCAGCCTGGGCAACTTTGAAGATGCAGTGGAGCAGGGCCGCATGGGCCCAGAACAGCTCCTTACCCCTCTTCTGTCCTGTGTGGGGTTTGTACACCCCACCATGAGGCCAAACAAAAACCCTGATCTAAACTTCCATGATATGTGAGCTATTCAAAGTCAGCAGACAAATGCTATTTACACAAGAAGAAAACTAACTGAAAAAGTCCCCTATGAACACAAGGAAAGTACTGAACACACAAATCATCAACACAGAGAAAATCTCAGACAGGGAAACTCTGAGTACAGAAAATCCATTAACCAAAGGCCAGATCCTCATCTGGTGTAAACCAGTGTAGTGCCATAGGCCCTTAAACACCTCCATTTAAAAACCTGTGGACTCATCTTTTCATTGGTTCTCAGAGATTGATGCTTAGTTAAGAAAAGAAAAACAAAATAACTTGTTCCCTCCCAAAAAGGAAAACAAAAAAACAAAAAACCCTGCTCCTTCTCCCTGCTCCACTGAAAAGGAAATATTAATGCTTACGGTTAGATAAATGTTCATGTCAAGACTAATCTGTGCGGGGAAAAAAATAAAAAGAATCCTTGACATGACTAATTTAAACACATCAGAAATAGATCCTATGCATATGGGTGGGAAAATGCTAATTCATTATTATTTATGACATATATAATTATCATTTCATAAATTCAAGTTAATTCTCATTAATCATGCTGCACCATAATGAATTCTCATATTTTAGCTTACAAATACTGGAGCGAGGAGGGTTCATGCAGAATGTGTATTTTGTGGTATCATTTTATACCCTGTGAGTTAGATATTATTCGAAAGATATTTTAACAATGGCACTGGCACAATCGGAGAAAATGGACACGCTGCCATTGGACACTAATTGGATATTTTGCTAAGTTATTTCTTGATGGTTTTAGAGACACAAGAAATCTGAATTTTCAGGCCAATTGTCTTTCATTGTCCACGCTAACCAGGACTCCATAGCATCCTGGAACTTGCATTTAATGGAGCATTCAGGCTGAAAAAATTGTCCCCTTTTTCAACAGAAAATTTTAACCAAGCTGGAGCCAGACAAATTCAGAGGAGAAATAAGGTGCACATTTTTAATAATGAAGTTAATTAACTGTTGGAACAACTTGCCTAAGGATGTTGTGGATTCTCCATTTGAAGTCCTTAAGTTTGAATATCTTTCTAAAATATATGCACTAGCTCAAACAGAAGTTATGGGCTTGATGCAGTAATTATTTGGTGAGGTCTGTGTTAAGGAGAAGGTCAAACTAGATTAACATAGTGGTAAATTTTGGCCTTAAAATCTATTAGCTCCCTAAGAAACTCACTGGGTTCGCCATTCACTAAATTAGCAAAAACCTGGATATTACATCTTGCTTAGCACAACTCTCTTGTTTGTCAGCAATATCACACATATGACACAGCTTTTCCTCAGCCATCTCTAGTCTATGCATTCTTAGGAATAATTCCACACAGGAGCTCACTTTTGGGGGAAAGGAAAGAGGAAAGGGTCTATTTACTGCTGTATTCTACAGGGAACAGATAGAAAATAATCTGATGAGGTTCAATAAGGATAAGTGCAGGGTCCTGCACTTAGGACGGAAGAACCCAATGCACAGCTACAGACTAGGGACCGAATGGCTAGGCAGCAGTTCTGCGGAAAAGGACCTAGGGGTGACAGTGGACGAGAAGCTGGATATGAGTCAGCAGTGTGCCCTTGTTGCCAAGAAGGCCAATGGCATTTTGGGATGTATAAGTAGGGGCATAGCGAGTAGATCGAGGGACGTGATCGTTCCCCTCTATTCGACATTGGTGAGGCCTCATCTGGAGTACTGTGTCCAGTTTTGGGCCCCACACTTCAAGAAGGATGTGGATAAATTGGAGAGAGTCCAGCGAAGGGCAACAAAAATGATTAGGGGACTGGAACACATGAGTTATGAGGAGAGGCTGAGGGAGCTGGGATTGTTTAGCCTGCAGAAGAGAAGAATGAGGGGGGATTTGATAGCTGCTTTCAACTACCTGAAAGGGGGTTCCAAAGAGGATGGCTCTAGACTGTTCTCAATGGTAGCAGATGACAGAACGAGGAGTAATGGTCTCAAGTTGCAGTGGGGGAGGTTTAGATTGGATATTAGGAAAAAACTTTTTCACTAAGAGGGTGGTGAAACACTGGAATGCGTTACCTAGGGAGGTGGTAGAATCTCCTTCCTTAGAGGTTTTTAAGGTCAGGCTTGACAAAGCCCTGGCTGGGATGATTTAACTGGGAATTGGTCCTGCTTCGAGCAGGGGGTTGGACTAGATGACCTTCTGGGGTCCCTTCCAACCCTGATATTCTATGATTCTATGCCTTGTAAGCTGCCTCTGAAAGTACTGCAGTGCTGTTACTGGAGGGGAAATCAAGTCAGCTTGTGATTTGTGAATCTACATAACAGGGCCAGCCTAAGATCTCATTTACACCAGAGTAACTCACTTGAAGTTAATGGAGGTGCACCACTGTAACTGTGAGCAAAAATTGATCTATTGCCTCTAATGGCACACAGTCCCAAGAGCCATTTGACTTACTTGTGTGTAGGGCTGGCTATGCATGATTGTGTATTATTCATGTCCCCATAAGTTATGTAACATTCCTGGTTTAATGATGCACAGTCTGCAAATATGCTGGAAAGATGCCAGCAGCCCACATCCAAGCACTACTACATATTTGCTTTGTTGACCTATGTATACATTCAGCCGCATGAAGTAGTTGCAGCTGGAACTCCAATAAGAATTTCCAACTTCCAAAATGTTCCCACTGCCATTGTGTTAATGCCAGCCGAGAGCCTGTAGGTTGTAATTAGCCTAGATTTCCTTACAATATCCAGTTTCACAGGAGTAATCCATGAATATTCATGGACAATCCATTTGAATTACAAACATTCATGAATAAATCATTTGGCTGAAAACAGGGTAGGTTGTGTTTCATGGCTTCTGTGATTTATTCCATGGTGTTACAATTTGTAATATTAGTTGCTATCATAAAGTTTATTTTTCAAGCCTTCCTTTCCAGCTGGGGCAGAGACACTCGGGAGAAAAGCGAAGCCTTTCCTAATATCCCTGTAAGGACAGATCCCTATCTGGATACATGATGTAGATTTACTGCCTGCTACGATACACACTCATTAGTGATTTTGAAAGGTGTCTTTATGTTTTTTTAGTATACAATAGACCTCAAACAAAGGGGGAGCAAAGCAATTTTACAAGACTGCCAGTCAGGAGAAGGAGAACGTGGCTCTGTGATAAGAAGAAATATGCTTGCATCAAAAGACTCCGGAAAAGACACAAACAAGAGCATTTAGTACTGACTGACAAAAGTCAGGAGATTTGGCCAGTTCCTTCTGACATCCAACCCACACCCTCAAGGTTCCAGAAGCAAGTTGTATTGCTACTGTAAACCCAATAAAAACTGCAATATTCAGCTATAGGCTGTGCCAAATCACTTCCTAATTCCAATATTGTGAAGCTCACGCTGATGTTCAGCCCTTCCGCCCAATTGATGCAATTTATATTGCCTTTAGTGTTTGGAACTACATATGAGCTTTTAGAAGCGGGTAAATGACACAAAACCATGAATGGGAGCATCCTTGTGAATGAAACCTGTTAATACTGTTCTGTTATTAGCAGCTCCTTTTATTCACTTGCTCTTGGACATTGGGGAGAGGTTTTATGTGCAAGGATGCTTGCAGAAAGCAGAAGCAATGTGGCTACTCAGCAAACAAAAACACTTCTGAGAATACATACACTAGAAGTGCTTCCATGGCCATTCCTAAAACCCTATGTGGCTCTAAAAGTGGAAACAGAAGGAGGGAAAGAAGATTGTACAGAAGAGGTCAAAGAAACAGGAGGTCGTGTGGCACCACCACAGGCGAGTATCTAACTTGGCAGAAGGTCACAGTCAAAGATGAAGTTCGACATCCAGCTATCTGCCTGTATATGTGGCCAGACACTGACATGGGGAATGAACTCCATAGAACAGTTTCCCTGTGATGACAGCTAGGAAGGTGGAATCCAGAGGCATGTGCTGTGTTGGGCTTGGATGGGTCATCTCCCAGTCATCAGAGAAAGGTGGAACCAATGCAATGGAGTCACAGGGAGAAGTGGGGAAGGCAAGAATCAATACCGGGAAAAAGCTATTAAGTGCCAGCACTAGAAAAGGTTACTGATGGTACTACGATACCTATCCTAGCTAATGCCATGATAGAGCATTGTTAGCCAATAAATATCATGTCTTTGTCTCTCCCTCTGTTTTGGGGGAATCCAGCCATTTTCAGACAGGCAAATGCAATGCTTTTTCCTGTACAAAAGAGGACAGGAAAAGAGATTTAAATTCCCTTGGACCTCATAATCTCCTGATTTCTCTCTGCCTCTGTCTCCAAGTTACTGCTTTTCCCAGCCTGCCCTCTCCCTGAGCTAATCAAAGTCACAATTTCTTTGGGCACCCTGTTTATAACCTCAGTTCAAGGAGCAGAAACAATATTTTTGATTTACATGCTCAACTGGTGTTTGAATAGCAAAACTCTTGTCGTGGACAGTGCATATGGATATCTTTCTAACAAAGGCTTCCTCTAAAACTAATGAACAGTGAACAGATGCATGGATTACAAGTTTTGTTGATAAAGGTAATTTTTGTTGATGTAATATATGTAGACTTCTGTAAGGCATTTGACTTGGTACAGTATGACATTTTGATTAAAAAACTAGAACGATATAAAATTAACATGATTCACCTTAAATGGATTAAAAGCTGACAAACTGATAGGTCTCAAAATCTAATTGTATACAGGGAATCATCATTGAACGGGCATGTGTCTAGCGGTGTCCCATAGGGTTTGGTTCTTGGCACTGTGCTATTTAACATTTTTATTAATAACCTGGAAGAAAACATGAAATCATCACTGATAAAGTTTGCAGATGACACAAACTGGGGGAGTGGTAAATCATGAAGAGCTCAAATCACTGTTACAGAGCGATCTGGATCACTTGGTAAGCTGGGCACCAGCAAACAATATGCATTTTAATATGGCTAAATGTAAATGTATATATGGAGGAACAAAGAATGTAGACCATACTTAGGGTATGTCTACACTACGAAATTAGGTACAATTTATAGAAGTCGGTTTTTTAGAAATCGTTTTTATACAGTCAATTGTGTGTGTCCCCACACAAAATGCTCTAAGTGCATTAAGTGCTTTAACTCGGCGGAGTGCTTCCACAGTACCGAGGCTCGCATCGACTTCCAGAGTGCTGCACTCTGGGTAGCTATCCCACAGTTCCCGCAGTATCTGCCGCCCATTGGAATTGTGGGTTGAGATCCCAATGCCTAATGGGGCAAAAACATTGTCGCAGGTGGTACTGGGTACATGTCGTCAGGCCCTGCCTTCCTCCTTCCCTCCGTGAAAGCTACAGCAGGCAATTGTTTTGCGCCTTTTTTCCTGAGTTACCTGTGCAGACGCCATACCATGGCAAGCATGGAGCCCGCTCAGCTCACTGTCACCGTATGTTTCCTGGGTGCTGGCAGACGCAGTACTGCATTGCTACACAGCAGCAGCAACCCATTGCCTTGTGGCAGCAGATGGTGCAATAGGCCTGATAACCATCATCATCATGTCCGAGGTGCTCCTGGCTGCCACGGTAAGGTCAGTCAGGAGCGCCTGGGCAGACATGGGCGCAGGAACTAAATTAGGAGTGACTCGACCAGGTCATTTTCTTTAGTCCTGCCGGCAGTCCTATTGCACCATCTTCTGCCGAGCAGGCAGGAGATGAGGATGGCGTGCAGTCCTACTGCACTGTCTGCTGCCAGCCAAAGATGTAAAAGATAGAATCATAGAATATCAGGGTTGGAAGGGACCTCAGGAGGTCATCTAGTCCAACCCCCTGCTCAAAAGCAGGACCAATCCCCAATTAAATCATCCCAGCCAGGGCTTTGTCAAGCCTGACCTTAAAAACTTGTAAGGAAGGAGATTCCACCACCTCCCTAGGTAATGCATTCCAGTGTTTCACCACCCTCCTACTGAAAAAGTTTTTTTCCTAATATCCAACCTAAACCTCCCCCACTGCAACTTGAGACCATTACTCCTTGTTCTGTCCTCTTCTACCACTGAGAATAGTCTAGAACCATCCTCTCTGGAACCACCTCTCAGGTAGTTGAAAGCAGCTATCAAATCCCCCCTCATTTTTCTCTTCTGCAGGCTAAACAATCCCAGTTCCCTCAGCCTCTCCTCATAAGTCATGTGTTCCAGACCCCTAATAATTTTTGTTGCCCTTCGCTGGACTCTTTCCAATTTATCCACATCCTTCTTGTAGTGTGGGGCCCAAAACTGGACACAGTACTCCAGATGAGGCCTCACCAATGTCAAATAGAGGGGGACAATCACGTCCCTCGATCTGCTCGTTATGCCCCTACTTATACATCCCAAAATGCCATTGGCCTTCTTGGCAACAAGGGCACACTGCTGACTCATATCCAGCTTCTCGTTCACTGTCACCCCTAGGTCCTTTTCCGCAGAACTGCTGCCTAGCCATTCGGTCCCTAGTCTGTAGCTGTGCATTGGGTTCTTCCGTCCTAAGTGCAGGACCCTGCACTTATCCTTATTGAACCTCATCAGATTTCTTTTGGCCCAATCCTCCAATTTGTCTAGGTCCCTCTGTATCCTATCCCTGCCCTCCAGCATATCTACCACTCCTCCCAGTTTAGTATCATCCGCAAATTTGCTGAGAGTGCAATCCACACCATCCTACAAATCATTTATGAAGATATTGAACAAAACCGGCCCCAGGACCGACCCCTGGGGCACTCCACTTGACACCGGCTGCCAAGTAGACATGGAGCCATTGATTACTACCCGTTGAGCCCGACAATCTAGCCAACTTTCTACCCACCTTATAGTGCATTCATCCAGCCCATACTTCTTTAACTTGCTGACAAGAATACTGTGGGAGACCGTGTCAAAAGCTTTGCTAAAGTTAAGAAACAATACATCCACTGCTTTCCCTTCATCCACAGAACCAGTAATCTCATCATAGAAGGCGATTAGATTAGTCAGGCATGACCTTCCCTTGGTGAATGCACGCTGACTGTTCCTGATCAGTTTCCTCTCCTCTAAGTGCTTCAGGATTGATTCTTTGAGGACCTGCTCCATGATTTTTCTGGGGACTGAAGTGAGGCTGACTGGCCTGTAGTTCCCAGGATCCTCCTTCTTCCCTTTTTAAAAGATTGGCACTACATTAGCCTTTTTCCAGTCATCTGGGACTTCCCCCGTTCGCCACGAGTTTTCAAAGATAATGGCCAATGGCTCTGCAATCACAGCCGCCAGTTCCTTTAGCACTCTCGGATGCAACTCGTCCGGCCCCATGGACTTGAGCATGTCCAGCTTTTCTAAATAGTCCCTAACCACCTCTTTCTCCACAGAGGGCTGGCCATCTATTCCCCATGTTGTGATGCCCAGCGCAGCAGTCTGGGAGCTGACCTTGTTAGTGAAGACAGAGGCAAAAAAAGCATTGAGATGGAATGGATCAAAACAAGAAATACACCAGATTTGTTTTGTATTCATTTGCTCCCCCCTCCCTCCCTCCATGACATCAATGGCCGACAATCGTTTCAGTGAGGTCTCTCACAGGCACCTTGAAAAGTTTAATGGAGATTCAGTCCCTCCTGAAATACCAGGGGGAGGGATAGCTCAGTGGGTTGAGCATTGGCCTGCTAAACCCAGGGTTTTGAGTTCAATCCTTGAGGGGGCCATTCTGTTTGACAGTTGTTTTTGTTTCTCCTTGATGTAAAGCCACCCCCTTTGTTGATTGTTGTTCCCTGTAAGCCAACCCTGTAAGCCATGTCGTCAGTCGCCCCTCCCACCATCAGAGCAATGGCAGACAATCGTTCCACACCTTTTTTCTGTGCAGACGCCATACCACAGCAAGCATGGAGCCTGCTCAGATCGCTTTGGCAGTTAGGAGCACATTAAACACCACGCACATTATCCAGCAGTATATGCAGCACCAGAACCTGGCAAAGTGAAACCAGGTGAGTAGGAGACATCAGCATGGTGACAAGAGTGATGAGGGCATGGACACAGACTTCTCTCAAAGCACGGGCCCTGGCAATGTGGGAATCATGGTGCTAATGGGGAAAGTTCATGCGGTGGAATGCAGATTCTGAGCCGGGGAAACAAGCACAGATTGTTGGGACCACAAAGTGTTGCAGGTCTGGGACGATTCCCAGTGGCTGCGAAACTTTCACAACTATAAGGGCACTTCTATGGAACTTTGTGAGTGGCTTTCCCCTGCCCTGAGGTACAAGAATACCAAGATGAGAGCAGCCCTCACAATTGAGAAGCGAGTGGCAATAGCCCTGTGGAAGCTTGCAACACCTGACAGCTATTGGTCAGTCGGGAATCAATTTGGAGTGGGCAAATCTACTGTGGGGGCTGCTGTGATCCAAGTAGCCAATGCAATCACTGAGCTGCTGCTATCAAAGGTAGTGACTATGGGAAATGTGCAGGTCATAGTGATGGCTTTGCTGCAATGGGATTCCCAAACTGTGGTGGGGCAATAGATGGAATGCATATCCCTATCTTGGGACCGGACCACCTTGGCAGCCAGTACATAAACTAAAAGGGGTACTTTTCAATGATGCTGCAAGCACTGGTGGATCACAAGGAACATTTCACCAACATCAACATGGGATAGCCGGGAAGGGTACATGACACTTGCATCTTCAGGAACTCTGGTCTGTTTCAAAAGCTGCAGGAAGGGACTTTATTCCCAGACCAGAAAATAACTGGTTTCAGAGTAGCAGCCTTGTTAGTCTGTATTCGAAAAAAGAAAAGGAGTACTTGTGGCACCTTAGAGACTAACAAATTTATTTGAGCATAAGCTTTTGTGAGCTACAGCTCACTTCATCGGATGCATTCAGTGGAAAATACAGTGAGGAGATTTATATACACACAGTCCATGAAAAAATGGGTATTATCATATACACTCGAAAGAGAGTGATCACTTAAGATGAGCTATTACCAGCAGGCGAGCGGGGGGGAAAAACCTTTTGTAGTGATAATCAAGGTGGGCGATTTCCAGCAGTTAACAGGAACATCCGAGGAACAGTCGGGGTGTGTGTGGGAGAAATAAACATGGGGAAATAGTTTTACTTTGTGTAGACACCACTGACTTCCTGAGGAAACTGCAATCCATCAGTGATCTTCCTGAAAACAACATCCTGGCCACTATGGATGTAGAAGCCCTCTACACCAACATTCCACACAAAGATGGACTACAAGCTGTCAGGAACAGTATCCCCGATAATGTCATGGCAAACCTGGTGGCTGAACTTTGTGACTTTGTCCTCACCCACAACTATTTCACATTTGGGGACAATGTATACCTTCAAATCAGCGGCACTGCTATGGGTATCCACATGGCCCCACAGTATGCCAACATTTTTATGGCTGACTTAGAAAAACACTTCCTCAGCTCTCATCTCCTAAGGCCCCTACTCTACTTGTGCTACATTGATGACATCTTCATCATCTGGACCCATGGAAAAGAAGCCCTTGAGGAATTCCACCATGATTTCAACAATTTCCATCCCAACATCAACCTCAGCCTGAACAAGAGATCCACTTCCTGGACACTACAGCGCTAATAAGCGATGGTCACATTTGGATGTGCATTTGGACATTTAAAAGTGCGCTGGCGCAGGTTACTGACTCGGTTAGACCTCAGCTAAACCAATATTCCCACTATATTACTGCTTGCTGTGCTCTCCACAATATCTGTGAGAGTAAGGGGGAGAAGTTTATGGCAGGGTGGGGGGTTGAGGCAAATTTCCTGGCTGCTGGTTACACGCAGCCAAGACACCAGGGAGGTTAGAAGAGCACAGGAGGGCGCGGTGCGCATCAGAGAAGCTTTGAAAACCAGTTTCATGAGTGGTCAGGCTACGGTGTGAAAATTCTGTTTGTTTCTCCTTGATGAACCCTCCCCATCCCCTTAGTTCACTCTACTACCCTGTGAGCTAACCACCCTCCCCTCCTCCCTTCGATCACCACTTGCAGAGGCAATAAAGTCATTTTTGCTTCACATTCATGCGTTCTTTATTCATTCATCACACAAATAGGGGGATAACTGCCAAGGCAGCCTGGGAGGGGTGGTGGAGGAGGGAAGGACAAGGCCACACAGAACTTTAAAAGTTTAAAACTTTAAAACGTATTGAATGCCAGCCTTCTGTTGCTTGGGCAATCCTCTGGGGTGGAGTGGCTGGGTGGCCGGAGGGCCCCCCACCATGTTCTTGGGCATCTGGATGAGGAGGCTATGGAAGGTGGGAAGGAGGGTGGTTGGTTACACAGGGGCTGTAGCAGCAGTCTGTGCTCCTGCTGCCTTTCCTGCAGCTCAGCCATATGCTGGAGCATATTAGTGTGATCCTCCAGCAGCCTCAGCATTGAATCCTGCCTTCTCTCATCACGCTGCCACCACCTTTCAGCTTCAGCCCTCTCTTCAGCCCTCCACTTACTCTCTTCAGGCCGCCACCTCTCCTCCCGGTCATTTTGTGCTTTCCTGCTCTCTGACATTGTCTGCCTCCATGCATTCATCTGTGCTCTGTCAGTGTGGGAGGACAGCATAAGCTCAGAGAACATTTAATCGCAAGTGCATTTTTTTCGCCTTCTAATCTTCGCTAGCCTCTGGGAAGGAGAAGATCCTGTGATCCTTGAAACACATGCAGCTGATGGAGGAAAAAAAAGGGACAGTGGTATTTAAAAAGACACATTTTATAGAACAATGGGCACACTCTTTCACGGTAAACCTTGCTGTTAACATTACATACATAGCACATGTGCTTTCATTCCAAGGTCGCATTTTGCCTCCCCCCAGCACGTGGCTAACCCCTCCCCCCGCCCCCCTCCCGTGGCTATCAGTAGGGAACATTTCTGTTCAGCTACATGCAAACAGCTCAGCAGGAACGGACACCTCTGAATGTCCCCTTAAGAAAAGCACCCTATTTCAACCAGGTGACCATGAATAATATCACTCTCCTGAGGATAACACAGAGAGATAAAGAACGGATGTTGTTTGAATGCCAGCAAACATACACTGCAATGCTTTGTTCTACAATGATTCTCGAGTACGTGCTACTGGCCTGGAGTGGTAAAGTGTCCTACCATGGTGGATGGAATAAGGCTGCCCTCCCCCGAAACCGTTTGCAAAGGCTTTGGGAGTACATCCAGGAGAGCCGCGATTGCCAGGGCAAATTAATCATTAAACATGCTTGCTTTTAAACCATGTATGCTATTTAAAAAGGTACATTCACCAGAAGTCCCTTCTCCTCCTGGTGGGTCTGGAAGGCAGTCTTGGGTGGGTTCAGGGGGTACTGGCTCCAGGTCTGGGGTGAGAAACAGTTCCTGGCTGTCGGGAAAACTGGTTTCTCCACTTGCTTGCTGTGTGCTATCTACAACTTCATCATCATCATCATCTTCCTCGTCCCCAAAACCTGCTTCCATGTTGCCTCCATCTCCATTGAAGGAGTCAAACAACACGGTTGGGGTAGTGGTGGCTGAACCCCCTAAAATGGCATACAGCTCATCATAGAAGTGGCATGTTTGGGGCTCTGAGCCGGAGCGGCCGTTTGCCTCTCTGGTTTTCTGGTAGGCTTGCCTGAGATCCTTAAGTTTCACGTGGCACTACTTCGGGTCCCTGTTATTGCCTCTGTTCTTCATGCCCTGGGAGATTTGGACAAATGTTTTGGCATTTCGAAAACTGGAACGGAGTTCTGATAGCACGGATTCATCTCCCCATACAGTGATCAGATCCCATACCTCCCGTTCGGTCCATGCTGAAGCTCTTTTTTGATTCTGGGACTCCATCATAGTCACTTCTGCTGATGAGCTCTGCACTCACCTGCAGCTTGCCACGCTGGCCAAACAGGAAATGAAATTCAAAAGTTCATAGGCCTTTTCCTGTCTACCTGGCCAGTGCATCTGAGTTGAGAGTGCTGTCCAGAGCGGTCACAATGGAGCACTCTGGAATAGCTCCTGGAGGCCAATACCATCTAATTGCGTCGACAGTACCCCAAATTCGACCAGGCAAGGCTGATTTCAGTGCTAATCCCCTTGTCGGGGGTGGCGTAAGGAAATCGATTTTAAGAGCCCTTTAAGTAAATAAAAAGGTCTTTGTCTTGTGGATGGGAGCAGGGTTAAATCGATTTAATGCTGCTAAATCCAACCTCAATTCCTAGTGGAGACCAGGGCTTAGAGGATGGAGGTCTATACTGGGAAACAGGGACTGAAAAGGATTTTGGGTTGTTGGTGGTTAATTAGCTGAAGATCTACTCCCAGTGTGCCACTGTGACCAAAAGGGTTAATGTAATCCTTGAAAGCATAACCGAGGGACTTGAATAGGAGTTGAAAATTTATTTTACCTCTGTATTTGGCACTGGTGTGATCACTGCTCGAATACTGTGTCCAGTTCTGGCATCCACAATTCCAGAAGGATATTGGCAAACTGGAGAGTGTTTGAGAAGAACTGCAAGAATGATTATAGGATTAGAAAACTTACTTTATAGTGATAGATTCAAAGAGCTCAATCTATTTAGCTTAAAAAAGAGACTGTTAAGGGGTGACTTAATTACAACCTATAAGTGCTATATGGAGAAAAATATTTAGTAATAGGCTCTTCAATCTCGTAGAGAAAAGTATAACACAGTCCAGTGGCTGGAAGTTGATGCTAGGCCCATCCAGACTGGAAATAAGGTGGATATTTTTAACAGTTAGAGTAACTAACATTTAGAACAATTTACCAAAGGTTGTGATGGATTCTCCTTCACTGACAATTTTTAAGTCAAGATGGGTATTTTTCTAAAAGCTATGCCCTAGGAATTATTTTGGGGAAGTTCTATGGCCTGTGATATACAGGTCAGACTAGAAGATCACAATGATCCCTTCTGGCCTTGTAATCTATGAATATATTAATCTCTGACCTGTTCACAGATATATTTATGGGCAGAAAAAAAGAGGCTATTTGTTGAATAAATGATCTATTACCTATTTAGGGTCCGATTGTGCCTGTAGTTACAGCCATACAAACTTATTAATGTCAATAGGCCTATTGAGGGCATAAGTTAGCTCACACAGTTCTATGGCCCCTCTACATAGCAACTATAAAGTGGCTTGAAGACACTGCTTCCCAGGACATGATGCCATCTTATTTATACTGCTGAAAGTTAGGGATGATTCCCCTGAAACTGACAGTTTTAGTAGCATAAAATTTGTGTAAGAGGAGAAGCAGCCCCTTTAAAGTTCTTTCCTTTGCAAATGATTGGCTTGGAAATAATTTAATGCCATACACAAGTATATTGGTCACCCATGATATAGTATATTAGCACCTGCCACTGAGAAAAAATACCTCAGAGGATACTAGTACTTGGCACTCACAGAGTGCTTTCTGTTTTTCTGTGCTTTCTGTGCAAACATTATTTAATGAATCCGCACCACTGGGAGACAGGTAAGTATTCGTCTCATTTTATAGATGGGGCAACTGAAAGTTTATATGATTACCTCAAAGTCACACACTGTGTCAGTTGCAGTATTAGACCTCAGCAGTTCTTGGCTCCAGCCCTGGGTGCAGTCCACTAGACCATTCTGCCTCACTTGAAAAGAAGCAATTGTCTAACCCTAGGAAAGAATGAAAAGATAGGAAAACAGGCTACGAACACTAGAGACAGATACATTGAGTATTTTCTATGGACCTCATGAGAGCTATAAAGATCTCAGATGCTCTGTTGGAGATTCTGGAGGAGATAGGGCAATCTTTCTGCACCTACCGAATACCAACATCCATTCACATGCAAACATTGTTGAGTTTTCTTTATCATGATCTTTAAAAACCTATGGATGTGATTCTCCACTACTTTATGCCTTATGTAATCACAAACCCACTTTGCACTCTCTCTGCACTGATGCAAGGGGACAATCAGATCTATAACTTTTTCTGCATCAGCCTTTTCTAGAGCTCCTGGAACAAAAACTATCCCCCAGTCCCATCTATACCCAGCTAGTTTGATCAGTACTTCAAATACCAGTAAACTTATTTAAGCTATTACTCTGGGCCCTCTCAGCCCATCTCTCAAGCAGTAAAGTTTCTTCATTGCAGCAAATATACAAGTCATGGAGTAAAGAGCTGCTTCTTTCTTCTCCTCACTGCCTGAGCACCAGCAGGGGATACACTGAAGGTATGTCTACACTGCAGTAAAACACCCGCGTCTGGCCCGTTTCTGCTGACTCATGGGTCTCAGAGTCTGGGCTCCAGCATGAGCCTAAATATCTACACTGCAATTTTATAGCCCCACAGACTGAGTCCTGCAAACCTGAATCAGCTGATAAAGGCCAGCTACTGGTTTTTTATTGCTGCAAATAATGCCCTTGCCCTTTTGCATTGTGTGAAGCCCTTTCCTACTATGCTGAATTCAGGTGGCTCAGATGAATACACATTAATCTGATAATGTTAAACTAATATTTTATGCTGTTTTCTCTTGCACTATCTCTGTGTACATATCATAACATTTAATGGGGTTCGAAAGAGGCCTGTGTGGTTCTAAACCCAGTAATATTCTCAGCTGAGCACTAGCTGCTTTTATGTGTACTATACATTTCTAAACGTAGCACCCCATGGAAATGTTGTTTTATACAGCTGATTTGATGGTCCACTAAATCTGCCAAGTACCTAGCATCATAAATGGGATGTTAGACTCTTAGATATTCAGAGTGTAGAAGCGGAAATAAAAATCAGCCACCACAAAGAAGACAAAAGATGGAGAGTAAGAAGAGCAATAATAAAGCCTCTGTATGCAAATGCAAGTAATCTAGGAAACCAGGAAAATTAGAACTGCCTTATAATCATGGCAATTGTGCTCTAGTTAGTATAACTAAAACCTGTTGGGATGATTTTTATAGCCAGAATGACAGCATAGGGGAGGGACTGTACCCTTCTGTTCGTACACTATCTAGAACAGTAGGGCTCCTGTCCTCATTCAGGCCTCTAATCGTTACTGCAACATACAGGGCAGATGCTAAAGTGGTATAAATTGGCATAGCTCCATTGATCATAATGATGAAGATCTGAACCTAAAAAAAATCAATGATATTAATTAATTAGTAACAACGAATAGATACAGAATGTATAGGAGAACAGAAAGAAGAGTGGCTCTATGTCTAATGTCAGACTACTACAGATCCACAATGAAGAGAATAGGTCTCAAGTCCTTTGAGTCAGGAAACAAGGAACTGACAATAAAGGCAAAATGATGAGGAGAAGAATGATAATTCGAGAGAAAATTAAAAATTCCTTGGCCAGCTCTCAGGATTATTGAACCCACAGGGAATACTATGTCCAAGGAGGATTTTTAACGACTTCAGTATTTAAGAAATAAATCCAGGGAAATAGGAATTATCAAAGAGGTTCCAAAGTAATAAAGACAACTTTATGATCCAAAATGTGGAGACACCCACTAGAGGGGAAGACAGTCTGGATCTACTCTTATTGACAGATACTTTGATTGAGAATCTGTAAATAATAGGGCAGTATGCAACACCCACTGGGAGCCTCCTGAATTCAGCATAGTAGGAAAGGGTTCACACCACGCAAATTATTTCTGGCAAGGCAATTATAGAAGAACTAAGAAATCTAGATTCTGGTCCATCTACAGTGAGTAGGAACCTATTCATTGATGACAGTGGAGGTAGGATTGTGAGTAAGGTCCATTTAGAGGAGGAAGTATGTTTGATTATCCAGACAGCAGGGTCACATCATATTTGTTCAGACAATTGGGAGTTTGTATAATCAGGAGTCAATAGCAAGGAATAAAAACAGAAAGAAATTACGGACATGTCTTAGACAGAGAGGCCTAGATAATCAAGACACTAGTGTATGAATGTAAAATAACAGGGCGGAAGGGGATCCTACAAGACGCCATAATTAAGTCCAAGAGGCTATCATCATGCCATAAAAGAAGAATATAAGAATTGGCCAATTTTGCTTTATAAGGGGCAGCTCAAGGATCTGAGGTTAAAATGTACAGGGCAACAGTGTCTTCCACATGTTTGAGAGTAAAGACCTCTGAAAAACTGAGACAAAGCAGTAGCCTCATCCAAGCCCCAGCTTGACAAAGCTCTGGCTGGGATGATTTAGTTGGGGTTGGACTAGATGACCTCATGAGGCCTCTTCCAACCCTAATCTTCTATGATTCTATACCCCAGTACTAGCACTGAGTACAGTCTGAACCAGGACATGTGACTCTATGATCAGGAGCAAATACTATTGCTGCTCAAATCTAGGCCAGGCAGAGCAAGCATAAAATCCACTCTGAGGACTCAGACTGTCTGGAGAGCAGAAACTAAACAGGACATAGAACTGATCCCACCAGAAGAAATGGATTGGTTTCCTACAAAAACAATAAAATAAAAATTAATTTCCTCAAACTGAAATTGCAGAGGGAGTTTATTTGTGTAAAATGTGGCATTTCCATTTGCGGAAATGGGGCTAACAGCATCTAATTTTGTGAATAATGCTATAGGATCATTCTTGACCAGGTCTTCAGTTATATTCCTTCTATAAAGGAGTTCTATTAAGAGTGACCCCTTTTGAAGATGTGCACCTTATGATTTCAGGTCAGTGGGAGATGCAAGTGCTCAGCATTTCTGAAAGTCAAGCCACTTAATAAGGTGCCTAAGTACAGATTAAGGGGGAGTACACTGTCTCAGGCACCTACAGATAAAAATATTGCCTTACATTTCTAGATCTTACAACTGTAAAGAAAACCACCCAAAACTTGAATGATGACATCTTGTCCCCTCCTCTGGATAGCAGAGAATAAAAGATCCAAAAGACTATTAAGTCATCCCTAGAACTGGGTGAGAATAGAACTTTCTCATGTTTCTGAAAAAAAAAATTATCCTAATTGGGACAAAATGTCAAAAACATACATTTTTCATCAGAAAGAATTTCCAAAAACAAATCAGCTTTGGGAGAACTGGAAGGCAGATAGAAGTGGAATTGTCAGCCTTCTAGGTGGTCAGCAAGCGAACTGTCATTTCAGTTTTCCATAATGGAAAAAAGTCATTTTGACCTGCGCTGATTATCTCAAATTACTACAGTTTCATTCAAAATCAGGCCTAACTCAGGTTCTTATGAAGAAACAACACGCGCACACACACACACGGGCATGCACAGGAATTTAAATTTGACTATGTCTGGAGGGGCACATTCTGTATCCCTGCCATGGCCCCAGGACCGGAGGAGCTTGCTCCTCCCTCCCACTTCCCTCCGCACGGCCCTGAGGCCGGAGGAGCTCATTCTCCCCACCACATTCCTGGGCCCAGAGGAGTTCTGTGCCCTTGCTGATTATTGGGGTGGGAGGCTGTGCTCCTACGTGCTCCCCTTTGTGAACGCCTCTGAACACAAGTAAATTTCTTTAGCACCTGTTAGCAAATCACTTTGTTATCAGGTCCTAGAATCTCCATCTGCATCCTCATGTCTGACACAGAAATGATTACAGATGTTTTAGTATGTCACAGTTATTGCAAGTAGGAAAATATAAAATGTTAGATCACAATATTGCAACAGTTTCTTCACATCACCATGTGATCAAATAGCTGATATAAATATAAATAAGTGAGCATAATACCAGTCAAATACTGTACATATGTAAATAAATCAAAGAAAGCCCCATTTGGATGCTGTAACAGTAGCAACTCTCCGGGTCTAAGCAATAAAATATGCCATATAATTCACAACTCAGAACTTCCAATTGCATTTCTCTGCTATTCACAGTCTCATAATATCCAATTACTATTACAAATACAATTGCAAAAGTTATGCCAAACAGCTTTACATGCTTGTATCCTCTGAAGATATCTTATAAATTTGCCAATCTTAAATATGTTCTTAATCTCATTAAAAAGTTATCCTCTTACATCGGGTACTTCAGCAAAAGTAACTTTACTTCCTTCAGAATAATATTACTATTACTTCGTTCTTTCCATAGAAACTTTCATTGGAGGATCGCAAAGCAGTTTACAAGCATTAATACATTAAGCTACATATCTCCCTTGTCCCACATATAGGTGTTACTATCTCAGTTTTGTAGATATGGAAATCTGAGGTATAGAAGTCAGTGGGACTATTCATGGGTGGTAAGCATTATGCATAGCAGTGTATAGACACTGGGTCCCAAGTGTGACTATTTTAGCATAAAGGTTTGGTGCTTATCCAGACATGAACTCTGAACTAGTCCACAATCATATACACCCAATAATGAATGTATATTTAGACCTGGAATTCTCATGAAACAAATATAAAGATCAGTTCATATCTGGGCATCTGAATATGAAGTAGACAGTTTGTTTATGCTCTTAGATAAAAAAATGTCTCTCTCTCCATGCAGAAGAACTATGAGAAGCCAGTCCCTTCTGCCTTCTGCTATGCAAGGAACTCTTTAAAAAAAACAACTAAGCTAAGTAACTAAGTACTGTATTTATCCAAGATGCCAGATGATAAATTTCAGGTTGTTACCTTCCAAGCCATTAATCAAAATTCTTTGCATATTTATGTATAAAATGCCTCTTGCAATTGCACAGAAGACCGGGATTGCTTTAGTCAAGTATTCCACCCTACCATTTTCTTATTGAAATGTGAAAGCTTCTGTATATTTTGCCTCTGGTGCTGATGCTGATCCATTGTCCCACTTTAATTGTGCTAGATCTGTTCTGTTCTGTTCAGGTTCTTATGCTCTACCCATCACCATATTGTCTTCACAGTAACTAGTGTGAAATACCGCTTTACTTTCATAATCCTATGTGTGCTGCTGTAATGTCCAGTACGGGCTGAATTTGCCAGTGACCAATGCCAAATTCAGAGATTTTGGGTGAAGATATTGTATGCAGAGATATATTTGTAGAAGATTATAATTTAGAGATGCTCCCTCATAAGGGACAGTATTATGAACATAGGAATTTGGAGATGTGTCCTGAAAACAGGGGCTGGAAACAGCAGTTCATCAGAGATGCTCTCCAGTTTGTTTTATGAAAGTTTGATCCCTTTCTCATTCACTGGTTTGTTATTTAATGAACCCCAAATGCAGAAAAGTCAAGAATATTGAGTTAAAGACAATCTGGTTGAGGAGTTTTTCATTGATGTACTGGGATCTAGCAAGCCTGATGAGAGGGACTGGATTCTGCCTATGACAGTGAATGGAACAATTATTTCACTGAAACTGGACACATGAGCTCAGACTAATATTCTGTCTGAACAAGATTATGAGAGACTAAAAATAAGACCAAAACTGGGACCAACACAAATAAAAGTAACTGTTTTTTCTGGAACAAATATACAAGTGAAGGAGAGATGCACTGTTAGCATCAAACCATAAAAATA
Source organism: Lepidochelys olivacea (assembly GCF_965140295.1). Lineage (NCBI taxonomy): Eukaryota > Metazoa > Chordata > Testudines > Cheloniidae > Lepidochelys > Lepidochelys olivacea. The sequence goes on from NC_140413.1 coordinate 20,392,928, forward strand.
CCATGTAAAGACTTCCATTCATTTTAGTGCCAAGAGAGGTGACACCAGTTTTAGGCCTGGTTGCATGTGAGAAACTCAGTCTGGTGAAATGGGTGTTCTCACTGAACCTGGCTATGAGGCACTCTTTTGGAAATGTCATGACTTGTTTCAAGAGTTGGGTTGCTTGCGGGGCGAACATACAATCTGGATAAACAAGCAGGTCCCTCCAGTTATCCATCCATGTGGAAAGGTGCCATTTGCACTGTGTGATAAACTCAAGGCTGACTTGCAAGGATGCAAGCAATGCAAGTGATACAAAAAATTTAGGTGACAGTAGAAAGGGTGAGCGCCTTAGTCATCGTGGAGAAAAGTAACGGCCAGCTACACATATGCTTAGATCCCAGAGACCTCAACAAGGCTGTAAAAAGAGAACAATTCAAACTATCAACCAGAGAAGAGATTTTTTATGGCTCAATTTGCAAATGCTTAATATTTCAGTAAATGGATGCATCCTCAGGTTTTTGGCAGCTAAAATTAACTAAAGAAAGCTCAAAAATATGCACATTTAATACCTCATTTGGAAGATACAAATTCTTATGCTTACCCTTCAGCTTAGTTTCAGTGCCAGAAGTGTACCACAAAACCATACATATGATCTATGAACATATTAATGGATATTAATGGATATCTCTGTGGATAACATCATCATCTGGGGTTCAATGAAAGAGGAGCATGATCATAGATTTTGGAAAGTTCTGAATGCAATTAAAGCTGCAAACCTGAAACTAAATAGTAAGAAATGTGTTTTAGGGGTTACAGTACTGACTTTTATTGGGGACACTTCTTTTCCAACAAAGGTGTAAAACCTGATAAGAGGAAGATTTCAGCCATTGAAATGATGCCATGTCCCCATTCAAAGAAAGGTGCCCAATGGTTCCTGGGAATGGTTAATTATACTGGAAAATTCATACCTAATCTATTCACAAAAGCAGCAGCTTTGAGAAAATTCCTAGAGAATAAAAATGAGTGGTATGAGGGTGCAGAACAGGAAGAATCATGGGAAGACAAGAACCAGTGTTGAAGTTCTATGTACCAGGAAGGTCCATTAAAATCTCAGCAGTCGCTTCACAGTCTGGGTTAGGTGCAGTGATTTTATAGAATCATGAGGATTGTTGGCAACCAATGGCATATGCATCAAAATCACTGACTGAGGTGGAAACCAGATACGCATAGATCGAAAAGGAGCTTTTAGGAATATTGTGAGAGATTCAATCAGTATATTTATGGACAGACAGTGGAAGCTGAAATCGACCACAAGCCCCTGATTGTGCTATTTAGCAAACTGCTAAATGACTGTACCTTAAGCATTCAAAGAATGATGACAAAGCTGCAAAAGTATTATTTGGTTGTGACCTACACACCCAGTAAATTCATGTTCACTGCAGATGTACTTTCCAGAGCTGTGGTTTCCACAAAACCAGAGAAGATTTTAAAGACAGAGAAGCAAGCTTATGTAGATCTGATTGTAAAATCAGTTCCCATAGCTAACAGAAAACTGCATCAAATAAGAGAGGATACGGAAAAAGATGAATCATTGGGAATTCTTAAAGAAGTGATAATTAAAGGGTGGCCTGAAGAAATAAACAGTTTCTGTCCACGTATAAGAGACTATTGGAACTGCAGACAAAGTTACTGTGATAGATGGGGTGATTTTCAGGGGCAGTAAGGTTGTAATTCCAGTGAGTCTCTGAAAATAAATACTACAGAAGATCCACGAGGGTCATTTAGCAATTGAGAAGTGCAAACAACGAGCATGGAGGTGCTGTATTGGCTGTGGATCAATCACTCCATCTCTAATGTGGTAGGAAACTGCTTTTCATGCTGGAAATACAAGCCATGTGAACAAGAAGAGCCACTGAGACTTCATCTAGTTCCACAAAGACCTTATGAGAAGGTAAGCACTAATTTATTTAGCTGGCAATCAAAAGCTTATTTAATAGTGACAGATTATTATTCTCTGTATCCAGAAATCTGAACACTGCACAGTACTAATAGTAAGTCAGTGATAGCCGACATGAAGGGAATCTTCTCCAGATGTGGAATTCCAGATAAAGTCTTTAGCGATAATGGGTTACAATTTTCCAGTGTAGATTTTATATAATTTGATGTAGATTGGGATTTTCATCACAAAACATTAAATACAAATTACCCCCTGTGACAAAGTGGGGGGTAATTTTCCTCTGAATACTGTAGGGGTGCCTCAGTTTCCCCTATGCATTTCTTAAGTCTCTAGGTGGTGGGATAAGGGAGTGTAATTGTTCCAGAGCAAAGGGCCAGGGTACATAAATGGCCGAAACTCTGTCTCCTGGCAACTGGTGGCCTGGGTCCTTCCCCCCTGCAAGGTGATAGCTAAAGGGTTGGAGAACAAAGGAATCAGGTGGCCTCCTGGCCTGGGAAAGGGACAAAGCCCAGAGGAGGAGGAGCTGGAGGGTGAGTCAGTTTTGGGGCTGGCTGGGGATGAGGAGTGAAGTGCAGACGTGGTTGTCTGGCTCACTGCCCCTCAAAATGGACCTGGCTGAGGGGTCCTGTTCTCTGTACCTACATGCTCTGTTTTAGACCATGTTCTGTTGTCTAATAAATTTCTGTGCTGAGAGTCACATCTGACTGGGAATTGGGAAGCGCACGGAGGAGCAGAGGATGCTGAATGCTCCGAGGTCAGATCCAGGAAGGTGGAAGCTGTGTGAGCTTTTTGCCCTGCAGACAGGCTGCTCACAGAGAGGAGACTTCCCCAGGGTCCTGACTGGCTTCGTAGGGACCAGTTCCAGAGCATTGCCCAGGGACTCCGTGACACCCCCCAATCAAATGTCCTTGTGGAAAATATGGATAATATACAGATAATAAAGAACCTTATGAAAAAGACTTTAGACAGTGGGGATGATTGGTATAAAGTGTTACTGGTTTACCGAAGTACACCTCTGGAGAATGGCTTTTCTCCAGCTCAGCTATTAATGGGAAGCAGGATCAGATCTAGTTTACCGATTACTGATAACTTCCTGAAATCTCATAACAATGCAACCATACAGAAGATGAAAGAAAATCAGAAATGGAAGCAGAAATATTATTTTGACAAATAGGCCCGTGATCTCCCATCTCTTAACCCAGACAAGAGAGTGGGCCTGAGGAATTGCACCTATAATACTTGGGGCCAAAGGGGTACCATTACAGAACAGCTGCATCCAAGGTCTTATATAATCCAGACAGACCGGGGGGACACATTTCAACATAATCTAAGGGATTTACGAGTAAGCTCAGAAAGTTCCAACACATGGACAGTAGATGTGGCCACTGACATTTCCCATCTGACTGATCCTTTATCATCAATGCTGTCAAAGTTCCTTCCCCACTCTGAACTCTAGGGTACCCAAATGTGGGGACCTGCATGAAAACCTCCTAAGCTTACTTTTACCAGCTTAGGTTAAAACTTCCCCAAGGTACAAACTATTTTACCCTTTGCCCTTGGACTTCCACCAAACTTTATCTGGGTTCCTGAGAAACCATTGTTTGGAAACGTCTTTCCCCCCAAAATCCTCACAACCCTTGCACCCCACTTCCTGGGGAAGGTTTGGTAAAAGTCCTCACCAATTTGCATAGGTGACCACAGACCCAAACCCTTGGATCTTCGAACAATGAAAAAGCATTCAGTTTCCTTACAAGAAGACTTTTAATAGAAGTAAAAAATAATCACCTCTGTAAAATCAGGATGGTAAATACAGGTAATTAGATTCAAAACATAGAGAATCGCTCTAGGCAAACCTTAAGTTACAAAAAAGACACACAGACAGGAATATTCATTCTGTTCAGCACAGCTATTTTCTCAGCCATTTAAAGAAATCATAATCTAACACATACCTAGCTAGATTACTTACTAAATTCTAAAAAAGAAAAGGAGTACTTGTGGCACCTTAGAGACTACAGACAGCCCCCCAACCTTAAGCGAATACTCACCAGCAACCACATACCACACAACAGAACCACTAACCCAGGAACCTATCCTTGCAACAAAGCCCGTTGCCAGCTGTGCCCACAAATCTATTCAGGGGAACCATCACAGGGCCTAATAACATCAGCCACACTATCAGAGGCTCGTTCACCTGCACATCTACCAATGTGATATATGCCATCATGTGCCAGCAATGCCCCTCTGCCATGTACATTGGTCAAAGTGGACAGTCTCTACGTAAAAGAATAAATGGACACAAATCAGATGTCAAGAATTATAACATTCATAAACCAGTCGGAGAACACTTCAATCTCTCTGGTCACTTGATTTCTGATCTCAAAGTGTCTATCCTTCAACAAAAAAACTTTGAAAACAGACTCCAACGAGAGACTGCTGAATTGGAATTAATTTGCAAACTGGATACAATTAACTTAGGCTTGAATAGAGACTGGGAGTGGCTAAGTCATTATGCAAGGTAACCTATTTCCCCTTGTTTTTTCCTAAGCCCCCCCCACCCGTTCCTCAGACATTCTTGTAAAACCCTGGATTTGTGCTGGAATTGTCCCACCTTGATTATCATACACATTGTAAGGAGAGTGATCACTTTAGATAAGTTATTACCAGCAGGAGAGTGGGGTTGGGGGAGAGAAAACCTTTTGTAGTGATAAATACCCATTTTTCACGGTCTGTGTGTATAAAAACATCTTCTGTATTTTCCACAGTATGCATCCGATGAAGTGAGCTGTAGCTCATGAAAGCTTACGCTCAAATAAATTGGTTAGTCTCTAAGGTGCCACAAGTACTCCTTTTCTTTTTGCGAATACAGACTAACACAGCTGTTACTCTGAAACCTGTTACTAAGTTCTAAGACTCCATTCCTGCTCTGTCCCCGGCAAAAGCATCACAGAGACAGACACAGACCCTTTGTTTTTCTCCCTCCTCCCAGCTTTTGAAAGTATATTGTCTCCTCATTGGTCATTTTGGTCAGGTGCCAGCGGGGTTACCTTTAGCTTCTTAACCCTTTACAGGTGAGAGGATTTTTCCTCTGGCCAGGAAGGATTTTAAAGGGGTTTACCCTTCCCTTTATATTTATGACAAATGCACAAAGGAGAAACTGTCAAGGAAGAAGAGAACAACTCAGACTCTAATGAAAGGCTGATACTGAGATGATCAGAGTGAGAAATTAAACACCCTGAAAGACTCATCAAAATTTGCTAACATGCCTGGAGAAAGAGTATTTGAGGAAAGTGAGCAGAAAAGACTCACGTGAGAATGATGTGCTGGTAACAGCTCCTCTCTAGATAGTTGACACATTGGGTTTATGGAAATGTACTACAAGGGTTGAGAATTTAATGCATGTGTTATTAGATAGTTACTAGCTGTTTATAAACAGCTAGTAACTATATATATATAGTTTTTCATTCACTGGTTTGTTATTTAATGAACCCCAAGATTGTTACACTGTACAACCCCCTTTGCCCTGCTCTCCTCAGATCCTGCACTGAGCACAGTTTTTGGACAGGAGGATCAAGGCCTTTATCTCAAGATCTCATGCTTTGTATTGGTCTTTTTAAAATGTCTTGTCCAAGAGTAACGTAGCATGGTCATCATATAGGGTGGTGGTTTCACTGATGTGGATGCTTCCTGACTCATTAATGTCTCTGAACATCAGACCAAACCTTTGCATCAGGGGTGCTGGAACAATTTGTATAGTGGGGGTGCTGAGAGCTGTGCACCCTATATAGGATGGAAACCACTTCAAGCATTGGTAGCACCCCCAGCACCCTTAGTTCCAGCACCTATGCTTTGCATTGGTAATTGAAGCAGAGAGGGAGCCAGTAGCAGGATCAGAGCACAGGGGTGGTGTGCGCATAGTGTTTCAGTCCATTGAGGAGGTGGGCAAATGCACTCTGCAGGAACTGGAGTGTCTGCACTGCATCCACCTACAGACCCAGATAGAGCAAATTGCAGTAATGTTCTTTTCAGAGGGGTTGGTGTGTTCACTTCTATAAAGGAGACATTGATAATTTCTGTTAACTGTGAAGACTGTTCCTTCTTACTGGCTTTCACCATTCAGAAGGAAGATGGATCTGTTTCACAGTTCAGTGGACAATCCTGAGGGCTCCTAGAGTTTTACTGTGTAAGATAGGACCAAACTACAATAGGTATATACGGTGCAGTGTAAGGTTTTCTGGTCTTATATTTGTTTTATGTTATCTACATAGCAGGATGAGAGCTCCTAACAGCAGTTGGTGCTTGGGTCCAATATTTGTTTGTACAGTCCAGGATGATCAGCTGGTTCACAATTTGAAATAACTGCACTGGCCAGGATTTCATGGCTTTGATGGTGGAAAATTAGAAAGATCTCTTGCCTCCTTTCCCACAATAACAGTCTTGCTGTAATTCTTTGTGCTGCTGAAGGATGTGTTCAGAGCAGGGTCTGCACCTGGCATCTCCAGTGTACTATTCTTCTTCCAACATGCTTCACCTGAAGTAGTTAATTCATGTAGTAGTGAACCATGGTGATCTTTACAGTCAAGGTCAGAGAATGTCCGTTTAGGGCCAAGGCAGTGACAGATATGGTCGTCACGTCAGTATGCTGTTCTGTCTGCTCATCAGCCCTTTGGCCTCATAGTTGGATGGTTTGCCTTTCTCAGGCATGCTGAAAACCTAGAGCATTCAAAAGTTTTCACATGCAAAACAGCTGTGTCTGCTCATTCCCATGGTGGGATGGAGGGTAGGTTGTAATCAACACCTGGATTTAGTGGGGTCAACACATGAGACCGAACATCCTGTAGATCTCTTCTGTCTAGCTGTGATCAGCTGTAACCATCTGATGGCCTGGGACTGACCTATTCCTATACAAACTTGCTCATGTCTACACTACCAGCTAAGGGTGTGATTGCCCTGCTCATGCACACATACTCATGCTAATAGCAGGGTAGCCAGAGTAGGACCGGTAGTGGCAGCAGGGGCATGGCTGAGCCGTGCTGAGTACAAACCCACCTGAAACTGGGGGTATGTACATGGCATGGTTCACCCATGCCTTCACTGTCACTGCCTATGGTGATGCTGCTACACTAGCTTGATGAGAGCTAGCATGAATATAGGTACGTGAGCAGGGGAATCACACCACTAGCAGCCTAGACGTAGCCTTAGTAATCCTGAATGTTTCTTTAGTCTCACCTTGCCCCTATTCCCGTAGTTTTGCATAGAAAATACAAATACTATGTCTGCGTTTGTCTCAGCTCTCCCTTAGCATGCACAATGAGATCAGAAACCACAAAAAGAAATCACCTTCACTCTTTGTCCTCTTGTTTGGTCCTAACAGCAATGGCATTTGTGTTTCTATTCTCCCACTCAACCAGAAGTAACAGCTCTTAACTGTTAGATTATACTGCTTCATTTTGAAAGCTTTTGCGAGCCTCTGAAGTATAATAATTTTACTTTAGAGAGCATGTAATTTTAAGCTCTTGCATAACACTGCACATTTTTATAGTGTTACTAAACTTTGTAATTTTATTTCCCTATGAAAATTAAGTGCACACTGATGTTATGGAATTTTTCCCTCAGTCACAGTTGGATGAAATTGGAATGGGGTATTATATGGTAGGTTGGGAGTACTGATCTTTGCAAATGTAAAAGATTTTCTAGTTCCCTTGTTGCATATCCATTTCACACATAACCAAATCCATCAAATCGTTCATGTTTCCCTTCAGCAACAAACAATCTGTAACCAAAAAAAATGTAAAAAAACCATGTTCACTGTGCATTTTTTTTAATACATTCCCTTTGCTACGGGTAGAGTTTACAGTGTAGAAGACCATTAAATTTGATGTTTCACAAATCATATCTGCAAAAATGAATCTGTTTCCAAACATTGGCAGCCTGTAGAGGCCCCTCAAGGTGGACAGGGTAAACAACACCTTTCCTGATTTGAGTTAGACACAGTATAACCTTTACTAGCTGTCATAAGTAAATGAAAGCCCAACTTTCAGAAGCAGTTTGTTTTTATATAAAGTAAAGGTGATGTAATGGTTAACACAGTGCACTATGATTTGGGTTCAATCACTGGCTTTGCTACAGATTTCCTATGTGACTATAAACTAGTCATTTAATCCCCCTGAGCAATCATTTCCTCATCTGTAACGCATGTATAATAATAGCTCCCAGTCTCACATGTGTATTGGCAGGATACATTCATGACCATGTGAGGTGCACAAACACTGTCGTGGTGAGGGCCATATAAAGTACAGAGATAAATAGTCTCCAGGCTTTCAAATACCATCTACCTTCACTGAATGCCTCCATTTTTTCCCACTCATAGTTTCTTTTAGCGCCTGATCCTGAGAGGTGTTGGGAATTTGTATCACCTGTGAATTTCACTAGATATTGCAGATTTTCAGAATCTTTCAGATTTTGATTTTTAATTAAGTACAGAATCATCCATCAATACATTGCACCCTTTATTGACCAAAATTAGATTCAAGCATGAGCTGCTGCCCCTTTCTACATTATTGGGGTAAGATTTTCTTCTTCTATCTAGCTATCTATTCAGATAGATCTGCAAACTAGGGACTACAACAGCTCCCAACAACTTCCATGGAATTTTCCTGTCCCCTGGCCAAGGGAGAGATGCTGAACCAGGAAGTGGCTGGGGTCTGTTTGGAAGCTGAAGCAGCAGCCACATGGCAAACAGGGGGCTGGAGAGAAACTGGAAGCAGGAACAGATGCAGAGCCACATGTGGAGCAGGCTGCGAGTGCCGGACGTTACAGCTGGGTGCATGCCTTAGTGGGACTTATGGAAGAGCAGTAGTGGCGGGGCAGGGAGTCGGTGCAGAGGGGCCCCAATGAGAGACACTTAACTGAGCCTGGCCTGGAAACCTTCAAGCACCTATTTCCTTGGAATAGAGACTGGCCTGAAGAGGGCATCCCAGGCACTAGGCCTGAAGAGCAGGGCTGGCCTTACCATGAGGCGAACTGAGGTGGCCACCTTAGGTGCTAGACTGGGGGTGAGGGGTGCCACGACAACCCAGAGTGTAGAACATTGTGTCTGCTGCTGGTGCATATATATTCTCTCTGCTCTAGATGCACAGAGATGGTGGAGTGCTGTGCTGGAGGAAGGAGGGCACAAGAGACATAACAGGCAGGCAGGAGAAAAGGTGAGAGGGAGTAGCAGAAAGAAGCAGGAGATGAAGGGAGAGAGAGGAGGAGGAGCCTCTTATGTACCTTTCTAGCACCCCCAGGAGCCTGGACTGATTAACACCTGCTTCTCAGGGAGCTTCCTGTTTCCTGCTGCTTCCCTGAACTCACTTGAAGAGAACAGGCAGACAACTGAAGTAGTAGGAGCCAGTTAGGCCCTTAAGATGCTGATATCTTCCCTCACTCAGGCCCTGCTACCAGCCTGCTTATTTGTCCCCTTCAATTGAGTGTTGAGAGCCACTATAGCTGGCACAGAACAGCAGTCATGAGTGAAAAACACCCCTCTGGGGCAGCATTCTGAAAAAGAAAGAAAGCAAAGGAAGCTTTTCTATCTAAGCAGGAAGGAGCTCTCCTGAGATACATAGACACAAATGTTCACAATGAACCTTCCGGCCCCAGTGAGGATGTGAGTGATGAGGAGATGCCTGATCTTCCAGTTAGTCAGAGTGCAGGTGACCTGGCAGCTACTGCAGCCTCCATATCTCCATCTCAAATGGATGTAACCATGCACCTTCCTGAAGAAAAGTGTAGATCAGAGAAGAGTGTGGTTGAGGTGGAAGAAACAGCTGCTGCTGAGTTTAGTTCCTTAAGTCTAGATGATCCAGGACTGTGGACCCACTTGAGCAGTAGCCTGAGGGACTTCCTTGTACTGCATGGGCCACAGCAAGTGAAAAACTTCACGTTTCCCAAAGATAATGAAAATAGAAGTTTCCATCCAACACATTACTGTCATGAAATCCCCCATGGTGACAAAGTGGAGAGGCCATGGCTTATGTGCTCAAAAACCGAGAAAGCTGCATATTGTTTTTGTTGCAAACTCTTCCAGTCTAATGTTCCAGCCACATTGGATTCTACAGGAACAAAGAACTGGAAGAATCTGGCTAGAAATCTGGCATGCCATGAGAAGGCAGCAAATCACCAGAGAGCATTCCATAGGTGGAAAGAGCTTGAGATGAGATTAAGGTTAAAGGCCACCAGAGATGATCAGCATCAAAAGAAGATTGCATCAGAGTCTCTTTACTGGCAAAATGTTCTGAAAAGGCTCATTGCCATTGTGAGAATGCTTGCTACCCAAAACCTAGCACTGTGTGGCACTTCAGATCATCTGTATGTGCCAAACAATGGAAACTTCCTTAAAACTGTGGAGCTGATGGCTGAGTTTGATGCTGTACTCCAGGAGTATCTAAGAAGATGTACACACACCACTACTTTGGAAAAACAATTCAAAATGAGATCATGCAGTTATTGGCAACAAAAGTCAAACAGAAGATTGTGGCAGATCTGAAGTCAGCAAGATATTGCTCTGTTATTCTGGACTGCACACCTGACATCAGCCATATGGTACAAATGATTTTAATGGTGCGTTTTGTAACAACAACAACAGAACCTAGTGAAAATGTCTCTGCAATGGTGACTGTCAGAGAGCATTTTCTAGAATTTATTGACATTGATGATACTACAGAAACTGGTATGACAAATGTGCTTCTTAAAAAGCTGGAAGATATGGGAATTGCGATAGCTGACATGAGAGGTCAGGGCTACGATAACAGTGCCAACATGAGAGGAAAGAACAGAGGAGTGCAGACACGGATCCGAGAGTTAAATCCTCAGGCTTTTTTTGTCCCATGCAGTTCTCATTCATTGAACTTGGTGGTCAGTGATGCAGCATCAGCTTCTAGTGAGGCTGCTGAATTTTTTAATTAATTCAAAGCATCTATGTATTTTTCTCTGCATCAACTCATTGATGGCAAATTTTGAAGCAACATGTGGGAACATCCTCTCTGACACTGAAACCACTGAGTGCCACATGATGGGAAAGTCCAGTGGAGGTGATAAAGCCTATCAAACACCAAATTGGGAAGATAGATGATGCCATATTTGCCATTATGGAGGAAAATGCTATGACAGGAACTGTTCATGGGAGAACAGTGGCAGAGGGAAACGAATCACCAGAAACATACATAATTCAAATTTCTGTGTGACTTAGTATTGTGGCACAACATACTGTTTGAAATAAATGTTGTAAGCAAGAGACTCCAAGGTCTTGACTTTGATATATCTGGAGCAATGGAACAACTGAGCAAAGCAAAGTCAAACCTACAGTCTTACTGGTCAGATGAGGGATTTCAAAATGTTCTGAAGAGTGCACAGAAGTTGTCAGAGGAACTTCACACTGAAGCTATTTTCCCACCCATTCAAGAATACAAGAGTCACTGAAGAAGAAGACATTTTGATTACGAGGCACGGGATAATCCCATAAGAGACCCCAAACAACAATTCAAAGTTGAATTCTTTAATCAGGTGCTAGATTGTGCAATATAGTCAGTTGAAGAACATTTCATGCAGCTCAAGGAACACAGTAGTGTATTTGGGATGTTGTATGATATTCCAAAACTCCTCACTATACCTGAAGAAGACCTACATCAGCAATGCTGGGCACTAGAGACAGTGTTGACACATGATGACATGCGTGATATTGATGTGAGTAATTTAGGTGATGAACTGAAAGCCCCTTCAAGATACACTTCAGCAGGATCAACTCCAAAGGCTGTTATGGAATATATGTGCACAGGTAAGATGATCACCCTCTTTCTAAATGCTTTTGTTGCTCTACGCATACTTTTAACACTTCCTGTAACAGTTGTCAGTGGAGAACGCAGTTTCTCCAAGCTAAAGTTAATAAAAACACATCTATGCTCCACAATGACACAGGAGAGGCTGGTTGGCCTTCCAAACATCTCAATAGAGCATGAGCTGGCCCAGACTGTGGACCTTCAGCAGGAAGCAGTTCAAATCTTTGCAACCAAGAAAGCACGGAAAGCACCACTTTGATTATTCAAACAGATAAAAATGCCAGTGTTTACTATGCGGACAGAAAAGTTACATTTGCTGTTCAGGCTTTTGAATTGTCTACAGCCAAGCTCTACGATACAAACGCATTTGCTCCAACCCCTCAGACAGAGACAAACACCTACAAGATCTCTATCAAGCATTCTCACAACTACAATACCCACCTGCTGAAGTGAAGAAACAAATTGACAGAGCCAGAAGAGTACCCAGAAGTCACCTACTACAGGACAGGCCCAACAAAGAAAATAACAGAATGCCACTAGCCATCACCTTCATCCCCCAACTAAAACCTCTCCAACACGTCATCAAGGATCTACAACCTATCCTGAAGGACAACCCATCACTCTCACAGATCTTGGGAGACAGGCCAGTCCTTGCTTACAGACAGCCCCCCAACCTGAAGCAAATACTCACCAACAACCACACACCACACAACAGAACCACTAACCCAGGAACCTATCCTTGCAACAAAGCCCGTTGCCAACTGTGTCCACATATCTATTTAGGGGACGCCATCATAAGGCCTAATCACATCAGCCACACTATCAGAGGCTCGTTCACATCTACCAATGTGATATATGCCATCATGTGTCAGCAATGCCCCTCTGCCATGTACATTGGCCAAACTGGACAATCTCTACATAAAAGAATAAATGGACACAAATCAGACGTCAAGAATTATAAATCAAAAACCAGTCGGAGAACACTTCAATCTCTCTGGTCACTCAATTGCAGACCTAAAAGTGGCAATACTTCAACAAAAAAACTTCAGAAACAGACTCCAATGAGAGACTGCTGAATTGGAATTAATCTGCAAACTGGATACAATTAACTTAGGCTTGAATAGAGACTGGGAGTGGATGGGTCATTACACAAAGTAAAACTATTTCCCCATGTTTATTCCCCACCACCACCCCCTCACTGTTCCTCAGATGTTCTTGTCAACTGCTGGAAATGGCCCACCTTGATTATCACTACAAAAGGTTCCTCCCCTCCCCCCCGCTCTCCTGCTGGTAATAGCTCACCTTAAGTGATCACTCTGGTTACAGTATGTATGGTAACACCCATTGTTTCATGTTCTCTATGTATATAAATCTCCCCACTGTATTTTCCACTGAATGTATCTGATGAAGTGAGCTGTAGCTCATGAAAGCTTATGCTCAAATAAATTTGTTAGTCTCTAAGATGCCACAAGTACTCCTTTTCTTTTTGCAAATACAGACTAATACGGCTGCTACTCTGAAACCTGAAAGTTAAATGTTACTTACAATTTTTGAACAAGGCATTTTAAGTTGTTAGTTCTCCTTTATTGGGGTAGGTAGCAGTACCATGAGAGGAGTAGAACAGGAAGACGGCAGAATTAAGACCTTCCTAAGTTTTGGCCCAAGTGAGGGTGTATGGGGGCGTCATTTGAGCTCCCTGCCTCAGGTGCCAAAATGTTGTGGACTGGCCCTGCTGAAGAGTCCTGACTCTCAGCTGGATTGCTCCAAGGGACCCAAACAAGAACCATTATAACTCATTTTGAACTGTAACTGTTTAAGCCTCTGAGCCTAGGGTGTTTGCAACCTTTCCCCTTTCCTGACAGCTCTAGTAAAAATTTGTCTGAGTTATTGGGACCCATGAGGGCTAGCACACACAAGGCCTACCTGCAGTAGCACTGAAAGAGCTTGCCTCCGAGACACAGGGCACGGGGCATGCTACTGGTACCCTAGGGTTTTGGGGTACAGAGTAACCCCAATAATTATACTATCTGTCTTAGCTAATAAAAAAACAAAATTTGTGTCCCAAGGGAAATGTTGATGTTTCAAAATGTTAAAACATTTTATTTTTGTTTTTTGACCAAAAAGAAAATGTCAAGTTCTGGGTTGGATCTCTACGTCCATCTTGCTGCCTCACCATCTCCTAGGAATTGTAGTTGAGGTGGCTCATGTCTCCCTTTGTGCCTATTGGCCAGGTTTGCCAGCCAGACTACAACTCCCATAATGCCTCAAACTCCTATTTCAACTCTAATACTTTTCTCTTATTTGTTTCCATCCCTTCTAACAAATCATTCCAATAAAAGTTTTCAGACCTAATAAAACTCTGTGTATCATTCTCACTGTAGCAGCATCTCAAATCAAAAGGTGAAATCTGAGAATTCTACATATTAAATACTTTGGGAAAATGTAGGGTGATTTTTCACTATCAGAGAAAAACATAAGTTATCCTGTCCAGTGAGACCAACCCCAATATGTTATGCTGTCAAACCACAGACACAATAGAAAGTGGTACCAAATCATGTTTAGATATTGTTTTTCCCACTCATTACCTAGCTATTGCATACATTATTTAAAATAAGCAATTATTCCATGAAAAATAAATGAGGCTATTCCTCTGGGGTGTGTTTGCACCTCCAAGCTAGCTAATGTTGTATAGTCTATAACTATCATTAGGGAAAAAAAGTCAGGAAATGTATGTCCTAAGGGAAATATTCCATTACATTAGTTGTAAATCTATACTGTGCGTAGGCTGAATTTTTTTGAACAGAGGTAGTAGATTGTAGTAGTTAGAGGATGGGATTGTGAATCAGAACTTCTGGGGTTTGAGTCTCCTCTCACACCAGTGTAAAACAGTATTTAGCTACAGTGAAATCAGTTTTCAGAGGGGTAGCCGTGTTAGTCTGTATCAGCAAAGAGAATGAGGAGTCCTTGTGTCACCTTAGAGACTAACACATTTATTTGGGCATGAGCTTTCATGGGCTAAAACCTACTTCATCAGATACATTTAATCAATTAAGGTGGGCTATTATCAGTTGGAGAAAAAAAACCTTTTGTAGTGATAATCAGGATGGCCCATTTCCAACAGTTGACAAGAAGGTGTGAGTAACAGTGGGGGAAATGAGTATGGGGAAATAGTTTTTACTTTGTGTAATGACACATCCGCTCCCAGTCTTTATTCAAGCCTAATTTAATGGTGTCCAGTTTGCAAATTAATTCCAATTCTGCAATATCGCTACAAAAGTTTTTTTTTCCTCCTGCTAATAATAGCCCACCTTTTTTTCATGTTCTCTGTGTATATATGTCTTCCTACTGTATTTCCACTGCATGCATCCAATGAAGTGGGGTTTAGCCCACAAAAGCTTATGCCCAAATAAATTTGTTAGTCTCTAAAGTGCCACAAGTACTCCTCATTCTTTTTTTTGTGAAATCAGTGGGGTTACGCAAGTGTAAAATTGGTGTAGATGGAGGGAGAATCAGATGACTGGGGTTTATGCTTAGCTGAGCAATGATCACATTATGATCCTGAACAAGAAACAACTTAACTGTTACTCAGTTTGCAATGTTTACTACTAAATATTATTAATTAATTTGAACACTCAGAAATGTCCATTCTAAGGTCTAGTTACGTTGGCATAATTTAATATAACAGAAAATATAAAATGGACTATTCCTCCCATCTCTGAATAAATGCAAACATGCCAAAAACTCCCTCAACAAACAAAACTTCTTGACCACAACTCTCTACCTTCTCAAATGCTTAAAAGATTGGTCATGCAGCATGCCCTAAAGTTTAACAGATTGGGAGTAACATTTTAAAAAAAGACAGCCAAGGTCCAGATTTTTTAAAGTATTTAGGCTCCTAATGGGACTTTCAAAAGTGCTTAAGAAGGTTAGGGGCCAAGTCAATGGGAATAAGGTGCTTAACTCATGTAGGTGCTTTTATAAATGCCTTCTTGCTGCAAAACTTGGCCAGAAAAGGTTTCTCAAGATATTTTTGGTACTGTACTTTCTGATTCAGGTCAGGTCAGAAATCTCATGTCAGTAATTTGGAACTTCTGCCTCCAATACCAGCTGGAATATGAATCACAGAAACCAATGAGATAAATAAAAAAGTGAAGAGAAAACAATACTTGTACTTCGTCAAACTTGAAAAAAAACCAACCTCTGCTACAATATGAAGGTTGGCAAATGTGGGGGTTAGTTGTGCTTTTAACTAAACCAGTTCAACTATCTCTAGTAAATTAACAAAAGCAGAGCTGTGAGCCTCGAAACCCAGGTTTAGGACTGGTTCAAAAAATAGTCCATCAAACTTGTTTTTTAATGCAAAATTGGGTTTTTGACAAACTTTTTTATTTTTCAAAATCTGTATGTGTTCCTTGGAAAATTGACCTTTTTAATTGAAAACTGAAACTTTTTGGCCACAAAACTGAACTAATTCTATTTGGATATGTTACTACAGTGCCTCATGGAAGCAATAGTTCTGTTTCCGCATGTCAATATTCTCTTCTATGGGCTGACTCACTGGCCAAACTACATTTCCCATGATCCACCACAACCAGGGACACCTCTCCTCTCCCAGAGGGAAAACCGTGATGCATCATGGGAGATGTAGTCTAATTGGGGAGCCCAACCCATAGAGGAGAATGGGGAGATGAGAAAACTGAACTATAACTCCCTTGAGGCACCACAGCAACATTTCCAAATCTAAATATTAAGGTTTTGGACATTTTTCAGTATTTGAATTTTCACTGAAAAAATATTGTTTTCTTCAGGAATAAAAAAACGTAACCAGCTCTACTTAGGGTCTGTTCCTGGCATTGTCACTAACCTGTGGGTGAGCTTGAGCAAAAACTCTATATCTCAGTTCAATAAGAATAATTGTTAACTACGTTTCTTTCATAGGATTATTAGATCTATGAATGAAAGCACTATAAGGCCCTGATCCAGCAAAGTGCTCAAGAATGACCTGAAGAAAGGCTCTGTGTAAGCTCGAAAACTTGTCGCTATCACCAACAGTACTATCAATATTACTTTAACCATTTCAGAATCTGTGAGAGTTGCTTTTTAGATTATATGCTTAATAACAGGCTTTACTTTGACATATTAAAAGGAATTAATTATTCAGTTTAAATTCTGCTGAGCTAAGATAGTGAAGCTTTCTGTGCATACCAGCTTATTTCTGTTAACATGATCTAAAGCACATTTATTTCCATTGACCTGTATGCTAGCATCTTGTTGAAAAATGTCACAATTAGAAAAAGAACTCTGCTGAGGGTTTGATGGCACAGTAAGTGGCTAGCTTTGCACCTCTGGAAGTCTGTCTTTAAGTGAAAATGTCTCTGTTGCTCTCAACTTATTCTCTACTGAGCATTTTTCTATATCACAAAATCGCTGCAAAACTTAGCATGATTAACACTGCAGTCTTCACTGAGGGGAGAACTGGGAATGAGGGAGCTGCAGAATTGATCATCAGTGCTTAGGCCTAGATTGTGTTTAGGCCTAGAAAGTGCTTAGGCACCAAAGGGAGCAGGCTAGATTATATGCTGTTTGATGCGAGAGAGTGAAAGAGAGAGAGAGAGAGAATGGAGATCAATTTCCAGAAGTAGGTAGGGAAGCTTGCTCCAGTAACTGCCTAAGAACCTGATTGGTGAGTTCCTGAGCCTGCTGGAAGGTGCCAGTACCCTCATCACCCAATGGGAGTTGAATTCAGGCAATTGGCACCTTTCAGATTTGGGAATTAAGGACTGGATACTCCCTTCTGCTAACATGTGTGAAGGTCACAGCCAGAATAAAGCCTATGTAAGACCTGCCAGCATGATGGCTTTGTGAACAATTACAGAGGGAAACAGAAAGGTCTGTACTTGGCTCTAGCCCATGCTACTAGCCCTTTATTAGTCTACTGATTAAATTCACCTACAAAACAAAGCATTACTTATATTCCTTTAAAAATATTTTTCTAACAATCCCATTCTCCTACATTAATGATCGCATGTTCTGTTTTGTTTTTCATGAGAGTCTTTTGAAGACAATTGGGAAATTATTTAGCTTACTGGAAGATATTAGAATTTGTCAAGATCTTTGCTGCTGGTGGTGTTGTACTGTGCCCTATTAATGCAGATGAGCAACAAATGTGCTTCTATAAATCGAATCTGACTCTGGTAGCCCCAAGAATAACCCAAGGCACAAAACTGGGGATCTATGCATATATAGAGAGACAATCTCTCTCATTGCTTTACTATACAAATCCTAATTAGTCCCAAAGGTTTTTGTAATAAATTCAGGTAGGTAAAGCATAGAAACTTTTTGTCAAGCAAACTATGCAAAAAGTAGGACAGTGACAAGAAAAGAGCTACAAACAATTCTAGGCTTTTATTCTAAAAAGTGAAATATTTATATACCAGCAGAGCTATCCATCCACAGGACAGGGATAGTTACTGTAAATAAGTTAAAAAGCAGAAATTAATACATTCTTTTTAATTGAGTTCATCCTTATAAATTAACACAAATCCACCAATCCACAAGGGAAAAATAGCACACTTGTTTCATTATTTATCCAGATAGGGAGATCATTACCACTTCACAGTAGTGAAGTTGCCAGTTAAATAAAAAACTTTGCAGCTATTTGAATATCTAGGTGAAGTTACTTTTCCCTATATATCTAACACAATCTCAGCTCCCGGGACTGTGAGCCAGGTCATGGGGCTTTTACTCGCACTGAGTATTACCTTACTTTGCAAGTTATCCCATTGTAGCCAGTGAAAGGATCCAATTTTAGGAAAGGACAACAGTGGAGAATAGCTACCAACACCTCATGACAAGCAAATGATACTGAACTTGATGTGCAGTGAAGGGAATCCTGATGCCCAGCATTAGCTCACAACATGACCTCTGTTCATAGTCTGTGATTAAGTATCCACAGACTGTTCTGCTCCGCTCCATTTCTGACTGTTGTATGCAAATCTGTGAATCTGAAAATAAAAACATTCTTTCTGCAGTCAAATGCTTCACATTTTCCATTACTTGAAAACACACCCCCCCTTTTATTCCTGTTAACACTGACTTACTTTAGTCATGGGAATTGTCTACTTCTACATATAGTTTGTTCTCATTAATGATGTGATCCTTTTATATCACTCTAACAAGAACAAGCGTATGGGTACAATTTCCAAAAGTGCCTAAGTGCCATTTTCAAAAGGCCAGACTTTTAAAGTCATTTAGGCACCTAAAAATGCAGACAGGTGCCTATTGCGATCTTCAAAAGCATCTACATGCCTAACTCCCACTGATTTCATGATACCAGGCTCTCCGGAAGAGATGGGAAGGCATTGATATAAGGAGTGAGGTTATGGCCTTGCTTCCCCTCCATCTTGTACAGTGCAGATGGAGGGAGGGTGCACTCAGTCTTCTGGTCTTTCTCACCAGTTATCGCCTTTAACCACCTTGAGGGGGAATAAAACAAAACAATCTTTACTTTTATTTATGACAATTCAAGCACCCAAATTACTTTGCCCAGCTAGAATACCAGTGATGGACAAACATAGCTCAGTAAAACATCAGTTGTTCATAGGTTTTGATGCTTAGGAATAAACTTTTCCTCAGGCACTTTCTTCCTCATCAGCTCACACAGCATTTTCTGTTTATGCACTCAGTAACATCCATTGATCAATTACCCAGCTGTACTGGGCATAAGGGAAAATAATAGTGTATTGGCAGATAAAAAATAAAAATGAAGCATTCTTATACTTAATGTCAGTATTATTAAATATCTATGCCTTGTTTATTTTCTGTAATGTGCCATGCACAACTATACATAATAATCATCATCTTTTAGAATATATGTTATTATTTACTTGTATTTTGGTAGCATCTCAAGGCTCTAATAAGGAGAAGTTTTCTATAGTGCTAGATTCAACAGCCTACCTGTTGAGGATTGTCAGTAGGAAAATAACCCTGGATCTTCAGCTTCAAAGCATTGACTTCTGTCAGTGGAGCTAAGGAAATATTTTGATTAAGTGGCAGCAGTTGTAGGATATTGTCCTCTATGTGGACCAGCCACTATCTGGGGATATGACACAGTGAGTTACACTGGTGTTGTGCAAACACAGAGATACGTAGATACATTTGTTACCTCACAATCTAAATGTATTTTACTGGAAATCCCAGTGAGCTGTACAAAAAGGTAATATAGTATAAGGATGACATTTCAGCCTTTATAATACATGTATAATATACAAAGAAAGGAACTACACATTTAAAACATTTACTGTACATGCCATTTTTAATGCTGGTAACATACAAGTTCAGTATATCTTGATGCTTATGGAAAGCAGTTGTGTAAAACATCCCTAATTAAATATAAAACCATGAGAAACTTACCAAGTTCTGGGTTTTGTTACAAACTCAGACCATGCTCATGAAAACTTCCACAAATATTATTGAACCCAAGCTGGGCCAGCTGACAATATAATTCAGTTACTTTGAATGAGTATCACTGTGCGTTTCTGGGCTTGTTGAAACTTGCAACTCGGAGCAGAACTTAGTTACAAAACCAGGCCGCTCAAAACCAGTGCCACTATGTCACAAGCCAGTGTGAATTTCTGGATTTTTCTCATCTCTGAAACAAGGTTCTACATCAGTTGTTGTTGGGTCTACCAGTGTGGAACAACAGAGGCTTTACCTAAGATAATGTAGCCACCAATTGCTTTCCCTCTTTGGTAAGGCTGTGCTGGTTGGTTTTGGTTCTGTTTATTTTAAATACTTTTTAAAAAGTATCTTCTTTAAAAAGTTTCACTTTCAAAAACCATTTCAAAAGACCCTTGTGTGTCAATTTCAAAGACACTGTAAACATAACTGGAGGGTCTCAGACTAGTGACAGAAAACAGTGTGTTCTTTTTAAAGTCAATTAAAGTGTAACACCAAAAATGCTTTTTTGCTGTTACTTCCTTCCCTTCCCCTCCCTTGTTTTCCTAGTATTCTATTGCTTACACATATTGCTGAGTTGTGAGCCTTATAGGATGCCTCAATTTGATTTTCTTCTTGTGTGTTGAGTTTTCTTCTCCCCCAATGCTTCACCCCATGTGTAGGAAAGATGTGGGATTTCATCTCAGCTCACCTCCATTAGCCTTCTCTGGCTGCCATATGCCCCTAGTAGGACCCGAACTGCTTGTCCTGGGACAGAAGAAATAATCAGAAAAAGGTAGATTCCAAAACAGAGGGAAAGAGAGAGAGAGACCAAATGGGAGGAAAGAAAGAAGTGGAGACTGGGGTGGATCTTGCAGTCTCCTGATAGTTGCTTTTTCTGCTATATTATCCTTCTTCTCCCTTGGTGTATAAGTTGCACTCCTTTTACATACCCACTGGTTACCTGATCAGTGCAAGTTACACTCTCTTCAACTTTCTCATTTTCTGAATAACTTATACATGATCCACATGTTACACAATTACTTATTCACTGCTAGGTCTGGCTGAGTTATTAGTTGCAAAAATTTCAATCAGATTTTTCAAATTAACACTTTAGCCACACAGGTTTTTAAATTGTCATCTCAGCCTTTTTTTCTGTGAATAATTACAGAAACTTTCTTCATTTCTGTGAATCTGTAAGTAATAATTCTCCAAATAGTGTTCGCAAACAAATTTCAATCTGGGTTGTTCATGGTGTCACAATAAAATGCCCCCGCATAGGATCCCCTGGGTCAGCACCAGTGTTGTATATTGCTAACGCCTTTATATGCATTGGAAAGTATCTTGGGAAGGGTTGAAGGTGTGAGTGTGGAGTGGAAAATTCCTTTGCAGGTTACAAGAGGATGAAGGGCGAGGAAGGCAGAAAGGAACGGGTTAACTCAACGATCCAGGTAGTCACGAAGATAAGGAACGAAACTGCAGCCCAAGGCCAGTGCACACAAGCAAGCTCTCTGCTGCCAAACAGCCAGAAGCCTGTATCTCAGTCCTGCCCAGCCGTGAGAAAGGAGAACTGAAGGGGTTGCAAAACTAGTAAGATTGGGAAGGTCAGTGAGTTGAAAAACAACAGTCTCACGACCCTGAAACCAGTGTGTTTTGGGGAGACTAAGAGAGCTGTGGAAGGCCGGTTCGGACTGGTACCAAAAGCATAGGGGACAAGTTTCCCTGGACGAAAACATCCCCGGAAGAACCCATCCTTAAAACCCTCCTGAGAGCTGAAGCAAGTCAGAGGTTTACTGCGGACCCTAGACGACCTGTGCACAGGGTGAGAACTTTCATCTACCCTTCCCCCTCTTTTTCTTATGTTACACCCAGGCTTGGCCAGCCTTGGGTTGTGCATGTGTAAGTATGAAAGTGGGTTAGAGCTCAGGCACTAACACTTTCTTCCTCCCTCTGAGTGACATGGGGCACACCCAGCACTCACCACTGTTATTTGGTTAATAAAGCTTTAAACTTAGTCACTTGGTGTGCTCCTTCATCTCCTCCCCTAAAGATCATGTGGCTTCAGCCTGATCACCTGAAGCCCCAGGCAGATTGGTAACATAAATCTGTCACAATGGACTGTTCACTATTTTTAGTGTGTCATCTAAGTCATATAGTATTGTACCCGGATTGGTTGGCTCTTTTTAAATAGGAGATGTGACAAAGTTTCTCCTCTGCCTTGGTGGGTCCTGTGCTTATTGGTGGATTTGCTCACCTCAGAGATTCACAGCAGCCCTCAGTTTGGCCACTTTTGCTAGTGGCTCAAACCTGCTGTTTACTCAGCTAACCGCATCACTGGCCAGCATGGGGAAAGGGAGGAGAACAATCCCTGCAGTCTCTGCTGACCCACCTAGTGGGTTGGGGTATAGGCCAGGAACCTTCCCCTCTGATGGGACCCACAGTCCAGGTCACCTCCTCTTGTCTCAAATAGGGAGTTGAGAGGGATGGGGGGAACCGGGTCCGCCCTCTACTCTGGGTTCCAGCCCAGGGCCCTGTGAATTGCAACTGTCTACAGTTCCTCTTGTAACAGCTGTATGACAGCTACAACTACCTGGGCTACTTCCCCATGGCCTCTTCCCAACACCTTCTTTATTCACCACAGGACCTTCCTCTTGATGTCTGGTAATGCTTGTACTTCTCAGTTCTCCAGCAGTACACCTACTCACTTTCAGATTCTTGTGCCTCTTGCTCCCAGCTCCTCACACGCGCCTCACTAACTGAAGTGAGGTCCTTTTTAAAACCAGGTGCCCTGATTAGCCTGCCTGTCCTAATTGATTCTGGTAGCTTCTTAACTGGCTCCAGGTGCCCTAATTAGCCTGCCTTAATTGGTTCCAGCAACTTCCTGATTATTCTGGAACAGCCCATGATCTTACTCAGGGAAAAGGGACCTGCTTAATATGGGGCTAATATATCTACCTTCTATCACTCTCCTGTAGCCATCTGGTCTGATCCTGTCACAGAGAATAAGGAATAATGAATAGCAAACAAATCACTTCCTGGTATGAATTTTCAAACAACTAATTTCCTGTGTTAACAGTTGTAAAATAAGGGGGTTTGTAAATATTTTCATTAAGCCCTGGGGGTTTTCTTAACACTCACATACCATAAATAATAATAGGACCCCACAAGGAGTAGTGAACAAAGTTGCTTATTTTCAAATTACTTTTCCTATATCTCTGTTCCCTGCTGAATTTAATTCACTGTCTCCTGTTCCAAAAACACTGGCATGCGAGTTTATACTAACTGAACTCTTAAAGGGAACATGTAAACATCTGACCAGTACATGCTAGGCGTGTATATACAAAGAGACCAAAACATTACAGAAGTAGCATTGAGAATCTGTCATCCCAAGAACCTTGATGTCTTTGAATAAGTTTAGAACCATTACCAAGAGCCTCACAATGTTACCTTCTGAAGTGCCAGTCAGTCTTTTTTTAATGATTATCACTGAGTCCCAGTCATGGACCCCATTCTGCGAGGTGCTGTATAAACTCTGAACAAAATGATAGTTTCTGCCCCAAAGAGCTTATAATCTATGTATGAGACAAGAGACAACAGATGGATACAGACAGACTGAATGGGGAGTACAAAGAAACAGAGACTACACTGGTCAGCATGATAGGCTGTGGTCTCAACACACGAGCAGACTAACCACTGTCAAGTTTTTTGTAGGCCCTAACCACACCAATAAGTGCTAGTTACTGTACAGACACAAAGACATAGCCCTATCTCAAAGAGTATCTTTTATTATTTTTCATTCATTATTATTCAAGATTTTGATACCCTTCTATTGAACAGTCCATGAAGAGTCACATTGAAATGAATGACTACTTGTGGATTAAGCTGCTACTAAACCAGAGTACGGATGTCAGACTCTTGCCCTATATGGCTTATTTATTAACTTAGATCACATTATAATCAGCTGAAATAAAAGACAGACAACTGACATTTAAAACCCTCTCTGATTCAGTGTAGATAAAGGATATTTTATAACTATGATTCAGACAGACTGCAGCTCAAGTTGAACACTTTCACATATTCCATATGAAACAAACTGTGCATTAAATTGGGATGAACTACAGAATTTCACAGTGGGAAGAATACATTAGATTAAAATTGTGCATAGTCTTAAATATGAGCTTAGAACCATAGAGTGTTGCAAGAGAGTTAAGTACCATACGAAGTTATTTAAAGTGCTAGTAATTGACTTTATCATTTACAAACACATGAACAAATACAAATACTTGCACTCTCCACCAAATTAATTCTCAGCTGAGAGCTCATTTGTGTTAAGGTACTAAGTTATTTGTATTGAATTACCAGACAAAAAGTTATCTGTCTGAAGAACTTGTAAGTCTAAGGTTATCTAACAAACATGAACAAAATGGTATTTGTAAAGTGGATCATGATAAGAAATTTGCCACTGCTGCAATCCAAATAAATTACCCACTTAAAGTAGAAATCTGCAGGATCACCATAGCTCAGGCTGAGTGTTTGAAATGAAGTAGGGAAAGAAGGGAGACTTCCCCAACCCTGCTTAGCACAGCCCCATCTCTGGATACTGATAACCCATTCTTGCCATTCATGATTTTGCCTGATTAAGCAATACAACACACCTATGAATGTAAGTATTCTCTCCATATTATAGATAGGACAACTCAAGCACAGAGGATCTTAATTTTCAAAGGGCTGGGTTGGCTCAAACAGGTACTGAGGGGGCCCAGAAGGAACATGAGCATCCAACAGCTCTATTGTCAGTTGTACACATAACTTATTGTCTCTGCTATCTCCATTTCTACTTATACCACTTCTCTATCAGCTCAGGGGCTGATGATGTCATCCTACTGTTCTCCTGGAACACAAGGACCATGTGATGGGATTGATAAAGTGTCAGAAGTGACCTTAGACAGTGCAGTTTGCAAGTATGAAATTTTGAAATGGGCATTAGCACATTGGCTGGAAACAGTGGTGAGGTTTTGAAAATCCTATTGCCCAAGTGCTCAACTGGCAGCCAAGAGCACATACCCTTTTGTGCACCCAATAAGGACAGAAGATTTTCAGACCACTAGCAGTAGCTACACTTTTACTTGGAAAATTGTTCAGTGGCTCCCCACACTTTTGCTTTTCAAATTCCCAAATGGCTTCCCGAATCCTCTGCAGAATGCCCTTGATGGAGCCCTTTGAGAATTCCTGTGCAAGTGACTTCCACAGGACCATACAGTGTATCACTGGTAGAGCTGGGTTTAAAACAGAGGTGCTACTACTCTTCTGCTTAGAGCTCTAGACCAACAGGCCACCTTTGCAAAAGTTGTTGCTATTTTTGTTTTTACTCATTTCCTTTTACAAAAGCACAGATCTGATTTTCAGAAAGGGTTGAGCACCACCCTTTGATAGTCAGGCTCCTTTAGGATGACTCATGTTCAGCACCCAAAAATTGAGGTATTCAGTATCACTAATTACTTTGGACATTTTTGTCCATAATTAATATGTATAACTTGCAATGCCAAGATATGCACATACTTAAGCAGAACAAATGAACAATCTCCTTGTTGATAATCTCCCTTATCCTTCCTCTCTCCTTCCCATTTTATCATCACTGCAGTCCACCAGGTCCATTATTAAATTGAAAGCTCTTCAGGGCAAGAATAATATCTGTGTGTTTGTACTATCAAAAGTCCATCACTTGGGCATGGTAAAATAGATGATAATATAGATCTATGATATTCAGGCAGCACCACGCACTGCAGGATCTATCATCATATTGGACTAGATGACTTCCTGATCATAGAATCATAGAATATCAGGGTTGGAAGGGAACCCTGAAGGTCATCTAGTCCAACCCCCTGCTCGAAGCAGGACCAAATCGCAGTTAAATCATCCCAGCCAGGGCTTTGTCACGCCTGACCTTAAAAACCTCTAAGGAAGGAGATTCCACCATCTCCCTAGGCAACGCATTCCAGTGTTTCACCACCCTCTTAGTGAAGGAAGTTTTTCCTAATATCCAATCTAAACCTCCCCCACTGCAACTTGAGACCATTACTCCTCGTTCTGTCATCTGCCATTGAGAACAGTCTAGAGCCATCCTCTTTGGAACCCCCTTTCAGGTAGTTGAAAGCAGCTATCAAATCCCGCCTCATTCTTCTCTTCTGCAGGCTAAACAATCCCAGCTCCCTCAGCCTCTCCTCATAACTCATGTGTTCTAGACCCCTAATCATTTTTGTTGCCCTTCGCTGGACTCTCTCCAATTTATCCACATCCTTCTTGTAGTGTGGGGCCCAAAACTGGACACAGTACTCCAGATGAGGCCTCACCAATGTCGAATAGAGGGGAATGATCACGTCCCTCGATCTGCTCGCTATGCCCCTACTTATACATCCCAAAATGCCATTGGCCTTCTTGACAACAAGGGCACACTGCTGACTCATATCCAGCTTCTCGTCCACTGTCACCCCTAGGTCCTTTTCCGCAGAACTGCTGCCTAGCCATTTGGTCCCTAGTCTGTAGCGGTGCATTGGATTCTTCCATCCTAAGTGCAGGACCCTGCACTTATCCTTATTGAACCTCATCAGATTTCTTTTGGCCCAATCCTCCAATTTGTCTAGGTCCTTCTGTATCTTATCCCTCCCCTCCAGCGTATCTACCACTCCTCCCAGTTTAGTATCATCCGCAAATTTGCTGAGAGTGCAATCCACACCATCCTCCAGATCATTTATGAAGATATTGAACAAAACTGGCCCCGGGACCGACCCTTGGGGCACTCCACTTGATACCGGCTGCCAACTAGACATGGAGCCATTGATCACTACCCATTGAGCCCGACAATCTAGCCAGCTTTCTACCCACCTTATAGTGCATTCATCCAGCCCATACTTCCTTAACTTGCTGACAAGAATACTGTGGGAGACCGTGTCAAAAGCTTTGCTAAAGTCAAGAAACAATACATCCACTGCTTTCCCTTCATCCACAGAACCAGTAATCTCATCATAAAAGGCAATTAGATTAGTCAGGCATGACCTTCCCTTGGTGAATCCATGCTGGCTGTTCCTGATCACTTTCCTCTCATGCAAGTGCTTCAGGATTGATTCTTTGAGGACCTGCTCCATGATTTTTCCAGGGCCTGAGGTGAGGCTGGCTGGCCTGTAGTTCCCTGGATCCTCCTCCTTCCCTTTTTTAAAGATTGGCTTTAAAATGTCCCTTACAAGCCTGATATTCTATGATCATGACCATCTCCATGTCTCTCTCAACTGATGTCCTTGGAGCTAAGATTCACAATGTAACAGAGAGACTGCCGAGACTCAACAAGCCCTTGGATCGCTACCCCTTCCTGCTTCTCCACGTGGGCACCAATGATACTGCCAAGAATGACCTTGAGTGGATCACTGCAGGCTACATGGCTCTGGGAAGAAGGATAAAGGAGTTTGAGATGCAAGTGGTGTTCTCGTCCATCCTCCCCGAAGAATAAAAAGGCCTGGGTAGAGACCGTCGAATTGTGGAAGTCAACGAATGGCTACGCAGGTGGTGTCGGAGAGAAAGCTTTGGATTCTTTGACCATGGGACGGTTTTCCAAGAAGGAGGAGTGCTAGGCAGAGATGGGCTCCACATAACAAAGAGAGGAAAGAGCATCTTCGCAAGCAGGCTGGCTAATCTAGTGAAGAGGGCTTTAAACTAGGTTCACCAGGGCAAGGAGACCAAACCCTGAGGTAAGTGGGGACGTGGGATATCAGGAGGAAGCACAAGCAGGAGAGCGCGAAAGGGGAGGGCTCCTGCCTCATACTAAGAAAGCAGGACAAACAGCAAGTTATCTCAGGTGCCTATACACAAATGCAAGAAGCCTCGGAAACAAGCAGGGAGAACTGAAAGTCCTGGCACAGTCAATGAATTATGATGTGATTGGAATAACAGAGACTTGGTGGGAGAACTCACATGACTGGAGTACTGCCATGGATGGATATAAATTGTTCAGGAAGCACAGGCAGGGCAGAAAAGGTGGGGGAGTTGCACTGAATGTAAGAGAGCAGTATGACTGCTCAGAGCTCCGGTATGAAACTGCAGAAAAACCTGAGTGTCTCTGGATTAAGTTTAGAAATGTGAACAACAAGGGTGATGTCATGGTGGGAGTCTGCAATAGACCACCGGATCAGGGGGATGAGGTGGATGAGGCTTTCTTCTAGCAACTAACGGAAGTTACTAGATCGCAGGCCCTGGTTCTTATGTGGAAGAGCAATACAATGGTGCACAGACAATCCAGGAAGTTTTTGGAAAGGGTAGGGGACAATGTCCTGGTGCAAGTGCTGGAGGAACCAACTAGGGGCAGAGCTCTTCTTGACCTGCTGCTCACAAACCAGGAAGAATTAGTAGGGGACGCAAAAGTGGATGGGAACCTGGGAGGCAGTGACCATGAGATGGTCAAGTTCAGGATCCTGACACAGGAAAGAAAGGAGAGCAGCAGAATACGGACCCTGGACTTCAGAAAAGCAGACTTTGACAACCTCAGGGAACTGATGGGCAGGATCCCCTGGGAGAATAACATGAGAGGGAAAGGAGTCCAGGAGAGCTGGCTGTATTTTAAAGAATCCTTATTGAGGTTACAGGGACAAACCATCCCGATGTGTAGAAAGAATAGTAAATATGGCAGGCGACCAGCTTGGCTTAACAGTGAAATCCTTGCTGATCTTAAACACAAAAAAGAAGCTTACAAGAAGTGGAAGATTGGATAAATGACCAGGGAAGAGTATAAAGATAATGCTCAGCCATCTAGGAGTGAAATCAGGAAGGCCAAATCACAAATGGAGTTGCAGCTAGCAAGAGATGTTAAGAGTAATAAAAAGGGTTTCTTCAGGTATGTTAGCAACAAGAAGAAAGTCAAGGAAAGTGTGGGCCCCTTACTGAATGAGGGAGGCAACCTAGTGACAGAGGATGTGGAAAAAGCTAATGAACTCAATGCTTTTTTTGCCTCTGTCTTCACGAACAAGGTCAGCTCCCAGACTGCTGCACTGGGCAGCACAGCATGGGGAGGAGGTGACCAGCCCTCTGTAGAGAAAGAAGTGGTTAGGGACTATTTAGAAAAGCTGGACGAGCACAAGTCCATTGGGCCAGATGCACTGCATCCGAGAGAGCTAAAGGAGTTGGCGGCTGTGATTGCAGAGCCATTGGCCATTATCTTTGAAAAGTCATGGTGATCGGGGGAAGTCCTGGATGACTGGAAAAAGGCTAATGTAGTGCCCATCTTTAAAAAAGGGAAGAAAGAGGATCTGGGGAACTACAGGCCAGTGAGCCTCACCTCAGTCCCTGGAAAAATCATGGAGCAGGTCCTCAAGGAATCAATTCTGAAGCACTTGAAGGAGAAGAAGGTGATCAGGAACAGTCAGCATGGATTCACCAATGGCAGGTCATGCCTGACTAATCTAATTGCCTTCTATGATGAGATAACTGGCTCTGTGGATGAGGGGAAAGCAGTGGACGTGTTGTTCCTTGACTTTAGCAAAGCTTTTGACACGGTCTCCCACAGTATTCTTACCAGCAAGTTAAAGAAGTATGGGCTGGATGAATGGACTATAAGTTGGATAGAAAGCTGGCTAGATTTTGGGGCTCAACAGGTAGTGATCAATGGCTCCATGTCCAGTTGGCAGCCAGTATCAAGTGGAGTGCCCCAAGGGTCGGTCCTTGGGCCGGTTTTGTTCAATATCTTCATTAATGATCTGGAGGATGGTGTGGATTGCACCCTCAGAAAGTTTGCAGATGACACTAAACTGGGAGGAGAGGTAAATACACTGGAGGGTAGGGTTAGGATACAGAGGGTCC
Source organism: Lepidochelys olivacea (assembly GCF_965140295.1). Classification (NCBI taxonomy): domain Eukaryota; kingdom Metazoa; phylum Chordata; order Testudines; family Cheloniidae; genus Lepidochelys; species Lepidochelys olivacea. Next base: position 20,422,958 of record NC_140413.1, read on the forward strand.
TAGACAAATTAGAGGATTGGGTCAAAAGAAATCTCATGAGGTTCAACAAGGACTAGTGCAGAGTCCTGCAGTTAGGAAGGAAGAATCCCATGCACCGCTACAGACTAGAGACCGAATGGCTCGGCAGCAGTTCTGCAGAAAAGGACCGAGGGGTTACAGTGGACGAGAAGCTGGATATGAGTCAACAGTGTGCTGTTGTTGCCAAGAAGGCCAATGGGATTTTGGGCTGTATAAGTAGGGACATTGCCAGCAGATCGAAGGACGTGATCGTTTCCCTCTATTCAACATTGGTGAGGCCTCATCTGGAGTACTGTGCCCAGTTTTGGGCCCCACACTACAAGAAGGATGTGGAAAAATTGGAAAGCGTCCAGCGGAGGGCAGCAAAAATGGTTAGGGCTCTGGAACACATGAGTTATGAGGAGAGGCTGAGGGAACTGGGATTGTTTAGTCTGCAGAAGAGAAGAATGAGGGGGGATTTGATAGCTGCTTTCAACTACCTGAAAGGGGGTTCCAAAGAGGATGGCTCTAGATTGATCTCAGTGGTAGCAGATGACAGAGTGAGGAGTAATGGTCTCAAGTTGCAGTGGGGGAGGTTTAGGTTGGATATCAGGAAAAACTTTTTCACTAGGAGGGTGGTGAAACACTGGAATGCGTTACCTAGGGAGGTGGTGGAACCTTCTTCCTTAGAAATTTTTAAGGTCAGGCTTGACAAAGCCCTGGCTGGGATGATTTAGTTGGGTATTGTTCCTGCTTTGAGCAGGGGGTTGGACTAGATGACCTCCTGAGGTCCCTTCCAACCCTGATATTCTATGATTCTATGACAGCCTCGTGATTTGCCCAGTGAGTGAAATGCACATAGACACAAAGTCCCTGACTCTGCAATTGGATTTGTAAAGGTAGACTCTATGGCTACTGTGGGTCTGATTTGTCAGGTTTGGACCAGAACAGCAATGCAAAGTATAAATTGATGCTAGCAAAGTCACAACACAGAGACACACACATACACATTATCCTAACCCGAACATTTCCATTAGCACTGCATTAATAGCCCTAAGTCAGTGTTTCCAACTATTTCATGGCCATTACATTTCTGAAATTAAAATAGACCACAGCCTTTAAAAGAACATCATAAACATTTTAAAGAATACATATGGACATCCATAAATGTATGGGATTAGATTTATTGAGGAAAAGCTGCCACAAAGAACATTATGCTGTTAAAATGAGTGCAAGTACCTCTAAACTGCTGAATATTAATATGGATTTCACTGAATTAATCTGTGCTTTCAGCTACTTGTTTAAATACAGCCATCAGGTCTGCAAAAGAATAAGAAGCAATTTTGCAGATGTTCCCTTTAAATGTGTCTGCTCTGCCCCAGTCCTAGCATCTCTGTTTTGCAGCCATTTCACAACACTGAATAGGTTAAGGCCTAGGATTTTCATCTGTGGAGAGGGAAGCAGCTCTTTTTGGGGAGGAAACGTCTATATGAGGGGAGGAGGCAGGCTGAACATAGATGGCAAGGGCATAGAGGAATGAGCATCCCCCCAAAACAATCTGGTGAAAAATATACAGAGCTAGGCCATTTTACTAGAAGTCTTTTCACAATGCAGAACAATTGCACTCCTTAAAATGTGCTTGGGTTCACGCGATTGCGTGAAGCTGGAAATTGCTGGAGCAATACCGTTGACCCAAGAAGTGAGGGTACATTGTTCCAGGGATTGTATTATCTCTAGCATGATTCCTTTCCCCCTGGGCTCACTCTCAAACTTTTCCTCCTCTCCACTTGTACATCCCTGGCCCAATGGGGTCCAGAGCCAAGGAGAAAAAAAAAAACCCAGGAGCACCAAGAGGGCTGAGAGAATAATAATTATACCTAGCTTTTATAACTGATTGTACAAAGGAGAGCAGTACCGTTATTCCCATTTTACAGATGGGGAAAGCGAGGCACAGAACAGGGACATGACTTCCCCAAAGAGACCCAGCAGATCAATGACTGAGTAAGAAACAGAACCTAGGCCTCCTGAGTCCCAGTACAGTGCTCTAACCACTAGGCAGCACTGCTTAGATGTTTATAGGTGACGGGGTGTGGGACAGGTGGAGGAGGATTTTTTTTATTCTATGTTATAACTGTAGCACACAGTAGTTTCTTCATTTTGTTTCTGTTACTATTTGTATTCCCTTCCTCCCTCCCTCAGCTTTCTTTATAAATAGGGATTAGCTCCTGCCGGGAAAGTCTTCCTGAACCTACAAGTAAGTATATGAATGAACGAACAACAACAACATTTCATTTCATTAGTCTTTGCCCTTTCCCGCACAAAAAGCAACTAATAAATAAGTTACAGAATGTAATCCTCATAGACACAGCCTCCAGCACTTCTCATTTGGAGTCTGACTCATCAAAGGGCAGTTTACAATGGGGCATGGGTTCAGGTCATGGTCCAGGGGAGAAGCTTTCCTCTTCGTACAGATAGATGAGAAAAGTGTTCCATGGCTGCTGATTCAGTGAGAAAAATAGATTAAGATTCTCAGTTATTTTCATATTCTGAAATGTGTTGTCAGATGCCTGATTTTAGACAAGCAATACTGCTTTCCCGTAGCTGTGTAAACATTTGTATGGATAGGAAACTGCTGAATTCTGCATGGTTTTCTTAAATTACCATTACATACAAATAAAATGAGGGCCAGCACCTCATCTGCTGTAAATCAGCAGAGCTACACGAATATACATCAGCTGAGGATCTGGCCCATAAGCTTATACAAAGCAGAGCAGTAAAAAAAAGTACCCTTCCCCTCTACTAAATAAAAATACATCATCCAGAGCTTTGCTCCTTTGCTTCAGATGCTTTCACACTACTCAAAATCTCATTTTTCTGCCACTTTTTGTTTGTGTGTTTTGCTTTGAAACATACATGCAGCCAACTGCTGCTCAAGAAATTTTACCCATGAAATTTCAGGTGAAATCAAGATGTTGGCCACAGTTGTAATATTCCCTTTATGTTTTGTAGGAGAGGGGAGAGAAGAATTTATGCTGCTGCTGCTGCTACGGCCCCTTTTTAGTTCTTTCCAAGTTCTCTTTTCCAAAATATGGTGGATATTGACTCTCCAGGCCTTTTCACGGTATGCGGCCATTTAGAACCCTTCCAGAGTGGGTGTACAGTGTATATGGAATGCTGCTACCAGTGTAAGTAAGTGGAAAATTCTGATTTGGAAACATTTTACCCCTACCTTGTACTCAATATGCACAGGAGTGCACGCCCACACCAGCTGCAAGGTAGTGCAAAATCAGGCCCTGTGTCTGATCTTACCATTACATTAGGAACTAAACTTGATCAAGAATGTATATAGTCATGTAAACACATAAATGGGGAGACAATCCATTGCCATATTATGTTTGTTTTACTCCAGATTTGCGGATCAAAACCAGCATCTATCTTAGTCTTTGATCAGGAACATCCCTAGGTTTTATTCCAGAATAGGATTCAATTCAGTGCATCTTCATGGTGTTGGGTTTCCCCCACCCACCCCTTAGCCCTACATTTTCAGTTCAAAGGAGCACCTAGGAGTGTCACTTTTATTGTTTTGGGGCCAGATCCTCACCTGATACAAATCCACAAGTTCCACTGAATTAAATGTAGCTAAACTGATTTACAGCCATGGAGGATCTGGCCTGTTATATTTTTGCTGGCACAACTAAATATGATAGTTAATTGTCATTCCAGAATCATCCAAATAGTGCTAGTTATCCTCACTTCTGACAAGCTGAAGAAAAGTTTGTTCATTCCTCCTATGCAAGAAAAATGACTGAATGCCATCACTGGAGCCTGTATGCCTGCTTTGTTTTATGCACAAGGTGTTATGTTTTTGAATAGGGAGTTCACTTGCAAAACAAACTGCACTTGCAATTCATACAGGTAATGCCACACACAACATCATCTCTCATGGCCAAGCTCCCAAATCAAACTGTTCTCCATTGCTGTGTAGAATACCTCCCATCAGAAAGCCACCCTACCCCCCACCACCCCGACTGCATGGACGCCTTTTGATTTCAGCGCTAAACACGGCTTTGCCAGCTGGTTCATCGAATTCTCGAGTATATATAATACTACGCAGTTCCCTGTATTTGTACAAACTTTTCTGTTGCTTTTTAACTTGCATCCATTTCATAGGCATTCATCAACTTACTTGCAGAATTCCAGACTGGCTGCTAACCTAATACTTACTCTTCATCTTGTGATGTTACTAATTTTGTTCTTCTGACTCCCCAGGGCTGGTGATTTGCATATGGTTGACAATTTATGTATGTGTTTCTGTACCATGTTAGAGCTTAAATCTGTTTGGAGTTGTTTGTATGCAAGGAGAATTAGTTAACATCTAACTCTGAATCTTATAATTACAGATGAATGAGTACAGGAGTAACCATGCTCACCTCAGGCTTTCTGAACCAGCAGAATAATTAACCAAGCACCTGAGGCACACTTGCTTGAAGAAGAAGGTATCTCCAGAAACATAATGTAACAGATCTGGGAGGCTTTGAGGCTATCTAGCCTAGCTGGGGAAAAAAATGTTTTTCCCTCTTCAGTTCGAATGACACTTGAATTCTATCTAATTGCTTCTTTTTCTCTTAGATCTTAATCACTTGTATCATGTTGTACAGAAAAAGAACCTCTTTTTTAAATAGTAGTGAAGATCATAGGGTAACAAGATAGGGAATGGTCTTGTTGTCTGGACTATTGTCCTACAGAGATAGGAACATGAAAGGATAGCCCCATTGAAGCTTCTGTCCCTGCCAGTAGTGAAATTGGTAGGACAGGGCTGAGACACAATGACATGAGGCAAGGTTTCAAGTGATGCTTTGTAGGTTTTAGCTGTTCCATGAGTGATCAGAGGGCTTGAGGCTGCAGATCTGGCAATATTGCACCTTTCATGAGCAATAAATCCATTAAAAGCACCAAGCATCTTACCTGTAAATTGTTTTGTGTCACTCACTCTGTCCTTCGCTAGAGATCAGGTTTAGAAGAAGAGAGAATTTTATTAAGAAGGGATAGAAAAAGAGAATGTGAACAACCCCCCCAAAAATTATTGTACAATAAAATCCTAAATATATATGTATATTTCCAGTAGTAAGGAACATCTTTGTGACCTCAATCAAAGGCGGAAGGACATTAACAAAAAAACATTGAGTGTATTTTATGTGTCAACATCTGCTTCCTGCAGAGCTCTCATAACTCACAAGTGTAGTTTACATCACATAGCTGACAGCCTATCAAGGCCCCTAAAGTGTGATATTAGCCTTTCAATTGTGTAGCAAAGACCAAAACAAAACAAAAATAGCAGTAGCAGCAGCATGAGATGAAGATCACGTCTTTTTCATGGATACAACAGATTGGCCATGGGGAACAAGGAAGGCCTGCCCATGGGAGGCATTGCCTCTGATGTACTAAATCTATGTGCTGAAGACAACAGCCACTGTTACAGTTACAGCTCTGTGCCCTTTCTGGTCTCTCTGAATGTGTTTCCCCTCAGGTCTTGGGCCACTTGATCTTACCTGTCTCAAGGTAGAATCTCGCCATTCTTTCACACTTAGACTCGGACCCGGGTACACTATCCTGTGTATATTAACCACCTAGCACTCTGCAGATGCAGCTGGGCTTTGGGCATTTACCTTTCCTCCCACTGGAAGCCTGTAATCAGTGCCACTGAGAAACAGCCTCCTTGAAACAAAGTATTTTTATTTAGCAGTCAGAACAAATGAACCAACCAACCAACCAAACAAACAAAAAAAACAGAGCGAAAGGATTTCAAAACAAAAAACAACTTGTATTCACATCCACTGGATGGTGGCTCTAATGAGGGAAAGGCAGCAAGACCACAGACTGCCACTGCAGACCCTGTATAATCGCCCACTCTCCCTCCTCCCCAAGTTCCATAGCCTCCACACCTAAATGCCCAAGAACATGGGGTGGGGGGATGCTACGGGGACCCACACATTCAATCCCAGAGGATTGCACAAGCAGCAGAAAGCTGGCATATCCAAAATTTTGATTTGTTTATGGACTTGTCCTTCCCCCTTCCCCCTCACCCAGTACACCCCTCCCCATCCCGGTCTAGCTTCTCATTTCTCTCAATGTGTTGTGTAACAAACAATAAAGAACGTTTTTTAAACAATTGTGACTTTATTTCCTTTCATATATAAAGGGGGTGGGTAACTGCAAGAGAAACAAACACAACTATCACACCGTACCCTGGCCAGTCATGAAACTGGCTTTCAAAGCTTCTCTGATGCACAGCACGCCCTGCTGCGCTCTTCTAATTGCCCTGTTGTCTGGCTTAGTGAAATTGGCTGCCAGGCGAGTTGCATCACCCTCCCACCCCATCATAAACGTCTCCCCCTTACTCTCACAGATATTGTGGAGCACACAAGAAGCAGCAATTACAATTGGAATATTGGTTGTGCTGAGATCTGACTGAGTCAGTAAACTGCACCAGTGTGCTTTCAAATGTCCAAAAGCACATTCTACCTCCATTCTGCCCTTGCTCAGCCTATGGTTGAACAGCTCCTTACTACTGTCCAGGGTGGCAGTGTATGGCTTCATGAGCCATGGCATTAAGGGGTAGGCTGGGTCCCCAAGGATAACTATAGGCATTTTAACATCCCCAACAGTAATTTTCTGGTCTGGGAATTAAGGCCTTCCTGCAGCTGTTCAAACAGACCAGAGTTCCTGATGATGTGAGCGTCATGCACCTTTCCCGGCCATCCCACGTGGATGTCGGCGAAACATCCCTTGTGATCCGCCAGTGCTTGCAGCACCATGGAAAATACCCCTTGCAGTTTACGTTGATAGATGCATTCCATCTATCGCCCCACCGCAGTTAGGGAACCCCAGTACATCAAAGCCATCCACAATGGTCTGCATATTTCCCATAGTCACTACCCTTGATAGCAGCTGGTCAATGATTGCGTTGGCTACCTGCAGCACAGCAGCCCCCACAGTAGATTTGCCCACTCCAAACTGATTCCCGACTGACAAGTAGCTGTCGAGCGTTGCAAGCTTCCACCGGGCTATGACCACTCCCTTCTCAACTGTGGGGGCTGCTCTCATTTTGGTGTCTTTGCACTTCAGGGCAGGGGACAGCAAGTCACAAAGTTCCATGAAAGTGGCCCTATGCATACAAAAGTTTCTCAGCCACTGGGAATCATACCAGACCTGCAACACAATGCAGTCCCACCAGTCTGTGCTTGTTTCCCGAGCCCAGAATCGGTGTTCCACGGCATGAACCTGGCCCAACGCTATCATGATCTCCCAGTCGCCACATACCATGCTTCTAGGAATGTCTGTGTCCATGCTCCCATCACTATTGTAATCGTCCTGTCGTTGCTTCCCCGCCCGGTTTTGCAGATACTGCAAGTACTGCTGGATAATGCGTGAAGTATTTACCATGGTCAAAACTGCGGCGGAGATCTGAGCAGGCTCCATGCTTGCTGCGCTGTGGTGCCTGCACGGGTAATCCTGGAAAAAGGGCGTGAAACATAGGAGAGCAGAGTGGCAGTGGACAAGGTGCTGTTTGGTTCAAGATAGCCAAAAAAAGGCGGGAAATGGTTGTCTTCTGTAGCTTTCACGGAGGTGGGAGACCGGGGCAGACAACATGGAGAAGATTGTTAGTGCGGCAAGAGCGGGAGAGCAGAGTTGGCGGTGGAAGCTGTGCTGCTCAGTTCACGATGGCTGAGCAGAGTTGGCAGCAGAAGCGGTAGATGAGGAAGAGAAAGATGAGAGGAAATGCGAGGTGGATTCATAGTACCAGGAGAGAAGCAGTGCACTGTACTGCACCGTCTGCTGAAAGCAGAATGCAAAATGATTGTCTGTCATAGCTTTAACGGCGGGAGAAGCAACTGACGACAGACACACAGAAACACTCGCTAGAATGTTTTTGCCCCATCATGCACTGGGAGCTTAACCCAGTATTCCAATTGGCAGTGGGGACTGTGGGAACTGTGGGATAGCTACTCACAGTGCACCACTTTTACATTCGATGCTAGCCTCGGTACTGTGGACATACTCCACCGAATTCACATGCTTTAGTGGGGACACAGAAGACCGAATGTATAAAATCGCTTCCAAAAATTTGAATAGAATAATTTTGAAATAATTTCGTACTGTATCTGTACCTCAAGTGTAGGCTTGTGTAGCTACAGGTGCAAGAGAAAAGCAGGTTGTAACCACACCACAGGGAAAGGCTCTGGCAGTGGGGAGGCTGCTGCACTGCTAAATCTAGTGTGCATGGGGAAGGCACGGATTGGACACATAGACAGCCACGTAGGGTACATACCCTAAGGTTCTGGCATATCTTTACTCTACATAACTAAACAGTGCCTCACCATCTACACTGCCATTTATGTCCGCACTGTGTGCAGTGTATGTATTCTATATGCTGCTTTAAGTGTAGACATTGCCTTATTGTCACGGTCAACAATAGATTACATGGGGGTTGGGGGGTGAGAGAGACAGAGGGAGTCGGACAGGCCCGTGGCACTCTATCTTACATGCCATTTATACAGATTTAATACCTCACAGTAATATGTGTAAACATTGTGCGGCTATCTGTGGACATTCTCCTGCCCACCAATGAAAGGAATGAGGCTGTGGGAGTTTCTACACATTTCATTGGCAGCAGCCACTACTCTGTTCAGCCAGATTAGCATTAACCAGGTGAATGCACAAGGGTCCAGTCCACATTGAATCCAACCACCTTTAGTCTACATATGTTCAGTTTAATTAGCACACACACATCTACTTAAATTATTGATGGGACATAATTAAGAAGAAGTATGGGAGATAAATGTGCTACTCAGTCTTAGCTCAACCTTGTGCAAGGGTATAAGGGAAGTGTTATATGTTGCAATAAATATTATGTTTAGGGCAACATAGGCAAGACAAGGTTAAAGTGGCTGTTTTAATTTTGGTTTCCTTTGCTGCTCATTTAGAAATTTAAATGTAACTGCCTTTTATTGTATACCTGTAAGAAAATGAACCTGGTATGGAATCAGATAGATTGATCAATCTATCCCATCTTCGTTGCTATGGTGTCCCCTCACCCACTATTAACAGGTAGGTCCCCAAGAAGTTAAATTTTCAATTAAAAAAGAGCAGTGTTAACAACTTTAAGTTAGATCTTGCAAGACAGTAAAGACCACTGAACATTGACAGCCGCTGTTCATGGCAGTGGATTTGCAGCTGTTCAGCAGTAGCCCAGCACATTTTAGGATTCAGTCCTTCCTGAACCTGTCATAAAATGGTTTGAAATTTCATTTATAGCTGTCTATTTGAGGCTGAAATATATAAATTAGTAAGCATTAGACAGGGCCAGATTTTCAGCTGAAGTGAATTGGCCTTCCCTCATTTGAGGCCTGTACAATATGCCGTACCTGAGATTATACAGGTAAATGATGTAAAGAGAAAGTAGCAGAGGGGTACAACCAGGCCATGTTACACTGGTAGTTGGCTATCAGGCTGGCATCTGGGTCAATAAATCAACTTGTAAACATTCTCCATTTCTAATTGCTATTGCCTCAAGGCTATTAGCAATGCAATATTTGATTTAATTGTATAATAAATTCAAAGTTCAATAAATAAAAGCTTTAAGAATAAACTTTAAGGTCTTTTATTAACTTTAAGCATATGAATACAGTTTTTAACCATTAATTTTGTTTCTATTTAAATGAAAATGCCTAGAGAAGAAAAAAAAATCACCCGTGTAATCGGAATGGCAAACATGTCTATCAGTATATACAGCAAACAGCACAGAGGCACCTTCACAGCACTGCCTGTTTTCTCTGAACTGACTGGGTTGTTTTAGTATCGTTTATCAATCACATCATGCCACTCTGACTGAATCTAGTCAGTATATCCCTTAAGAGCAGATAAACAAGGATGTTTTGTCTTTTCCCACTTTGTGCATAACTTCAGAGAGCTTTACCCAAAATATGGTCCCTGCTGGCTAGCTGAGAAATATGTACAAGCTTTTAATCCAGACACTTCTTGAGGTACTTTATGGATTTTCAACCATTCAAATGACCTTCTGTAACTTACTTTTCATAGTGTGTTACGCATCTCCTTCTATCCCCATTCTACACAGTCTGCTAGGGGATTTAGTCTTTTACTTCAAGAGGTAGAGACTTATGCTTTTAACTCTGGAGTTTCTGGGTTCCATTCCTGGTGATGACCAAGATCATGATCTTTCCAGCTCCACTCAATACATCGACAAAGAGAGGATATCTACAGCACAATTGTAAATCTTCCTTTAAAAGAGTGGCTCTGGGCAATTACATGTAGTAACAGGTGCAGATATACCTACCATCCAACACTTTTAACAAGTTGCAGAGTGGTAGCCGTGTTAGTCTGTTTCAGCAAAAACAATGAGGATTCTTGTGGCACCTTAAAGACTAACAAATTTATTAGAACATAAGCTTTCCTGGGGTAAAACCCACTTCATCAGATGTATGGAGTGAAAATTACAGTAGGCAGGTATAAATATATAGCACAAGAAAAGATGGAGGTGCCTTACCAAGATGGGGGTCAATGATTCATCAGGATGGATCTGTCCCATACTTATGCCTGCCTCCTGTATATTACTGAAATAATTCTTAGTGTAATTCAGCTAGTCTTTTATTTACAGAATTACAGGAATTATAGATGGATAGGACCTGTTGGGTATCTTTGTTCCAATGCACAGTTTGAGTTTGTGTTGCATTTTCACAGATTGCCTTTTTTTGCGGCTGCCCATAGTTACAGCTAAAGTAATTAAGTGCCTCACCCTCATCTCTAATTTAGATAAGAATTTCTTGATTCTGTAGGATGCAGCTTCCAGTTAATTTTAGAACTAGGTTGATTCAAGCACCTTCCAACTTCATGAAAAACAATCACTTCAGTGGAGAGATCCTATCAATCATAGTAAGATTTTCATGCTTATTTAGCTAGCTTGTAATTAAAGGCAGCTAAAAATATGCATGAATGGCAAGTTTATTTATTTTTATATAGCTCACCTCCTTCACAGGGAAAACACAAGTCCCATCAATCAAACAGTTGGTAACTGAAGTCATTATAACAAAAATTAAGGCAATTATATATGAATGAATATTAATGAAGCTTCCAGTCAAAATCAGGGTCAGTTCCTAACATTGAATAAAAATGTAGAGAACTCCTCTCTCCAATTTAATCTTTTGTAAAATAACCAGTAAAGAAAAGGACACACCTTTTGTATTAAGCTAACATACCGAGATCATAGTTTTAATGAAGTTAATAGCACTTTTCTGTGGCTTGGTGCAGAGTGATGTGTTAATTAATATTGTTCTGCCGCAAAATGACTTCCAGTAGCCACTGTGTCTATTATTAAAGGGATAATAATGGTGTAGCATAAGGAATAGCTCAATGAATGAGACCAGACTGTTTTAAAACCCTACACTCATGCAGCCAGAGCCTTCCCACACCAATTCCTGTACCCCCATAACAAGAACACTTTCCATTTCTCCCAGCCATGTCCATCTGCAACCCAGCTAATGAGGGAGGGGAAGTCCATCAAGATGTCTTACATTTATAGTGTTCTTGTCAGACCAAAGGATCCCGGATCACTTTATAAGCTGTAAGTCCCACCCTGCCCCTGCTGCAGCAGTGTATCCGTGAGGGAACAGAATGTAGACCATGAACCCCGACCATGAACCCACTAGGCGGCATCAAGGCAAAATTCTAAACAAACACTTCAAAGAGCAGTAGGGAGAATGACAGCTCCTGCACTTGTTGGTATGGTGACCCCAAGGGGACATGGTCTGCAAGCTAAGGAACATGACCAGCCTCCTAGCTGACCAGTAGAATTGTTATTCTGCAGCACACATTATTTTCGGGAGACTCCCAACCGAGTGGACCACCACTGGGCACATGACCTCCTTGTGCCATTGCCTGTCATGAGTCTTCCTGCTATACCCTAGTAGGGATGTTCTAGTAATTATACAAGGGTCTGCAGAACTATGTTTTACCTCAGCTCCCCAGCATGACTCCTACTGTTATGAGAAAGAACTTCACTTTATCTCTTCAGGAATCCCCTCAGCCACTACAAAAATGCATGCAGCTCGGAGGTGGCTTATGGCAGCACTTTAACAGAGCAGAGCTACACAGCACAATGGTGTCTGACAGCAAGCTTAGAATCCTCTGTATCCAAAGAAAACTGCACGAGTGATTTAGGGAGATACTTCACCCAGCTGATGACATAGTTCTCAAACTTGCAGATCTATATCTATATGAAAAATTGTCAGCCACAAGTGTCAAACTCTTGTTTTTCATCATCAATAAGATGTTCCCTCACAGCTTGGTTTAGATGTTTTTGGCTGTAGTTTTCATCTGTAGCTAAAGATACCAGCACTAATACTAATGATAACTTACCTTTGCAAACCTTCTTTCATCTTTCTATCAGTTCAATTATTTAAAAAAATTAGGGAATGTTTTATCCACCAGTAAAATGCAACCACCTCTGGGGTGAAATGTGGCTATGGTTCAGAACACAAAGAAGAATACTGGGCCTGAGTTTGAAATAATTTACACCAGATTTACATTTTTGCCTAACTCCATGTCTTAGATGGAGTCACTGTTATGCAAATTTACCTTGGAATGAGAAAGATCAGATTCAAACTCATTATTAATTATTACTATACATGTAGGGGGGATTTATGTAGTCAGAACATAATCACCTAAGTTGGTGTTTGGTCAAGATACAGGAGTGGACAAAATAACTGTTTAACTTGTTGAACAGTACTCCTTCACTAGTCTGGGATTACCTTAAACCCCAGCCATAGCAACAGATAGCTGCAACATGCAGTTAAAGAACAAAGAATTATACTTTTATAAAAGAATCCATGGGCAGAGAGACATTTTATTGATTGAAAATTGCTAAAATCTCCAGAATAGGGATGGAAGGGACTTCAAGAAGTCATATAGTCCAATTCCTTGCACCGAAGCAGGACCAACAAACCTAGACCATCCCTGACATCTACTTGTCCAACCTGTTCTTAAAAACCTCCAATGATGGGTTGTCCACAACCTCCCTTGGAAACCTATTCCAGCGCTTAACTACCCTTATAGCTAGAAAGTTTTTGCTAATATCTTATCTACATCTCCTGTGCTGAAATTAAGTCCATTACCTGTTGTCCTAATTTCACTGGACATAGAGAACAATTGATCACTATCTTCTTTCCCATTAAGATATTTAAAGACTGTTACTCAGTCCCTCCTCAGTTTTCTTTTCTCAAGACTAAACAAGGGCATTTTTTTCATCTTTCTAATCTTTCTTCATAGGTTAGGTTTTTTAAAAACATTTTATCATTTTTGTTGCTCTCCTTTGGACTCTCTTCACTTTGCCCACATCTTTCCTAAACTGTGGTGCCCACAGTTGGACACAGTTCATCAGCTGAGACCTCACCAGTGCCAAGTAGAACAGAACAATTACCTCCTGTGTCCTACACATGACACTTGTTAATATACTCTTGAATGGTATTAACCTTTTTCACAATTGCATCATATTGTTGACATATTTAATTTGTGACCCACCATACCTCCAGATCCTTTTCAGCCGTACTACCACCCAGCCAATTATTCCCCATTTTGTAGTTGTGCATTAGATTTTTTCTTTCCTAAGTTTAGTACTTTAAACTGGTTTATTTGAATTTCATCGTGTTGATTTCAAATCAATTATCTAATTTGTAAGAGTTGTTTTGAGTTCTAATTCTGTTCTCCAAAGTGCTTGCAACTCCTCCCAGCCTGGTATCATTCACAAATGTTATACAGATACTGTCCACTCCATTTCCCAAGTCATTAATAAAAATATTCACTAGCAAAGCATCGTGAGAGACAGCTCAGGCTGGAGAATTCAGGGGGCACAGCAGTCCCACAGTCTCAGGCTGCACCCCAAGGATTCCGTCACTGCGACTACAATGGGTCATAGTGAAAGGTGAACTGTTAGGCTGGAGGAAGGTTACAAGTGGAGTTCCTCAGGAATCAGTGTTGTTTAATATTTAATATTTATATTACTGACCTTAGCACAAAAAGTGGGAGTGTGCTAATAAAATTTGCAGATGACACAAAGTTGGGAGTTATTGCCAATACAGAGAAGCCTGGGATATCATACAAGAAGATCTGGATGACCTTGTAAACTGGAGTAATATAAATGGGATGAAATTTAACAGTGAAAAGTCAAGCATTTAGGGATTAACTAAAAGAATTTGTGCTATAAACTGGGGACTTATCAGTTGGGAGTGACAGAGGAGGGGAAAGACCTGGGAGTATTGGTTGATCTCAGGATGACTATCAGCCATCCATGTGATGCAGCCGTGAAAAAGGCTAATGCAGTCCTAGGATGCATCAGGCGAGGAATTTCTAGTAGAGAGAGGGAAGTGTTAATACCATTATACAAGGCACTGGTGAAATCTCATCTAGAATACTGTCTGCATATTTGGTCTCCCGTGCTTAAGAAAGATTAATTCAAACTAGAACTGGTACAGAGAAGGTGCATTTCCAAGGAATTGAAAACCTACCTTATGAGAGGGGATTCAAAGAGATTGACTTGTTTAACCTAATCAAAAGAAGGCTATGGGGAGATACGATTGCTGTCTATAAATACATCAGAGGGATATAAACAAGGGAGGGAGAGAAGTTATTTAAATAAAATGCCAATGTGGACACAAGGGCAAATGGTTATATACAGGCCATCAACAAGTTTAGGCTTGAAATTAGGCTAAGGTCCCTAACCACCAGAGGAGTGAAGTTCTGGAACAGCCTTCCAAAAGAAGCAGTGGGGGAAAATACCTAATTGGCTTCAAGACTGAGCTTGATAAGTTTATGGTGGGGGGTGGTATGATGAGGTTGCCTACAATGGCATGTGGCCCATGGGTGACTGCCAGTACCAAAAGTACCCAACTGTTGGAGACAGGACACTGTATGGAGAGGGTATGAGTTATTACAGAGAATTCTTTGCCAGATATGTGCCTGGCAGGCTTGCCCACATGCTCTGGGTCTAACTTATTGTCATATTTGGGCTCAGGAAGGAATTTTCCCCAGGTCAGATTGACAGAGACCCTGGGGTTTTTTCTCCTTCCTCTGCAGCATGGGGCACAGGTCACTTGCAGGTTTATACTAGAGTAAATGAATTCTCTGTAACTGAAAGTCTTTAAACCATAATTTGAGGACTTCAGTAACTCAGCCAGAGATTAGGGTTCTATTTCAAGAGTGGGTAAGGTTCCTGCAATGTGTAGGTCAGATTAGATGATCACAATGGTCCCTTCTGATCTTAAGGCCTGTGAGTCTGTGTGTCCACAATTTCAGAAGTCCCCCCCCACAAATCGGTAGATTCATCAAAAGTGACCTTTTCCTATACTTAGTTTCAGTTTCAATGAATTGACATTTTCCTGATTAAAAAAAACATTTAATCAGAAATGTCCCAACAATCTCTAGTGTAAAAGACTACACAAGAAGTAGGGAAACAGCAAATCATAACACACATGTTTAATGATTGTTACAGCCTGACATGTTTCCAAGAAACTCAGCTGTGATAAATTTAATAAGATTATCAATTATTCTATAAAATGTTTTGGTGCTTGAACTGGCAACTAGTTTTAGTTAACTTAAAATGTTAAGTCTGATGTTTCTTTGTTTTAAAAAATGGAATGTATATCATCACCATATGATCTATTTGGAAATGCACACAGGATTTTGAACTTATCCTTCGGACTCCTTTTGTGATCTTAGCTTGGGTACTTAGTGATGATGACTTTGTCTCAGTTTCCTGTTTTGTAAAATGGCCTTAATGATAGTGATCTATTTTACATATATGTTGTGAAGCTGTTTTCTTTAACATTTGTAAAGTGCTTTAGAATCATAGAATCACAGAATATCAGGGTTGGAAGGGACCTCAGGAGGTCATCTAGTCCAACTCCCTGCTCAAAGCAGGACCAATACCCAACTAAATCATCCCAGCCAGGGCTTTGTCAAGCCTGACCTTAAAAACTTCAAAGGAAGGAGATTCCACCACCTCCCTAGGTAACGCATTCCAGTGTTTCACCACCCTCTTAGTGAAGGAAGTTTTTCCTAATATCCAACCTAAACCTCCCCCACTGCAATTTGAGACCATTACTCCTCGTTCTGTCATCTGCTACCACTGAGAACAGTCTAGAGCCATCCTCTTTGGAACCCCCGTTCAGGTAGCTGAAGGCTGATTTCAAATCCCCCCTCATTCTTCTCTTCTGCAGACTAAACAATCCCAGTTCCCTCAGCCTCTCCTCATAACTCATGTGTTCCAGAGCCCTAATCATTTTTGCTGCCCTCCGCTGGACGCTTTCCAATTTTTCCACATCCTTCTTGTAGTGTGGGGCCCAAAACTGGACACAGTACTCCAGATGAGGGCTCACCAATGTCGAATAGAGGGGAACGATCACGTCCCTCGATCTCCTGGCAAGGCCCCTATTTATACATCCCAAAATGCCATTGGCCTTCTTGGCAACAAGGGCACACTGTTGACTCAGATCCAGCTTCTCGTCCACTGTAACCCCTAGGTCCTTTTCTGCAGAACTGCTGCCGAGCCATTCGATCTCTAGTCTGTAGCAGTTCATGGGATTCTTCCGTCCTAAGTGCAGGACTCTGCACTAGTCCTTGTTGAACCTCATGAGATTTCTTTTGACCCAATCCTCTAATTTGTCTAGGACCCTCTGTATCCTATCCCTGCCCTCCAGTGTATTTACCTCTCCTCCCAGTTTAGTGTCATCTGCAAACTTTCTGAGGGTGCAATCCACACCATCCTCCAGATCATTAATGAAGATATTGAACAAAACCGTCCCGAGGACCGACCCTTGGGGCACTCCACTTGATACTGGCTGCCAACTGGACATGGAGCCATTGATCACTACCCATTGAGCCCGACAATCTAGCCAGCTTTCTGTCTACCTTATAGTCCATTCATCCAGCCCATACTTCTTTAACTTGCTGGCAAGAATACTGTGGGAGACCGTGTCAAAAGCTTTGCTAAAGTCAAGGAATAACATGTCCACTGCTTTCCCCTCATCCACAGAGCCAATTATCTCATCATAGAAGGCAATTAGATTAGTCAGGCATGACCTGCCATTGGTGAATCCATGCTGACTGTTCCTGATCACTTTCTTCTCCTCTAAGTGCTTCAGAATTGATTCCTTGAGGACCTGCTCCATGATTTTTCCAGGGACTGAGGTGAGGCTCACTGGCCTGTAGTTCCCCAGATCCTTCTTCTTCCCTTTTTTAAAGATGGGCACTACATTAGCCTTTTTCCAGTCATCCAGGACCTCCCCCGATCACCATGAGTTTTCAAAGATAATGGCCAATGGCTCTGCAATCACATCTGCCAACTCCTTTAGCACTCTCGGATGCAGCGCATCAGGCCCCATGGACTTGTGCTTGTCCAGCTTTTTAAATAGTCCCAAATCACTTCTTTCTCCACAGAGGGCTGGTCACCTCCTCCCCATCCTGTGCTGCCCAGTGCAGTAGTCTGGGAGCTGACTTTAAGATCATTGGAGAGAAGGTGCTATAAAACTGCTTAGCATTGTTATATGTAGGCATGCAGGGACACATTGTTCTGGGCCCTTGGGTGCAGAATGCAGAAGGATGTACTTTCCTGTCTCATTATGTATTGTGGTCTTCTCTGAGTGCAGGGAATGTATCTCAGTCAGCGTGAGGAAGGGGATGTGTAACAAATTCTTGTGCTGCAAACACGCACATGGGCCCAGGTGGCAGATAAAGAGCACTATCCTGCTGGAAGGGCTGCCTTTGAGATGACATGATAAACTGAGGTCCTATTAGGTCCTGCCTTTTTCACTTTAAGAACCTGTGGCATGTTTTCTCAAGGGGATGGATGTTAGCACTGTTCAGATTCCAATTTGGAGGATTAAATTCTCTGTGTCCTTTCACTTAGTCATAGTATTCTTCACTGTCTGAGCAGTTGGCACATTTCACAGATGGCTGCCTGTCAGTGGTGGGTACAGTGCTCCTTTTATGTATTTTGTAAAGCACTTTTGGAACCCTTTGGATGAAAGGTACTAGAGAAACATAAGTCATCATCATCATCTGTTATAACTCAACTACAGCGAAGAGCTGAGAAACTAAACAATGCTGTTAGAGACCATCTTAGTACTGATAAAGGAAAACAGTTGACATTTGCGGCAGGTAGTTCTACCTAGAGATGTGTCTCCATGTCTAAGAAAGATATAATCAGCTGTGTGAAGTCTGAGTGATCTCAGAGGAAATAGAGAGAAGAACAGTCCTGTACAAGACTGAAGTATTTTCCTTCCATGCTTAGAAAGGGAGATAGATTTTGAAGTACTAAAACAATCAGTGGGACTTACTGGCAGACACTGGTAAAGAGACTGCAGAAAAAAGATGATCTGTCATAGAATATCAGGGTTGGAAGAGACCTCAGGAGGCCATCTAGTCCAATCCCCTGCTCAAAAGCAGGACAAATCTGCAATTTTTGCCCTAGATCCCTAAATTGCCCCCTCAAGGATTGAACTCTCAACCATGGGTTTAGCAGGCCAGTGCTCAAACAACTGAACTATCCCTCCCCCCACCTTGCATCTTACAGCTTCTGTATGCGTAACAGGATAGTTGTAAATAGTACTGATACTGATGTAATATTGGTATTTAATTCAACATAGAGAGCAAGAGAGAGTGGGGAGAAACAGATAAAGAGCAAATTCATCCCTGCTATAACTCCTCTGAAGTCATTAAAACTAAAGCATGGATGAACTTGGTCCAAATGCACATCAAAGTTTAGCACTATGAACGAAACTTAAGAAATATCTTTTGTACTGAGGAAGAGGAAACTTATAAAAATACATTTTGAGGGGAGAGAAACATTTTAAATATCTAGTCTATATACCTGTGTAACATCATTACCCACTTGACACTTCATCTCTTGGGCAATTATTTTCTGACAACCTAAATTTCCCCTAAATTTTAACTGAAGGAGTGACTCATACTTTCTACTTCAAAACTCTGTTTCTGCGGATAGACTGTTTGCTTAGCTCTACCTCAAAGATGGCTGCATTTCAGTGGCAGGTGGGTGTTTCCTGTAGAGTGTCAAGTTTTCCAGTAGTGTAGGTACTGTCCCTTTCATTCAGTGGAGCTGCATCTGCTTACATAAAAGACAGCTTGTTCCACTATCTCTCCTCTATTCAGGTTTCTCTATTGCACCCATCACTATGGTATCTGGGATACTTCTGGATGAATGGTACCATAGTGTATAATTGTAAAGCGCTATTATTCTTTAACCCATGGCCAAATTAACATTACCTGGGGCCCTAACCATACCCCCGTGGGGCCTCTCTATCCTGAACCATATGCAGTTCCTTCATCTTTTCGTTGCTTAGCAGCAGGCTTCATTAAATGAATGGAGCAGATCACAGCTTTAGGAACTGTTTCAAATTGTCTGCAGGTCCATGTATCAGTTACACTCCAGTCACATTTTCAAGATTTTTTTTGCATACACAAGGAGTAGAAATGTTCTTGTTTAAAATGAAAGGTGAGATTCTGATCTCATCTTCAAAAAGGAAAGGAGGACTTGTGGCATCTTAGAGACTAGCAAATTTATTTGAGCATAAGCTTTCGTGAGCTACAGCTCACTTCATCGGATGCAGTCAGTGGAAAATACAGTGGGGGATTTATATACATAGAGAACATGAAACAATGGATGTTACCACACACACTGTAACGAGATCAGCAGGAGAGCGGGGGGGCGGGAGGGAACCTTTTGTAGTGATAATCAAGGTGGGCCATTTCCAGCAGTTGATAAGAAGGTCTGAGGAACAGTGCAGGGTGAGGGGGAAATAAACATGGGGAAATAGTTTTACTTTGTGTAATGACCCATCCACTCCCAGTCTTTATTCAAGCCTCACTTAATTGTATCCAGTTTGCAAATTAATTCCAATTCAGCAGTCTCTCCTTGGAGTCTGTTTTTGAAGTCTTTTTGTTAAAGAATTGCCACTTTGAGGTCTGTAATCGAGTGACCAAAGAGATTGAAGCGTTCTCCGACTGGTTTTTGAATGTTATAATTCTTGACGTCTAATTTGTGTCCATTTATTCTTTTACGTAGAGACTGTCCCATTTGGCCAATGTACATGGCAGAGGGGCATTGCTGGCACATGATGGCATATATCACATTGGTAGATGTGCAGGTGAACGAGCCTCTGATAGTGTGGCTGACGTGATTAGGCCCTATGATGGTGTCCCCTGAATAGATATGTGGACACAGCTGGCAACGGGCTTTGTTGCAAGGATAGATTCCTGAGTTAGTGGTTCTGTTGTGTGGTGTGTGGTTGCTGGTGAGTATTTGCTTCAGGCTGGGGGGCTGTCTGTAAGCAAGGACTGGCCCGTCTTCCAAGATCTGTGAGAGTGATGGGTCGTCTTTCAGGATAGGTTGTAGATCCTTGATGATGCGTTGGAGAGGTTTTAGTTGGGGGATGAAGGTGATGGCTGGTGGCGTTCCGTTATTTTCTTTGTTGGGCCTTCCTGTAGTAGGTAACTTCTGGGTATTCTTCTGGCTCTGTCAATCTGTTTCTTCACTTCAGCAGGTGGGTATTGTAGTTGTAAGAATGCTTGATAGAGGTCTTTTAGGTGTTTGTCTCTGTCTGAGGGGTTGGAGCAAATGTGGTTGTATCTTAGAGCTTGGCTGTAGACAATGGATCGTGTGGTGTGGTCTGGATGAAAGCTGGAGGCATGTAGGTAAGGATAGCACTCAGTAGGTTTCTGGTATACGGTGGTGTTCATGTGACCATCGCGTATTAGCACCGTAGTGTCCAGGAAGTAGATCTCTTGTGTGGACTGGTCCAGGCTGAGGTTGATGGTGGGATGGAAATTGTTGAAATCGTAGTGGAATTCCTCAAGGTCCTCTTTTCCATGGGTCCAGATGATGAAGATGTCATCAGTGTAGCGCAAGTAGAGTAGGGGCGTTAGGGGACGAGAGCTGAGGAAGCGTTGTTCTAAGTCAGCCATAAAAATGTTGGCATACTGTGGGGCCATGCGGGTACCCATAGCAGTACTGCTGATTTGAAGGTATACATAGTCCCCAAATGTGAAATAGGTATGGGTGAGGACAAAGTCACAAAGTTCAGCCACGAGGTTTGCCGTGACATTATCGGGGATACTTTCCTGACGGCTTGCAGTCCATCTTTGTGTGGAATGTTGGTGTAGAGGGCTTCTACATCCATAGTGGCTAGGATGGTGTTTTCAGTAAAATCACTGATGGATTGTAGTTTCCTCGGGAAGTCAGTGGTGTCTCAAAGATAGCTGGGAGTGCTGGCAGCGTAGCGCCTGAGGAGGGAGTCTACATAGTCAGACAATCCTGCTGTCAGGGTGCCAATGCCTGAGATGATGGGGAGTCCAGGATTTCCAGGTTTATGGATCTTGGGTAGCAGATAGAATACCCCTGTTCGGGGTTCCAGGGGTGTGTCTGTGTGGATTTGTTCTTGTGCTTTTCCAGGGAGTTTCTTGAGCAAATGCTGTAGTTTCTTTTGGTAAAAGATCTCGTCTTGTGGCTCCAGGAGCTGGGGCCCTAGATTTGCTCCTATTGTGCCTATGCTTAATCTCATCTTGGTTCTTCCTAGAGTCTCTTTCTCATCTGCAGTTTCTCTGGGTCTTCACTGAACACCTCCCTTAATACACAATTAACTTGCAGAACTCGTTGCCCCAAAACATTATTAATACAAACATGAGTATAAATTTAGATGATATTCCTACTACAGAGCACATATATCTGTAGTCACATTAGCTAAGGTACAAAATTAAGGGATATGATTAATCAGATCAAGATTTTCCAACTTCATGCCTCCTCCCATCATCCCTCAAAAGGTAACAGCCTGAGATTTGGAAGAAACTCCCAATGGAGGTATGTTATTGCAAGTTTGTCAACTGTGAGGGTTTTATTCCTTCCTCCAGATCATCTACTGGGAACACAACACTAGACTAGGCAAACTATGGGCTGATCTGGTCTGACAGTTTCTATATTATTTTCCCTACCGATTTAGGAGCCGATATTGAAACAGGTTTCAGAGTAACAGCCGTGTTAGTCTGTCTTCGCAAAAAGAAAAGGAGTACTTGTGGCACCTTAGAGACTAACCAATTTATTTGAGCATGAGCTTTCATGAGCTACAGCTCACAGATGCATCCGATAAAGTGAGCTGTAGCTCACGAAAGCTCATGCTCAAATAAATTGGTTAGTCTCTAAGGTGCCACAAGTACTCCTTTTAAATATTGAAACATTATGCAAATAAACCTAAATCCAGCAAACCACTTAAATACATGCTCATGCTAAACTTTAAGCATGTGCATAAATCCATCCCTATTCAGCAAAGCACTGAAGTATGTGCTTAATTGTAAGAACATGAGTATTCCCACTGAAGCCAAGTACTTTGCTGAATTGGAGTCATAAACCTTATTTATAATAATGGTCTGATTGAAGTCACAGGAACTACTCACATGAGTAAGGCCTACCTATGCAACACAAAGTAATGGTTTTTAGGATTAGATAATTATTTTAGAGATTATGGTACGCTTTAGTATTTCAAACAATATATAGTCATCTCCTTTTCAATAAAATACACTATGAAAGATAATGGGAGGAATCTGGATTCTCCATTACGTTCTCTTTAGCTTCCATTAACAATAAATCTTTTTTTTTTTAAAAAGCATTTTCCTGGAATTCTTTCTTAAATAACCAATGATATCAGCCCTGCTCAGGGACCATTGGCACTACCAGCTATTGCTTTGAAGAGATATTACTAAGCCAGTATTTCATTACAACACCTTTATGGGGATCTCTGAGTTTTCTCATGAACAAAATGGATATTTACATTTCTTGTATTTTAATAATCCTATTTAAAAATGGGACTTAATGAAAGACAGGCTGTGACCTTTTTAGTTGTCTCACTTCCACGGCAGTAGAGTCTGTTTTATGTTATTGTAATAATAATGTTAGAAAAAGCAAAAGAAAAGTTACTAATTGATGGCAACTAACAATAGGAATACAGTATCATCCTAGGAGGCATCACAGCTGCCTAGATCCATATTCAGCATATAGGCTGGAGGATCATATTCAGCCTTGATGTAAGTATGCATATTTTAATTATCCATTATAATTTATTATTTGTGAAGCACTGACAGTCTCCTCTATGCTGACCAAAGCCAAAATACAGACAGCACTTTCTCCGAAGTATTTAAAGTCTGAGGACGCAGTTGTGCAATCCCTACACTCATTGCTTAGCACATACACACCAGATTAATCCAGTTGACCTAAATTTGAGCCTGGAAACCTATGTTAGGTTCCCAAATCCATGTTTAGGCATATCAATATAAGCCTCCTGATTTTTAAAATTGCTGAGCACCCACAAATCCCACTGAATCCATGATAGCCTGCACGTGGTGTTCTGAAATGAGTAAAATTAAACACAGAAATGATCTTACCAAGGATGGAAAAGAATTGTCAAGGATGGGAGTGCCCATTTATTGGCAAAACAGCTAGTAAGCCATGCATTTATGTCATGAATTAGCATGATGGAGAGCTGTGTGCCCGTAAGTATTATGCATAAGTGTTAAGTCAGGTTAAGAATATACTTTAGCTGGGCCAGATTCATTACAGGTCTTAAGTCAGTGCAAGCCATCTACAACTGTTCTATTTCATATTCAGATGTGCAAACCCCACAAAAGAATCAGCTGAGAAAATCTTCACAGATGCCCTAAAGACTAAATACATGCATGCAGCAGTACTGTCTAGGTGAAAGGAAGCTATGGAAACACTTTAGCTTGATCCCTAAAATGTCTTGAACTCAGCCTGCTTGGGGTGGTTCTACTTTGCAAACCTCTCTTTCTTGCAGCACAACCTCTCTTTGTTTTGCAGACATATGTTTCAGTATATAATTGGGACATAATGAGCAAGCAGGGTAGGCAGAGACCTGAGGGCTATTTATGACCTTATTGCATTTTTGACCTTTCATATTTTCAGGGAATAGAATAAGACTGTAGTTAGAATGCATCCAATGATCTAGCCAGCTTTCTATCCACCTTATAGTCCATTCATCCAATCCATACTTTTTTAACCTGCTGTCAAGAATACTGTGGGAGACCGTATCAACAGCTTTTCTAAAGTCAAGATATATCATGTCCACCGCTTTCCCCATATCCACAGAGCCAGTTATCTCATCATAGAAGGCAAGCAGGTTGGTGAATCCATGTTGACTGTTCCTGATCACCTTCCTCTCCTCCAAGTGCTTCAAAATGGATTTCTTTAGGGCCTGCTCCATGATTTTTCCAGGGACTGAGGTAAGGCTCAGAAGCTGGGAATTAGCAACAGGGATAGATCACTTGATGATTTCCTGTTCTGTTCATTCCCCCTGCGGCACCTGGCATTGGCCACTGTCAGAAGACAGGATACTGGGCTAGATGGACCTTTGGTCTGACCCAATATGGCCATTCTTATGTTCTTGTGAGACTGACTGGTCTGTGGTTCCCCAGATTCTCCTTCTTCCCTTTTTTTAATGATGGGCACTATATTTGCCTTTTTCCAATAGTCTGGGACCTCCCCCAATAGCCACGAGTTTTCAAAGATAATGGCCAATGGCTCTGCAATCACATCAGCCAAATCCCTTAGCACCCTCAGATGCATTAGATTCGGATCCATGGACTTGTGCATGTCCAGCTTTTCTAAATAGTCCTTAACTCGTTCTTTCACCCCTGAGGGCTGCTCAGCTTCTCCCCATACTGTGCTATCCAGTGCAGCAGTCTGGGAGCTGATCTTGTCTATGAAGACCTAGGCAAAAAAAGCATTGAGTACTTCAGTTTTTTCCACATTATCTGTCACTAGGTTGCCTCCCGCATTCAGTAAGGGTCCCACACTTTCCCTGACCTTCTTCTTATTGCTAAGATACCTGTAGAAATCCTTCTTGTTACCCTTCAAATCCATTGCTAGCTGCAACTTCAATTGTGCTTTGACCTTCCTGATTACACCCCTACATTCTTGAGCAATATTTTTATACTCCTCCCTCATCATCTGTCCAAGTTTCCACTTCTTGTAAGCTTCCTTTTTGTGTTTAAGCTCCCCGAAGATTTCTCTGTTAAGCCAAGCTGGTCACCTGCCATATTTGCTATTCTTTCTGCACATCAGGATGGTTTGTTCCTGTGCCCTCAATGAGGCTTCTTTAAAATAGAACCAGCTCTCCTGGACTGCTTTCCCAGTCATATTAGCCTCCCAGGGGATCCTGCCCATCAGTTCCCTGAGGGAGTCAAATATGGACAGACCCCTTTCTGAAGTCCAGGGTCCATATTCTGCTGCTCTCCTTTCTTCCTTTTGTCAGGATCCTAAACTTGACTATCTCATGGTCACTGCTACCCAGCTTGCCACCCATTTCTACTTCCCCTATCAATTCTTCTCTGTTTGTGAGCAGCAGGTCAAGAGGAGCATGGCCACTAGCTGGTTCCTCCAGCTCTTGCACCAGGAAGTTGTCCCCAACACTCTCCCAAAACTTCCTGGATTGTCTGTACACTGCTGTATTGCTCTCCCAGCAGATGTCAGGGTGATTGAAGTCCTCCATTAGAACCAGGGCCTGTGATCTGGAAACTTCTGTTAGTTGTCCGAAGAAAGCCTTATCTACCTCATCCTCCTTGTCTGGAGGTCTATAGCAGACTCCCACCACAACATCACCCCTGTTCCTCTCACCTCTAAACTTAACCCAAAGACTCTCAACAGGCTTTTCTTCAGTTTCACACTGGCGCTCTGAGCAATCATACTGCTCTCTTACATACAGTGCAACTACTCCACCTTTTCTCCCCCTCCTGTCCTTCCTGAACAGTTTATACCCATCCATGACAGTGCTCCAGTCATGTGAGTTACGCCACCAAGTCTCTGTTATTCCAATCACAATATAGTTCCTTGAAAGTGCCAGGACTTCCAATTCTTCTTGCTTGTTTCCCAAGCTTCTTACATTCTTGTACAGGCACCAAAGATAACTAGCCGATTGCCCTACTTTCTCAGTATGAATCAGGAGGCCTCCCCTTTGCACCTCCTCCTTGTGTTTCCTCCCAATATGCCACTTCCCCACTTACCTCTGGGCTTAGGCCACTGTCCCCTGGCAAACCTAGTTTAAAGCCCTCCTGACTAAATTAGCAAACCTGCCTGCGAAGATGCTCTCCCCTCATTAGGTGGATCCCATCTCTTCCTAGCAATTCTTCTTCCTGGAACAACATCCCATGGTCAAAGAATCCAAAGCCCTCTCTCCAACACCATGTGCGTAACCACTCATTTACCTCCACAATTCAATGGTCCCTACCTGGGCCTTTTCCTTCAACGGGGGGATGGACGAACACACGACTTGTGCCTCAAACTCCTTTATCCTTCTTCCGAGAGCCACATAGCCTGCAGTGACCCACTCAGTGTCATTCTTGGCAGTATCACTGGTGTCCACATGAAGAAATAGGAAGGGGTAGTGGTCTGAGGGCTTGATCAGTCTTGGCAGACTTTCCATCACATCCTGAATTCTAGCTCCAGGGAAGCAGCACGCTTTGAATCTCCCAGTCTGGATGGCAGATGGATGACTCCATCCCCCTTAGGAGGGAGTCCCTGACCACCACCACCTGTCTACTCCTCTTGGGAGTGGTTGTCATGGAACCTCCATCCCTAGGACAATGCATCTCATGGCTTCTGGTTGATGGGATCTCCTTCTGAACCCTTCCCTTAGATAACTCTTCCAAACCATTCTCTGCTGTTGTACCTGTGCAGAGAGCCTGAAAATGGTTTCTTACCTCTGTCTGCACTGGGGGTATATGGGTTCTCCTCCTTCTTCTGGAGGTCACATGCTGTCAATTTTTTTCCCCGTTCTGTAGTGCCCTCTCTGATTCTTCAGCATGCTGTGCCTGCAGTCACCTTCCATCCAGAAAGTCTTCATTTTCTCTGATGCAATGCAGAATTGATATTTGGGTCTCTAGTCCTTTAGCCTTCTCTTCCACTATGGAGACCAGCTTGCAGTTCATATAGACAAAGTTGCTTCTATCCTCTGGGAGAAAGACAAATATGGCACATCCTGTGCAGGACACAACAGCTGATCACTCACTATCCATAATGTCATCCTTCTAAGAGCCTCTTCAGATGTTGTCTTTACTGTTCACAGAAACCTGAAAGGCAAAAACACGCTGTGGGAACTCCCAGGCTTTTTTATAAGGCTGCTGGCTCGAAGCCTTCCCTCACACCCTTATTTCACACCCTGTTCTCAGAGGCTTTATGCCACCTTAGCAGTGGCTGGTAGGTAAACTTAGGCCTGCCTGCTACACTGGGTTCCAGCCCAGGACCCTAGGACAGGCAGTCAAAGTTTATTCCACCAGATTCCTTGCGGCCATCTCCCTGGATTTCTTCCTAACAAACCTGTCAGCAAGTATCCCCCACAGCCGGTCTCAGTTCATCCTTTCTCCGTGGCCAGAACTCTTAGGGCTCTCCCATGGAATCTCCCAATAAAATTACCAACTTAAACCACATTCTGCTCTTCTTGGGCTTGACCTTTTATCCCTCTTATGCTTCCCTCACTCAGTTCATCACGTAAACACTTCCCAGGATTCACCACCCAAGTTTGCTTCATGCTTTCACTTCTGCTCTCCTGGGCTTCTGCAAGCCTTTGCTAGTCAGGATGTGATCCCATGGCCAACTATCCCCCTGGGCTTCCTTCTTTTCCTGTCATTTTATGATACAGCAGCCTCAGCATAGGTGGGTATGATGGCCACCTACTGCAGTTTTTGCATAAGCAAAACTCCATATACTTTCACCCAGGCCTGTATCCTTAAAAAAAAGCACAATAATGTTTCAATGTTACCCCACTTTCATCAAACCTTTCAGACTAAATCTGTCCACCCTGAGGTATTTCAGTTCTCCGTAAGGAATTTTTCTTTGTGTAATTCTCCCTGCATTGCCACAGCAGATACTCCACTGTTTCTTGGATGTTGCATGAGTCACACAACCCATCTTTGTGCTTGTTTAGCAAATATAATTGATTGTTCAGGTCACAGTGATCAGTTAGCACTCCAAATATAGTTACTTGGCTTCTTCTATCAGAGCAATTAAGAATACCTTTATCCTCAAGTTTAGAACATATTTCATTTGTCTTTTTCCTCTTGACATTTTTCTTAAGTTCTCTTTTAACCAAACTTTTGAAGCCCTGTTTACTCAGAAGGAACTGTGTAACACCCTCCTCATTTTAAAGGCATTTTTTGCTGCTTTATCTGTCATTTCATTGCCCAGTATCCCAATATACACTGGAATCCACACTATTACTATAGGAATACCTAATTGTACATCTTCGTAGTTAGGAACAATATTTCATTGATTAAGTCATTCCTGCTTTTCGAGGCTCCCTTTCTAATTTAAAACCCCAGTTAATTTCCCTAAGCTGGTCTGCTTAGGCAAGTTTTATCAAAGTCAACAGAAAAATATAAAGATGGTTGTAAATAAGGCTGTCAAGACATATTTATATATAGGGAGATACAGCTTTACGGCCCAATGTCCCTGACTTAAATGAGAGTTCTACATTCACAAGGCTTAAAGGATAAGGCCTTTTTAGTTCATGTTCTTGATAATACAATGCATTTCATTTCCTGTTTGTGGCCTTTAATCAGCTTTATCAGCCATTAGACCTGATAAAGTGTCAGATAGGATAGCAGTCATAGTTGGATGTACATCCCTTATACAGGTCAGTGCCAATAGTACGCACATCAATCTGGCTGTCATAATGGCCTCAAAATTGGATTGTTTCAGATCTCTTAATTCCAAATTCAGGGATACAAGAGGCCATTCCTACTTTATCTGCATTGAGCCATCAGTATAGATTTGGCAATGCTGACCCCATTTGTCATGTATTAACTCATAAACCTTAGTCATCATATATGATGGTTCTGCTCTTCCCTTTGGGTTATTGTATAATTCCAAATGCACAACTGGAGACAATCGTCCCGCTTTAATTTGAGTACCCATTGGCTAAAGATTTTAATTTCTTACACTCCTTCCTTTTCACCCAAAGTTTTGCCCACATTTGATCCTGTTAGCATTTGGGAGTTGGTGGTACCCAGTTACTTCTTGCCTAATTAGTTCCCAACAGTCTTCATACATGTGTTCAGTACTGCTATCTTCACTCTTTCCATTCACCTTAGCCCAAAAGGTTAAATCTAACAATTGTCTCCCTTAGATTTATAGACATTTCCCTAGCGGGTACCTGCAGCACACAGAGAGTGTAATACTCACACCACATGTGATTTGCAGCGGTTTGGCTTGGATCTGCTCTAATTTTTTTAAGTGTTGATTAAGAAGCTGAATTAAAGGTGTGGCATCCATAATCTATAAGTGGTCTTATTAGTGCCCAAAGCAGCATCAGCATTGTGTTCTTGTTTGCGTACCAATTGTTCCCAGCAATACATTTAAGCAGATTCATCCTATCTGTACATTTAGTCTTGATGTTATGACCCTTCTAAGTTAGTCTGTCATGGACCATAACGCCAAAGAACGTCAACTTTTGAACTAAATGTATGTTTTCCTGTGTAGAGATATAGTTTCCATTCTTCCCCAAGCTGCCTTTTTGTGCAGATCATTCGCTTTGTTTTAGCAAATGAGAACTGAAATCCCCAAGTGTCTCCCCATTCTGAAATCCCCCTGAGTGCCCCATTGGTTCACTCCACAGCTATCTTAAGACTTCTATGTTTGACTCAAATAGCACAATTGTACACAAATAGGATAATACCTATTCCTGTCTGTATACTCTCCGGGAGATCATTAATCATAATGTTAAACCGGGTTGGGCTAATAACACTCCCCTGTGGAGTGTCATTAGTAATTTTATAAATATGCAGCAAAGCCACCCCCAACCTGACATGTATGGTTCTATCACTTAAGTCGTCTCTTAGCCACCAGAACATTCTTCCTCTTATTCCAATTGCAGCTACTTTATTCAGCAAGCCTTCCCTCCATAGCATGTCATATGCTTTTTTCAGAAGTCAAGAAGCTAGCTAACAAACCCTCTGTTCCTCATGGTTTTTTTTGTATTTCTGTTTCTAATCTTACAATATAATCAGCTGGACATCTTTTTTCTGAAACCACTTTGTACACAGTTTATAATTTCATTTTTTCTAAGCATGCTACTAATCTCTTATTTATCATTCTTTCCATAATTTCCCCCCTGTGACAGGCATCGGTCGGTCCTCCGAGCCTCTAGGGGCGATGGAGAGCAATGGTCTCCGTGGCAGGCCTCAGCCCCACCTCCTGGGAGTTGGGGAATTATCGGGAAGGTGTGTCGGCCGGAGTCAGTAGCGCGCCCCTCAGGCAGGGGAGCGCCGGCAAGAGTCAGTAGCGCGCCCCTCAGGCAGGGGTGTGTCGGCAAGAGTCAGTAGCGCGCCCCTCAGGCAGGGGAGCGCTGGCAAGAGTCAGTAGCGCGCCCCTCCGGCAGGGGAGCACTGGGGTAGGGGAACGCAGGTCCACCCAACTCCACTGCGTTCCCGCCCAGGGCCCTGACAGTGGCGGGAGGCGAAGGTCCCGCCGCTGGGTCAGCGGGGCAATCTGCACCCGCTGACCAAACACACCCACCCCACGGTGTAGTTGGGCCCCTGGGCTACTTCCTACCCGGTGTCTCTCAGGCGGGTCGCTCCGGTCCCTCCATCTCGTCCGGGTATTCCGCTGCGGGCAGCTCCGGATCCTCCATCTCCTCCAGGTAATCTGCTGTGGGCAGCTCCGGTTCCTCCGGGTATTCCGCTGCGGGCCACCCCCGCTCCCCCTCGGTATCGGACTCACGCTGGTCCGGGCTGCAGTCAGACCCCTCCAGGTCCTCTGGGTATTCGGTGGCCAGCAGCCCTGGTTGCCACAGGCCTTACCCCCGGTCAGGGTCCTCCTTGCCCAGGGCTTCGCCTGGGTCAGCAGCAGGATTGCGAGGGAGCAGCCAGCAGCCTGTGTCTGTCTCCCTCCCTGGTGCTCTCCTCACTGGGCAGAGGGCCCCGCCCTTTGTACTTCCTGTCCCACCCTTCCCCTTCCGGGGATTGGCGGAAGCTTGGCCTGGCCCTGCCCACTCAGGCTCAGAGGGTGGCTCTTTACCCTCTGGTTCAGAGGGGAGCCACCCTGGCTCCCTACATACCCCACCCCTCAAATCCAGCTCCCGATCTTCGGAGCTGGCATCCTCACCTTCTCCGAGGCGAGATAGGAAATCCGCATTGGCGTTGTCTCGTCCTGCCCGATGGTGGATCGTGAAGGCATAGGGCTGCAGAGCGAGATACCATCGCATCAGCCTGGCATTATTGTCCTTCATTTTATTGAGCCATTTCAGGGGTGCGTGGTCCGTAACCAGTATAAAGGGGGCCCTGAGGAGGTAGTAGCAGAGAGCATCGACTGCCCACTTAATGGCTAGGGCCTCTTTCTCCACGATGGAGTAGTTCCGTTCTCTGGGGAACAGCTTCCGACTGAGGTAAACAATCGGGTGTTCCTGCCCGTCCACCTCCTGCGAGAGAACCGCCCCAAGCCCAACACCTGAGGCATCTGTCTGGACAATAAAGTCACGATGAAAGTCGTGGCTGAAGAGTATTGGATCGTTACACAGCCGTTCTTTGATGGTTCGAAAGGCCGTCTCGCACTCGCACCATTGGACCAATGCACCCAGCGGGGACTGTCCTTCGTCAAGAGCTCTGTTAGCGGGGCTGTAATGCTTGCAAAGTGGGGTACAAACCGCTGGTAATAACCAGCTAAGCCCAAAAATTGACGTACTTGCCTCTTCGTGGTTGGCACCGGACATTCCTGGAGTGCTTGGACCTTCCCGATGAGGGGGCGGACCTGTCCCCAGCCCAAGGTGTACCCCAGGTAAGTGGTTTCCTCCCGCCCGATTCGGCATTTTTTCGTGTTGGCTGTCAGCCCGGCTGCGCGGAGGTCCCGGAGGACTGCCGCTACTTGGTTAAGATGCTCCTCCCAGTTATTGGCATAGATCACAGAATCATAGAATCATAGAATATCAGAGTTGGAAGGGACCGCAGGAGGTCATCTAGTCCAACCCCCTGCTCAAAGCAGCACCAATCCCCAATTAAATCATCCCAGCCAGGGCTTTGTCAAGCCTGACCTTAAAAACTTCTAAGGAAGGAGATTCTACCACCTCCCTAGGTAACGCATTCCAGTGTTTCACCACCCTCCTAGTGAAAAGGTTTTTCCTAATATCCAACCTAAACCTCCCCCACTGCAATTTGAGACCATTAATCCTTGTCCTGTCCTCTTCTACCACTGAGAATAGTCTAGAACCATCCTCTCTGGAACCACCTCTCAGGTAATTGAAAGCAGCGATCAAATCTCCCCTCATTCTTCTCTTCTGCAGACTAAACAATCCCAGTTCCCTCCGCCTCTCCTCATAAGTCATGCGTTCCAGACCCCTAATCATTTTTGTTGCCCTTCACTGGACTCTCTCCAATTTATCCACATCCTTCTTGTAGTGTGGGGCCCAAAACTG
Source organism: Lepidochelys olivacea (assembly GCF_965140295.1). Lineage (NCBI taxonomy): Eukaryota > Metazoa > Chordata > Testudines > Cheloniidae > Lepidochelys > Lepidochelys olivacea. The sequence continues at coordinate 20,455,501 of NC_140413.1, forward strand.
GACACAGTACTCCAGATGAGGCCTCAACAATGTTGAATAGAGGGGGACGATCACGTCCCTTGATCTGCTCGTTATGCCCCTACTTATACATCCCAAAATGCCATTGGTCTTCTTGGCAACAAGGGCACACTGTTGACTCATATCCAGCTTCTCGTCCACTGTCACCCCTAGGTCCTTTTCCGCAGAACTGCTGCCTAGCCATTCGGTCTCTAGTCTGTAGCTGTGCATTGGGTTCTTCCGTCCTAAGTGCAGGACCCTGCACTTATCCTTACTGAACATCATCAGATTTCTTTTAGCCCAATCCTCCAATTTGTCTAGGTCCCTCTGTATCCTATCCCTGCCCTCCAGCATATCTACCACTGCTCCCAGTTTAGTATCATCCGCAAATTTGCTGAGAGTGCAATCCACACCATCCTACAGATCGTTTATGAAGATATTGAACAAAACCGGCCCCAGGACCGACCCCTGGGGCACTCCACTTGACACCGGCTGCCAACTAGACATGGAGCCATTGATCACTACCCATTGAGCCCGACAATCTAGCCAACTTTCTACCCACCTTGTAGTGCATCCATCCAGCCCATACTTTTTTAACTTGCTGACAAGAATACTGTGAGAGACCGTGTCAAAAGCTTTGCTAAAGTCAAGAAACAATACATCCACTGCTTTCCCTTCATCCACAGAACCAGTAATCTCATCATAGAAGGCGATTAGATTTGTCAGGCATGACCTGCCGTTGGTGAATCCATGCTGACTGTTCCTGATCACTTTCCTCTCATGTAAGTGCTTCAGGATTGATTCTTTGAGGACCTGCTCCATGATTTTTCCGGGGACTGAGGTGAGGCTGAATGGCCTGTAGTTCCCAGGATCATCCAGGTAGGCCGCCGCGTATTTCGTGTGTGGTTGCAACGCCCGGTCCATCAAACACTGGAAGGTTGCCGGGGCCCCATGAAGGCCGAAAGGCATCTGGGTGAAATGGTATAACCCTGAAGGGATGGCAAATGCGGTCTTCTCCTTGGACCTGGGATCCAAGGGGATCTGCCAGTACCCTTTGGTGAGATCTAAAGTGGTGATATAACAGGCCTCCCCGAGCCGGTCGAGGAGCTCGTCGACATGGGACATCGGATAGGCGTCAAATTTTGAGATGGCGTTGACCCTCCAGAAGTCAATGCAAAACTGACGGCTCCCATCGGGCTTCGGTACGAGGACGACGGGGCTCTGCCACGGGCTCAATAACATCCAGCTCCAACATCACCTGGACTTCCTCCTCTACGGCCTCCCGCATTCGCCTCGGCAATGGCCGGGTTGTCTCTCGGACCACCACCCCGGGTTCCGTCTGGATCACATGGTAGGTGAGCGTAGTCCGCCCGGGTTTCATGGTGAACATCTTGGGGAACGCCCTCACTAAGCAGAGTGCCTGTTCTTGCTGCTCGACAGTGAGTGTCTCTGCTAGCTGGGGTTCACCATTATCCGACTCCTCGGGTGGTTGGGGCCCCAGTTCTGATTTGGGGTGATATGGGGCCACTATGAGCCCTTCCCGGTCCTGCCAAGATTTTAAGAGTTTCACATGATAAATCTGCTTTTCCTTACTGCGACCAGGTTGCCGAATCTCATAAGTTAGCGGCCCTAACTGGCGGAGGACCTCATACGGACCCTGCCAGTGGGCAAAAAGCTTTGATTCCTCCGAGGGGAGCAGGAGGAGTACTCGGTCCCCTGGCCCGAATGATCGAGCCTGGGCGCCCCAATTGTAGTGTTGCTCCTGGGCTCTTTGGGCGGTGTTTAAGTTCTCCCTTGCGAGCTCGCCCGCCTGCGCCAGCCACCCCTGCAGTTGTAAGACATATTGCAAGAGACCCTGTGTTGCGGACGGGTTGTGTTCCCAAGTCTCCCTCAAGAGGTCCAACACCCCGCGGGGTCGCCGCCCATAGAGGAGCTCGAACGAGGAGAACTTCATGGACGCCTGTGGGACTTCTCGAATCGCCAGTAGTAAAGGAGGGAGCAGGTGGTCCCATTGGCGGAGATCCTGGGTGGGGAAACGCCACAACATCCCCTTCAGGGTCCAGTTGAACCGCTCGACCAATCCGTCAGTCTGGGGATGGTAGACCAAGGTCTGAAATTTCTTAATCCCCAATAGGGCACATACCTGGTGGAACAGCTTAGATGTGAAGTTGGTCCCTTGATCAGTGAGTATCTCCCGTGGGAGGCCCACCATTGCAAAGATCTTCATAAGCTCTGCAGCGATAGTGCGGGTGGTGATACTTCTTAAGGTGATGGCCTCTGGGAAGCGGGTGGCGTAGTCCATCAGGACGAGGATGTATTGATGGCCCGCCTTGCTTTTTGGGAAAGGTCCATTGCTATCCGCTCAAATGGCACACCTACGACTGGTAACGGGACCAGGGGGGGTCTTCCGTACCCTGGCCGGGGCTGCAGTCCGGGCACGACACACAATACTCCTTCACCTCACAGTGGACGCTGGGCCAGAAGAACCTGGCCAGAACCCTGGCCACAGTTTTTTCCTGCCCTAAATGGCTGGCAGCCGGGATGTCATGTGCAAGCTTCAGGACAGCCTGACGATGGATGCAGGGGACCACGAGTTGGGTCCGGACCTCTTGGGTCTGGGGGTCTCGGTCAAGGCGGTAGAGCCGCTCATGGTTGAGTTCAGACCTGGGCCACTGGGTGGTGCGCTGTGCCTCCACGACCTCACCATCCACCCGGGCCAGCTGCTTGTAGGCAAACTGGAGTGTAGGATCCTCCCTTTGATCTCAGCTAAAGTTCACCAGGTCAGGAGGGGGCCATTTCCAGGCCCTCCTGCCCAGGGGTGGGGCCTGGTTACGCTCCAGGATCGGAGCTCGAGTCAGGTCCTGTCCTCTTCTCAGGCGGGGCTCCCTCGAACACCTCTTTGGTGAGTAGGGATTGGAGCACCTCAACGAAGTCTGGCCAGTCCCGGCCCAGGATCACTGGATAGGCGAGGGATGACGCCACCGCCACATTCATTAACTGCGTTACTCCATGCACCGTAATGGAGACCCGCAACGTGGGGTACGATTTTACATCTCCGTGGATACACTGAATCCGTACTTCCCTGATGGTCCACTGGGGGTCCGAGAAGAGCGCCTGGCGGACAAGGGTCTGCCCACAGCCTGAATCGACTAGACCCACCACGGGGACCCCGGCGACTTCCATGGGAGCTGTCAGTTTGGCCACGGAGGGCAGACAGGCCCGTCACTCCCCGGTGCACACCAGGCCAAAGTTGCAGTCCATTGCCGGACAGCCCCGTTGCAGATGCCCATACTCGCCACATCGGAAACAAGGTCCTACCTCTGGGCGCGCCGGCCGCGTGGGGGCACCAGTGGGGCCATAGAGTGGGCTGGGGTCTGGTGGTCGGGTTAAGTGTCCAGGGCCGGAGAGTGGTGTTGACTCGGGCCGTTGGGAAAACTCGGCCCTGCCGCCTTCTGGTCATCGGGTACGGTGGGGTGCGTTGGTTTGGGAGGTGGGCCCCCTCCGTTCAAGTTTCTGTACATTGGATCCAGGGTTTGAGGGGTGTGCGGCCGGTCCTATCGGGGCCTCAGCCTTGAGAAAGTCCTCCATAAGTGCGATGGCCGAGCTCAGACTTTGTGGCCGGTGCCTTAACACCCAAGCCCTCCTCTGGGGTGGGAGGATGTGAACGAATTGCTCGAGGATGACCTGGTCTGTCACCTCAGCTGCGGTTCAATGCTCGGGTTGGAGCCATCGGGTACCAGCGTCCTTCACTTCCTGGGCCACCGCCCGGGGTCTAGCACCCGGTGGGTAGACCTTTTCCCGAAACCGTCGCCAAAAGGTTTCCGGGGTAATGTCGAAGGCATCCAAGATAGCCGCTTTCACTCGAGCATAAATGTGGGCCTCATCATCTGGGAGCCCACGATAAGCCTTCTGGGCTAGCCCTGTCAGATATGGGGCGAGGAGTGTTGCTCATTGGTCAGGCGCCCAACCAGCCACTGAGGCCACCCGCTCAAAGGTCACTAGGTAGGCTTCCGGGTCATCCTCAGGCCCCATCTTGGCCAGACAGATCGGTGGGGCGGGAGGGGTCGGGGTGGCTGCCCGCTCCGGTTGAGCACCACCATGGCCTGACCACAGGGTTGCAAGCTGCTGGAAGCACTGGGTTTGTTGTTCCTGGTGCTGGGCTCCCAGGGTTTGGAGCAACTGCTGCTGGTGGGCGCCCAGCTGTTGCATGAGTTGGTGCTTCTGCTGTTGCTGGCTCTCAGCCAGGAACTTGATAAGCCTTTCCATCTCCATCTTTCCAGTAGAGGAGCTTCAAAGGCGCCCTCGCACTCACCCCTTTCGGCAGGGGTTGGGATCGCCTGCCCGCATTCTCCACCACTTGTGACAGGCGTTGGTCGGTCCTCCGAGCCCCTAGGGGCGATGGAGAGCAATGGTCTCCTTGGCAGGCCTTGGCCCCACCTCCCGGGCGTTGGGGAATTAGCGGGAAGGTGTGCCGGCCGGAGTCAGTAGCGCGCCCCTCAGGCAGGGGAGCACCAGCAAGAGTCAGTAGCGCACCCCTCCAGCAGGGGAGCACTGGGGTAGGGGAATGCAGGCCCACCCAACTCCACTGCATTCCCGCCCAGGGCCCTGACAGTGGCGGGAGGCGAAGGTCCCGCCGCTGGGTCAGCGGGGCAATCCACACCCGCTGACCAAACACACCCACCCCACGGTGTAGTTGGGCCCCTGGGCTACCTCCTACCCGGTCTCTCTTAGGCGGGTTGCTCCGGTCCCTCCATCTCCTCCGGGTATTCCGTTGCGGGCAGCTCCAGTTCCTCCGGGTATTCCGCTGCGGGCCACCCCCGCTCCCCCTCGGTATCGGACTCACGCTGGCCCGGACTGCGGTCAGGCCCCTCCAGGTCCTCTGGGTATTCGGCGGCCGGCAGCCCTGGTTGCCACAGGCCTTCCCCCCGATTAGGCTCCTCCTTGCCTAGGGCTTCGCCTGGGTCAGCAGCAGGATAGCGAGGGAGCAGCCAGCAGCCTGTGTCTGTCTCCCTCCCTGGTGCTCTCCTCACTGGGCAGAGGGCCCCGCCCTTTGTACTTCCTGTCCCACCCTTCCCCTTCTGGGGATTGGTGGAAGCTTGGCCTGGCCCTGCCCACTCAGGCTCAGAGGGTGGCTCTTTACCCTCTGGTTCGGAGGGGAGCCACCCTGGCTCCCTACACACACACACCCCCCCACACACACACAGACAGTAGGTCTATATGCACCAGGTTCTGTGCATAATTTCCCAGGTTTTTATATCGATATAAACACCACTCACTTCTATTCTTCCAGCAGTATTCCTTTCCCCATATATTATATAATTTCAATAAAGCTCTTAAACTCCCTTCTGGTAGGTGCTTAATCATTAGATTAATATGTTATTTTTACATGGGGCAGTATTTTTCTTTTGTCTATACTTTTTTGAGTTCCTGTATGCTGCAATTTTTATTCAGTACATCATCTTATGGGCTTCAGAGTAGCAGCCGTGTTAGTCTGTATCCGCAAAAAGAAAAGGAGGACTTGTGGCACATTAGAGATTAACAAATTTATTTGAGCATAAGCTTTCGTGAGCTACAGCTCACTTCATCCAGCCATGCAAGAGCTCACAGTTTTCTTCGGCAAACATTTTCACAAAACTTTTTATTTCGATTTGTTTCACTATTAACTTTTTGGAACTCTTTTGCTAAATTGTCCGCTTTCCCTAAATTAGAACTTTCAGCATGATACTTTCTATAAGACCAGGTATAAATTTGTTTTGTGTATTCCTTTGATTCTTTTAACTTGTTTATATATTTCTGAAACCTTGGAAATTTTGGTTATTTTCCCACATTACTTTCTCCAACTCTTTCTTTGCCTTTTTAACAATTCTTTGTGCCACTGCTTTACATCTTGTATAGTTCATTAAGTCTTTGCTATTCATTGTAACTTTTATTTGTTTGTATGTCTTATTTCTTTCTTTAATTGCTGATTTACATTCCACCGGGGAACATCTCCATTCCACCTGGGAACTGCACTTCTGAATTTGCAGCAATGGAATATCTTACATATAGCTAGATTGGCTGCTCTTACACCTTCCCTATATTATACTACGATAAAATTCCTCTAGATTATCACTTATACATTTGGTATTTAGATACTCACCACTCTTACACTTAAAGAGTCCACAATTTGCTTTCCTTTGGCTCCAAGTAGGAATTCCTTCAGTGTTTTCAACATTTCCTTGACCTTGATATATAATTAGCATAGAGAAGTGATAACTTCCTATTCCATCTTCTTTATAGATTGCCCAGCTGCATTTACTTGCTATATTGCTTTTTGGAATCTTCAGCTCTGAACAGGTAAAGGTTCCATCCACCAAACTAAATTTAGTAGGTGCTCCAGTATTGAGCAATGACAGGTTGTGCTTGTCAATTAATTGTTCCAGGTATTTCCCATTATTTAGTCAGTTTTCCTGCTTCTCCATAAGTCATTATGGCTATTAAGGTCCCCACAGATGTACAGGCCTTTGATATCCTTAACTAACTCTTCTGATTCTAGATTGCCTAATTATTTTACTTGAGTTGCAAACACTAGATTCATATAAAGGTGCTATTATTCTGCACAGGAATCTCTTACAGTGTTGTACTCAAAACTTAAGTTTTGTACATCTATGTCAACGTTAACTAAGACCTTCCTTTAAAAATATACAGACCCCCCCCCTCATTATTACTCTGTCACGTCTGATTACATCATATCTTGAAAATCTAAACATAAGCTTTCTCACCTGCCATGTTTCTTGTACACATCGTGTCAGGTTTGTTTTCCATTTAAAAACCAGTTTCTTTAGTTTAATAACACATGGTCAGGAGTTATGTGCATTCCAGCAAAAATAACCCTTAGAACCATGTTTAAACTACATTATTACCTTCATTTAAAATGTTATGAATGCAATTTATCGAGAAATTGCCCATATGCAAATATTTTTCTACTGCTTTTGTTAGACTTTTTTATCCTTTCAATCTTCTTCCCTGTCTGTAAAGCTCAATTAATCACTTCTATCATAAATGGCATAAATTTCTCTTTGCCTGCAAGCAGTGCATCTTCATCTATTCTCCTTATATTGTCTTCCCTGCCCGGAACTGTGTGTTTTGGAACCAATAGCTCTTTTCCCTCACTGGCATTTTTCCTCCTGTTCCACATTCTGCTGTGAATCTCTTTTGATAGCTTCGGCATGGGATATTTTATGGATAGTTGTAATTTTCTGTTTCTCTCTTGCTTGTTCCACTGCCGCACTCCTTTTGTATGGTACACTATACTTACCCCCACAGCTGAGGTATTTTAGTTCTCTTCCTTCCATACAATTCTCATACAAGCGTTCTCTTCCATAGTCATGACACCGCATTTTCCTCTTATAGCCAGCCACCACATGTCCAAACCTTTGACATTATAACATCTCAGAGGGGCCAGGATATATGGTTTAACCCAGAATAAATGATATCCTATATTAACCCTATTGGGTACCATTGAATCTTTAAAAGATACTCGGATGGCTCTGGGTGGCTTGTGTTCTCCCCATTTCCTCCTAATTAGCTGCTTAACAAACAGCACTTGGTCCTTACCTATCCCCTTTTCAATTTCATCCTCAGTCATGCCTAGTGGAACCCCATACATTATCCCTTTTGCTTCTGTCACAAATTTAGGTAGCTGATAAGTTGTAGTTTTAATAAGTTCTTCAGCCTGTTCCTTATGTGTAAATGCTTTTAATAAATCTCCATGCTGCATTCTTTTTGCTCTTAATATATCTGATATCTTGCCTAATCCATTCCACCTGTTTCAAGTGAATAACATGCACTATATTTACATCTTCACTTACACTTTTTTCCATCCCTGTCTGCTGCCATTTCTTCGGATACGGATATTTCTAGTCTTTTCTTCTTCCTAATCTGAAGCATTTCTCATCCCTAGCTTCTTCTCCCTCATTTTCCAACATAACTTTCAGCCTCTCCCTCTCAGTCTGTATTTCCAGCTCTGTTCAGCCACCTATCTGCCGCTCAAAGCCCCAGCTCTCAGACTCTCTCAGCCTGCACAGCCAGCCTAAAGCTTCGCCTGACCAACTTCAGCCCCAGCTCAGCCAGCCAGCTGCCTTCTGCTCCAGACTTCCTTTAAAATCACCACTCAGCTCATCTCCCAGGTGGAACTCATCTTTAACTGGGGCTGACCCACCCTTCAGATTCAGCCAGGATGGGGTATATACCCCATCACAAGACACCAGAAATCATAGATTCATAGATTTCAAGGCTAGAATGAATCATTGTAATCATCTAGACTAACTTCCTGCATAACAAAGGCCATAGGACTGCCCCAATATAATTCCTAGAGCATTTCTGTCAGAAAAACATCCAATCTTGATTTAAAATGGTCAGTGACGGAGAATCCACCACAACTCTTGGTGAATTGTTCCAGTGGTTAATTACTCTCATAGTCTGAATTTGTCTAGGTTCAACTTCCATCCACTGGACCTTGTTAGGCTTTTCTTTGCCAGATTGAAGATCCCATTATTATATATTTGTTCCCTATGTAGATACTTATAGACTGTAATCAAGTCATCCCTTAGCCTTATCTTTGTTAAGCTAAATAGATTGAGATCTTTGAATCGAACACGATAAGGAATGTTTTCTAATCCTTTAATCATTCTCATGGGTCTTCTCAAGATCCTTTCCAATTTATCAACATCCTTTTAAACTGTGGGCACCAGAATTGCACACAGTATTCCAGCAGTGGTCACACCAGTGCCAAATATGGAGGTAAAATAACCTCTCTGCTCCTACCCCTGTTTATGCATCCTAGACTCACATTAGCTCTTTTGGCCAGTGTCACATTGGGAGTTCACATTCAGTTGATTATCTATCACAACCTGCACATCTTTTTCAGAGTCACTGCTTCCCAGCATAGAGTCCCCAATCATGTAAATATGGCTGACATTCTTTCTTCATAGAGGTATACATTTAGCCATACCAAAATGCATATTTTTGCATACGCCCGGTTTACCAAACTATCCAGATTGCTTTGAATCAGTGGTGACCTATCCTCTTGATTATTTATGACTCCCCCAATTTTTGGGTCAGCTGCAAACTTTACTAGTGATGATTTTGTGTTTTCTTCCAGGTAATTGATAAAAATGTTAAATAAGGGAGGGCCAAGACCCAATCCCTCCTGGCCCCCACTGGAAACACATTTGCTTGATGACAATTCCCCAATACAATTGCATTTTGAGACCTATCAGTTAGCCAGTTTTTAATCCATTTAATGTGTGCCATGTTAATTTTATATCAATCTAGTTTTTTAATCAAAATATTGTGACGTAGCAACTCACATGCCAGACAGAAGTTTAAGTATATTACATCAGCACCATTATCTTTATCAACCAAACTTGTAATCTCATCCAAAAAGATATCAAGTTAGTATTACAGGATCTATTTTCCATAAACCCACATTGATTCTCATTAATTACATCATCCTCCATTAATTCTTGATTAATCAAGTCCCATATCAGCTGCATCTTTACCTCATCTGAAATTGACATCAGGATAACAGATCTATAATAAGCCACATCATCCAATTTACCTTTTTTAAAAAAATGCCACAAACATTAGTTTTCTTCCACTATTCAGGAACTTCCCCAGTGGTCCGACACTTATTGAATATATTAATGTTAAAGGTCCAGAAAGCTCCTGAGCCTTCTCTTTTAAAATGTTTGGATGTGAGTTATGTGGACCTGCTGATTTAAAAATGTTTGGCTTTATTAGCTGTTTTTTTTAACATCTTCCTGAGATACTCGTGGAATGGAAAGATTTTATCATCACTATATGTTGAGACTATATCATCTGTTGTTTCCCCAAATACAAAATATAAATATTTATTAAACGTTTCTGACTTTTCTGAATAACTGATTATTCTATCATTTCCATCTAGTAATGAACCAATACCATTATCAGGATTCTTTTTCCAAATATTTTTAAAATTTCCTTCTTATTGTCCTTAAGTATTCTGGCATAGAAGACTCTGTCCTATTGCTTCCCTTATCAATTTTCTACAATTCCTAACTTCTGATTTATATTAATTATTATCAATTTCCCCTTTCTTCCATTTGTTAATATATATATTTTTATAGCTTCCTTCACTTCTCCTCTACGTGAGGTAGTTTATTTAGGCAGCTCAAACTTCTTAATCAGTTGCAGGATTGTGGCTTGTTAGGCATCTAGTAAGGTGTTCTTAAATGATTCCCAAATATCATTCACGTTTTTTTTATTATGTTCTTCATCTCAGTTGATTTGGCTCATAATTGTTTTCAGCTTTGTGAAATATCTGTAGCTATAGGTATTAGAATAGCTAATAGCCTTGTAGTTAGGGCACTCACTTGGGATGCATGTAGAACCTTCATCTTCTACACGCCAGTTGAGTGCCCTAAATCCTATACTTTGGCTATTCTGGGAAAGGTCTCCCTTTCTCACTTTTTCATAACAAATTTTGAAAGGTGTCATTGTATCCTGATGGAGAACAGGAGCATTTCTTGAAATCTAAAATGTTTATGAGATAGTAAAACTCTTTCACACCCAGCTCTAGTCTAGCCAGTATATCTAGAAACACTTTTCCATATCCAACTAACCAGGAATCTGTGTAGGATGCAGACCTTGACACAGTGATGCATGAGTTCCTCACTTCCAGGCTTGGCTGCTGGTGATGTGAGTGAAAGCCAGGACAAAACTTCAGCTGATTCACCAACTTATCTACCACTTCATTGCAGAGGCCTTCTGAAACCCAGTGTCCTATGAGAATAAAGCCAATGAAGATAATGTTTAGAAGCCACTCTAGGTCATTGAGAACAACTTATTAAAATGGACTGCAAAATCATTGACATAGAAGTCTGTAGCATTATGACATGGCCTTTCATTCTAAAAAAGACCCCACTATTTGCAGATGCTACAATATTACAATGGGGTAGGAAAAAGTACTCTCTCTCTCTCTCTCACTTGCATTATGAGTGACATTATCCATTCTGCAGTCTGCATTCATTCTGCACTGATCCATGATCTGAATTGGAGAGGAGACACTGGACCTCAACCTGGGTTGAAACTTGGCACCTAAATCCTCAGATTTTTTTTTTTTAGCCTATTCTCTAAATTTTGTACATCTTGGTGATTTTTTATCCACCTATTAAAAAGAGAATTTATCAGAGTATGCTAAAAGCAGAATTGTGACACAAAGCCATATGAAAGGAAATTCTAAGTCAAGAAAGTAGGGCTACCACATGTCACCCTACACCTAGTCACAACAGGGTGTACTTTTCAAATGTACTGCATTGTGCCAATGTGTTGTAAAGCATATGGCAAACATTGCTCTTAACTAAATTCTTTCACATTTATTGTTTTGCATCACATCCTTAATGTTCTTTTAATGTATTTTCATGGTGCGTGAATAATCCTATTGTTTTTTGAAGGGCTCATTATCTTTAGATCCGACTGTTTATTTTATTTTCCAAAAGTGAATTTAGGGCCTGATCCAAAGCCCACTGAAATCAATGGGAGGCTTTCTGTTGAGTTCAGTGGGCTTTGGATCATGCCCTCAGTATTCATTAAAGGTTCCAAATAGAGCCTTGAAGATTGAAATGTTCTGTTTTGCAGTGGAACAGGTATAAAACAGAGGCAATTACAAGTGCAAGGTTTTTCAAATTTGTGCATCTCCTATCCTATGAGTAGGATTTGTTTTGGGCTGAGACGGTCCAGGCATAATCTAATCTCCATGTATATTCAAGCTTCTGGGGAAAATCTAGATAATTTTATTCATGAGAGTCCCACTAAGGTGATGATTGATGCAAATACTTTAGTTGTAACTAATACTTTAGTTATTAGAGAATGACCATTTGGTGCAAAAATGTCTTCAAAAAATTGACTATGTGAAAAACAGTACCTGCTTATCCACCAGATCATAGAATTACAGAATCAGAAGTTATATATGGAAATGGTCAATTAGACTACCCTGTCCATGTCTATCAGTGCAAGATTATTCCCCACAAAATAATTTTATTAATATTTTTGCCAGTGTTTTGTCCAGTCTAGTTTTAAAAGTCTCAGAAGGTGGATCCTCCACCACTTGCCTTTGGAATCTATTGAACAGAATAATACATTTCAATACTTAAAGCTTTTCCTGATAGTCAACCTAAGTTTTCTTTACTTTCATCCCATAATCACCACTTATGTCTGCATACCCCACAGTAAATAATTCCATTCCCTCTTTAACATTTGCACACTTCGAATATTTGTAGACTGATAACATTTCCCATTCTTATTAGTTGTCACCCTTCAGCCTGCCAGTCATTTTTAGTTCTTCTCTGAACACTTTACAATTTATCTGTCATTCTACTAATGTCTTGTCCAGAGCTGAATGATATATTGTGGTCTGTGGTAGGATATATCTGTGTATGCAACATGAAAGTTCACTGGTATTTTTTCCTAGCCTATCAGATTGTAAGTTCAGACATCTAGGAACAAAGAAAGCAGGCCTCAGCTACACAATGGGGAATTGTCTCATGGAAAGCAGGGACTCTGACCAAAAAAATAGGGGTCATAGTAGGCAAATTGAACATGAGCTTCTAGTGAGATGCTCTGGCAAAAATATGTGATCTTTGGATGTATAATTAGGGAAGTAGTGAGTAGAAGTAGGGAGATTATTTTACCTAGAATAGTGCCTGCAGTTTTGGTATCCACATTTTAAAAGAGATGTGAAAAAAATTGGAAAGAGTGCAGAAAAGAGCCACTGTGATGATTGGAGGCCTGGAAAAAAGTCAGTAAGAGATGGAAAGAGCTCCATCTGTTTAGCTTATTAACAGAAGACTAAGAATTGACTTGGTGATGGTGGACATTAAATAGCTTCACAAGGAGAAAATACCAGGTACTAAAGAGCTCTTTAAATCAAAAGAAGAAAGGCATAACAAGAGCCAACATCTGGAAGTTAAAGCCAGGCAAACTCAAGTGAGACAGGCACACATTTAACAGTAAGCGGGATTAATCATTGGAATAAGCTACCAAGAGAAGTGTTGGCTTCTCCACTCCTGGAAGTCTTCAACTCCAGAGCAGATGGCTTTCTGGAAGCTATGCTTCAGCCGAACACAAGTTATTGGTCCCTATAAATGAATAACTGTATTATGCAGGAAGTTAGACTAGATGATCTATGGAAAGCCGTGCCTAATTTGCCGTCAAGTATTCTATTGCTGCCTGTTCTGCATGTTGTCCGTTTAGGGGCATCAAATAATGCCACTGATGCCCCCCCCCCCACCACCTGCTCCATTTTTGAGGAATAGAGGTCAATAATTGGCCTGAACCCTTTCTCTTATGCTCCAGGAGAAAGAAACACACTCTTGCTGCAGTCACTAAGCAAGGACTAAGAGGCAGACAGTATTTTGAAGGTTAGCATGCAAAAAGCTGCAGCATTGCTCATCATTTCCACCCAAGGAGTCGGGGGGTGCAGGGGGCAGGGAGTCTCAAAGAGAGGTTTGGATCAGCTAAATGTAAAGGATCTATCAGCTAGCTATTCCTCAAGAAGTAAGAAAATAAGTTTATATGGATTCTATCTATAGGCAGATAGGAAAATGAAAGTAGACTGTACTGGGTTCATTAGGAAGTTATAAGTTAATAAATATATAGGCATTTTGAGTCCAAAATCATCCAGCTAAAGAATCTTTGCAGCCCATGGTGCTTTCTCAGAGTATGAGAAGCAAGTCTAGTATAACTGACTTTCAGATCCTGGTGTCTCTGATCCCACATGATCCCAAACCCATGTAGTGTGTTGTATACTAGAGCTGGGTAAATTTTTAGCTTTCGTGTTGTTTATTCTGATTTTTTTTCCAGACACAAAGTAATCAAACTGACTTTAGATAAGATATGAAGAAGCAGAGAGATTTTTATTACTGACGTCGCTGTAGCTTATGCTTAGGGCTGCGTGTCTGTCACGGCGGAAAGGGAAGTCACTGATTCTGTGACTTTCTGCAACCTCTGTGACTTCTGCAGCGGCCAGTGCAGATGTAGATATGATCCCTATGAAAAGTAAGGTTTTTTTTTTCGTTTCAAAATAAGAAACCATGTAAAGCACTTTAAAAAAACATACACTGCTAATTTATCCTGACCATCGAGATAATAAATAGCTTTTGCTGGTACAGTGCAATAGTTAAGTTAGCAAACCAGTTTGTGTTATAAAAGTTTTATTTACTTACCCATAATTTTTTTGAATTCTTGTTTTAGTGCTCAAATTTCCCATGTTTAGTCTAATTTTTCAAGTTATTTTTTGTAATATTTGGATATATTTTTTCAGTTTATCTAGAACAAAGAAAGCACAAAAAATACCAATTTCCCAATGTAGTGAATTCTGGCCGCCTCTATTTCATATAGATAACTCAAAGAAAAAAAAAGCAGCCCATTTCGTCACCTTTTCTTCTCTGCCTAGCTGTATTTTTGTTTAATAAACATATTTTTGTGTCTTTTAAAAATATCTTATTCTAATGTTTCCTCTTATATTTTTCTCTAACCCTTTTTCTCTTTTTTCAAGACTTTTTGGACAAGGTTTGATTAAAACGGACATCTAACGTTACAGTCTTAAATCCATACTTAGGTATCTAAATAGGTAGCCTAGTTTTTAAAAGTTAAACATTCTGCGGCTTCTATTAAACTTGAATGGCAGCTTCCGGATGCTCAACGCTTTTGAAAAATCAAGTCTTTATTTAGATCCTCAGTATGGACTTAGGAGCATCAGCTTCAGGCAAGCAGGGGGAGGTATACATAGGAGTTAAGGCTTCGATTTTCAGACAGACTTGGATTTAGATGCCTTTAAGAACTTTGAGATTCCCAGCTGAGGGGCCCAACTCTCTCAGTGGGAGCTCAGCGCTAGAGTCACAGAGAGACTTAGGCGTTGTGATACTGAGCATTGCAACATCTACTTTTAGGTGCCTAGAAACACTGCACTCTGTAAAGCCTGATACACACTTAGGGTCCCTTTACAATGAATGGGGAGAGATAGGTGCCTTAGACTGCAATTCACAAAAGACATGAAGCTAGGCAGGGATTCACCTAAGCTAGCCAATGGGAGATGCTGATGAGAGGAGTGTGCCTAAACCCCATCCCTCTCTCAGATAGTGTTCGCTGCTAGTAATTCACAGCTGAGAACCTCTCTCCTGGAGTCAGGTGCCTCAGGTTCCAAGGACATTTCTTGTGTGAATGAGTTAGGCTTCTGCCTCAGTCCACACAAATTGGAAGCAATCGGGGTGATCTTTTAACTCAGTGGTTCAAGCAGTCACCTAAGATGTGAGAAACCCAGATTCATTTCCCCCTCTCTGTCAGGAGCAGAAAAGGTGTGAACAAGGGCTGTCCTGCTCAGCTCTAACCACTGAGCTACAGGATATTCTGATGTAGAGCTCCCCCAGTTTCGCCTGTTGAAGCTGTTCCACTGTGGCTAAACAATTGGAGTAATTTGAACAGGGGGACTGGACCTCGAGTTGTCATGCCTCGATGCACGAATCACCAAGCTAAAGAGGCATTCTCTTACTTGATCTACCTCTGGCCCAATGACTCTTTAATTATAAATAATTAATAATAACAATTAAATCATCATTGGGCCCAAGCAAGTGCAAGAATGATTCTTATAGCTTAGTAGTTAGGGCACCCACTGAAGAGGTGGGTGATGCCTGTTCAAATCCTTTCTCAGCCAGGGGGAAGGGACCTGAAACCCAGTCTCCCACATCCCAGCTAAGTGCTCCAACCACTGACCAAAAAATTATAAGGTGAGCATCAATGAACTCCAGATCAAAGACCCCCAAACTTTGTAAAGGATGGACTAAAATTTTCATGGGCGGGCTTGTTCTGAACAGAAGCATTTATGAACTTGTGACCACAAGAGACCCTCTTTTGGTTTCTTAAAAGGACTCACCTGCCAAGCCCATGATACATAATACATTTTACATTATCTCATTCACTTATTTATATCCTAGTGGGCTATGTTGTTAGGTTTCACCAAACACCTAGAAAAGGTAATATTAGAATACTAGACATTAGAGCCCATTAGGCCTCCTAGTCTATCCTCCTGCTATTGTGTGACTTCTTTGAAGAAGTCACACAATATTCTTGAGGGCTTTGTATAACCCAGTTTTAAGTGAGCTTAGAGATGCATCTCTGCCACTGTTCTTGCTAGGCTATTATATAGTCAAATAAATCTCATTGTCACAAATCTTCTCTTAGTATTCATTCATCATTATTCTTGGCTTAATTTCAGCCCATTATTCTTAGTTCTCCCTTTATCTACCATCCTAAACATATTCTACTGAGGGGGTTTTTTGTAAGGTTTGAATATTCATGAAAATATATTTGAAATATTTGACGAACAAAGAGGAAAATACATTAACCTTTGAAGTAATTTATGTGCTTCCTAGGTTACTGATTTATTAAGACACTTTCTGCACCTGTTCCAGTCATTAGTGATATGTTGTTCCATAGTAAGCATTCACTCGATCTTAGTTAAATGGGTTAATGCATTTATCTATTCCCCTCCATGACAAGTTCCCCATGACAAACACAGTGCTTGCCCTTTCTGGGTCAAATAGTTCAGACTCCTTGGCTGAAGGGGTAATGAAGGGAAACAGAAAGGAGGAGTCTGGAAAGATTTCAGAAGACACTTCCTGAATTAAGCAATCTTCCTTGACTCCTTAGCATTGCTGGCCACCATTTTATTTGTACTCTTCTCAAGCAATCCCACTGTAATCAATGACTTTTCCTACTATATCCAGGGTGAAAACAGAGAAAATTGCATTTATCCCTACTCAACATGGATCAACAGCCAGGGAAGTGACCAATATAAACTAGTTCCAATTATTTTACCCACAAATTAGAAAACTCCACACAGTCAACTCTTCTTCTGGTAAATAAAGCTTGAGTTTACTAAGCTGTCCGCTGCCTGGAAGTAATCTGCTGATCGGCTATGGAGAAAGAAAAAATGTGGTCTTTGGGTAAAATTCTCAAAACATCCAAAGGAACATAGGCATCTAAATCCCATTTTCAAAAGTGCCTAAGTGATTTAGGTACCAAGTTCCCACTGAAAGGCTTGACAGTCCTTTAGGTGTTTTTTGAAAATTTTAGCTCTTGTCTCCAGTAATAGAAAGGTGTTATGAAAACTCAGGAAATACAGAGCCCAGAGAAGCATATGTATTTATAAATTTATTCCAATATTACATCTGGACGAATCAGTTATAATGGTGCCCTTTCTCTTCCTTTTCACAGCAGGGTTCAGGACCACTAGAAAGAGTGAATAATTTGTAATTAATAATTGATTCAGAGAATTTTGTAATTTTTGTTGTTTGCAAATTGTTTGAGAAAAATGCAACTTTCCCAAATGTATTCATTATTTACCAAACACAATTAATCTTTTAATGTGTAGCTTGTTCACAACCAGTTCCTGGCGAATAGTTTGACTGGACTCTGTTTCCTGGCTGTAATTAGGATAACTCTTAGAAATGAATTTCCAGAGCAATTGCTAATGATTGCAAATACAAAAATGTCACGAATGAATATTCTACAATATTAACTTTAAAGTTTTCCACATCTTGGGTGGGTGCTCTAATCACCAGCTTATATTCCTGTTCATGCTTGTGCTTTCTCTCTCTCTCTGGCCCCAACGATTCTTTAAGAGAGGCACTTAAAAGCCAGGTGTTGTGACACTCAGCACCACAGTACTCAACTCCTTTTGTACATTTAGGCATAAGTGACTTGCCCAAGTTGACACAGAAAGTCTGTGATAGAGTCAGGAATTGAACCCAGGTCTCCTAAGTCTCAGTTCTGGGCCTTAACAAAAGGGCTTCTTTCTTTCCCCTCCAAAATCAAATATTTGTTTGGATATTTACGCAGAAACATTTTTGCAGCATTCACCCAACTCCAAGGGTGTGCATTCACTTTGCTTCTTCAATCTCTTCTTTACGGCTGATATTGAACACGCCACTAACACTCTACTGACAGGAGTCTGCTTCCAATTTCAAGAAGGCAAATTCTTCAGTCTCTCATGCCTGAAGGCAAAAGCTAAAATCACTGAACAGCTTATTTAAGAACTACTTTTTGCTGAAGCAGCTCCTTTTGTTTTCCATTCAAAGCAGGAACTCAGGAAATGGTATTGTAACTCATTTTAATATAACAACAATGAACTTTGGTCTCCTTCTCAGTGAAAAAAAAATACCGCTTATGACTAATTTCCAGCTGGAGGGGTTTATGCTGAACCTCATGTTTTTCTTCTGCAATCAAAAGCCTCTAGTGGTGTCACATTTTACCTTTCATGGCAATGTAATTTTATATGAGACACTGTAAGTGATGTTGAAATTATACGCAGAATTAGCAAACTACATAGCACATTTCTCAAGCTTATAAAAATGTGTGAAAAGTCAATGAACTTCCTAAAAACACTAATCTTGGGGTATACCACATGGTTGTCCTGACCACTTTGCCATATGATCCTGGACAGGTGTCAATCCTGGAAGATTATTTAGTTTCATAGGTTTTGCCTGAGAAAGCTTCTCAACAGCAACTGATATCTGACTGCTTCCAGTTTCAAAGTTCTTAATCAATCAAAGCTATTGTATACTGAAACTGCCCGTCTTTCAGGGGGTTCAGATAGGCTGAGCATAATGTTCAAGAGCCTCCTGAATGCCTGTCAAAGAAGGTCTTTGACAGTCAACAATTTGAGAGTTCCTAAGAGGTCAGAGCCAATCAGTCAGCAGGAGATGTAGGGACATGCCTGTGGACAAGTGACTCCAAGAGCTTTTCCATGCCTATGTGCTGTGAGCTTGTGTTTGGGACAAAGGGTGCACAAGCCACATGGCAAAAGAGAAAAAAGGAAGCTGTATCTTCTCCATTTTCTCTTCAGTCCTACTTCTCACTTCTGGAGTAACTTATCTACAAACTGAAGCTTTGAACAAAGGACTGATAAAGCCATCCAAGCTTTGGATGTGTTCCAGAGGGATTTTACAAGCCAGCCAACTCAACAATGCTGCTAAGAATCTCATATATGGACTCCAAAGTCATATGTAATTATCTGATCGTTTTGACCATTTAACAACTCTCTTCTCTTTCTTTTTGTTTATATAAACCTTTGGTTTAAGACACTAAAGGTTTGGCTGGCAGCATGGTATTTTGGATAAGATCCAAATGAGTATTGATCTGGTAATGTGGCTGGCCCTTTGGGGGTCAGAAGACCATTTTGTTTTGTGAATAGAGTTTTAAATAACTTCTCACTTTACTGACTGTGAGAGAGAGACTGGAATTTAATGAAAGGGACTGTGTGGCTTCTTTTTTCAGCTTCTTGATAATGAGTGTGGGGGACCAGGAACAAAGTTTCTGACTGGTTGGAGAATCTGACAGTGTTTATCCAGCCTTCCCTGCCCTTGGCATTTTCACTGTGGGCTATGCTACGCACCTCCGATCAAAACTTATTTACCTCATGACTCTTACATGTGTATAAATGTCTGTTTGTGTTTGTGTGCATGGGTACACTTACAAGTGGATGGGTGTGAGTGTATTTGTCATATTAAAAATAAAATAGAACCACTGAGAGTTGGATAAATAATATGAGACCTTTGGACATGCTAGTTGACTGATATTTCAAATGGTTATAAATGAATGCATTTGTAAGCAACGGCAGGATCTTAGAAGAAAAGACAGACCTCAAAATAATAGTTAGGATGTATCATTCTCTCACAACTAGAAGGCCATCAGGAAAGCTTTTTAAAAAAACCAAGCACATGAGCAGTGAACTACGGAAAAAGTATTATGTACAGACACATTGGCAATGTGTTATTCTAAAAGCAGTGAAGGTCGCAGAAGAACATAATGTAAGTAAAAAGGAAAGGAGGACTTGTGGCACCTTAGAGACTAACAAATTTATTTGAGCATGAGCTTTCGTGAGCTACAGCTCACTTCATCGGAAGCTTATGCTCAAATAAATCAGTTTGTTTCTAAAGTGCCACAAGTCCTCCTTTTCTTTTTGCGGATACAGACTAACACGGCTGCTACTCTGAAACCTGTCATAATGTAAGTAACTGTCTTTGCACACAATTGTACTTAAGAGTGCACGTTCATGTAGATATGCTGCATATACTTAACCAAGAACAGAAGGTTTTCACATCTTAAATAAATTCATTGCAAAGAACAGCTGCTTGTTATAGTTTCTGCCTCAAAATTGAAGCTGTATGTCATTGAAAAATGTCTATCCATTTCTTTTCTTCCAACCTTGATAGATAAACTTGTTTGGTTTTTAGTTCAAAGAAGTTTCATTGACAAAAAACAATTCTTTCTCATATCAAAATGAAATAAATACCCTGAAAATCTGAACATTGAATACATTTTGCCTCTGTATTACTCTACAATGGATAGAAATGTTGAATATGGTTTAAGGTTAAATTTCTCCTTATTTCTGTACATGAAGATTAGTCATGGAAGCAGTGCCTTCCCTTAGATGTAGGTGCAATATTTCCATGCTGTCTGGAAAGAACAATTGGAAAATCTCAGTTCTACAGTCCAAGAAGAGCTGCACCTTTCTTCTTGCCTCGTGTTGGACTACTGTGTCCAGTTCTGGTGTCCATAGTTCAGTTTTGGTAAATTGGAGAGGTTTCAGAGAAGATCCTGAAGAATGGATAAAGAACTGGAAAACATGCCTTATAGTGAGAGACTCAGGGAACATCAACTCAATCTGTTTAATTTAACAAAGAGAAGATTAAGGGTGATTTTTCATCACAGGCGATAACTAACTAGAAAGAAAAGAAATTTGATAATAGACTCTTCAATCTAGCAGACAAAGCTATAAAAAGATCCAATGGCTGGAAGTTAAAGCTAGACAAGTAAGCCAGAAATAAAGTTCAAATTTTTAACAGTGAGGGTAAATAAGCACTGGAACAATTTACCAAGGGTCAAGATGGATTCTCTATCACTAGACATTTTTAAACCAAGATTGGATGTTTCTCTAAAAGATATGTTCTATTTCAAACAGGAATTTATTCAGGGAAGTTCTATGGACTAGGGTCAGACTAGTTCATCACAATGGCTTTATAATTTATGAACAGTGTTACCATGGGTTTCATAGACTTTTCACACTCAGGAGGATTTCATTGAAGGCCCGATCCTATATCACTGAAATCAATAAGACTTTTCCATTAACTCCAGTTGGAGTAGGATCAGACCTTAGGTGAATAATTAAGTTACTTTTGATCAAGAAAGGAAAGGGATTTAATTTAAAAATGTAAGATTATTGGGTAACACCAAATGGTGCTAATGCAGAAGAATTTGCTAGTTCCATTGTTTCTGAACTATCAGGATTATTTTTGTGAAGAAATGCTGTCATTAGCAATGATGCAATTCTTTAGAAGTCCAGCACAACACCAGGAGAATCTGCTTTGCCCTCACCTCACCAAAGTCACTTTCTTAGGTACAGAGTGCTGCCTGCAGGCTGTACTCATGCAAGCAAATAACATCTTACATGGTGCCAAAATATTGCAACAAACACCTTAGACACCTTTCTATTCTATAAATATTGTGTTAATCACCATATATCAGCTGACCTCTAAGCTTAGAGGCTAGTGCTTCGCCTTACTATGAAAGAGATCTGAATTTGGTTCCTTTTATCTCAAAGATGTATGATGCTGATAAGAAGCTCAGCCCAATGAGAAAGCCATATGCCATTCTGTAGTGCCTCCCTGGCCAATTTAGAATTAGGGCCTGATTTTTAGATCTTCTGAGCACTAGAAACCCCAGTTGAAGTCACTGGGAATTATAGATCTTCAAAACCAGAGGGAGTCATTTCCAATCCTTCACAACCAGTAGGACACGAGCTTCAGCTTAGGGTTACCTGGAGAACGAAGGTTATAAAAGCTATTAGTATAATTTATATCCCAAAAGGACAACAAAAGATAAGGTAATCTTCATGCTTTCTCTGCTTGTACTTCTGTGTGTCTGTTTGAAATGGATGTTCCATTTAAATAAGTATCAACCTCCATTCTTTTATGAAACTTTGAGACCTTCACTTAAAGGTTCGTTCTGAAATGTGAGAACATGCTTTTAATTATTTACAACAGGTGGAAGCCTTATGTGGCTGAGGGGACTCAATTCTTTGTTCCCCACGGTTCTGCCAGGAGTACTGGTTGACTGTTATACACCACACAGAAAGAGTGACCTGCCCCTTCCCATTTGTTTTCGGAGTGGATAAAAGAATCCTAGGAGAGGCTAGCAAAGAGCAATCCCCACGGCACTAGTGGTGTAAGAAAAAAGGATGCTCCATGGAACCTCATCCCCCTCTTGAGCACCTTCACAATCTGAGTCTAAAACAGGAGAATTACATGCTGAATACCATCCTGCCAATCAGGTCATTTGGGCTCGGGAACAGCGTCCTGTCCTGTAGATAGTGGTGTATGCCGCATTACTTGGGACACCTTCAACCATAGACGATAAAACACCAACAGCACATCTTCAAAAGTGGCCACTGATCAAGGCTGCTTCATCTTCTGTTGCCCAACATGGTCAGGGGCAACCTTTGAAATTGATGAGATCAATAAATTACAATATTGGGCAACCCTGCAGCCACGCATCCAATGCCAGCATAGCTTTGCTCATCTGTGCCACTTGGGGGAACCATTAACTAGCTGGTTAAGATGGCTTTCACTAGCTGCGCATTGTGATAGTAGCTGAAAGCAATTGGAACTGAACCATGAACTGACCCAATATAGAGGGTAGAAAATAGTCTTTAAATCACATTGCTTATTTAGACTTCGGTATGTGTTATCAGGGTTTATCTTTCATGCTTCTTTCTAATTAACTCTTTTTGGAGTTAAAGGGTGTCTAGGCAGGGGTTATTAGAGCAAGGAGCTGGGACCCCTGGAGATAGACCCTAGCTATGACAATTTACACCAGCTGAGAATCTTCCCCTGGGATTCTATTCCTCACTCTGCCACTGTGTTTTGACATGACTGTGGGCATGTCACCTTACCTTTCTTTTCTTCAGTTTCCCCTGTATATAATAAAAGGCATTACAAAAATAAAAAGTGCTATTAATCATTATTATTCAGATTATCAGAAAACGAACCATAAGTTTTGCTTTGTGGTCCCAGAGCTCTGTTTCAGAACTGTTCTTTGGATACATGTGTAAACTCGCCCCTTTATCCTGCCTCCCAAAAGTCTTATATCTCTTGAAAGCCCACCATTTATTCTCACAGGAAATAGTGATTACTGTAAATATGTTCACACGAAAACACATGGTGTAAAAAGATCATCTAAAGCTCACTTATTTTGGTTTTGACTCAGTAACTCCAAATTAGTATTCATGATGGACTCTATGACAAATAGGGTTATTATCAACACATGCTGTAAACATAAATCAGGTGGATATCAATAAAATTGTATTTTTGTTCCAGTCTTGTTTACAGATCTCCGTTCTGAATGGCACATAAATACATAGAATGCTTTCAGGAAGCATGCCACTCATGTTATTTGCTTTCTCTGGCTTACTGCACGGATACTGATCATTTTCTGACAATATTTACCCGCAACAAAGGTGTCCTATTGATCACACTTGCCTTTCTTTTACAATCCTTTATGTCCATGAGTGTCTTACATCACTTTGCTTTAAGTCAAAGTGAACTATAAAAACACTGCGCACAGCAAACAATGGAAACAGCCATTAAGGTTACAGTTTGATATTATGAACAATAGCAACAAATCACTGCAGAAATAGCAAGGTATTCATGATTTTAAATTTCAGGCGAGCATATTCAAAGAAAAAAAAACATTTGCAGC
Organism: Lepidochelys olivacea; assembly: GCF_965140295.1. Lineage (NCBI taxonomy): Eukaryota > Metazoa > Chordata > Testudines > Cheloniidae > Lepidochelys > Lepidochelys olivacea. Next base: position 20,479,333 of record NC_140413.1, read on the forward strand.
CTCAATTTGCATGATTCAAATTCCACAAACTCAAGAGGCATTTAGGATTTAGTTATCAGAGGGGTAGATTCTGCCAACCTTACTCACACCGCGTGGTACCGTAATCCATGAGTAGCCCTGTAGAAATGAATCAGGCTACTTGTGGATTGCCGTACTCCTCAGCATGACTAAGGGGTGGCAGAATCTGGTCTGGAATGATTTGCAGAGGCTCAGATTGATTTATATGAAACTGCCACATCAGTTAGTTTGTGAAAAAGCATGTTCCTGAAACTGCACTCGCAGCTGGCTTGGGTTTTGTCCTCCTTTATACTGACAACATTAGAGACGTTTTATAGTCCATGATCATTCTTCTCTTTTGGCAAACCATACATTTGTCATTCTCCTTTTTTCCTTTAGACAGATACAGTGTAAGGCTGCATTTCACAGAATCTCAGTTTCTAGTAAGCCACAGTATTACAGGTTTGGGTCTTCAAAAATATGTATGCATTCTGTATATGAAAAAACACCTAGTTTTTGTTTTGTTGTTTTACAATGTACAAATTGTGTTTTATATTTCTTTGTTTGTTTTTTTTTTGCTGGGGAAGGGGTGTGTGTGGAGAGCAGGAATTGAAAGCCATTTTCTCCATTAACATTTTTTTCTCAAGGGTTTCCTTAATGTCCACTGTCATTTTTGTGACTCAAACATAGAGTAACATGTAGGCGACCCTGCACAAGTAGTCTGTAATGTGTTGGTATTTTTAATCTGAGATCTTAACCTTTCTTTTAATAAAATATTTCTATGCAGTTCTGTCATTTCATCTCTCTGGCCTCCATTCAAGAAAGCCCATAAACAAGTGCTTAAATCCATCCCCATTCAGGACAGCATTTAAGCACACACTTAAAAGTTCATCACGTGTATAAGTGCTGTGCAGAATAGGGATGCTTTTCTGAATTGAGGCTTCAGTTTAACATCACCTGTCTGGGTGATCAATCTGTCCAACTTGCAGCTAACTTAAATTGCCCTGGATTTACAGTTTGATCAATTTGAAGGAATAAAGACAAGAAAAATTTGAGAAATCGGTCAAAACTTAGCAAAGCAATGTAACATTTGCTGTATTATATTTGGTGCCATTCATTTAAAAAGGACACAAAACTTTACATAGTGTTAGAATTCATAAGAAGGTGGTGGGATCTTCTAGCAGGTTTGGAGTGAATGGCCTGGGTACTGCTCTTGACGTCTCATGGGGGAGTTACTGCTGTAATGGATTCCTAAAGCACTGTAGCTTTCAGAATCACATGAAAAGTGGAAACAATGGGTGAAGGGACACTGTCAAATTAGGACATTTTTTCACCAACCAAAAACGTCTTTGTTACTTCAGAGTTAAGGTTGACTGGCAGTGGCTTGTGCCTTTCCAGTGCATGTAGACTTACACCTCTGAAGCCAGTAAACAAACAGTTAAGGTAAAACCATCTTAAACTTCTGAAAATCCAGAAAATCAGATGGGCCAGGTAGGCTCAGAGTAGGGAGAAATAAGGGTCTCTCCCATCCTTTGGGATCAATGCTGCCCTGGTGGGGGGATGTTATATTTGCATTTCTCTCAACTTGAATTATGAAAATAGATTAATCCATCAGATCCCAAATTTTGGCACGCAGGGGCTGGATTAAGAAAATTATGGACCCCACGTACACCCACATGCCCCGCATCCCTGCTTCCATATTCTAGCCCTACTCCCATACCATGGCCCTGTCCATCGCTGGGTTGGCAATGAAACTGGCCGCCTAGACAAGCACCACTTGCTGGACTAGTGAGGGATCCTGGCAATGTTTCCCTTTAAGCAGTCTGGGCCTCCCTGTATCACTGGGCTGTCTTCATTCAGGCTGGGATCTGTCTCGGAGGGTAGAGGACTCAAGCCCAAATTTTTTCGGGTATTTAGGTGTTTTTCTGCTCAGCATTGTAAGTCCTAAAGGCCAGCTTTTCAAAGGTATTTAGGCACCTAAAAATGCAGGTAGGTGTCTAGAGTGATTTTCAAAAGCACTTACATACCTAATATCCACTGATTTGATCAGACTGCATCTTCGGTTGCATAAATACCTTTAAAAATGTGGCCCCTAAGTGAGGGGTTCTCAACCTTTTCTTCCCTGAGCTCAGCCCTTTCCCCCAACATGCTTTTGAAAATGGGACTTAGCTGTCTAAATCACTTAGGCCTTGCACTGCTCAGCAGAACAGCATATAAATCCTCTTGAAAATCTGGGCCTTGGTCGTTACCCAAGTGAGCAGAGGGATCTGCGTTTAGGGCCTCTGTCCACATGTTGCAGCAAAGGGACGGCTTCAGCATGGGCTGCCAAACAGCGTCCTCTGCAGGAATGGTGTTGGTAGGGCCCGCTCACAGCAATGTACTCAGAATTAGCATCACTTGGAGATGAATGGGGCAATGCATGTCGCTATCTGCCTCAGGGATTATTGCACCTTCCTCTGAAGAAAATGGTATTGACCACTGCTACAGACAATATGCTGGGCTAGGTAGACCACAGGTTTGATCTGGAATGGCAGTTACAGTGTTCCTAAATTGGTTACCATCCCTGTCCAAAATCATGAGATCCCCCACTAAAAGATTCATAATTCTTACAAATCTAAATGTGTATATCAATTAAAATTGGAATCCTTCTGTGGTGCATGACTATTCTGTACTGCCACATAACTGAAAGGAACAAGTAAAATGAAGCACTAAATAAGAACAACTGAGAAACACAGATCAATTCGAATTTTTCTTAAAATAATCAGTATTATACTGCCAAAATATAAGTGATATCTCAGCAACAATAGCATCCTCAGCAAACTAAGTCATTTCAAGCTTCAGAACTTTTTGCTGTCTCAGAGACTGGAAAGGTCTGGGACCTGAGCACTTCTGTTTGAAATGTTAAGAAATACAAGTAGGTGAATAAGTGGAGGTCAGCATTCATTTTGCAAAACTCTTAATAGGCTGTTACTCTTACGTCTGAGACAGCAATATGTTATGAAGCTTGAAATATCTTCAAGCATGTTTCTGACTGGACTGCATTTGTAATAGGACATCTGCTTTCCTTGCTCCTCTGTTTGCTTAGTCTGTGATACTAGGGATATGGTTTCTGGCCACTTGGGATCCAGCTGCTTGTCTAAACGTGGACACACAAATCTTGAGTAGTAATGAAGACTGTGCTTTTTGGGAAAAACACAGGGCTAGACTGTCACTCTGCTGCAAGCCTCTGGCAAGCACATAGTGGGTCTGTTACAGGAGCAAACATGGATCTAGATAATGACTCAGAGTTTGGTCCTTTGATCCTCTATTGCCCTAGAGGGGAAGGTGAGTTAAATGTGCCATCCCAATACTTTGCACAGATTACTTCCACTGGCATAGGGGAACCAAGGTTCTGCCCGCTCCCTGCCCGTAACCACCTAATCATCTGTCTTCATGAATGAGATGTCCACCCATTACAGGCAAACTATGATCTTTATTTTGGTGTGATATTTGCAAGTCATCAGGCTGGGATATTTCAAATTCCAACTGAACAGTTTTCTGGTCTCTCTCTTTCTGTCTCAAATATCTGTTTTAGAGTAGCTGAATAACATTGATCTTGACTGTTAGAAAAAGTTTGGAACACTTCATATCAACATTTTGTCTTCCAAGGAGAAGATAATAACAGACATTACATTATAACACTAAAGTTCAAACTTCACTCTTATTGCTGGTCTATACCAGCAGCAAATTACTTCCCCTTCTGAGCTGAATTTGCTCTACTGGCCAGCATGCTGGTGGAGTTGGAAGAATTCTGCATGTGCCCCCAGTCACACGTGGATGCGTTCGCAGGATCTAGCCCTGAGCATTCCCATAACAATTCCCCCCCATGAGCTCTACTCACATTCACGACTTATACAACCTGAAGAATTCAAGGATACTCTGCAGACATGGGCCCCAATCCTGCAATTCACTGCACGCTGCACCCACGCAGTACCCCATTCAATTCAGTGACTTTCTGGGAGGGCACAGTATTGTGCCTGTACCCACTGAATTGCAGTATCAGGGCCTTGCTTAGCGTGACATATGAGGTGTGTAATAGCCACCAAAACTACAGGTTCCAAGTCCTGCACAGTAGATTAGCCTTTTAGCAATCCAATCTACATTAAATTGAATTCTATACAGTGTACAGGAAGCATCTGAATGAAACCTTATTAATGAAAGACTTCTCTGCTCTGCTCGGACATTGAAGTGCCTATGGCACTTTTCACAGAAAGATTTCCATGAACGTGTTCAAGATTTGGAACATTTTCCCCATCTCAGGTCAGGACAAAAAGTCAAAATCTTGGAAATGTTTGTGATCCCCAGTTTTTTTAAGAAATAGGTCAATCAAAATGCTCTGTTTTGATTTTAACCATTTTTATTTTATTTTTTTAAAAAACGAGAGTTAAAGCTTACATTTCTAAACAAATAGTTGTGTTGAACTGGAAAACCAGAATTTTTCATTCTGGAATTATCAAAACAAAATGTTTTGACAATTTCAGAACTCTTTTTCCCAAAATTTTCAACTTGAGAAATCCGTCAAAACTGAGCGAAGTTTCAGTTTGAAGAATCAGCATTTTCTGATGAAAAAACATTTAGATGAAAAATTCCCAACCACCCTAAGCATTATTGCCGGAAAAAATTGCCAGTTCATAGTAATATCTGAGTGACTCGCTGTGAATTTCTTAATTTGGTGAATTAGTGACCAGACATTAAGCAGGATGATTCCTGATAAACTTAACTCTGCTCATTTATTTTGTCAATTGCAGCTTCATTGTAATTATTTATACTATTTTATTCTGTTTTAGCCAATGTACGACATAAACATTTTGTAAAAATAATGAAATCAGGTGTTACGATTCCTCGTTACAGAGACGAGGCTACTAAATCTTCTCTGAGAACTGGGGAAGAGCCTTCCATTTTTCACAAAAATTATAAAGTGAGAGGATTAACTAAATGCATATTAAAAAACTTCTTTACTGAGTTATATATTTTAAACCATTCAGTTAACTCTTTGAATCACCGTGTGACATACCCAGGGTACAATCTAGACTGATGAACAGCTGCATCACCTCAGCCCTCCTACCTGGGTTGCTCTTTACACTGCTTTTGCTGCTGTAGCTACCATTCTTGGTTTGCTTACACCCCTGGCTATATTGTATGACTGCTGCAGCCAGCCACTCTTGAATTACACTGCAGAACAACCGCATAAAACTCCCAGACTTTCCTCAAAAATGCACATCTTGTACTGCCCAGCTCTCTCCTGAACAATACAAGCTCATGTAAAGTCCATCATTTTATTAATAGAAAATGATATGCACAAATCCTGTTATCCCAAATGGAGTTTCCCAAACTCTTCCATTCAAACACAGTGGTTTAGATAAAACAATAACATAAAGGTATTAACTGCAGAGAGATAGATTTTAAGTGAATACAAGTAACTAGGCATAAGAGTCAGAATTGATTACAAGAAAAATACAAGTAAAATGCAACTAATGCCTAACTTAATGAACTACAGTGAAATCAAAGCAAAGACTCTCTCACCACATGTTTCAGCATTCCTACTGGTTGAACTTCTTTCCATCAGGATCCCACCCTCAGTCCTATGCTGGTCCCTGTGTTTTTCAGGTGTCATGGGTGCTGTGGGCAGAGAGAAAGGGAGGAATCATTTGGAGTGTCAGCCCTTCCTTCTTATGGTCCTTTCTCTTCTTTGAGAAGCATCTCCAGCTAAGATTTAGGAGACACAAAGTCTGTGTGGATGAGAACCTCATGCTGTTTGTTTTTAAGATGTAGATTTTCACCCATGTCCCCTTTCCCGCCAATGAATAGCCATTTAGCAGGTGATAGCCCATTTGACCTTGTTTAAACCTAGCTAAGGAGTCAGCTTGCCCTTTGTTTCCGAGGAACTGATCTGAACATTCCCCTGACTTGGAACATGCTTCACGAACACCATACAGTGGAACCTTATAACTTCACATACAATGTTGCACACACATATTTTTCTGGCCAATACTGACCAGCGAGTTATGAGTTTTCAAATGAGACCTCACAAGGCATACTTTGTACAAAAATTATTATAATAGTGTGGAAGGGGTGAAAACAGGGGTAAAGACCATCAAACACAGAGGCAGTATCTGGTATAGGAATGTACAAGTCTTTCAATGTACTTTCAGGAGGCTATTTGCAAAGGCACAAAGAGAAATTAGGTCTCCAGCTCCCTTTGAAAACCAGCGCATGGGAATCTCACTTTCCCCCTGGGATGCTGAAAATCACCCCCTTAGTGCAAAACTCAGACAAAATTGAGTTTCAGCTGCTTTTGCAGCAAAAAACATGAAAAGCCATGAGCTTTGTGTGATTTCAAGGCAAAATCATAAAACATCCTTGCCCTCCTGGTTTGCTCCAAAGGTGGCCCATATTTTCACAAAGTTTTTAGAACCTTGGAGGAGATACCTTCCTAGTGGCTGACCTGAGTTTTTCAAAGTATTAGTCAGCAAAAAATATCCCATATTTCGGCTCAAAATAAAAAAAAAATTCTTTTCAGGAATTTTACATGCCGTTATGTCTTTATCCTTCCCATTCCCATTTTCATTCCCACATCCTTTACTTCAATTAGAAAATGGAACTACTAACTATACTGTCTTGCAATCTTATTTACATAGTCTAAAAATAGTGGTGGGTCTGAGTAGTGAACTTAGCGGGATGTTGTCTAATGTCTGCAAATTGAATAACACCTTTTTCCAAAAGTGCTATCTGTATCTGTGCATCATGTGTTTACCCTTTCCTGTGCTTTTCCTTGTACATAAGTTAGGATTTAAATAAAAGCTTTCTGTCTAAAACTGCTTTAAAGCTCTCCTGAAAAAAATGTCTATACATGATCATTACCAAACTTGGTTTATCTTCTTCCATCAGGGAAAAAAAGATAACTTAAAACTCTGTCTCTCCACTGGCTCCTCTCCCCACAATTTTTGAATCTGCACTCTGTTGTTTCCATCCAAGTCATTGTACTCTTATTGTTCTAGGCAGCTACTTGCTCTAATTATGTTTATTTCTTGTTGCTGGAGAATAATTGTGAGTCAAGTATGTGGGAAAAAATCTAATTTGTTATTTTACATTTCCAGTATGCATGTGTATAAATAAGTATATGTAACTTTGGAGTCAGCCTTTTCATGGCACTATAAGTAAGTGGTGATATGATAATGGGTACAATTTTCAAAAGAATCTAAATGATTTAGGAGACTAAGTCCCATTTTCAAAAGCGACAGACATTTAGGGCAATATTTTAAAGGAATTTAGGTACCTAAAGATGTAGATATGTGCCTTAGCACCTAACTCATTGAAATCAGTGAGAGTTAGGTGCCTGACTAACTTAAGCAGTGTTGAAAATCTCACTAAATGGCCTTTCTTTAGGAGACTAAATACTTTGAAAATCGGACACTTAAGAACCTACATTCCACTAAGACTAATTGCTTAGATGCTTTACATTTTCCCCCTATAACTTACATTTACATTGTGCCTTTCACACAAAAATTTCCAAAGTTCTTAAGACACTGTCTTATAGAAATCACTTCATTCACCCACCAATAAAATGTGACTGCCTGAAATATAGCAGCTGTTTAACTACCAGTCCTATCAATCTGTTTACTACCTGTCCTGCCACTCCCACCAATAAAATGTGACTGTCTAAAATACAGCAGATCTTCAACTACCAGTTGCTCTCTCTCTCTCTCTCTCTCTCTCTCTCTCACTTTCTCTCTGTATTTGCTCCTAGTGCCTTATTTTCACAAAACTCTCCTCTATATAGTCCCAAAGGTTCAACTTCTCATAACTACAAATAAAATAACCTTTGTTTATTTACATTTTGAATATAGATGGTCACATATTGTTGCAGGCTTTTTGTTTATAAAATTGAAAATTTTACTGAAATTTCAAAATGTGAACAATTTATAGTGAGTCAAAACTTTTGCAAATATTTTTTGCATATTTGTTAGTGTTTCTTTTTGAAAAACATTATTAAAAGCCAACTTTCATTAAATTTTGACTGTATCTAACATTTACACAGCCAGTCTGACCTTTTAGGATCATTGTCTAAATTAGACGACCATATTCAATACAAAATATTAGTCTCAGTTTTTGCATCATAATACAACAATTATGTGGCAACGCAAAAAATTAAATGTTACACCTTTACAATTTTCAAAAATCAAGTAGGACTTCAGAATTTATCTTATTATTATTAATTACTATTAGGTCTATTATACTATTAGGTCAAGCAATTAAAAAAAATAATCATGATTAATTGCACTGTTAAACAACAATAGAATATGATTTATTTTAAATATTTTTGGATTTTTACTACATTTTCAAATATATTAATTTCAGTTACAACACAGAATTCAAAGTGTACAGTGATCACTTTATATTTATTTTTACTACAAATATTTGCACTGTAAAAAAACAAAAAAAATGTATTTTTCAATTCACCTCATACAAGTACTGTAGTGCAATCTCTTTATCATGAAAGTTGAACTTACAAATGTAGAATTATGTACAAAAAAACCTGCATTCAAAAATAAAAGAATGTAAAACTTTAGTGCTTATAAGTCCACTCAGTCCTACTTCTTGGTCAGCCAATCACTCAAACAAACAAGGTTGGTTACAATTTTCAGTAGATAATGCCGTCTGCTTCTTGTTTACAGTGTCACCTGAAAGTGAGAACAGGTGTTTGCATGGCACTGTTGTAGCTGGCATTGCAAGATATTTACATGCCAGATGCGCTAAAGATTCATATGTCCTTTCATGCTTCAACCACCATTCCAGAGGACATGCTCCCATGCTGATGATGGGTTTTGCTTGATAACAATCCAAAGCAGTGTGGACCAACGCATGTTCATTTTCATCATCTGAGCCAGATGTAGATGGTTGATTTTCTTTTTTGGTGGTTTGGGTTCTGTAATTTCTGCATCAGAGTTTTGCTCTTTTAAGACTTCTAAAATTATGCTCCTCACCTCGTCCCTCTCAAATTTTGGATGGCACTTCAGATTCTTATACCTTGGGTCGAGTGCTGTAGCTATTTTTAGAAATCTCACATTGTTACCTTCTTTGCGTTTTGTCAAATCTGCTGTGAAAGTGTTCTTAAAACGAACATGTGCTGGGTCATCTGAGATTGCTATAACATGAAATATATGCAGAATGTGGGTAAAACAGAGCAGAAGACATACAATTCTCCCCCCAAGCAGTACAGTCACAAATTTAATTGATGCATTATTTTCTTAATGAGCATCATCAGCATGGAAGCATGTCCTTTGGAATGGTAGCCGAAGCATAGAAGGGGCATACCAATGTTTAGCATATTTGGCATGTAAATATCTTGCAAAGCCAGCTACAAAAGGTGACGTAAAGAAGAAGCAGACAGCAGTATCTCCTGTCAATGTCAACAAACTTGTTTGTCTTAGAGATTGGCAGAATATGAAGTAGGACTGAGTGGATTGCAGGCTCTAAAGTTTTACACTGTTGTTTTTGAGGGCAGTTATGTAACCAAAAAAAATCTGCATTTGTAAATTACACTTTCACCATAAAGAGATTGCACTTCAGTACTTGTATGAGGTGAATTGAAAAATACTATTTCTTTTGCTTATCATTTTATACTGCATATAGTTGTAATAAAAATAATAATATAAAGTGAGCACTGTGCACTTTGTATTCTGTGTTGTAATTGAAATCAATATTGAAAATGCAGAAAAACATCAAAAATATTTAATACATTTCAATTGGTATTCTATTGTTATAAGTGTGATTAATTTATTGGAGTTATTCACATGAGTTAACTGCGATTAATTGACAGCACTAATTACTATTATTTACTGAGGGCAGATTTTGTCACAAAATCACTGCCTATCATTAGGAGCTACACCACCCCAGGAGGATCACAGGGAATTGTGATTTAGGGTGTCCAGAGTTTCCTCTCTTCTTTCCTTTGTTCCAAGGGGGCATTAATTTGTTGCTGGCCTATATAGGAGGCTAGGCTCCATCCTCACAATGCACCAGTCAACACAAGTGCATCAGAGTGAATTGGGAGAGAGTAATTTGCTGCTGCTATCCTATACCATGTTCATGGTGAAGCGGGAAATTATTGAAAATTATTCAGAAGAAATCAGAATATAGGATTAACTGGGCGTAGCGGGTGTTTGGAGAATAATGAGGGGTCACAAAAAAGATAGAATTACGTCTTTATGCCTGGTTAAGATGGGAGAATGAAAGGAATAGAACAAAGCAAAAAGAGAGGATGAAAAGCTTTGGGGTAAATTCACGTGAGCTTAGAATAACCATGCAAACTTTTACTTCTTGCACAAAATGAACTTGCAATCTTTTTCAAGTTTGTGCTTTTAGTTGTCACAAACTGTAACTCAGCTAAATTGATGGCAGAATATATCATACGGGTGTGTGTATTTTCTGCCTGCATTTGAAAATAATGTATTGTTCTATTCCATTTGAGTATTTTAATAAGCATCACTATGGGACAGTATGCCTGCCAATTTATGTTTATGAGACTGTCAACAGAATTTACATGCCTAAGAAAATAAGATACAACATTGCCAAAGCAACATTGCCTGTCAAATGAGGTTGTCATGGAGAAATGAGACAGGAAAGCTCCTACACAGAGTGGTATGTAGAAAATGCCAGAGATGTTTTGCCCTATTGAGCACAATAAATGTTTATTCTAGGGGATAAAGAAATGATGAAATATGGGCCATATTGTGCCACACAGTTTTCAAGGAGAATTTCCTATTGAAACCAATTCTGGAGGAAAGCATAGTAATAAAGTACTTGTTGTGTTTATTGTACTTTTAGGGTCTGATTCTCCCACCTTTACTTGTATTGGGTAGTACTTACTTTCTTGACTATTGTAGTCCCAGTGAAGCCACCATATCAGCTCCTACATCATCTCATCTGCACATCCACTGGCATAGAGGATAAGGTCAAGGAGAAAGGGGCATGACTGAGGTGTCCCCTTAAGGCAGATGATCACTGGCTGCTGGAATGGTTCGGTGATGGGGGTGGGGTAACAGGCAGTTGATATTAATTAGAGCAACCTTCAGGATGCTCTAAACTGCAGCATGGACCTGGACCAGCACTGAGGATGGCTTAAAGACTTCTTTGAATTCCTGTTCTTCATCTGTACTGAGTGCTCCAAGGCCACAGCAGAGGACTGGGGCCCTGATCTTTATCCATCTCAAAGAGGAGATCATCTATTAAAGTAGCCAGTAGAGTACCTGTGTAGTATCCACACTGGTACTCAGTGTGACAAGGCTTAAGGGGATGGGAGGCAGCCAGATGCTCTGAGGAGGTTGTGTCATTAGGCAAAAATTAATTAGAAGCCCATTTTGATTTTCAAAAGCAGAGTGAAGCCTTCAGAATTTATCTATTCAGGGTTAGATTTTGTCACAAGAAGTACACAGCCTGTTGCTGCACTACCCCAGGAGAGCATCACAGGGAAGGAATTGTGGCTCAGAGAGGCCATGATTCCATCCCTGCTTCCCCTTGCTCTCAGGGGGTAATAATTTGTTGTGGTCCTATACAGGGAGCCTTGGCTCCATCCCTACAATGCACCACCTGCACAGCTCATTCAGCATGGGGCAGGCAACGGTAATTTATGGCTGGTTTGTACCTGTGGTAAATTACTACCATCCATCTGGTGACAATAGCTTTGCTGAATGCAGCATTCAAATGGCAGGCCTTAGACTGCACCCAGTTGCCCACTTCCCTCACTCCCTGTCCATCTCCTACCAGCTACAGTTCCTCTTGATCATTTTGTGCCTAGACTAACGTACAGGTAGCCTACAACAGAGGTTCTTTTTCCTCCTTACCTCCCTTCATGGTTATGTAGCCGATGTCAAAATCTGGGTCTAAGTGTACACAAAAAATAAGCGACTTTCCAACATTTGGAGGATGAATAATCTGCTACTGATTTATTTACAGAATGGTGAGAATACCTACAAGTTTGAATCTCCATATTCCTCAGGGCATTTATTTACATTAAATAACTGACTGAATTCATGTGCATGGTAAGAAAAGTACAGTAGGTTACCCTCAACATGAATGTACTGTATACCTTTTGCAAATCCTAATGGTAAGCTAGCATGTTATAAATACTCCAGAATGATTTATTTATTATATTCCGTTAGTGTATTTTAACAAGCATTGGTGTGGGATGGTATACCTGACAATTTATGTTTATGAGGCTGTCAGCATCATTTACATGCCTATGAAAATACACAACATTGCTAATGCAAGGTCTGCTTGTCAAATGATCTTGTCAGGAAGAAACGAAACACTACACCAGCTGAAGAGTAAAGCATATTCATTAGTGCTGGCTACACAGAATTCTCAGTGACACACTGAGATACATTTGACATTTTTCACATATCGTACTAATAAAAAAAGTGAGCAAGTGGGGTACTTCTGGCTGCCATATTTTGTACTGTACAAAACAGATTTTGCACTCAATCATTCTTGTTTCTTCCGAATAAAAATATAAGAGCAATACCCAGGCCACAATAATGTTAGTGTGTACAATAAAATGTATTATTCATCTGGAAAACTGAGGGTGCTATGAAAAATCATGAATATTTCACAGTGGTTAAGCGGAAATAAAATAACCACAGGACTGTCTGAGATGGAAAAGATTTACTTGAAAGCATTCATTCCAAACTCCTGACTAGATAATTTTGGAGCTGCACTGACAAACTACACTCTCCTGCCAATTACACCTTGTACCCCATGGCTTTTAGAATAATTGAAAGCATGGAGTTTTAGAATCTCATTCTTATAATTCCCTATTTAAGGCCAAATGCTGCAGACTAGACTTTGCGAAAGTCTCTCTTCCCCCTCTCTCCCCTCCCCCAAAAAATCCACATATGTGTAAAACTCCCCTGGAAGTCAGTTGGGCCTGACATTGACCTTACAGAGTAAAAAAAATACCCGAGGGAAAAACATAGTCCAAAAATTACTTCAAAATTGGACAGTGGTTTTCTTTATGCTGTACCTAATTCTTCCACTAAATACTCATGAATGATCAGTGTTAGTAACAACCAATAACTGTGGTGTCAGTGGAAATGGATAGGAAGTATACAAAGATAGGTTAATGTTTGTGTAAATGAAAACGCATAGAGTGATTGCCTCTATCCATAGCAAACTGTTCAGATGTGAATAATCTCTACCATGCATTGTACGCAGAGCATTGGTTAACCGATGGTATCAGCAGAAGCAAGCAGACAGACAATAAGGGTACAGATGGTGAATGGAGAATGGAAATACAGTCGAGAATCTCTAGAGAGATAATAATTCAGTAAACTGAGATAAATTGGAGAGATGCAAGAAGAAATACTTACCTGGCTCAGATACATTCATGCACAGCACAAAACTGTCTGTTATATACCCTAATAATGAATCACTTTATGATTACATGTTCTGTTCATTCCCTCTGGGGCACCTGGCATTGGCCACTGTCAGAAGTGAGGATACTGGACTAGATGCACCTTTGGTCTGATCCAGTATGGTCATTCTTATGGCTGTTTATACAGGACCAGACTGGAACTGGTTCTTAGTAGGTTGGACGGAGGAGGAGAGGAAGAGCTTGGATGCAGAGAATTTACCTCCCCACTTGCTTCTCCCATGCCTGGGTCTCTATCAATTGCCGGGGGAATACAAGGATGTCAGAAGCACAAGGGATTGGGATGGTGCAGACTGCTCAGTGCCACTACACACCAGTCCCTCTGGGAACGATACTTCTGGTGTCAGTGCAGTGCCACACCACCCCCTAAAGCAGGCCAGTGGCTAAATGCCACAATTTGACCTATCTGTACCCCTCACAATGATACACAGGAACGGCAATGGAAAACACTCGTTTGCCCGAAAAGCAAAGTAATTCCAACAAGTATTTTCTGCTAGTGGTGAGAACTAATAAAACAATGCTTCACTGAGCCTGCTGGTGCATGCACATTCAAGATGGCACCTAAGCCCTTTTGCTGGCAGTTTGCATCTACTGGATGAAATCCCAGCCCACTGAAGTCAATGGCAAAACTCTCATCAATTTCAAAGAGGCCAGGATATCGCCCCTTAGAGTTTAGAGCTCCCTTAGTAGTAGAACAAAGGCATGTTTCTGATAACAAAGTCATATTGAGATAAAATTTTGCAGTTTTGTATGGAGGCCTGAGAATTCAATAGCAAACAAAAAATCACCTGATTACTGTGTGTCCATTAAAGCCATGCTGTTCAGATAGATCCAGCATTCAAAGAAACCTGGAATTTAGACAGAACAAGTTTTTGTAAAGAGCAAAACAGTTTAAAAGTTCCAGGATATCATCTGTAAGGAAATCCTACTCTCTTACTCACTTCTGTGTACCAACTTTAATCCGAGAATAATGTTAGGGTATAAATTGGTTTTTAGAAATACAGGCAAAATGCTGTTATTTTTAATAACAGTTGGATTGAGACCATAGCTGGTAAAATCAGGCGTTGTGTATGCATGTGGTTTAGCTGATTCATCAGATGCTCTGCACTAGGCTATGTAATGATGAATGTAAAGGCAAGATCAATTGTGTGTGCATTTTATGCTTTCAGTAGTGGGGGATTATCAGTAGCAAACTAGGGATAGTTTGAGGCAGGCGAGGTGCACGATTCCTTCGACACCTTTGACGACGCACATCAAACCTGATCTATAATAGCCTCTGCACTTCCAGTATTGGGCCTCTTGAGCCATTGCTGCAAATTGTGCAGTGGTTTCTGATTTGTGCTATGAGAAATTGCATGGTACACACTATCACACAGCCCTGTGATTTAATTAGCACATTTCTCTTTTCCTCTCTTAACTTCCGTGTTCCATATTTTGCCACAGAAATATTATTGACTCCAAAGTTCTGTAAAATATTTCAGCTCTATTGCATCAAATGTAAAAGAAACACAAATCAACCTGCCTTTAGCTTTCTCAGGCACTTATATACAGTATTTTAATGCTCCTATTTATACTGCTCTCCAATGCGTCTTCATAGTGTTGGCTTAATCGTGAATGACAAGAGTTGAAAATGTAATAAAGATAGGGACACATTAATCCATTTTGTATGAAAATTTGAGAAGGTAACCAGATTCTGAATGGCTGTGTGCTTTAAAAATACACTTGCTGAAAAAAAAAATCCAGTAGGGATTCTCACCAGAGATTCTGATAAGAAAGATTTCAGTATAAAATGGCCTTAAAATATTGCAATTGGGCAAAATGCACTGAGGTCGTTTTATAAAATGAAAGCTGAATCTAAATCAGTAATGTGATGACCCCAAAGCTCCTTCTGAAACACTGTAAACAGTCAGTGAAGTCTATATTCCTCATATTTCATAGCATCTCGTTCACCTTTGTTGTGGGTAAAGAGGGTCAAGCTCTGGATCTATTGCTATTGTTTCTCCTTCTGAACCTCCAATGCCATTAGCTGTGATAATTATACCATTCTCTAAAGACAGACAAGGATACGTGGGTTCTGAAAAAAAGGTATAGAAGGATGCCATCCTATTTTTCTGTAAAAATAAGGACTAGATTGTGTGCTAATCGTCTGTTCTGATCAAGGGATCAGCAGTCTTCCTGCTGTTCTGGGGAGAGAGTAACTTTTGCTGAGTCTGCACATAGCGCAGCATATATCTGCCAATGCGCTGGTGCAGTTATGCTGCCCAACACGGTGGCATGAGAAATGGAGCCAAGACTCTGTCCATCCCCCCCCCCCCCACCACCACCACCAAGTTGACTTATAGGGGAGCACAGAGGTGGCTCTGAAGAGAATGCTTACTTTTACTACCTTGCGTGGCTGTGTGAGCCAGGGCAAAGTAATGTGCTAAAACTCAGATTACCAAACTCAGTAGCCTAAAAGTAGGACCATTAATCCACATGCTGTTGCACTTACGAATTTTGTTCTTTTGAGAGATTTTACTTTCTGCAGCTATATTGGAATCATAGAAACGTAGGGCTGGAAGGGACTTCGAGAGGTCATCTAGTCCATCCTCCCACACTGAGAAAACATTAAGTATACCTAGATCTCTTCAGACAAGTGTTTGTTTTATGTGTTCTTAATAACCTCCATTGATGAAGATTCCACAGCCTTCCCAGGCAACTGTGTATAGGGAATCTCTCTCAAACTAAGGAACACTTCAAAACCAAAAAACTTTTAAAGTATGACCACTCTACTGAGGGATCTAAGACCTAAATAAAAGGGGCATAATTTTCAGAGTTGCTACATTGCACAGAAGGCTAATAATTGAACCGCTTTAATTTATATATCCAACTTCAGGCAACCAATTAGAAAAATGTAACCTAACTCTTCAGTGACTTATGGTGACCTTTCTGAACAACTGGCAATAAATAAAATCTTTACAGCACGTCATCGAAAATTCTGTTTTTCTTACATATTTATTTCCTTATGTTAGGTTCTTTGGTATTATTTATTTATTTACTTACTTATTTTTAGTTTGAAGTACTTCAGGGCTTGATTTCAAAAGAGTTCAAGGTCAAATTTTCCAGTGCCCTGAATGCCCAACTTAATTCTGGGACCTCCATGACAGCTGAGCTCATATGAACACAGTGAGGGTAACCAACAATCGGAATAATTTACCAGAGGTTGCGGGGGATTCTCCATCACTGGAAATTTTTAAATCAAGATTGAATGTTTTTCCTAAAGATCTGCTCTCATTCAAACAGGAATTGTTTCAGGGAATGTATGAAAACCTGGCTATCTTTGTGGGAGTTGAACACTTTGGATAATTTGGCCCTTATTGTTTCATCACTGTGTCCAAAGTAACTGTTCTATCTTGTTGGATGTGACCAAACTCTTTCAAAGTCACCTGGCAAATTTTGGCACGAAAACCAAGACAATATAAAATAATCTTCTCCAATACAGTAACTCTTCACTTAACGTTGTAGTTATGTTCCTGAAAAATGCTACTTTAAGTGAAATGATGTTAAGCGAATCCAATTTCCCCATAAGAATTAATGTAAATGGGTGGGGGTTAGGTTCCAGGGAACTTTTTTCACCAGACAGAAGACATTATATACATATACAGTATAAGTGTTAAATAATTTAAACAAACAATTTAATACTGTACTCACAAATGATTATTGTGAAGCTTGGTTGAGGCAGGGGCGTAGCGGGGTTGGGGCACTGGGGCTTGCCCCACTCTGCCTGCCTGGCTTTTCAGCCTGGGAGTGGGTTCGGGGCATGGGCACTTGCCCTTCTCCGCCTGCTTGGTGCTCCCGCTGGGAAGCGGGGTCAGGGGCTTGCTTGCTCCCTGGCTGGAACACTGGCGGGAGGAGTGGGGCGAACCGAACAACCTTACAACGGAACATTGCATGACTTTAAATGAGTATATTCTCTAATAAAAAAAACGTGTTAACCGGGACTACTTTAAGTGAGGTGTTACTGTATATTAAAGGCATATGCATTATACACTGTGCGTGTAAACAGTGATGGGGAAAAAAGTTAGTATGTAAAAATATTTGATAGCAGTCAGTCCAAAATATATCAGACCCAACCACAATGACTCATACCAAATATTTCTTACTTAGTAGTTTCAATTAACTTTAAATACTATAGGATGCCAGTCTAGATGTACCGTCTGTTCCACTAGTGTAATCCAAGATGGTAGATTGTTCACAAGTTGGAATACACAGGCCAACATTACTTGACAAATATGAGCTGCTGTTGGGGGTACAGATGTGACTAAGGATTCCAAGAGATGAACTGATTCAGTATAACCTCTGGGTAACCTCTACCAACAGATTGCCTATGTAACTTCAAGCTGCCCCTCTCCCAGCAGAACCCCAGAGGAAGGGTGATAGAGGATGCACTGTCTTTCTTCATCTGGGGATAACTCATATATGCAGTTTGAGGGGCAACCCTCACACAGAGAGCTGCTGTACAGTTAGCGCCATCCTGTGCCAATGGAGGGCAACTTCAGTCTCACTGATTTCTGGAAAAATAGTTATTTTATTTTTCCCAGCACTAAGGCCTTGTCTTAATCTTTATCTTGTTCATAATTAACCAGTGTAGATGTGAATAGCATCCAGCTGATAAAAAGCAAGACACCCTGTCCAGATTTGCCATCTGAAGAAGTGGCATTTCAGAATTGACAGAGGTGAACAGAATATTCATTTATCTCCAGAACAGTGACTGTTTCCCTGAATCACAAATAAAGGTTACAAATGAAGGAATGCGGGAAATCCACCTCCAGATCACTGTTTCTTAAAGGATCTTTAAATAGAAACAAAAATGTCACTTTTATACACAATGCACTTCACTCCTTTCCCCTTTAATTTCTGAAAATGCTCAGCTTTATTATAAGGGTTAACACAGTCTATCATTTCTTGAATAATAACCTTAAACAAATACCAAATGCAAAGGTCTACAATTATTTTTGCCTCAATGCATCATTTAAGTCCTACTTAATAACTTCATTTTCAGTTAGAAAGAATGGAATTCAGTAACTGCAGGGGCAAATACTGATCCCATCACCACAGGCATCTTGTTTGTTCTGCCAGCTGTGTTTGGAGGAGAGGACAGATGCCTGGAAACAATGCAAAGCATACACTGGAGCCCAGCTCTGGGAAGTGGAGGGGGGTGTTCTTTCCACGGCACTAAAAGTGTGGGTCTAAGACAATATGAGGACAGCTTCAGGATTAGGGACAAGAATGGAGCAGATTCACAAATAACTATGCCCAGTATCCCCATGTAACAGGGTGTTACTTGGCCCTCCTTCCTTCTGCCACTGCTGAGCCCACAAACCAGCCAGAGACCTCTGCGTTGGTGCAATCACCCGTGATCTTTATTCACAGTGTGCTTTCCAAGCATCTTTTAGCTACAAACAGCTTCAGTATTACAGCCGCAAGGACTGCTAGCTCCTGCAGCCAGCAGAGAAGAGCTCCGGCTTCCTCTGATTCTCTGGCTCCTCCCTTTCCTTCTTCTTGGCTTCTTTCCTGCCAGTCTTTATGTAGCTCCTGGCTAACGAGGCCGGCAGCTGTTCCCCGTTTGCCAATCCGGCCTGGACTTACTCAGCCTGCCCCAATTCCCCTTTCTCGACTGGAGCTGAGGTGACAGGAGCCTGGCTGAGATTTCCTTAGCCAGCGCCCTGTCACATCCCACAACGGAGAGCGAACTCAGGAGTTGAGGATACTGTTTCTACGCTACTTTCAGGACAAAGTGGCAAAGTGGCTCTGCTGCTGCTCCACAGCCCGTGTGCACGGCTCCCTGCCCCTGGCCCGCTCACAACATCTCAATGCACAGCCACTGCAGCAGGGGCAGGATGCGTCCCTACATGAAAAATACTTAAATTTTTACCTGGCTCCCATGTCAAAAGGAATTACCTGCTTCTGCTTTGCTGAGCTGGTGGTCACTAAGAATATTCGGTAAGTCACATGGCTGCTGACAGGGACGGCCAAACTTACACACTTAATCATGATGAGATTTAAAGGGGAACACTGTCGTTATTCACAAGGGGTGAGATCCACTTCCCCTGCAGAACGCCTGTGGACTTGAAGTGTGAAGCAATAGGGGCAGCCCAAAGCAAGGATGAGGGAATGCTCTGCAGACACCTTCAGCTGCTGTTTCAGCTCATGTGCCACAGCCTGTCCACATGAGTTATGCGGGCTTCTCAGACCCACTGTGCTGGTGCTCAGACAGCAGACCTGCTGCACAGCCCATGTGCAGGGCTTGAGAGGTGCAGGGGGGCTTGCGTCAGGCAGCCCTCCAGAGAGAGCCGTCCCTTGGGTAGGGCGAATCGGGGCGACCGCTCTGGGTCCCACGCTTTGAGGGGGTCCCGTGGGCCAGTGCGGTTGGCTGGCACAGTCAGTCACGGAAGAGACATGGAAAATCCCTCACTTCTGCCCCAGCCTCACCCACTCCAGGTCTTGTGCTTTGGGGGGCCCCGCGGGCCGGTGCAATCGGCTGTCATGGTCGGTCTCAGAAGAGACAAATCCGTCACTTCTGCCCCGGCCCCGAACCCCGCTAGGGATGGCTCTGCCTCCAGATGCCAATTTATTTCAAGTCAAGTCTATTCTGTTTAGTTTTATAACATAATTTCTGCTTGTGGGGTTCATTTTTTGTTGCTGCAAGATTTTTCACTCCTTCTAAGACCTCACGCATGACAAGGCAAATGTTTATTGTCATCATGATAGACCTGGGCCTACTTAAGTAACAGTGGTCAGAGTTAAAATGTGTTATTTGACCTTTTTATTGGTAGACAAGAAAGTTCTGGTTTGAGCAGATATCCTTATACTT
The DNA here is from genome assembly GCF_965140295.1 of Lepidochelys olivacea. Taxonomy (NCBI): domain Eukaryota; kingdom Metazoa; phylum Chordata; order Testudines; family Cheloniidae; genus Lepidochelys; species Lepidochelys olivacea. The sequence continues at coordinate 20,499,651 of NC_140413.1, forward strand.
AGAAAGGTTAATCCTGCTGCAACTGGTAATATCTCGTCTAGTGGTAAGATTGTGAAAGAAAACAGGTTTCATGTAACTGTGGCTGTTTGAGTCAGGGTTGTTTTGTCATTGTTTCTGGGTTTATATGGAAAATAATTTGGCCCATTGTTTGTGAAATGCCTTCAGTATAGAATTTGCCATATAAAAAAACAAATTTTACCCTACTCTTTAGATCCTCATCGGGTTAGGTCTGAATTTGGTCCTATATCCTCTAGATCCGTGGTGCCCAAACTTTTCCTGTCATGCCCCTGACCCCCATTACTGGACAGCCAAGGCTTCCTGAGCAGCAGAGTTTGGGCTTAAGGTGGAGCTGGGGGGAGAACTGGGGATGGAGGAGCAGACCTGTGTCTGGGGCTGGAGCTGGGCTGGGGACAGAGCAGGGGGCAGAGTGGAGCTGCATCTGGAGGTGGAGTTGGTCTGGGAGCAGAGCAGGGCTGGGTGGCACTCCCTCCCTGCCTCCCATGGGGGCTGCCCTGGGTCCCACTGTGCACCCTCCTACATGTTCCTCCATGCCCCCTTTTGGGGCATGCCCCACAGTTTGGGAACCATTGCTCTAGATTAATCCTCCATTGGACTCTGGAAAATAACTGACTACGGACAACTGGCCAATTCAGACCTTGTGTGAACAATTGCAGCTTGGCTGAAAATAGCCCTCTAGTTTTTGTCACACTTGTGCACTAACCACATATCTGAGGTTTTATAAGGTCTCCTGCTACCATGGTAACTGCATCTAGACACAAGGACTCCTTAGCTGCCTTTTAACTAAGGTACAGTAAAGACCAAGCTGTCCAACAGGAAAAAAACTGTTATCTAATGGGAGAATAGAAGTGTTGCTAGAATCTCTAATTGTTTCCCCTGATCCAAATAGAACAGGTAAATTAGGTGAAAATAGTCCACACGTGATTTATATGGTTTCTGCTTGGGACAGGCTCACTGTTTTAAAAGGATGCTTGCAACCTGTACAGCATTTAACTGCACAGGACACAACACAAAGACTCTCTTTGCTCCAATTACAACTATTTTAGATAGTACATGCTACAGCAATCAGAGTTGTACAAGCTATAATGCTTATTTTCAAAGCGTCTGAGCCTAAAATTAGATATTTTATTTTCAAGTTAAATAAATAGCATCCAGCATTGATAACGCTACAAATCGCTATATAGAATGTGATAATTGTCTATTGAAATGGCTTAGGGCCAGATACTGACACCTTTACAGAGGACTAAATAGTTCTTTACTGCACAAGTAGTCCTATTGATTTCAGTGTGAGTAAAGATATTGCAGTCTAGCCCTTAATCATTCTACATTATGTCTTTATTATTTTTAAAGTTAGGTTTCCAAATTTATATTTAGGCACTCAAGAAAAGCAGGCTGATTTTCAGAGGTGCTGAGAACCCATTGACTTCAGCATTGTGGCTGCCTACAATCTCTGAAAACCAGGACACTTTTTAAGGGGCTTGCATACAGAATTAAATCCCTAATTTTATGCTCTGAAATTCAGTGTCGCAACGGGGGATTCAAGAATGAATGATAAATCCAGATTACTAGATCCCTAGCTCCAGATCACCAGCATTTAATATTGGCCACTCAATATATCTAATACAGATCTTTTCTCTAAATCTCTGCCTGCCTGCTGCATCACTCTACTCAACTCCTACTGAAGTTGAGGGTACTTAGCACCTTGCAGAATAGGGCCTGGACAAATTATTGTATCTGAGCTTTGCTCTGAAAAGCATTTTAACTGCTTTCATCTCAAAAACACAGCAATTGTTTCATCTTTCACAGGTACAAGATATGAATGTGATGAATGATGTATAACGGAGTTATACAATATATGTTTCACATATCCTTTATTAACTATGATACTGTATATAATTAATACACACACAACAACCATGTTTAAAAAACATCATAAAGGCTGCAAAGTTAAGTGCTCAAAAGTGCCAGAATTAAGGTCGCCTGTGCAACTTTAATTCAGCCCCTTTGTGCATATGAGTAAAAATAGTCTTTAATTACATGATGAAATACTATTTTTCCATGTAAAAAGAAAAGGAAAACACAATGCCATCCACAGCCTCAGAAACAACTCTGACATCATAATCAAAAAGGCTGACAAAGGAGGTGCTGTTGCTATCATGAATAGGTCGGAATATGAACAAGAGGTTGCTCGGCAGCTCTCCAACACCACTTTCTACAAACCATTACCCTATGATCCCACTGAGTTACCAAAAGCAACTACAGCATTTGCTCAAGAAACTTCCTGAAAAAGCACAAGATCAAATCCGCAAAGACACACCCCAGGAACCCCGACCTGGGATATTCTATCTACTACCCAAGATCCATAAACCTGGAAATCCTGGGCGCCCCATCATCTCAGGCATTGGCACCCTGACAGCAGGATTGTCTGGCTATGTAGACTCCCTCCTCAGGCCCTACGCTACCAGCACTCCCAGCGACCTTCGAGACACCACTGACTTCCTGAGGAAACTTCAATCCATCGGTGATCTTCCTGATAACACCATCCTGGCCACTATGGATGTAGAAGCCCTCTATACCAATATTCCACACAAAGATGGACTACAAGCCGTCAAGAACACTATCCCCGATAATGTCACGGCTAACCTGGTGGCTGAACTTTGTGACTTTGTCCTTACCTATAACTATTTTACATTTGAGGAGAATGTATACCTTCAGATCAGCGGCACTGCTATGGGTACCCGCATGGCCCCACAGTATGCCAACATTTTTATGGCTGATTTAGAACAACGCTTCCTCAGCTCCCGTCCCCTAAAGCCCCTACTCTAGTTGCGCTATATTGATGACATCGTCATCATCTGGACCCATGGAAAAGAAGCCCTTGAGGAATTCCACCATGATTTCAACAATTTCCATCCCATCATCAACCTCAGCCTGGTCCAGTCCACACAAGAGCTCCACTTCCTGGACACTACAGTGCTAATAAACAATGGTCACATTGAACACCACCCTATACGGGAAACCTACTGACCGCTATTCCTACCTACATGCCTCCAGCTTTCACCCTGACCAGACCACACGATCCATCGTCTACAGCCAAGCTCTGCAATACAACCACATTTGCTCCAACCCCTCAGACAGAGACAAACACCTACAAGATCTCTGTCAAGCTTTCTTACAACTACAATACCCACCTGCGGAAGTGAAGAAACAGATTGATAGAGCCAGAAGAGTTCCCAGAAGTCACCTACTACAGGACAGGCCTAACAAAGAAAATAACAGAACGCCACTAGCCATCACCTTCAGCCCCCAACTAAAACCCCTCCAACGCATTATTAAGGATCTACAACCTATTCTGAAGGATGACCCAACACTCTCACAAATCTTGGGAGACAGGCCAGTCCTTGCCTACAGACAGCCCCGCAACCTGAAGCAAATACTCACCAACAACCACATACCACACAACAGAACCACTAACCCAGGAACCTATCCTTGCAACAAAGCCCGTTGCCAATTGTGCCCACATATCTATTCAGGGGACACCATCACAGGGCCTAATAACATCAGCCACACTATCAGAGGCTCGTTCACCTGCACATCCACCAATGTGATATATGCCATCATGTGCCAGCAATGCCCCTCTGCCATTTACATTGGTCAAACTGGACAGTCTCTACATAAAAGAATAAATGGACACAAATCAGATGTCAAGAATTATAACATTCATAAACCAGTCGGAGAACACTTCAATCTCTCTGGTCACGCAATCACAGACATGAAGATCGCTATCTTACCACAAAAAAACTTCAAATCCAGACTCCAGCGAGAAACTGCTGAATTGGAATTCATTTGCAAATTGGATACTATTAATTTAGGCTTAAATAGAGACTGGGAGTGACTAAGTCATTATGCAAGGTAGCCTATTTCCCCTTGTTTTTTCCTACCCCCCCACCCCAGATGTTCCGTTAAACTTGGATTTAAACTTGGAGAGTGGTCAGTTTGGATGAGCTATTGCCAGCAGGAGAGTGAGTTTGTCTGTGTGTGTGTGGGGGGGGGGGGGTGAGAAAGCCTGGATTTGTGCTGGAAATGGCCCACCTTGATTACCATGCACATTGTAGGGAGAGTGGTCACTTTGGATGAGCTATTACCAGCAGGAGAGTGAGTTTGTGTGTGTATGGGGATGTGGGGGGGGGGGTGAGAAAACCTGGATTTGTGCTGGAAATGGCCCACCTTGATTATCATACACGTTGTGAAGCGAGTGGTCACTTTGGATGGGCTATTACCAGCAGGAGAGTGAGTTGGGGGGGGGGGGGCGGAGGGTGAGAAAACCTGGATTTGTGCTGGAGATGGCCCAACTTGATGATCACTTTAGATAAGCTATTACCAGCAGGACAGTGGGGTGGGAGGAGGTATTGTTTCATGGTCTCTGTGTGTATATAATGTCTTCTGTAGTTTCCACGGTATGCATCCGATGAAGTGAGCTGTAGCTCACGAAAGTTCATGCTCAAATAAATTGGTTAGTCTCTAAGGTGCCACAAGTCCTCCTTTTCTTTTTGCGAATACAGACTAACACGGCTGTTACTCTGAAACCTATTTTTCCATGTGTTGCCCAGACAGACCCACAGCCCCAGTCTCTCTGCAAAACTCCCAGTTTCCTCCCACCAGCCTCCAGTCCCAGTATTCCCCCCCAAGGCTCCTTGTGCCAGTCTTCTCCCATTATCCAGATATGGCTCTTGTCCCTTCTGCATTTGATTTGGACATGTTCCTGCCTGTATGCTGCTCCCTAATTTAATGTCTGGTGCTGAGACCAGATCCAGCATTGCCTGAAGCAGACAAGCACTGCAATGGCAGCAAAAGTGTTGCTCAACCCCACAAAGGATCATGCTCAGTGTGGATGGAATCTTAGGAGAATTTAGCTTTGGAGCTCTAGCAAGTATCTGCTGAGCATGTGCAACCTGTGATTTTTTAAAGACTTATAAATAACCCAATTTGGACAGATTTTCATGGGGACAGCACAAGGCACATCCCTGACACAAAGGCCACCCATCTGACAAATTTCAAGCCCCTAGTCCAAAGCATAAGGACACCAAAGTTTCTCAAAGCAAAGGTTGCCAAAATTTTTGTCACATGGGCTAACCAATGTATTCTTTCCCTAGACTTGTTTTTGGAAGCAGCTGAACTGTTTTGGTTAAAGTTTTCCAAAACAATTCATCCTGAAGCAAACACTTGGCATAGCCAATTTTAGCTCAAACTGCTCAAGTTTTCCAAAATTGTATGCAACTGAAATCAGGGTTTTATAATGGAAAGTGTCAGTCAATCTCAATAAAAGGTGGTGCTGCCAGCCACACCTATATAAGATAACTCTTAATACAAATAAAAAATAAAGAATCACACACAACCTCCATCTTCCCCTCACACTTGCAAAAATAAAAGTGTGTGATGCTGTGTACAAGAAAGGTGGCCATTTATCTCACTGTTGTTACCGCTGCTACAGATTTACTGTAAATCTTGTACAAAGTAGGTCATGTAAGGTATCAATAGAAAAGTTATAAATTACTAAGTATGATTATCTTGTTTATATGCATGTATCATCTTTGTATCTGAAGTTATGAATATTGGCTACATACGTATATCTTAAACATGTGTTTTATTTGTGGGTGACATCCCCCAGATAGATTTACATCAGGGCTAGACATTTATGTGTTGATGGCCCATTAAGTACACTCACAATAGGCCATTGAAGAATGTCATCCCACCCAGTAGGTCTTCCTGTGGTTGCCTCAGAAAGCAAAGAGCAAATGGTCACCCCTTGTGATTCAGCAAAACATGAAGGGGCACGTGATATGCTCATGTGACCCTGGGTTCCATCTTGGGTCAGTAACTTTCCATACACCAGGGCTCTGGGCTTTGTTTGGGACAGAAAGTTTCCATGCACGTGGCAGAGGATATAAAATATACCTGAGATCACTATTTTGCCTCTTTCCTGCTCTAATTTTCTGGACTGTGGATTTAAAACTAAAAGGAGTTTCCTGAACTATGGACTGAGGAACTTCCAATCTTTTGGAAGTTACCAGAGAGACTTTTGCAAGTCAGCAGTCTATTCCATCATTGCTACAAAGCTGGTATAAGGCTGGTATAAGGAATCAACTGTGTGTATATGATCTTTTAATCATTTATAACTCTCTTCTTTTATTAATAAATCTTTAGTTAGTTTACTAAGGATTGGCTGACAGCATGATATTTGGGTAAGATCTGAGATACATATTGACCAGGGGATAAGTGTCTGACCCTTAGGGATTAGCAAGAACCTCACATATGGTGAAATGGGTTTTCAATAATCTCTCACTATTAGACTTCTCAAAGCTTTGAGATGAAAAGTGGAATGAAGCAAGGATGTGTTCTTGACCCTACACTCTGTGGACTCTTCTTCTTGGTACTCTTGAACTGTGCGTTTAAGGACAAGAAAGATGGAGTGTATCTCCACACAAGATTAGATGGGAAACTCTTCAACCTGTCCCAACTTAAGTCAAAGACCAAAGTCTAAAAGGTGCTAATCAGGGAACTTCTATTAGCTGATGATGCTGCCCTCATAGCTCACAATGAAGATCTACTACAAGAACTCATGGACCGCCTTTCAAGTGCCTGGCAGGCATTTGCTGTCATCAGCAGCATCAAGAAAATGGTTGTATTATTTCCATAAGATCCTTCAATTACCTTAGATGCAAACCAGCTAGAAGTAGACCAAAAGTTCAGCTATTTAGGTTCTACAGTGACCACCAACCTCTCACTAGATGAAGAACTAACTATTCACATTGGAAAAGTTGCCACCATCTTTAGCAAACTAACTAGAACAGCATGGAGCAACTCAAAGCTTACCATCAAGACCAAAATGCTAATGTACCAAGCTTGCGTCTCATGTATGGTGGGGAAACATGGACAACTTATGCTCATCAGGGGAAAAGGTTAAACAGTTTCTGCCTATGTTTTTTATGCTGCATACTCAACACCAAATGGCAAGATAAAGTCACCAATGCAGAGATTCTTCAATGGGCAAATTTACCAAGTGTGACAGTCCTGCTCAAGCAAAGATGATGACTGTGCTGGCTGGGCCATCTGAGTAGGTTGAAAGACGGACGCATACACAAGGACATACTACACAGGGAGCTATCAGAGGGAACAACAACAACAGTATGTCCCAAGCTTTGCTATAAAGACACATGCAAGCGAGATACAAAGGAATTTGGAATTGATCCTGACCAATGGGAAATCTTGGCAAGGGATCATAACAAGTGGTGCCATCGTTTCCATCAAGGTATCAAAGCCCATGACAGAAGCTGGATGCTACAGCTTGAAGAGAAAAGAGCCTGTAAGAAGCATGCAGCTCCCAACTAAGATACAGACATTAGCAATAATTGCCAAAGATCATACAAATCTCGGATTGACCTATTCAGTCACATGAGACATTGTAAACTATTTACATCATAGACTGCAATTCCCACTGTCTCTCGCAGACGAAAGGATGTCAACAGACTAGACTTGGTTGTCTGAATGGAAACCAAGGGCTGGAATTTCTAAAGGAGGTTGTGTTTGGCTTCTTGTTAACTAGTGGGTACTGCAGAAGCTCTTTTGTTATGGGCTTGATTAATCTAATTATAGAATAAATCGCCAGTTTGGGGGGATTGGCTGCCCTGATTCTTCCATTCTCAGTGTGGTCCACCATCCCAGTCAATTTGTCACATAGTGACTGACAAGCTGGGATGTAAATCTACAGGGCTCCAGCATATCGTGTGCTAACTATCTGTGTGAACCCTGTTGAGGTGCGCTAAAAGCTCCCTACTATGATTTGACATGCTTCAGTAGGTCAAGAAAGTTGAGAAAAATATAAGACAGAGAATTAAGTATGTCTTTATCCACTAAAAAGAACACATTTAATCACTAGAGGTAGGCAGAAATTGTTCATTAGAAAGGCTTTAGAGGATTTTATATGGCTTGTTTCCCATATGTAAACATTACATTAAAGGAGCAATTCAAACTCCTTTAGCACCCTTAGATGCAGCGCATCCGGCCCCATGGACTTGTGCTCGTCCAGCTTTTTTAAATAGTCCCGAATCACAGAGGGCTGGTCACCTCCTCCCCAGGTTGTACTGCCCAGTGCAGCAGTCTGGGAGCTGACCTTGTTTATGAAGACAGAGGCAAAAAAAGCGTTGAGTATATTAGCTGTTTCCACATCCTCTGTCACTAGGTTGCCTCCCTCATTCAGAAAGGGGCCCACACTTTCCTTGACTTTCTTCTTGTTGCTAACATACCTGAAGAAACCCTTCTTGTTACTCTTAACATCTCTTGCTAGCTGCAACTCCAAGTGTGATTTGGCCTTCCTGATTTCACTCCTACATGCCTGAGCAATATTTTTATACTCTTCCCTGGTCATTTGTCCAATCTTCCACTTCTTGTAAGCTTCTTTTTTGTGTTTAAGCAAGGATTTCACTGTTAAGCCAAGCTGGTCGCCTGCCATATTTACTATTCTTTCTACACATCAGGATGGTTTGTTCCTGTAACCACAATAAGGATTCTTTAAAATACAGCCAGATCTCCTGGTCTCCTTTCCCCCTCATGTTATTCTCCTAGGGGACCCTGCCCATCAGTTTCCTGAGGGAGTCAAAGTCTGCTTTTCTGAAGTCCAGGGACCATATTCTGCTGCTCTCCTTTCTTCCTTGTGTCAGGATCCTGAACTGGACCATCTCATGGTCACTGCCTCCCAGGTTCCCATCCACTTTTGCTTCCCCTACTAATTCTTCCTGGTTTGTGAGCAGCAGGTCAAGAAGAGCTCTGCCCCTAGTTGGTTCTTCCAGCACTTGCACCAGGACATTGTCCCCTACACTTTCCAAAAAACTTCCTAGACTTTCTGCACTGCTGTATTGCTCTCCCAGCAGATATCAGGGTGATTGAAGTCTCCCATAAGAACCAGGGCCTGCGATCTAGTAACTTCCATTAGTTGCCAGAAGAAAGCCTCGTCCACCTCATCCCCCGATCCGGTGGTCTACAGCAGACTCCCACCACGACATCACCCTTGTTGCTGACGCTTCTAAACTTAATCCAGAGACTCTCAGGTTTTTCTACAGTTTCATACTTGAACTCTGAGCAGTCATACTGCTCTCTTACATACAATGCAACTCCCCCACCTTTTCTACCCTGCCTGTCCTTCCTGGACAGCCTATGTCCAACCATGACAGCACTCCAGTCATGTGAGTCATACCACCAAGTCTCAGTTATTCCAATCACATCATAATTCCTTGACTGTGCCAAGACTTCCAGTTCTCCCTGCTTGTTTCCAAGGCTTCTTGCACTTAAGATAGGCACTTAAGAGAACTTGCTGATCATCCCACTTTCTCAGTATGAGGCAGGAGCCCTCCCCTCTTGCACTTGCCTGTTCGTGTTTCCTCCCGGTAACCCACTTCCTCACTTATCTCAGGGCTTTGGTCTCCTTTCCCCGGTGAACCTAGTTTAAAGCCCTCCTCACTAGGTTAGCCAGCCTGCTTGTGAAGATGTTCTTTCCTCTCTTCGTTAGGTGGAGTCCGTCTCTGCCTAGCACTCCTCCTTCTTGGAACACCATCCCATGGTCAAAGAATCCAAAGCCTTCTATCCGACAGCATCTGCGTAGCCATTCGTTGACTTCCATGATTCGACGGTCTCTACCCAGGCCTTTTCCTTCCACAGGGAGGATGGATGAGAACAGCACTTGTGCCTCAAACTCCTTTATCCTTCTTCCCAGAGCCACGTAGTCTGCCATGATTTGCTCAAGGTCAATCTTGGCAGAATCATTGGTGCCCACGTGGAGAAGTAGGAAGGGGTAGCGATCCGAGGGCTTGATGAGTCTCGGCAGTCTCTCCATCACATTGTGACTCCTAGTTCCTGGCAAGCAGCAGACTTCTCAATTTTCCCAGTCTGGGTGGCAGATAGATGACTCAGTCCCCCTGAGGAGGGAGTCCCCTACCACCACCACCTGCCTCCTTCTCTGGGAGTGGTGGTCGCGGAACTCCCTTCCATAAGACAGTGCATCTCATGCCTTCCAATCAGCGGAGTCTCCTTCTGTTCCCTTCCCTCAGATGTATCATCTAGTCCACTCTCTGCATTAGTACCTGTGGAGAGAACATGAAAACGGTTGCTTACCTGTATCTGCATTGCTGGTACATGAACGCTCCCCTTTCTTCTTCTGGAGGTCACATGCTGCCAAATTTCTTCACTGTCCTTCTGTCCGCGCTGTGCAGCCTGCTCTGAATCTTCAGAATGTTGTGCCCATAGAAGCATATCCTGACATCTGTCTAGGAAATCTTCAGTTTCTCTTATGTAATGCAGGGTTGATACTTTTTTCTCCAGACCTTGAACCTTCTCTTCCAATATGGAGACCAGCTTGCACTTTGTACAGACAAAGTAGCTTCCGTTCTGTGGAAGAAAGACAAACATGGCACATCCTGTGCAGGTAACAACAGCTGAACACTCCACCCATATTTACCTTCCTTCTCCAAGCTTCCTCAGGTGTTGTAGTAACTACTCAGAGAAGCCTACAAGATGAAAGCCTCAGTGGGTTCTTCCCAGGCGAACTCTCTCTGTTAGCCTCTCCGCTATCTGCCGTTCAGCTGGTTCGCAGCTGACTGGCTTTTTATAACAGTAAGGCCCACTCAAGGCTCACCTGGAACAAAGCACTCCCAATTCACACTTTTCAAACAATCAAGCACACGGTCAAACTGACAAACTGTCCCCGCAACAGACACTCAGATACTCACCAACACAGCCCCCTAATGCAGCACTTAGCTTACCTCCTCTCGGACAGATTGATGTAGCTTAAAATTCCATCTTTTCAACAGGAAGAGAGTGTCATATTTGATATGAACTCACTGCTATTCAATGGAATTCACCCCTGCAGGGGAGGAAATTTACTCCAGGATAGGTGGGATTTTAAGGCTCATGTCTGAGCCATGTGGGCTTCCCTCTGTGGTAGTAAGTTAGGTAGTTCCAACACTTTCCTTGGGAAAGAGACCCTTCCTGCAGCCTTTGGGAAGGCAGGAATTCACTCAGAAATCACACCAACACCTGTATCAGAAATAGTCACCTTGATGAGCAAACACACAGTCCCTGTGCTCCCCAGCATCAGCCTCTCCATGAACAATCAGGGGCTCCTTCCCTTTGGGCTCTGGCTGATCCTCATGTCCATTGCATGCTTCAAGGTGCCACACCCTCAGACTGCTCCCTAGGCCTGTTCAGTAGCGTGAAGTTCAGTCTCAGCCTGCTATATCCCAGCAACACAAGTGCATTCTCAGCAGCCCTCTTGGCTCCTTCCTCAGTCACAGGATAGCTTGCAGCAGGAAGCCAGGGTGGGATTTCCTGCCAGCTCACTAGCCAGCCAGCGCTCTGTGAAGGTGGAAAGACCAGTTTCACCTGTTTGCTCATCCCCCTGACAGTCAGAGCAGGGCCAGTTTTACTAACACTGTTGCTGATCTGTGTCATGGGGCTCCATACCTGTGTGTTGCTACTCCCAGAACGGTGTCTGGAAAGGAAGCTTCTCTTAGTTCATGCCTCCCTGATAGTAAGGAGTGATGTGAGATTGAACTGGAGTGAATAATGCAGATGCTCCAGACCAATGCCTCCCTCTGCCTGGGAATCTGCAAAGCCCTTCTGTAACAGTGTTGGTCCTCTACGGACCAGGCTGGGATATTTCAGGAACAAGACACGGCACAGTTAGGGCCATTCTCCCAAGAATGCATATTGCTGGCCAGGAAACTTTCTTTTCTTATGGATCTCCTAAGATTCACAGAGGCCCTGTGTCTTCACACTGGCTTATTCCCCCCACACCTTACCCCTTCTTCCATGGCTGCACAGATCTATAGCTAACATAAGAACTAACCTCTTTACTGGCTCCCATCCCTTGTAATGTGCAAAGATGCACCATGCAAGGGGAATATAACAGAAGATGATGTTGGCTGGGTCAGCAATATGTAGCTTACGGATGATGTTGTGAACAGCCATGCTACAGCATGCCTTTTACCCTCCTACCTGACTTGCCCCGTGTTGCTGTGGAGCTTCAGTTCCTGTGGCGGGGCTTCTGAGGAGCTGGAAGACAGTGCAGCTGATTAGCATTTCACCCTTTCCCTGTATTTTGGCTCAGATGCTGTGGAGCTGGGATTTCTGTGGTCCCAGAGTGGGTGGTGAAGATGCTAAAAATAGTGAATTATTTGTCCAGTGGGAAAGAAAATCAGTTTACAAGCATAACAATTAATTATACATTATTATCTAGGATTATGTACTGCTAGGAATGACAAGTTAAGGGTTTTTCAGGATATGCTGGACTTAAAATCAATAAAATAATTACTTGATTCAGAATTATGTACCAGGCTAATTAATTATCTTCAATATATTTTATCCATATTGCATAATAAGCTAATGATATAATTAGGAATAAATTAATCACTCCTGCTTTTTTTTCTCTTTTATATAGAACAAAAATATCTTTTGTAGAATGTTTATTTTAATGCCAGTCACAACCCTGATTGAAAGAATTAGTTAAACAAACCTTTGTAAACATAGCTAAACTAACTAAGAACAATAATAATTATGCCCTGAGCATCATACCTGCTATCTTTTGAGGTCCAAAATTCCAGTGCAAAGTCACCCATCTCATCCACTAGGCAAAGCAAGACCTGGTACAGGTACCCGGGCAGCTTTTGGAGATTAGAATAGAGGGCTTGATCCTTTACCATTAATGTCAATGCAAGTTTTTGTACTGACTTGAATGGAAGCAGGGTCGCAACCAGAATGCTTTATATTGCTAGCCATTTTCAGTCACATTTGAGCAGATAGGCATGTATAAAGAGGATTATGATGGTGTGATAAATTGGCAAAGGTAGCTTCAAAATGCTGATCCTTAATTCTGAATGTGACAAATTGTAAAAATTCAAGTTACTAGTCATTCTTTTTTTTTTTTTTTAGTTGTAACAATTTTTTCCAGCAAACAAAAGTGGCTTTTTGACCGAAATGAAAATATTTGAGCAATATTTTCAATTTGGTCTGAATTTTGGACCAAAAATAAATAAATTGAGAATTGAAAAGTATGAAGGGTCATTTTTCTAATCCCTTGTTCACTGAGAAGGACTTCAGTGTTCCAGCCTCTAACATTAAGAAACATATTTGTCATTTTAATATCACATGCTTTTGGTTAGTATTACAATTAATGAAACTATTATCCTTTACATCTAGAGAGATGCCCTAGTACACCTCTCATCCATCCCTGTCTTATCCTCCTTGGTGCCTGGTAGGAATCATCTCATGTCCAACTTACTAGTTGGTGCACTGAACAGATGGTTGGTCACTGTGATATCACTGGAGAAGGTAGTAGCTTCCACCCACACAGCACCAGCCATGCAGCTCTGTTGGGCACTCTCTGAAAGTCAGTGTATTCTTTGTGAAATTCTTAGCAGTAAGGGAATGGGAAAGAAACAGTAAAGTCTCAAAGTTGAAGATAGAGGTGAAGGGTGTATCATAATACTTAGCAAATACTCCTGCAAAGGACAGACAAATATATACAGTAATGGGGCAGATGGAAATACATTTAGTCAGGGTTGGATTTAGGGGCAGGAGACCCATGCGACTACCTGGGATGCTGGGCTTGTGAGGGCGCCGGGCTTGGGGTGCTGTTTTTGTTTTTAGAAACAAAAAGGAAAATAGAATGTTTGAAATAAAATGTTTCAAGTATTCCGTATGTGGATTCATGTTTCACTAACCTCCTGGAATGTTCTGGACAACTCTACTGGAAAAGGCCAAACAGAACGGTTTATGAATGTTTTGAATGAGAATAAAATAAAGCTTCAGGCGGGTCACAGCCAAGGCTATGACAAGGGTATGAACATGAAGATGCCATCACTGCTGTCAAAGAAATGGTGGAATGATTTAATTGGGGATGGGTCCTTTTTTGAGCAGGGGGTTGGACTAGATGACCTCCTGAGGTCCCTTCCAACCCTGATATTCTATGATTCTATGATTCTATGAAAAGTTAGGAGTTGAGCCTGTCATCAAGGAAGCTCATATTCACTGGAAGAAGAGACAGTTTGGTTACGAGGGCAGAGATGAGGTGATGGGAAGCTCAGGAGAAAAATCCAAGATGGAGCTTTTTTGCTCACTCATTGACACTGCTCGAGTATCCACAAAAGGTTTGGATAAATGAAGCACCACGAAATGACCTGGTTTTTTTTGGTATAACCTTAGTAAGCTGCCAGCGGACAGGAAAACACTCTTGAACAAGTGCATGGACCTTCACCAGATGCTGACACATGTCAAGGGGAATGTTCGGATGGCAATGAAAAGACCTCTATGTCGAACTGGACAACATCCATCACATTTTGCCACATGGGCAGCACTCTCCACTCCAAATTCTCCAATTCATTGATGATGCAGAACTGAAGGACGCTTTTCCTAATGTATGGATAGCTTTAAGGATTCTGCTCACTGTGCCAGTCACAGTCACAAGCCCCCCCCCCCCCGCTCCAGATTTGAAAGTATCTTTTCTCCTCATTGGTCATTTTGGTCAGGTGCCAGTGAAGTTATCTTAGCTTCTTAACCCTTTACAGGTGAAAGGGTTTTGCCTCTGGCCAGGAGGGATTTTATAGCACTGTATACAGACAGGTGGTTACTCTTCCCTTTATTTTTATGACATGCACCCAAATCACAGATAGGGTGAAAACACTGGCTGTGATTTCTTCCTGGAGCTCTAGGAGAAAACAGAGTTAATAAGACACGTGCGCCCCTAAATATACTACCAACTGTATAAAGACTAACAATATTTTCCACATCTCAAGGATGATTTTAACCAGTTGATTCTGGGAAACTTTCATGGGAGAGTGCATCAACCACTTTGTTAGAAGCTCCTGAGATATGTTGGATGTCGAAATCAAAATCTTGGAGAGCTAAACTCCACCAAATAAGTTTTTTTGTTATTTCCCGTGGTGGTATGAAGCCACTGTAGTGCAGCATAGTCGGTTTGCAGGTGGAAACGCTGTCCTCAAACGTATGGGCGTAGCTTTTCCAGAGCGTAGACAATGGCATAACATTCCTTTTCACTGATTGACCAGTGGCTTTCCCTCTCAGACAGCTTCTTGCTGAGAAACACGACAGGATGGAACTCTTGATTCTGTCCTTCCTGCATTAAGACTGCTCCCACACCATGCTCGGACGCATCTGTGGTTACTAGGAACGGTTTGTCAAAGTCTGGGGCCCTTAGCACAGGGTCAGACATGAGCGTCACTTTAAGCTGGTTAAAGGCCTTCTGACACTCTTCAGTCCACTGAACTGCATTTGGCTGTTCCTTTTTGGTTAGGTCTGACAGTGGGGCAGCGATTTGGCTGTATTGCGGTACAAATCGCCTGTAATATCTGGCCAAACCTAAGAAGGATTGGACCTGTTTCTTTGACTTTGGGACAGGCCACTTTTGGATAGTATCCACTTTGGCCTGTAGGGTGTTGATAGTTCCTTGACCCACCTGGTGTCCAAGGTAAGTCACTCTGTTAAGGCCTATTTGACACTTCTTAGCCTTAACAGTTAGTCCTGCCTCCCTTAGGCACTCGAAGAGTTTTTGTAGATGTTCCAAGTGTTCTGCCCAGGAATCCGAAAATATGGCCACATCATAAAGGTAGGCGACTGCATATTCTCCTAATCCCACTAGGAGACCATCTACAAGTCTTTGGAAGCTGACGGGTGCATTCCCCTGCCTGAAAGGGAGCACATTAAATTCATACAGCCCGACGTGTGGTGAAGGCTGACCTTTCCTTGGTGGATTCATCTAGCGGTACCTGCCAGTACCCCTTGGTTAATTCCAAGGTAGAGATGAACTGGGCCCGTCCCAGTTTCTCCAGTCGTTCATCTGTGCATGCCATTGGATAGTTGTCTGGGCGAGTTACAGCATTTAGCTTACGGTAGTCCACGCAAAAACATATCTCCCCATCTGGTTTGGGAACTAGAACCACTGGAGATGTCCATGCATTGCCAGAGGGGCGGATTACACCCATCTGTAGCATATCCTGGATCTCCAGGTCTATAGCAGTTTTAGCTAGAGGAGACACCCGGTAAGGTTGGGCTCTAATTGGGTGAGCATTACCTGTGTCAATGGAGTGGTATGCCTGTTCAGTCAGTCCTGGGGTGGCTGAGAACATTGGCGTGTAGCTAGTGCACAGCTCCTTGATTTGCTGTTGATGCATATGCCCAAGGGTCATGGAGAGGTTCACCTCTTCCACGCCACCATCACTTTTCCCTTCATCATAGACCCCTTCAGGCCACTCAGCATCATCTCTTCCCCGGGCTGTAAACTGACAAACTTTTAATTCTCTGGAATAAAAGAGTTTTAGAGAATTAATATGGTACACCTTAGGCTTTCGGTTGGAGGTGGGGAATGCTATGAGATAATTAACAGCTCCCAGGTGGTCTTGGACCGTGAATGGCCCTTCCCACAACGCTTCCATTTTATGGGCCTGGAGCGCCTTTAAGACCATGACCTGGTCCCCTACTTTGAAGGAACGCTCTCTGGCATGTTTATCATATCAGGCTTTTTGCTCTTTTTGAGCATCCTTTAGGTTTTCTTTAGGAAGGGCTAAAGAGGTTCGGAGGGTGTTTTCTAGGTTGGTTACAAAGTCCAGAATGTTAGTTCCTGAAGAAGGTGTAAACCCCTCCCATTGCTGCTTCACCAACTGTAATGGCCTCTTAACCTTGTGGCCACATACAAGTTCAAATGATGAAAACCCTAAACTGGGATCTGGTACAACTCTGTAGGCAAAGAGCAACTGCTGCAACACTAGGTCCCAATCATTGGAGTGCTCATTTTCAAATTTATGTGTCATGGCCCCCAAAGTTCCATTAAACTTCTCCACCAGGCCATTTGTTTGATGATGGTAAGGGGTGGCAACCAAGTGATTCACCCCTTGAGCTTCCCAAAGGCTTTCCATAGTTTCTGCCAGGAAATTAGTTCCTGCATCTGTGAGGATGTCGGAGGGCCAACCTACCCTGGCAAAATTGTCTGTTAGTGCCTGACACACACTTTTAGCCTTGGTGTTGCTTAGAGCTACTGCTTCCGGCCATCGGGTGGCAAAATCCATGAAAGTCAGTATGTACTGCTTTCCTCTGGGTGTCTTTTTTGGAAAAGGAACCAAAATATCCACAGCTACTCACTGAAATGAAACCTCAATGATGGGGAGTGACTGTAGAGGGGCTTTGAACCTGGTCTTGGGGTTTTCCCACTCTTTGGCATACCTCACAAGACCAGACATAGGTAGAAACGTCCTTGCCCATTCCTTCCCAGTGGAATGACTTTCCCAAATGGTCTTTGGTTCTGTTCACCCCAGCATGGCCACTAGGATGATCATGGGCTAAGCTCAAGAGCTTTACCCGGTACTTAGTTGGAACTATCAACTGTCTCTGAGGATGCCAGTCTTCCTGGTGTCCACCAGAAAGAATTTCCCTGAATAGAAGTCCTTTTTCTACAACAAACCTGGATCAATTAGAAGAGCTGAGAGGCAGTGTATTGCTCCGTGCCACCATTTCATCTGGCTTTCATCTGCTCCCTGTTTGGTCTGGAACTGTTCCCTTGGTGCTGGAGACATCAGTTCCTCATTGGACTGTGGACCTAGGCTTGGTCCCTCTTGAAGCAATGCAGGTTATGGGGCTGTTTCCGTTGACTGTGAACTGCTCTCTGATGGTGCACTATGTTGGGGTTCAGGCTCTGGCTGAGCCTCTTGTGTAGGGTTATCTGCTGCTGCCAGTGCAGGTTCAGTGGGGCCCTCTGGTGTTGGGTTTGCAAGCACTGGATTCAGTGCTGGCACTGGTTCTGGTGCTGCTTGTTCCACCAGTTCCGGTTCTTGGACTGGCTCTGTCTGGGTCTCTGTGACTGGATCCACTACTGCTATTGCTGACGTTGGCATGGGGGCCGGTTCCATCACCTCTGACCAGGTCCTGGTAGAAGTTTCCAGAATAGAGCTAGGTGTGACAGCTTGCTTAGCCTGGCTGCGGGTGACCATTCCCACCCTCTTGGCCTGCTTCACATGATTGGCCAAGTCTTCCCCCAACAGTATGGGGATGGGATAATCATCATAGACTGCAAAAGTCCACATTCCTGACCAGCCCTTGTACTGGACAGGCAACTTGGCTGTAGGCAAGTCAAAAGAGTTCGACTTGAAGGGTTGAATCATCATTTGGGCCTCTGGGTTGGTTAAGCTGGGGTCCACTAAGGATTGATGGATAGCCGACACTTGTGCTCCGGTGTCCCTCCACACAGTGACCTTCTTTCTTCCCACACTCACAGTTTCCCTCTGCTCTGAGGTTTATCTGGGAGGCATCTGGGCCTGAGGACCTCTGGTGTGATTCCGGTGCAATGAACTGTAATCTGTTGGAGTTCTTGGGGCAGTTGGCCTTTACATGCTCTGGCTCGTTACATTTAAAACATCCTCCAGCTGACGTGTCACTGGGGCGAGGTGGGTTGCTGGAGAATGGTGTGGTGGGATGATAAGGTGTCTGGAGTGTTCCTTGAGGTGTCGTTGGGGCCTTGGGCTGCCCCCAGTAGTAGGGTGTGGTCTGAGGTTGTTCCTTCTGGTATCCGCTCCTACTGCGACCAGGGTTGTTCCTCTCTCCTCCCTCCACCCATTTTATTCCAGTTTGCCCCACCTCTCTGGCGGTCTGGATCTGCTCATATTGATCAGCATAAGAAGCAAGACTTCCTGCTGAGTCCATTTTCTTATCCCATAAACACTGTTTTATATCATCCTTGGACATATTTAGGAATTGCTCCTGTATCATCAAATCCCGCATTCCTCCAAAACTAGACTGTGGTCTCTTTCCCTGTTCTTTGTTTAACACACTTGGTGGTGGCAACATATGGTTCAATGACAAGGCAAAGTTTGTACCTTGGGGAAGTTTTTAACCTAAGCTGGTAAGAATAAGCTTCGGGGTCTTTCATGCAGGTCCCCAGATCTGTTCCCTAGAGTTCAGGGTGGGGAAGGAACCTTGACACCTACTGTAACACTATTTAATACTGGTCCACCCTGTGTTGGATCACAGTTCAATATCTTGATCTTACAACATTTAATTTATTCTTAAGTTTGAAAAGTTTTTATAAGCTTAGAGGAAACAGTTATTTTATTTGTGTATATATGGCATGACTAAATACAGATTTACAGATCCTAGTGCGTAAATCATGTATCAAAGTCATGAAATGGGCTACAAATGCAATAAAAAATAAGGTTTAAAAGTTGAACAAATGGAGATGTAGGGGCATTGAAGACGCTCCTCACCCGGAGTGCCATTTGGCTGGCCCTGCATTCACTGATTAGGGTGTTAGTGCACATTTAAGGCCAAGGAACAGATTTTTTCAGAGAGGTGAATTTCCATGGCTAGGCAAATACATTATTTCTGGAAGACTAGCTTGGGAGTCAGGTAAACAATGCTTTCTACTTCATATATACATATATAGGGCTTTTTGCCAATGGCTCTCAAAGTAGTTTGCAAAAGTAATTGATTGAGCACCATAACCCTCTGTGAGATAGGCAATTATAACACTCATTTACAGCATAAACAAGAATTCAGCTTAACTGAATATCCCAAGGTTAATCAATATCAGAAACACAACTCAAGACTCTTGACTCTCAGTTCACGTCTGTATCCTCCAAACTACACTCTCTTCCACACTCATTTAAACTGGGCAGACCACAAATATGGTAAGTAGATTTATACCTGACTTACCCACTAACCACTCTCGTCATCTACTAGCTAGAATTATCTGCTCCAAATGAATTCTCAGCTGAAACCATTTACCCATGACAGCATAAATGTTCAACAGAGGCCTCTGCCAAGTCCAAAGTGAGCTCCCTGCTGACTATAAATCAACAGGGCATACAGAGAAATAAAAAAATATTTTAATGATGATTCCTTTTGAAACAACCATTCAAGTTGCATGAGAACTCGTGGCTCAAATAGTGTTGCATGGTCTTATGAATAATAATGAAATAAAATCCTAAGTAGAGGTATTCGATTTTAATTGAGCTATCCTTTAAAGAACTTTTTTACACCGTGTCAAGGTCATTCTCACAGATGAGACGTTTATTATACAAGAGGAGCAGTGATAAGAGGCACTGGAGACATATTGAGGACAAGTGGCATGCTACATGAAAGAAGAGAGAAAATATACTAAAAGCAATTCTTGAAGTATACACAGAAGACATTCTCATTGATAATTAGTTTAAATTATTAAAGCACATAAGAGGTTATTAACTAGAGGGTGCATGAATTACTTCTTTTTGCTGAATATGACTTTTCAAACTCTCCAAACCTTACTCTTTTTTTTTAAAACAGGGTTTAAATATAACTTAAATAAATATAACTCAATTAAAAATGTCTTTGAAAATTACCCACAAGATGGATGAATGAATAGTTAACTGATGCCGGAAGAATTTGTAATCAGATTACCTGCCCAAAGTATCTTAAGACCTGTAACAGTGAGCGTTAACAATGCCAAGTACCCCGCCTGTGCTGACCCGGGAATATTGGGGGAAGAATCCATGGAGAAAAAAGGTAACCTTATGGAACAAGTGCTCAGAGAACTCTTTGACCTTCATTCAGTGAAGCATTTAAGCATGAGCTTAACTTTAAGTAGGCGAGTAATACCCTGTTTATTTAGCAGGGCACTTAAACAACTGAAAATTATTGAAGTCAATGAGCATGTGCTTAAGTATTTGTTGAATCAGGCTGCCCTTGATTTTGTTACACATATTAATGGTATGTATGTGTGTGTGTAAAACCTATATGCACTGGCTAACGTTAATATGTTGTTGGGATACACTCTTTCCCAAATAACATACCCTTTAGTGTGTTTATTTTTGTTTCAGATAATTCAAAATCCAGATTTGTTCCCATGACTTGTAATTTTCCTGAATGTGATTCAAGACACTTGGAGAGGGCTGGCGGGCAGGAATAGCTGAACACTTATACTCTGATCAAGGTAGCTGGCAGATCCGATAATACTACAAGCATCTTACCTACCACTTTACTTCGGTCTGTTGCTTTCACTATAGGTCACATATGTATGTTGTGAATAAACAGAAGAGAATTGATTAAATAAGTCCCTTAAATAAAAACACTGGAATAACCTTAATATCATGTTCTTTGCGCGATATAAGAACTAATTATTATTATCATTGGATGACATAATTTCAATTTATTGCAGTAATGTGTCTCATTAGCTACCTAAGCTAGTCCAATGAGTCCAGTTTGGCCAAGTTAGCTTGTAACTACAGATTTGGATTTGATTTTTCCATTTGCTCTGGATAAACTGGATACAAAGACCTTTCCTTTCTAACATATTCTATAACAAATTCAATTTCTAGTGCTGTGTGGCAGAGCACCAAACATGCATAGCATACATTTGGCAATCCTTTTCCTTTGGGTGAACTGGAAATAAATACAATAGTATTATTTTGGGGAGAAAGAAGCTACAGTTTTTTCCAACTATAGAGAAGCCCATTGTGACTGTTAAAATTCTTTTGGAAAAGCAGCTAAAATGGAGGGGAATACTTCACTGTACTCTAATGCACTGTTCACTGAGAACAGGTGACTTGTACTTGATCACTGGCTTAGATTGCTATTCCCAGTATGGTTATGAAATGAAAAGCACTGGAAAGCTGTAGATAATTTTGGTTCAATTATATAGCAGAAATTTTAATTTCTGAAGCTAAATTGAAAATAAAAGCTAAAGGTAGAGTTGGCTTTATTTCTTCTATTGAAAAATTGTACCCAAAAAAATCAATCTACCAAAATGCTGGAAAAGAAATTAGACCTTTTAACTATTAGAATTGAATGTGTCAAAGTACATGAGAATGTGAATACGCATTGGGTAATGCTAACAGCAGTCATATATAGTTTGTTAAATGGAGTGATGGTTCCACTTATTAGCAATGTAAGATAGTGACTGGTTCTGAAGAACTTGGCAAAGCCACTAGCATTTAGTTTTTAAACAGTGAAGAGCCTCCCCCAATGAATGGTATTTTATTTTATATTGGAGTGGACCTAGAGACCTCAATCTGGGATTGGGGCCCTATTGTGTTAGATTAGGGGTGCCCAACCTATGGCCTGCAGGGTGTACATGGCCCTCCAGAGTATTCATAAGGCCCGTGGCCTGTTTCAACACAATATATTAACAGCCTAGTCATCATGTTTATATCATTTAGTTTAGCTATGTGTTCTTTACTGTGTTGTCTATAATTCGGATACACGTTTTATGCACTGATTTCTTTATTTGTTTTTAAATAGACAATACTGTATACAGAAACAATCTATCTAAATACCATACAAAACAGAATCTGTTTGGTCCTCAGAAGGTTGTGCTTAGATTTATGTGCCTTTCCTGTGTAATGAGGTTGGGCACCACTGGGCTAGATGAGATAAGCGTATATTGATGAGACAGTCCCTACCCTGCAGAGTTACATCTAAGGCACCTCTCCTGCATTGCCATCTGTGTAGCCAGACTGCTGCACCAGTGTGTCAAAAGGCAGCATTAGTATCAGTTAAAAGACAACAGATATAAAAAACAGATCGGAGGAGCATGAACGTTTACGTGGTGCAAATTAGCCTTAGTGGATCAGAGAATCTGGCTTCCCTGGATTTGGTTTCTCAAAACCAAAACTTCACTTGAAAGCTTTTGCAAAACTTGATACACAAGTGACCTCAATTTTACCCATCCCATATAAGGGGAAATTCTGACTCCAATCCCTACAGCTGCACTAAATTGTGATGCTTTAAATCTAAAGGAACCCAAGTCTGAATCATCCCTGCAATAATTTGAGCTTTTGTACAACAAAAACACTGCCTCTTTGGCACATCTCTGGGAGTTATTAAATTGCAGTCAAATTGATTAAGGACAGTGGATTACTGTATGTCATGTGGTTACACGAAAGGGAAAGATGGGTTGGGGGTTGGATTAGTCTAATCAAACTACTCACACCTTGCCCTACTTGACATGCAATACCACATTAAACACTACAGAAAAGTTTCAGAGTAGCAGCCGTGTTAGTCTGTATTCGCAAAAAGAAAAGGAGGACTTGTGGCACCTTAGAGACTAACCAATTTATTTGAGCATAAGCTTTTGTGAGCTACAGCTCACTTCGTCGGCTGCATTCAGTGGAAAATACAGTGGGGAGATTTATATACACAGAGAACATGAAACAGTGGGTGTTACCATACACACTGTAAGGAGAGTGATCAGGTAAGGTGAGCTATTACCAGCAGGAGAGGGAGGGAGATGGGGGGGTGGGACCTTTTGTAGTGATAATCAATGTGGGCTATTTCCAGCAGTTGACAAGAACATCTGAGGAACAGTGGGGGGTGCAGGGGGAAATAAACATGGGGAAATAGTTTTACTTTGTGTAATGACCCATCCACTCCCAGTCTTTATTCAAGCCTAAGTTAATTGTATCCAGTTTGCAAATTAATTCCAATTCAGCAGTCTCTCGTTGGAATCTGTTTTTGACTAAAAAAGTTGCAATTCTTCAACAAAACAACTTCAAAAAAAGCTCACGAAAGCTTATACTCACATAAATTTGTTAGTCTCTAAGGTGCCACAAGTACTCCTTTTCTTTTTGCGACTACAGAGAAGAGCTGCTGTACTTACCCTCTCAATAATTTGCATAATTTTAAAGAGCTGAAAATGTCACTGCTGTTTTACCATACTCATTGGGAAATTATTAGCTATAGAAAAAACACATTTGTATGTTACTCTTCTCTCTTTATTATTCATGGGGATTAATAAAATGAACAGGAAAATCATCCTGGAGGACAAACATAAGGTGTAAAATATTAGGTTTGTATGAAAGCATGCCAGTTATCCATCCCATGGCATCTGCTGTGGGCTTATCTTAGCTGAAAAACATTTACCAAGGATGAACTCTTGACTGACCCTTGTGTATTTTAAATTGTATATTTTAAAAAGGGGAAATGGCTAAAAAATAACCCATGATTTCTTTCCTTCTATTCCCTGGTAACTGTGGTCAGAGTGAGCCAAGTTTATCCCCCACATAAGTTTTAAAACCTTTTAAAAATTGTGACTGTTTATACAAATGCTGCTAATCTCTTGTTCTTTCTCCTCCTTTGTTTTCCAAAATGAACACTTGACAAGATAACCGAGACACAGGTTCAAGTTAAAACCAAATGAAACCTCACAGTTTCTGTCCACACAGCTACCTCAACTTAGCAGGAAGTTCTCTGTTGTCTGTGAATAGTTGGTGCAAGAAGTGACTCCTATATAAAACATCTCTTTTGTCATGTGGTCATTAGGATACAGTTTCAAAGGGGTTTTTGACCCACATCCACGGCTTTCAGAGCTATCCCTTGCATTGTTCTGTAACAAAATTACCTCTGGGATAGCAGAAGATTGTATTTACAATGCTCGTTAGGGCTAGGTTGTGACTTCTGTAACCCAGTCCAGCATGCGTGCTCTGCAGAGCCAGCTCACCCCAAATTAAAACAGCCCCTCCCGAGTATTCTCCTTTGGTGTGGTTTATTCCCCTGGTTCACCAACCAACCCCACTCTTCCAGCTGATGTGTGGAGTCCTTCCCCTGGGAAGAAGAGAGGGCTGAGCTGTGTAGAGGGCAGGGATGGCAATGTTGCATGGCTGAGGCACAGACAGAGAAAAAAAATAGGGCAGGTGGAATTTCTTGCTCTCTCTTTCAACCTAATACAGCCACAGAAAGGGTCATACACAGACATTCTGGGCCTAAAAGTGTACTGTTTTCAATCCCTGCACGAAGTACCAACTGCAAATTCCCATGGAGATTAAAATGGCTTTTATCTGGAACCAAGGTTTGTTCAAATAAGAAGCTAGGGTTCACTTGAAAAATCTCAAGATTTATAAGAACATAAGAATAGCTCCACTGAGTCAGACCAAGGGTCCATCTAGCCCAGTATCCTGGTTTCCGACAGTGGCCAGTGTCAGGTGCCCGGTGCCCCAGAGGGAATGAATGGAACAGGTAATCACCAAGTGATCAATCCCCTGTCCCTCATTCCCAGCTTCTGGCAAACAGAGGCTAGGGACACCATCCCTGCCCATCCCGGCTAATAGCCATTGATGGACCTATCCTCCATGAATTTATCTAGTTCTTTTTTTAACCCTGTTATGGTCTTGGCCTTCAAAACATCCTCTGGCAAGGAGTTCCACAGGTTGGCTGTGTGTTGTGTGAAGAAATACTTCCTTTTATTTGTTTTAAACCTGCTGCCTATTATGTTTTTTATAATCAGGTAATTGTTATTCTCATACACCGAAATGGCCTACAGATTTCTGCTTAAACTTTATGTAACATCCCTTTTCCTTCTGTTGAGGACTCGAACCCCAGACGGCACAGTTCGTTGTCTGGAGAGAGACAGGCAACACCAGCAAGGTCTGAACACAAAGCTCTTTATTGAAGAGTGCACACAACAATAGAGAGCAGCCCGTCTCCAAAGAGAACCAGCAGCTTCTAAGTAAAACTAATAGGTTTTTATGGACAGTCCCGTCGCGTCATATGAAGCAGGCCACCCCCCCATGTTAGTTAAAATCCTCTTTCTCTATTATGCATGCACTTCTACCCCCTTATTGTAGATAACTTTTAGCAAATTGTAATGCTTCACCGACTTTCTTATCGGTATGGGTGTCAACCAGGAGACGAGGAGTTAAAAACAGACATAACACAAGAACAGGGAGTGGAAAACAGTGCCTCTGTATCTCAAGGACTGTTCCCAGAACATCTGGTACAAAAATGCAGGAATGCAAGCCTCCCCTTTTTTCTCACTCTCTGTAACTTAAACAAATATTTCTTCATTCTACTTTTAGAAACTTTCCCAGCAGCCTCTCTTGGCCTGACTTTGGTTCAGTTGGGATAACTGCTTCATGTTTAACTTTTCTCACCTAACACTTCCTTGGTAACTAAGGATCAGGCAACACTCACCTGTGTGCCCAGGTGCCTGATGATGTCAACAGTAAAGGAGATCCTAGTATCCCAGTTGTGGTGTTAAATAGGTGGGAATCTTCTATCCTTTTGCTTATAAAAGAAATTAATCTGGGTGGTGGCTCTGCCTTGCTGGGCCCTGTCAGTGCACATTGGCATGGTTTGGGAATCTCCAGGAATAAACTTGAGTTAATCTATGCCATGAGTCTAACCCAAAAGTACCAGTTATATAAACAATATACTCTTAGATTAGAGTTAATATACCTTTACTTAACAATTAAGAAAAAAAACATGCTGTGTTGTTTGCTCTGTTTGTTGTAGACATCTTAGTTCCAGGATATTAGAGAGACCAGATGGGTGAGGTAATATATTTTATGGACCAATCTCTGTTGGCGAGAGAGACAAGCTTTTTAGCTACACGGAGTTCTTCAGGTCTGGGAAAGATACACAGCTAAAGACAAGATGGAACCGATTGTTTAGCATTAGTAGTAACATATATTATTATATGTTATATATAATATAATATAATATAATATTATTATAAGAGACCATTCAAGGTGATGTGACCAATTAACCACTTTCCAGTCATAGAACAAAGTTAGTGGGTTCCAGCCTGTTGTAATAAGTCATAAATCCAGTCATTATTAAGATGATGATTTTTAGTGTCTAGCAAAGTTATGAATTTAAGATGCCGGGCTCATCTTTTGAAGGGTGGAACCAGACAATCACTATGCTCTCAAATGAACTCACACAGAAAAATGATAAAAGACAAAAAACAAACATATCACTCAGGGGCGAACACTTTTCACAAAGCAATCACTCCATATCTGACCTCTCAGTCCTCATTCTCAGAGGACTGCATAACACCTTCAAAAGACAAGCCTGGGAGCTTAAATTCATAACATTGCCACACACTAAAAATCGTGGTCTTGGATGGGTCATTACACAAAGTAAAACTATTTCCCCATGTTTATTCCCCCCCCACACACACACACTGTTCCTCAGACATTCTTGTCAACTGCTGGAAATGGCCCACCTTGATTATCACTACAAAAGGTCCCCCCCACCCCGCTCTCCTGCTGGTAATAGCTCACCTTACCTGATAACTCTCCTTACAGTGTGTATGGTAACACCCACTGTTTCATGTTCTCTGTGTATATAAATTTCCCCCCTGTATTTTCTACTGAATGCAGCGGATGAAGTGAGCTGTAGCTCACGAAAGCTTATGCTCAAATAAATTTGTTAGTTTCTAAGGTGCCACAAGTCCTCCTTTTCTTTTTGGTCTTAATAAAGACACTGGATTTATGGTTTATTACAACTCCCCCTTTTTTGTCCTTTTACTGGAGAGGTGTAAATGGGCCACTTCAGCTTGAATGATATCTTAGAATATGTGTTAACTACTTATGCTAAGCAATCTGTTCCACCTTGTATTTAGTTGTGACACTGAATACCTTTCCCAGACAGGAAGCGCTCAGCACAGCTTGAAAGCTTGTCTCTTTCACCAACAGTAGTTGGCCCAATAAAAGAGATTACTTCACCCACCTTGTCTCTCAAAAAGAGGATATAATGACTGAGATTAATTAAAATGTCACAACCACTTTAAATCAGTAGAGGGTGCTTCATTAAATCAATTAATAAATGCAGTTTACAGTAGTGAATAAAACTTAACCAACTTGCATTTATATTGCCACCAGTACCTCGCCCCTGAGTGTGCACTCCTCTGAATTTCACAGTTCTAGATTTCAGAGTAACAGCCGTGTTAGTCTGTATTCGCAAAAAGAAAAGGAGGACTTGTGGCACCTTAGTCTCTAAGGTGCCACAAGTACAGTTCTAGATGTTTGCATGTGTGGGTGTGCCTGAAGATTGTGAAGCTGGGGACAACACTTTATTGGTCCAGAAAAGTAGTCCAGCCCCAAGGGGCAGAGTAATTTTAACTGGGGATCAAGCAGCACAATGCCCCAGAAGACAGGAGCTGATATAACAAGGTCAGTAACCCTCGATCCTGGTTAGCCAATAAGACCACTTCTTCTCTTCTCAGTCTCAGGGAAACTCCATAAGGTCCCTTCACTGTCCCCCTTCCCCTGAAAGTGCTTCCCCAAATACCAAATGTGGTAGTTACTCATGCTGCCTTCACTGCAGGCCAACCTCAGTCAGTTCTGGTCTCAGCAACAGTTTCTGCCTGGCTCCAGTGAAGCCCAGCAATACCCTCCATGGCTCCCCTGCTTGGCCAAGCAGTTTCTCAGCAGCAGTAGATCCTTTGACTAGGATTTCAGCTCCTCACAAAACAGAGCCCACTCCATGCTCTCTTTGCATCCAAAAGGAAGATCCCCTCACCTGGACGCGAAAGTCTCTCTATTCCTCAAGGCATCATGAGAGCTCTAGACTCCAAAGCTGGACTGCAGGACTCAGGATCTTCCTGACCGGAACACCCCCAGTTAAGTTCAGAGGCCCCTCTAACATGGGGTGCCCACACTTTATATGTATTTCCCTGAGGGAAGAGACCAAGCCTGGAAAACTATAGTCTTAAAGGGAAAAGTTTTGGAAAGTTTTCAGCCATTGAAAATAGAGGGTTAGAATGGAAATGCTCACACAGTGTTGAATATAGTTGTCACTGCTCTGTGTGTGTGACTCGTTTGCACAGGCACTGAGGAAGACAGTCATCAGGCTGCTTTCCAATCACCCCCTTCCAAGCCCTGATGTAGGGGACATGCAGGAGACAGGGCTGAGGATGGGAGGGGCATATCTAAAAATAGAGGGCTATGTTGGGAATGGGGTTGCATCATAGTGCTGAGATTGCAAGCAGCACTGCAGTCCATAGACGACCTCTCAGGGTTGTTTGTTACATAAGGAGCTGTGGAGCAGCCCAGATTTGATAGGGCACCTAACTAGCTTAAAGCCACCTCAGTGCTCCCTTCCTCTGGGCTGTGTGTTCCCATGATTCTGGGAGTCACACACTTTCCAAAATGTCTATCGAATGGGGTAGGTGGTCAGACAAGACAGGTATATTCATCTGATGTTGACTGGAGAAGCAAGTGCACAAAGCAAAAAGTATAAACAAACTCTCAGCCTACTCTGATATCTTCAGTCCATCATTTCCTCCAAACTACATCTGTTTTCCCCTCCGGTTGTTGTGACAATGCTTAATCTCAGAGTTTGACTCTGCAAACTTCTGACATGACTCTTAAACTCTTTCTATTTCTGATGTTATTTCTTCTTTGAGACAATCTTTTCTTCAGTGTTTCCTCTTCAGTATTTGTAGACAGCAATTTGTGCTGCTTCTTATTTATCAAACAAGGCTTCACAAGAATTGGAGCTCTCAGTTCTTTTTAAGTTTACATCACAAAATGGCAGTCTTATTTCAAGTGATTACCTTCCCCAAAATATCCAGAACAGGTCTTATACATTTCATCTTAATGACTACTTCAGAACAAAAAAATAATTTATATTGATAACGATTATATGGTAATTTATTTAAGTCAGCTGTTACCTGAACGCGAATTAAAAGAAAAGATAGTTGAAGGATAAAGAAGGGCTTGAAAGCATATCACACACAAGTTTCTTCCTAATATATTTCCTGTCTATCACATTTATTACTGCAGGGTGGGGTGACAGGTTAATTATGTACTTGCAGGAGAAATGATATAGAGGATATTACAGTCTCAAAAGCAAACACTTATAATCATTTTATCTAAAGAGAAGACAGCTTCACCTTGACAAAGGTCTACATTTAGTGAACATTTTAAGGCAGCAGTCACTGCACTCTCAAGGAAGGTAACTGTCAATCAGTGGACACCATAGTAGTAGAACAGTAAAAACTGTAGATACTGCAATAACCCATAGTCCAGGAGATTGTAGAGCGGGAGGATGGTTTTGTGGCTAAGGCACCATTCTGGGACTCTCAAGATCTGGTTTCATTTCCAGGTCCACCACAGACTTGCTGTGTGACCTCATGCAAATCACTTAACCATGATCCTACAGGTCTGTATATTCTCTCAGCATATGAGCAGTCCTTTTGAAGTGCTTAAAGTTAAGCACAACTGTATGTATTTGAATGCAGGACTGTGCCTTAATTTCTCTCTGCCTGTGCCCCCCATCTGTTTTGTGGAGACAGTAAGCCTTCCTTCTTCCATTTGACTGCCTTGTTTAATAACAGCATAAACTATTAGGAGCTGGAGTTATCCTTTACCTTGTGTCTTTACAGTGTCTAGCACAATGGGGCCCTTATCTCAGCCAGGTTCTGTAGGTGCTCCTGTAATACAAAGAATCATTTAAAAATAACAATACCTTGATATATGAGAACTTTAATTTGTGCAAGAACTTCTGTAAATTTCCATGTGCCTTCTCTCCCTTCTGAACCCTATGGCTACCAAGGAATTCCATACTGGCCACTGGAGTCATATAAAATAGGCCAAATGGGCCAACAGCAGAAAATATGTGCACTAGTTTTAGGTACCTCACATAGAGCTGGGCTAATACTGGAATAAAATATTTATCAAACAATGGTATTTGACAAATAATGTATTCTAGACATGCTAATGGAATACACCAAACATGATTTAAATAAATTATATGACAAAAAACAAACAGCCAAAGCACTGACGAGTGGACTCACTGAATAATATTTGACCAACCCTAGCCATAGTCCAATAGAAAGACTGATACTGTCAAGAGGAAAAAAAAGTTACCACATTGTTTTTTTTCCTCATAAAGAGTATCACTTTAAGTGTATTGTGAAGGGGCTTTAGCAGTACAATGGATGCTGTTAAGGGTATAATACAATGACAACCAGAGCATTAAACTACAGAATAATTTCCATACACCACAAAATACTGTAATTTTTCTTTCCAGAAAACCCTATTTTATTGTAGCATAAAACATGTCATCAATGGACTGTAGTGATTGCACAGAGAAGCTAAGCTCTGCTTATTCAGTGCTAGAGTTTACATGTTCTACCCATTAGCCTATTTTACTTATCTTGTCTTATTGTTAGAATCACATCCTCAGATGGGGGAACAAATTGTATGCTATTGAATATATATATTCTGACAGGGTCAGGCCAGATGGCTACAGGAGAGTGATCCTGGTAAAAGATCCCCCCACAGTCTAAGATGGGGATCCACAGGACCTGGACACCAAATAAATACGGGGGACAACTAATGGAATAACAGGGACAGGAGTGTGGTCGAAGGGTCAAACGAAGGGAACCGGACAATGACACCAAGCAGAGAACCCTTGACAGTGCCCACTGCTCCTCAAAGGCGTCAAGGGAGTCAGTGGACGCCGCCCAGAGGAACTCTGCCCGGATACGTGAACAGACGGAGGATCGGAAATCGGCCCCACAGTCACAGGAGACTCCATTGGCCAACCTCCTCACTCTGGTTTTATAAATGACCATTGTAGCGAGGTCCAGGAGGAGGTTGACCAGGAGGTCCCGTGACTTTGTGGAGGCCATGGATAGGGAGTGCAAAAATAAGAAGGTGAGGGGAAAAGTGCAACCAAAAACGTAACAAAATATTCGTGAGGAGCCGTAATAGGGGCTGCAGCCTGGCACACTCCAAGTATATGTGTGCCAGGGTTTCCCTCATGCCACAAAAGGGGCAGGTGTCTGGGATAGGGGTAAACCACGCCAAGTACATGCCCGTGCTCACGGCTCCATGAAGGAGCCGCCAACTGATATCCCCGTCGGGCCTCGGATTACAGAAGAGTGATAGAAGGCAGATATATTAGTCCCAGGTTAAGTAGGTCCCTTTTCCCTGGGTAAGTAACAGGGAAGGTTCCAGAACAATCAGGAACTTTCTGGAAACAATTAAGACAGACAGGCTGATTAGAACACCTGCAGCCAATCAAAAAGCTGCTAGAATCAATTAAGGCAGGCTAATCAGGGCACCTGGGTTTAAAAAGGAGCTCACTTCAGTTTGTGGTGCTTGCGAGGAGCTGGGAGCAAGAGGTGCAAGAAGCTGAGAGTGAGAAGGTGTACTACCGGAAGACTGAGAAGTACAAGCATTATCAGACATCAGTGTTAGGGGCTTATTCCTTCACCCGCTTACTTCCCTGGTCCTTCTCGCATGAACAGAGAGCAACAATACCCGAAGTCCAAAGGTGCAAACAATTCCATGTTTATTGGGGTGAACTTCCAGCAAGCATGATTCCAGTTTCCTTCCTTAGTGTCCCC
The DNA here is from genome assembly GCF_965140295.1 of Lepidochelys olivacea. Classification (NCBI taxonomy): domain Eukaryota; kingdom Metazoa; phylum Chordata; order Testudines; family Cheloniidae; genus Lepidochelys; species Lepidochelys olivacea. Next base: position 20,531,830 of record NC_140413.1, read on the forward strand.
CTTCCCAGCTCTGACACCACAGAGCCTTACCTGTGTCCCTGTTCCCATTCCCCCCCTCCTTAGCAAAATATGATTCCAATTCCCCCAACCCCATTCCCTGTTCCCATTCCCCCCCCTTACTTCCTGATTGACTGCAGACTACATAGTAAAACTTGAGTTCTGCTTAGCTATACCTTAACCAATCATTTTACTGAAATTTAACTAACCAATCCTAACATATTGTAGCATGATTATTTAACCAATTATATCCCACCACCTTAATTAGTTTACACCAGCAAAATTAATTATACAGCAGACAGGAACAATCACAGAACCAGACAGAGACCATGCAAATAAACAATAGCAAAGTGGGAACTATAATGACAAAACAATACAGAAGTGAGGATTTCACAACTACATCTATTGATAAGTGAGTTCTTGCTAGACAGGATGCTATCAAACTAAGTTTCCTTTTACATCTTCTAGGCGCTTCCCTTTCTCTGGAGGTGACAGGCATTATCAGGACAGGATTGTATTACTAACAGCCCAATAGCACCTTATTTCAATGTGACTAGTTTGGAATGTGAGGATGTGACCGGTCACTTCCCAGCTTATGGCTGCCTCTGCTGCTTAGCCAGAGGCCTTAGCCTAAGAACAGGGCCTCAGACTGTCACAGTAAGAGAAGGCCCTTAAACCAGCAGACAGTGATTTTGATTCTTTCTTTTATACCTCTATAACTAGCTAAGTGATAAGAATACACCTAAATTCTTAGAGTATAGGCTTTTACAGACAGCCTGAATACCTATATCCTAACAATCAGGAGGAAGGTCCTCTGCTGAGAACAAAGAAGGTGTTGGGAGGAGGCCATGGGGAAGTAGCCCAGGGAGTTGTAGCTGTCATGCAGCTGTTACAAGAGCCACTGTAGGCAGCTGCAATCCACAGGGCCCTGGGCTGGAACCTGGAGTAGAGGGTGGACCTGGGTTCCCCCATCCCCCAACTCCCTGCTTGATACCGGAGGAGTTGACCTGGACTGTGGGTTTCACCAGAGGGGAAGGTCTCTGGCCTGTTCCCCAATCCACTAGGTGGATCAGCAGAGACTGCGGGGATTGTTCTTCTTCCTTTCCCCAGGCTGGCCAGTGATAAGGCTAACTGAGTGAATGGCAGATTTGAGCCATGAAAGTGGCCAAACTGAGGGCTGCCATGAACCTCTGAGGCGAGCAAATCCGCCAATAAGTGCAGGACCCACCAAGGCAGAGGAGGAACTTTGTCACACTATATATATATATATATATATATATATATATATATAGACACACACATGTTGATACTGAAAGGTAGAACTGAATGATTCAACATAACTAGGCTCAATTTTCAGCACTCAGCTGTTTAATCTAACAAACCTCTGAACTAATTCCAATACAACATTCCTGGTTTGAATGGACAATTTTGAAACAAAATATGTTGAATAGAAATGAGAAGTGGAGATACTTCATTCAATACTGGCTTGCATCATAGTTCCTAAAACCTGATCCCAGGAGCAAAGATCCAGTAAGGATGTACACTGCACACTTAATGAGACTGAAAAAGGCACAATCGGGATTGATTCTTTTAATACATTATCATTGTCAGATTATGGCTTCATCTCAAATCTCATGATTTACCAGGGCTACAAATGAGTTATAAGAATTAATCAGAAAAAAAAAAAACATGTCAGGGAATTATAGATTGTATGGTCCGCTCCTCCATAAACAGAATTAAACACACCACTCCCTGCCAATTAAAACATCAGATACTCTTTTTCTAATATTTCTTTATCCGCAATGTACAATCAAAAGACAGGAGCACTCTATCCATCATTCATGAGTTATACTGGGTTTAATAATGACATTAGCTCTCATTTTTTTTCAAAGTGCTTATGAGAAAAAAAGAATGATGCTAAAACCTTTGCTCAATGGAGACCTTTGTGCTTGCTCAGGCTAAGTGCTTCATATCTTCAGAGAGGCAGTAAGCACCCACAATTCATACTGGGTGAATTTCACATGGGTAGAAGCTATATTTTGAGGTGTGACTTTGGAATTAAGTGATGCATCGGAGGCTGGTCCTCTGCACATGAATGAATATCTTCCATTGTGGGTGCTAATCTCTCCTCCCAGGAGGCATAAAAGCTCTGAAAGATTGTGGCTAATCTGTGCTACTGTGTGTAGAATTGGGGTCCAGGTAACATCTACTACCCTTTGGCTATGTGGAACTGAGAGGTAGGGAATCATAGAATATCAGAGTTGGATGATCTCCTGAGGTCCCTTCCAACTCTGATATTCTATGATTCCCTACCTCTCAGTTCCACATAGCCAAAGGGTAGTAGATGTTACCTGGACCCCAATTCTACACACAGTAGCACAGATTAGCCACAATCTTTCAGAGCTTTAATGCCTCCTGGGAGGAGAGATTAGCACCCACAATGGGAGATATTCATTCATGTGCAGAGGACCAGCCTCCGATGCATCACTTAATTCCAAAGTCACACCTCAAAATATAGCTTCTACCCATGTGAAATTCACCCAGTATGAATTGTGGGTGCTTACTGCCTCTCTGAAGATATGAAGCACTTAGTCTGAGCAAGCACAAAGGTTTCCATTGAGCAAAGCATTTGAGCACTTGCTTAAAGTTAAGCACATGGTCAAGTGCTTAGCTGAGTAGGGATGGATTTACACCCCATGTTTTTCTTCTTGGCTGACTGTCTTCCTAAAAGAGCTCCTGACATATCACAGAAAACTTTGAAAAGTATTCTACTTAGAGAAGCCTGCTGCTGGATATTTTTGGAATTTCTCTTTCTCCTGAATATTATTACAAGAGTTAATTATTTGAAAATAGGACCTATTGTTCCATCAGTGTTCTTTCCCCCCTGCTGCTTATTAATCTCTTGAAACACTCATCTTGTTGGTGACATAATTCTGATTGATTTGAGGAGATCACAGCTGCCAAAAACACAAGATGAAGACTTCGTGTGGGGAAAATAAGCAGTGAAGAGCTTTCAGGAAAATATCCCACACAATAAACACAGGAAAGGGAACATACTGACAAAACTGTGCAGATCTCTCTCTAAAAAAAGAATCTTTTCAAAGCTTGACATCCATGTTCAGAAGCTCTTTCAACTTGTATTTATTTTTGGTGGGGAGCCAGATGGAAGGTATATTGGGAAGGCGACTATGTTTTTCCTTTTCATCCTTGTTTTTTTTTTTTTAAACAGCAATTTTACTGCTATCTATAGAGTAGATGGATTGCAGTGTAAGGATGCTTTGATATTACATTCAGTCTTTTTTTTTTTATGGCCAAAAGTACAAACCTTGATGCTTTGAGTTTGGCACCTACCTAAATGTATAATATCACAGCCAACAAATGTGCTGATGTTATTCCTCTGTTGCAATAACATCATGTCCCTGTAACATGCTACTGAGTTAACATAAAAGACTGTTTCTTACCTGTAGCGCTCCCTTTCCTGCTAAGGGACATCTACACAGCAAAGAAAAGCCTGTGGCTGGCCCGTGCCAGCCGACTCGGGCTCCTGGGGCTTGCAGTGTGGGACTGAGTCATTGCGGTGTAGCCTTCTGGGCTCAGCCTCAATCCTGAGCTCTGAGACCTTTGCCCCCTGCTGGGTCCTAGAGCCCAGGCTTCATAGAATCATAGAATAACAGAGTTTGAAGGCACCTCTGGAGGCCATCTAGTCCAACCCCCTGCCCAAAGCAGGACCAATCCCAACTAAATCATCCCAGCCAGGGCTTTATCAAGCCAGACCTTAAAAACGCCTAAGGAAGGGGATTCCACCACCTCCCTAGGTAACGCATTCCAGTGCTTCAACACCCGCCTAGTGAAAAAGTTTTTCCTAATATCCAATCTAAATCTCCCCCAATGCAACTTGAGACCATTACTCCTTGTCCTGTCATCTGCTATCACTGAGATTAGTCTAGATCCATCCTCTTTGGATCCACCTTTCAGTTAGTTAAAAGCAGCTATCAAATCCCTCCTCATTCTTCTCTTCTCTTCTGGACACAGTACTCCAGATGAGGCCTCACCAGTGTCGAATAGAGGGGAACGATCACGTCCCTTGATCTGCTGGCAATGCCCCTACTTATACACCCCAAAATGCCATTGGCCTTCTTGGCAACAAGGGCACACTGCTGACTCATATCCAGCTTCTCGTCCACTGTCACCCCTAGGTCCTTCTCTGCAGAACTGCTGCCTAGCCATTCGGTCCCTAGTCTGTAGCGGTGCATTGGATTCTTCCGTCCTAAGTGCAGGACACTGCACTAGTCCTTGTTGAACCTCATCAGATTTCTTTTGGCCCAATCCTCTAATTTGTCTAGGACCCTCTGTATCCTATCCCTACCCTCCAGTGTATTTACCTCTCCTCCCAGTTTAGTGTCATCTGCAAACTTTCTGAGGGTGCAATCCACACCATCCTCCAGATCATTAATGAAGATATTGAATAAAACCGGCCCCAGGACCGACCCTTGGGGCACTCCGCTAGATACCGGCTGCCAACTAGACATGGAGCCATTGATCACTACCTGCTGAGCCCGACAATCTAGCCAACTTTCTACTCACCTTGTAGTGCATCCATCCAGCCCATACTTTTTTAACTTGCTGGCAAGAATACTGTGGGAGACCATGTCAAAAGCTTTGCTAAAGTCAAGGAATAACAAGTCCACTGCTTTCCCTTCATCCACAGAACCAGTTATCTCATCATAGAAGGCAATTAGATTAGTCAGGCATGACTTGCCCTTGGTGAATCCATGCTGACTGTTCCTGATCACTGTCCTCTCATCTAAGTGCTTCCGAACTGATTCCTTGAGGACATGCTCCATGATTTTTCCGGGACTTAGGTGAAGCTGACTGGCCTGTAGTTCCCCAGATCCTCCTTCTTCCCTTTTTTAAAGATTGGCACTATATTAGCCTTTTCCCAGTCTTCCGGGACTTCCCCCGATCGCCATGAGTTTTCAAAGATAATGGCCAATGGCTCTGCAATCACATCCGCCAATTCCTTTAGCACTCTCGGATGCAACGCATCCGGCCCCATGGACTTGTGCACGTCCGGCTTTTCTAAATAGTCCGTAACCACTTCTTTCTCCACAGAGTGCTGGCCATCTCCTCCCCATGCTGTGCTGCCCAGTGCAGTAGTCTGGGAGCTGACCTTGTTCGTGAAGACAGAGGCAAAAAAAGCATTGAGTACATTAGCTTTTTCCACATCCTCTGTCACTAGGTTGCCTCCCTCATTCAGTAAGGGGCCCACGCTTTCCTTGGCTTTCTTCTTATTGCCAACATACCTGAAGAAACCCTTCTTGTTACTCTTAACATCCCTCGCTAGCTGCAACTCCAGGTGTGATTTAGCCTTCCTGATTTCATTCCTACATGCCCGAGCAATATTTATATACTCATCCCTGGTCATTTGTCCAATCTTCCACTTCTTGTAAGCTTCTTCTTTGTGTTTAAGATCAGCAAGGATTTCACTGTTAAGCCAAGCTGGTTGCCTGCCATATTTACTATTCTTTCTACACATCGGGATAGTTTGTCCCTGTAACCTCAATAAGGATTCTTTAAAATACTGCCAGCTCTCCTGGACTCCTTTCCCCCTCATGATCTTGCCCATCAGTTCCCTGAGGGAGTCAAAACCCTTGCCCATCTTGCTCATCAGTTACCTGAGGGAGCCTGAACCCAGAATGATACACAACTATGAAACAGCCCTGCAGGCCAAGCCCCACAATCCTGAGTACTGGTAGACTGGTGGGGGCCAGCCATGGGTTTTTCTTTCCTGCTCTGTAGTTTTTTTGAGAGTGTATTTGGGAATTTTCTTTGTGACAGTTGCCTTACTTTTGTTTGCATGATGAAGGACACAATATAGATAGAAATGCAGGTATGTGTTCTAAGTTTATATCAGTGCAGACATATGACGAGGAGATCCTGACATCAAGGAATTTAGGGATTGACTATCAGTGGGAATTGATCTCTAAATTCCCTTGAGCATGTCTGAAAATCTTCCACTTACCACTCCAGGGTCAGTTCTTCAGAGGCACTGAGCCGTGGCATTTCCATTTAGTACCAAAGGATGTCAGGTGTAGAGAAGCATTCGGGACCAGACTCCAAGTTAGCCAGTTGTGAAAAGGAAAATTGTGATAATAGACCATAGTGCATAGAGTGGGAAGCCAATGGGGAAAGATGTCAATAAATCAAAGGAAAGGGGGTAATGGTGTTGGGAAAGCATTGGTACTTCCAAGGAGCATGTTTGTTTGTTTGTTACTTATTGGGGTAACATAGGGTGGCTGGCCCTTGTAACTGAAGTAGGTCCAACTCTCCTGTGCCAGAGCAAGTGTCCTCAGTTTGGTCAGTAAAGGAGGCAGAACGGCATCTGGGACTATAAAGGGTTACATCTTGTTTCAGTGAAGGGTTGGATGTGAGAAGGAACTGACTGAGGGAGAGGGAGCCCAGGAGAGCCAAGGTCAGAGAAGGATGGACAGGGCTGAAGGCTGAGAGCAGCAGAGGAAGATACCTGCTGGCTCTTGAAACCAGAGAGCTGGGGCATGGTGAGGGATGCTAGAGTTACACTGGAGAGCTAGGGTATGATGAGGGATCCTGGAGTTGTATTTGGCTTATGGTTGAGACTCAGGTGCACAGAGCTTTTTTTCTGTCATAAATTAACACACAAGGGACATTTGCATTAAGGAAGACTGTTTGGACTATTTCTGGTGATTGAGAAGGAGGGAAACTGAGACAGGCACACTTGTCATGCTGTGGCTTGCCAGAGGAGGACACTCCAGCTGGGTTGCCCTCTGACATGGGGCCTTGCACATCCAAGATTGCGACCCATTGTGCTGGATACTAACAACATGGAAAGAAGCAGTCCCTGCCCCAAAGGGCTTACACTCTAAGCAGATAAAGAGTCAGAGGGGAAACAGAAGAACAGAGGAGATCAATGGCTGAGCCAAGGAAAGAACTCAGGTTTCCTAGCTCCCAGTGAGTGCCCTGTCCCTGAGACCACACCGCCTTCCTTACTGCATATATTGTATGTTAGTTCATGTCTTTTTGCTTGTTGCTTTTTTATTTCATTTAGTTGAAGGTCGTGTACCTGAGCAGGCATAGCTAGCGCAAGTGTGTTTACTCCCACTTCCCACAGATGTAGCGGTCAATATCTGCCTCTAGACTGCTGTGAATGCAAAAATATGGCAAGGTAACCCAAACTGCAGGAATTCACACTGGGGTCTCTGCATGGAGTTTCTAGGGGGCTATGGAACCCCACAGAGAAACTCTCATAAAGCTCTGTGGGATCTCAGAGACTTGCAGTGAGGAAATGGAACTCTTTCTAATGAGCTTTCTAGCTGTCCCTGTGTTTAGGTTTATTGTCTTTCTCTTGCTCGCCTTTCCTGTATGACACTGTATTTGAGAGATTTCAGAGTAACAGCCGTGTTAGTCTGTGTTCGCAAAAAGAAAAGGAGTACTTGTGGCACCTTAGAGACTAACCAATTTATTTGAGCATAAGCTTTCGTGAGCTACAGCTCACTTCATCGGATGCATACTGTCGAAACTGCAGAAGACATTATATACACAGAGACCATGAAACAATACCTCCTCCCACCCCACTCTCCTGCTGGTAATAGCTTATCTAAAGTGATCACTCTCCTTACAATGTGTATGATAATCAAGTTGGGGCATTTCCAGCACAAATCCAGGTTCTCACCCCCCACCCCCATACACACACAAACTCACTCTCCTGCTGGTAATAGTTCATCCAAAGTGACCACTCTCCCTACAATGTGCATGATAATCAAGGTGGGCCATTTCCAGCACAAATCCAGGTTTTCTCACCCCCACCCCCATACACACACAAACTCACTCTCCTGCTGGTAATAGCTTATCCAAAGTGACCACTCTCCCTACAATGTGCATGATAATCAAGGTGGGCCATTTCCAGCACAAATCCAGGTTTTCATTATAACATTCATAAACCAGTCGGAGAACACTTCAATCTCTCTGGTCACGCAATTACAGACATGAAGGTCGCTATCTTAAAACAAAAAAACTTCAAATCCAGACTCCAGCGAGAAACTGCTGAATTGGAATTCATTTGCAAATTGGATACTATTAATTTAGGCTTAAATAGAGACTGGGAGTGACTAAGTCATTATGCAAGGTAGCCTATTTCCCCTTGTTTTTTTCCTACCCCCTCCCCCCCGACGTTCTGGTTAAACTTGGATTTATGCTGGAAATGGCCCACCTTGATTATCATACACATTGTAAAGAGAGTGGTCACTTTGGATGGGCTATTACCAGCAGGAGAGTGAGTTTGTGTGTGGGGGGGGGAGGGGGCGGAGGGTGAGAAAACCTGGATTTGTGCTGGAAATGGCCCAATTTGATCATCATACACATTGTAAGGAGAGTGGTCACTTTAGATAAGCTATTACCAGCAGGACAGTGGGGTGGGAGGAGGTATTGTTTCATGGTCTCTGTGTATATAATGTCTTCTGCAGTTTCCACAGTATGCATCCGATGAAGTGAGATGTAGCTCACGAAAGCTCATGCTCTAATAAATTGGTTAGTCTCTAAGGTGCCACAAGTACTCCTTTTCTTTTTGTATTTGAGAGAGGACATTCTGTCTATCAAATTATCATTTTGTTCCTCATTCCTTTCTGGTGTTCTCACAGGAGTGAGGCTGTGGTAACAAATTTGTTAATGACATTTTGCTGCAGCCTCACTTTGCAGAGATAAAGTTGCAATATCCTAGGCTTGGACTATCTGGTGTACAGACAAACTCTTCTAATCTTGGTGAAATATCGTATTGGGTATACTGCATGCAATACACATGGTGTATCTTTCCTAAGAACATTTAGCTGGATATAAACTGGGGTAGCTCCATTAACTTTAATTTCTCACCGTCTGCAGTTTTCATCAGATGAGGATGTGTGGCCCATTCTGGCTATAGCTGGATGAATACAGTGGAATATTTGCAAATATTCTTTCCAATAAAACTGATAAACACACTTCGTAAATGTCCATGATCCCATTTATTTGCTTTTCATGACATTCATATGAATGAAATTTTGATCACAGGAATATTTGTAAAATGTGAAATTGTCATGAATACACAAGCAAGTACATAGTCTTGCAAAGATGGATACCGAGAGTACTTGCATGGCCCATGCAAAAGCTCTTTTTGGGGTGGGAGTTGGAAAGGAAAGGAAGGATACTAAAACAGAGAAATAGAGCTGGCTGGAAAACAAGAATTCTATTTTGCAAAAAAAATTACAAGGTTTTAAAATTTGTTTTCATTCCAGTCAACCATCCTAGACCTCAGAAACTTTCCCAACTAAATTGTCATCAAATATGATACATTTACATAAAATGTCAAGAAATCCCTGACTGGTTCGACAGAGAAACAAGAGGAACAACATTCCTGGCAAAAAAATACAATAAACTGAGTAACAACTGTGAAGAATGTGATGGGTTGGCCCCACTTCCTGGGTGCCACCTTATGTACTGGGGTTTCACTGAGCCTGCCTGCTCCACTAGCCTGGGCTCCCTCTCCCTGTTTTGCTGAATCAGGCTCTCTGGCAGCACACACACAGAGGTAGGGACACACCAGCTGTAGAATCACACAGAGTCTGAAAACACCTCTCTATGGGAAGACTCAGCTAGAAAATTGCCCAGCACTCAAGTGCAGCTCTTCTCTGGAAAGTACACCAAAAATAATATTGTCTTGAGCTGTAGGGAAATCTATACAACATAAGCTCATAAATTCGCCCCCTCCCGCAGTGTGAAGGAAGATATGCACAGCTTCTTGACCCCCCACACTTATAAATTGCACAAACTCGGTTTTATAATAAACAAAAAGAAGTTTATTAACCACAAAAGGCAGATTTTAAGTGACTGTCAGGGATAGCAAACAGAAGAAAGCGGATTACTAAGCAAATAAAACAAAGCATGCATACTAAGCTTAAGATCTTAAAGAGACTGGTTTCAAGAAGTAATTTCTCACCCTTAATGTTCCTTTTGGGCAGGTTGCAGAAATTCTCGAAGGTTAGCTACCCTGCTTGCAGCTCAATTCTTCAGACACCATATTCACAGACCAGATCCCTTTTCCAGCCTGGGCTCAACTCTTCACCCCTTGTGTCTTTGTTTCTCAGATCTTTCCAGCTGTCATCCATCCTTGGTGGGGATTCAGTGAAGAGTCAACCTAGATCAACTTACTCCCAAGCTGTAAATATAATTTACATAAGGCAAGGAACCTTTTGTTTCCCAGTCGTGACCTTACCCTCCTTTTAGTGGAAAATCACTAGAAGTCCAAGATGGTGTTCAGTACCAGGTGACATGACCACATGACCTTGTAGTGTCAAAGCAACGTCCCAGGATGCTTCTCAGGAAGGAGAGAGATTAGTATCTTTCAAGTTTTATTGTTTCTTCCTAATGGCCCATCAAGGCGGATGGCCTGTTGTCTGGTGGGTGTTTCCCAAGTACACACACAGTTATAATTGTTACATAGTCTACATTCCTAACTTTAGATACAGAAATGATACATGAATACACATTGGATAAACACATTCAGTAAATCATGACCTTTCCAATGATATCTCACATGATCCATCTTGCATAAAATATATCTTAGTTATACCATATTCATATCATAACCATATTTCTCTGAAGAATATGGGGTGTAGCATCACAGAGAAAGTAGAATGGGATGCGCAAACATCTACCGCCATTGGGAGTGACATTCAACATGTGGCTGCTCTTCAGGACCAGAGGCTCACCTGGTCATTTTTTTATGTGCCCGGACAGTGGCCAGGAAATGAGAAGGGGGGATGAGAGTTCTGTAACAGATGTGCACTAACAGTGGCATTCACCGTATTCATTGACCATTGCCTACACAGAAAGAGCTGATTGGTATTCAGGCAGTGGCGTTTCCTGGGATTAGGGAGGCACAGTAGCACAGTGGGAGCATGAGAATAAGGGGGAGAGAGAGACTGCAGTAGCAAGAGGCAGTAGTGAAGACAGTCGTGCCTGCTGCTTTGATGTCAGCATCGTTGGAGAGACCAAAAATGCAGTGGGCACTCTAGAAAAACCCTATGGTGCTACAGGCAGTGTGTGAGCAGGAACTAGAAAAGGGCAAGCGTCTGCTGCAGCTGCAGGCCACCTGGCAGAAGGAGGTGTTTTTTGCTGTGAAGAGGTAGATGTCAGTAATTCAGTCCTGGACTTTCCGCTGCGCCAAATCTTCCTGCTTCTGCTCCTGTGCTATGCAGCACAAGTGATTTTATGAAAGGTCTGGTGAATCATTCTGACTCTGTGCCTATGATGGACAATTAAAGATATGCTTGTATCTCTCCTGAAGCTGCTGCTCCCCCCTCCCTTCCCCCCCCCCCCCATGTACTGCTTCTTCTAGCACACAGAACAGTGGTGAAAAGGCTCACCACTGTCTAAGCAATGCACAGACCTGCTCAGGCACATGACATTAATGACCATGGGGAAAGGTGGTAGTGTAATACTAAGTGGAGATCAGAGAATTCAGTCCATTATCCTGGCAGATATATGAAGTGCAGTTGTATATATGTGATCTATACAAGGCATTTCCTCAAATTCCTGGGGCAAGTAGTATACATCATACTCAGGGTCAGATTGTCCCTGGATTGTTGTGCTGACGAATGGGAAGGATGAAGACCATGGAGAGCCTCACCATCTGTCATAAATATAAAGGGAAGGGTAACCACCTTTCTGTATACTGTGCTATAAAATCCCGCCTGGCCAGAGGCAGAACCCTTTCACCTGTAAAGGGTTAAGAAGCTAAGGTAACCTTGCTGGCACCTGACCCAAAATGACCAATGAGGGGACAAGATACTTTCAAATCTGGAGGGGGGGCACAAAGGGTTCTGTCTGTGTGATGCTTTTGGTGGGAACAGATCAGGAATGCAGTCTTACAAGTCCTGTAAAGTTAGTAAGTAATCTAGCTAGAACATGCGTTAGATTTTCTTTTGTTTAATGGCTGGTAAAATAAGCTGTGTCTTTTTGTAATTTAAGGTTTTTCCTAGAGGGATTCTCTATGTTTTGAATCTGATTACTCTGTAAGGTATTTACCATCCTGATTTTACAGAGGTGATTCTTTTACCTTTTCTTTAATTAAAATTCTTCTTTTAAGAACCTGATTGATTTTTCATTGTTCTTAAGATCCAAGGGTTTGGGTCTGTGTTCACCTGTACCAATTGGTGAGGATTATTATCAAGCCTTCCCCAGGAAAGGGGGGATATTTTGAGGGGAAGATGTCTCCAAGTGGTCTCTTTCCATGTTCTTTCTTTAAAATGCTTGGTGGTGGCAGCATACTCTTCAAGGACAAGGCAAAGTTTGTACCCTGGGGAAGTTTTTAACCTAAACTGTTTAGAATAAGCTTAGGGGGTCTTTCATGCAGGTCTCCACATCTGTTACCCTAGAGTTCAGAGTGGGGAAGGAACCTTGACACCATCTCTTCATATAACACAAGGACCTGGGACACCCCACAATTGCTCCCACTGGGCACCTTTTTGACCATAAATCACCTCAAATGGAGAAGACAGAGTGGAAAGAAGTGGAACCATCTTCAATCCAAATCTACTCTGTAACATACCACGTGGCTATCCAGATGCAATATGAGGAGCAGACTGCACCTACATAGAGAGATGGCACAAGACGCACACCCCTTCTGGAGATCATATTGGAATTATTCTTCAGGGGAGACAGTTCTTTCCCATTTCTGATAGTGCAACTCCACATCACCCTCAAAAGAAGCCATGGACTAAATGTCAGAAATTCACCACTTAGAAATTGCCGGTCAGAAGACTCCACCCAAATTATTTTTTCCACTATTAGGTGCCCAGCCACATAATAGCAAAGACAAAGTGTCTTCCTTCTTTAGAAAATACCCTTTCCATAATGATATCAGGAGACAAAATGTAAAAGCTTTAAAAACAAGTGTTGGTCTTAATAGCTTCTTTAAAAAAACCCAGCGAAGAAGGTTTCATGATCATCCAGGAAATCAAACATTCATTCCAAAAATAAATAACCACCAAAAACAACATTCTCTGCCTCAATTAGCTGCTGCTGTAAAGTCAAATGCAAATTGTTATGTCTCCCTAAAATCCAATCAGTCAAATATAGCTTTTCAGATAACTACAATGGCTTTAATTGAATTGTAATAACAAAAACAAGAAATATAAGAAAGGAATATAAATCCTGCTAAGTCATGGCAAACTACTGGCGGCTATGAGGAAACTTCTCTGGAGGCATGTTGTCCTATAATTGCCTACTGCAAGGCTACTTGCACTTTCTTGTGAAGCATCTGGTACTGGCCATTGTCAGACACATGGTGCTGGTCTAACTGCATAACTGCTCTGAGCACAGTGAGTCGGTCCTGATTTACAAGCTGCATTCAGCCCATGCTTCCAACTGACAAGTCTTGGGCACTCCACATTTATTAAAAAGACCACACTCGTATGTGCAATTAAAGAGAAGGTATTTAATGACAGACAAATTATGTACTTCTCAGAAGGCCATAGTTTTGTCATCAATTTTTGCACAGAGCTCCCTACTGACTTCAGTGGGACACTGTGCATCATGCAGCTGCAGAAAGGCACAGACACTGAGATCAGCTCTGGGAAGACTCAGCTTAAGGGAATTGCCCAGCACTCAGGTGCCCACCTCACTTGGAGTACAGATCCAAAGGTATAATGTCTTGCGCTGTATAGAAAAATCTGCACAGCGCAAACTCATCAAAATTCGCCCTCTCCTTCAATGTGAAGAGAGAGATGCCTAATTTCTTGCCTCCCTAGTTAGAAATTGCACAAATTGGGTTTTATAATAAACAAAACAAATTTATTAACTATAAAAGGCAGATTTTAAGTGATTATAAGAGATAGAAAAGGAGTACTTGTGGCACCTTAGAGACTAACCAATTTATTTGAGCATGAGCTTTCGTGAGCTACAGCTCACTTCATCGGATGCATGCCATGGAAACTGTAGCAGACTTTATATATACACAGAGAATATGAAAAAATACCTCCTCTGGACAGTGGGGTGGGAGGAGGTATTTTTTCATATTCTCTGTGTATATATAAAGTCTGCTACAGTTTCCACGGCATGCATCCGATGAAGTGAGCTGTAGCTCACGAAAGCTCATGCTCAAATAAATTGGTTAGTCTCTAAGGTGCCACAAGTACTCCTTTTCTTTTTGCGAATACAGACTAACCCGGCTGTTACTCTGAAACCTATAAGAGATAGCAAACAGAACAAAGAGATTAATAAGTAAATAAAATGCAACATGGAAACTAAGCTTGATTCACTAAAGAAACTGGTTACTAAATGTAATTTCTCACCCTAAATGTTGTTTCAGGCAGATTGCAAAGATTCTTGAAAACCAGCTGCACTGGCTTGCAGCTTGAAACATCAGGTATTATTACTCACAGGTTAGAAAACTTCCAGCCTGGGCTCAACTGTTCTCTCCCCAGTTCAGATCTTGTTTCCAGGTGTTTTCCAGTGTCTCTTTGGGTGCGGAGGCAGAGGAGCAACATGCTAATGTCACTCCCCTGCCTTATATAGCTTTTGTGTATGGCAATAACCCTTTGTTTTCCAGTGGAAAAACACTGGCATACGAAAGGGGGTCCAGTACCAGGTGACACAGTCACATGTCTCTGCAGGCTTGTCGCAGCCATTACTTGCAGGCTGTCTGGAGCATCCACAGGAAGACTAAGTGCTTTCACAGTCCATTGTCTCAGTCCATCAGCCCTGTCTGACTTTTTCATTGTTGTACCTGAAGGGCTAGTTGTGGGTGTCACCCAAAGTAGCACCTCTGAAATAGGAATACATGGTCAATATTCCTAACTTTAGATACGGAAATGATACATGCATACAAATTGGATAACCACATTCAGTAAATTATAACCTTTCCAATAATACCTTATATGAGGCATCTTGCATAAAGTATATCTTAGTTCTGCCATATTCATATCATAACAATATTTCTGTGAAGAATATGGGGTGTAACATCACAGACATGCAATAGGCTATTACAGTATAGAGTAAAGAACTTTTCAAAGAGTGTGCAGAAGAAAATAGCGATAATGTGCAAGAGAAGAAGAGTAGGGAAAAAGCTAATTTCAGCAATCTCCTCTTCTAGAATTGGTCAAATAGATGTTATTGGGGTTATTACTGGGGTAATTGAGTGAAATTCTATGGTCTGGGTTAGACAGAAGGTCAGACTAGAAGATCTAATGGTCCCTTTTACTTTTAAATTCTATCACTCTGAATTACTAAAAAATCCATATTTTTGAAAACATCATTGATTGCAAGAACAAAATATTTAATTTGGTATTTCTAAATACTTCTGATGGTGCCATCAAAGACAAAATATTGTAAAATCCCTAACATTCAGTGAGTTTTCATCTGAAAACTATAAATGTAGTGAGTATCTTACTTCAAATGTATTAATCAATAAACAATTTGCATGAGGTACTGATATAGACAGCTGCTTATTCCTGAGCCTAACACTGAAATAAGACAAATATTTTAATAAAGCAAATACAGAAAGTATGCAAATACTGGGAATGAGACAAATACTGAGATAAGGCCAATCCCTTTGCAAATTCTGATGTCAATTATGATTACTAGTGTGTGTCAATAGTTGAAGATGAGGCAAGGAGATGAGAGAAATTTTTACAATTCTGGTTTTGTAATACTTTGTTTTCTCAGCTGTACTGACTCATGGCTAGGAAATTATTGAATATTATGGACGTTTGAGTTCTTGCAAAGACATGACAGTTTGGTAAATTGATTCCAATTTTTACTAACTGAAAGCTAGTAGCTAATGGGATAGTAATTTCTGTTCCATATGGACACATGAATATTTTCTAATTTTGCTGCATGAATATTATGTTTCTCTGTATATGAACATATTTTATTATAATTATTAATGCTGCCCCTGGCTGAAATAAACAAAATATGCTTATCAGAAGGTTAAATGAGAAAAGACAATGAAAATTATACCAATGAATCATAAAGAACTGGGACATGCACAATGTTTCCAGCACATTATCTGCTAAGTGCTGCATATAGAAAAGGAGATGGTGCAGTGTGCATTCAGGAGGAATGTTCTAGAGAAGGTACAATGCATGGACTCCATTTTCTGAGAACTAGTTTGAGCCTTTGCACCAGAAATTGTCAGTTTAACAACTCAGCAAATGGCTATCTTTAAAACTAAGCCACTCCAGAATTCTGGCCTTCTTTTATTTACAGTTCATTTCCATTATTTGATAAGATATATTTTGGTTGGGTTTAAACAACTTCCTGGCAGTAGATGAGAAATAGACATGAGAAAAAGTACCCAGGAAGCTATAGCTGCAGGATGGAGGAAGGGAAGTAGAGTACTTTAACTAATTAAAAAATTTAAACTACAGCATTGGGTCAGTACTAACGTCTAAATGTAAGGATGAAAAACGGTTTCACTTATAACATTTCCTTTTCACAAGCATGTAACATTCTGAAAGACTCATCTTTCTCAATCTTTCTTCTTTAGTTTTTTGTGCCTCATGTTAAAACACCATCATCTAACTGAGTTCACCACACTTGTGGTAAACCAACCGGCAAAAGATGTCCTTTCCCTGCAGCTCATAAAAAGATGTCTGACCAGCATTTTTGGTATTTGCCTTTGGAATGAATCATGGAATGATTGCACCAGGGCACGTATTTTCAAAAATAGCCGATGGTGGGCTATATTCTGCAATTGAGAAAGGATAAGGGCGGAAATAAACATTGACAAAGTGGCAGTGCAAATATTGGACAAGGCAGAGGATCAGTGCCAGGAACCCGATAAGGCAAGGTAGGGTGGTAGGATTCACATCTGAATGCAATGTTGTAACCATGTGACACACAGTCATCCACTGTCCTTAATCAATTTGAGTGCAATTTAATAACTCCCAGAGATGTGCCAAAGAGGCAATGTTTTTGTTGTACAAAAGTTCAAATTATTGCAGGGACGATTCAGACCTGGGTTCCGTTAGATTTAAAGCATCACAATTTAGTGCAGCTGTAGGGATTGGAGTCAGAATTTCCCCTTATATGGGATGCGTAAAATTGAGGTCACTTGTGTATCAAGTTTTGCAAAAGCTTTCAAGTGAAGTTTTGGTTTTGAGAAACCAAATCCAGGGAAGCCAGATTCTCTGATCCACTAAGGCTAATTTGCACCACGTAAACGTTCATGCTCCTCCGATCTGTTTTTTATATCTGTTGTCTTTTAACTGATACTAATGCTGCCTTTTGACACACTGGTGCAGCAGTCTGGCTACACAGATGGCAATACAGGAGAGGTGCCTTAGATGTAACTCTGCAGGGTAGGGACTGTCTCATCAATATACGCTTATCTCATGTGGTGCCCAACCTCATTACACAGGAAAGCCACATAAATCTAAGCACAAACTTCTGAGGACCAAACAGATTCTGTTTTGTATGGTATTTAGATAGATTGTTTCTGTATACAGTATTGTCTATTTAAAAACAAATAAAGAAATCAGTGCATAAAACGTGTATCCGAATTATAGACAACACAGTAAAGAACACATAGCTAAACTAAATGACATAAACATGATGACTAGGCTGTTAATATATTGTGTTGAAACAGGCCACGGGCCTTATGAATACTCTGGAGGGCCATGTACACCCTGCAGGCCATAGGTTGTGCACCCCTAATCTAACACAATAGGGCCCTAACCCCAGATTGAGGCCTCTAGGTCCACTCCAATATAAAATAAAATACCATTCATTGGGGGAGGCTCTTCACTGTTTAAAAACTAAATGCTAGTGGCTTTGCCAAGTTCTTCAGAACCAGTCTCTATCTTACATTGCTAATAAGTGGAACTATCACTCCATTTAACAAACTATATATGACTGCTGTTAGCATTGCCCAATGCGTATTCACAATCTCATGTACTTTGACACATTCAATACTAATAGTTAAAAGGTATAATTTCTTTTCCAGCATTTTGGACAGATTGATTTTTTGGGTACAATTTTTCAATAGAAGAAATAAAGCCAACTCTACCCTTATCTTTTATTTTCAATTTAGCTTCAGAAATTAAAATTTCTGCTATATAATTGAACCAAAATTATCTACAGCTTTCCAGTGCTTTTCATTTCATAACCGTACTGGGAATAGCAATCCAAGCCAGTGATCAAGTACAAGTCACCTGTTCTCAGTGAACAGTGAATTAGAGTACAGTGAAGTATTCCCCTCCTTTTTAGCTGCTTTTCCAAAAGAATTTTAACAGTCACAATGGGCTTCTATAAAGTTGGAAAAAACTGTAGCTTCTTTCCCCCCAAAATAATACTATTGCATTTATTTCCATTTCACCCAAAGGAAAAGGATTGCTAAATGTACGCCGTGCATGTTTGGTGCTCTGCCACACAGCACTAGAAATTGAATTTGTTACAGAATATGTTAGAAAGGAAAGGTCTTTGTATCCAGTTTATCCATAGCAAATGGAAAAATCAAATCCAAATCTGTAGTTACAAGCTAACTTGGCCAAACTGGACTCATTGGACTAGCTTAGGTAGCAAATGAGACACATTACAGGAATGAATTGAAATTATGTCATCCAATGATAATAATAATTAGTTCTTAGATCGCGCAAAGAGCATGATATTAAGGTTATTCCAGTGTTTTTTATATAAGGGACTTCTTTAATCAATTCTCTTCTGTTTATTCAGAACATACATATGTGACATATAGTGAAAGCAACAGACCAAAGTAAAGTGGTAGGTAAGATGCTTGTAGTATTATCGGATCTGCCAGCTACCTTGATCAGAGTATAAGTGTTCAGCTATTCCTCCCCACCAGCCCTCCCCAAGTGGGATCATGTCTTGAATCACATTCAGGAAAACTACAAGTCATGGGAACAAATCTGGATTCTGAATTATCTGAAACAAAAATAAACACACTAAAGGATATGTTATTTGGGAAAGAGTGTATCCCAACAACATATTAATGTTAGCCAGTGCATATAGGTTTTACACACACACGTACCATTAATAGGTGTTCTACTCATGGCATTCATTGAGTGTGTATGTGGAGGGGGGAGCTAATCATGTTAAATAATATTATGCTTACTCATGCTACATATCCCACAATGCCTTGTCCAGAACAACTCAGTATCTGTATAGATAGACAGGAAATCTGTCAGGGACAAGATATGTTAATGCTGTACATTGGCAAAAGTGGGGGAGTGCCTTTAGGGCCCAAGTAGTTTGGAATGCTGTGTTCAAAAACAAGAGATGGGGGACACACCATGGTACAAGAAAAACAAGGTTATTGGGCAATATAATCTGGGTAACATATAAAGTGCTATCTAACATTATGTAATCTAATCTAGCTATCTATATATGATGCTCGTTTACTAGGGCATATTCTGGGGTGCACATAATCTGTATAAAGTGAACTGAGACTGTGAATTTACTTCCTGGGAAGGATTGATGATGTATTAACTTTCTTTCCTTTTCTGTATTGCTCTGTCTTTAGATAATAAATCTGGCTGATCTTGGTTATTTCGGCTCTTGAACAGTCTTAATATTGAACCTCAAGTATAGTAAATCAATTGTGTATACAATTATTAATCAATAATAAATTGGAAATTAAGTCACATACATGAAGCTATGCTGCTGTAGCCAGATCTCACTTTAAATGAAGGAAAATTTCACACTGCAGAAAGATGTTGGGTATATCAATAGAGAGTATGTCTTCACTGCAGAGTTAACGCATGGGATTGGCACCTGGGTCTCCTGCATCTATCTCCTAGCAACTACTAGTAATAGTGGGCATGGTGAGGACACAAAGAGGGGACATTTACAGCCAAAGTGGCCAGAGGCACAGAGCTCACAGCTTTTACATTGAGTGGATTCCCTAGGACTAAGAGTTGCATCCCAGTCTCCCACACATTTGATTTGTCAGATTGTGTCCCTGTTTAGTATGTGAAAAGGAAGGGGAACATGCAAAATGCAAACTGGTTTCCATATTGGAAGAGAAGGTTGAAGGTCTGGAGCAATAGGTATCGACCCTGCGTTGCATAAGAGAATCTGAATATTTCCTGGAGAGAAGTCAGGATATGCTTCTACGGGTACAAGGTTCTGAAGATTCAGAGCAGGCTGCACAGCGGGGACAGGAGGCCAGTGAAGAAATTTGGCAACGTGTGACCTCCAGAAGAAGAAGGGGGAACATCCATGTACCAGCAACGCAGTACAATGTTTTCATGTTCTCTCCACAGGTACCATTGCGGGGAGTGGCCCAGATGATACGTCTGGGGGAAGGAAGCAAAAGGAGACTCTGCCAGTTGAAAGGCATGAGATGCACTGTCCTAAGGTTGGGGGTTCCACGACCATCACTCCCAAGAGAAGGAGGCAGGTGGTGGTGGTCGGGGACTCTCTCCTCAGGGGGACTGAGTCATCTATCTGCCGCCCTGACCGGGAAAACAGAGAAGTCTGCTGCTTGCCAGGGGCGAAGATTTGCGATGTGACGGAGAGACTGCCAAGACTCATCAAGCCCTCGGACCACTACCCCTTCCTGCTTTTCCACGTGGGCACCAATGATACTGCCAAGAATGACCTTGAGCGGATCACTGCAGACTACGTGGCTCTGGGAAGGAGGATAAAGGAGTATGAGGCGCAAGTGGTGTTCTCGTCCATCCTCCCCGTGGAAGGAAAAAGGCCAGGGTAGGGATCGTCAAAGTCAGTGAATGGCTATGCAAGTGGTGTCGGAGAGAAGGCTTTGGATTCTTTGACCATGGGATGGTGGACCAAGAAGGAGAGCTAGGGAAAGACGGGCTCCATCTAACGTAGAGAGGGAAGAGCATCTTCATGAGCAGGCTGGCTAACCTAGTGAGGAGGGCTTTAAACTATGTTCACCGGGGGAAGGAGACGAAAGCCCTGAGGTAGGTGGGGAAGCGGGATACCGGGAGGAAGCACGAGCAGGAGCGTGTGAGAGGGGAGGGCTCCTGCCTCATACTGAGAATGAGGGGCAATCAGTGGGTTATCTCAAGTGCCTATATACAAATGCACAAAGCCTTGGAAACAAGCAGGGAGAACTGGAAGTCCTGGCAAAGTCAAGGAATTATGATGTGATTGGAATAACAGAGACGTGGTGGGATAACTCACATGACTGGAGTACTGTCATGGATGGGTATAAACTGTTCAGGAAGGACAGGGAGGCCAGAAAAGGTGGGGGAGTTGCTCTGTATGTAAGGGAGCAGTATGACTGCTCAGAGCTCCGGTATGAAACTGCAGAAAAACCTGAGAGTCTCTGGATTAAGTTTAGAAGCATAAGCAACAAGGGTGATGTCGTTGTGGGAGTCTGCTATAGACCACCAGACCAGAGGGATGAAGTGGACGAGGCTTTCTTCCGGCAACTTGCAGAAGCTACTAGATTACACGCCCTGGTTCTCATGGGCGACTTCAATCATCCTGATATCTGCTGGGAGAGCAATACACCAGTGCGCAAACAATCCAGGAAGTTTTTGGAAAGTGTAGGGGACAATTTCCTGGTGCAAGTGCTGGAGGAACCAACTAGGGGCGGAGCTCCTCTTGACCTGCTGCTCACAAACCGGGAAGAATTAGTAGGGGAAGCAAAAGTGGATGGGAACCTGGGAGGCAGTGACCATGAGTTGGTCGAGTTCAGGATCCTGACACAAGGAAGAAAGGAAAGCAGCAGAATACGGACCCTGGACTTCAGAAAAACAGACTTTGACTCCCTCAGGGAACTGATGGGCAGGATCCCCTGAGAGAATAACATGAGGGGGAAAGGAGTCCAGGAGAGCTGGCTGTATTTTAAAGAATCCTTATTGTGGTTACAGGGACAAACCATCCCGATGTGTAGAAAGAATAGTAAATATGGCAGGCGAGCAGCTTGGCTTAACAGTGAAATCCTTGCTGATCTTAAACACAAAGAAGAGGCTTACAAGAAATGGAAGATTGGACAAATGACCAGGGATGAGTATAAAGATATTGCTCGGGCATGTAGGAGTGAAATCAGGAAGTCTAAGTCACACCTGGAGTTGCAGCTAGCGAGAGATGTTAAGAGTAACAAGAAGGGTTTCTTCAGGTATGTTGGCAACAAGAAGAAAGTCAAGGAAAGTGTGGGCCCCTTACTGAATGAGGGAGGCAACCAAGTGACAGAGGATGTGGAAAAAGCTAATGTACTCAGTGCTTTTTTTGTCTCTCTCTTCACGAACAAGGTCAGCACTGGGCAGCACAGCATGGGGAGGAGGTGACCAGCCCTCTGTGAAGAAAGACGTGGTTCAGGACTATTTAGAAAAGCTGGACGTGCACAAGTCCATGGGGCCGGATGCGTTGCATCCGAGAGTGCTAAAGGAATTGGCGGATGTGATTGCAGAGCCATTGGCCATTATCTTTGAAAACTCATGGCGATCCGGGGAAGTTCCAGAATACTGGAAAAAGGCTAATGTAGTGCCAATCTTTAAAAAAGGGAAGGAGGAGGATCCTGGGAACTACAGGCCAGTCAGCCTCACCTCATTCCCCGGAAAAATCATGGAGCAGGTCCTCAAGGAATCAATTCTGAAGCACTTAGACGAGAGGAAAGTGATCAGGAACAGTCAGCATGGATTCACCAAGGGCAAGTCATGCCTGACTCATCTAATTGCCTTCTATGATGAGATAACTGGTTCTGTGGATGAAGGGAAAGCGGTGGACATGTTATTCCTTGACTTTAGCAAAACTTTTGACACGGTCTCCCACAGTATTCTTGCCAGCAAGTTAAAGAAGTATGGGATGGATGAATGCACTACAAGGTGGGTAGAAAGTTGGCTAGATTGTTGGGCTCAACGGTTAGTGATCAATGGCTCCATGTCTAGTTGGCAGCCGGTATCTAGCGGAGTGTCCCAAGGGTCGGTCCTGGGGCTGGTTTTATTCAATATCTTCATTAATGATCTGGAGGATGGTGTGGACTGCACCCTCAGAAAGTTTGCGGATGACACTAAGCTGGGAGGAGTGGTAGATATGCTGAAGGGTAGGGATAGGATACAGAGGGACCTAGACAAATTGGAGGATTGGGCCAAAAGAAATCTGATGAGGTTCAACAAGGATAAGTGCATTGTCCTGCACTTAGGACGGAAGAATCCAATGCACCGCTACAGACTAGGGACCGAATGGCTAGGCAGCAGTTCTGCAGAGAAGGACCTAGGGGTGACAGTGGACGAGAAGCTGGATATGAGTCAGCAGTGTGCCCTTGTTGCCAAGAAGGCCAATGGCATGGGATATATAAGTAGGGGCATTGCCAGAAGATCGAGGGACGTGATCGTTCCCCTCTATTCAACATTGGTGAGGCCTCATCTGGAGTACTGTGTCCAGTTTTGGGCCCCACACTACAAGAAAGATGTGGAAAAATTGGAGAGAGTCCAGCGAAGGGCAACAAAAATGATTAGGGGTCTGGAACACATGACTTATGAGGAGAGGCTGAGGGAACTGGGATTGTTTAGTCTACAGAAGAGAAGAATGAGGGGGGATTTGATAGCTGCTTTTAACTACCTGAAAGGTGGATCCAAAGAGGATGGATCTAGACTATTTTCAGTGATAGCAGATGACAGGACAAGGAGTAATGGTCTCAAGTTGCAGTGGGGGAGATTTAGGTTGGATATTAGGGAAAACTTTTTCACTAGGAGTGTGGTGAAGCACTGGAATGCGTTACCTAGGGAGGTGGTGGAATCCCCTTCCTTAGATGTTTTTAAGGTCAGGCTTGACAAAGCCTTGGCTGGGATGATTTAGTTGGGGATTGGTCCTGCTCTGGGCAGGGGGTTGGACTAGATGATCTCCAGAGGTCCCTTCCAACTCTGATATTCTATGATTCTATGATTGTATGATTCTAACATTCATACTTTCATGTACAAACACAAATGTTGCCAGAATGCATGTGTCTACGGGAAAACATCTCTTTAAAAGAGTGTATCATGGTGCTGAAGAGTTTGTGGGTGGAAAGATATGTGAAAGGAGGTTAGTGTGGATGTGAATGTTGGCTTTCCTTGATTTTCAGTTATTGCAGTAATAAGAAATGTAGTTTAGCAAACTTGGTCTGATTTTGACAAGTGCTGATGTCAGTGTGCGTTATGGGTCACCTTATGTGCCCTATTCACAGTGGATGAGAGTCTGTTACTCCCCCCAGCTACAGATGCTGGATTGTTAGCACAAGTTGTAGAGACTCATGCTTTTAGCTCTGGAGATTCCTGGTTCAATCCCCAGTGGTTGTCACATCAGTAGGGGCCTGCCTGGGATTCAACTACAGTGGGCCTCACATACTTCCTACTCAGTGTGCATTAGGCAACTGGCTTTTGGGAACAGGGTCATTATAAAATAGAGCCCATTTGTACAGTTCAGATCAGGATCCAAGTTTTCAAGTACCCCTAAAGTTTCAGGGTACTTAGATCTGGGGTTTTAGTTCAATGTATCTCCCAGCTGCAATAAACATTATTTGAATTATTGGTAACTATAACTGTGAAAAGTTGGACCCTGGATGCAACAGAGGGGAAAAAGACTAATGCTTTTACAATGTGATCTGATTAATGAGGCTGTTATACAACTTATTTAGGGCTATACTGTTATAAATATCACAATCTCTGGGAAGATTTACAACAAATTAGAGACTTCACACTTTCAAAATCACAACATTGATTCACCTCGAAAAAAATTTCTCATGGATCATGAAAGAAATACAGCTTACCCAGGCAACCTACTTAGAACAGGCACTCTCAAACTTGTCTATAGTGTAGACCACATCTTAACAGAGAGATTGTCTCAGAGCCCACCTTCCTCTCCCACTCATGATTACATAGAACATCTCACCTCCCACTGATGGTTGGATAACATCCGTGGGGCAACTGCAGAAATTCTTTGCTGCGAAAAGCAACATCGGGAAAGTGTTTAATGTAGTTTTAGCTTCTTTTAATTTAACATCTGGAAACAAGGAAGAGGCAGCACCATGTCACAGGTCTACTCTACCACTAGCATGTGTGCCATGAACCACTGAAAATGCATGATCTGCCATTTGGGAGCCACTGATCCGGAGGAAACTGGAGTAAACAGATAGGTCTTGCAGCATACCCTGAGGGTGAATAAACATGAGACTTAAACAGGCCCTACAGTAATGTGCAGAGGAGCATGAGTAATGTGAAGGGGGGCATTTGATGTCATGGAAAATCAAGAATTATATCTTGGAATATTTTGGATATAAATTCAGAGGAAACAAAGAACATCTGCAGAAGCTAAGACTACAAGAGCTTTTGGGGTGTAGTACTGTGACAAAGCAAAAGGGAAATGGTAAAGAAAAGATGACAAGGAACTCTCAGGAGTGACTGGACTATGTAACAAAAACTCTCCTGAAATCTTGACTTTTAGTGAGCTGGTAATCTGAAAGGCTGTCAATATCTCAAAAATTAAGGACCAAATTTTGCCATCAAAGAAACAGGAAGTATGACCAGGCTAATTTCATGCATACATCTGAGGGAAGAATTGGGCCCAGAAGGATGGCCAAACAGAAAACAAGTATTTGCTGATCATCCAAATAAACCAAAATAAAAAAAAAGAAAGTTTAGACGTGATTGATTTCCTTGGCTCCCATAATGTCTTTGGATGTCAATATAACATTTGATGATACCAATGTCTGCCTCTTGCTCTTCTCACTGCTTTATAGATGTTAACTTGAAGGCAGCCTTGCTTGGGCTGCAGCATAATAATATATAGGCTTTTGAGTCTATTGAGCATTGGATAATTTTGATGACTTCTAAAACCCTTCAGCCTCAAAGTGCTTTATTTTCAGATCCCACTACAATTACTTACAAAGGTTATTTGAGTAAGATGTGAAGGAAGGCTGGAAGGTTATTGTTAAATGAAATCAATTTCACCTACTCTGTTTTCTTGCTGTTACATTTTCTTTTTAATCTCCATGGAAGAAATAAGGTATTCGGACATTCATTTTTACCAGCAATGACTCATTTAGTCCTTTCAACAAGGATTTCGAAAAGAAAGAAAATTCTGTTGGTGCCAACGTTTTGTCTCTCAGTTCTGTGTTTGACAGACTGTGTCCCTGCTTACATTAGCTATTCCAAGCATGGCCAGCTTCTTTAGCTTTAAGAAATGTACCGCTGACCTACATAGACTTCTCATGCTTGAACTGAGCTTTGAGCTTCAGCTCTCTTCAGTCTCCCAAGTCCGAACAGCTTCATGCATTACTGACAATTAGGGATCCTAGAAATCCATTTGCCGTGGAAAAACACTGAATTGGCGTTTTTAAAAGAGAATCTTTAGTTTTTACATTTTTTGAAAAAAACAAAAACATATATTAACTATTACCAAAATTTTACTGAAAGTACCAGTGTCACTTATTCAATGTGTGCAACCTCCCCCCTCTTGTGGTTGCTTTTTGAATGTGCTTTACATTTACAGTGGAACCCCATTTATCCAATTTAATTGGGACTGGGGCCAGATTGGATCATAAAAAATTCACATAATCAGGAGAATTGACAGGGTTTTCTATCCCTTATTTTAAGGGAGGAGGGGCTCAGGGAGTCAGCTTCGCTGTCAGCCCCTGGGTGGCTGGTGGTTCGGTTAATACAGAGACCTGGAAAATGGAGGCTCAGATAAATAGAGTTCTACTTGTATATCAAAAAAAAACATTGTGTTCAACTGATACCTACATATATTGTGACTAGGGAAACTAAAGTTCAGCGTTAGATTTTAATTAAGGAAAAACACGGATTTTTATGGTTTATTATTGGAGAATTTTCATTTTTTTATCACGGAAAACTAGGATCACTGCTGATACTCTATAGTGTGGCAGTTCAAAAGGAAGAAGATGCAGCTCCAGAAAGTCTGTGAGGTTTTATAGTGAACAAGTTCTAAACCACTCTGTCCTTTTGTGATGGGGTTCACTCACCACTACAGCACCTCCTGCTGGCTGTCCTGAGGATTAGCTCTGCTCACCAGTGCGCCCTTTTCTGGTGATCTCTTGCCACTTCTGCTCCAGGACCCACGTCACTCCAAGGACCATGGCATCCTCTTCAGGACACAACCCTCTGGCTGTGCCACAGTCTGTGCTCCCCCGTTCCAAGGGACAGTATCATAGTCCCTCAGTCCAGCCACTTTCTCAGTGGCAATTGAGATGAGGCCCACTCACATACTCTGGGTCCTGGCCCAGGGACCCTGTAGATGGCCACCACTTGTTGCCTCCCCTCCAACTCCTCAGTTCATTTTCCTGGGCTACTTCCCCATGGCCTCCTTCTTTGCCCTTATTTCAGGGCCTCGGCATGCCAGTCTTAGCAGCTGGCCAGGAGCTCTCTCTAGTTTCCTCAGTACCTGCTGGCAGCATGGTTCTGTACAGGGTGCTGGCACTCCTTCATCCTGCTAGGAGCCTTGTCTTCCCTCCTTTAGCCCCAGGCAGCTACAAAGCTGCTCTGCCTTGTAGCTCTTCTTATATGGGCCTGCTGGATCCTGATTGGCTGCTCTTTTAAGCTCTTCTCTGATTGGCTGCCTCCTGTGTAGCCTCCCTGGGGCTCTATTAATCTCTTAGAGACCAGTGTGGGCCAGGTGCCCCATTACACCTTTCCATAGTGTTAAAAGGGGTGGGAGGTCCCAGCTGGATGGCAGCAGGACTTCTAGGAAGAGTCCACATAAGGAAAAGGTTAAGAACCATTGTTAAATCATGAAAGCTTGCTCACCATGCCATGGAAGCTGTGTCTGCTAACAGAAAAAGTGAGACCCACACGCAGACTTACAAATATTTCAGTGTTCATACTCCTAGTTCTGAAATTGATATTACTGTGTGTGTTTCATTAGCAATGAGTAAAGCAGAATGCAGGTAAACTTTGATATATAGAGCTTTATTAAATGCCATGAACTGCTTTGTCCATGTAGCCTTGTTGCTTCCAGCCTAACTCTACCCATTTCATTCCCCTGGAGTCCCATTAACAACAGCCCCTCCATAGAAGATGGGCTCTTTGACTCCAATTCAACTGATTCTGACACATCTTCCCTATTTTCCAATCCTTTAATGTAAACATTAAAACAAATAATTGATGGCCAGGTCCCCAGCCCATGTCCCTTCGGCCAGAGGTTTCTAGCACATAGCTGAGTTGACGTCTTGTCTTTACTGCAGACTCTACTGGTTCTATTGTCTGTGAGATAGTTTGGTCCCCTCATCAGGCAACCACACCAGGAGTGACCTATCTTTATCCCCCTGTCACTTGTCTCTGACTCTAATAAACTCTCTGTGGAGTCTCAATCCCCTCCCTGAGGGATTGGCCTCTGGACAGATCTCCATCTCTCCATTCTGTAATGAGCCCTGTAGACTCACCCCGAGACTTCTTTCTGCTGGCTCATGTTTCCTGTAGATCACCTGTCCCTCTTGCATAGTCACTTTTACTACCTGGCTGTCGCTGCATCCCTCACAACTCCTTTAGTGCACTCCTTATGGTCTCTTTGTAATGGCTGGGGTCCTCCCAAGAGTGCCTGTCTCCAGGGCCAGTAGGTCCTTGGCTGACCTGTCATACTCGAATGCCTTCTTTCTCTGTTGGCCATCTCCTCTCAGTGGTGTCCCCCTCCTTGTGGCTACAACAGGTCTCCTCTCATTGGTAACAGGGTTTTGGTCATTTGTCCAATTAATACCTGAGCTGGACTGTTTAGGCACCCTTCTGATGGGGTATTTTGATGTGCCAAAAATGGTAACAAGAGGTCTGAACCAGAATAAACAGCCTTATGTAACAGTCTCACAGCTGACTCCACCTTACCATTACTCTGTGGATATGCTGGGGAGGAGGCTTATTGGTCAAATTTCCATTTGCATGCAAATTCCTTGAATTCTTTCAAGACAAATTAGGGTCCATAATCAGCAAATACCATGTCCCAGAATGCCATATCTCGTTAAGTGGGTGTTCAGTGTGTTTCTTGCATCAGGCAGGGCAAAGACCTGCCAAAAGTTTGAATAGTAGTCCACTGTAATCAAGTTCTGCTTTTCAATAAAAATGAATAGATCCACTCCCACCTTTTCCCATGGTTAGGTGGACAGCTCATGTGATAACCGTCTCTTTCTGCTTGTGGATATCACATGATCAGCAAATGTGAAACCCTTATATCAAGGAGCGGAGCTGTGTATTTGTTCTCAAGCATTAAACACACACTCAAACCCATCTAAGATATCTGTCAATGGCCAGGTTGGGGGCATATATTTTTATATAATATCCTTAAGTAGTGAGGTGGGGACAACAGCTCTCTGTCCTCAAAATAGGATTCCATGCTGGACACAGCTCATTTTTCATTTGAAAATATGATCCTGTTCCTACGGGTACTTGGCTTTTGTCCTCTGGCCACCCTACTAGTATCTCTCTCTCTCTTTCTCTATCGATAGATAGATAGATACTGCTTAGGGTGTCAGCTAGCCCCAGTAATCATCCTGGACAATGTCTTAGCTCTATCTGGTGGTCCTAGAGGTGCATCAGCATGCACTGCAGTCTCTTTGGAGCACTAAGAAGGGGCTTTGCCATGATAGTCTATAGGAGTTTGTGGTTTGATTGCAATATTATCGGATGGCCATAGGTGTGCTGATGGAATCACTCCCCTCCTAATACCACAGCCAGTAGCTTTTTTGGGGGCATACCTATGTTCAGTCTCTGACAAGGCTCCTCGTACATGAATGGCTGGCTCCTCCTGCAAAAGAGCTAGATCTAATCCTTTGTCCAATGCATGAGACTGGAGTGTCAGTGGCTCTCCAGGCCAAGAGTACTTCAAGTACATCGATTACCATTGGTTTCAATGAGTCAAATGTTTGCTGTTGAGGACCTGCCCAGTTCCACTTCACATCCTCTCTTGTGAGCTGATGTATGGTTGGTTCCACTACTGCAGCCAGGTGTGGACAGAATTTGGACATAAAGCTTATTGTTCCTATGAAACGCTGTGCCTCTTTCATATCCACTGGAGCTGGCATGTCTCTGACTGCTTTGACCTTGTTCGGATCTGCTTTCAATCCCTCTGCTGTGAGCAGATATCCAATATAGGTCAACTCACAGTCTCTGAGACACATTTTTTTCTGGATTTTGTTTAATGTTCTTGTCCGTACATTGCTGTAGAAAAGCTCATAGTTTTCTGTCATCATCTCATTTAGCTTGTGGGATATTGCTCCCTTCACCTACAGCAAACATATTATCTGCTATTATTTTCAGCCTAGGTAGCCCTTCCAGTGCTTGGATGAATCTTCTCTGACCATCACAGATGCTGGGCTTATGCCCATTGATATGTGCAGACATCTGTCGCAACCAAGTGGTTTTGCAAAGGTTGTCAGCATGCTGGACTTATGTGCCAAAATCCGTTTCCCACATCAGAGACCATAAAGATTCTGGCTTTGGAAAGTTCTGGCAAGATGTCATCAATTGTGGGCAGTGGGCATCTTTTCAAAGCCCCATTGAGTGCTTTTGGGTCTATGCAGATGCATAATTTGCCTGCTGGCTTCTTTACCTCTACCATGCTGCTTATCCAGGCTTTACTGGCTTCCACAAGTGCTATGATACCCCTTCTCTGCAGGCTTTCAAACTTCATGTACTGGATTACATAGTGTCTCTGGAATTTTCCTTCATAGTATTAATCTAGGCACTTCCACTGGTAGCTTTCCTATGAGGAACTTGTCACCCCATATGCTTTTAAAATTGTCTCCATTATCTGTGGGACTGCCCTTTCAGCATGTCAAACTTTATTAAACCCTGTGCACAGGTCTGCCCATGTGGCTACATTGCTTCCAGCTTAACTCCCTGCATATCCTGTTCCCAGTATCTCCTCAATAACAGCCCCTCCAGGGAACAGGGGGCCCTCTGACTCCATTTCCGCTGATCATGTTACAGTGTGTTCACTTTCACAAACAACATTTAGCAAACAAGCTTCCATCTTAAAAAACAGGACCAAATCTTAAGTGTGCATGTACTTAAGTATATACAGAGAGAGAGAGAGAATGTGTATATGTATTAAAGACTACTTTTTCAGCTTGAACATTTAGACCTGATTTTCATGTGTGAGTGTGTGTGTGTGTGTGTGTAAGGACCATATTATTTGTATACTCACACACCACACACAGGAGAAAAACACATACACACACAGAGAGAGAGGAGATAATCAGGGGTAAATCTTAAAGCTGAAAAATGTTTTCCTTTAAGGATTGCTTAAACCCTGACTAAGATAACTGCTGAAAACCCATCAATGATTAGTCTCTTAACCTTTACACAAGTTGAAGTTACCAGCTATTGTTCACCACTGATAATAGTGATAACCTTTAGTTTATGAGGTGATTGACAGTCCCTGATGAGTACAATCTTTCACAAGAGTAACCTGCTTTAAAAAGCAGCAGTATTTAGTAGGCTCAATACAGTGAAATTAATTTAGCTATAGGCAATCATATAAGCATTAAATACAGTTCATACAAACATACTTTTATTATTCAAAACACTTTGAATGGAGAGAGTTTGAAGATAGGACTGGAAAGTGTAGAGGGAAGAGTTATTTTCTCATTATCCCAAAGAGTTATTTTCTCATTGTTGTGTTCTGGAAGGGGATGGGGAATGAAATTAGAGAACAAAGGAACGTCATACCACAGCAGAGTAGTGGTTTATCCTGTTGTCAGCAATGACCAATTCTGAAAGCTACTATGTCTCATATAAAAAGAGGGAATGCCTTCCTGATCACACCAGCAATCATCTTATGACCTGAAGCTGCAATGATTTGCCCTTAACATTTTCATCCTAGTGTAACTGTATACTATATCCTGGTCAGTACTTGAATAGAACTGCCTAAGCAAAACCCAGCATACAACCAGGAGCGGAGTTGATAGTATAGAAAGTGACACTCACCCCTGAGTCTTTACTGAACCAATTACATGGTACAATGTTCTGGGTCACTAGTGGTTATGGCTATTCGTGATGCTGTGTTTTAGATGAGATGTAAAACCAATGACTTTCAGACTTGTGGTTATTAGAGATGTTTTTGCCAGAGTAAAGGGGTTAGCTCCGGCAAGTACTAATTTGGGTAATAAAATTCTGCTACCTCAATTACCTCTGCCCTTTTCTATTAGCTCCATATTCTGTGTTAT
This sequence comes from Lepidochelys olivacea, assembly GCF_965140295.1. Lineage (NCBI taxonomy): Eukaryota > Metazoa > Chordata > Testudines > Cheloniidae > Lepidochelys > Lepidochelys olivacea. The sequence goes on from NC_140413.1 coordinate 20,563,973, forward strand.
GTCTGTCCTAAACTGTTGTGTAGTGTGGCTGTGCTCTGTTAAATAGCTTTCATCTTCCACTTCAGAAGAACCTGCACTTCAGTTATGGATGCCCCAGAGTTATTGAATGAAGAATTTTGCACAATGTGTTAATTAGATTAGCCATGCAAGGTACTGAAAATATCAGGGTTTATTTAATTAGTAACTTGAGGGAGCCTCTTCTTTACTAGGTAATAGTCATATTCTGAACTAAATGTTCAGTAATGTATAAGCCAGTAAGCAGTTATTAACTCACATGTGATTATAGTAACAAGTATAGTAGTGATGGCAAATATATGCAGAGAAAACCAATTTAAAATAATTTGTAGAGCTTTTAAAAATTAGTGGTTATATTTTTACCACCTTCTGAAATGACTTGATGACATTTTCAGCTGTGGGATTTGAGGCTTAGCCAGAGGGCCAAGCCTCCTTAGCAATTGTCTGTTCAAATCCCTGGAGTTGGTGAGAATCCACCAGTTCACAACTCCATTGCAATCAATGGAGTTTTGTCAATTTATACCACCTGAGGTTCTGACACATGGTACTAATAGATTCTTGTTTTGCAGGAGAAGGGATGCAAGAAATAGCTTCAATCACATTTGTAAAAAAAAAAACCTAGCACTCTAAAACATTAATATTCTTCTCAGTTAAATACTTAATATATACAGATTATATCATGTTATGGTGTTGTATAAAGGCTGTATTGGCAGAATGTTCTTAATGGCTTTGCCATTCGTAAATAATGCAGTCATATCCAAATACATGCTGGTACTATTATAACCACACCACAAATTCATTTGTGTGTAGATGGCTGTGTGTGAGAGAGAAAAATGCATTTATAACCCTAGAAGGCCACTAATTAAGCAAATTAAAGTACATACATTTTTTTAATCAAAACTTCAGATATTTTCCCTTTCAATATATTGTTTACCAGAGACAGTTCAATTTTTGTAAGGCTACCCACAATGGTTTTGTGAATTTTGTGGCTTACATTGGCTGTTTTGCAATTTATACAAGTGTGTAAAATATTCCCAGCACATACACTTAATCAAAACAAGCCCAATTAAGCTCAGTACTCCGGATTCCACCTCATTAGCTTTCTGTTCCTAAAATATAACAGATGTGATTGCTGCAGGCCATAAGTTAAAGACAAATTTTTCAGCTAAGCTCTTACAATGCAACCTAAAGTTATATGAAGATTTAATTACTTTCATTTTCATGGCATTCTATAATACCTCATTTTTCACTTAATAGCAATAGTATTCTATCACAATGCTTTGATGCTCACTGTTACAGGAGCAAAGTATCTTTATAGCTGAAAATGCAATTCTTAAAGGTCACTTTTTCACTGCTGGCGTTACTTACCCGATGGGTGAAAGCACAATATAATTTTATGGTTCTAATTGCTCCTCCTGCAAAAGTACTGCAAATCATAAAAAGTCAGGGTCCAAGCATGTTAACCACAGTGCAACTCCATGAAAGTCAAGGCATTTTGTTGCATGTTGGCTTAGAGAACACTAATGATCTACTGACTTGTTTTGTAAACATACTCATAATGGATGATCACTACCCACTTCGAATAATTCTGGTCATCTGTCAAATGTATTCAGCCAAATTTCAAATGTAAAGGGAACAAAATTCTCCTTTGTCCCCTGTCAATGGCAAAATAAATTAGCATCTTTTGGCACAGCAGCCAGCATGATAATTATTATTTACTTAAAAAAGATCACTTCTAAGGGCACCTGTCCTGGTAGCAGAAGAGGGAGGAAAAGCACCAGGCAGTGCTAATTTTCACCAGTCTTTTATCCTTTCCATGCCCCAGTCCAAAGCATCCTAATGAGTCCCAAGCTAAATCCAGGACATTTAATATCAAAGCCCCACTGAATCTACGTTAATGCATGGCCAAATCAAAGCCATTCCAAGAACTAATCAAAGCCCAAAGTTATGTGCAATCTACTGCACAAGGCAGCCACTATCCCAGTAGTGCTTGGATGTCCTTACAAATCAAACTTCTATCGTGAAGATGGCTTGATGACTAATTAGCACATCCTCACTTCTTCATATCAGTGAGGAGAGAAGAGCCAGCCCTCCATGCCTATAATTTTATCCCCATGGATGGGAATCTATTCCTTGTTGCCAGGACTAATCACCTGAAGTTATGATAATGTGAAACCAATATGAGTTATTTCAGAGTAGCAGCCATGTTAGTCTGTATTTGCAAAAAGAAAAGGAGTACTTTGGTTAGTCTCTAAGGTGCCACAAGTACTCCTTTTCTTTTTGTCAATATGAGTTAGAAGAGCCAAGAAACCAGTGATTATTTAGTAAATAGATCATTCCCATGCAATGCAAAACCTGCCCTATTGCTTCAGTGTCCAGACACTCTGGTGGTGAGGGCCATATAATTACAGTACCCAGACAACAATGTGAAACCTACACGATTGCTTCAAATTCCACCTATGTTCATGCAGACCAGTAACAGCAACCATGCAGAACACACAGTCCAACAGACAGAATCACACAGTGATTGATGCTCTATGCAACCAATAATCTGAAGCAACAGAGAGCAATGACAGGATTTTCACAGAAGCAGGGGGTGGAGCAGCAAAAAGCCTGTCTCCACTTAACACATCATTATGTGGGAAGCCTCCATTGCTGATAGGCCAATTTTAGAATTTGGTCACAGTTCTGAGATGACCAGCAGCACCCCTCTTAACACAGAAGGGCTGCCATAGGTTGGCAGATGCTGTGACTCCACCCTGGGGGACTGACCCACCATCACCCCAGCAAAGCATCATTTGCTTTAATGGTCAGTGCCCCTTATGTCATCAAGGATAGGTCCATCAGTGGCTATTAGCCAAGGCAGTCATGCTGTAGATCAGAGGTCCCCAAATTGTGAGGCACGCCACCCCAAACGGGGTGTGGAGGAACATTCAAGAGGGTGTAGAAGGCCTGGGCCAGCCCCCAGGAGGGCAGGGGGCAGGAAGGGAGAGCCACCCAGCCCTGGCATGCCTGCGGCTGAGCTCCTGGACCCGCTCCTTGCCCCAAGCCCAGACTTGGAGTGGATCTGCCACCAGACTCAGCCCCGGGCCGCAGCTCCATTCACGGCCTGAGTCCAAAGCTGGGAGTGGGGGCAGGGCTTGGAGCAGAGCTGCACCTGGCTGACGGCCCACACTGCAGCCCAGCTGCGGGTCTGATCCTGCCCCAGCCTCAGCCCCTGGCCATGGCTCTATTCCCAACCCTGGCCCCAGCCCCACTCCTGGCCCCACCCCCACCCCCAGCCTCCGCCCCCTTAACTCTGACTGCGTTTACCCCCAAGCTGCAGCCCCACTCTTGGCCCGAGGGGTGCAGACAGGAATAAGGGGGGGCATGACCCCGAAAAGTTTGGGGACCACTGTTCTAGATATCCCTAAGCCTCTGACTGCCAAAAGCTGGGACTGGATGACAGGAGATGGCTCAGTCAGTACTTTTCCTGTTCTGTTCATTCCCTCTGAAGTATCTGGCAGCAGCCAATGTCAGAAGAGAAGATACTGTGCTACATGGACCATGAGTCTGAGTCAATATGGTCATTCTTATAGTCTTATGTTAAAATTATTCCACACAACTAGAGCTGGTTGGAATTTTTTTTATATTTGTTTTTAATCAAAAGATGCTTGATTTCTTGAAACCAAAACTCTTTATAGGAAAGGGTCTCTGTGATTAATATCCTGTTTATAAAATAAATTGATGAAAAAAAGTTTTCACATTTTTGAAATGACAAAGTTCCATTTTCATGTTGGCACAATTTTTGATTTTGAAATGTAACTTGTATAAAAAGATGTTAAAAAATCTAAAAAAGTCAAAATTAAAATTACACCATTCAAAATTATTGAAACAAAATATTTTGACCTTATCCAGAATTTTTTTTCTGATTTTCAGTTCAGGAAAATGTGTGAGATTTCAAAATTCTCATTCCAATTTGGGATAAGAAATATTTGCAAAATCTAAAACCTTCTTATGGGATTTCTTGCCGACCTCTACACCCATGCTAGGATAATTGGGCTTGATTCTCCACTGCCTTCCGCTTTGTGTAGTCATTTAAACCTGTGCAAAAGTGAGTATAACTGCTACCTAATCACAATAATATTATTTCACATCTCCTTTGCATGTGTAAGTGACTACGTAAGGAGTAAGGAGGTGAAGAAAAATTGACACAGAGGGTCAGATTCACCACCCCAGGACATCCATTTTATGCTGTGATGCCTCTATAAAAGACCCTGAGGCCTAATTCTTGCCGTATATGAGTACATAGCAGAAGTAACTCCATTAAAGTTAATGGAGATACGCACTGATGTAAAACTGGTGTATGTGAGAGCAGGATCATATCCAGAGAGTGAGAGAGAGAGTGAGACAGAAACCATGATTCCTTGGAAGAGTTTCTCATTGCTGAGTGGTCCTCTTCTTTTCACTTTTCCATCATAATATCCAAATGCTATTTTCCCTGCTCATCAAGAGATTCATCAAAAGAATGAGCACATTTTCTTTATGATTTGAGTTGTAATGAACATATGGCTTTTCAGTTGGTTAAAATGAGAAAGGAGATATATAATGACGAATTCCAGTGATTAGTCACTAATATCTTTATTTATGGAGCCCCGTTACAGGCATACTTCAGATCATAGCACAATTCAATATTTATAAAGAACCAGTTTTCTCTAAATAGATAAAATTGGTAATTATGACTAGTCATGCCTTATTTATCTACTTTTGACTTTTAATTAATAGAAATGCCATTTATTCATTAAAAATTAAAACCACCTATTCTCTACCCCTTTGATGAATGTGGCCCTATTGTGTCACTATTTCCATTACAAGTCCTGTCTGAATTCTCCCAGTGACAGACTGCCACATTGTAATACAAGATCTACAGGAGCAGCCTCATTGAGGGACAGCTTGAACTAAATGTATAGCCTTAACTCTGTGTTCAGTGCTGGACCCAACAAGCTCAGTACATAACAGACACAACAGAGAGTGGGGGCTTATCACCATCCTATGCTCTTTCATATTTCATCATTGTTTTCTTTTTAAGTGATCTTGACTGTAGATAAAGAAAATACCCAGCAAAATCTTTATCTAATTAATAATAAATATTGCTTTATAGCAGTTTTCCTCTCTTTCTTTGGCAGTATAAAGCAGTACCACTGAAATTTTATCTTAAAAAAAAAAAAAAAAAAAAAACTTTTCTCCACTATTAGTCAAGTTACTTTTGTAAAGAACCATCTAGATAAGAGTATAAGGTCTAACATGCGAGCATTTAGCAATGTGTTACTAATAGCATCATTAGCATATACCATATATAGCTGCATCGAGTGTCTTCTAAAGAGTTAGTGCCAAGTCCCAGTTTGTCAAATTGGGACACTGGAATGGCAAAATAATTCCATCCATTCCCACCAGCTAATTAAAATGGAGCTTAAAGCATCGAAACAGAAGCTTAGTGGGACTGCTGTGCAGTCCTCAGGGGTGACTTTGTAGGGAATGGTAAAAATACTTAATATAATCACTGTTGCATGTTAAATGATCATCAAGAAAGTGCAAGCAATACAGGTTGAATTAGTACAGGGTGAATAGTGTCATCAGTTTGCTGCATTCTCTCTTTACTTTTCACTTCTTCTCACTACTCTTCTATTGTCCTGATATTGAAGTAAGAGGATAGATGTATAAAAACAATGCCACCTGCCATTTACTTAGAACTTAAGTTCCTTTTTGAACCCTGTAAATATATAATATATAACCTTGCTTTGCTGATAAGACAGAGGAAACTGGTAATGACCATTATATTTAGGTTGCCTGATACTTTCGATTAGAAAGGAGTCTTGTGATCTTTAATTTGAGAATCTCCCTCTGTCAATTTTTAAACCAGGGTTGGATATTTTTCTAAAACATATGATCTAGTTCAAACAGGAATTATTTTGGGGACGTTCTAATACTTGTGTTATGTAGGAGGTCAGACTTTATACACATGTATATATGTGGGCCAGATCCTCAGCTGGTGTAAATCAGTGAAACCAGTGGAGCTGTGGTGATTTACACCAGCTCAGTATATGTTCCATATATTTTTCAGTGTAAATAATATCTGCCTGATTGCACTGAGGTTTTACTTCAGGAAGCTAGGTTACAATCTTTGAAAATGTCATCGTCCATTTTCAGACACTGAAATCCCACAATTCTGATTGTATGTTTGAGAGCAATTTCCACTTTGGCCTAGTTTTTTATTGTTAATATTTTACTTCTTTATAAAAATGAAATATATTTCATCTCACTCTGTGCACTCAGTAAAATACATCTACAAGGACTTTCTCGAAGTCAAAGGTTTGTTGGGCTATAGAATAGTAATCTGTCTATCTCTTTGATTTAATTAGAATGAAAAGAAGCTACACTTAAAAGCAGAAATATACCGCTGGGAAAAATCAGGCATTGGGAGGTGGATGGATGCCATGACCTAATTGTTCCTTTTCCATCTCCAACTGCTCCAATTCTCCAAACGCTCACATGATTTAGTTTGCTTTGGGTTCTTGAGCCAATTGTAATACAGCAAAACATCTGCATAGGATTTACATTCGAAACAGACAATACGAACTAGAGGGTGGATACCCACTATCAATTAGAGGTACCATTAGTGGAAAAGGAAAGAACCAGTCAGATGTGCATCAGTGTGAAATAAAAAATGACATGGAGAAAAATGCAAGTGATGTGATGTCTAGTTCAAGCAGCAATTAATGCCAGGAAGCCCTATGGACTGTAAAAAGAACAGGAGTACTTGTGGCACCTATGAACTGTGTTATACATGGGGTCAGAGTAGATTATTACAATGTGCCTTCTGTCTTGATAATCTATGAATCTATAAAACCCACCCCATGAAAAACCCATGAACTGTGGGAAGTTTAGATTCAGTTCTGAATTTTTTCTATACCTAAACCCTGGACTCGATGCCTGTCTCTGGGTCTGATGCCCACTGAAGTTAATGAGAGATTTTCCAAAGACTGCAGTGAGTTTTGGATTAGGCCCTAAATAACTGCTGCACCAACACATGGAAACTAAACACCCTCCAACATCAGAGAAGTAAGGGTGACAGAATGGATCCTTAGTGATTATTTAGGGCTAGACTGTGCAATCCTAATCATTCATGTTGGGGAGCATTTACTCACAAACATGCTCACCAAGATGAGTAAGAGTAGTAGCATTTGTACCTTAAAGATTATTTATCACTTAGCAGATGACCTTCCATTTGACTGTGTCTAGATGCCCTCAATACATGCATTCAGTGAATGTAGTATTAAACTTTGCATCTCACAAAACAGGAAATTTACAACAAAGAAATAACCAATTCAGAAAAAATGATAAAAGACTTAGAAGGGATTCAACTTTGAACGGGTAAATATATTTTAAACCTTACATACAAAAATAATTGGAGTCTAAGTGAAAATAGCAGCCTTTTTTGTTTTAATGTGTAGAACTAAATAATGTTCAAAAGGCAATAAAACATCTTTGTTGCAGTTATCTAAAGGTGAACAATACATACAACAACATTTTATGCTGCAGCTATTCAGAAAAGGAGTATTATCAGTAACTAGAGAGAGCATGCATACAGCATACCTCCAGTGTTATGGCAGTGTGCCTTGTTGATTTCAATGGAGTTACTTAGTGATTCAGGCCCAGAGATATTTGTGAAATACTGGCAACATTGTTTTTAAAAAAGCTTCATTTATTGAAAAAAACTGGAGGAATGTTAGCCTGCATACCGTAACTAAGGCATATTCTAAATTGTCAGATTGATGTTATGCAAAGAAAAAAAAAAACAATGAAAGAAGATTTTGAAAAGAAGGTCAAGATCTGCAGGGCATATTTCCCCAAAAAACATGCTGTGTGTGCCTGATTCAAAGCCCACTGATGTCAACAGACAGACATCCATTGATTTCAATGTACTTTGGATAAAGCCTATATGAAAATGAGGCAGCTGGGTCTTCTGTCCAGGGAATCACAAGACGAATTGGGATTTCCAACCTCTTTGTCTGCGGGAAGAAAACAGTAACCATTCCCTGCGTTCTAGCAGTGGTGGAATGTGGGTAGCCACATCATGAATAACTACTGCCTAGAATAATGCTGAACCACTCTTTTCGCTGGAGGTCCTAGCCACCCCAGTACAACAATGCTTCCTAAGAATGGTTTGTGGGAAACCACAGGCTCAGATATGTCTGTGAAAACAGTTTGAACAGCTGAGGAAAAATTATCAGTTTGCACATAATTCATGAACAGAAATCAAAGGGTTTTATTATTTTTCACAAATGTTGATTGAGATGAAGAAATTGTTCACAAAGTATAACTCAACCAGTTCTCATTATCCTATAAAACTCACCACAGATAGCACTATAATATTCTACATATGGGATAGTGTGTAAGCTACTGTCGCTTTGTGAATAACCTTTCTTGCTCTTCTGTGTTCACGTAATGGAGGCTGGGTCTTTTCTGCTCCCTTACACCCCTTTGCACCACTGGATAAATCGTAGATCTTCTAGTTATTGCAGCTAGAAATTCTATTCTCACTAAAAGGATAAAACGAAGATACCCTCATTCTAAATTTACTCTTACACACTGCTGACTTATCACCATGTCTCATTGACCCTGAAACCTTGATTCCCCATCTCTGTTCATTAATTAGAGAATTCTCATCTTTCTTAGGATTCAGAATCAACTGGCAAAAAGCGAATATCACCATGTAATATATTTCGCTGCCATCAGATGTTCTTTATAGTTATAAACCAAATGGTCTTACAAATTCTGTATGATAGGTCCTATAGATATTCAACAGAATACTGCATATAACATAGGACAATAGAGAAATATTTTTAGGCCTATAAACAGAATGCCATCTCCTAATTTTTCTTGCTGGGGTAAAATTGACTAAAACAAAATGCTAATATCTCCCATGGATCATTTAAATACTAAACATGCATTTTGCAGTCATTGAAATCCTTCACAACCCTCTCCTGACATAGGGCGTGATCAAACATCCATTGGCTTCAGTGGAAGCTGGATCCGACCCATAGTGAAACAGCAGCATATCAGACATCCGAATAATCAGAAGAAACAGTCCATGTCCCAGTTTTCTGATGTCAGCCTCTGACATGTGGTGCTATGTTCCTGGGGCTCAAGTTGGGAGGAACAGGCATTGGAATTGCCTCCACCCTACTTTACCCAGTTACATGTCTACTGTTTTTTCCAGGCTGCATAGTTCCCTGCCTACACTGTGTCATTCCCCAACAGCCAGACTGCCTAAACAGGTCAACAGTTATGCATTGTTTTCTCATCAAAGGCTATAAAGAGCTGCAATTGCCAGCAAATATGAGTTACCACACATCTCTTTCTAAGCAAGCACATTTATTCTTTAGGTAAAAGCATTACAGATAAAATATATTAAAACCAATAAAAGAACCTACAAACTTGTTAAACAGCTTACCAGCAGTCATCCCAACTCCAACCTCAGGGTCTGGCAGATATAAGTCTTTCCAACCCTTTCATAAGGATTGGGAAAGGTCCTGTCCATTTGCTGGATCAAAAAGAAGGGTATGAGTCAATTTAAACTCAAGCTATTTATCCAAAAATCCTTTCTTTGTCTCTTGGTCTCTGGAGAATCCAATTAGAACCAGTATACATGAGCCTCTTCACTTGGTGGTACCTCTCTGGAGGTTACATAAACTTAATAAGTAAGATCTCCCAAAGATATTGAAGGAAATGGCCATATTTGTCACAGATACTGCTGGAGTAATTTCTGGAACTGTGGGACGCACATACACTGTAGCAGGAGGAGATTTTGAAAAAGCCACATACACTCACCCAGAGGTCTGGGAAATTTTCACTGAATTAGCTGAGTGTTTGCCATAGATTCCTGCAGCAGCCTGGCTCTTTCTCACCACACCTTTAACAGTCAGCAGGGGATGCAGGAGCCATGCCCCACTTGTTTCATATACCACATGCCAAGTAATAACATGAGAGGACTCCATTATTACTAAACATTAATAAAGAAATATTAACAGAAATACTACAACTGCAGTTTCTACATCTAACCATGTGCACACAGACTGACTTCCTGGTGACTCCTCCAAACTCTCCCTCCTGCAATCTGTGCTCCTCTCTTCAAGTTCCATGCAGGTTGCTATGTCTTTCAATGAATCTGTTGTTGTACCTTTTGTGCAAGTGGTACTAAATAGCCTATCATGGAGACATGAACTTTACCACCAGCACACTGAAGCCTGTTAGACCTCATATCCCTTCAATCAAAGTATATTCAAATCAAAGCCCACTGGAGGGGAACAACTTGTCTGGAGTTCTAAAGTCAGAGTTGTAGCTGGAGATGTAGGTGGGGATGAGCTCCAGGAGGTGGGATGTTTGACTGGAAGGGCTTGCCCACTGGAGTTTTCTATGTTACCCAGGTTTGCTCTCCTTATTGAGGCTGGGTGGGGCTGTTTCCTGAAGCCACGTGGCTTGGGAACTTTAGCTAGGCAGATACTGTGTGGCCTATGCTGCCACAGCAAAAGCAAAAAATTATCTTGCCATTGGCGTTCACATTCAGAAGGATCTAGCCAGACTGGTTCTCAGTCCACCTTCATGGGCTCAGGCATGTAGCGATTTCAGGATTGGAGGTACAACCTGGATGTGAAATGGGGTCTCTCTCCTACCACTTCACTGCTTACTAAGTCAAGTGTCTATCTGAATTCAAAGTTCAGTAAAGGCATTGAGCCCCGTGTGGGGGAGAGGGGGCGCTCCGGGGGAGCAGTGCACTCCAACCTGTGTCTGCTGCCAAGCATTGGAAGTGGCCCACATACAATGATACTGATCTTGGGGCATGACGGAACCTCCATCAGGCTGTCTCCATGGTGTGCGCCCAGTATGGATAATCAAAAATCATTGCAAAAGCCCCTGGGAAGGAGTCTCAACTAGCCAATACAGGATGATCCTGCTGTAACATAGGATATACCCATTCTAGGACTTTACCAGTGAAGAGGCAAATGATCAGGCTTACCTTGGCCTGGTCTGTCATAGAATCATAGAACCATCGGGTTAGAAGGGACTGTAAGTGTCATCCAGTGTAACCCCTGCCGAGATGCATGTTGTATTGTGTCTAAACCATCCAAGACAGATGGCCATCCAGCCTCCTTTTGAAAACCTCCAGTGAAGGAGCTGCTACAACCTCCCTAGACAGTCTGTTCCATTGCCCTACTGTTCTTACAGGTAGGATTTTTTCCCTGAGATTTAATCTAATCTGCTATGGTGTAGTTTGAACCATTTGCCTCTTGTGCTGCACTCTGTGAAAAGAGGAAACAACTTTTCTCCACCTTTATGTCCCCCACCCTTAATCTCCTCTTTTCCATACTAAATATACCCAGCTCCTTCAGCATTTCTCGTACGGCTTGCATTCCATCCCTTTGATCATCTTTGTCACTCACCTCTGGATCCTTTCCAGTGTCTCTACACACTTTCTATACATTGGTGACCAAAACTGGACACAGTACTCCAGCTGAGGCCTAACTAGAACCAGATAGAGTGGTACTTTCATCTCCCGTGACTTGCATGCTATGCCAATGTTAATGTTGCATGGACATGGGACCACAACATAAATAGAAGCCTGCACTGATATACAAAACCACGAAACTTGCTGTAGGTACCATCATAACACTCCAAGAAAGACATAGTGGGCTCCAATCCTCAGGGGGCTGCAGGCTGTGAGGCTAGGGAAGGTATTCCCATTTGCATCCCTCTAATCTGTTCCTGAAGGATGCGGGTTTCCACATGAAGACAGTCCACTTTGGCCTGGTGTTGCTCTTGTAGGAGAATGATTTGCTCCAGGGGACTCCATGTTCTGGAGCATGCCAGTGTGCTGGCCCTGTGGGTTCCATGCCCCTTTCCTTGGAGCAAGAGTGAGACCAGGAGGAGATTGAAAGGTAGTCTGAGCAAACTGTAATGCCTGGGAGTCAGGCAGGTCAAAGGGCAGTCCTGATCAGTGGTCAGAATTCATGCAAGGGGTCCAATCGCCAGGAGATCCAACCCAATAGGAAGGTACAGTGAAGCGGCTGGTGGGGTCAGAGTAAGGCAGCAAGGCAGGATCAGGTGTAGCAGCAAGGCGTGGGTGGGGTCAGGTGAAGTGGCGAGGCCAGGTCAGACACGATGACAAGGCAGGGTCAGATGGGCCCAAGCAGCAACTAGCCAGCAATGGCTGGTTGCTCAGACAAGACCAGAAGGGAAGCAGTAAGTTTATAGGTTTCAGAGTAGCAGCCGTGTTAGTCTGTATCCACAAAAAGAACAGGAGTACTTGTGGCACCTTAGAGAATAACAAATATATTAGAGCATAAGCTTGCATGGGCTACAGCCCACTTCATCAGATGCATAGAATGGAACATATAGTAAGAAGATATATATATATACATACAGAGAAGGTGAAAGTTGCCGTACAAACTGTAAGAGGTTAATTAATTAACATGAGCTATTATCAGCAGGAGAAAAAAACTTTTGTAGTGATAATCAAGATGGCCCATTTAGACAGTTGACAAAAAGGTTTGAGGAGGATACTTAACATAGGGAAATAGATTCAATAAGTGTAATGACCCAACCACTCCCAGTCTCTATTCAAACCCAAGTTAATGGTATCTAGTTTGCATATTAATTCAAGCTCAGCAGTTTCTCGTTGGAGTCTGTATTTGAAGGTTTTCTGTTGCAAAATTGCCACCCTTAAATCTTTTACTGAGTGGCCAGAGAGGCTGAAGTGTTCTCCTACCGCTATACTTACCTACATGCCTCCAGCTTCCATCTAGGACACACCACACGATCCATTGTCTACAGCCAAGCTCTAAGATACAACCGCATTTGCTCCAATCCCTCAGACAGAGACAAACACCTACAAGATCTCTATCAAATGTTCTTAAAACTACAATACCCACCTGCTGAAGTGAAAAAAAAACAGATTGATAGAGCCAGAAGAGTACCCAGAAGTCACCTACTACAAGACAGGCCCAACAAAGAAAATGACAGAACGCCACTAGCCGTCACCTTCATACCCCAACTAAAACCTTTAGTTTTTAGGCACAGTTTAGGCACAGTTTCTGCTGTTGTGAGTTTGGTTTCAAGGAGAGAGGAATGTTTTCATTGGGATGAGTGTGGGCACATCTAGACTGCGTTTTAAAACCTACGGCAGCGAGTCTCAGAATTCAGATCTACAGCCTCAGGCATAAAAACCAGTTCAGTAGACGTTTGAGCTCAGACTGGCACTTGGGCTCTGAAGCCTGCAGAGGAAGTCGCTAGGGAAGGGGGGCAGGGTTGATCCCTGTTATTGTTCCTGTGAAATAATCATAGAACCATAGGGTTAGATGGGACCACAAGATCATCTAGTCTAGTCCCCTGCCAAGATGCAGGATTTGTTTTGTCTAAACCATCCAAGGCAGATGGCTATCTAGCTTCCTTTTGAAAGCCTCCAGTGAAGGTGCTCCCACAACCTCCCAAGTCAGTCTGTTCCTGTTGCGGTTCAATGACAAGACAGAACACAGCTTTTAGCAAGCAAGCGGCTGGTCTGCTAACAGGCTTCTGCCTGTCAGCTTTCCACCTTCCCCTTTATTCTTTCTCTCCCCCCGCGCATTACTCCAACAGATAAAAGGAATACACTGGCTTTGTTTAACATTCTTATTTACCGGTTTCTATCTACCGCATTCCTTGCTCTCGGGCCTTGAGCCCAGTCCTGGGAGGCTTCCCACAGTTCATGTCATCTGGGCGAGATTCCAAGGTTGATGCCCTTGAAAGGAGCTGTGTGTGCACAGGTCCAGCACAACACTCCGGCTGTGCCCTGAACGTTGCCAAGCGCATAAACCTTGTATGAATCCTACATGTTCCATTGTCCTACTGTTCTCACAGTTAGGAAGTTTTTCCTGAGATTTAATCTCAACCCACTATGCTGTAGTTTAAAGCTATATCCTGTTGTGGTGCCCTTTGTGGCAAGAGAGAACAACTTTTCTCCATCTTTTTATGGCAGCCTATGATGGGATGTCTGCCCCATACTGGACTAGAAAGGGTTAACCGCAGGAGGGAGCAGTGGAGGGGAGTTCTCCGAGTAGCCCAGAGTGGCTAGGTGAGGTGCAGCCAATTGGGGGGAGTTACAGGGAGCAACCCATTCTGGCCGGCACTCTCAGATAAGAGGAGCTACAAGGCAGCAGGGTCAGTCGCTGCTGGGAGCTGAAAGACCTGCGGTACCTTGGACAGACCAACTGCTGGCAGAGACTGGGGGAGTGAGAGGATGCTCCTGGCTGGCTGCTGGGATTGGGTAGTTGCATGCCCTGAGGTAAGGGCAAAGAATGTGCTGGGGCCGTGGAGAAGTGGCCCAGGGAGACATAGCATCATGGTGAGAAGCTAAAGAGTTGCAGCAAGAGACTGCTATCTATAGAGTTCCTGGGCTAGGACCTGGAGGAGTGGTCAGGCGCCGGGCCCCACCACTCGCCAGTGGGGGAGTGACATGATTATTGGACTAGACATTAACCCCTGGAAGGGGGGAACACAGATGGTGACATAGCCAGAGGACTGAGTCGCAAAAAGGGCGCTCAGGTTCCTGAGACAGCAGGCAGATGCAGATACAGAGTGCAAGCTGCAGAAAGGGGCCATCGGCCTTGAGCTAAGAGTGACCAGGAGGAGGCGCCAATTGGGCAGTGAGTGCCGGATCCAGTGACTCGGCCTTTCAAGTAGTTGAAGAATGCTATCATGTCTCCCCTCAATCTCCTCTTTTCCATACTAAACGTACCCAGTTCCTTCAACCGTTGCTCATAGGGCTTGCATTCCATCCCTTTGATCATCTTTCTTGCTCACCTCTGGATCCTTTCCAGTTTCTCCACATCCTTCCTATACCTTGGTGACCAAAACTGGACAGAGTACTCCAGCTGAGGCCTAACCAGTGCTGAGTAGAGCAGTACTATCACCTCCCGTGACTTGCAAGCTGTGCCTCTGTTACTGCAACCTAACATTGCATTTGCTTTTTTTGCAACAGCATTGCATTGCTGACACACTGAGGTTGTGATCCATGACAACTCCAAGATCCTTCTCAGCATTGCTGCTTCCAGTCCAGTTATCCCCCATTCTGTATTTGAGCATTTGGTTTTTCTTCCCTAAGTGTAGTACCTTATAAATAAATTAAGATAAAATTGCTAGATCAGTTCATTCATGCTCCTGGCAAAGGAATCAGTTCAGTTCTCCTCCATGTGGATGGGAGGCAATATTATGGGGTGGGAGGGGTTGTTCAAGAGGTGTGTATCCCCCTTCTGGTGAAAAGTTCATCTCCACAGCAGGAGCTTTTATGCCTGTGTACAATAGGTGAATGGGGCAGTGTGTGGAGTCCTAAAACAACTCAAATGCAGAAAATCTTGGGCCTGATAATACAAACTGATGCAGCCCATGTTCAGCTTCTACATGGGTAGTGAGAAGACAAGAAAAACTAAGTAATAAAAAATGTATCCTGAACACTTCTAAAAATAACTCTGAAAATGTTAAAATATTTAAATGAAGAAAAAAATCATTTTAACGGTGAGCGATGTGAATTCCTTTTAAAGCTACCTGCTCAAATTTAATTCTTATTTACTAATCATCCTTTTGGGATAGAAACAGAATTGTTGACATTACTATTTTTTTCTTAACATAGAATTAGAAGAGTTATACAGTTATAAAAGATAAGGGAATAAAGCAGAGGTGAAGTCAGTTTTGGGGTTTTGTTTTTTTTCAAGAATTCGTTTCTAAAAAAGGCGTTTTCCCCAAAAAAATTATTGCAAAAGAGAGACATTTTAAAACGAATAATGTTAAGTTAAATTTCAAAGCAGTGACACTTCTGTAAATGCTTATGTGGAATAAGTATTAGCAATAGTGTCAGGATGTTATAGCAACATGCATCATGTGTTGACTTCAGAAGTGGAATTGAGTGACGTCAGAACGGCAGTTTAGGAACAGCTGTTTCTGTTGTGAGTTTGGTTTTGAAGGCGAGGGGAGTGGTTTTGCTGTGATGAAAGTGTGTGAGGATTTGAGATTCGAAAGCTGCAGATTACTCTTGAACTTAAATTTCTTTATTTTCTGTCATTCTTGCAGACCTTTGCTGGTTCCTCTCCATGACCTCTTAGCCCAGGGCCAGCAAGTTAAACTCAGTCTGAAGTGAGAAGGATTTCCTAATCATTAACTGACTTGTTATCCTGGTGAGACAAGTTAGGTGAAGTAATATCTTTTACTGGTCCAACTTCTGTTAGTGAAAGAGACAAGCTTTTGAGCTTCACAAAGCACTTCTTCAGGTCAGCTTTGTAAAGCTCAAACACTGGTCCTTTTTTACCAACAGAAGTTGGTCCAATAAAAGATATTACCTCACCCACCTCGTCCTAGTATCCTGGGATCAACACGGCTACAACAACACTGCAAACAATATGCTATCTTGGCAACTTTCCTGCAAGCCTGTCATGTTACTTAGGAGACAGAAGGTCTGTTCAGATTGTGATGCCCAAGTTTCATCTCTCAGCTCCTCTGGCAGAGAAATTAGTGCAGTTCTGCTACACATGGATAGTAAGCAGGATTTTGCATGACTGCCCGAGGAGTGCTCTCTGTATGGGGCACAGCTCATGTTTGCAGCAACTCCCTGAATGGCAGTGTGGAGGCAGTGGATGAAAATCAGACTGGGGTCCTACACAATCCCTGCACAGAAAGTCCCAGCCTCACTAATGCCAATTGATGAAGCTCCACTTTCAGCATCCCCAAATGGGAAAGAGTATTTTTAATGAAAAAAGCTTCAGTAAGAAAACAAGATCAGCCTGAAGTGCTGAGAGAAAAATACTTTTAATGGTGCAAAATGTTCAGTTGGCTTTTCTGCAGAATTTTTCTAAAAAAGGGTGAGGGACATGTTTTGAAATAGAGTTACAAGGTGGATGAGGTAATGTCTTTTATTGGACCAACTTCCGTTGCTGAGAGAGACAAGCTTCCTAGCTTACACAGAGCTCTTCTTCAGGTCTCAGAAGAGCTCTGTGTAGAATAGAAAGCTCGTCTCTCTCACCAACAGAAGGCGGTCCAGTAAAAGACATTACCTCACCCACCTCATCTCTCTAATACCCTAGGACCAACACGGCTACAAGAGCACCGCAAACATTTTAAAATAGTCAGTTTAAGGTCAGCTTCAAGATGGTGGCAACTCGATAAGCTCTTGTGTGCCATGTGGGTCTTAGCAACAGATTGTTAGGTTGTTAGAGCAACAAGCACATGCTGACTCCATGAGCAGAATGGAGTGACAACAGAATGGCAGCTTGGGAACAGCCACTTCTGTTGAGAGTTTGGTTTTGAAGGTGGGATGTGGGATTTTTCATAGGTGATAGAAACAGTCTGGTCTCTACTCTCTGACATTCTTCCAGCTCTTTCCTTGTTCATCTGACTGTTCTGTTGACTCAGATGCAGCAGATGTAGCTGAGGTCAAGGTGAAAGGGATTTCCTATTCAGAACTTGACTTGTTAGACTAGCAATTTTCCTAGTAACCCTTTGTAACTGAGGATGCAGAAGTGCTGTTATGGGCCTAGTAATACTTGGAAATAATGGTAAAATGGATTCCTTGGGGGCTTGAGTGTTAGTACAGTGATGGTACTCGTGCACAGCTGGAAGCAGATGGGGATGCGCACAGTGATGACTGGAGTAATAGGAGGAAGGAGCAGAAAGCATTACTCCAAGGCTCCAAAAACAGAAGGCTGCCGAGCAGAGAACAGAGTTAGTCTCAGAAGAAGGAGCTCATATTCTTGGCTGTAGGTTCTGGGCTGTTTTCATAAAGGAAAGGGTGAAGGGAGTTGGAAAGGGAAGAAGTGGGGGGCTGGAATAAAGGGTTGAGAGTCCCTTTCATCCCTTACATCCAATTATCCAGCTGGTTAGACTAGTGAGCAAAGAACTCGAGGCTGAAAGCCTGGGAAAGGAGAAAAGGAGATAATCTAGAGGAAAGGAGGCACCCTTTTAGGGTGAAGACTGACTTCTGATAAAGCCTCAGAGCCCATGGGGTGTCCTCTCCCTGCCTGTTGGAGGCACTCAGTTGAGGAGCTGCTGCTCTGAAGAAAAAGAGGCAGCAGGGTTATCACAACCCAATTTCTAATGAGATGTCATGATTTCCAATGAAGACCGGCCCCACCCAGCTCCATGATATCAGGTGGTGTCTCTCCTGAAATTTCTGTCACCTTACACCTTATTCTCTGTCTGTGTCTGAGGCTGCAGTGGGATAGGTGTGTATGGGTGTGCACTCACACCTTTGGATGCATGCTGGTGAGTGGGTGCTTGGGGTCAGTGTGTGTCAGTTCAAGTGCCCTTTTACATATGGCAGCACCTTACTCAGTATATACATGAACTGCTGGATCCCAGGTATGTCTATATGTTCCTTTTGTTGCCTTCATTGCTGTATCTTCCCTTCCCTGATAGGACAGAGCTAAGATGGGGAAGGAAAAGATCAGGTTCACAGAGACAATATTGTTTGTACAGTCATTTCCCTCCATGGCCAGCTGAGGCAGACTCCATGGCCAGCTAGAGACACAGCAGATTCTTCAGAGGGACCTAGAGGAAGTATCTCAAAAGGAAAAATTTCTCCTCCCCACAGCAAGTGACCCTTCTTTTGCCTTGAATTTTCAGGTATGTGAAATTAAACTGCTGTGTGGGCCCATTTGCACCTTTGCCCCCAAATGGCAGAAAGAGGCACCTCCCCATGGCAGAGATAAATGAATGAGGGGCAAGTCCTTCATGGGAGGGATGAGGAAAAAGGATAAGAGGTAGAGGATGAGAGGAAAGCCTCTGCACCCTCCCCAAACAAATGAGATAAATGAGAGACAAGACCCTAGGCCTTCTCACTACTGAGAGGGACAAAAAGAGCCCTTAATCCACTCTGGGGAAGAGACAGAAGAGAGATGGTCCTCACCGCCTCCATCCCAGCTAGGAGTGAATGAAAGAGGAAACACCTTTTGAAGATGCAGAGGGAGAACAAGCCTGATGCTTGCACTGGAAAGATACAAGGGAAAGAGAAAAAGCCTGCTTTCTGATCTAGAAGCTACTAGATGGGGCCCGCCAAAGACAGCAAGCAGCAAGTCATTGGGCTCCCATCAAAAAGATCCTGGAAAAGGAAGAATGAAAGAGGCTTGGACATCAAGGCCTGCTGGGGGAAGGTGAATCAGGGAGCTGAGGTAAATTGGGATAGATGCACTCTGAGTTTCCAGATTCCTGATTCTTTTCCACTGAAGATCCAAAGTTCCAGTGTTTCTGAGGCACCACCTCACTGGTTTGATGTGTTTCTTGCAGTGTTGCAGGTTCGTTTTGTGCATAGGTTTTGATATAGTTTTCCAGTGTGAACAGGGGAGTTTGCAGGTTTTATTGGGGGTCAGTTCCCCAATTTCTTTAAAGCTTTGTAGATCTTCTTCTGAAGAGCAAAGGCTTTAAAGTTTGGAATACTCCGGAAAATATTGGGCCTCACTGAGAGAATTCCAATCCTTATCCATAACCCCTTTGGTGCACACATATGGCGAGAGGGGCAGGAGTTGCTTCGATGCATGGCTTCTCCAAAGGAGATAGTTATGTCACTCTATAGACTATTTCTTTGGTGGGAAGAGGGAAAAGAGGCATATGACCTGCATGCAGCAAAAATGCCATCTACTCTCTCAGGTGTGAAGTAGAGAATCAGCTCAGCACTGAGGCAGGGTCACCAGATAAACAAATCAGGGTCTAGATTTAAGGTTGTTGATTTGGGATTGTCTGCAGGCACATGACTGATGTGCAGCTAACATTGGCTCCATTCCCATCCCTCTTTAATATGTTGGCAATCGGTTAGACTGTGACTTCAATCACAGACCTGAGCAAGAGGCGGTGCATAAATTGCACATTCCCAAGAGGCAATGTGACTCAGAGGCACTATTTCCTCTCTGCATATCTCTCTGCCCAAAAGGGTTGAAATTGGTTGCTGGCCTATACAAGCAGCAAATTGCACCACCCCTTCTGATGGCTCAGCTGCAGTGGCTACTGCATTATGGGGCAGATCCAAAACTCATGAACTTCCAACACTCTTTGCTATAACATGGCAATAGTAGGTATACAGTGCCAGCTAATTTTAGGTCGCAGGAGGAAATGTTTGTAGGTAGCACATGCATGGCTATATATGGGGGTTTAACACTCACTTAACTTCTACAAAGTTCCACAGTCAAATTCTGCCCCATTGTGTTGTCCCCAGAGAGGCTGCAACATTGAAGGACTTGGATGATGGGTGGGAAACACCACCATCCTTTTTCACCCTTCCTTGTATGAACTCTCTGATATTATCACATCCATGCTCAACCTACTGTTGCAATACTTAGCTGTTACGACGGGGTGTCAAGTTCTAAAACTGAGAAACAGAGGTCATAAAAAGAAAAGGAGTACTTGTGGCACCTTAGAGACTAACCAGTTTATTTGAGCATAAGCTTTCGTGAGCTACAGCTCACTTCATCGGATGCATAAAAGTGGAAACTGCAGTAAGGATCTTTTTATACACACAGACCATGAAAAAATGGGTGTTTATCACTTCAAAAGGTTTTCTCTCCCCCCACCCCACTCTCCTGTGGTAATAGCTTATCTAAAGTGATCACTCTCCTTACAAAAAGAAAAGGAGGACTTGTGGAACCTTAGAGACTAACCAATTTATTTGAGCATGAGCTTTCGTGAGCTACAGCTCACTTCATCGGATGCATACCGTGGAAACTGCAGCAGACTTTATATACACACAGAGAATATGAAACAATACCTCCTCCCACCCCACTGTCCTGCTGGTAATAGCTTATCTAAAGTGATCATCAGGTTGGGCCATTTCCAGCACAAATCCAGGTTTTCTCACCCTCCACCACGGTATGCATCCGATGAAGTGAGCTGTAGATCACGAAAGCTCATGCTCAAATAAATTGGTTAGTCTCTAAGGTGCCACAAGTCCTCCTTTTCTTTTTGCGAATACAGACTAACACGGCTGTTACTCTGAAACCTCTCCTTACAAAGTGTATGATAATCAAGGTGGGCCATTTACAGCACAAATCCAGGGTTTAACAAGAATGTCTGAGGAAGGGGGGGGGGAATAGGAAAAAACAAGGGAAAATAGGTTACCTCGCATAATGACTTAGCCACTCCCAGTCTCTATTCAAGCCTAAATTAATTGTATCCAATTTGCAAATGAATTCCAATTCAGCAGTCTCTCGCTGGAGTCTGGTTTTGAAGTTTTTCTGTTCTTCATTATCTGGACCCATGGAAAAGAAGCCCTTGAGGAATTCCTCCGTGATTTCAACAATTTCCATCCCACCATCAACCTCAGCCTGAACCAGTCCACACAAGAGATCCACTTCCTGGACACTACAGTGATAATAAGCGATGGTCACATAAACACCACCCTATACCAGAAACCAATTGACTGCTATTCCTACCTACATGCCTCCAGCTTTCACCCAGACCACACCACACAGTCCATTGTCTACAGCCAAGCTCTACAATACAACTGCATTTGCTCCAACGCCTCAGACAGAGACAAACACCTACAAGATCTCTATCAAGCATTCTTACAACTACAATACCCACCTGCTGAAGTGAAGAAACAGATTGACAGAGCCAGAAGAATACCCAGAAGTCACGTACAACAGGACAGGCCCAACAAAGAAAATAACAGAATGCCACTAGCCGTCACCTTCAGGCCCCAACTAAAACCTCTCAAATGCATTATCAAGGATCTACAACCTATCCTGAAGGACGACCCATCACTCTTACAAATCTTGGGAGACAGGCCAGTCCTTGCCTACAGACAGCGCCCCAACCTGAAGCAAATACTCACCAACAACCACATACCACACAACAGAACCACTAACCCAGGAAGCTATCCTTGCAACAAAGCCCGTTGCCAACTGTGCCCACATATCTATTCAGGGGACACCATCATAGGGCCTAATAACATCAGTCACACTATCAGAGGCTCGTTCACCTGCACATCTACCAATGTGATATATGCCATCATGTGCCAGCAATGCCTCTCTGTCATGTACATTGGTCAAACTGGACAGTCTCTACGTAAAAGAATAAATGGACACAAATCAGACGTCAAGAATTATAACATTCATAAACCAGTTGGAGAACACTTCAATCACTCTGGTCACGCGATTACAGACATGAAAGTTGCGATATTACAACAGAAAAACTGGGGGGAGATTTGGAAAAAAGATGGCATGCTCCTAGCTCTGAGACAGCTCTGATTAAAACAAAAAGTTGACAGAATATTAAGGCACAATCATAGATTTTTGAAAAAGTAGGTAATTAGAAATGAGAACATTCAAACCCCATACTCCATTCAACTGATAACACATACAATACACAATGTAGAATGTTGGGGTTTATAGATTTAAGCCTTCTCTAAACCAATTTTCTCTAAATATTCTTTGTCAGGGTGCATCACTGAAGGTATGAGGGTAGTGTGTAGGAGACACCCTTCCTTCCACATCTCTCTTCAATATACTGTCCATGACAGAGTCACCTCCTTGTTACACCTACTACTGCTAGGATCCTGAGCTGCTCCAACCAGGTCTCACATTCTAAAATTCAGGAATTTATTTTCTTCATAAAATAAGTGCTGGGAAACCGGGGACATTAGGAAGTTCCCAGGCCTAGAATAGTTCAAATCAAAACAAATACAAATCTGCACCACAGAATGTTGGGACTCAGCCCTAGGGTATGTCTACATTTGGAGCTGGGTGTGTGATTCCAAGCTCATGCAGACATACTTGCCCTAGCTCTTATCAAGTTGGTGTACATGAACTGGGAATTACACCCTCATCTCTAGGTGCAGACATACTGTAAGACTGCTAGAAAACTGGGGTAATTAGGAATGAAGCAGGATATACCAAAACCCAAAGAAGAAGGTTATCCCACATTAAGTCTCCCTGAACAGGATGTATCATTGAAAGTATCAATATGAAGATCTACTAGTAGCACAGAAAGGTATGAGTGACTTGTACCTGGAAAGATAATAGAGAAAATAATCAGTTTGTAAGTATCTAGAAGATAATATGGTGATAAGGAACAATCAACATGGATTTCTCAAGAACAAATCATGTCACACCAACCTAATATCCTTCTTTGACAGGGCACCAAGCCTTGTGGATAGCAGGGAAGCAGTAGATACGATATATCTCAACTTTAGTAAGGCTTTTGATACTGTCTCAGATACTCTTCTCATAAACAAACTTGGGAAATATAGCCTAGATGAACCTACTATAAAGTGAGTATACCACTGGTTGGAAAACAGTACTCTCAGAGTATTTGTCAATGGTTCACAGTCAAGCTGGACGGGCATATTGAGTGGGGTCACACAGGGATCTGTCCTGGGTCCAGTTCCATTCAATAGCTTCATATCTGATTTAGTTGTTGCCGAGCAGAAGAATATGGGTGAAGTATAGGAAACACAACTTCCCAATTCTCTTCATGTGTATTGTCCTTGAAAGTGTCACCTCCAATCTAAATCTACTGCTACAATAGATGATCAAACTGAGTAAATATTCTCATATAGACAAACAGGACTTCATCATAAAATGTTCCTTAAAATAGGCTGATTATGAAGAAATTGGGAAGGTTGCAGTCCCAAAGCATCTCAGACTTAAAGAAAAGCTCACTTTGGAGACTACTGAGACCCAAACCTAAACTTTGACAAACTGGACAAGAAGCATAAGAGAGGACATTCACAGCCCCTAGTTAGTTCAACCCAAAGCACACACACAAATACACACAGACTACAATGTTGGGGCCCAGTTACAGAACTTAATTAGGCATTTTTCCTCAAAACTAGGTGTTATACAGATTGCTTGGTAGAGTGATGGTCTGGAGGTATACAAATGGCACGTCTGATAACTCCATGCTATGTCTACTGCTACAATCATTAGCTGATCAAAATAAGGCACAGATTCTAAAATTGAGGGGAAAAGGCATCTTCACAACATACTTCCAAAAGAAATAGCTAACTAGTCAGAAGGAAGGAAGCTGAAACTAAAACAAAAGCTCACCTGGTAAAATATTGGAACCCAAACAAATAAACACTTTTGAAACAATGGGTAATTTGGAATAAGAGACAATATTCAAATCCCAAAACCAACACATATTTAT
This sequence comes from Lepidochelys olivacea, assembly GCF_965140295.1. NCBI lineage: Eukaryota > Metazoa > Chordata > Testudines > Cheloniidae > Lepidochelys > Lepidochelys olivacea. The sequence goes on from NC_140413.1 coordinate 20,588,180, forward strand.
TACTCCATCTTACCTGAAAATGTGACTGAGTAGTCCGTTGGTACAATTTAAGGTGAAGGTTTAAGAGTGAGGTATATAAAATACCACCTCCTTACCCCCACTTTCTTTATTTGTTCTATTACTGAGAGTATGAGCTCCATGCTGAATGTCCTGTTAGGATCCAAAATTGCTCAAACCACGTCACAGATTTAAAATTTAGCAATTGACTTCCTTCATGAAAAAATGCTGGAAAATTGTGATAATTAGGAATGAAAGAAGATGTTCCCAATCCCAGATTCATTCAAATTCAAACAAATACAAAAATACAGAGTAGAATGCTGGGGCCCAGTTGCAGACAGATGAAAAAGTGGGGTAATGAGGAATAAGATATAATATTTAAGCCATAAGGAAGGTTACCCCACCTAGCTTACCTTTTAAAATAACTGGTGAGAAAATTATGTTTCCAAGATATATATCATCATAATTCTTTCTTTCCTTAAACAAGAAAAAGCAACCAGACACAATAAGCAGAGTTAACCAAGCTACAAAACATGCTTTCTATAAATTTCAGAACAGTGATACTGTATTGCTCCCCTACCACATAGAATGACAGGCATTATCTAAGTAGGTGGCACTGTTTCTTCTCCCACTCTCCTGTCATAATGCACTATTGAGGGCCTAAAGTTAGTGCTAGCATGTTAAATATTGAACACATTATTTTATTTAGAACTACCAAAGCACTATCTCAGACTAATTTATCCCAAGCAGAATCACACACAGATGCACACACACAGGTTCATCCAAACCAATATAATAGGACATTGTGACCGAAATTGCATTCTCAGTGCCCCCTCCCCCCAAAAAAAAGTCAAAAAGGAGTACTTGTGGCACCTTAGAAACTAACAAATTTATTTGAGCATAAGCTTTCGTGAGCTACAGCTCACTTCATTGTATGCATGCAGTAGAAAATACAATGGGGAGATTTTATATACATGAAATAATGGGTGTTAACATACAGGCTGTAATGAGAGTGATCAGGTAAGGTAAGCTATTACCAGCAGGAGAGCGGGGGCAGGGGGGAAACCTTTTGTAGTGATAATCAAGGTGGGCCATTCCCAGCAGCTGACAAGAATGGGGGGGGGGGTGTAAAGATGGGGAAATAGTTTTACTTTGTGTAATGACCAATCCACTCCCAATCTTTATTCAAACCTAAGTTAATTGTATCCAGTTTGCAAATTAATTCCAATTCAGCAGTCTCTCCTTGGAGTCTGTTTTTGAAGACTTTTTGTTGAAGAATTGCCACTTTTAGGTCTGTAATCGAGTGACCAGAGAGATTGAAGTGTTCTCCAACTGGTTTTTGAATGTTATAATTCTTGACGTCTGATTTGTGTCCATTTATTCTTTTATGTAGAGACTGTCCAGTTTGACCAATGTACATGGCAGAGGGGCATTGCTGGCACCTGATGGCATATATCACATTGGTAGATGTGCAGGTGAACGAGCCTCTGATAGTGATAGTGTCTGATGTGATTAGGCCCTATGATGGTATCCCCTGAATAGATGTGGGCACAGCTGGCAAAGGGCTTTGTTGCAAGGATAGGTTCCTGGGTTAGTGGTTCTGTTGTGTATGGTGGCTGGTGAGTATTTGCTTCAGGTTGGGAGGCTGTCTGTAAGCGAGGACTGGTCTGCCCCAGGATCTGTGAGAGTGAGGGATCATCCTTCAGAATAGGTTGTAGATCCTTGATGATGCATTGGAGAGGTTTTAGTTGGGGGCTGAAAGTGACAGCTAGTGGCATTCTGTTATTTTCTTTGTTGGGCCTGTCCTGTAGTAGGTAACTTCTGGGTACTCTTTTGGCTCTATCAATCTGTTTCTTCACTTCAGCAGGTGGGTATTGTAGTTGTAAGAATGCTTGATAGAGATCTTGTAGGTGTTTGTCTCTGTCTGAGGGTTTGGAGCAAATGCAGTTGTATCGTAGAGCTTGGCTGTAGACAATGGATCATGTGGTGTGGTCTGGATGAAAGCTGGAGGCATGTAGGTAAGCATAGCAGTCAGTAGCTTTCCGGTATAGGGTGGTGTTTATGTGACCATCGCTTATTAGCACTGTAGTGTCCAGGAAATGGATCTCTTGTGTGGACTGGTCCAGGCTGAAGTTGATGGTGGGATGGAAATTGTTGAAATCATGGTGGAATTCCTCAAGGGCTTCTTTTCCATTGGTCCAGATGATGAAGATGTCATTAATGTAGCACAAGTAGAGCAGGGGCGTTAGGGGACGAGAGCTGAGGAAGCGTTGTTCTAAGTGAGCCATAAAAATGTTGGCATACTGTGGGGCCATGCGGGTTCCCATAGCAGTGCTGCTGACTTGAAGGTATATATTGTCCCCAAATGTGAAATAGTTATGGGTGAGGACAGAGTCACAAAGTTCAGCCACCAGGTTTGCCGTGACATTATGGGGGATACTGTTCCTGACAGCTTGTAATCCACCTTTGTGTGGAATGTTGGTGTAGCGGGCTTCTACATCCATAGTGGCCAGGTTGGTGTTTTCTGGAAGATCACCGACGGATTGTAGTTTCCTCAGGAAGTCAATGGTGTCTCGAAGATAGCTGGGAGTACTGGTAGCGTAGGGCCTGAGGAGGGAGTCTACATAGCCAGACAATCCTGATGTCAGGGTGCCAATGCCGGAGATGTTGGGGCATCCAGGACTTCCGGGTTTATGGATCTTGGGTTGCAGATAGAATATCCCTGGTAAGGTTCTAGGGGTGTGTCTGTGCAGATTTGTTCTTGTGCTTTTTCAGGGAGTTTCTTGAGCAGATGGTGTAGTTTCTTTTGGTAACCCTCAGTGGGATCAGAGGGTAATGGCTTGTAGAATGTGGTGTTGGAGAGCTGTCTAGCAGCCTCTTGTTCATATTCTGACCTATTCATGATGACGACAGCACCTCCTTCGTCAGCCTTTTTTATTATGATGTCAGTTGTTTCTGAGGCTGTGGATGGCATTGTGTTCTGCACAGCTGAGGTTATGGGGCAAGTGATGCTGCTTTTCCACAATTTCAGCCCATGCACATCGGCGGAAGCACTCTATGTAGAAGTCCAGTCTGTTGTTTCAACCTTCAGGAGGAGTCCACCCAGAATCCTTCTTTTTGTAGTGACGACTTTTTTGACGTCTCCAAGTGGTCTCTTTCCCTGTTCTTTGTTTAAAACGCTTGGTGGTGGCAGCATACTGTTCAAGGACAAGGCAAAGTTTGTACCTTGGGGAAGTTTTTAACCTAAGCTGTCGTCATCTTGATCTGATGGTAGGGTGTGGGGCTGGAATGATGCAAGTTCTATCCTATAAAGATCTGGCATTCAATCCAGATGACTGAGGGGTTGTGTTACTGCCCGCCACACCACCATGTGTGTCTCACAAGGTTTGCTGCTGTAGCTCCCAAGGGCCTTGGCATTCGCAAACAGCCTACCAGCATGCAGGTCATACCCCAAGTGTCTGTGAATAGTTTTAGCCCTGGTCCAGAAGCTCTGACCCAGAATGTGTCAGCAACACTCCAGTCACACTCTGGCTTCTACCAGCCTGGGTTATTACTTGCAGGGTGACTCCAGAACACTACCAGTTCCAAATGTCCCCCCCAAAAAATGTGTTCTGCACTGTCCAGCCCTCACCTGGACAGTTTGGATATTAAAGGTCCGTTGCCACTATAAAGGGTAAATAGTCAACGGTTTGGTACTTGGAGTTACCAAACAGTGGAGTTTAAACACAAAGCCTGGATTAGTTTAGATTTAAAATAAAACAAGTTTATTTAACTACAAAGAGATGGGTTTTAAGTGAGTAAAAGTATATGTTATTAAAGTCAGAAATGGTTACAAGAGATAAAGATAAGTTTTAGTTACTAAAAACCATTTTAACAAGCTAGACTTTTTTCAGAGTAGCAGCCGTGTTAGTCTGTATCTGCAAAAAGAAAAGGCATACTTGTGGCACCTTAGAGACTAACAAAATAAGCTGTAGCTCACGAAAGCTTATGCTCAAATAAATTGGTTAGTCTCTAAGGTGCCACAAGTACTCCTTTTCTTTAAGCTAGATTTTGTTCAAATTAAAATCATTACCACAGATTCCCAGTGATATGGATGCCCAAATTCTCAGGTCAGGATCTCCCCCTAAAGCCAAAGGGCTGGTTCCTTTGTCTTCGTAGGTGAAGGTGAGAGAGGGATAATCTGAGTGTTTTTGCCCATCACTTGTATAGTCTACTCACCCTTTTGAAATGCATTTTCCTGAGGGTACCCCTAAATAAAATTCATTCCAGCTGTTAGAAAGGAGAGATGGAGTCTCGTGGTGAAAGACATTCCATGTTAGGTTTGCTAGAACCCCCTCCATTGTTCCTCAGATGTTCTTGTTAACTGCTGGAAATGGCCCCCCTTGATTATCACTACAAAAGGTTTCCCCCCCCCCCCCACAACTCTCCTGCTGGTAATAGCTCATCTTAAGTGATCACTCTCCTTACAGTATGCTTGATAAACACCCATTTTTTCATGTTGTGTGTGTATATAAATCTCCTCAGTGTATTTTCCACTGAATGCACCCGATGAAGTGAGCTGTAGCTCATGAAAGCTTATGCTTAAATAAATTGGTTAGTCTCTAAGGTGCCACAAGTACTCCTTTTCTTCTTACAGCATGGGGAGGAGGTGACCAGCCCTCTGTGAAGAAAGAAGTGGTTTGGGACTATTTAGAAAAACTGGACGAGCACAAGTCCATGGTGCCAGATGTGCTGCATCCGAGAATGCTAAAGGAGTTGCCAGATGTGACTGCAGAGCCATTGGCCATTATCTTTGAAAACTCATGGCGATTGGGGGAGGTCCCGGATGACTGGAAAAAGGCTAACGTAGTGCCCAGCTTTAAAAAAGGGAATAAGGAGGATCCTGGGAACTACAGGTCAGTCAGCCTCACCTCAGTCCCTGGAAAAATCATGGAGCAGGTCCTCAAGGAATCAATTCTGAAGCACTTAGAGGAGAGGAAGGTGATCAGGAACAGTCAGCATGGATTCACCAAGGGCAAGTCATGCCTGACTAATCTAATTGCCTTCTATGACGAGATAACTGGCTCTGTGGATGAGGGGAAAGCAGTGGACATGTTGTTCCTTGACTTTAGCAAAGCTTTTGACACGGTCCCCCACAGTGTTCATGCCAGCAAGTTAAAGAAGTATGGGCTGGATGAATGGACTATAAAGTGGATAGAAAGCTGGCTAGATTGTTGGGCTCAACGGGTCGTGATCAATGGCTCCATGTCTAGCTGGCAGCCGGTAGCAAGTGGAGTGCCCCAAGGATTGGTACTCAGTCTGGTTTTGTTGAATATCTTCATTAATGATCTGGAGGATGGTGTGGATTGCACCCTCAGGAAGTTTGCAGATGACACTATACTGGGAGGAGAGGTAGATACGCTGGAGGGTAGGGATAGGATACAGAGGGCCCTTGTCATAAATATAAAGGGAAGGGTAAACCCCTTTGAAATCCCTCCTGGCCAGGGGAGAGCTCCTCTCACCTGTAAAGGGTTAAGAAGCTAAAGGTAACCTCGCTGGCACCTGACCAAAATGACCAATGAGGAGACAAGATACTTTCAAAAGCTGGGAGGAGGGAGAGAAACAAAGGGTCTGTGTGTCTGTCTGTATGCTGGTTTCTGCAGGGGATAGACCAGGAATGGAGTCTTAGAACTTTTAGTAAGTAATCTAGCTAGGTATGTGTTAGATTATGATTTCTTTAAATGGCTGAGAAAAGAATTGTGCTGAATAGAATAACTATTTCTGTCTGTGTATCTTTTTTGTAACTTAAGGTTTTGCCTAGAGGGGTTCTCTATGTTTTTTAATCTAATTACCCTGTAAGATATCTACCATCCTGATTTTACAGGGGGGATTTCTTTATTTCTATTTACTTCTATTTTTATTAAAAGTCTTCTTGTAAGAAAACTGAATGCTTTTTCATTGTTCTCAGATCCAAGAGTTTGGGTCTTTGGTCACCTATGCAAATTGGTGAGGCTTTTTATCCAACATTTCCCAGGAAAGGGGGGTGCAAGTGTTGGGAGGATTGTTCATTGTTCTTAAGATCTAAGGGTCTGGGTCTGTAGTCACCCAGGCAAATTGGTGAGGCTTTTTACCAAACCGTGTCCAGGAAGTGGGGTGCAAGGTTTTGGGAAGTATTTTGGGGGGAAGGACGCGTCCAAATAGCTCTTCCCCAGTAACCAGTATTAGTTTGGTGGTGGTAGCGGCCAGTCCAAGGACAACGGGTGGAATATCTTGTACCTTGGGGAAGTTTTGACCTAAACTGGTAAAGATAAGCTTAGGAGGTTTTTCATGCGGGTCCCCACATCTGTACCCTAGAGTTCAGAGTAGGGGAGGAACCTTGACAGCCCTATACAAATCAGAGGATTGGGCCAAAAGAAATCTGAAAAGGTTCATCAAGGACAAGTGCAGAGTCCTGCACTTAGGATGGAAGAATCCCATGCACCGCTACAGATTAGGAACCGAATGGCTAGGCAGCAGTTCTGCATAAAAGGACCTAGGGGTTACAGTGGACGAGAAGCTGGATCTGAGTCAACAGTGTGCCCTTGCTGCCAAGAAGGCCAATGGCATTTTGGGATGTATAAGTAGGGGCATTGCCTGCAGATCAAGGGACATGATCGTTCCCCTCTATTTGACTTTGGTGAGGCCTCATCTGGAATACTGTGTCCAGTTTTGGGCCCCACATTACAGGAAGGATGTGGAAAAATTGGAAAATGTCCAGCGGAGGGCAACAAGAATGATTAGGGGACTGAAACACATGAGTTAAGAGGAGAGGCTGAGGGAACTGGGATTGTTTAGTCTGCAGAAGAGAAGAATGAGGGGGGATTTGATAGCTGCTTTCAACTACCTGAAAGGGGTTCCAAAGAGGATGGATCTAGATTGTTCTCAGTGGTAGCAGATGACAGAACAGGGTATAATGGTCTCAAGTTGCAGTGAGGGAGGTTTAGGTTGGATATTAGGAAAAAAAATTCACTAGGAGGGTGGTGAAACATTGGAATATGTTACCTAGGGAAGTGGTGGAATCTCCTTCCTTAGAAGTCTTTAAGGTCAGGCTTGACAAAGCCCTGGCTGGGATGATTTAATTGGGGATTGGTCCTGCTTTGATCACGGGGTTGGACTAGATGACCTCCTGAGGTCCCTTCCAACCCTGATATTCTATGATTCTATGATTTGGAGTCTTGGATTTCCCAGATCTCATATTCCTCTTGGCTCTAGACATCTCTGGCAGGTGATGGTGGAGAAAAGCATCCAGGAAAGGGATTCTTCTCATAGGGTTTGAGAAGGAAGACATGGAAAACTGGATGAACCTTCAAGGATTCTGGCAAATGGACCCTACAGGGTTTATTTGTTCCAAGATTTTAAATGGTCCCTGGAACTGGTGATGCAGTATGACCGAGGGAGAGGGGTATCTGAGGTGTTTGGAGGAGAGCCAGACTTTATCTCCTACATACAGAGTTCATGTGGCTGGGCATTTGCGGTCGTCAAGGTGGTTTTATTTCATCGGCAAAACAGGAGAGTAGCATTGCAGTGTGTACATAAGGTACCTTTGCCAACAAAACTGTGTAATGTAGACAAGGCCTTAGAAGCCTCCAATGACGGAGATTCCACAACCTCCCTAAGTAATTTGTTCCAGTGCTTAACTTCCCTTACAGTTAGGATGTTTTTCCTAATGTCTAACCTAAATCTCCAAAGCTGCAATTTAAGCTCATTACTTCTTGTCCTATGTTCAGTGGACACAGAAAACAATTTATCACCCTACTCTTTCTAATAATCTTTTACATACTTGAAGACTTATGTTCCCACTAAGTCTTCTATTCTCCAGACAAAACAAAACCAATCTTTTCAGTCTTTCCTTTCATGTTTTCTAGATCGTTCATAATTTTTGCTGCACTCCTCTGGATTTTCTCCAGTTTGTCCACATATTTCCTGAATTGTGATACCCAGAAGTGCACACAGGACTCTCGCTGAAGCCTTAGCACTGCTGAGTAGAGTGGAAGAACTACTTCTTGTGTTTTGCTTACAACACTCTTGTTAATAGAAAAGGAGTACTTGTGGCACCTTAGAGACTAACCAATTTATTTGAGCATAAGCTTTCGTGAGCTACAGCTCACTTCATCGGATGCATTCAAATAAATTGGTTAGTCTCTAAGGTGCCACAAGTACTCCTTTTCTTTTTGCGAATACAGACTAACACGGCTGTTACTCTGAAACGACTCTTGTTAATACATCCCAAATGATGTTTGCTTTTTTTGCAACAGTATTAAATTGACTCATATACAGTGTGTACTCCACTATAACCCCCAGATACTTTTCTGCAGTACTTCATCCTCGGCATTCATTTCCCATTTTGTATTTGTGGAAGTGATTATTCCTTCCAAAGCGTAATACATTGCATTTGTACTTAGTAAATGTCATCCTATTTATTTCAGATCATTTCTCCAAATTTTCAAGATAATTTTGAATTCTAATCTGTCCGCCAAAGCGCTTGCAAGCCCTCCCAGCTTGGTATCATCTGCAAACTTATGTGTACCATCTATGCCATTATCCAAATTATTTATGAAGATATTGAATAGAACCAGACCCAGGACGGATCTCTTTGGGATCTCACTTGATATGCCCTTCCATTGCCTATGAACCATTTATAACTACTCTCTGAGTATGGTTTTCCAATCAGCTGTGCCCCCCCAATAGCAGGTTCAAATTCTAGATTATAGTTCCGTAGTTCGCTTATGAGAAAGTCATGTGAGGTAGTATCAATAGTTTTACTGAAGTTGAGATATATCGTATCTCCTGCTTCCCCAAGGATGCTCTTACACTGTGTCAGTGACTGTGTTAGAATATTGTGAACCGAGACAAAGTCCAATGTGCACACGCACCCTCAGTTCTACCTCTGCCATGTGGGAATGTGGGATGTTGTAGCCCGAGGAGAAGTTGGAGGATGCTGGCGTGGTGTTCATCCATAGCCAGGGTACTGGTAAACAAAGGGGGGTGCAAGGCTCTGGAGTGAGGAGGGGAACACTGTCAGCCCGGACCCCCTTATTTGCACTGAAGCACCAAGTCTTTCTGGTTGAGACACAGCCTAGTTCTTAGCAGGGCATCCCCCAGCATAGTGTCCAGGTTCCCCATAATACAGCCATAAATCCAAAGCACACCACAAGCCCTTCTCTGGCTGATCTGCCTGGGTCCCCGTGATAAGAATGCAGAAAAGTGGTGTTCAATCAGGCAGTCATACTGACACACAGCTTGACCAACGTGCCAACATCAGATGGCAGCTCCACCCATGCCAACTCAGCTTTGATTTCCTCACTTAGGGCATGTTGAAAGTGGTAGACCTGTGCCTCCTCATTCCATTTGGGGTCTACTGCCAGTCACCAGAACTCAATGGCAAACTTGTCAATTGGCCTGTCCCCCTGATGTAACCCCTAAAGTGTGCTCTTGGTGGACTGCATATGATTTGGATCCTTAAATACAATTGCCATGGCTCAGATGAACTCTTTGAACTGCCCCAACAGGAGGCCAGAATTCTCCAGGAGTGGAGATGCCCTAGCCAGGGCTTCCCCAGTTAGTAGACTAATAATAAGTCTTTACTTGGGCCTGGTCAGTGGAGAATGATTGGGGCCATAGTATGAACAGGAGCCACCACCGGTTCATGAAACTGCAGAACTTTCTATGTCCCTGTTAAACTTATCCAGCAGTGGAATCTCTGGCTCCCTAGATGCTGGGTGGCCGATATGGGAAGGAAGGCTTGATGCTGTAGGGCTGCAGTTTGTACCTGGAGGGCCATAACTGGGGCCTGGAGGGTCTGCAGGACTCCCACAATGTCCATAAAGGGCATAGCTGTCATTACAGAATCCATCTGAAGTCCAATCCAGGCCCTTACCCACCATTTCTCAATCTTTTTCGGCTGTTCAAACTGTCAGTGACTGAGTTGTCAGCATGCCTAATGGTTGGAACAACAGTTCGGCCTACCAGATAGAGCTGAATCCAGTCGGGGTGAGGTCCTGGAATGAAGTCAAAAGTCATCCCAGGGAGTCCGAAGCCAAAGCCTCAGCTGAAAGGTAAGCTGAAGTTGCAGTCAGAGCGTGTGGCCAAGGAGTCAGACCTAGGAGTCAGAAGCCAAAGCTGAAGCTGAGTGGGTAACTGGAGTCACAGCTGAGAGGCATAGCCGAGGGTCAGAGCTGGGAGCCAGAAGCCAGGATGGAGCTGAATGCTGAGGCAGGAACAGGTACAGGCTGAGGCTCGGGTTGGGACAGTTACAGGCTGGGACAAGACCAACCACAGCTGCAAGTGAGGAGCACACTGAGCAGCCCTGTTGCTGCTAAGCTTAAACATCAGCCAGCTGGTTCCCACAGCCTATCGGGTGACTCAGTCAGTAAGAAAGCTTGTATCAGAGCTAGCTGTTCTCATTAGGTTGCCTGGAGATTGGATCTGCTGTAGGCTGGCCCCTGATACCCACATGCATATGAACTACTAAATTAAAAGTGGTGATATAGATTTGGTATGCAATGAAACAGTTCAATAGTGCCAGAGTATTCCCAGACCTAGCAATCATTGCAGTTATATGCTGTCTTCACCTGAGAGGGTTTCAATAAGACCATCTCACCGTGGGGAAAAATGAGTTTGCAAAATTAAAAATAAAATTTATGACACCCATCATCAGCATGAATGGGCCTGAACCTTAGGCAGCCAAGATACATGTGTTTGTAGATGTCAGGAGTTTGATGAATCCTGGAGATGACCACAGAAATCAGGAAGTTCATCAGCTTGCTCAGATTACATCACTTGTGAGCACTCCCATCACCAAAGATAAGGATATTTGAAATTAAAAGAGCTTCTACTATTTCTCTATGTTTGTTACAATATTCTACCAAACCACAAACAGTGGTAATGGCCGTGGGCCAGAACTGATATATGGTAACTTCTACAATGACAGCATGGTGAACATTTGACTATATACTCAAGATAAAGAAAAAAAAGTGTAGTAACTCAGGCATGGGAACACCTTTAGATATAAGTGCTAGCTATTGAGTTCATCAAACCACAATCTTTTGCTGGTCCTTCCTGCATCAGAACCATTGGAAGAATGGAGTGGAATCCAAAAGATATCACCTTCACCACCTGCCCTTGACCTACAAAACAATAAGTGCCAAGAAAGATCCTAAGAAGATGAAAGGCACTAGCTAGAGCTCCATTAAAGATATCAACAAAGGAAAAGGACTTTGAAAGACATAGAAGTATATATGGACTCTTCTGGGGAGAATGACCCAGCAACCACTACCTGATTTATCCTAAATAATAACAGCTCCAAAGCTAGAGGATATCTGTTTTTAATTTATCAGAGTTTACAAGGACTTTGTGGGCAGAGGCCAGAACTGTCCATGGATCAGATAGCTTATTGCAATATAACTGCCCTCCTGTAGCAGAAGTTCTGATCTTTATGCAGTGCTCAGAATAATGCTGAAGTCTTTGCTAACAAAACCACAATGCTGATGATGTACTACTGGTGTATAGAAAAAATTATAAATGATATCAAAGGAGCTTCTGCCATGCTATTTTGAGAGATTTTCAGCACCTGATCACTGGGGGAAAAAAGTCTGCAAATCAAATTCAGTGCTTAACCCTGGTCTAAATAAGAAATAAGGGACCACTGACCTTCCAATACTCAAAAATATTTCAGGAGTAAAAGTATTTCCAAATATTTCCCTGATATGATATGGGACCAAAGGGCAGAAGGTGAAAGGAACAGATGTTTCATAATGTGATCTAGGGCAGCTTTTCTAAATCTTCAGTAAGAATGGCAAACCGTTGACTTCATTTGTTGAGACCTAACAGAAGTAGAGCAGTGATACATGTACTTTGGGAAAAGAAAGCATTTGCAATGACATGGACATATTCATGCTTTTACACTTGGCTGATGAGCAGGAAGCTCACTATAAAAATAGACAATACATCTTTGTTAATGACAAAAGTTAGATGAACTTCTGCCCATAACACAAAGATTTCACTTCAGACACATTACTACAAAGATGCAAAATGAGCCTAAATGATGCTAACAGCAGCAAATACCCTTTCCAGGTCCTCATTTAAGTAATCAATATCAGAGGAGTATTAGTGCAACAAACACGTCCAACAGTATGTTGCGTCTGACAGTGATCATAGCAAAATCTACCACCCAATCACAACAAATACTGGCAGTTTGAAAAGTACACATAGACTTGGGACTCCAACCTTGTAAAACAGTCTGGGGACATAGGACAGAGCTATCTCTGGAGCTGATTTCTCATTGCTAGGAATGTAACCATATTAGAAAGTGTACTGAGGATGCAACACTGATTAAAAGTCACAGTCTGCTGGTGCAGTTGCTATTGAAAATTCATAAGGGCATAAAGAAGTGCAATACCTGGGGCTCTTCAGTCACTGGTGGATTGGTGTCAGTTCAAAATTTTAAAAATTACAAAAACTTTAATAATATGATGAAAACTGCAAACTCTGAGAAAAGCACTGATGGAACAGAGACCTTGGCAGCCTGAGACAGTGAATCTGTTCTTCTGGAAGGAGAATACAAATCACCTTGTGACAATTCTTGATATATTCTAGCAACCATAATGGAGAAAACACTCACTGTCACATTCAGAAAGTCAGATTCTTCCTTGAGCAACAAGAAATGAGACACATTGATGCCAGACAATGATCCACAATTGTTTGCACAGCCTCTACCAGTTTGAACAAAGCTTTTGATTTTAAATCGGGGGCCAGTCATTCATACCTTCCTTGGAGTCACAGTGAAGAGGAAAGATTGGGATTGAGGAAATCTAAAAGCTACTCTAAGAAACTCAGAAGACCTCCAAAGATTGTATTTGCACATTACCCAGCTCTCCTAGCACATACAGTATCTCTCATACAATTTGACATGGGAAGAATGCGATGGAGGGGGAGGAAGTAGGGGTTGGGAAAGGACCCTGATGGGGAAGAGAACACGGTTGTAGAAAACTTAAGAACACTTACTGATAGCACTCTTTTCTGTCTTGGAAATTTGCACACTTTGGTGGGGGGAAGGCTGAATTTTCCTTTCCTTGTACAAACCAGACTGTAGCGAAGCGATGACTCACTGGTGTGGTGCCTCCTTTACCTCAGGATTCTGGCCCAGCAGTACCCCCCCCCCCGTGGGTCTCCCCTCCCAGGAGAACCCCCAACCCTCTATCCCAACCTTGCCTCAGTGGCTACTGACAGTCGTCATCCAGCCCACTTTCCCTGGGGCAGACTGCAGTCTGTAACGGCCACGCATCACTGGCAAGGGGGTAGGACCTGCTGCCTTTCCCTATCCCCAGGCTGCCCCTCTGCAGCCCCAGTACCTTTCATACGCCTTCAACAAGGCCTGCAGCCTGTGGGTTTACCAGGCTGGAGCTCCCCAGCTCCCTTTGCCCTTCCCCAGCACTGCTCTGCTTCAGGTACCTTGCTCCCAGGCAGCTAGCCCTTCCCACGCCAGGGCTAGAGTGAGACTCCTTCAGCTCCTGGCCCCCAGCTCTCTTATAAGGGCCTAGCTTGGCTGCTTTTAACCCCTGTTCTGCAGGAGTGGGGCAACCGCCCCACTACACAGAGCCACATGGAACGCACGTGAAGTAAGGCAGTTGGGGGAAGCTCCTGAATGGGGAAGGGAACACAGCTGCAGAAAACTTACAGTTGTTTCCCTAAGGAACAGTTAGAGAGAGCACAGCAAAGTTATGCCATGTCATGTAATTTCTCAGCTTGTTCCAAAGGCTAAAATTATAATGGTTGCTTTCTCTTTCCATTGGCTGGACTTTCAGCTCCGTTGGTAGAAATCATGCTACCATGAGGGTAGGAGGAGCACCCCAGAGTGGGCAGGGGTAGATGGAGAAGGGCCCTAGAGAAGCTGCCAAAAAGCACTGGTGTCTACTCTCAGGATAGACAGTAGACACCAGGAGCAAGTGGAGTTCCTCCGGGCAAGGAAGGAGTCATCTTTTCAGCAGGAGGAGACACTTATCAACTGGCCAGAACCAACCCATCCACTGTTGCCTCCTTCTCCTCTTCTGGTTGCTACCAAGCATGCACTGAACTTGTAGATCTTGTGCTAGTGATCCCCCAAGCAAGCAGAAAGAAAACTTTAAGCCTGCAGGAGTTCCAGACCACCACCACCACGTATCGGACCCTGTGGCTCCTTTCAGAAGAAGTCCCAATTCTCATCAAGAATCATTTCCCCCTGTGGTTCACCCCTTCTGATGATGAGGGGAAGGAGATCGGTGCAAAGACATTCACCAGTGTGCAGCGTTTTCAATTGTGAATAGTTAATATTTTAAAAAAATTGTTCTGTTTTCAAAATATTTCCATAATACCTTCCACCTCATACTTTTAATAAGTGTTATGCTTTTTTTAACTGCGTGTGGCTCCTCCTTCCCAAGTATAATGAACTGAAGGTGTTTATTGGTTCGAGAATAGGCCCCAAGTTTCCTACTGCATGTAAGCAAATGGGGTGCACAAATGGGGTGTCATGATAGTGGATATATTTTAGTCTCCCGCCACTACCCCCATTCCACAAGGTTCAGTAATATCTAAAGTCCTATGGATAGACGTGAGAGAGGGGGGAAATGCAGCATATGTATTATGTGCTTTTACTAACTTTCAACACAGCATATGTCTAAAACACAGACAAGGGGTTAATGTCTTCAAGGCTTTATTGAACATGTTTAAAATTAAAAACCAAGAACAATAATAAACCAAGCAAAAACAGTGTCTTCCAGTACCCTTTATAGAAATCAGCAGCTCAAGCAGTTTCAATCCTACTTAAGCAGTGTCAAGTAGACCAGGGATTAGTGATCTCTAACAACTATTAATTTCACTAGACACTGCTGACAATTAAAAAAAAAATCAGAAAACACAATGGCTGCAATACTCGTCCTTCTCCTGCTTAGCAAACCATCATAATCTTGTTTAAAACATGTACATGTTCCCGGTAACAGAGGTTTAAAAAGAAATGTGAATAGTGAGGAGAAAAACACTGAACAATGACCACATCATGATTTGGCCACCACCCTCCAGAGCAGAAACCCAACCCCATACAATGATATGTCCTGTTATAATTTCCTTCAATGTGTGTAATGTCACACAACACAAGAATGACTTATGATCTTCAGCATATCAAAGAGGACCAAAACCCGCACAAACCTATGCAGCTCTGCTCCATATGTGCTAATGTTCATATACATTTCAAGTAGCTTTACAGTATGTGAAGGTGTCCCTTGGAAGAAGCAAAGGGCAGATGTCTTCTTCTGCCTCCCTCCTGTGTACATACGGAATCTCTAATTTCCCTTGCCTGCTGGACCAGTATGCACATGGGTGAGATCCTGCTGCCTGTACAGATTTTGCAAACCAGACTTGTGCTGAGCCCAGTTGGGATGAAAACATTCTCCCCTTTGCCCTCACAAATGTTGTGTAGTATGGCATAAGAGATGACCATACAAAAAACATTTGTCACATTGCAGTCTCGACAAGTGTGTAAGCTGCATCAACAAGCTCTCAGCCTACCAGACATGTATTCCACGACCATTCTGCAGGCACTTAACTTGAAGTTGAATTATCTTTTTCCAGGAATAATCAAAACATCCAAATTGTTCCAAAATAACAAGTTGGCATAGCTATAATACTCAGAACAATATTGTTCCTGGGAAATAAAGTCCCTTATTCCTCCTTCAAGTACAATCCTGATCTACTCAGCACCCATGGTGTGATGAACCTGTCCAGTGTTTCCCCACATTAGCATTCATTAATCTGCCTCTATAGTCCATTAACCCTTGTGGAACAAGTTCACATACTCACTTGCCCCTTGTGCTGGCCAAAGCATTGGACTATGAGTGCTCTCAGTGGCCCCAGCACAGTTTGGAAACCCCATCCTCTGAAAAACAACTATTATTTCTGGAACTTTTCTTATGCCAACCGCCTCACAAATCTGAACATCCATAACTCCAACAGTAGACTTTCCAAATGGTTTGCAATGGACCTAAAGCTGTCTGGCAACCAGCTTCCGTAGGCAATAGGAACCCACATCTGAACTGGTGTTGGTTCCCTAAATTGAGTGTTCTGATGCTAAAGGGCTGTTGCCAGCTCCTTGTACAGCTCCCCGAAGGCCTGTTTTCTCATGCAGAAGTTCTGAAGTCACTGCTAGGCATCCCAGATTTCCAAAATCACGTGATCCAACCACACTGTGCTGGTCCTCCTGCACCAGAAGTCCACCAAAGAACATACCGTGGAATACCAGCACTCAATATATCTGTCCAATGTGACCTGAATAAATTGTCATTGAGTCTTAAAGTCATCCGTCTTTGATGCATCAAACAAATTATACCCAAATTCTATCCAGCATTTCTCTGAGCACTTATGGAACTGCACAATCAACCCTCCGTAAGGAGCAGGAGCATGACCAGATCACCATCCCATTGCTCCATGTTTTTGACCCAGTTTTGCAGAGAACAACAGAGAGTGGGTGATGTGATCAGCAAGTGTGACTGCAGGGGGACAGAAGCAACTCCACACAACAAAGCAGTTCCTAGAGCGTCTCTCTGTGACACATAGAACCCTGAGATGCCACCTGAGAAACGGTAGCACTAATGTCACATACCTACTGCTACAGTGGGAACACCAGTATGTGTGTGTACAGAGCATTATACCTGTGTCCAGCAAAGCACTTGTGGACTCTCAGGTCTGGATAGGGGAAGCACGCATGAGTACAAGCACAATCCAGTAGTCAGGTATGCATGCCAGCATAGCCATAGCCTTATTCTCCATATAGATAAGCCCTTAGAGTTCAGGGTGTGAAGACTTGGAAGCAGTCTTGACATCAATCTAAATTAGAACAATGGAATTTGGTGGTCATCTTTACTAGAAGCAGCCTCTCTGACACCTGCACTAAATATAATATAAGTGTGAGACTTGGCAAAATTAGTAGAAATATCCCAATGGCCTTTCTAGGCCCTGTGAGCAACTCCCTTTCTACATGTAATCCTTAATGTTAGAAAATGCTAGCACCACCACCAGGCCAACAGAAAATCATCAGAGCTGGTTGGAAAATTTTCTTCAAAATCAGGGGAGATCACTATTTGATATGTAAATATAAAATCTATTTTAATTAAAGATGATGGCATAAAATAACCAGTGCTTGGAATGTGGAGACTGGAAAAGCATGGGAACCTGATATTAAAGTTATTTTGACCAGGAAACATTAAGAATGTAGTTGAGCATGGCGGCTAACACCTGTCCTTCAAAAGAACTTTTAGACATCTAGGGCAATATATTTTACTCAATCCCCCTGGATTGGATTAGATGTATGTTTTAGATTCAAAGATAGTATGTGTCTCTCTAATATTCCTCCTCCTCCTCTAAATAGTTTCAAGTCTCAGTTGTGTTAAGTTATTAAAGAAAAAATAAACTTTAGGCCAAAGCATCCCCAGGTGTATTAGCTAAGCAACTGGCTATACTCAATCTTTAATGTAAAAATGTTCTGCTTCAAGGAAGGACTGTAAGATTTAAATGAATGATAATCTATTCTCAATATCATGAAAATGACACTGAAAACTTGGAAAGACCTTGAGCAACTAAAAAAGTTAAATATAATCTGATTAGATGGGCAGCAGCATATGCATGTGATATATTATGACTGACTGCTGGTTAGACTTTGTGTGATACTTCCTGGGAGTATGTGAGGCACCTGCTACTAGCTGCCCTTAGCATGAGGCACCTTGCCTGTGCCTGCCAGTGGGTCAGCTCCCTGATTCCACAAGCTATGGGTAAAACAAGTGCTCCCCTCTCAACCTCTACAGTCTCTACTGTCTCTCTGCAGGTTAGTGATAGGCACATTCCAACCCCTGAGCCACCTGAGCATCTCCCTGAGGTGTCCAGTCCTTGTTCCACTAGGCACTCCCAGTCTTGACAGATTCACTGCTCCCAAAGAAACAGTAAATGTCATCTTACCAGCATCACCTCATGTCACCACCCCATTTAACACACAACACTTAGATATGTTACGAAAACCAGCAAACATTTAACAAAGAGGAGAAATTCAAATGATAGCAAGTAGAAATATTGGCAGCAAATGGTTACATATACAATAAAACCACAACATGCATTCTAGAACCTAGACTATTTTACTAGATGTTGTTATGTTTAGTGAAGCAAAGCTCACCCCAAAGTCTTTCTGGCATTTTTCAGCCAGATGTGGCTGTGATCTTTTTTTCATGAGACAAAATACAGAGCCAGCTTGCCCCCTAAGTAAAGGATACTGTCAGTCTCCTTCCAATCCCAGATATATCAAAACACTCCTTTGATCTTTATTCATAAACTGGACACCCTCCTGCAATGTGTCCCTTCCTGTAGATACAGCATTCTCTTATTGATTTCACAATCTAGAATATGCAAATAAAGATACACAATGACCAGACCAGGATATAAGCATCTACTTTCCCTTCCCTGAACAAAACCTGTCAGACATGTCACTTCCTGGGGATCTGCCTTTAATTTCAAGTCTTTAAGCATACAATTTCCAATATAGATACATAACTTCTTAAATATTATCCATACATATATTTCACAATGATTATGATGATCAGAGGTAAAGACCTGACCTACCACTCTTTGGTAAATTGCTCTGCATACTTGTCCCAGGGAGCCCTGTAAAACATTATGCTCCCCTATGATCTCTGTTAACTGGTGCAAAAAAATTCCTGGGTCACAGTTTTCAGTGTGTGTTGGGAGTTCTATTCTGTAGACGTCCATTTGTTGAACCAACGTACTTACATCTCTGTCTAACTAGGCATTCTGCCTTGTTGCGATACTGTTAGCTGGTCATCCGGATCAGTTGAGCAAACCCCTCACTAAATGTGTTTCTTTGGGGGGCGTTATTTTGCTGAACTGTTTTGGGAACTTAAAATATTTCTTGCCACTATAGCTGGTGTGGAGGACAAACTGTAAGTGACTGCCTTTGACCCTTGACCTCTATAGGCTGGAGGGAACCTTTGATTTAATCTAGGAAAATTTACAACTGTAAGTAACTCACTCAAGAGAAGCTGAAAAGTGAAATAGCTTTATGGAAAGTTGTTTTGCTTGCTCTCATGAAGAACAATGCACTATTGGAAAAGTAAAACCTGGATCGGTGAGGGATTAGGGGAGACATACAAAATCCAGACTCCTCCAAGTGTTAGGTATTAACACTAGCAAACTGCAGCTGTGAAGTCAGTCTTGAACATCGCAAAATTATTGGGTTTAATATTGTTTTGAAAAAAATGACCCACCTCTGAGTAAATAAAAAGTATTTGGGATGCAGTGTTCACTGTTTCTCAGTTGCAGGTAACCAATATAATTGGATCCCCAATCTATGGATAAGTGTCAGGCCTTAACTCACCGATATTTTTCAGCATTTAACTGACACACTGTTTTGGGCATAAAGAGCAGAATAAAAAGTTGTATTTCTTGAACAGAAACGGTGAGTGTTTCCTGATGTGATGAAAGTTCACAGCTTGAGAGTATCCATATTGGAAGAGAAGATTGAAGGTCTGGAGCAACAGATATCGACTCTGCGTTGCATACGAGAATCGGAGGATTTCCTGGACAAAAGTCAGGATATGCTTCTACGGGCACAAAGCTCTAAAGATTTAGAGCAGGTTGCACAGCGGAGCCAAGAGGCCAGTGAAGAAGCTTGGCAACATGTGACCTCCAGAAGAAGAAGGGGGAATGTCCGAGTACCAGCAACGCAGACACAGGTAAGTAACCTTTTTCATGTTCTCTCCACAGGTACCATTGTGGGGAGTGGCCCAGATGATACGTCTGGGGGGAGAAAGCAGAAGGAGACTCCACTGGTTGGAAGGCATGAGATGCGCTGTCCTGAGGTTGAGGGTTCCACGACCAGCACTCCCAAGAGAAGGAGGCGGGTGGTGGTGGTCGGGGACTCTCTCCTCAGGGGGACTGAGTCATCTATCTACCACCTTGACCGGGAAAAAAGAGAAGTCTGCTGCTTGCCAGGGGCTAAGATTCGCGATGTGATAGAGAGACTGCCGAGACTCATCAAGCCCTCAGATCGCTACCCCTTCCTGCTTCTCCACGTGGGCACCAATGATACTGCCAAGAATGACCTTGAGCAGATCACTGCGGACTACGTGGCTCTGGGAAGAAGGATAAAGGAGTTTGAGGCGCAAGTGGTGTTCTCGTCAATCCTCCCCGTGGAAGGAAAAGGCTGGGGTAGGGACCGTCAAATCGTGGAAGTCAACGAATGGCTACGCAGGTGGTGTCGGAGAGAAGGCTTTGGATTCTTTGACCATGGGATGGTGTTCCATGAAGGAGGAGTGCTGGACAGAGACAGGCTCCACCTAACGAAGAGAGGGAAGAGCATCTTTGCGAGCAGGCTGGCTAACCTAGTGAGGAGGGCTTTAAACTAGATTCACCGGGGGAAGGAGAGCAAAGCCCTGAGGTAAGTGGGCAAGTAGGATACCGGGAGGAAGCACAGGCAGGAACGTCTGTGAGGGGAGGGCTCCTACCTCATACTGAGAATGAGGGGTGATCAGCAGGTTATCTCAAGTGCCTATATACAAATGCACAAAGCCTTGGAAACAAGCAGGGAGAACCGGAGGTCCTGGTAAAGGCAAAGATTTATGATGTGATTGGAATAACAGAGACTTGGTGGGATAACTCACATGACTGGAGTACTGTCATGGATGGTTATAAACTGTTCAGGAAGGACAGGCAGGGCAGAAAAGGTGGGGGAGTAGCACTGTATGTAAGGGAGCAGTATGACTGCTCAGAGCTCCGGTACGAAACTGCAGAAAAACCTGAGTGTCTCTGGATTAAGTTTAGAAGTGTGAGCAACAAGAGTGATGTAGTGGTGGGAGTCTGCTATAGACCACCAGACCAGGGGGATGAGGTGGATGAGGCTTTCTTCCGGCAACTCGCAGAAGCTACTAGATCGCACGCCCTAGTTCTCATGGGCGACTTTAATCATCCTGATATCTGCTGGGAGAGCAATACAGTGGTGCACAGACAATCCAGGAAGTTTTTGGAAAATGTAGGGGACAACTTCCTGGTGCAAGTGCTAGAGGAGCCAACTAGGGGGGGCGCTTTTCTTGACCTGCTGCTCACAAACAGGGAAGAATTAGTAGGGGAAGCAAAAGTGGATGGGAATCTGGGAGGCAGTGACCATGAGTTGGTCGAGTTCAGGATCCTGACACAGGGAAGAAAGGTAAGCAGCAGAATACAGACCCTGGACTTCAGGAAAGCAGACTTCGACTCCCTCAGGGAATGGATGGGTAGGATCCCCTGGGGGACTAACATGAAGGGGAAAGGAGTCCAGGAGAGCTGGCTGTATTTCAAGGAATCCCTGTTGAGGTTACAGGGACAAACCATCCCGATGAGTTGAAAGAACAGTAAATATGGCAGGTGACCAGCTTGGCTTAACAGTGAAATCCTAGCGGATCTTAAATATAAAAAAGAAGCTCACAAGAAGTTGGACATATGACCAGGGAAGAGTATAAAAATATTGCTCGGGCATGTAGGAATGAAATCAGGAGGGCCAAATCGCACCTGGAGCTGCAGCTAGCAAGAGATGTCAAGAGTAACAAGAAGGGTTTCTTCAGGTATGTTGGCAACAAGAAGAAAGTCAAGGAAAGTGTGGGCCCCTTTCTGAATGAGGGAGGCAACCTAGTGACAGAGGATGTGGAAACAGCTAATATACTCAACGCTTTTTTTGCCTCTGTCTTCATAAACAAGGTCAGCTCCCAGACTGCTGCACTGGGCAGTACAACCTGGGGAGTAGATGGCCAGCCCTCTGTGGAGAAAGAGGTGGTTAGGGACTATTTAGAAAAGCTAGATGTGCACAAATCCATGGGGCTGGACGAGTTGCATCCGAGAGTGCTAAAGGAATTGGCGGCTGTGATTGCAGAGCCATTAGCCATTATCTTTGAATACTCATGGCGAACGGGGGAAGTCCCGGAGGACTGGAAAAAGGCTAATGTAGTGCCAATCTTTAAAAAAGGGAAGAAGGAGGATCCTGGGAACTACAGGCCAGTCAGCATCACCTCAGTTCCCAGAAAAATCATGGAGTAGGTCCTCAAGGAATCAATCCTGAAGCACTTACATGAGAGGAAAGTGATCAGGAACAGTCAGCATGGATTCACCAAGGGAAGGTCATGCCTGACTAATCTAATTGCCTTCTATGATGAGATTACTGGTTCTGTGGATGAAGGGAAAGCAGTGGATGTATTGTTTCTTGACTTTAGCAAAGCTTTTGACACGGTCTCCCACAGTATTCTTGCCAGCAAGTTAAAGAAGTATGGGATGGATGAATGCACTACAAGGTGGGTAGAAAGTTGGCTAGATTGTTGGGCTCAACGGTTAGTGATCAATGGCTCCATGTCTAGTTGGCAGCCGGTATCTAGCGGAGTGTCCCAAGGGTCGGTCCTGGGGCTGGTTTTATTCAATATCTTCATTAATGATCTGGAGGATGGTGTGGATTGCACCCTCAGAAAGTTTGCGGATGACACTAAGCTGGGAGGAGTGGTAGATATGCTGAAGGGTAGGGATAGGATACAGAGGGACCTAGACAAATTGGAGGATTGGGCCAAAAGAAATCTGATGAGGTTCAACAAGGATAAGTGCAGTGTCCTGCACTTAGGACGGAAGAATCCAATGCACCGCTACAGACTAGGGACCGAATAGCTAGGCAGCAGTTCTGCAGAGAAGGACCTAGGGGTGACAGTGGACGAGAAGCTGGATATGAGTCAGCAGTGTGCCCTTGTTGCCAAGAAGGCCAATGGCATTTTGGGATATATAAGTAGGGGCATTGCCAGAAGATCAAGGGACGTGATCGTTCCCCTCTATTCAACATTGGTGAGGCCTCATCTGGAGTACTGTGTCCAGTTTTGGGCCCCACACTACAAGAAGGATGTGGATAAACTGGAGAGAGTCCAGCGACGGGCAACAAAAATGATTAGGGGTCTGGAACACATGACTTATGAGGAGAGGCTGAGTGAACTGGGATTGTTTAGTCTGCAGAAGAGAAGAATGAGAGGGGATTTGATAGCTGCTTTCAACTACCTGAGAGGTGGTTCCCAGAGAGGATGGTTCTAGACTATTCTCAGTGGTAGAAGAGGACAGGACAAGGAGCAATGGTCTCAAGTTGCAGTGGGGGAGGTTTAGGTTGGATATTAGGAAAAACTTTTTCACTAGGAGGGTGGTGAAACACTGGAATGCGTTGCCTAGGGAGGTGGTGGAATCTCCTTCCGTAGAAGTTTTTAAGAAGGCTTGACAAAGCCCTGGCTGGGATGATTTAATTGGGGATTGGTCCTGCTTTGAGCGGGGTTGGACTAGATGACCTCCTGAGGTCCCTTCCAACCCTGATATTCTATGATTCTATGAGAGATTAATTCTCCTATATTGGGATGCAGACAGTAGTGATAAGGTGACGACTACGTATCCCCAACACAAAGCCAGCCCCATCCTTAGACCTTTCTTCTGATTAATACTTCAGTTGGCTCTTCTCCAGTTAATATTGACTGCGGTGTCAACGTCTTCTATAGGAATTTATGAAGGAATTTCCGTGGCAGGTAGGACAATAATGCTACTTAGAGTAGGTCTACACTGCAATTGGGTGTGTGATTGCAGCATGTGTACACATATGTGGGCTAGCTTTAATCTAGCTAGCTCAGGTACTGATAGAAGTGAGCTGTGTGACCCATACACCTCCTAGGTGTGGTGCTCTGACCCATCTAGTGGCACTGAGACCACTTAGAGAGCGAGATGAATGAGTTTGCTCTACAGCCTTAGCTAAAAGCCAGTAGAGGCTCATGCACTAAGCTCCAGAGGTCTCAGGTTTGATCCCACCTGCCGACGACCGGTGTCTGTCAGTGTGCCAGGAGCACAGGTTCCAGCATGGGCTGTATAAGCTCTCCAAGGACCCTTGGACATGCTGAAGTCCATGCTGCTGCAGCTTCACTGCTAGTGGTATGCGAGCTAGCTCGCTCTGTAATTCTCAAAGTTTCGTACTGGAGATCCCTTTCACATAGCAAGCCTCTGAGTGTGACCTCCCTTATGAATTTAAAACACTTTTTTATATATTTAACACCATTATAAATGCTGGAGGCAAAGCAGGATTTGGGATGGAAGCTGACAGCTCGTGACCCCCCAGTAATAACCTCACGACCCCCTGAGGGGTCCCGACCCCCAGTTTGAGAACCCCTGAGCTAGATTAAAGCCAATTCAGGTATGTCTACACATGTAGCAATTACTCCCCTGATGGTAGTGTAGACACACCCATAGAGTGCCAGTCTTCTATTCCACTTCCCTTAGCTGGATCATGCCCCCATAAAATCACTGAAAATCCAAAGATGCACTGTTTGTGCAGAATAGCCACTGCATATTTGGGGGAGATTGAGTTGCTTAAATTATTCTCCCATGCTTTAAACTGACCAGGCAGCTTTTGCTTCTATTTTATGTCTGTGTGACATACTGCATTATACTTTATGTCTGTGTCATACTTTAAATGTCATTTTGTTACCTAATGAAAAAGTATTTTGAATGTGCATTTACTTACCCCTATGTCCCTATGCTTTACTTAACATGTTGTTATAGCACATTATTACATTTGCATCCCTTTGTATTCATACATTGTCATGTTCATTGCTGATATTTCTACATCTTTCATTGATTTTGTTCTTTCTTTGAACCTGATACCTAATTTTGATCAAAGATAGACTCCTTTGATACACCCATATAACACCTAGTTATTGGTTTGCAACTGCATCCTGGAATCCTTGATTACAGTTTTATCTTCAATTTCTTTTTTCCATTCTGCATATATATTGCGGGATTTATATACTTTGGAACTTTATCCTCTTCCCTCCCCCCACCCCCCCAGCCACTTTATAAATGTATTCCCCTTCCTACAACTGAAAACTGTGGGATTCCTCATGCTCTGATATACGGCTTTGTGTTTGTAGGAGTCCTATATATTTTTCACTGGGCACGGTGCCAGATTTTCTGCTGTACTGAGTTCCCACTTTGCAGAAATGGCGGGGTTTGTCAAGGAACCAGTTACACTTACCTGAGTCTCTGCCTGGCCTCCTCATGGTGCACATTAAACCAGTCTGGGGGTAATGGTCCTCAAAGCACCATCCACCAGTTGAGAATAAGCAGTATGTTTTTACTCTGGTCATGCCTCCTCCCTGCCTTCTAATCCAAGCTGGTGGCCATCACATAAGTGTAGTTGTCTAGCGAGGCTGTACTATATCCATATCCTCTGGAGATGGGGCACCTGTAAAACACAGTGATCACTAGATTATATGCAAATCCCAATAAGGGGAACAAAGAGGCAAATTTCATTCCCTCGGCACATCTACAGTGACACAAAGAGGACAGAGTAGAGCAGAGAATCTGGCCCATAACATCTTACCCAGCAAACTGAAAAGTAACACCAAATTTTTAATTATATGTTCAGCTATTCCAAAAAACTACACAAAACCAATATTAACTTAAAATAGTGCCTCAAAAAGGGTCCTTCATCTCTAATTTGTCTTTTATTATAGTTGGATTTAACTTTATGAATATAACTTACTTAAAACATAAACTTACAGTACCTCTTCATAATTATCTATAATGTTAAATAGACATGTTTTTGTCATTGATTTTAATCCTCTGACACTTACTATAAAGTAGTGTCAGGGTACTTTTCATGTTATCACTGCTATTGTTACTATATTTTTTAAAATAAGTGTGTGTATAATTATCCATTTTTACCCTTTTTCACACATGATTCTTGTATTCTAAAACTCAATAAAAGTGGATGAACTGAAAGAGAGAGACCATTTAAATTGAGTTTATAATTAGATTCTAATCCTGATAGATTCACTTTCCTTCAAACATGAAATTCATGAAAAGAAGCAGTCAGAAATGCAAATAAAATATCTCTCCCTAACTATATTTGATTGCAGAATAGTTCTTTGCCTCGCCTTAGAATTTCTGTAGACAGTAGAGTCTTTTAATTTTTATTTTTAAAAGTATGATTCAAGTTAATTTATTCTTTACAAAACAATACTAAAAGCATTTCAATATTTAATATTGTTTACCCCACTGACTTTCAAAGGAATATCGTATTTGCTGCATATGGTAATGCTCTGCACTTTTCTAGTGACGTCCATGTGAAGATCTCAAAGCACTTAACAATATTAATCAAACCTTGTGTAGTATTTCCAAAGCACGTTAATATTACTCTCCCAGTTTTATTGATTGGAAAACTGAGGCAGAGAGGGCCTGCTTTTGCAACACTGAAGTCACTGAGAGCAGATTGGGCACAGAGACTCAGATTTATAAAGGTATTTAGGGACATAGAGATGCAAGTAAACACCTAGTGGGACTTTCAAAACTTCCTAGGTGCCTAATTCCCCTCCATGGAAATAATATGCCCAGGCACTTTTGAAAATCACACGGATATCTATAGGTTTCAGAGTAGCAGCCGTGTTAGTCTGTATTCGCAAAAAGAACAGGAGTACTTGTGGCACCTTAGAGACTAACCAATTTATTTGAGCATAAACTTTCGAGAGCTACAGCTCACTTCATCAGAATGCATCCGATGAAGTGAGCTGTAGCTCACGAAAGCTTATGCTCAAATAAATTGGTTAGTCTCTAAGGTGCCACAAGTCCTCCTTTTCTTTTTACAGATATCTATCTGCATCTTTAGGTGCCTAAATACCTTTGAAAATCTGGCCCAGAGTGATTACCCACATAGCTGAGCCCATAATAGACTCCCTGATTCACTGGTCCCCTCAAACATGATTATATAGAGGATAATTAACAAGCAACTGTGATTTACAGGGTAAGTCATCTGATGACAACATAAACCACCCAAGCAAGTGCTTTGAGATTCTGCCCATTTAAGTCCCCCTAGAAGGAAGTACTTCTACTGTGCTGTCTACAGTGCATGGAGTTGACTTATATGTAAGTTGCCTATTGTTGTTCATCTTCATCTAATATGTTTACTTGTCTGTCTGCCCTAGACTGTGGGCTCTCAGAGCAGGAAGGGTCTTTTCTTGAGTATTTGGAAAGCACATAATGGGTGCTACCATAAATGAAAAATAAATACATGCAGAAATTATTAAAAATAAATGGTGCATTTTAAATAAGCTGAGACTATGGGGCATTGATTGGTTTGCAGTCATTTTTCAAGTGTGACATCATATCCATGCATATGATTTCCTGATTTTCATAATTTGCAGGCATGACATTATGCTCATTAATTAGGATACACTTGCAGGGTTGCAGCATGGGTAATTGGGTTTGAAGCGATGTCCTGGATCAATTCACTTCAAAAATTTGGAGAACTTTGGTCCCAGATTTGAATGTTGTCTCTCATCCCCAACTCTGCTTAGCTCTGCAGTCCATTTATGGTTCCTCATACTTAAACCTGGCTGAATAGTTTAAAAAGAACCTTTCATAAAAAATTGCATCAAGGTTGGTTTGCTATGATCCATGCAGTTATATTCTTCTTTAGCATATGGACAACTGTGGGGTATCCTAGAAAATATTTCCAATAGTTTCAGATATTTTAATGTTAATAACTACTGGAGTTGGGTGATTTTTTTTTTTTGGTGAAAATCAACCAAAATGCATTTTCTTTTTCAGTAAAAATTTTTTGAAATGTCAAAACACGGTGTTTTGACATTTTCAGAACAATCCATTTCAGGAATCTCATTTGGAATTGGCATTCAAAACATTTTGTTTGACCTAAACAATTGTTCTTTGGTTTTTCATTTCAAGCAAGAAAAAAAATCAACTTCACTTAGCTCTAATAACCACATACATACAACACACATATTTGTTATTTACCAAACATCCAGTTTTAAAAATATTTGAAGCAGGAAGCAGAAACAATATCATATGACTTAATCACACCACAAATAGTGAACAGAGGAAGCAAACACATTACAAACAGTCCAGGGATCTGAAAATTATTGGTCCATCTGTTTGATGAATACTTACAAATAAGGAAATGAAAATCAGCAAATGCTACTCAGTTAGAAAAAGGAGACATCTGTACTGAATATCACCAGGAAGGAAGAGCTCAGCCAGTTCTTTACGTACTATTTGAGATCTAATTTGTTTTTCAAAGGAGTAATGTTTATTTAACACATTAATATTTTACTATATGCAGTGCTAATAGAGGTTAAGTAAAAGACACAAGGGCAGCATAATCACTTACTTATTCTTAACACAAGGACAAAACTGTTATGTGAGCAAAATGCAAAGTAACTTTTCAATCCTCACAGCACTTTTTACACCTTAGGCTAGCAGCTGCCTCTTAAGTATTTGAAGATTTTAGCAGGGCTGACTGATTTAGATTTGGATAGGTTTAAGTCTTACTTGTCAGGGTGCTATTCATTTTTAAAAACACAGTCATTTTTTCCCCTGGACATGTTAATATGCCAGAAGTCCCATGCAGCATCAAACTTTGACCCATGCTCTCCAATATTTGCATAGAACACTTTTTCAATGTGCTATATTCAAGAATCAGGATTCTAACTATCTTCTCAACAGCCTGCAGATATAGGCATCTACAGATCTCTGAATGAGAGGGCACCCAACCTGGTCATATGATTATCAGATATCCACTCTTTGATGTGTGCCGTTCTTTTCAGATTCAATTCAGAGGAAATTTAAGTAACTTTGGTTGTCCATTTAACATGGAGAGCACTGTTCCTTCTTGAATGGTGCAGGTTGGTGGAATAGGATATTGCCTTGCAATCTGCTAATTACTTCAATGTCTCTTCTTGACCTTGAGCTTTCCTTTGAAAACTACATCAGTGAGAAAAATGCAGTAAGACTGAAAACACTGCTGTGTAAGCAGGATGCAACACTTTTGATTTATGCCTTTATTACAACCAGTTTGGGAACCAGTACAATTCCATCTTTTAGGCATCCTGCATAGATAGTGATATAATTCCAGGTTGTCTAGAATTCTCAAGTAGTGGGAACTTTGCAGGAACAAAAGTGAACTCGCACTAGAAGCATTTCATTAGTTTTGGGTCTAATATTGAATTGTTTTTAAAATGCTTGCTTGAATTCACTTGCAACTTCTGAAAACTACTTCTTTCTTGCAACCTCCTCTGGAAAAATCAATACATTTTATACTACATTTTAGGCTAAAAATTATTAAACAAATAACAATGAATTGGATGTATAAATTTCACTGTTCACAGTGACTGTCTGCACAGACTTCCCAGGCAACAGTAGGGTAGAAGTAGGACTTCCCCTCCAGAAGCACAGGTCTCTATCACTTGAGTTAAAAAGGGACTTCTATATTATATCACAGCATTAGGTCTTTGTCGACCATTCAATATAGAGCAAGGTGAGGATCACACACAAGAGCACATTATCAAGCAGATGACAGTGATAAAAATATGCACTATCCAGCATCCTTCATGCTACAAGATAAAGATTAAAATATATGCAACACCCATATCATTACATTTATTAAGGATTTGGGAGCCAGTCTGATGAAAATAAACCTCAAAGCTTTTATGCAGATGAGAGACAGTGTGGACAATCAGCTAGAGCAGCGTACTGGAACTCAGAAACTTGGGTTCTACTCCTGGCTCTACCACTCATCTTTGGCAAGTCACTTCATCGTTCCATGGCTAACTTTCCCCATCTGTCAAATCGGGATAATGATACTGACCTCCTTTGTAAAGCACTTTGAGATCTATGAGTGTCAAGGTATTATCCACAGAACCAAATCTTTGCCAGGATTCTTGAAATATTTGATTAGCTCTGAGTCCTGCTTTATTTTTAGAGAAATATTGTTTTTTGAAAGTACTGATATGCTCCTCTCTTCCCTTCAGGACAATGCCTCTTTCCTCTCTACTCCTGTCACAGCAATCAGCCTCAAATAAACACCACCTACCTTAAATTTATGTTTTTTTGTTGTTTAATTCCCATTTCTAACCCCTTCTCTCCTCTACCTTATGTGACTTTCATTCTTCCCTGCTCCTTCCAATATGAATGTATTCTTGCCTCCTTCAGTTTTACCATATTATTTGATAATCAACACTACCTTTCCATTCAAATGGACTCCGACACCTGCAATCCAAACCACATGTTCACAACCTGTGACTCCCTTTGGAAGTCTTCCCCTACTCTCACACCCTCCCACATACCTAATCTCTCTGATCTTCCCAAAGAAAAGATCAATGTGTCCTCATCTATCCTCTGAAGCAACAAAAGCATCTAAGGAAGTATCAAAATAAATAGTAACAATAACTAATAATAAAATGTGAATTTCAAAAACAATTATTAATCATTTGAAAATTCACCCCTTAAAGTCCATTGCCACAACCGTAATGGTGTCCTCATACCCAAGATCCAGAATTTTGCTTATCATATGTGTACACATTAATACTGTCTCTGATGCTATTGCGTTATCTGGGCTTGTGTTATATATTTTTCAAAGTGCACCTTCTATACGTAAAAATAATAATCTTAGTAAAAGGCAATTTCTCTGTGTCTCAGTTCCCCATTTTTAAAATGAGGACAATGGGGCTTCCTTTGCCCTATCCTTTGTCTGTCTTTTTGCAGACTATAAATTCTCTGGAGCAGGGAGTGTTGTTCACTGTGTGTTTCTGCAGTGCCTAGCATGATGAAGCACCAGTCTTATTTTGGACCTGTATTATTAATTATTGGTATGTCTTTTTTGACAGTTATCATGGCAAGGTACTTCAGATGACATCTATTTCAAAAGTAAGACATTTTCAATGAAATCCCACAGAAAAACAACATTACTGCCACTGTTAATAATACAAAAATACCCTCCCCCCCGTTGTTAACATGTTCAGTCTTTTTATCTGGAGTAGCT
The DNA here is from genome assembly GCF_965140295.1 of Lepidochelys olivacea. Lineage (NCBI taxonomy): Eukaryota > Metazoa > Chordata > Testudines > Cheloniidae > Lepidochelys > Lepidochelys olivacea. The sequence continues at coordinate 20,619,081 of NC_140413.1, forward strand.
AAAAATCAAAAAGCTTCATCTGGTAGAAGATAAATGATTCAAGGAATCTGGGGAAATAGCAAGAGCTTCTGAAGAATGGCACTAGAGCTATTCTTTGAAAGACTAGAGAGGACATGATGTTCTTTAAGTGGGGAGGGTGACACTTTCTTTGCCAGCAGTGTATGACTAGACAATGTAACGGATAATGTGAGAAAGAACATTGGAATCTGACAGGATACTTTCCAAGAAGCAATTGAACCATAAGTTTTGACAGTCATCTGTTGGGCTCCTTATCACATTTACCCTTAAAACCTCTTAAACACTTTGTAAGAGCTTTGTTCCAGTGGAGAATTATCATCAATTCTTTGTGAAATATTTGTTGCAAGGATATTTTAGTTAACTCAGGAATGTAATTTGTTACAGCAGTGTAACAAATGTTGTCTCGAACCCCAGACCTGAAAGCTGCTCTGTGGAGAGCCCATTGACTTCACAGAGGGTCCACATGAGTGAAGTTAAAGGTCATGAAATCAATGGTGCTACACACAAAGCCTGATTGGTAGATGGTTTCAGACTTCCTGGCTTGGGCTGAAGAATACAGATAAATGCATCAGAGTAAGGAGGAAATTTACTTTGTGAAAGCACACAGACACCAAAGGCTAGACTGGGATCTACCATTGCACAGGACAAGTGACTTATATTTCATGTCACACAAACACATAGGTTAGATAAAAACATGAAATACTCTTGCTGGACGTTTGCAGCATAACATTACTTTATTTCTTAGAATTCAAAACAACACACAAGAATGCAAAAAATCAGGAAAGACAAAGCAGGCTGCTCCCTAAAACAGAAAGGCAGAACTCATCCTTACCCTAGACTGGTAATCTGCTAACTGATTTACTTGATCCAAATCATATAGCTTCTCTCACAGCTCCATAGCCTGCAGGCAAGAGCAGGACTACACAAGGAGACTTTCCTCAGCTAAGCTCTGTTTTCTATTCCAATGTAGGTGTGCAACTTCCATGGAAACATATTATATTTATGTATGTGCAAAACTAGTCCCATTAAGATATGTATTTAAAAGCATAAATATCCTATAATTCCAGTTCTGCCATCAGATATACTGAAAACTATAACTTACTTCAGTGGGAGCTGTAAGTATGAAGCCAAATTATGTTCTCTATTACACCCAAGAAACAGCATGAAGCAAGGATCAGAGGTTGCATGGGAGTTTAAAACAGCGGAATTGGTCCATTAAAGTAGGTAAGTATAAAAACATAACTAGTAATCAAAGATAATCTAAGACATCCAATTCTGTCCTTCTTATTTTAATGGGGGATGCAGAAGAATAATGGTGCACAGAATTTGGAATGGTGCATTGAGGCTGAGTTTAGATTACTATGATAAAATGAACACTTTTAAATTTTCTGACTTTTGATTGTTTAAAAATGTAGTCAATGTTAAAACAGACTTGAAAAAACCTACTTACTCAACTTTAGTTATGATCATTAATGGCAATGAAACAACTAATAATATTTTACTCACCCCAATAAAACAAGAACAAATCTCTCCTTCTGCAAGTGGTTGTATAGAATTTTGCCATGCTGAATCAAGCTAAGTTTTGTTCTGTTCTATTCTATTTAGGTTCTTATTCCACGATCACCACAGTATTTGAACACTTTCCAGTAACTAATTTAGCAACATGACCACACAGCTGTCATGTGTTTGTTCTCTCATTCTCTCCACAGAGGGAGAAGTGTGTGCAGTAGAGTGTCTTGGGTCTGGTCTACACTGGGGTGGGGGGCAAGATAAGTTGGTCTAAGTTACGCAACCTCAGCTATGAAAATAGCATAGCTGAAGTCGACGTACTTAGAGCTACTTACCACAGTGTCTTCACTGCGGTAGGTCAACTGCTGACACTCCTCCGTCAACTCCACATATGCTTCTCGCTCCAGTGGAGTACTAGACACAATAAATCGACCTCCGCTGGATCAATCACTCCGGAGGTAAGTGTAGACATGCCCTTGGCTTGGTAGTGTGAGTCTTGTTTTGTTTTTTGTTTAATATAACTATATCTGATGCTGTGTGTTTACATTACAGAAGTGAAGGTCAAAGAAATGTGCCTTGCAGTTGTGGTGAAAAGTATTGAAATTTTTGGTGGCCTTCAGTTCTTGAGAGAGTTCATTCCACAAATGTGAAGCCAAATTATGTTCTCTATTGCATCTATGCAACGGGGTGCAGCAAGAATCACAGGTTGCACATGAAACAGAAGATAAGTATTTAACTTGCAAGAGTGGATTAAATCCTGACCCTGCAACTTATTGCTTTTGGGCATGCCCTGGGATCTCTCTGTGCTCAACAAGTTGCAAGATTCCAGCTTTAATTACCCATCTGAGTACTCTGGGTATTTACACAATAACACTTACACAAAAACAAAAACACAACTGTCCTGACCCTGATCCCATTGAATGTCAAAATATCAACATGCCTGTTGATTTCAATTGGAGTAAAATGGGATCTCACGATGGAACTCCACAGTGAAACTGCAGCATAAAAATCACATCAATATAACTAATATCTGTTTTATATTATGTATTTATATTATCTATAGACCTGCAATTAGTATAATATTTTAGTCACAAGGCTAGATAAATTGATCATTTAAATTGGCATAACTCCATTACTCTACCTGAGAATCTGCCCCATATTGTCTATTTTATGTTATTAGTTTGCAAATTATTTGTTCAGTGACTTATAATTTATAACTCCACTATTGTATAACAATATTTTGTTTTTGCAAACGGGCCTCCAATTAGCCTTTTAAAAAAATGAGCCAACAGGACAGCCTCAACTTCTTAATTTAGTCATTTTGGAGTTATGTCAATTTCACAGTCTAGATTCTCTAGAAAGGTTTATGGTGGAGCTTTTTTCTCTCTTACCTTCACATACTTAAACAATAAGTTAAATGGATTTTCCTTGAAGTTAAAAAAATAACCCTTTCAGGAAGAGACTAAGCATGGGATAATTCAGGTTTTTTTTTTTTTTAAAGCAGAAAATAATTTTATTTGTGTAACACTTACAAAAAATCACCAAAAAGGATAAAGTAAAACTATGCAACAAAACAAAAGCAAACACAAGGTATAACGCAGCAGCCTTCAGGAGGGAGAAGTGTTCAGACTAGCCTGGGCCCAGAGCGGGGTGGCTTCCTCGACACTCATGGTCTTCCACCCCCTCGAGTTACCTAGTGCCACACCCAGTGTCACCGATTATTCCTCTCCTGAGAGTGTCCGACAAGATGGGCACGGCTGCGGGGTGGGCGGTTTGGGGGTGTGGGGGACGTACACCCACGTGTGATAGGACCCTTCCTAGGTGACAGTGATGATGGTATCCACAGCGGCAACGGCTGGGGCTGGGGTCTCTCGCTCTTCCCCTCAATCAAAGGATCAGACGGAAGGAACCGGACGGGGTCACCGAGCAGAGAACCTCGGACAGCGCCCACCACTCCTCGAAGGCGTCAAGGGAGTCGGTGGACGCTGCCCAGAGGAACTCCGCCCAGATATGTGAATGTACTGAGGATCGGAAAACGGCCCTACAATCGCAGGACGCTTCATTAGCCAACCTCCCCTCTCTGGTTTTATAAATGGCTGTTTTAGCTAGGGCTAGGAGGAGGTTAACCAGGAGATCTCACGATTTTGTGGGGCCACGGATGGGGAGTGTGTAGATAAAAAGGTGAGGGGAAAAGTGTAGCCAAAAGCGTAATAAAATATTCATGAGGAGCCGGAAAAGGGGCTGTAGCCTGGCATACCTAAATATACATGTGCCAGGGTTTCCCTCACATTGCAGAAAGGGCAAGTATCTGGGATGGGGGTGAACCGTGTCAAAAACACGCCCATGCTCACAGCTCCGTGAAGGAGCCGCCAACTAATGTCCCCAATGGGCCTCGGGACCAAGGTGGAATACAGGCTGGCCCACCGGGGCTGCTCACCCTCCAAAGGTGGCAGGAGGTCCTGCCACTTTGTATCAGGGCGGGACACCAGGGTGTGGGCATGAAGGGTGTGAAGCGTGAGTGTGTATAGACGTTTCTGTGGCGCAATTTGGAAGCTGACCAGCTGCAGTTCATGCAGCCGGCTCGCAGTGAAAGGATATGGGATAATTCAGTTAAAATGGGGTGGGGGGAATCTCAGAAAATTACAAGCACATGAGAACAGTGGATTATAAGGGAAGTCTCAAGCTAAAGTTGACTATAGCATTTGTTACAAGTGAAATCTGTAATAATGCACATCACTGTTAACATTCCATTTGTGACCATCATCTCAAGATATTTCAGTGAGATGTTTGGAGCCACTCTGTCTTGCAGAGCATTGAGACACGAGTGTTTCTAAGTGAAAGAGGCAATGAAAAGAAGAGATGAGCTTAAATCAGAACCTCATATCTGAACCTCTTCAGATTGTGAGTGGCATATGGAGACAAATCACCAAATAAAACCCAACTTCGACACTTTTAATTACAAGCATATTCCAGAAGGGGTCTGGAATTACCTGGTTCAGGTTTGGAAATGGCCAAAATCACATAAAAACAGACAATGTTGTGAGATTTCCATAATTCAATCTCACAAAATCTTATATTTCATCTTTTTGTGAGTGATTTTGATGCCACTGAATTTCACCCAAAAACCAAACCTTTACAAAGTATGACGGGGCAAGGGCAGATGGCTATAGAAAAGTAGTGGGAGATAGATATATTAGCTCCAGGCCAAACAAATCCCTGGTACCAGGTAAAGTGAAGTGGAAGCTGCTCCAGGTCAATTAAGACACCTGGGGCCAATTAAGAACTTTCCAGAAGGCAGGGAGAATGCTAGGTTGATTGGGACACCTGAAGCCAATCAGGGGCTGGCTGAAACTAGTTAAAAGCCTCCCAGTCAGTCAGGTGAGTGTGCATGTCAGGAGCTGTGGGAGAAAGTTGTGCTGTTGGAGAGGCTGAGTAGTACACACCATATCAGGCACAAGGAAGGAGGCCCTGAGGTAAGAGTGAAGTGGAGCTTGAGGAAGTGAGGGCTGCTATGGGGGAAGTAGCCTAGGGAATTGTACATGTCATGTTTCTAAAAGGTCAGCTACCATAGCTGATACTATTAGGGTCCCTGGGCTGGAGCCTGGAGTAGAGGGTAGGCCCGGGCTCCCCCCCCACCAACCTTTGCCCCCTGATTAATCACTGAGACTGGGAGACAACAGAGACTGTGCAAGGAAGGATAACTTCTCCTCACCTCCCTTGCTGACTTATGATGAAAATGGCTCAGTAGACTGTGACCTTTGTCTCTAGAGAGAGAAGGGTTATGTGGAGGGTCACAGTGAGCCTCTGTGGCTAGCGAAATCTGCCAGGAAACACGGGACCCATGGAGGCAAGGACAGAGCTTTGTCACAAAAGTTTTAACCTCAGATAATGAATCCAAAGCTAAATTGATCTAGGTCCAGATGATACCTCTTTGGACCATCTCAAGAGATAAAAATGCTTGTGTAGAAATAGGTACATTAAAGAAAGAAATTGAGTCTGTCCCTAAATTTTGCCCATTCCCAAAGACAAAATACTATTTTATTTAGTTTGTAGTATTGTTGTAGTCACGTTGGTCCCAGGATAGTAGAGACAAAAGGTGGGTGAAGTAATATTTTTTTTTTTTGGACCAACCTCTGCTGGTGAAACAGACAAGCTTTTGAGGTTAGCTAGAGCTCTGTTTTTCACCTGAAGAAGAGCTCTGTGTAAGTTTGAAAGCTTGTATGTTCACCAACAGAAACTGGTCCAACAAAAAAAATACTACCTCATCCACCGTGAAATGTCCAATATTCAGTTTAGTGATTAGTGAATAATAGGCTAATAAACTCTGACTACAATATTTTTATCAGATGTATCTCAATAATATGAATGCTCTCATTTTTTTCTAAATAATCATATAGGCTTGGATTCCAGGAACAGGATAGTTTTCTGCTAGGTTGACAAATTAGTTTACAAGTATATAGGATATTTTATCTAGTCCAATTGATTTACAATAGGTGAAATACTATAGTACACTTTTAAACAGAGGTACAGTTTTAGGTGGCAAAAGCATGTGGGTTTGCACTCCATAAGCTTTGCTGGGTTCCTAATCTAAAGAAACCAAACAAGAGGAGATTTGTGTGTTTCAGATTTCACTGCAAATCTTGTGCATAGCTCCAAGTTTTGCTCTCCATTTCACAAATAGATAACTGCGACACACTGGGCTAGACTGTGAATGGCTCACTTTGGTCACACAATAATGGTCTCTAAAGCAAAGAGATAACATATACAATATTAAAGAGATAGCAATGTGTAAGTTGAGCTACAAGACTATTGGACAAGGCCATAAACCAAAACAATAAATAGCACTGTAATTTTACAAGGTCATGGTAATCTGATAGCTATTGGAGGTGAATTCATTATTATTCATTCCACTTCAAAGCTAAATGTCCGTTCTCATGACCCAATAAATGGAGTGTAATTACTAAAAGTATATAAATAACATAACTAGAAAAATGCTACTCCAGTTGATGATCAAGAAGTTTTTTTTCCCATACATCTGGGTGATTTAAAAATTGAACTCCTGGGCAGTGAGATCAGTCAAATTACCTCCCAGTCTCCTGACAGACAATATATACTTTGAGGGGTCTTATTAAGCAATCTCTCTCTGTAGAGATCATTAGGTTCTAGACAACTAATAAGAATTTAATAGAATCTTGGACTTCCTCTGTAACATAATCTGACAAGTTGAAACTCAAATTCAACTTCATTTGGATGGGCAAACTATGAACCATGTGCTGGTTTAAGACAAAGTTGTGCAGCTCCCATCTGGAGACAGTGAGACCCAAAGGGGTATAAAGAAAACTAGAATATGACCCAGGCTTGAAAACCTGGTGTCGTTCATGTCCTCTCTCTCCTTCTCACATACCCAGGCTGTCAACAAGTCATCTTGCTTTTTTCTCTACAAGATTTGCCTCTTTAGGTAAGAGCTCTGTATAAGAAGTCAGTTGCTATGCACAAGAAGTTTTATTGGTCCTACGAAACCCAGGAACTATGCTACATGTTGAGCATTCTTGAGTGTCTTCTACTGGGACCTAATCTATTAACATATTATATATAGCATGTATGTGTGCACACAAACTTACTGTACAGTAACATCTTTTTCACTGTCCTACTAGCTAACTGTGACACTTTGAGGATCACCCTGAACAATAAGGGGTTCTGTCATTGCCTTCCCTGTAACCTTGGGTGCCTTTATACTCTGCAGCTTTGATTCAGAGCCTTGATACCAGTAGCCCACTCACAAGCATATGGTCTCACCATGACTTCCACCAGCCTAGTTACTCTTGCAGGGTGACACCAACAGCCCTTTCAGTGCTGACTCTCCCCAAATCCCATCTACCCAAGTTCTTAACTACCAGACACTGAAGTTTCCCCTCTGCTTCGTCACCCCAGAAGGTGTGAGATCAGCCACCCCTGACACCAGCTTACTTTGGGACACACACTCCACATAGTTTGCACACCAGGGACCTGCTTGTGGTAAAAATAAACAAAAAACGTTTTTTTAAAAAAGCCACAATCAAAGATGAAATACTAAAGGAAGCAAACACATACAAATTACACAGAAAATAAACACACAGATGCACACACTTCTATAGTTGTGAAAATCCCTTCTCTAATACAAGTTACCTATTGCCTTTGGGTAGTTTCCCAGCGTATCCCCTATCTGAAGGGGGATCCAGCATTTCACAGATGGCTTCCCACTTGGAGGCTGCTGCTCAGTTTCTAGATGAAAACTTCAGTTTCAAGCCTCCTTCTAAAAAGACTTTTCCCCTTCTCCTGCTTTGCTGCCATGGTGACATGGTTATTCAGGGTGGGAAAATTCTAACATATATGTCTCAATGTCTCTCTATTAACGCTAATGGTCCATCATTTGTCTTTTACCATGTTGTACAGTGCTAGTGTTTGGAGCTAGTCTCATCTAGTTGGGGAAAGCCCCTCCCTGCCTGACTACCTACCATCCTGTTGTGCGGCAGCGATGAAGCTGCACCATACAGAATATGAGCACTTTTCTATATATACACAATACACATTCATAGCCGTAGTCTGTGCACGTATCTCACAATGATGAGCATATTTAGAACATCACAATGTTTCACAAAAGACCTTACTCTATATATTTTGATTCACAATAACATTGAATACAATCAGTTGATCCAGCTGCTTATTCTGTGGTGTTCAGAGCCCCCATTCTGCCTTTGGGGCATCTGGACCCTGATTGTCACATTAACCGTGCCTTGGTTATCTCCCAATTTGACTACTGCAATCTCATTCTCTATGGACTACCGCTTTCACGTCTTGCTCCCCATGGGTCCATCCAGGACCTAACAGCCCTAATCCAATTTCTGAGATGCATCATGGTATTGCCCTTGTCAAATCCCACCTTTAGCTCCCCGTTTCCAAACAAATCAAGTCCGAGATTTTAGTTCTCACCTTCAACGCCTTGAATTACCTCGGCCCCGATTCCCCTCCTCCCCATCTTCCTCCATTACATTTCATTTTGCCTTTGGTCTGCCAGACTTACTGCTCCCTTTGTCCTTCTTCCCCTTCTTCTTGGAATGACCTCCCTACCCTACTGCAAGGGATACATATGCTGTCTTTATTCATATTCTTGCTAGACCCTCATTTAATCTGCAATACCTACAGATACCACCCCATTTTGCAGTAATGCTGTCACAAGCCCTAAGAGAATAAATAAAAACTGAATTACCTTCATCTGGGACTTCCATTGTACATTTTGTCTGATCTTTGTCTTTCAGATTGTAAATTCTTCAGAACACGACTGTAATCCTCCCTCCTCACCATGCACTTTATATAGAGGACTGAACTCTTGGGACATGTCTTCACCTCATTGTTAGCTTCAGTTATAATTTGAGATTTGTTCCTAACCTGACTACTGTCCACACACAAATCTCTGGATGAAGTTAGGTGATGCATTAAACTCCAGCTATTAACCTCCTGGAGATGAGGGGCAGGGAGAGAAGCTGAACTGCTTCCACTGCTGCAGTTAGTAATGCAGTGGAGATGCAGTAACTCAAGTTACAACTCATCATATGCTAATCTCATTACTCTGGGCTGCTAATCCAATCACACTGTGCAGCTCCTGTTTTGCAGCATGGTAACTCTCAGTCTGCTCCCATTCCAGCGAGGCTGGGCTAGCTCGAGTGGATCAACTTGAGTGTTCTAACTCAAGCTAAAGACAAGCCCCCACAGAGCCCAAGGTAGTAAAAATCTAGCTCAGCCTGTGACATGTGAGCAAAAGTTAGAGACAAATTAATAGAAACTGGATTCTTTGCATTAAAAGAACTCTGATAAGAGATCAAGGCTCCCGTGGTAACCTAAGGGGTTGGCATAACAGGTGAGGTGAAAGATTTTATAAATGAGAGAAAATGTATATAATTCTAATCACTGAAAATTGTTTTGATTTTAATGGGGTGAGATTGTTACCCCTTCTTGGGCATTGTTTATCTCAGGGTCATTGAACGGGAACAAGTGGAACAGGTACTTGAAGGAACGAGCTTTACCATCATGGCTCACACCCTAACCATCTGACCACTGGGCCTTCATCATCCTGAAAGGCATACTGGCTAGACAAGGAGCGAGAGTGGGAACCAGATGACACCACCACCTCCACCAACATCAGCTAATTCCTGGACAACACCTGGAATGAGAGACTTGAATTCCTGAGGTCACCCCTGACTCCCGCATGTGTCATTTTTCTTCGCCACCTTATTTCTCCTTTCCCATCTCTCTGCTTTTGCCTTCTGTCTAGTAAGAGGCTGCTGAGCTGGGCAAGAGAACTCCACCTTCTGTAACTCCCTTGAAAGTCTTGCTTTATTCACAAAGCAAATAAGTAAATACAGTTTAAGCTGAATGAGTGAAACTTTATTAACCTCTGTGGACTGCTCTGTCCATGTGGCTGAGCTGCTTCCACCCTTCACTGAACTGGAGGCGGGGTATTCCTATGTGCCAAAAATGCTAACAAGGGGTCTGAACTAGAAGAACCAGCCTTGTGTAAAAGTCCCTTTGTCTTGTTCACAGCAGATTCCACCTCACCATTACTCTAGGGGTATGGTGGTGAGGAGATGCGGTGCGGTGGTCAAACTCCCATTTTCATGAAGATTATTTTAATTCTTCCTAGGCAAACTGGGGTCCATTGTCAGTGAATACTGTCTCTGGAATGCCATACTTGTGAAGTGGTCTCTGAGTTTGCCAAGTACTGATTTGCTTCTTGTATCAGGCAGGGCATCAACTTCCTAAAAATTTGAATAGTAGTCCATTGTAATCAAATACTGCTTTCCCTTGAAGGTAAATAAGTTCAATCCCAACTTTTCCCATGGTCAGGTGGGCAGCTCATGTAGTAAGAATCTCTTTCTGCTGATGGCAATCACATGGCTGGCAGGTGTCACAACCTTTTATCAAGGAGTAGAGTTGCGTGTGCATTCCCAGCCAGTAAACACACTCTGGAGCCCATCTAAGACAGCTGTCAATGCCCAGATGTAAGTCATGTTTTTTGTATGACATCCTTACATAATAAGGTGGGGACAACAGCTCTCTGTCCTCGGAATGTGATTCCATCCTGCACACTCAACTCATCTTCGATTTGGAAATGGTTCTGCTCCTCCTGGTACTTGGCTTTTGTCTTCTGGCCACCCTGCTAGTACCACTCTTCCCATCAGCTTCACTGTTGAAACTTGGAGACTGAATCCATTAAAGTGCTGCACTACATCCCAATCTCCTTCCCGCAACTCACAAATACATACATACACCAGTAATTGTCCTGAAATATCTAATCTCTGGAGATACATAAACACATGCTGCCATCTCTTTGGCGCCGAGAAGGGGCTTTGCTATGATTGTCTACAGGGGTTTGTGATCTAATTGCACTATTATGGGATGGCCATAAATGTATTGATGGAATCACTTCACTCCCAATCCCACAACCATAACCTCTTTTCTATTTGGAGGTACTCCAGTTCAGTTTCTGACTGGACTTTGTTGGCATAAGTGACCAGCTGCTTCTGCAAAAGAGCTTCACCTGATTCTTCATTTGAAACATCACATGAAGTGTCAGTGACTCTCCTGGGTGGTAGTACTTCAGGATAGGTGCATCCATTTTCATTTGTTTCAATGAGTCAAATGCTTGCTGTTGGGGATCTGCCCAGTCCCACTCAACATCCTGCCTTGTGTGTTGACATGCGGGTTTTGCTACCGCAGCCAGGAATGGATAGAACTTGGACAGAATATTTATCATTCCTATGAAGCACTATACCTCTTTCACATCCACTGGAGCTGTCATGTCTCTAACTGCCTTGATCTTGTTGGGATCTGTTTTCAATCCCAAGCAAATTTCCAATATATGTCACCTCACTGTGTCTGAGTTGCATTATTTTGGATGTTGTGTTGTGTTCTTGTCCCTGTAGAACAGCTTACAGTTTTCTGTCACTGTCTCATTTAGCTTCTGTCTCATTGCTCCCTTCACCTACAATGAGGATATCAACTGCAATTATTTTCACTCCAGACAGTCCTTCCAGTGACTGTGTAAGTCTTCTCTGTACACTTCTGGTGCTGGCCTTATGCCCATCAGCATGCATAACCATCTGTAGCGACCAAATGGCCATGCAAACATTGTCAGCATGCTGGATTCTTATCTAGGCTTATGTGCCAAACCCTGTTCCTCATGTCACAGACCATAAAGATTCTGGCTTTGGAAATTTCTGGCAAGATGTCATCAATTGTGGGCAGTCCTCCGTTCTGTGGCTTTAGGTCTATTCAAATGCATACTTTTCCTGATGGCGTCTTAACCACCACCACAATCCTTACCCAGGCTGTACTGGGCTTTCCAGATACCGTAATACCCCTGCTCTGCTGACTTCCAGCTCCTTGCATATTGAATTGCATAGTGCAACTGGAATTTTCCTTTGTGGTAAGCACACAGTTTCCACTGTGGGGTTTACTTCCAGTCATAGCTTTCTTCAATCTTTGAAAATATCTCCTTTTTAGCTTCTTCTACTGCATCTATAAAGTTCTGATGCTGCACCCTGAACTTATCCATTGCTTCTATGGTTGTATTCCCCTGAGAGGGTTTGTGAGGCTGTACATTTTTAGGAGGGGTTCGTTACTATGAGGTTCCTCTGACAATGAGGTCACTACGACGCTCTCCTCAGGACACCCATAACTATAAGCCACTGTGTTACCCCTCTGGCTCAGCAAAGGAGCGTTTTTCTCAGGGCTTAAATTATGTGTCAGTTCCAGGCTATGCCAATCTGTCTGCCTCACCAGCAAACTCCTCAAGGCTCTGCCAGTCTTAGCCTTGTCTTGCAGGCAAGAGTCAGTGACATCAGTTCCCAAGTTCTCCAGAGACATCTCTCTGCAGTATACAGTCCCTCTCACTTCACACTCACAGAAAATATGAAATTTACTGCCTCCAAAGAGACAGTACACACACCAGTCTGTAGGTCAGCTGGGATCTCACTCTTGACTTCGGTATAGCAGAACTGAGATGGTCTATAGTAAAACTAAGAATAAATAATAGAGATTTAAATGATACTAAGCAAGAGAGAGAGAGAGACAGGTCTGATTACAAACAAAAACAACATGATTTCTAGCTCCTAAAATTAATTTTTTGTAAGTTATATCTTTGCCCAAACAGTTCTCTCACTTACAGCATCTCCAGCCCTTCTTGGTAGGAGAATCCAATATTCAGAGAATCAGAGGGTGCTGTCCTCTTCATTCCCTAAGTGATGGATAACTAAATTGTCTTTCTGCTCCCCTCATTTTTCCCAAGCTCCATTTTCTTTACTTCAAGGGCTAGGAAGACATCTTGGTATTGCAGACTCTGTCACTAAGCTGTTTTCTCCACCACTTGTTAGCTTGATTGCTTTGTTTACCTGATATGTAAATGCACTTTCATGGTCCTGGGCCTATCATCAAGCCAGACAGGTAAATCCACATTCCTTTGTAAAGAAATACACAACAAAAGGGGAAAATGTCTGGGACACTTTTTTAAACTACTTAGATCATGTTCCATTTCATTGGTATTGCTTTTACAAAATTACCATATGATGCTCCTTATGTAACCAGTCATTTTCATCAATGATTTAAACCAGCGTATGCTACTTTTGACTACACTAATTTATTTCCATTCCATGTGTTCCTTGCAGAAAATGAAAGATGTACTGGACTCCTACCACTTGGTTGTCATCCAGCACAAAAATAATAAGAATAGCTTCTGCTTTTGTTTGTTTTTTCTCTGAATCATCAGTTTGCCGTCATTAGAGGGGAAAAAATTTGTTCTTGTCAACAGCTGTTCTTTCAATAAAAAAGCATCAGTCTATTTCTGAAACTTTTTTTAATCTATATATACAGAGATAAAAATATATAATTTGCCATGCAATATCTTTGCCTCCTCACACAATGCACTCTGCCCTTTGATGGAAGAATAGGCATTGTGAACAGCCTCATGTGATGTTACATGATGTACCATATCAGCCATGCTGCCGGGAAGCATCAAACTGTATATGATTTAGATTGCATAAAAACTAAAAACAAACACAAAAGCTGAAGGGCACAAACCAAAGTGTTTCTATTATCTTGTCATTAACTGAGCTGAAGTATATGATTGTTCTGGTAAATCATAACACACCTTTTCTCCACTTAAAATGACAATTTAACAGGATTGTGTGGGTCAGTTTGTTTGCCTTATCTGAAATGGACCCCGCAGGGTACATCTATGTAGATTGGCAACGGCCACCATAGTTCACTTGGATTGTTCACTGTGGGGTGCACTTCTGCAGAGCCTGTAATTCCCAGGGAGCACCACCACTCACACTTCTGCTCCCATGTACAGTTGGTTGGTTGTCAATGAGCAGAGTGAAATTTCAACTACTGTAATTTTTTTTCATAGAAAAAATCAGATTTGAGTCAACTGAAACATTTCATGAATTTGTGTCAATGTCAGCAAATTATTTTGGTCAAAAAAATTCTACAGTGTTATGCTAGATTTTCAGATGTGCTTAGTGCCTGTAAGTATGACCAGATTTTCAAGATTTCGGCTACCATTAAACAACAAAATCAAGGGCAAGGATTACAAAAGAGCTCATCACATGGTGTCAGTTGCTTGCATGTCTAGTACAATGGAGCCCTAATCCCTGATTGGTGCTTTCAAATGCTACTATACTAGAATTTAATACATAAAATAATGAGGGGAAGCAGAAATGCAAAAATACAATTATTGCTTGGAATAAAAAGTGTTTTTAGGTAAAAGAGATGTTATTAATTTAACTTTATGAAAGCCCTATTATACAAGTTATTAATTTTATTTATTTCTAAGTCAAAATTTTAAAGTGGTTGCAGAACTTAACAAGAATCAAAGTTAAACCCTTGTTCATTAATAACTAAGCCTGGGATTGTCAAAGATGTCACCCAATTCCCATTCAATTTCAATGGCATTTGGGTACTTAATTTCCTTAGATTCCTCCCTGAAAAACCTATCAAAAGATTTGTTTCTTCTCATTTACAATTGACATTCTGGGTAGTGTAGATACTCTACCCCATCTCCATCACTGTGTATTTTGGACGAGGCTGAAGTGAAATAGTATTATGCAGTTGTTGCATGTCTGAGTTAATGACTCAAGATTGTCAAAATAACAGGCTCAATTGAAATTTTTAATCTAAGATTATTAATCAGAGATTAGTACAGCACTATACAGAATACAGAAATAAACAGATACATTACCACCCTTTGTTGTCAGAATAAGAGCCGGACATGTGTCTTTCTTGCATCTGGAAGGGATGCGCCGTTTTCATTCCCCCATCCTAAGTTTTCATAGCACTATCTTTATATAGGGTTTCAGACAAAGGAAACCCAATTGCCAAAAATATTCTCCCAGAAACCTATGTTGTGATGTCATTTCTGTACAGTCTCAGTTTACCTGACTCATGTGAAAAGGCATGGTTATTTACAGCTGAGAGGAGGAACAATTCTTCAAGTTAATATTTCTCAGTGGGACTTTCTTACCCCACAATCATTCTTCCATATTGATTTCCCCCACAGAAAACATCTGCTATAACAATAATCTCTTATTAGTTTCCCTAGACTGTATATGCTTATGCTAGCATTTTATAAATGTTAAGGAGATGGTTTCCAAGAATATCTGGAATTTTATAGACATGAAGGCACCCTAGAGTTATTAAATACAGTATAATGAATAAAATCCTGAATAGGTATGAGAGGGATAGCCGTGTTAGTCTGGATCTGTGAAAGCGGCAAAGAGTCCTGTGGCACCTTATAGACTAACAGACATATTGGAGCATTACGTCTGTTAGTCCTGTGGCACATTATAGACTCTTTGCTGCTTCCTGAATAGGGTTACATATTAGTCAAGACCAGTGTTCTGGGCCTTAAACTTCAGACATACTCTTTGTTGAAGATAAAGATTCCAAAGAATTAGTTAATATATATAAACGAATCAAATACACAGAAAGAAAGAACTGAAGGTATTACTATCTACTAACAGGTACTAACAGTGGTGTTGTAGTTGTGTCAGTTGCAGGATATTAGAGAGATAAGGTGGGTGAGGGTAATATCTTTTATTGTACCAACTTCTGTTGGGTAACAGTGAAAAGCTTTCAAGATTACAAGCTCTTCTTCAGGTCTGGGAAACTAATTCAGAGTCTCTCGTGGTATTTGGGTGGCCTGTTCCATGATGCAACCTACTTCTTAAATACACCACAAAAATCAATGATACACTGATATTTTCATCCTCTCGACAGACAACAAACTCCCTCATAGATTTCCATCACAACTTCAGAAGCCACCACCCATCCATTAAAGTCTTTCGGGAACACTCCACACCAACATCAACTTCCTGGACACCACGATCAGCTTCAGCAATGGACCGTTACAGACAACAATATACAAGAAACCCACAGATCACCACACCTACCTTCATAGATCCAGTAGCCATGCCAAATACACCAAGAAATCTGTTAGCTACATACAGGCATTCAGAAACCATATAATATGCTTGAAGGGGATAGTCTGGTACATACACCTTAACGGACTCAAAACTGTCTTCACAAGACAAGGACACTCCACCAAACAACTAGATCTAATCATGGAATGGGCCACCCAAATACTCTGAGAGAACCTGCTTCCATACAGAAAAAACCCTCCAACCGTATACCCTACGGGGTATCTTCAAACAACTACAACCCATACTCAGTCGGGAACATATCTTGAAAGAAATCTTTCCTGAATCCCCGCTTCTGGCCTTCAAACAACCCCCCAACCTCTCCAACCTCATCATCAGCAGATCAGGACAAACCAACTCAAAGAAACATCAGACCCTGCCAGAACAACAGATGCAAAACCTACAGACATATCTCCTGCTACAACAATCAACACCACCACAGCACACCTTTCAGGATCCATGGATCCTACACATGCCTATCACAACAACATGTGGTGTACCTCATCCAGTCCACTAACTGCTCCTGTCAAGGTTCCTCCCCCACTCTGAACTCTAGGGTACAGATGTGGGGACCTGCATGAAAAAAACCTCCTAAGCTTATCTTTACCGGCTTAGGTCAAAACTTCCCCAAGGTACAAAATATTCCACCCGTCGTCCTTGGATTGGCCGCTACCACCATCAAACTAATACTGGTTACTGGGGAAGAGCTGTTTGGACACGTCTTTCCCCCCAAAATACTTCCCAAAACCTTGCACCCCACTTCCTGGACAAGGTTTGGTAAAAAGCCTCACCAATTTGCATAGGTGACCACAGACCCAAACCCTTGGATCTGAGAACAATGAAAAAGCATTCAGTTTCTTACAAGAAGACTTTTAATAAAAATAGAAGTAAATAGAAATAAAGAAATCCCCCCTGTAAAATCAGGATGGTAGATACCTTACAGGGTAATTAGATTCAAAAACATAGAGAACCCCTCTAGGCAAAACCTTAAGTTACAAAAAAGATACACAGACAGAAATAGTTATTCTATTCAGCACAATTCTTTTCTCAGCCATTTAAAGAAATCATAATCTAACACATACCTAGCTAGATTACTTACTAAAAGTTCTAAGACTCCATTCCTGGTCTATCCCCGGCAGAAAACCAGCATATAGACAGACACACAGACCCTTTGTTTCTCTCCCTCCTCCCAGCTTTTGAAAGTATCTTGTCTCCTCATTGGTCATTTTGGTCAGGTGCCAGCGAGGTTACCTTTAGCTTCTTAACCCTTTACAGGTGAGAGGAGCTTCCCCCTGGCCAGGAGGGATTTCAAAGGGGTTTACCCTTCCCTTTATATTTATGACAGCTCCAGTAGCAACTTATGTGGGTGAAACCAGACAAATCACTACGCTCTCAAATTAACTCACACAAGAAAATGATAAAAGATTAAAAACACCACATCAACCTTGGGTGAACACTTTTCACGAAGCAATCACTATATCTGACCGATCAGTCCTCATCCTCAAAGAAAACCTGCACAACACTTTCACAACAACCTGAGAGCTTAAATTCATAATTTTGCTAGACGCTAAAAATCATGAACTGAAGAGAGGGACTGGATTTATGGTTTATTACAACATTATATATATATATATATAAATAAAACCCACTAACACCACAACACAAACCCCAGCTTCTTTTCCTCACTATGACTAGACGGGTGTTGACAGGCCATGTCACCTTGAATGGTCCCTTGAAATATGTATTAACCACTTTTTCTCAATAATCTGTTCCACCTTGTGACACTGAGTTAGTTCCCTGACCTGAACAGCTCTGTGAAATAGTATTCCAATTCGTCAATTATTGCTTGTACTTTAATTAAACCCAGTCTAATTCAGCCTTATAATCTATTGGCACAAGATGGTCCATGGTTTTTACCACCCAGAACTAACATATTTTAGCATCAATAGGTTCATATTATAGCAGAGGTGGATGGAATTTCCATTCTGAATCAGAACGGAAAGCTGAAATCTCAGTATTTCCAGCAAAACAAAATTGGATTTTGACTTTGTCTAATCATTGCATTTCAAATATGGTCAGAATGGTTTGTTTTGATAAAGTTGAAAGTTTCCTTCCAACTTTGTTTCAACTTTAATTTCATATTATAAATTACATTCTTAAAATGAAATGACATTATCAAAATATTTCATTTCTATAACATTCCTATTAAAAAAATCAATTACATTAATATATTCCCAGAAAACATTTTGATGTTGACAAATCAGAATTTTCTGATGGAAAATTGTTCTGACAGGAAAATTTCAACTGTCTTTAGTTAATAGATACTGACAGTTAAAGCATTTTGCCCTAATAGTTCTGTTTTTATCTCTTTTTCATTTCAAGCTGCTTTTATGTGGTGGCCTTCTCTCTGCTCCTGTTAGCTGAACTGCCTATTGGAATTCTGCTACCTACTTATTTCTGGTTATCACCTATCAGTCAGCCAGCAGGGAGTACAAAAGTTGGAATGACCAGAACATCTTTTATCTTTGCTTACTGAATCCTGTAAAGGTAAATTTAGTGGTAGTGAAAAGGGCCAGATCAGCAACCTAGGACTGAAATTCTCCCTTCATCCTGAGCACGAGGATAGCATGCACCATGCAAGCTTCCCCATAACACCCACCAATTTGATTTTACCCTTTCCTGGAGCACCTGGCTGTTAAGGTAAAAGAGTAACTCATTAAGTCCAAGATACATGTATTTCAGTGGAATGCAGAAGGCAGTAATATCAGCTATGGTTACTGACAATGACTAATATATCCCTCACTCATGCGTCAAAGCTAAATTTTGGTCATTGGCTAATGGTTAGTGAATATGGTAACTGTGCTACATTCCAATATATTTTCTAACTCCTCCATTTTGCTTCTTGTCCTATTTACAGGGCTGTCTTTCACTCGTCACTGAAGAGTTGACAACTTCTGCTTCTTGATGGATGGGGTTTTCCCATATACTAATGACAGGTTTCAGAGTAACAGCCGTGTTAGACTGTATTCGCAAAAAGAAAAGGAGTACTTGTGGCACCTTAGAGACTAACCAATTTATTTGAGCATAAGCTTTCGTGAGCTACAGCTCACTTCATCGGATGCATACTGTGGAAACTGCAGAAGACATTATATACACAGAGACCATGAAACAATACCTCCTCCCACCCCACTCTCCTGCTGGTAATAGCTTATCTAAAGTGATCACTCTCCTTACAATGTGCATGATAATCAAGGTGGGTCATTTCCAGCACAAATCCAGGTTTTCTCACCCCCCCCCCACACACACACAGACTCACTCTCCTGCTGGCAATAGCTCATCCAAACTGACCACTCTCCTTATAATATGTATGATAATCAAGGTGGGCCATTTCCAGCATAAATCCAAGTTTAACCAGAACGTCGGGGGGGGGGGGGTAGGAAAAAACAAGGGGAAATAGGCTACCTTGCATAATAACTTAGCCACTCCCAGTCTCTATTTAAGCCTAAATTAATAGTTAATAGAGTGAGAAAACCTGGATTTGTGCTGGAAATGGCCCAACTTGATTATCTTACACATTGTAAGGAGAGTGATCACTTTAGATAAGCTATTACCAGCAGGAGAGTGGGGTGGGAGGAGGTATTGTTTCATGGTCTCTGTGTGTATATAATGTCTTCTGCAGTTTCCACAGTATGCATCCGATGAAGTGAGCTGTAGCTCACGAAAGCTTATGCTCAAATAAATTGGTTAGTCGCTAAGGTGCCACAAGTACTCCTTTTCTTTTCCCATATACTGACTTGTCTTTAGGGAGGAGCAGCAGTTATGGAGGCAGAGAAGGTGACTGAGCAAAGGAGCACACTGAAAGTCTAAAGTAACTTGTGCAGTCATCTGCATAATATGGAAAACTCAACAGGTATATTTTGAATAATCAATTTTGTTTTTATTAAGTGTAGGAGCTGCAGCATTCCAATCATATATTACATTTAATCTGCCTGTCCTTTTTACATTAAATGGCATATTTACATCAAATAAAGAATAGATATAATTATCATTCCAGTGAAATAAAGTAAAAATAATTTCTGAAATCAAAATTCCTTGTTCGGCTGTAATTAGACAAGACCATGTATATGCTTCTGCACTGGGAGGGGAGCTGGGGGTGGAGTAATGTCAATCAATTTTATTCATAAGCACACATTAGAGACAATCTACGCATAATTTAGATTCTCTCCTGGCTTGTTGAGTCTACAGGCAACCATTCTTTATGTTGCATTACCATTTTGATTGAATAATCAGGGTCAATATCATCACTTTTTCTCATCCAGGGAAAGAAAATTATTCTGAAGCCAATCATCAATCAATGTATGTAATCAGCCTTTATAAAGTAGCTTGGGTTTTTCACATAACTGGCTCTTTGGCATAACAAAATCTAAACATCAACATTTTTGTCCTACCATATAGACTATAAAGTGTATAAAGGCCAACCAGGACTTGAAATGTGTTTTGCTATTAAAAAGATTATTGCAATGGATTTATTCCAGAGGTTACACCATTTCCACTCTATGACCTTTGGTATCTGAATTCATTTGCATAGAATTGTTTATCCATTACTGTAACACATCAGCTAGCTTTGCTACTTCTATTTAATGTCTTTAGGTTAATGGTTTTTTAAAATAAATTCAATAAAGTCAACAAAAATGACACTAAAATCAAGCAAGTATGCTTTTGAATATACTGTCATAGCAGCTGACAATCTGTAGGTCATAAAGATATAATGCAAATATATTTTAGTAAGTTGTTTTTCAATAAGCCAAAAAGCAGCAGTCTTAGGGAATTTCTCCACTTTGAGCTGAAGGTGTAAATTTCAGCTTAAGAAGACACACTTGTGCTAGATCCGATTGAGCTAGCATGCTAAAAATAGAAATGTAGCTGCTATAGCACAAACAGTGCTAGCTATTCGAGTACAGGCCTAGAATCTTGGATGGGACTATACTCAGGGTGGCTATTCCCTCCCACTGCATATACCACGCTCTGAAGCTACACTTCGAATTTTAACATGAGAGCTTGATCAGAACTAGCGTGAGTATCTTCTCAAGCCCAGAGTGGACACATGCCCTAAAATCACTGGTTGTCAGCTTAAGTCTGTTGTTTTAAAGCAATCTCATCTTCCCAATCTACCCCCATCTTGTTTATCTCTTTTGTGCAACTGTTGTAACTGTCTGATATATAGACTATTAGCTGCCAGGAGCAGGGTCTGTCTTGGTTACTTGTCTATCTGGCAGGCCCAGCCCAAGGGACTGTATCACATAATTGGGGATCATAGGCATTAATGTAATACAAATAAACCATATTCCAGGCCTCCTAATGCCCTATTCAGTTCCTCATCCAGTGGAGCAGACCACTGCCTCTCAGACCATCTGCACTGAACCACATCATTGCTTCCCTAGAATAATTAAACTTCATCGAACACCTCATAGGTATAGAAAACTCTCTTATTAGCTTGATAGCCAACATGCAAAGTCAAAGGTTTAGTATCAATGTATACAGGTCTGAATATCACCCACCTGTAAATCTATATAGAGTATAATCAGCCCAAGCACTAACATTAAGGTCTTTGAGGCTCATTGAACAGCCTATATTTTTTCTTTAAACTCTGTTACTAAATGGTCCTAAAAACAGACAGAGAACAAGCTGTTCTCTGGTACTAATCACCCAACTGCTGAGTGGTGTTACAATGAACATCTCTCTGGCTGTAACTGCAAACCAGAGAATTTGCCTTCTACTTCATTACTGAATCTCTTGGTCTTGCTCCAGACCCAGGGTCACCATTTAGGCCCCTGGATGCTGCTATGCAGATCGTGGACACAAATCTAAGCTTTCACCCATTCACAGTTCTAAGATGCACATTTTAATTAACTAAAAGCCATTTCAATATTTAATAGCCAATGGTAAGTGTAGGACCCTATCCTATTATCTTTGTCAGGTGAATCGCTATATCCCTGGAAAGTTGACAGAATCATTACTTGGCTATTCAGGGCAGTAATCAGATTTTCTGAGCATCAATCAGCAATCACAAATTTAGGCACATTTTATCATGAAATCAGAAATACAGAGGGTTTCCAAAAGCTAATCAGCAGGCATTAAACAGACAATCAATCTAATTAGTAGCTCACATTTGCATGGCAATCACAGCTGCCAAACCTAAACGACAGACTTCATTAGTAATGATATCTGAGAACTATGATTTGTGAAAACTGTGATCAGATTGGAATTGTAGTTGTTTAAAAAGAAGAAACCCTCATTTATTGTGGTAGTTTGGGGCATTAAATTGGGAATTAAAACTGTACAAGAATTTCATTTGTTACTCTTTTTCCTCAAGGTACATCTACACACATCACCAGAATTTCCAAAAGGCTCAGTGCTGATTTTCAAAAGAGTGCAGCACCCAACATCCGGCCACTTATTTTGCTGACTAAAATATATTCTGGGCTCCTGTGAAAATCTGGCCTTGAATTTGAGTGCTGAGATCTCTTAGAAATCTCAGCCAGAGCTAATAATGGCAAGAGTAAAGATCATGACTACATAAAAATTTCTACAACTGGAAATTTAAATTTCTCTCTCTCACACACACTACTATATGATGGGAATAAAAGCAAAAATATGCCCTGAGAGGGAAAAAAATACTTCCAAACATCATGGTGTATTGCCCAATACCAAAGAGAGGATAACAAAAAACGATCAAGGAAACTCTCTTTCATGGGGGGGGGCATTACTGCTTTTGTCCCATCAGCCACCTAATAATCACCTTAACATGTCTCTCAACTGCTTTCTCCCCTTTCTTTCCTCCTTGTCCCTTTTCTCTTTTCCAAAGTATCTTGCCTACCACTTTCCCCCCTTTGCCCTTCTAGATTTTTTGCCTCTATGGCTACCTTCCCCACGTTTCTGTGGGCTGAACCAAGCAATTGAGAATTATCCACTTGGCCCCACTCCCTAGTGTCCTTGTAGCTGGGGCACTGGAAGCAAGAGCCAGGAGTTTTCCCCTCATTGCTGATACGGCATGTTGAGAATATGCATGCAGAGTGAAGGAGTGCATGATAAGAGGGCAGGCTGCCATAAATCCTGTAGTGCCACCACTTACACTATTTTATTTAGTTGAGATACTGAAGCCGCTTTATCTGAACACTGTTCGGCCATGTTTTTTTCACTCCTTCACTTATCTTGACTATAACAAGTCTGCAATTCTAAAATATTAGTGGTGCTGCTGATGTAGAATACCATCAGGATCATTGTCATAAGCACAATGTCATCTGTCCCCACAGTGCTTTAGGGGGAATAGAAAGGTATATATTGTTTAATTTAATCTGAAATCTATTGTTAACATTATAATTTTAATGCAGCATGTTAGCAGTATCTAAGCATTAAAATGAGACTTGTGTTTAAATCAGATTTAAATGGATGGAGGCCACTGGCAGGCTCCAGAGATTTGAACGTATCCAAATTTTCCTAGGAAAATTCAGGACAAATCTTGAATTATTAACTTGCATTTTTTCTCATTTTGTAGTTTAAATTTTGTGACATCAGGTTGCAATCCTGCCTTTCAGCATCCTTACCTAACTGCTGCACAATGTTAACAAAGTGGCAGAAATACAAAATATTAAGTAATGGGATCCATTAAATTTATATAATATATATATATAAAAAACTAAGAGTCAAGTTGTGAATTGAACTGAATGCTAACAATAATGTTAACAGCTTCAAATGAACAGTTGAAATTAACAGGTGCTATAGCATATGTTAAATTTAACTGCCACGTATTTCACACCTTCATTAAAACCTTTCACATCAGCTTTAAGGCAATGTTAAAATAAAGATGAACAGAAAATCTTTTAAAATGAATAATTAACTGTGCACATTCCAAAATCAGTAACAGAATATGTGGTGACTGAGAAATTATAAATTAATTTTGGGTAGGCAGGATGGACTATTGGATAGGGTACTGAACTAGAATTTACAAGAACTGGGTTCAACTCACAGCACAGCCACAAATTTCCTATATGACCTCTGGCAACTCATTTAATTTATCCTTTGCTTTAGTTCCCCATCTGAGCCTGCTGATGACATCACATAGCCACCTGAAGGAGTATTTCCTATCTCACGAAGAACTGGTTTCTCCTAGTTTAAAACATACTTCTATTAGCTAATTTAACTTTCAGGTTGCAGGTCCCCAGTAAGGGAAGTCAATTTGCAGAGGGACACAGCTGTGAGTATATTTGATACAAATTTTGGATCCGTGCAACTATCCCCATACTTTCCGCCACACTTATATATGAAAAACCCTTCCTTAGATGGGTCACAAAGCTGCTCTCCTCTCATCATGTACATCTCTCCACTTCTTCCATGATGCCTGCAGGAAACCTACTTATTTAATATATTTACCCTACATGTAAAGTGATAATTTATATGTAGGAAAGGCATAAATGTCGGAAGAAAGGTGGGTAAGGACACTGGAATTGAATCTAGGGTGACAACTTAGTGTGTTCAACTTAAAAAAAAGTACACCTATCCTTATAACTAATCGGACATGTACCACTCATCACAACGACTGCACCCGGTTACCCACACACTTCATTTTTCTTTTCTTACTGAACTGTCTTTGAAGCAGGGACTGTGGCCTCCACTGTATTAAATGAGCAAAAGCACTTCAACATCTGCTAAAGTGCCATTGACATCAATGGGACTTAAGTAATCAAAGATCAACATGCTGAAGTGTTTTGCTAAATTGGGGTCCAGGGAAAAAACCTGGCACATCGAATTAATAAATAGACTTTATGAAACTTCAAGACATAATAGGATTTTCTAAGCATCTTCCTACATAGATCATTATGGTTATTAGAATAGCTCATACTTTCAGTGCTGATGTTTTTATATCAGCGCTTGCTAATCTTAATTGGAACTTTCTACAAACTGATTTTCAGTGTTAATTGAATATGTTGGGATATTCAGCCAAAATGTGTGTGTATATTTGGATTATCTAGTCAAACCAAATATTTTTGCAACAGTTTCACAAAAAAAAAATCCCTTTTTTCCCTTTAATGAACATAAGAACACAAGAATGGCCATAGTGGGTCAGACCATAGGTCCATCTAGTTCAGCATCCTGTCTTCCGATATTGGCTAAAGCCAGGAACTTCAGAGGGAATGAACAGAAGAGGTAACCATCAAGTGATCCAATGAACTTTATAGGTGGTAAAAAAATTGTGTTGTAAATTGTGAATTCCCCACTCCCATCTTTTTTTTTTTAAACCAACTATATAGACCTACTGAGGTTGCAATATTGGGTGGCATATGTTGCAGGTGGAACATAGCAGCTCCTGTAAAGTACAGAGTAACAACACAGGGTACAAAAAGATACATTTCTACAGTTGGTCAAGTTGTTGAAAAATTGCCTTTTCTGAAACAAGATATTTTCACTTATTTCATTGTTTTTCTTAAAATTTTCCATGTTTTTTTCAGTGAAAGTGGTAAACCAAATAATAGTCTATTTTTAGCTTATTGTTTTTCCCTCCACTGTCCTGCTTTTTTCCTTCTCATTTTACTTCGTGTTTCCCATGGCAAAACTGAAAAATAAAAAATGAGGGGAGTGGAAAAAGTGACAGATCAGAAAAACTGAATAACTGAAAAACAAAATAAAAAAAAAATTGAAAATTTTCTAACACATTTTTTAAAAAGTTTTGAATAAATGAAAAACTATTCCTTATCCAAACCTGTGGAATGAATATGACTTTGAAATGTTTCATAACTTCCCCATCCCCTTTTTCACTAACTCTATTCATTTTTCTGTTTCTTCCCTGCAGTCAGGTGGGCCTGGACATTATTTTTAAGATATTATTTTTGTCCCCTATTGTTTAACAATTGTAATGCACTTCTATTTTTCCCCAAAGGTGCTCTTATAAAACAGACGATTCAGCTGTATAGGGTATATATTTTAAGTAAACAAGGGGATGGACTGAATGAGAATATCAGGAATGACACATAGCTTTTCATGTCTAGGTCATTGGCTCAAATCCAGCCCATTGACTGAAACTCGTAGAATCATAGAAGTGTAGGACTAGAAGGGACCTCGTTAGGTCATCTAGTCCAGTCCCCTGCACTCAAGGCAGGACTATGTAATAACCAGACCATTCCTGATAGGTGTTTGGCTAACCTGATCTTAAAATCCCCCAATGATGGAGATTCCACACCCTCCCTAGGCAATTTGTTCCCCTGTTTAACTACCCTGATAGGTAGTGTTTTCCTAATGTCCAACCTAAACATCCTTTGTTGCAATTTAAGTCCACTGCTTCTTGTCCTATCCTCAGAGGTTAAGTAGAACAAGTTTTCTCCCTTCTCCTTTTACAACCTTTTATACACTCGAAAACTTATCATTCCCCCCCCACCCCCAGTCTTCTCTTTTTCTGATTAAACACACCCTTTTTTCCAATCTTTCCTCATAGGTCATGTTTTCTAGACCTTTAATCATTTTTGCTGTGTTTTTCTGGACTTTCTCCAATTTGTCCACATCTCTCCTAAAATGTTCCACCCTGAATTGGACAAAATACTCCAATTCAGGTCTCAGTGTGGAGTAGAGCAGAACAATTACTTCTCATGTCTTGATTACAATACTCCTGCTAATACATCCCAGAATGCCGTTTGCTTTTTTTTGGCAACAGTGTTACACTGTTGATTCATATTTAGCTTGTAGATCCACAATAGCCCCCAGATCCCTTTTCACAGTACTCCTCCCTAGGCAGCCATTTCCCATTTTGTATGTGTGCATTGATTGTTCCTTCTTAAGTTGAGCACTTTGCATTTGTCCTTATTAAATTTCATCCTATTTACTTCAGACCATTTCTCTAGTTTGTCCAGATCATTTTGAACTTTAATTCTATTCTCCAAAGCACTTGAAGCCCCTCCCAACTTGATATCATCCGCAAACTTTGTAAGTGTACTCTCTGTGCCATTATCCAAGTCACTGATGAAGATATTGAACAGAACCAGACTCAGGACCAATCCCTCCAGGGCTCCACTTGACATGCCCTTCCAGCTTCACTGTGGACAACTGATAACTACTCTCTGGGGATGGTTTTCCAACCAGTTATGCACCCACTTTATAGTAGCTACATCTGAGCTATATTTCCCTTGTTTGTTTATGAGGAGGTCATGTGACATAGTATCAAAAGCCTTACTAAAATCAAGCTATACCACATCTACTGCTTCCCCCCATTAACAAGGTTTGTTATCCTGTCAAAGAAAGCAGTTAGGTTAGTTTGACTTTATTTGTCTTGACAAATCCATGTTGACTGTTACTTATCAGCTTATTAACTAGGTGTTCACAAACTGATTGCTTGATTACTTGCTCCATTATCTTTCCGGGTACAGAAATTAAACAGACTGGACTGTAATTCACAGATTGTCCTTATTTCCCTTTTTAAAGATTGGCACTATATTCATCCTTTTCCAGTCCTCTGAAATCTCTCTGGTCATTCATGACTTTTTGAAGATAACTACTAAGGGCTCAGATATCTCTTCAGTCATCTCCTTGAGTATTCTAGGATGTATTTCACCAAGCCCTGGTGATTTGAAGACATCTAACTTGTCTAAGTAATTTTTAACTTGTTCTTTTCCTATTTTAGCTTCAGATCCTACCTCATTTTTGCTGGCATTCACTATGTTAGATGTTCAATCTCTATTAACCTTTTTTGTGAAAACAAACAAAAAAGGCATTTAGCTCTTCTGCCATTTCCACATTTTCTGTTATTGTCTTTTCCCACTCATCGAGTAACAGGCCTATCCTGTCCTTGGTCTTCCTTTTGTTTTTAATGTATTTGTAGAATGTTTTCTTGTTACCCTTTATGTCTCTAGGTAGTTTAGTCTCATTGTGCGCCTTGGTTTTTTAATTTTGTCACTACATGTTGTGTTGTTTTTTATATTCATTCTCTGTAATTTGACCTAATTTTCACTTTTTGTAGGACTCCTTTTTGAGATTCAGATCATTGAAGACCTCCTGGTTAAGCCCAGGTGGTCTCTTGCCATATGTTCCTATGAAGTGGGATAGTTTGCACTTCTGCCCATAATAATGTCTCTTTGAAAAACTGCCAGCTCTCTCAAACTGCTTTTCCCCTTAGACTTGCTTCCCATGGGATTTTACCTACCAGCTCCCTGAGTTTGCTAAAGTCTGTCTTCCTGAAATCCATTATCTTTATTGTGCTGTTTTCCCTCCTACTATTCCTTAGAATCATGAACTCTATCATTTAATGATCACTTTCACCTAAGCTTCCTTCCTCTTTCAAATTCTCCCTTTTTGTCACAATCAAATTCAGAACAGCCTCTCCCCTAGCAGTTTTATCCACCTTCCGAAATAGAAAAATTGCCTCCAATACATTCCAAGAACTTGTTGGATAATTTGTACCCTGCTGTGTTATTTTCCCAACAGATGTGTGGGTAGTTGAAGTCTCCCGTCACCATAAAGTCCTGTGCTTTAGATGATTTTATTTGTTGTTTAAAAGAGTCATCCACCTTTTCGCATTAGGTGATATATAGTAGACCCCTACCATGAATCATGACATCACCCTTGTTTTTTACCCCTTTTTCCCCAGAGACTGTCAACAACTGCCTCCTATTTCCATCTCAGTCTCAGCCCATCCTTCCTGAGCAATCTGTACCCTTCTATACCAATATTCCAGTCATGTGTATTATCCCACCAAGTCTCATGCATTCACTTCCAGGATGCATCTGTCTTTGCCTGGACCTCTACCCTTGACCAGAAGGACCAAAGAGAACACTACCTGCACCCCCAAGTCCTTCACCTTTACTCCCAGAGCTTGGTAGTCACTTCTGAACTTTGCAATCTTATGGCTATGGGGCAGCCTAATTTAACTGACTTGGTAGTCTCTCTCCATTTCTTAGTAGACAAACTCCCATATCACAACCATTACCATAGTAATTGTTAGAACACAAGGATTAAATTATCCTAGAGGCTGAGCTATTCTCTCATTTTTACACATGGGCCCTCCTGGTCACATATGAGGCACATTAAATATTTGGAAGATTTCACTGCTTGTGTTCTGTGGATAAAAAAATGAACTTCACCCTACACAGGTACTAGATGCGAATCGCCAACACAAACATCACTTTGAAATATTTAAAGAATACTAATAACCGTACTCTCAGGTTGGTTTGTTTCAAGGTAAAAGCAGATGTAATTAATCTTCTTTGGCATCAATCCTGCAATCTGATCCATGTAGAGACTCTAACTCCAGTGGGATTCTGCATAGGTGTAGGAGTCTGCTTGTGTGGATCGAATGCAAGGTCAAGGTCTTCGCTAATACCTGGGCAGATTATATTATTTTTCATCCCTACTTGAACAGAAGTTGAAAGAGGAAACTTACTACAATAAAACACCAACAATCAATGTAAATTCATCACCACAACCCTATTGTTTAATTCATATTTTTAAAAGCAGAGCATGGACAAGCACCATTCTGTAAAAGCCTGACCTAGTATAATTAACAGACTGAATTACCCCATTTTAAAGATGATTTGGATATGGCTTCTGCTGAAGAGAGATGCATATAAAAATAATTGCAAATAAACATCTTACTATGACTCAGCAACATGTTTCGACCTATGGTGACCTTGGACAATCACAAAATATATTGCCTTGTGAATGAAAGTCACACCAGAAAAGCATCCTCTGCGATACAAAAATGAGTCACAGGCAAGTCACAGCTGGGTAGTTTTGTGCTGCCAATTTTTTTTTAAGTGTAATTAGATTCTACTTAGATGTTGGAAACATTGCAATTTTTCCCCCAGCTTTTGTGTATAAATTATACATTTTCTAAAATATCAGCATTTTCTATTTCAGGTTTGAATGGATACCCTCTGTTTTGCACAGTGGGCAGACCGCATGCTGTCAAGAGCTGAAACATGCTTGCTTCAAATGCCTTTCAAGAAAGGAACATTGACCCGAATGCCCTCAAGGAACATCTGAATCTGTAAGAGAGTCAACACAGTTCTCTCTCCCTGACAAAGTAGGATTGTTCCCTGTGTAACCAATGAAAGGGTTTCGCTCTTTCCAGATGATTCTTAAATGTGTTCTATGAACTTTATGGATAATCCCTAAGCCTTTACACGAAAGGAGTGTGGGGGGGAAAGTCTGCACACAGAGCAGCCATTTTGTTTAACTGAGTGCCATAGAAAGGATCAGAAAGGAAAACAACTTCCCATCATAGTATTTGGGGTGGGGGAGGAACCCAAAGAAATTTAAATTGTGTTAAATTTGGTTGTTTCGCACTGCGTTTTTCTTCTTAATAAAGAGGTAGATGGAAAAGAATCACCAGCAAAGGGTGAATCTCCTCCCTCTTACATCCTTGGGGAACAGACAACATGGAAAAAGGAAGAGAGTCACCCCAGGTAGACAGATTAATCTTTCACAGAGGCATTTTGTATACAAAACATTTCCCTTTCCCTGATTCTCAGGGCAGAACTTGTTAATTTCAAATGGAAAGTTACAATCATGCCTACTGCCTTATTTGTTAGTGTAAATTCATGTATGGTTGTTCTTAACTTTTCTCTGCAACAGGTGAAGCCCACAACCTGGACAGGAATCCTACCTCCTTCCAGCCTTAGCATTAGAGAGGGACTATAGCCCTGGTGGAGAGTAAAGAAGGGCGGTACATGCTTCCAGCAAGGATGTACATTGCACTGAGCAGTCACAATCCTAATTTGTTGGCAATATAAAGAATTCAAGGGGTATCGACAAAACTGCAACTTAGTTTTCAACTGGCTCTGTGGGCTTTTAAAGCCATTAGTGGAAAAGGAAGGGTCCATATTCAGAACGGACTCTGGTGCTTGTCCTGAGTATCTCAGTGTACAGGAATTCCACCACAGCACTTTAGATTGGTGAATGCCTGTGGGATTGCTTTAGAATTTAGGAAGGCCTGATGAGCCACATGCCCAAGGGTCTATTCTCCCTGGCAGTCACTTTTCAACGCTGTTCAGTCTTCAGCTTCCTTCCCAGTCGGGGGTGTAACAGAAAGCCATAGTCATCCTTCCTAAGGGTTCAATCAACCACCCATTACAATCAACTGGACTTTTTCTATTGACTACAATGAAGGTTGGATTGAGCCGTAAAGGAACAAAGGGTGCTGCTGTACCCTGCCTAGACACCATAGGGTATGTTTACATTCCACACTAAGCCCAGGCTCCAACTCAGGTTTGAGTCCAAGCCCCCTTCTATCCACACAAAAAATCAGTCTTATTTGGGTCAGCAAGCAATAAGGACTGGAGTCCTAGGACCCTGTTCCAGGGGTGAGTGAGTCAGAGCCAGAGTCCCACTGAGACGCAGATCCAAGCCATGTCAGTATGACATGCTCAAGTGGCAGACCTACATCAGATGGTCTGTGTAGTGCAATGTGGACATGTTAGCATGGCTGTGAGACCCAGATCCAGCAATTATAAACCTAGGGTTACAATGCAGTGAGGACGCTCAAGCCTAGGCTTGGAAACATTGAGTCCATAAGCCCAGGTCCACAGAATTGAGTTAACAACGCAGCACAGACACACCCTTAGTTAGGGGATACTTTATAAATGCATTTATTACTAGCACTGTGGTTTTCTGAGATCACTGGCAGAGTTTCTGAATTTCTCTGACACATCTGCTGCCATTCATCACTCCTGGTTAAATCATTCACATCCAATATCTAATACTGTTTACAAAAATCCTCATACCACTGGCAACTGATTTCCAGCTCTTGTTTTTTGACCTTTGAATTGAAAATGCTTGCCCTTGTGTAAGGGCAAAGAATTGTTTTACATAGTAAGGGTACCCTGGCAATGAAGCATCATTGTTCAGAAGCGATTCAGATGCAAGTCACAGCTGTGTAGCTTTGTGTTGTCTATATTTAAAAAAAGTGTAATTAGATTCTACTTCTTCGACACCAAAAAACAGATCAGGGCTTTCTCTCCCTCCCCCCCTCCGCAGCCTTTGTGTATAAATTATACATTTTCTTAAATATCTGCATTCTCTGTTTCAGGTCTGAATGGATAACCTGTATTTTTGCACAGTAGGCAACCCTCATTCTGTCACAAACTGGAGCGAGGCAGCCTCACATTCCCACTTTGCCTCATTTCAATAGTGAGCCCTTTGCGATTATGCTATTAGAGGTAATGTGAAGCTTTGAGTTGAAACACAGTATACAACAGTGAGGCATGTCAACCTTTCCAGCCAGCAACCTTTCCAGCCAATTGCATCATTTAAGCCCATCCAGTCATGCTGGCCCTAGTTAACAGCAGTCGTTAATTTCCAGAGAGATCAATGACAAGCATCATCAACATTAGCTTTGTTATACTGAGGGAACAATATGGTTGTCTTCTGAAAAGATGGAAATTAACATGAGTCAGTGTGTCAAATTCCTTATATGCCATTAAACTTCATAATACATATTTCCTGCAACTGTACAGCGTGTGCATGAGAGAGAGAGAGAGAGAGAATGTGTGTGTGAGAGAGACAGAGAGACTCAACTAGACAAAACGTAGAGCTGGGGCCCTTCTACTGCTTACTTTATATGCCAAAAAAATAAAAGATTTGGGACATAGATATTTGTAACTAAAAAGTTTCCAAACTTTTGGCCTGATCCAGCCCCCATTGAAATCAATGGAAAGACTACCACAGATTTCTATGCTACCCTACCCTCTTATACTTGTAAGATGGTGGCAAATTCTATAATTAAGGGGATGCTCTTCTGATGAGTCAACCAGATGACAGAGCCTTGAACAGTATGCAAATATTAAGTAGGATTTTTGCAGAGTCACTCTGAGGTTAGATTAATTACCTCAATTTGAGGGGCACAATTCTTCATTCTAGTATGCCCCCCTTTGTGCCATTCACTGATACAGAAGAGCCAGAAAGCTTGTGAATCTCACCAGCTAGGAATGCCCTCTGTGTAGATCATAGGCAGTGTCACAGTGTCTTGTCTTTTTCCACATTATGAATTCCTGACTTGCATCCAGTCTTCATAGCTGTCTTCTTGCATGGACAGTTACTTTGTGTTGATTGTTGTTATATTGTGCAACAGGTCACAACGGTGTCCTTTCTTCTAGCAGTTTCTGCAAATAAGTGCCTGGCAATCCTTCTCATCCTGCTCAGTTTTGCATGCTATGACCACAAGGAAATTCCTTACATGTCTTTTGTCCTCTGTTCCACCAATTCAGAAGGTGAACTTCTTGGTTCACACTGAATTCCAGAGAATCCTTCCCTGAGGCCTCCATGACAACCACTACTTCAACAGCCTTCTGGAATGTAAGCACTTAGACAATACTTAGATTCTTCCAGATCTGGTCATTGAGTAATTCAGAGACTAACTGGCCACATGAGGCATCACTTAATGTTTGTCCAAACAATAATCTGACAGCTTCCTTAGAGCAGCAGCTTCCTTAGAGTTGTGCTACCAACTCTCCATTTCCCTGATTTAATGAAACCGATATCATACCACTCTCATTGATGACATAGGAGAAAAACATGCCTGCATTACTGCAGCAATTGCAGCGTATGCGGCAGTCCCAGGCACAGTTGGAAACAACAGATTATGCAGCAGTCCATGTGCCTTTGGACCCATTACTGTCAGCAAGGTTGAAATTCTTTGCCCATGTGGAATGATGTTGCAGGTTGCAAATGGTCAAAACACAACCCATGATTCGCAGTTGTCATAAAATTCACCACCTTTGCCCATAAAAGTTGCCATTTCTCAGCTCTCCTGTTGGATTTCATGCCTCCTGGAAACTTGCTCTGCCACAGGGAAACTGTCTTTTTTGTTACTGCACTATCTGCACTCAGTCACCCTCTCGTGGCTGTGTGTGTATACACGGCAAACTGCAGAATTCTTCCTTTGGATGCGCGTGGGCGCTCTCAGTGCAGGCTACGCTGTTTCTGCCTGCCTTCTTGCAAGTGGTCAATCAATATGGCTGCTTGCTTTCTCCTCACTGCTTTTTGGTTTGAACAGCTCCAGCCAGGGCCAGATTTAGGGCCAGGCAACCCCGGCAACTGCCTGCGGTGCCATGTTTGGGGGTTGCTGGGCTTGGGGGGGTACCAGGATCAGGGGGCTATTTTTGTTGTTGGCAACAAAAGGGAAAATAAAATGTTTGAAGTAAAATGTTTCTGGTATTCTGTATGTGGATTCATTTTTTACTAATTTCCTGGAATGTTCTGGACCTTTGTAGACTTTCTGAGAATTACATTTTCCTTGAACCTCCTAGAATGTTGTCAGCCATGCCATCATGGGCAGAAAAGGGGTGGGGCATCGCCAGTCAGTCAGTGAGATATAAGAACGAAATGAAGTGAAGTGGAAAGCCCAGCTGCAATATTGTGAACTTTGTTTTACTGTGTAATTGTGAAAGTGTACTTGTGTCTTAAGACTTGAAGAGTGTAAATAGTGAATAATAAAAGAACATATTTAATGAGATGCCAGAGATATCTATGAAACCCCTATCTACACAAAAAAATAAAAGAAACACTTCTTTTTGCCATACTTAAAATGTAATGTTTCATGACTGTTTAATGGAGGGGAGGAGTCAAAGACGCTTTGCCTGGAGGTGCCATTTGTCTAGGGCCAGCCCTGGCTTCAGCAGTAATTGCTCTATCCCTTTCCTTTGTTCTATCTTTATTTGCCTATTTCCCCCTCTCGAGCTAGCTACCTCATATTGTCCCAGCTGCAAATGCAGCAGTTTATCACCTTGTGTCTCAAAGTGAACTTTCCCCTGTTTTCACAATACTATTTGCTTAGTTTTTCTGCTTCAGGCAGAGGCAGCAGTGGACACTCATGGAATATGAATCCTGTGGCCAAATGTTATATTTGGACCCCACAGAGAAGGAGATAGACCCAGACACAGAGGGAGCTGATGGACTCACAGCTGTCCGCTGTAGTAAACTTTATTGGACTGGCTGCAAAAAACTGAAACTAACAGGAAAAGGAGCATTTCCACAAGGGTGGGGGGAGTGCTCAAACATTTTAAAGAAACAAGCTGGGAGGGATAGCTCAGTTGTTTGAGCATTGGCCCGCTAAACCCAGGGTTGTGAGTTCAATCCTTGAGGGAGTCATTTAGGGATCTAGGGCAAAAACTGGGGATTGGTCCTGCTTTGAGCAGAGGGTTGGATTAGATGATCTCCTGAGGTCCCTTCCAACCCTGATATTCTATGACATCACATTCCACATCTTTGAATATATATACACAGCATAGTAATCCTGGGTCTGTGTGAGCCATGCCTGCAGACTCAGTGCTTCCAAGCTCATGCTTGAGTGTTCGCCATTGGCTACCTTGGGCCTTACAACCATGCTGGCACATCCATACTTCACTAAGCAGACTTGAGTAAGAACTTCAGCTTTGGTGGGCATATACCATCATATCCCAAGGTTCCTAATGCCCACATCAGCTGTAGCCATTCTCGGGCTTGATTCATAGTGAGTTGTGGGAGAGCTTGTCTATCATTCCCACTGGAATGTGTTTTGAGTGGGTTTAGCCCAACCATGTATCCAGCCAAGCCATTTTGTGTTTGCATGTTCCCAACAGCCGGAGCCATCAACATGGATCCTGACCCAGTGGAAAAACTTTTCCATCTCATGCTATCAGCTCTATTTTGGGAGTCAGGCATAGCATCTATGAGACAGGATGAACATTTTGGCAGCAGTTTTTGACTTTCCAAAGGCACATTTTGGAGGGGGGTACTGACATGCTAGTAGCAACCCAGCTAATGATGCTTGTGTCTGTTGCCTTAGCCACAGATTCCCCGTGTGTAGACAAGCACTTCCGGAGCAGAGCCACAAGCACAGATTGGTTGGAACACATCATCATGTGGACCTGGGATGACTAGCAGTGGGTCCAGAACTTTTGCATGAGAGAATGGGCTTATAGTTTTCCCTCCACAATGAGCATATACACCACAAAGAGTACTACTCCATCAGGGCCAGATACATGGACCCTGATCACGGATGCACTGGCAGGGTGCATAATGCCAGGGTGTTCTGGAGATCAGACTTTACTTTCTTGGACAAGCTGAAACATCAGTCTCACCAAATGACATTGTTATAAATGTTGTCACAGTCCCCAGTTATTCTAGGGGAACCCGCTTAGCCCCCATTGCCATTGCTTATGAAACCATACCCTGATTTCAGAGGACTTGGCAAAAGAAGGTTCAGCTACACACTCTGTAGCTGTTTTCAGGAGACTGGGTTGTAAGCTGTCATGCCTAGTGGCTGGAGCAGGAGCCAGGCCTAGTGGATGGATTCCAAATGCCAGAGCCCAAAATCAAGGCAGAGTCAGAGTGTCAGAGCCAAAGGTCCAAACCATAGGGTCTAAATGCCAAAGCCGAGGATTGAAATGGCATCAGAGTCAGGAGCCAAGGCTGAGGGTCAGAACAGGATTACCTGGAGTCAACAAAGGCAGGATCCGGGCTGGTTCCAAGGCAGGAGCAAGGCTGGGAGAGGACTGGATAAAGACCAGATGCAAGGCATGGTCTAGGCTGGAATGAGGCTAAATGCAGGATTTGGAATGAAGCAAGCACAGGAAGGCAGAGAATCTGCAGGCACATGCATTGAGATCTGAAGCTTAAGAGCAAACCACCTGAATGCCTTAGCTAATCAGGTGGTTCTGCTGTGGCCCAGCTGCACTCATTGGATGCCTGGCAACTGGGCAGCTGCAGGCCCTCATCCCTGACAGCTGTAGGACAGTGGAGGCATGTGCAACCATTGGTGGTGCCTTCAGAACCATCTGGAGCCAAAGTTGTCAATGCAGTCTGCATTAGTGTGGCCTGCTGTATTTTGCACAATATCCGTAAAGAGAACCAGGAACCTTTAACACCAGAAGTAGACTCAAGACAGTGCTGAATTTCTGAACTGATACACAGCTAGACAGCACAACAGTCTTGACTCATGCTGGATCCACAGGTGGAATGGAAATCATGGATGCTTTGTGCACCCACATAATGTGTTTGCATTTCATGTAGGAGAGGGAATGAAATGGTATTTGCAGTTGGGCTATGTTATGGTGTGTGGCAGTGGTGGGATATTTTTTTTTAAGATAGGTTGGTATTATGTCTATTTTAAAAAGCTTCCTGAAATGTATGGAGGTGTGTTATTAATATTATAAATACTGGCTGTGTACTTCAACCCACAGTATACTGTTATAACAAACATGGTGGCCGATATTTACCAGATTCTGGCTCCAGAGCTTGCTCCCCAGGGCTGTCCCCAAACAGCTCAACTTGATGACTGGCCTAAACAGCGGGGTCATTTTTTGTCCTTCACCCAGCAGATAGCTCTCCTCTGGTGGAGTCTATGGCTGGAGGGCATCCCTGCTCAACAGATTGTCATGCACCACTGTGGTCCCAGTGCTTGCTACAGCGACAGTACTCAGCCTAATTTCTCATAAAAGAGGCAGGAACACAGGGAGTTCCCAGAGGTGCCATTAGAACCTTTGACTTTGTGGTAGCCTCTCTTCTGCCACTTCATTAGCTCTCTGCATTGTTCTCCTGTCCAGTCGATTCCAAATGCTACCAGCCACTCGGATATAGCCTTATAGATACAATCATTTCTTGTGCTCTTGCTGAAGTCGAACGTCTTGCTTATCTTCCACCAGAGGTTAACTAGAATCCAATTGTGTTCCTCTGGCCAGCTAGCAGTGCACTTGATGCAGGACTTCTTAGTGCTGGCCATAATACGTATGAGGGTTCGCTGTGTTTCCAGTTGACCATTCCATGTGGAAATGAAAGCTTAAACATCGAGTAGCTGCATTTGAACCAGGAGATTTCTTCTGGCTCCTGAAAAGTGAATGTGAAGTTTTGGGATAGAAGGGATGGGAGAGACAGCCTAGGGGATTGTGGGATAGCATTAGGAGACTCTCCAGAACTGAGTCTAGCAACCCAGAACCCACGCTGCATCCACACTGCAAAATGCCTGGACTTTGAAGATATCTTGGCAATCAGCTGGCAAGGTGGCCAGTGGAGAGGTGCGGCAATTGACCAGCAAGGTAACTGGAGGAGAGATGCAGCAATCAGTTGGCAAGGCAGCTGATGGAGAGGGCCAGAGAGGAGCCCCACAGAGAGGCACGGTAATTGGCCAGCAGGGCGGCTGGCAGAGAGCTGTGGTGATCGGCCAGCAGGGCGGCTGGTGGAGGGGCGTGGTGAGCAAACGCCGTGGCAGTGGAATGAGTAAGATATCTTCTTACCCCCCTTCCACCCAGGGTGGGAGGTGAACTCTGCAGATGCACTTCTGAACTTTGGCTCGGCACTGACCAAGAATGGCAACTGTGAGTGGGGTTCAGAGAAGGGATGGGCCCATTAAAGGGACACTCGGTAGCTGGACTTAAGAACCTGAGGGAAACTTACTTGGGTGTTTTGCTCATGATTTATGTTTATGAACCCTTTTTGTGGTGTTTTCCCAAATTAATGCAAACTTACTTCCCTCCTTTTATTAAAAGTTTTTGCTATACTCAGACTCTGTGCTTGTGAGAAGGGAAGTATTGCCTCTTAGAGGTGCCCAGGCGGTGGTGTGTAATGGTCCCAGGTCACTGGGTGGGGGCTTGAGCCGGTTTTGCATTGTATTGTTGAAAAGTAACCCCTAGATACTGAACGCGGCCCTAGTTGCTGCCAACTCTGACTGAAGGGTTACACTAAAGTTTCCTAACATCGTTAGCTTTTTTTACTTCTGCTATGTGTTTTGAGCAGATCTTTTCAGAGAACTATCCACAATGACTCCAAGATCTTTTTCTTGAGTGGTATCAGCTAATTTAGACCCCATCATTTTGTACGTAGAGTTGGGATTATTTTTTCCAATGTCCGCTCCTTTGCATTTTTCATCATTGAATTTCATCTGACATTTTGTTGCCCAGTCAACCAATTTTGTGAGATTGCTTTGAATCTCTTCCAGTGTGCTTTGGACTTAACTATCTTGAATAATTTTGTATCATCTGAAAACTTTGCCACCTCATTGTTTACCCCTTTTTCCAGATCATTTATGAACATGTTAAACAGCACTGGTCTCAGAACAGATCCTTGGGGGACCCCACTATTTAACTCTTTCCACTGGGAAAACTGTTTATCTCTACCCAGTTACTGACCCATGAGAGGATCTTCCCTCTTATCCCAATACTCCTTACTTTGCTTAAGAGCCTTTGATGAAGGATCATGTCAAAGGCTTTCTGAAAGTCCATGTACACTAAACGCACTGGATCACCCTTGTCCATATGTTTGACACCCTCAAAGAATTCTAATAGATTGGTGGTGAGGCATGGTTTCTCTTTACAAAAGAAGTGTTCATTCTTCCCCAACATAGCATGTTCATCTATGTGTCTGATAATACTGTTCTTTACTATAGTTTCAACCAATTTGCCTGGTACTGAAGTTAGGTTTACCATCCTGTAATTGCCAGGATTGCCTATGGAGCATTTGTTTTAAAATTGGCGTCACATTATCTGTCCACCTGTCATTGACACAGATGCTGCTTTTAAGCGATAGGGTACATACCACAGTTAGTCATTCTACAGTTTCATTAAGTTCCTTCAGAACTCTTGATTGAATACCATCTGGTCCTCGTGACTTATTATTTTTTAATTTATCAATTTCTTCCAAAACCTCTTTTATTGACACCTCAATCAGTTCCTCAGATTTGTCACCTAAAAGACAGGTTTCAGAGTAGCAGCCGTGTTGGTCTGTATCCGTAAAAAGAAAAGGAGTACTTGTGGCACCTTATCGACGAACAAATTTATTAGAGCATAAGCTTTCGTGAGCTACATCTGATGAAGTGAGCTGTAGCTCACGAAAGATTATGCTCTAATAAATTTGTTCATCCCTAAGGTGCCACAAGTCCTCCTTATCTTTTCACCTAAAAGAATGACTCAAATGTAGGAATCTCCATCACATCCTCTGCAGTGAAGATCAATGTAAATAATTCATTTAGCTTCTCTGCAATGGCCTTGTCTTCCTTGAGTCCTCTTTCAGCACCTCAGTTGTGCAGTGGCCCCACTGAGTTGTTTGACATGCTTCCTGCTTCTGAAGTACTTAAAAAATGCTGTTAGTTTTGTCTTTTGCTAGTTGCTCTTTAAAATCTTTTTGGCCTGCCAAATGATACTTTTACATTTGACTCACCAGAATTTATGTTATTTTCTGTTTTCTTCATTAGAATTTGACTTTCAACGTTTAAAGGATGTCTTTTTGTATCCAAGTGCTTCTCTTACACTGTTGTTTAGCCATTGTGCCATTTAATTTTTTTTTTTGGTCTTCTTACTGTTTTTTTTATTTGGGGTATGCATTTATTTTGAACCTCTCTTATGACTTTTAAAAAAAGTTTCCATGGAGTTGCAGGCATTTTACTCTTGTGACTGTTCCTTTTAATTTTCTGCTCCTCATTTTTGTGTAATTCCCCTTTCTGAAGTTAAATGCTACTGTGGTGGGGTTTTTTGGCACTTCCCCCCTGCAAGAAAGTTAAATTTAATTAAATTTTGGTTGCTGTTACTGAGCTGTTCAGATATATTCACCTCTTGGACCGAATCCTGTGCACCGCATAGGACCAAATCAAAAATTGCCTCTGCCCTTGTGGGTTCCAGGACTAGCTGCTCCAAAACAGTAATTAATTGAAATAACTTCCAAGGGGAGTTGGATCAAGGCTCTCTGTCAGCAATTTCAATTCAGCAAATCTACATGGATTAGACACTGATTCTTGAAATGTTTTTAAGTACTGACAGCTGATAACATTAAACATGTACACCACCCAACACTGTTCTCCCTTCTCAGACAAAATCCCTTATTAGTCAAATGGGAATTTTGCCTGTGTAAGGACAGAAAGATAAGGTCTAAAAAACACAAAAAGCAATTTGTATTGCTAGCTGGACTTTTGCTCCATAAGCAATATGTTTCTCAGTGCAGGTTACAAAACTGTAACAACTCAAAGCAAATATTAGAGAATGAGTTTTTGTAAAATAAAATATGCCAAATCACCATTTCTGGTAATGAACATAATTACTTGCAGAGTAGGTCAGCCCATCCTAAAAGTCTCCCACACTCATTGAGTATTATTGTTTTTATAATACTGTAATGCAAGCAAACATATTCTGAACCACCAATTCAAACGAATGTTTAGTTTCAAAATACAAAACAAGCTGGAAATTATATTTAGGAATTAGCTATTACATCATTAGCATTTCCATTTTGCTTCATTTTTAGCTTCTTAAGCATAACAATTCTACCATACAGTGTGACCTGTATCCTTTCACAGCCTCATCTGGCTACTAGGCTAGACACTGGTGTAAAGATCGGCAGCCTCAAATCTGCTCTACTCCACACCAGCTGCCCATAGCCACAAGAGGGCAATTCCATCTGCCAGGAATCACTGAAGCATAGAGATGACCTGTCACCCAACCACAACTTGTTCACTCCAATTGATGTCTCTTGCTTGGTTTCTCCCTGTTTTACTCCTTGCAGTGTTGTTGCCCTGTCTTGTAAATGTAAACTTGTGCAGAGGGGAAAAAAGTTTATAAATGTCCAAAAATAACAGACTCATTCTCTGCCCTGAGATTAAGGCTCATTGTGAATCATGATCACTCCATCTCCTTTCAAACAAGCAGTAGCAAAATTGGTAAAGGTATTCAACCAATAGCTTAATAGAAATATTTGAGCTAAGACACCCTCACAACAACTAAATTTAAAACTATTATTATAGATCCAGTGTCTTAAAAAGCTGGGATAAAGACTCAATGCTGAAGCACCTGACGAGGAAACAGACAAAACATGTAACCCATATTGTTTCACCTGTTGGTTTAAAAGCTAGAAGTTTATTTTTCATATAAAAGGGAACTCAGGGTATGGGTATGATTAAATCAGCGATGAAAGGTAATATTCTGACCTTATTGAAGCCAAATGGAGTGTTACAATTGATTTCAATGGGGCCAAGATTTCACCCCAAAACATCTTGATTGCATAAATGATACTTAATTCAATGCTGGAGGTTGGAGGTATTGGATGTGGCTCAGTACATGCACTTAAATACAAATAGTTTGAACTGTAGCATAAATTGAGCAGCCCAAGGGCTGCTTCTACTTATGCCTAGCTAACTGTGACTTTAAGGGTCTGTTTCAACAGCTGAGAATTACTGGAACATAAAAGGTATGTCTATACAGCACACTAAGCCTCTGCTCTGACTCAGATTTAAGCCCAAGGCCCTCTTCCATCTACATAAAACTTAATCTGACTTGGGCCAGGAACCTCTCTGGACTGGGGCCATCCTGCTGGGGGATGGGGTCAGAATCCAAGTCCCACTTGCCAGCCAATCGCCAAGATATCTTCAGGTCCCACCACTTAACACAGCTCTCAGTGATTTCAGATCTCAGTTATTTCAGCTGTTAGTGGGGGAGCCTCACTGCTGGGGTACACTGGTTAGTCTCTTACATAAGAGACACTGTCCCAAAACAGGTCTAATACTTGAACCTAGGTAAGGGAAGGGAAAGCAGTGGATGTATTGAAGGGAAAGCAGTGGATGTATTGTTTCTTGACTTTAGCAAAGCTTTTGACACGGTCTCCCATAGTATTCTTGTCACCAAGTTAAGGAAGTATGGGCTGGATGAATGCACTATAAGGTGGGTAGAAAGCTGGCTAGATTGTCGGGCTGAACAGGTAGTGATCAATGGCTCCATGTCTAGTTGGCAGCCAGTATCAAGTGGAGTGCCCCAAGGGTCGGTCCTGGGGCCGGTTTTATTCAATATCTTCATAAATGATCTGGAGGATGGTGTGGATTGCACTCTCAGCAAATTTGCGGATGATACTAAACTGGGAGGAGTGGTAGATACGCTGGAGGGGAGGGATAGGATACAGAAGGACCTAGACCAATTGGAAGATTGGGCTAAAAGGAATCTGATGAGGTTCAATAAGGATAAGTGCAGGGTCCTGCACTTAGGACGGAAGAACCCAATGCACAGCTACAGACTAGGGACTGAATGGCTAGGCAGCAGTTCTGCGGAAAAGGACCTAGAGGTGACAGTGGACGAGAAGCTGGATATGAGTCAGCAGTGTGCCCTTGTTGCCAAGAAGGCCAATGGCATTTTGGGATGTATAAGTAGGGGCATAGCGAGCAGATCGAGGGACGTGATCGTTCCCCTCTATTCGACATTGGTGAGGCCTCATCTGGAGTACTGTGTCCAGTTTTGGGCCCCACACTTCAAGAAGGATGTGGATAAATTGGAGAGAGTCCAGCGAAGGGCAACAAAAATGATTCGGGGACTGGAACACATGAGTTATGAGGAGAGGCTGAGGGAGCTGGGATTGTTTAGCCTGCAGAAGAGAAGAATGAGGGGGGATTTGATAGCTGCTTTCAACTACCTGAAAGGGGGTTCCAAAGAGGATGGCTCTAGACTGTTCTCAATGGTAGCAGATGACAGAACGAGGAGTAATGGTCTCAAGTTGCAGTGGGGGAGGTTTAGATTGGATATTAGGAAAAACTTTTTCACTAAGAGGGTGGTGAAACACTGGAATGAGTTACCTAGGGAGGTGGTAGAATCTCCTTCCTTAGAGGTTTTTAAGGTCAGGCTTGACAAAGCCCTGGCTGGGATGATTTAACTGGGAATTGGTCCTGCTTTGAGCAGGGGGTTGGACTAGATGACCTTCTGGGGTCCCTTCCAACCCTGATATTCTATGATTCTATGATGATCAGTGATTTCAGCTCTGCAGCATGTAACAAGACTCTCAGTTGAGTCTAAATTAGGTCTTTTATTACACAGTGGAGAGAGGAAGGGTCAAATGGTGTCTAATACCCTTAAGCAGGGCACACACCACCAGGTACAAGTACCTGTCCCCACCTTGTCTTAACTGACTGGGCTTTGGAACCCATGACCCCTGTCTAGCGAGTGCCATTTAGTTGAGGGGGAGTCCCTCCATTGCGGCTGCCAGGTACAGTTCTGCAGCCCTCAGTTCACACAACAAGCTCAAAAAAGCTTATGCTCAAATAAATTTGTTAGTCTCTAAAGTGCAACAAGTAAGCCTTTTCTTTTTGCGGATACAGACTAAAATGCCTGTTACTCTGAAACACAACAAGGATAGCAACCCATTATTACTCCTGCTCCCATAACAAGGAGACGGGGATCCAACACCAGCCAAAAGTGATCATTTGGGCAAGCAATCCCATCATGCTGAGCACCAAGGCAGGGTGTGTGTGCCCATGAAAATGAGATCAGCTCCTGAAGTCCTCTTCCACAGCTTATCACAAGATGTCAGAGGAGAGCTCGTTCAGACTCTGCTTACATTAAGAATGGGCTAGATTAGACAGAAAATATCATAAGGCCACTATATAAATCCAAAGCACACCCACCCATTGACTACTGCATGCAGTTCTGGTCACCCACTCTCAAAATAAAAAGATATATTAGAATTGGAAAAAGTACAGAGAATGG
This sequence comes from Lepidochelys olivacea, assembly GCF_965140295.1. NCBI lineage: Eukaryota > Metazoa > Chordata > Testudines > Cheloniidae > Lepidochelys > Lepidochelys olivacea. Next base: position 20,663,572 of record NC_140413.1, read on the forward strand.
CAACAAAAACTATTAGGGGTATGGAACAGCTTTCATATGAGGAGAGATTAAAAAGACTGGGACTTTCAGTTCAGCATGGAAATAAAAGACAACTGAGGAGAGATGAGACACGTCTATAAAATCATGAATGCAGTGAGAAGAGTGTGCCTGCACCCCCATGTTCATCCTTATAATATGATTGTGTGGTATCCAATTCAAAGTTTCTCATGTTGGGGGTCTTTGGAAGGCTCATGATGCACTGAGCATTGTTGTTATAATACTGTTATAGGTTGTAATTTCATGTATATAGTTATGAGGCTGGGAATGTGTCCTCATGGCTTAAAACAAGCCCAGGCAAAACTCTCCAGGAGCAGAGGGGCAGTTCACACCTCATCAGGGCATGTATGGGACAAACCCAGCCCAACCTCACAGGAACAAAGGACATTGGCCTAGGCAGTAACAAAGGATCTGTTGAACTCTCGAATGAATCACCCCCCCTTCCCTTGGTCAGTTTGGGACTACGAAGAGGTAATGCTCACCTGACTCTGAAGATGGGGGGGGGAAGCCAAGAGGGAAGAAAGAACATGATAACAGGAAGAGATATTTGCCATGCTCTCACTCTTCCACCTCCATCTACAGACACCACCACCAAGCGACTGAAGCGCTGATCAAAGGGGAGAGCCTGGCTGAAGGGCAACCAGCCAGCCTATGGTGAGAAGCATCTAGGTTTGTAAGGGCACAGAAAGTATTAAGATCAGTTTAGAATGCATTTTGCTTTTATTTCATTTGACCAAGTCTGACTTCTTGTGCTTTGACTTATAATCACTTAAAATCTATCTTTTGTAGTTATAAATTTGTTTGTTTAGTCTACCTCAAGCAGTGCATTTGGTTTGAAGTGTGCCAGAGACTCCTTTTGGGATAACAAGCCTATACATATCAAGTTCTTTGTTAAATTGACAAATTCATATAAGCTTGCAGCATATCAATTTCTTTGTTAAATTGATGAACTCATATAAGCTTGCAGTGTCCAGCAGGCATAACTGGACACTGCAAGACGGAGGTTCCTAGGGTTCTGTCTGGGACCAGAGATATTGGCTAGTGTCATTTGGTTGCACAATCCAAGCAGCGGCTGGCCAAATGTGCTCACTCATGTAGCTGGGAGCAGCTTAAATGCCAGAGGCTGTGCGTGAACAGCCCAGGAGTGGGGGTTCTCCTAGCAGAACAGGGTAAGGCTAGCTCCCAGAGTTAAGGATTGGAGAGACCTAGCAAATCACCGGTCTGGATAACTCCAGGGGAATGTCACAAATAGTGAATAAGGAAATGTTACTTACCACTTCCCATAACACATGAGCCAGGGGTCACCCAATTAAATTAATAGGCAGCAAATTTTAAAACAAAACAAAAGAAAGTACTACATCACACAACACACAGTCAACCTGTGGAACCCATTGCCAGAGGATGTTGTGAAGACCACAAGTTTAACTGGGCTCAGAAAAGAATTAGATAAGATCATGTAGGATAGATCCATCACTGGCTATTAGCCTAGATGGTCAGGGATGCAACCCCATGCTCTGGGTGTCCCTAAACCTCTGACTGCTAGAAGCTGGGACTGGATGACAGGGGACTGATCACTTGATAAACTGCCCCGTTCTGTTCATTCCCTCTGAAGCATCTGGCACTGGCCACCATTGGAAGACAGGATACTGGACTAGACAGATCATTGGTGTGACCCAGTATGTCCATTCTTATGTTCAATGGGAGCTGGATCAGCTCCATAATGAATTGGCCACACAAAAGTCTTTTGCCGATGTGTGCTATTGTTGAATATTTCCTTATGTACAAAACAGACTCTAATGAGGAATAGGCTGTAATGGAGTAGAGGGATTATATACTGCATGTATACAGCACTTAATTAACACAGTCTATATTTTCATAAACCATTGTTCAAATTACACATAGGAGATTTGAAAACCTACACAACTATCTCAGCTGTTTTATATACTGTACCTTACTGTAGTTCTCACTTTGTGTAGTCACATTTAATTAACCTAAAGAGAATTATATTTCATTGCCAAATGTTAAATGTCAGTATTATAAATATCCTAATATAAACAACAGTGGGAGGGAGAGAGACGAAGCATGATTTGAAAAGGTATTATTGAGTGAGCGAATGACCCAGGCAATTGATGCTAAATGCCTTAAAGTCATCTCTTCAATTTCTGTTGTGTCTGAAAAAAATCAATAGTATCCTACTGTGCTGGAAGGTATTATAAGGCTTAATACTATAGATCGTACTGCCTACAGAAGCAGAACTGACTTTTCTTTGTCCCACAGAGACATTGCTCATGAAGAGCCACATTCTGACCCTGGTTCACACTGGTCTCATCTTCCTTCCTGTGCAGTCTCATTTATTTCCATAGATCTGGGAAGTTAGTACTCAGCATAAGCAAGGCATTCATAATCAGGTCTAAACACTCTGACTGCACCCAGTACATGACTGAGGCTTTACAGTTGGCAGTGACAAACCTTTAGGCACCCGACCAAAAGAGGATTTTTTTTTAAAAAAAGGTTTCTCACTCCGGTCCAGAAACTGAATGTTTAGTCAGCCCCTCTAGGAACCCTTGAGTTAGAGGATAAGGCAAGGCAAGGCAAAGAAAAAAGAAAGAAAAGAAAAGAAAAGAAAAGAAAAGAAAAAAATGAAGATCAACGAAAGAAAGCCAAGAAGTGTTGTGGTGTTATTTTGAGATTTGGGAAAGGTAGAAGATCAACTGGCATAACAACATGCTTGAACAAGTTATATTAATCCACACACATGGTGTTTCATATTCACATATGTATATATCTCCTGGTGGAACAGAAGATTAGAATGTCTTTACCAGTCCAGTCAATCTGATAATATGCTAGGACAGAGTTTCGATCCTTTAACTGGAAAAAAAAACCCACTGCCACAACATAATTTACCTACATTTCAGTAAGGCGTTTGATACTGTGCCACATGGGGAATTATTAGTTAAATTGGAAAAGATGGGGATCAATATGAAAATTGAAAGGTGTATAAGGAATTGGTTAACAGGGAGACTACAGCAGGTCCTACTGAAAGGTGAACTGTCAGGCTGGAGGGAGGTTACCAGTGGAGTTCCTCAGGGATCAGTTTTGGGACCAATCTTATTTAATCTTTTTATTACTGACCTTTGCACAAAAAGTGGGAGTGTGCTAATAAAGTATGCGGATGATACAAAGCTGGGAGGTATTGCCAATTTAGAGAAGGACCGGGAAATCATACTGGAAGATTTGGATGACCTTGTAAACTGCAGTAATATTAATAGGATGAAATTTAATAGTGAGAAGTGCAAGGTCTTGCATGTAGGGATTAATAACAAGAATTTTACTTATAAGCTGGGGAAGCATCCATTAGAAGTAACAGAGGAGGAGAAGGACCTTGGAGTATTGGTTGATCATAGGATGACTATGAGCCGCCAATGTGATATGGCCGTGAAAAAAGCTAATGTGGTCTTGGGATGTCGCAGGCGAGGTATTTCCAGTAGAGATAAGGAGGTTTTAGTACCATTATACAAGGCACTGGTGAGACCTCACCTGGAATACTGTGTGCAGTTCTGGTCTCCCATGTTTAAGAAGGATGAATTCAAACTGGATCAGGTACAGAGAAGGGCTACTAGGATGATCCGAGGAATGGAAAACCTGTCTTATGAAAGGAGACTCAAAGAGCTTGGCCTGTTCAGAAGAACAAAGAACAAAAGAAGGCTGAGGGGAGATATGATTGCTTTCTATAAATATATCAGAGGGATAAATACCGGAGAGGGAGAGGAATTATTTAAGCTCAGTACTAATGTGGACAAAAGAACAAATGGATATAAACTGGTCATTGGGAAGTTTAGTCTTGAAATTAGACGAAGGTTTTTAACCATCAGAGGAGTGAAGTTCTGGAATAGCCTTCCAACGGAAGCAGTGGGGGCAAAAGTCCTATCTGGCTTTAAGATTAAACTTGATACGTTTATGGAGGAGATGGTATGATGGGATAACATGATTTTGGTAATTAATTGAAATATTTAAATATTCATGGTAAATAGGCCCAATGGCCTGTGATGGGATGTTAGATAGGGTGGGATCTGAGTTACTACACAAAATCTTTCCTGGGTATCTTGCTGCTGAATCTTGCCCATATGCTCAGGGTTTAGCTGATTGCCATATTTGGGGTCGGGAAGGAATTTTCCTCCAGGGCAGATTGGAAGAGGCCCTGGAGGCTTTTCACCTTCCTCTGTAGCATGGGGCACGGGTCACTTGCTGGAGGATTCTCTGCTCCTTGAGAAGTCTTTAAACTATGGTTTGAGGACTTCAATAGCTCAGACATAGGTGAGAGGTTTTTCGCAGGAGTGGGTGGATGAGATTCTGTGGCCTGCCTTGTGTAGGAGGTTGGACTAGATGATCATAATGGTTCCTTCTGACCTTAGTATCTATGAATCTATGACTCTGCCCCCCAGTCAAGTCAATGGAAATTTTGCCAGTGACCTTAATGGAGCAGAACTAAGTCCATGATCTCATCCCCCATATGCACTAATAGCCATTATATAGTTATACATGGCTTTTTAGAGAAAAGATTCATGCCCTGAAGCTAAAAGTCACCACAATCTCCCTTTCCCCAGCTTTTGGGGCACAGAAAACATCACTGACCTTAAAAATGAGGGAACAATTTAAAGTCTTGCTTTGTGACTTCTTTTGTGAGGGGATGTATCATTTATTAAAGTTCCTATATACAGTCAGAAATTTGAAAATGAGAATCCTGGATAGTGGCAACACATGTAATTATTATTGTGAATCTTCCATTGGAAAAAAATACAAAATTGTTGCTTTGTATTTATTCGGCTGCAGAAGAAGCTTTAGATAGCTTCAAGACCATTACTTAAGAGACAAAAAAATATCTAATGCTTCATTTCATTTCTCCAACTGTCAGATCACTCCACTGTCTCCCTCTCTGTTCCATATATACTGAAAGCAGCTAGAATAGCCACTGTGTCTGTCCTGTATATCAGAGATGGAAAAATGGATTACATTTCATGTGTTTGAAAAAATCTGAAACTGCTGACTAACTCATCATCTGTAATGTTTCTGGTAAGTTTAGTACATTGTTATCTTCTAAAAGATACCATAGAGTTTCACTGTAGACAAATAACTATTAGCAAGGATAATTCCTTGACAAAGGGTGTAAACAAATGTTTATGGGATTAGATTTTTTAATTAAGGAGATAATGCAATAGTGTGCAGGATTTAATAAAATGCAAGAAGTTTCCAATTTCATTAGCTGCATGGAAATTCATTAGCATCCAGACTATGTATTTATAGTTAATTTTAACTGGAAAAGAAAAAAAAATTAATGAACGACAAGTTTTTAATTAAACATTAGTTGAATAATTATTCACTTAAACTTTGACTAATGTATTTAGTAAATTTAATCTTTCTAGGCTTAAACCTAGCTAATTTCTACACAACTCTGACAAATAACTGAAGCCACAGACACAGTGTTGAATCTTAAGGCCTCTATTCTGGAAACTTGCTTGTATAAGCCATCTTTATTCATGCATAACAGACATTGCCTGCCTAATCCATGGCCTGTGCAAAAGACTGCAGAAAAAGGGAGGAAAGAACTAAGGGCTTGAAGCAGCAAACAGTTCTTGTAAGCTGCTGAGTGCACTCTGCTCCTACTGACACCAAGGAATTTGAGGGCTGTAATAGCGTATGTACTTGTGGTATATCACTAGATGCCTTTTTGTATCCCTGGCAGAATGTGATGGTTGGTAAACAAGGGAAACAGAGGTGGTGCATGCCATATAGAAGCTTGTTTGCCTATAGACTCAGATTTTAAGGTCAGAAGAGACCATTGAGATCATCTAGTCCAGTGGTTCTCAACCAGGGGTATGTGTAAACCTGGGGGCACGCAGAGGTCTTCCAGGGGATACATCAACTCATCTAGATATTTGCCTAGTTTTACAACAGGCTACAGAAAAAGAATTAGTAAAGTCAGTACAACTAAACTAAACTAGAATGTCATCCAATGACTTGTTTATACTGCTCTATATAGTATACACTGAAATGCAAGTACAATATTTATATTCCAACTGATTTATTTTATAATTATATGGTAAAAAATGAGAAAGTCAGCCGTTTGTCAGTCATAGTGTGCTGTGACACTTCTGTATTTTTATGTCTGATGTTGTAAGCAATTAGTTATTAAGTGAGGTGAAACTTTGGGGGTACCCAAGACAAATCAGACTCCTGAAAGGGGTATAGTAGTCTGGAAAGGTTGAGAGCCACTGATCTAGTCTGTCCTTCTGCACATGGCAGGCCACAGAACCTAACCCACTCCTGAAATAGACCCCTAACCTCTGGCTGAGTTACTGAAGTCCTCAATCATGGTTTAAAGACTTCAAGTTACAGAGACTGCACCATTTACACTAGTTTAAACCTGCAAGTGACCTGTGCCCCATGCTGCAGAGGAAGGCAAGCCCCTCCCCCACTCCAGCCCAGGGTCACACCAGTCTGACCCGGGGAAAAATTCCTTCCTGACCCCAAATATGGCAATCAGTTAGACCCTGAGCATGTGGGCAAGACCCACCGGATACCCAGGAAAGAATTTTCTGTAGTGACTTAGAACCCTCTCCATTTAGTGTCCCACCACAGGCCACTGGGGAGTTTTGCTACTGTAGCTGGGTTGGGTTTTTTGTGGGGGGGAGTAGGGAAGTTTAAGTAAGTAATTCCATATATCAAACTCTCATTGTTAATAACATAGCTTTTTATTGGACTGATTCAGAACCGATCTACTGGACCCCATAGTTCTGACCCAAGTAACAACTAATGGCTATCCCATTTTAGCATAAGAAGTAGGGGTCTATGCTTAGAGGATTTAATTTCTATTACCATTGGTGTCATGAAGTTTTGATTGTCCATGGTGTGTAGCATAATGAGAAACACGTACTAGGTAGCTACTGATTTGATATTGTCCTTTGAGAAGGTAAATAGACATGTTGGGTTGCTTTTCAAAGACACAAAGGGAAAATTAGGTGTCTGATTCCCACTGACTTTCAGTGGGACTTGGATAATTTAACTGCCCTTTGTGCCTTTGACAATGTCCCCCTTACTGACTCATTATTGGACTGTATAACAGAAGGCAAGGCTTTTTCCCTTCAATTGTAAAAAACACGGTTGGATTTGCTTATATGAGTAAAACTTGCCATAATACTTTTCAGGATTATTGCAAAATTTCCCAAACTACTGAGAAAACAGCCGAGATTGTGGATATTAATGCATTCATATCCTGACAGTAACCCATTTATCTGGTATAATCCTTTGATTGAGTGGCCAATTGTTTTTTCCATTGTGCCTACTTAAAAAATACCACAATGACAAGATGCAGAAAGGTGTGCGTTGTGTTCTATATTTTCAATTTTAATATGTCCTGGTGATAAATCTTTTTTTAAAAAGAAAGTGAAATCCCTTCAAGTAATGTATTTTATTTTCTATCTACTTTAAAATGTTTAATCATAAGTAGTATCGATGTGAGCCAAGTTATGCACATGCTTAAATTCTTTAGGTTGCGGGCTTGTCCACCACCTCAGTTTTTAACACAAGACTAAATGTAGGCACCTCTGAAACACTCTGGAAAAGAAAAACTGGTAATCAACAGGGTTCCTTGCTTTCATGCTGTATATGTTTATGCTGGAACATAGGCACTGACATTTCATTCTTACTTGTTTTCACACAATGCTGCATAACAGATCAAATGTAGCAATTAAAAAATGTTTTGAAATTGGAACCCCTGCTCCATAAATTACCACAATCTTTTGTTACAGAACCATCAAGTCAACTTCTTGTTTGTGCTTAAACTATTCACAGCTTCAGATGATGTCCTGCAGTGTCTTCTCCAAAGGTCACACCACACTTTTCAATTCACACATTTGATTAAAAATATAAAAGAGTCATGGTGATCTGGGAAAGGATCTGCAGTAAAAATAGATTAAACTACCTGCTGTTTCCAGAATAGACCAGGTTAATGCTTCTTTATCCCATTTTGTTAGCAATGCAAAGTGAGGAGGAGATACGCATTATTCAGGCCTGTCTGTAAAGGCCTATACTCTAAGAATTTAGGTGTATTCTTATCACTTGGCTAGTGATAGAGGTATAAAAGAAAGAATCAAAACCACTGTCTGCCAGTGTAAGGGCCTTCTCTTACTGTGACAGTTTGTGGCCCTGTGCTTAGGCTCAGGCCTTTGGCTAAGCAGCAGAGGCAGCCATAAGCTGGGAAGCGAAAGGTCACATCCTCACATTCCAAACTAGTCACATTGAAATAAGGTGCTATTGGGCTGTTAGGCACTATCAGGACAGGATTGTATTCCTATCACCTCCAGAGAAAGGGAAGTGCCTAGAAAATGTAAAAGGAAACTTAGTTTGATAGCATCCTGTCTGGCAAGAACTCACTTATCAATAGCTGGGATGTGAAATCCTCACTTCTGTATTGTTTTGTCATTATAGTTCCCACTTTGCTGTTGTTTGTCTGGTTCTGTGATTGTTCCTGTCTGCTGTATAATTAATTTTGCTGGGTGTAAACTAATTGAGGTGGTGGGATATAATTGGTTACATAATCATGTTACAATATGTTAGGATTGGTTAGTTAAATTTCAGGAAAATGATTGGTTAAGGTATAGCTAAGCCGAACTCAAGTTTTACTATATAATCTGTAGTCAATGAGGAAGTGACGGGGTGGGGGTGGGCATGTGGGTGTGTGAGATGGGAACAGGGAATGGGGGTAAGAAAATTGGAATCATGTTTTGCTAAAGGGGGAAATGGGAACAGGGAATGGGAGTAAGGAAGTTGGAATCATGTTTGGCTAAGGGCAGGAATGGGAACAGGGACACAGGTGTAAGGCTTTGTGGTGTCAGAGCTGGGAAGGAGGATACTAAGGAAGGAAACTGGAATCATGTTTGCTGGAAGTTCACCCCAATAAACATCGAATTGTTTGCACCTTTGGACTTCGGGTATTGTTGCTCTCTGTTCATGCGAGAAGGACCAGGGAAGTAAGTGGGTGAAGGAATAAGCCCCCTAACATGCATTTCTACAGATACCTGGACTGAACACCTAAAAATTACCTAGTGTGAACCTTTTTTTCCTTAAAACACAGCACCTGTAGCTAACAACAGATACACTCAGGTAACATTCAGATTACGACAGACTGCAGGAACTAAGATACTGAAAGCTGTGAGGCATCCTTATTCTTTTGTACTTAGATATTACAATATTAGAGGCTAAACTCTGCCCTTATTCATGCTCCTGCATCACTGTTTTGTGCCACTTACACCCAGATAGTCATAACCTTCCTTATATTGACTTGTTCACAGGAAATCCTTGTAGTATACAGAATAATGGTGTAAGGTGCTATCTACAGTTTGAGATAAGAGGTCACAACCTGGACCTTTCTTGGGAATAAGACCAGGTCCCAAATATACATGGCAGGAGAACTAAATTTCAATACTTGTAACTGTCACTTTTCTGTATAACATCCAGAAACTGATTAGAAAAACATTCTCCTGTCTAGTCTAAATTCATTATACAATGTGAGTGAAATGCAAGTAGTAGATGTGACAGCATGGGATATGTCTGGGTCAAATTGTAAACTCCGTTTTGAATTGTAACCTCCATTTTGTATAAGGACTCTATTTTGTGCTATCTGCTGAACTCACGTCTAACCATGCCGAAGGCAAGGTTATTATGATGTATTCCAGACAGCTAACCTGTCCAAGAATGGTGCTCAACACCTGGTTGAAAAAAACTATGGCTGCAAAGCCATCACAGAACAATCTAGGGTCCATGAGGTTGGATTGTCTCTTAACTGCTGGTCCAACCCCAAGGAAACAATAGGATTTTCTTCTTGAGGTGCTAGCATAGCTGGTGAATCTCCTGCTTCTGAGTCTGGGCACACAGTAAAAGGAGATAAACTGTATTTAAGTGAGGGTGCTACTCTGAGAAAAGGAGGCCATCCATTGTCACATGCAAGAAGAACTGGGTGGAGACAAAAAAGTTAGGAGGACTTTGCCGAGCGGATTTACAGAAGGATGAAATCAGATTAAGGGTGGAGCATGTTTTAGGATTTTTTTTTTTAAAAGCACCCTAACTTTCTAGTATTTAAGAGCAAAGTGATTGGGTAAGAAATTCCTTTGCTAAACCAGGGTTTCCTTGCTTTCCTGCCACGTCATCATAGAGGGGATTACATTAAAAACCAAAGTGCCCTGAGGTACATGGAACTCTGTGGGAACTTATGTAAGCAATTGAGCTGCTCAAGAACTCTGAGGCACTGGTTTGGGGTGTCTGGACTACAGAGGCACACATCCCAAGGAAAGGCTCAGACAAGATGTTTGAGCATAGAAGTGCACCTTAGGAACCCAGAGCTAGAAACAGCGACAAGACTAAGCAGCTCCAGTGGGCTTAGAAGCATGTGGGATCCAGCAGATGGGTTTACTTACAACTCACTTGTGACTGTCCAGAGGGCACCTGGTCCAGATTGAAACAGTAAACCTACAGCATGCACCCTTAACTGTAAATTGGATTTTAAAATGTGTTCCCTTTTAATTATGCAACTGTGAGGTGATGTTATATGTAACCCTTCTGCCCGTCAGAGTTGGCAGCAACAAGGGCCGGGTTCAATATCTAGGGGTTCCATTCCAATAACACAATGCAAACCAACTCGAGCCCCCACCCAGTGACCTGGGACAAATATATACCACCCCCGCTGGGCGCCTCCAAGAGGCAATACTTCCCCTCTCGCAAGCACATCGTCTGAGTGTAGCAAAAGCCTTTTAATAACAGAGAGAAACAATGTGGCATTATGTTGGGGAAACACCACCAACAGGATTCATAACACAACCCATGAGCAAAAAAAAACCACCCCAGGCAAATTGGGGCATGCCCTTTTCCCTTTGGTTCTTGAGTCCAGCAACCCCAAATCACCCAAAGTCCCAAAAGTCCAATGTCCCAAAAGTCTCTGTCCCTGGTCAGGGCAGCCCCAGAGTTCGAAAGTTTATCTGCAGAGCTTTACCTCCCAACCTGGGTGGAAATGGGACAGGGGTAAGAGGCACCTTACATGATCTGAAGCTGACCGCCCCATAGCTCCATAGCGGCGCTCCGCTCCGCCAGCCGCCCCACAAACTCCTTCGCTCAGCTGCGCTCCGCTCCGCCAGCCGCCCCACGAACTCCTTCGCTCAGCTCCATGGCCCACAAGCAGCTCCTGCCATCCACACACTGCTCCGCGTCGAACTGCTTCACCAGCCGTCCCGCAAACTGCTCCACAATATATCTTCAGGCTCCCCCACTACTTAACACAACAGTCAGTGATTTCAGGTCTTAGGTGAATTCAGCTTGTAGTAGGGGAGCCCCAGTGCTGGTGCACTGTCAGCCCAAAGTGAGCTCAGCAGCCTATAACTAGACTTCTAATGAAATCAAAATTAGCTCTGATATTCCACAGTGGAGAGAGGAGGAAGTGCAATTAGCATGTAAGGCCCTCACCAAGGGGCCCATGCCACCAAGTATTACTACTTGTCCCCAGCCTCTCTCCATTCACACAGTTTTGGAACCCATGACCCTTGCCTAGCGAGTGCTACTTAGTTGATGGTGAATCCCTCCATCATAACAAAAGGCCACGTACAGTTCCAAGCACAGTTCCCATAATCAGGGTAATAACAATTTATTCTTCCTGCCCCAATAACAGAGACACTGGGGATCCCACAGCAGCCAAAGTGACCATTTGGGCAGCTATGGTCTCATTCTAGGCGTGGTGGGTGTGCCTATGCAAATGAGATCAGCCCCTGAAGTTCTTTTCCACAACTTGCCATACCTCACCACCAGATGTCAGGGTGGAGCTCATCCTGACACTGCTTACATATAGTTTATTAGAAATGTAGGTAGTGCCTTAAAAATAAAGTACGACTTTTATCTTAACCATGACTCTGTGCTGAACTTTACATTTGTTTGATGATTTTTATTATAGCTTTAACCGCATTTAAACAATTTCATGCGCATAGAACATAAAGTTTATCTTTTAAGCGTATGTAAAAGTTGTCAGAACAGGCCGCAATCCCTCTTTCAGAGCTTTAGTTGTAACTGTGCGTTTGGACTATTTAATAAGGACAGTACATATATAATCAGGATTCAAAAATAATGGCTCTGATCTATGAAACATTGTGGGTGGGATTTTCAAAAGCACTCAGCATTGGCCTAACTCTGCTCCCATTGATGTTACTACAGTCGCATTTCATTAAATTACACTGATCCTGAAATGGCACCTTGCAAGCATGAACTTCTGCAGCCTATAGATTAGTATGTCTGTTTGCAGGATCAAGGCACAAATGACCGCATACCCATTAATCAGGGAGGCAGGCGTATTGCTGGGCTTGTTGGAGGAAGGCGTGTACTTCCTTAGAGGCATAGAGAGGCATGGAGTGACTTTTATGGCAGCTGCAGGGCTGGTCTGTGTGGGGACACTGACCCATCCCTCCCTCCAGGTGACCAGAAGAAAGGGGGTACTATATAGGTCCTTACCAGGCAGGAAAACCCCGCTTACCTGGACCAGATGGAGCAGTACCCACCCTCCTACCCATGGAAGTGGTGAAATACCAGGTTGTCAGGTTCCCCTGTGGGCATTGTGGTCATTGTGCTAGTTGCTCCTTTCTCAGGGGAGCTGGGAAGGAATATTTCCCACACTGCCAGATTGGCCAAGGCAAAGTGTGTTGGAGGGGGTTTCGCCTTCGCCACAGCGGGTTGTGGGGGCTTAGTTGGGGTGAACATGGAACGGAGCTAGGCTATGATGTCGCAGCTCATTATGTAAATGTGGGCCAGATGTCCAATGCAGGTACTCCATAGGGAAGAGAAACAGTTGTCAGATACAATGGATTGCTAAAGGATTTAAAATGTGGTACTTGTTAAATGAACAGAAACAGGGTCTGGGTTTGGGGATCCTATGACTGGCATGGCAGGGAGCCAAGCCCACCTCTTTTATAGCCCACCCCCAACCCTCATTTGAGAAGGAGGTGAGATCCCAGCAGTAGGTTGGCTGATGTCAAGGATAGGTAACGGGGAGGACTGTTATGTACATTGCTTTTACATTGCTTATACCCTCTGAGTATACATGCAAATGATCATGGAATTACCTGCACTGTACATTTGTGTGCCGGGTACTCCCAAACAGTTAAGAATAAAGTTGTGGCCTACCTAAACCACATCCAGTACCTCTTGTCTTTCTTCTGGCATAGCTGGACACTGTACTTGAGAGTATTTATATGTGCATTATTGAGACTAGATATTAACAGTATCATTTTCATAGGGATATGATGAAACAAATGAAGGTTATTAAACTATAATGGCTCCAACTATTTACTGTGCTAATTTGGCAGCTGAGTATTGGCAATGTCTGCATTGTTACCATAAGGGATTTTCTTCCTTTAAAAATAATCTCTGCACTAACTGATTTTCCAATTTGAAAAACTATTATTGTGTTTTTTTCCCCAGAAAAATACTCAGATTTTGATCCGTAAATATATTTACATTAAAGCTGTGAATTAATCGCAATTAACTCAAAACATATTAAATCAATTAAAATTAATCATGATTAACCACAGTTTTAATCACACTGTTAAACAAAAGTTTCATTTGGTATTCTATTCATTATAAATATTTTAGATGTTTTTCTACATTTTCAAATATATTGATTTTGATAACACAGAATACAAAGTGTACAAAGCTCACTTTATCTTTTTTACCGCGTAAATATTTGTAATAAAAATATGAACAAAAGAAATAGTTTACATTAAACAAACTTGTTTGAGTGATTGGCTGAACAAGTAGGACTGAGTCGGCTTGTAGGATTTAAAGTTTAACATTGTCTATTTTTGAATGCAACTATGTAAAAAAATTCTATATTTGTAAATTGCACTTTCACGATAAAAAGATTGCACTACAGTACTTGTATGAGATGAATTGAAAATCATCTTTTGTTTATCTTTTTACAGTGCAAATATTTGTAATCAAAAATATAAAGTGAGCACTGTACACTTTGTATTGTGTATTGTAATTGAGATCAATTTATTTGAAAATGTAGAAAGCATCCAAAAACTCTGATTAATTGCAATAATTTCTTTAAAATCATTGACAGCCCTAATTTGCCCTGGTCAACATAAAAATCTCAAATTGTAAGACTTACAAAAAAAGCAAGCCAACAAACAAAAACAAAACCTCTATTTCTGTTACAACTTAAAAATAACCACAGCAATTTTTGTCCCCACTATGCTTTCTGAAAACTATACAATATAACAGCACTACGCCATTTTGATAGCTCACAATTGTAAGTCTGCTTTCCTGATCCAATTTCAGCTTGATATTTCAGCAATAGATCATATCACAAAAACCTAGCAGTCAGCAGAAAGAATCAGCATAATCCCCATATTTAGGGTCCTGTCAACAGACAAAGAAAATATAAAGAAAATATTTTGAAAATAGAAGTGCTGTTAAATGAATATTTGCTATCAAGTCTGGTTGACTACAGGGGCTGCTAGCAACTGCATACATTATTGTCCCTGAACTGTGGCTATGAAAGACACTTATGTACAGTAACATTGCTCACATAAATAAATCAGGTATAAAGTAACCTACTTTTCTTCAAAACAGCATTAACATTTTGCTTTTCTCAGATTAATATGCTTTAGCATGCAAAAATACAATGAAACCACAACTTTTGTTTGTTCTCCAGCTTTTTGGTCATGCTGCTGCCTCTCACTCTTATGTATGTTTATTTTTTTTTTAAGGAAAATGTAATGCATGGTTTGACAGTTCTGGAGACAGAACAGGAACAGCATAAGCATCAGTTTTGCAAGCCTTGGCACACTGCTTTGCAGTGGGATTAAGAGAGACCCTCACTCTATTTAAAATCTTAACTTCTGTCCTAAGAATGCCAATTATTACATACCTGCCCGTTAAGACCACCGAGTTATCTCACAATGGCCTCTGAACTTCAATTTCATGGGAGCCATTTACATATGTAGATTGAGTTTTTACTGCTAACCTCCCACTGAGGAAAAATGGTCCCATTGCCCAGCCAATCATTTATCAGTTAGTGTCTGCACAGCGTTCTGAAATTACAGAGCAGAGCATTATATGAATCCTGTATTATTATTAGGGCTGTTAAGCAATTAAAAACAATTGTTAATTGTGATTAATTGCACGGTTAAAGAATAACAGAATACCAATTTAAATATTTCTACATTTTCAAATATATTGATTTCAGTTACAACACAGAATACAAAGTGTACAGTTATCACTTTATATTATTATTTTTATTACAAATATTTGCACAGTAAAACAAGATAGTATTTTTCAATTCACCTAATACAAATAATGTAGTGCAATCTCTTTATAATGAAAGTTGATCTTAAAAATGTAGAATTATGTACGAAATATAACTGCACTCAAAATAAAACAATGTAAAACTTTAGAGCCAACAAGTCCACTCAGTCCTACTTTGTGTTCAGCCAATCGCTCAGACAAGTTTGTTTACATTTGCAGGAGATAATGCTGCCCGCTTCTTGTTTACAATGTCACCTGAAAGTGACAACAGATGTTTGCATGGCACTGTTGTAGCCAGCATCGGAAGGTATTTACGTGCCAGATGTGCTAAAAATTCATAAGTCCCTTCGTGCTTCAACCACTCTTCCAGAGGATGTGTCCATGCCAATGACAGGTTCTGCTCAATAACGATCCAAAGCAGTGTGTACTGACACATTTATTTTTATCATCTGCATTAGATGCCACCAACAGAAGGTTGATTTTCTTTTTTGGTGGTTCGATTCTGTAGTTTCCGCATCAGAATATTGCTCTTTTAAGACTTCTGAAAGCATGCTAGACACCTCGTCCCTCTCAGATTTTGGAAGGCACTTCAGATTCTTAAAGCTTGGGACGAGTGCTGTAGCTATCTTTAGAAATCTCACATTGGTACCTTCTTTGCGTTTTGTCTAATATGCAGTGAAAGTGTTCTTAAAACGAACAACATGTGCTGGGTCATCATCCAAGATTGCTATAACATGAAATATATGGCCGAATGTGGGTAAAACAGAGCTGAAGACACAATTCTCCCCCAAGGAGTTCAGTCACAAATTTAATGATGAATTTAATTAAATTTAATGTAATGGTGACTGAAGCATGAAGGATCATACGAACGTTTAGGATATCTGGCACATAAATACCTTGCAATGCCGGCTACAAAAGTTCCAGGCAAACACCTGTTCTCACTTTCAGGTGACATTGTAAATAAGAAGTGGGAAGCATTTTCTCCTGCAAATGTAAACAAACTTATTTGTCTTAGCAATTGGCTGAACAAGAAATAGGACTGAGTGGAATTGTAGGCTGTAAAGATTTATATTGTTTTGTTTCTTGAGTGCAGTTACGTAACAAAAAAATCTACATTTGTAAGTTGCATGTTCATAATAAAGAGTTTGCACTTCAGTACTTGTATTAGGTGAATTGAAAAATACTATGTCTTTATCTTTTTATAGTGCAAATATTTGTAATAAAAATAATATAAAGTGAGCACTGTACACTTTGTATTCTATATTTAATTGAAATCAATATATTTGAAAATGTACAAAACATCCAAAATATTTTATAAATTTCAGTTGGTATTCCATTGTTTAACAGTGCGATTAATCACAATTATTTTTTGTAATCACGATTAGTTTTTTAAGTTAATCGTGTGAGTTAACTGTGATTGACAGCCCTAATTATTATACAGTGGTTGGAAAATAAAAATTTCCATTCTGTGAGACATTCCATCATTTCAGAATTTGTCACAGAATCCAAATTCAATTGTTTTTCACTGTTCAAACATTAAAAAGTTTTGTTTCTATAACATTGAATAATTTCATTCTGATAAGGCAAAAACATTTCATTTGAATAATGTGAAAACAGAATATAAATTCATAGGTGAAATATTAAACAGATATTAATATTAAAATATAGAAATCAAAATGAAATAAAATAAGATCAAAATAATTCATTTCAACACTTTTCCTTTGAATTTGTCAAAATTGACATGTCCCAGCAAAATATTTTCTGTTGCACCAAAAACACTTTTCAACCAGCTCTAATTCTTATTATTCCACATGGGAATTCTCCTGTTGCTCGTGGAGGCAAAGGTAAGCAGAGTTACAAAGGACTGGCATATCTCTGCAGTAATGGAGCTTCCCCAATTGGTTTGCAGACTTTTTAGCATATTTCAAAATATCCCCTCTCCCCAGGCTTTTTCAGGGTTCCGTCCCCATTACAGAGCTAGATTGTGCTTAGTGCTGTGGACCTGCCCAAGAAGCCAGTCCCTCATCACAATGCACTCCTTTGTGGATTTAGGGCAAAAGTTCAATCTTTACTCAGGTGGTGCACGAGGACTAGGACTTTAATTCTGACAAGAGATGTCTAAACTACATAGATGAGACGAAGCAAGGGTAAGGCCATGAGCCGTCCTCTCCTACAGTGGCCAGAGTAACTGGACTGTCAGTGGGAGAAGTGTAACCCACATACCTGCTGGGTGTGGTGCTCTGTCCCATTCCAGTGGCACAGAGAACAATTAGAGAACAATGAGTCTGCTACTGCCTTAACTAAGTGCCATGTGGCTTTTAGCTCATGTGGTAGAGGCTTATGCATTTAGCTCCAGAGGTCCCAGGTTCGATCCTGTCCACCGCTGACTGAGGTCTGTCGGTTTTACAAGCATACTTCCTCTAGCTGAGGAAGCACATCCAGATCTTCAGAGACTTCCCAGTCGATATCCCGGACGAGCCCCGCGTCATCAGTGGGCGAGATTAAACCTGGGATGGCTGGAGCTAAATGCATGAGCCTCTACTGCATGAGCTAAAAGCCACATGGTGTTTAGCTAAGGCTGTCGCAGACTCAATCTTTAAGTGGTCTTGGTGCCGTTAGAGGGGACAGAGCACCACACCCAAGAGGTGTGTGCATTACAGAAGCACTGACTATAAGCAGTGAAAGGGCCCAGCAGATCCCATAAGGGTGCATTAAGTGAAGAAGACGACTGGATTATGTGATTAAAGCACTGGCTAGAGATCTGAGTTCAAACTCCGATTCTACCATAGACTTCATATGTGACCTTAGGCAAGTCACTGAATCTCTGTGCTTCAGCTTCTCATCTGTAAAATGAGACTAATAATACTGCTTTATTTAGATTGCAAGCCTTTGAGGGCAGGAACCATCTCTTACCACGTGTTTGTGTAACACCTAGCACAATGGGACCTCATTCTCAGTTGGGGCCTGTATGTGCTACAGTAATACAAAGGAATAATAGTAGTAATAATGGGTACATCCTTGCAGTGCTGCTGGAGGCTTGTGCTTGCATAAGTAACAATACCACTAGTGCAAAGCCAATCCCTGTTCTGACTAAGTGCCACGTGGCTTTTAGCTCATGCAGTAGAGACTCATGCATTTAGCTCCAGAGGTCCCAGGTTCGATCCTGTCCACCGTAAAGCCATGGTCTAGCCCATAACCTTGAAAAGAAGAAGAAAGATGCTGCATAGCTGATACAGATAGACAGCAGCAATTCAGAAGGGTGAGGGGTTTCCCCCCCCCACCTCTAAAGATAGCACTCAGATATGGATCAGCTGCACCGTTCAGTGAGTCAGAGTTCACCTGGGACAGTAAACAGAAAGGTTCATAAAAAGAACAGGAGTACTTGTGGCACCTTAGAGACTAACAAATTTATTTGAGCATAAACTTTCGTGGGCTAAAACCCACTTCGTCGGATGCATGCTACTGTATTTTCCACTGCATGCATCCGACGAAGTGGGTTTTAGCCCACAAAAGTTTATGCTCAAATAAATTTGTTAGTCTCCAAGGTGCCACAAGTACTCCTGTTCTTTTTGCGGATACAGACAAACACAGCTGCGACTCTGAAAAAGGTTCATGAATTTCATCCACCTTTCTGAAGGATTAACAGTTTGTACCACCACCATTGTGAAATATACCCTGAAAATGTAGATCTTCCCTCTTCAAACCTTTCAATGGATTATGTTATTTCATGGCTCTCTCTGCTATTTGAGGTATCTTCTCTCTACCTATACATCACTGGCCCTCCACAATTATCTATCCTGTCACCTCTCCCTGTTAATGTGGGCATCATTGCAGATTGGTAGTGGATAGCAAAAACTTTAAGGCTAAGAGGATAAATGAGAATGCATGGGAAAGGACAGTTAACTGAACTTGACATTGTAAGTGACATTTCTAATTTCCAAAAGCCTTTTAGCCCTTATGAAATGCAAAGAATGACAGTGTTTCTTTGAAAGACTGGCAGACCCATCTGCCTTACAGTAAATGCTAACAAATTAAATCCATAATGAAGGTCAACGAAAGACAGGGTAGTGTTTGTCAGAGTTTGTTACAGGTCTATAAAATCATGACTAGTGTGGAGAAAGTAAGTGTTATTTGTTCCTTCTCATAACACAAGAACTAGGTGAAGTTAATAGGCCGCAAGTTTAAAAACAAACAAAAAGGAAGTATTTCTTCACACAACTCACAGTCAGCTTGTGGAACTCTTTGCCAGAGGATGTTGTGAAGGCCAAAGATTGTAACAGGGCTCAAAAAAGAACGAGATACATTCATGGAGGATAGGTCCAATCAATGGCTATTAGCCAGGGTGGGCAAGGATGCAAAACCATGCTCTGAAGTGTCCCTAGCCTCTGTTTGTCAGAAGGTGGGAATAGGCGACGGGACAGATCACTTGGTGATTACCTGTTCCGTTCATTCCCTCTGAAGCACCTGGCATTGGCCACTGTTGGAAGACAGGATATTGGGCTGGATGGATCACTGGTCTGAACCAGTACTGAAACAAGTGGGAAGATACCTCCAGAGATGCATCAGGACCTAAGTTTTGCTGAGTCCTGTGTGTCTATGGACAGGATTCCAGGGCCTGTTACCCTCCTTGCATTTCCATGCAGGAACTAGGGAGAATTGCAGTCCTTGTGAGACCCAATGTTCAGTGCCCTTTGCATGTCTCCCAGTGTTCTAGACCCACAGAGGATTGCATATATTGGTAGGCTGGAGACAGCCCTCTAACTCAAGCTGCAGAAGTTCTCCTCTCTCCTTCAGGGTCCTAGATTTGATTCCCTCTTTTGTGAGGACCATAAAAATGATTGTTACACTTGCAAAGAAGATGGGTGTGTACTTCTACACTGCAGCCAGAGGTGTGATTGCAGAACATGTAGACATACCTCAGTTACCCTTAATCTCACTAGTCTGGGCACCAGTAGCAGGGAAGCTAATGCATCATGGGATAAACTGCCAGAGTATGTACCCAGGCTCCCTGACATGCTTGTAATGGGGCAGCTAGCCTGTACTGCCATGGCTTCACAGCTATCGATACCCAAACTACCCAGACTAAAAGCCACTATTTTTTGAGAGATCAAAGGCATTAGACCCACCATTCTGGGTAAAATCCAAATTGGCTAACTATTAGCAAAGTAATCTTAATGAAATGCAAAGCTAGTGACACTTTACTACATGCACCAAAATGGGCTCATTTGAACAGAAATTTCAACACATTTTCCAAGCAAAAATAGACCCATTTTCCAATGAAAATGAGTTTTCAAGCACATTTGCATTTCTGAGTGAAAGAGGGCCCTATTTTTAAGTGAAGAAGGCTTTCACATTGAAAACATATTCAAATTAATGTTTGCATAAGTTCTTGAGTGTGGAGGGGAAAGCCATTTTTTCAAATAAAGCAAAATTGGGAAGCTAGAAAGGAATTGGGGAAAGAATGACAATTTTAAAAGTGGGGCAGATATGGTAGGAAATTTCATTAAACAAAGATTGTGAATTTCACGTAGTCTAGCAATTATATCCCCCGTATATCCTCCCGATATTCTTTTATAGCCTCCCGTTCATAGCATAGTTTGACGTCTATATTTGGAGGGGGTAAGGGGCAGTGGTGGGGGGGGGGTGAAACTTGGCAGGGGATCTGGAATGGTGGATGAAGCATGAAGGGACATATGAATCTTTAGGGCATTTGGCACGTAAATATCTTGCAATGCCAGCTACAACAATGCCATGCAAACGCCTGTTCTCACTTTCAGGACACATTGTAAACAAGAAGCGGGCAGCATTATCTCTTGCAAATGTAAACACAGTTGTTTGTCTTGGCAATTGGCTGAACAAGAAATAGGACTGAGTGGACTTGTAGGCTCTAAAGTTTTACATTGTTTTATTTTTGAGTGCAGTTATTTTTGTACATAATTCTACATTTGTAAGTTCAACTTTCATGATAAAGAGATTGCACTACAGTATTTGTATTAGGTAAATTGAAAAATACTATTTCTTTCGTTTTTTTACAGTGTAAATATTTGTAATAAAAATATAAAGTGAGCTCTGTACACTTTGTATTCTGCATTGTAACTGAAATCAATATATTTGAAAATATAGAAAACATCCAAAAATATTTAAATAAATGGTATTATATTATTGTTTAACAGCGTGATTAATCATGCAATTAATCTCAATTAATTTTTTAATCGCTTGACAGCCCGAGGTGGCACTAATTTGTATTGATTGGAAGGCCAGGTGTTAGAGAGGCCAGAGAAGAGGTTGCTGTAATCAAGGCACAAAACAAGGAGGGCTTTGATTAGCCAGAGAGGAACAAGGTTAAATTCATACAAAGGTTGAGTGGTGTGGAAAGGAGAGGAGAGAATCCAAGATAACCCCTAAGTTACACGCATGGGAGACAGGGAAGATGTTGGTGTTGTCAATATTGACAAAAAATGGAGCAGGGGAAGAGATGTACTAGGAAAGATTCCCAGAGAAGATTATGAGTCTGGACCACGTTAAGTCAGACTCCATAGTGGGATGTCTAGGAGCGGTCTTCAGAGAAATAGGCTGACACATAGGGCTTGGTTCGAGACAAGAGAACCGCAGCAGGAGAAGAAAAGCAGATTTGTGAGATGTGATAATTAGGGCTCTGAATGAGGCAGAGAAGAGACTTAAGCTAGGTTTCTTATATCCCACACGTGTTTCCTAACCATTGGGCTATTGGCTATTCTTGTGTGGGTGGATCTATCAACTCTATCCTGGACTCAAGAAACCAATATGTTTATGAGAAAAATGTTGGTTTTAACAAATGAACATTTTCCAAGAATTTTTTTTGGAAAAAATTCCTAACTATATTATTAGTCATAATAAATATGGTAGCTGAAGCTGTATGAGCAGATGAGATTACCCAAAGAAAGTGTAAATAGAGATATATTCTTATCCCCTTTCTACAAATGGTGATCTAACTTAAAACACTGTCTGCAATAATGCCATCTGGTGAGTCACAACCATGTCACAGAATGACCCACCCAACCAAGTTGTTGTTAATACTATGATTAGAATTCAGGACATTTTTATCTCCTAGCCCTGTGCTAACTACTTTAGACCAAGGCAATATTTTATGTATCAAATTCTAAAAGATTCATTAGAACTCACAGGGGGGAAAATGCTGGAACAAGCACATAACTGAGCATTTGATTTAAATACAGCAAACTGGTAGCAAAATTATGCACAGAAGGTTCACACGAAAAATTATATTCATGCTATCAGCATGGAAAGATGCAATGCACAGTTTAGAGCTTTACATGAAAGAGTGTATTGGGAAATTTATATAAAAGTTTAACAAACTGCCCATAAACCTTCATTCCAAAGTAAAAGATGATATTTAGCAGTAAGTAGTAAAGGCACATTCAATAAGTAGGGCTCTTTGTTTTAAGATTTGTTCCGAAATTTACTTTATGCCCAGTAAATTTGTCCTATAATCTTTGTAACTAGAGCAACCCATGGCTTCCTCTTCTGATGAAAAAAAAACAAAAACAATCCCTTAGAGCCATTTGCAGAACATTTGGCTTTGTTATTTTCATTCTCTTCAAAGCACAGGAAGATAGCATGAGTTCCAATAAGTGCTGCTGTTTTTTCAAGATCACTAGGGGATGCCACTGTTTTTTTCCATCGATTTTGGGTCTGTGTGGCCTAATGGGCCGTTTTGGGCTATTACAATGTTTCATGCTCAAGACTGGAATACAAGTAATTTTTGGGAATTGCCACAAGCATTGGTTTGCTAAGGAGCAAATTCTGATACCAGTTATGTCAGTGTACATCTTTACACCAGCCTAAGAGATCAAAGTTTGGCTTTAAGTGTGTAAAATATCATCACAACAAAATAAATCTTATTTAAAAGGTAATTGCCTTAACAGACACCAGGTTCTTAACACTAGTAAACCACACAGAAAAATAATAATGCTTAGCTCTTAAAAAACATTTTACGTGTAGCTCTCCAAGTGCATTGCTAACGTAAGTGGCATTTTATATATAGAGAAACTCAGGCACAGTCAGGTGAAGTGCCTGGCTTACAGTCTACAGCAGGTCCATGTCAGAGGCAGTGATAGTAAGTACCCAGCTCTCCTGATTCCCAAGCCAGTGCCCTACATGCTAGAACACTGTTCTCAATTGGGGGCCCTCAGCAGGTTTCAGGGGGTCTGCCCCAGGTGGTGGAGCTTGGGCTTGAGCCCTGAGTGGTAGGGTTCAGGGAGGGAGCACCACCTCCACCCCCGAATCACCTCAGCAGGCCACCCAGCCTGTCTGGGTTGGGGGAATCAAAAATTGCTGCACCACTGAAGAAAAGAGCTCCCTTCCCTCTCCCTGGATACTCTCAGAAATGATCAAGTCCGCTACCTCCAAAGAGACAGTACATATGCCAGTCTGTCAGCTTAGCCGAGAACCCACTTTCCTTTATGTTTATAAATGTGCTTGTCCTAGACAAAGGAATGTGGATTTGCCAGTCCACCAGTCCAGCTTTGTAAACCAGAGAGACAATGACATCTGAGGTAAACACCAGTTATCAGGAGGATGGGAAGTCAGCATGGCATCAGTTCTCTGGAGCACATGGAGCAGGGGAGAATACACTTCAGAAGAATACATTTCTATAGGGCTGTAGGAAAGAAAGGAAGAAAACCCTTAGGTATGTTTCAGAGTAACAGCCCTGTTAGTCTGTATTCGCAAAAAGAAAAGGAGTACTTGTGGCACCTTAGAGACTAACCAATTTATTTGAGCATAAGCTTTCGTGAGCTACATCTCACTTCATTGGATGCATACTGTGGAAACTGCAGAAGACATTATATACACAGAGACCATGAAAAAATACCTCCTCCCACCCCACTCTCCTGCTGGTAATAGCTTATCTAAAGTGATCACTCTCCTTACAATGTGTATGATAATCAAGGTGGGCTATTTCCAGCACAAATCCAAATTTAACCAGAATGTCTGGGGCGGGGGGGGGGGGGAATAGGCTACCTTGCATAATGACTTAGCCACTCCCAGTCTCTATTTAAGCCAAAATTAATAGTATCCAATTTGCAAATGAATTCCAATTCAGAAGTTTCTCGCTGGAGTCTGGATTTGAAGTTTTTTTGTTTTAAGATAGTGACCTTCATGTCTGTAATTGCGTGACCAGAGAGATTGAAGTGTTCTCCGACTGGTTTATGAATGTTATAATTCTCGACATCTGATTTGTGTCTGTCTATTCTTTTACGTAGAGAGACTGTCCAGTTTGACCAATGTACATGGCAGAGGGGCATTGCTGGCACATGATGGCATATATCACATTGGTGGATGTGCAGGTGAACAAGCCTCTGACAGTGTGGCTGATGTTATTAGGCCCTGTGATGGTGTCCCCTGAATAGATATGTGGGCACAGTTAGCAACGGGCTTTGTTGCAAGGATAGGTTCCTGGGTTAGTGGTTCTGTTGTGTGGTATGTGGTTGTTGGTGAGTATTTGCTTCAGGGTGGGGGGCTGTCTGTAGGCAAGGACTGGCCTGTCTCCCAAGATTTGTGAGAGTGTTGGGTCATCCTTCAGGATAGGCTGTAGATCCTTAAATAATGCGTTGGAGGGGTTTTAGTTGGGGGCTGAAGGTGACGGCTAGTGGCGTTCTGTTATTTTCTTTGTTAGGCCTGTCCTGTAGTAGGTGACTTCTGGGAACTCTTCTGGCTCTATCAATCTGTTTCTTCACTTCCTCAGGTGGGTATTGTAGTTGTAAGAAAGCTTGATAGAGATCTTGTAGGTGTTTGTCTCTGTCTGAGGGGTTGGAGCAAATGTGGTTGTATCACAGAGATTGGCTGTAGACGATGGATCGTGTGGTGTGGTCAGGGTGAAAGCTGGAGGCATGTAGGTAGGAATAGTGGTCAGTAGGTTTCCGGTATAGGGTGGTGTTTATGTGACCATTGTTTATTAGCACTGTAGTGTCCAGGAAGTGGAGCTTTTGTGTGGACTGGACCAGGCTGAGGTTGATAGTGGGACGGAAATTGTTGAAATCATGGTGGAATTCCTCAAGGACTTCTTTTCCATGGGTCCAGATGATGATGTCATCAATATAGCACAAGTAGAGTAGGGGCTTTAGGGGACGAGAGCTGAGGAAGCGTTGTTCTAAATCAGCCATAAAAATGTTGGCATACTGTGGGGCCATGCGGGTACGCATAGCAGTGCCGCTGATCTGAAGGTATACATTGTCCCCAAATGTAAAATAGTTATGGGTAAGGACAAAGTCACAAAGTTCAGCCACCAGGTTAGCCGTGACATTATCGGGGATAGTGTTCTTGACGGCTTGTAGTCCATCTTTGTGTGGAATATTGGTGTAGAGGGCTTCTACATCCATAGTGGCCAGGATGGTGTTATCAGGAAGATCACCGATGGATTGTAATTTTCTCAGGAAGTCAGTAGTGTCTCGAAGGTAGCTGGGAGTGCTGGTAGCGTAGGGCCTGAGGAGGGAGTCTACATAGCCAGAGCATCCTGCTGTCAGGATGCCAATGCCTGAGATGATGGGGCACCCAGGATTTCCAGGTTTATGGATCTTAGGTAGTAGATAGAATATCCCAGGTCGGGGTTCCAGGGGTGTGTCTGTGCGGATTTGATCTTGTGCTTTTCCAGGAAGTTTCTTGAGCAAATGTTGTAGTTGATTATCATGCCCTTAGGTATGGCTCACTTAGGGGACAAAGAACAGCACTTTCTGACTCTGAAGAGCAGAGGGGATCAGGATGCTGATAACTTAATGTAAGTGAGAAAGCTACTTAGGCAAAGATTATAGCTTGCCAAAGTTAAGTGTTAAGTGTGTTATTTTTGTTTTGTTTGTAACCAGACCGGTCACTTTTTC
This sequence comes from Lepidochelys olivacea, assembly GCF_965140295.1. NCBI lineage: Eukaryota > Metazoa > Chordata > Testudines > Cheloniidae > Lepidochelys > Lepidochelys olivacea. Next base: position 20,689,815 of record NC_140413.1, read on the forward strand.
TCTTGCTTAGTATCACTCAAATCTCTGTTCTTTATTAATAAACTTAGGCTTAGTTTTACTACAGACCCTCTCTGTGCTACAATATTAAAGTAAAATGTGGGTCCTTGCTAAACTAGTAGGCTGATCTGTACACAGACCCTCTGACGCAGTAGACTCAATAATTTCTGTGAGTAACCAGAGAGAGTCCTCTGGAGAACTCAGGAACTGGGGTCACTTGCAAGGCAAGGTTTAGACAAGCAGAGTCTGAAGGAGTTTGCTGTTGAGGCAGACAGACTGGTATAACAGGGAACCCACAGAGCTCCAACAGAGCACTCCTGTCCAGACAGAGGGGCAACATAGTGTTTTTTTGGTTCTGGGCCCCCTGAGATAAGAGTCACATGCATATCTATATTTCCCCAAAATTTCCCTCATTCTTTTTGCACTAGTGTTTTAGCTCCAATCCTAGCCCTGTTTTACATAGGAATAAGGGGCACTTAACCTGGCTGTCTGCACATACAACTACTGGATTTGTGCATAGGTATTGGGCATTTCTGCCTGGACGATACACGTGTGTATATCACGTGTGCAATTGCATGTACTGAATATTGAAGTTTCAATTCTTCCCCCTCCCCCCCGCTGCTTTTTTATTATTATTAAGTTCAACCAAATATAATGCCAGGGTTTAAGTTAGAGGGGTGAAAATATTTGCAAATTTCTACACAAACCCAAAGTAGAATTGGAGAGGTTCACTAATTATGTTGCATAAACACTTTCTGTGGAACAGCATGCATGCTCTCTTTTTATCACCTCAGAAACACTGCTGGAGATTCTCCTTTTTGCCTCTGTAAGATCTAGATCATCTGTTTCACAATTTTTTGTTAATTCTTTGATTCTATAAGTTCATTGCAATAGCTCTATAGACATTTAAGGGGGCTGGGGGGAAGAGAAATTATAGCCTCTCCCAATCCATCCCACTCTCAGCGAAATAAATTATCCCTGCCGTATGTATACTAATGCTTTGCTCAGCCACTTTTCACTGTCCCAGAATATCTACAGACCTTCTTTGTAAATGTTGTTTCATTTAACAATTATTCAAACTGCAACTACTCATATGGTTTCCATATGGTAACGGGTTTCTAAAAGAAAGTTCAAGCACATCCAACCCTTTGTTCTGGCATGTCATTTTAGTGATGCCTTTCTATCTGCTTTGCAGTTGTGCCCTATTGTGAAGGGAGCTGGACAAATAGAGGTAAGCATATACCCTGCCCAAAGAGCATGTGAACTGATTTCACATTAAAAATAACACACATTTTATCTGTGAGAGTAATTAACCATTGGACTAATTTGCCGAGGACTGTGGTAGAGAAATGAAGATTGGATGTTTTTTCTAACAGATATGGTCTAGGAACTATTTTTTGAAGTTCTATGCATTGCCACTAGAACTGGAGTGGGAGTAGAAGGGTCCAGGGCCCCCCTCTTTTTAACAAAAGAATCATATGCACTGTGGGAAAAAACATGATGGTATTGCTAAAGACCAAGCCACACTAGGACATTGGATTGGATACATTCCTAGATAATCGTGTAATCATGTGATCAAAATTGCATTAAGTATACATTTTTTGCTAAATAGATATTGTAAGGCTTCTATCTGCCACAGCCTGTTGACGGTGTTTGTTAGGTTTTCTAACAATACAGATATATACTTTGATTTTATTTTTATAAAACATTACAAAAATCATTGTATATGGTAGCTCTAATACGGGGACACATTTGCCTCCCTTCAGAGTTGTTTGTAAATTTCCTTGGAAATAATAACAATTTACGGTTACAATTGTTAAAATATGCAAGCAAGGATGATTTGACTGTAATGTTACAGTTTAATAAATAATACTACTAATAGTGGAGTATATGCAGTAAAATGATAAATGCAAGTGAAGTACGATACATGAAGTGGAAAAATAAAATGCAGTCCCAATGTTTAGAATTAAATTTGTCTTATTTTTTTTCTTTTGTAGTACTATAATTATACCTTAACTATTACAGTGTGGCTACATTTGTATTCTGGTTGTTTCTGTTACTATTTATCCTGCAGAGTACAACTTCTACAAAGATTCAAGCGCCCTTGGTCCTATGGCCTGTGCTGTACAGGAGGTGGTGAGGCTAGATGATCACAGTGACATTCAGTAGCAGTATCTAATTTTTCTTTATCTTGGTTTGCCGAAATATTTAAAATTATAATAAGCAAAAAGCTTTTCTGGGAGCTATTTTTCTATATTGTCCCGTTTCTCTCTATTGAACTCGCAGGAGAATGAGATGCATTCATCACTCCAGAGCTATACTCAAGTTAATAATTATCCAGTCATAGAATATCAGAGTTGGAAGGGACCTCAGGAGATCATCTTGTCCAACCCCCTGGTCAAAAGCAGCACCAATCCTCAATTTTTGTCCCAGATCCCTAAATGGCCCCCTCAAGGATTGAACTCACAACCCTGGGTTTAGCAGGCCAATGCTCAAACCACTGAGCTATCCCTCCCCCCAGTCTAGCAAGGCATTTAAAAATGTGTAATTTTGCTTATCTGAACAACTCCCACTTCACAAATCATTGGATCAGGCCCCATGAATTCTGTCTAAGTAGGGACCTGAACCCTAGTCTCAGCCTAGCAGTCTAACTTGTAGTCCATCTTTCCCCTCACTGGTGGCTCTTACAGCTTCTACAGCCCCAGCTCAGACTTCCTCACCATCACACACTTTACTGGGGTTTAATCACAGGGTACGCGGGATTTTTTTTATTTTATTTTTTTAGTGAAAGACTTGTTAAACAACTGGCAGATCCATCACCGCTTTCTAACTCTTGCTATATTTCAGTGAAATAGATTCCTATTTGCTGATAAATTAATACGTAAATAAATACAAAGAATATCTCAGACAATACTTTATTCGAAATCATCATGGGTATCTGGGAATGGAATTTGAGGAATAAGAATTTTATGAAACGTTAAACCATCTAGTCAGCAATGGGCAAGAACCGATTTCATAAATTTAGTCTTTCAGATCAAAGATGTGGTAACTGCATTTTTTTTTAAAAAAAAGAAAAAGACACTTTGTTTTCTCCTGTAATCCCATCTTCCTCCCAGTTGGATGAGAAAGATATAACAACTCACAACTGACAATGAGGCTAAGACAGAGGTTGTGTTCTTGACTGATACAATACTGTCAACCCAAGCATCCAAAAGCCATGAGCCATAGATATGAGAGTAACTTAAAAAAATCATGAAATTTTACAAATAAATAGTCATGGAGAAAGGCTCAGAAACCAGAACAATAATATACCCTTTTGGATGTACTCATGAGACATTTTCAAGCTCTCTTTGCATTCATGAAATCTGGATGCTTACATAAAAAAAAAAAAAAAATGTAAAGCTGACATTCTCATGCAATCATGAGATTCCAGAATCTAGTGCTTTAGCCTAAAACAGACTTATGACATAACCGCAAGAAATGACAATACTATGATAAAACATGCTGCAGAGGGACTTGTAGAGTCAGTGACAATTCACAATAAATTCTTTTGTCCTTGTTTCTTGATAGATTCTTAAGAACATATGTTGGAGACCTCTGTTTGGATTCTTATTATTTATATTACAGTAGCAATTACAGGACCCAGCTGAGATTGAGGTCCCCTGTACCAGACACTGTACAAACACATAAGCCGAGATTGCAAACTCGGCAATGCAGTGACTATCTAAATAGATACAAAAAGGGGGAAGGAAGGGAAGATTATTTTTCTTATTTCACAGAAGCGGAACAAAGACAAAGAAAAATTAAATGATTCATATGAAGGAAATCTATGTCAGAGCCAGAACTGAACCCAAATCTTCTGAGTTCCATTGCAAGGCCCTATGTAGGAGATCATCCTCCATCTCAGTCCTTATTCCAACTTTTTGGAAGCTTATCCATACTCTAATTTTCAAACTTCTTGGTTTGTCCACCATGAGCCTGAAATACCAGGAAACATCTCCCTAATTTTTCAACTCACAAGGAAACCCATAATAGCTTTCCTTATAGATGAAATTTATCATGCAATTTCCACTATGGTTGATGGTATTTTATCTAAGGAAATCTCTTAAGGATTTCCTTTAGTTTTGTTTTACATCTTCTCTTTAACAGTGCATTACTGGTATATCTTAAAGTCCACTTTCCATCTAAATCAAAAGCACTTAAATTGCTGTTGTAATTTTTGTAATGCTTGGAGTTTGAAATTCAACTCAGTGGGCTTGATCAACTGAAGCCAACAGAGCGATACAAGATATGAATTTGGCCCTGTGCCTATATGCAATGGAAAATATACATTAGGATAGTAAAAAATTGATGGAATTATGGGTTTATAAGGGGGAAAATGTGAAATTAAACAGCAATCAAAATCCATAGGTTTTGAAAATTAGCTGAATAAACTGCATACATATATAGCACTGCCTAAGAAAGCACTTAAAAAGAATTAGTGCTGAAGTCGGATTACATTATCCCTGAGAATGCAGAGGTAATGCAACTACATCCTTGCACACAATATGCTATTTATGTATCTGATTCAACTTGTCTAGACCATGCAGTAGACTCTAGAGACTAAGCCGCAGTCATTCTTTCATTGAATGCAGTTAATGTACATTTATTACAATAAAGGGCATTGGGATAGAATTTTATGATTACACTCAGTGGTGCATTTTGGAGCAGAACAACATATCTTAAAATTAAGATCACCAGGTATCAGTTACATCTTTTTTCTTCTTCTTCTTCTTCAGTTTCAGCTGCAAGCTCATTCGTTCAGTAGCTGATTAACTTGTAAGATTCATAGCAAATCCTAATTTCTACCATGGAGTTCTCAAATTCAACTCTTTTCGGTCTCAAATTATAATTTTTCAGACACACTATAATGCACTGGGCACCTTATAAACAAGGGAAACCAAAGCTATCTTGATGCGATATGATGGGAGAGGGTCATAAACAAAGATGGACAAATAACCATGAGATCAGTTATTCAGTAAGGCCCTGGTCATACAAGCACTTATGCACATGCTTAACTTAAAGTATGTGAGTAGTCCCAGTGGAGTCAATTGGATTACTTTCATGCTTAAGTTTAAGCATGGGCATAGGTGTTTGCAAGATCTAATCAAAGGGACTAGTCACATAATTAAAGTTAAGTGCATGCCCAAGTGTTTGGATGATCAGGGCCTTATGGTTCGCTTCCCTTTCTCAACCTTTCCTTCTTATAGACTTGCCGTATAAGTAAGTTTTGAGGAGGGATTTGAATGTAGCAAGGAAGTGGCTTGGACAATAGACTCAGTGGGGTGTTCCAAGCACAAAGAGTTGCATGGAAGAAGGTACAGATATACCTGTGAGAGATTGTGATGAAGCAGCGATTCCTGATGGCACAGAGATGTTGTATGGTAGGAGAACTAAGACTTCAAAATGTAAGTTTTGAATCTCTAGTGGGGAAAATGAGTTAAACTAAATAGTAACAAACATGCTCACTGGATAAGGGGCAAACAGGTGACAGGATTTCACTGGTAGTCTCTGGTAGTTTACATGAGGGAGTAGTTTTCACTGTAAACTAACCTTTACCATGTCAGGATCTCAGTGTCAGTTTCATCAGTGGGTCTTGCTACCACTACTATTTTCCTCAGCAGCAGTAGCACTAGCCACTGCTGGGCTTTCCCTCTGAAGTGCCTGATGTCTCATTGCTTGACCGGTTACAGAAGAGTGAGTTATTAATAATAAAGCTAAAACAAGGTAAAATACATTGTCTGCAGAGTACAGGGTGGGCTAGTTGGCCAAAGCGATACTTGTCCATTTAGACTAGAGAAGGATCCAACCAGTAACACTGGGCCTGAAGCTCACTAAACTCTGGATTCACATGGTAATCTGAGTTTTGCAATTAGAGCCCATCTCTGATTTTAACCTGTTAATTCACATAATAAAGAGAGTCCTCCCAACTCCTTCTGTCTCTCTCTTCTCTGCAGCACCCACCACTCTTGCCATGTAGAGTACTCCTTCTCAGGATCCCAGACAAAGAGGCTCAAACTATTCAAGCCCTTCTGCTAAACCAACCATTATGAACTCAATTCTGCCCATCAGTTACACAAATACAATTCCCACTGAAATTTCTGTGAGAGATAAGATTAAGAATTGGGTCCTATTAATTCTTCTTATTATTATTGTTGTAACATCAAGGACGCAATCAATATTATGGCCTTTTCTGCACTAGGCATCACACATAGTAAAAGACAATCGCTGCCTCCAAGCAGCTTAAAATATAAATAAATAAGACCAGCAAAGGAAATATCATCCCCATTTTACATCTGGAGCACTGAAACAGAGAGAAACTAAGTGACTTACTCAAGCTCATACAGACAAGACCATTCTTCTCCTCTGATTCATGCACAACCAGGATCTGTAGTTTATTTTGAAGTTCACAGGCCAACAGAGACATCATTCTCCAAAGTTTTAAAGAGCAGGGGGGTAAAAAGCTTAAAAAAAGGAAAACAAGCAAATTTTTGTTCTGTGGGTTGTATGTAGGCCACAATTTTTTTATAAAAACAATAAGGAGTCTGGTGGCACCTTAAAGACTAACAGATTTATTTGGGCATAAGCTTTTGTGGGTAAAAACTCCATTTCTTCAGATGCATGGAGTGAAGATTACAGATGCAGGCATTATTATACTGACACATGAAGAGAAGAGAGTTACCTAACAAGTGGAGAACCAGTGTTGACAGTGGGGGCCCAATACAATCAGGGTGGATGTAGTTCACTCCCAATAATTGATGAGGTGTCAATTCCCAGACAGGACCAGGTTTTTTATAATAATTGAGAGGAGAGGAAATATAAACATGTTTGTGCGTCCTTTTCCTGGAATTCAGGAGATCTGATTTCTGTTGCTCATTCTGGCACTGGTTCCCTGAGCAGGTCTATTAATATTTCAGTGTATCTGTAAATGGTGACACTTATTTTTCCATATCTTACAGGATCCCTAGTGTTCGTAAAGCCCTTTGAGATCCTTGAATGGAAGGTGCTATATAAATGGACAATATTCTATTGTACTAAATCTATTACTATTTTATCTTCCTAAATGATGCTACTATGCAGAATACTGTAATATACATTAAAGTGCCATACATTATCCCATACAAAAATACTATCATATAAAAGTATAGAAAAGGAAAGGTATAACCAAACCAAGTGGCATCACAGAAGATGAAAAATACTTACCTACCCCACCATCATTCAGATTGATAATTCTCAGAGATCTTCAAAGAGACCCTCTCTGCAGCCTATTGAATTCAAGAGACCATTGTTTGTCTATTTAAAAATCCTTTGGCTTCATCATAATCAACACAATATATTTGCAATCATAAAAATAGTCCAAAGCTTTACTATATGAAGTATATCAGCTTATTCTCCAATTTTAGACAATTCTATTTTATGGATATCACAATTCCAACAAGGAATTGCCCAAGAGCAATGGAGTTGCCCAAGAGCAGCTGGCTGGAAAATAGCTTAGCACTATCCTGAAGAAAAGACTAAATGATGACAAAACATGGCCCTTAGTACATCTTTTTATTTTGTGGTGAATTATTTGATAAGTGACATGATTCACCAAGGAAGCACTCAGACACTAAGGTGATGGGGGCTATATAAGTAAGTAAGTTCATAGAGAAATAAATAGCCTCCGATATACTCCAGAACATGAAACATTTTTTTCATCATGTTAAAGTAGATCTTTTCCTTATGCATAGCCTCAAGAAGTGAGTAAACATGACAGATAGGGCCTGATCTCTCACTCTCCACTGAAATCCCCAGACTTGCAAATTTCCTTCTCTAGTGTTATTCTGCAAAATGTTGAATTAGCATTGCAAAGGATATACTGTCTTTGATAATAAACAGCTTTCAGATTCTCCATCTCTGTGTTCATTGCTTCAGATCCTTATTTATAGATTGTCAAGTCTCCTGGCAAGTAAAGGCTTCAACTTTTACAAGTCTAGGAGACAAAGAATCCAGCTGGTCTTCTACACTTCTAATATCATGAATGAAATAAAATTATAGCTCTCCCAAGGGAAATCACTCCTTGCCAGAACGGGGTTCTTTAAATGAGGAAGTGGGGATTGGTGAACAGTAGATGAGACAGAACTCCCAGATATATTTCCCCCATATGCCAGCTCCTGTTTTAAAAGTTAAGCTACACCTACACTACAGCACTTTCAGAGGTATAGCTGCACTACTGTAGCACTTATGGTGGAAAGGCTCTCGGCCAATGGGAGAGAACTCTCCCATCAGTTTAATAACTCCTGCCTCCATGAAGCTCTCCTGCTGACATAGTGCTGTCTACACCGGCACTTAGGTCAGTATAACATACGTCGCTCGGGATGCAGATTATTTACATCCCTAAGTGACGTAGGTTATGCCAAAGTAACCTCTAGCGTAGAAAAGGTCTTAGTCTGTTATTTTGCAGAAGTTGCTGTTTCTTAGGGCCCATGAGTAAAAAAACAAAAAAAAAAATATAAAACAATTACTTGGGGGGGAGGGGAAATAGTCTAGAAAAGCACTGAACTAAAGAGCACATGGGCCTGAGCCAAACCACATCAAAGTCAATGGAAGGACTCCTGTTGGCTTTAACAAGACTGGGATCAGGCCCCGACAGCATAAATTACTTGCAAGGGTTTGAAGTCAACCATTCACAGAACACACAGCCAACATGCAATAATTCAGAATACTAGCACCCAATCCTTCAACCAAACTGTCCAGGACATTTAAATTTTTTAAATGCAAGCTAAAGGCACAGCAGGAAGACAACTCAAAGCAGCAACAGCTTCAAAAGGTGAGTCAGAGAACTTAAATTTATAATGCTACTAGACACTAAAAACCATGGACTTAACAGGGACACTGGTTTCATGGCTCATTACAACAATTCATAACAGACACCTGCCTGCTAACCCTTAGTGGCTCGCTTCAAACCCCTTTTCCTCAACAATCTAACCCTTATTGCACAGTCAATTTCAAGGGGCCTCCTACAATGTGTTAGACTGTTAAGCACACAAGGTATCCCAGTGTTTCTCAACCTTTTTGATACCAGGGACCAGCTTGCTGCCTTCCTAAACTGTGTCAGGGAAATCTCAGGGACTGGCAAGGAGGCTGCCATGGATTGGCACTGGTCCATGGACCAGTTATTGAGAAACACTGGTATCCCAAATTTGTTTGCAGTATTGTTGTAGCCCCGTTGGCCCCAGTACATGAGAGAGAGACAAGGTGTGTGAGGTAATATCTTTTATTGGACCAACTTGTCTGCCCCAACTTGTACTTAGCTCAGACATTCAGATTTCCTTTCCTTCCCCACATGTAACGATGAGCTCTAGGTAGATCAAAAGCTTGGTACTTTCATTCAACAGAAGTCGGTCCTATAAAAGGTATTATCACACCTTGTCTCTCATATCCTGGGATCAACACAGCGACAACACCACCACAAACAACTGTCAGCCTTGTCGATCAAGGAAAGCTGATCCAGCCCATGAAAATGTGTCATCGCAAGCAGGATTTATGCTCTGACCTTCAGCTATCTCCTCTGCTGTGACAAACAAGTTTCATTTGCCACTCAGAGAAATCAGTTTATTTCCAGCAAAAGAAAAAAAATAGCTTCTTGCTTCCTAGGGGAAAAAAAAATATTTTGTGCCCAGCTGGAGGAAATGCCATAATTTGCTGGTTTCACGTTACAGGAATACTTTCTGTTCAGTTCCAGACAGAACTTCCTTTGACACAGGTAAAACCTGCTCTTGTCATTAAAGTTTAAACTGGAATTCTATCCTTAGGTTACGCATCATCTACTATGTGCTGATTCTTCATAACAAGAATTAAAGAAGTAAAACTGGTAAAAAAGTAACAAAAAATAAGGGTTTTTTTTTTAAAAAAATAAAACCACTATTTGCTTTGCTAGATTTTGTAGTGTCATGTTATTTGTTATTCATGAGTATTCAGATAAGAGCGAGGTATCTGGGAAATGTCACCCAAAACTGTGAATTTTATGGTAAATTAATAGTTGTCTCAAAACTTCTATTGAAAATCATTATTTGCTATCCTCTATTCATTATTCTTTTGTATACGAAGCATCAGAGTAATTTTTTCCAAAAGCACCTAGAGATTCAGGAGCCAGAGTCCCATTTGTAGAAGTGACTTAAGCACTTAAAAACCTAGGTCCTATAGACATTCAGTGAAACTTTTGGCTCTCAGATGCCAACTTCCCTTCTGAAAATGGAACTTAGGAGCTTTTGAAAATTTTACTCTTGCTCACTGGCAATTGTAAACCATGGTACACACTATGGACAATGATGTGTTTTCAAAGGACTTCAGTAGTTTTCTCATCCTCTCCATATTTCCCTTTAGTGTCTCCTTGTTATTGACTTCGCTCTCACTCACAGAATTGTCCTATGGCAACAGATGGTTGTTTGTGTTAATGTCAGTGCTTGTTAACGTTAATAAGGGTGAGCGTCTCTATGTTCCCCATGGAAAAGCAAGTTTATTTGCCATTCTCTGCAAATCACTCAGGAGCAGGGATTGATGGGTAAGGAGCTTAAACGAACCACAGCATGTTATGATAGCACTAGCCACAAATCCTTCCTCATCCATCATTTGAGTAGTAGCTGTGTGAACACATGATAAAACAAAGGTGTCAAAATTAACTTCTTATCACCTGTGTCCACCAACCTCTGTAGATCCCTGGTCTAAGTGGCACCACATCAGTCCAAACCCCTCAATTATTGCCCAAAGGAGACTTAACTTCATTACCTGCTCATCCAGTCCAATGTTGATACTAAGATAATGGATGTCATGGAAACACCTCAGACAGGCAGAGGTGTGACCTTGCCTGTCAGAGATCGGTGTTTACAATCTCCACCGGTTTTGGGTTTGATATGTATCTTATGTTGCATCTTGTACTTTCACTGGCTGACAAACTATATTCCCTAACAAACTTATTGCTCAACTCTGAATACAGCCCAGTGCTATTGTATCTTAGATGTGTCAGGAGGGGGAAGTATTTGAACATGCCATATTGCAAGCAACACTTTCCTTGTCAAAGACAATGCTCATACCAAAGGATCTCTCATCATTTTTGGCCTGAAGCCCAGGGGCTCACCATAGTCTCCAGAGTCACATAATTGAAATTCTATTACAATTTCCATGACCATCAAAAGCTTCCAAAATACAGAACATACACTTAGTGATCTTTCATTGTTACTGAACCCCAAAAACCTATCATGCTTGTATCTCATGCACTATATTTAAGGAAAGGGAAATGCAATTCAGTAAATTATCCACTTCAATTTTTTCTACTTTCAGTCATTTCTGAAGGGAAAAGAGGGATCTCTTTTCTTCTGTTTGTTTTAAATCCATTACTTAGATGCCAACCATATACTTAGCCTTATCTTGGGCTTTGCTGTAAAAATCTGCAAGAAGGTTCCTCTGGTAGGAGTTATAATGAGCATAGCTGTCACAAATAAAAGTAATCTCTGACTCCTAAGACAAACCCTGTTTATTGTGCAGCTGGTGACAAGCAGCAAGAGAGCCAATTCCTGAAAACTGAGACTTTGGTTTCTAACATTAGTGAACCTAACATTTTAGTTTTGCTTTTAACAGTTATCTAATCAGAACACTCCCAAAAAAAAAAAAAAAAAAAAAAAAAAAAGGATCATCATTAAGCCAGGAAACAGACTGGAATGTGTAGACAGTTGAAAGCTAACTAAGGCAAGCTGGAGCATATCATTCTGGCATTTACATGACTTATAAGAATATTAATGCTGAGGAATATTTTCAACACTCCACAATTACCAGTAATTGTTTTATCTTTGAATTAATACCAGCAAGTGCTGAAGACATCAGGGTTGTAGCAATCTGAAATTTGTACACACACACACACACACACAGGCTAATCTATGATCCTCAACCCACAATATGTTTAGGCCAAGATGCGCAGGTGTGGGTGGCTAACATTAGGCACCTATGACCATATTCAGGTACTTCAACAAGCTTCAGTCTGATTTTCAGAGATCCTGAACATGTAAAATTCATATTAAAACCATCTAGGACCAGGCTACTTGATTCAGGTGTCTGGACATAGATTTATGAGTCTAACTTTAGGTACCCAAATTTGAAAATTTAAGTTTTCCTGCAGAAGGTTGGTCATTGTGTTCTATATGGGGCACAATCCAGGTAGGTGCTGAGCAGTTTCTGTTCTGTGCTTAGTATTCTCAAGTTACATTGACTTTAATGAGAACTGTAGATGCCCAGGACCTTGCAGGATCAGGCCCATGATCAGCATTCCCGCTAAATTTCAACATTATTTAAAACAAAAAAACCCTTGTCACTTGCCAGGACCATAAGAAAAGTCACTACAAACCTTCCCCTGTCCCTTTGGCCCTAGAAATTAAGGGCAAGCTTTACTCACCTGAATAATCGTTTACTAATAGCAGCCATCTTAATGAAGTCAAACTCTGTTGCACTAGGGGGAGGGAAAATGGGGCCCAGCCAGGGCCATGCCTTTCTTTCTCTGAGCAACTCCTGGACCCAGAACTGTATGGGGGAAATCCATAAGGGCCCAGGTCTTATCTCCCTTCTACCCCACCATGAGAGCTTCGGGGAAAGCTACAAAGAGGATCCAGCCAGTAGGGGCAGAAGCAGCCAAGCAGAGACCTTTGGTCCTTCAGAGAACTTTCTACAGTTTTGACTTGACTTTCTCTGCCCTTTGCTAATTGGCTGTGTGTCCCTCACCTCTCTGTTCTCTTTACCAGATCCCCTCCCAACTAAACCCACAAGGAAAAATAAAATAAAAACTTACATGATATTTGCTGCCATCACATTGTTCACTCAGCTGGTATTATACCTTTCCCCCCCAACCAATGAGTATCTTGTCTATTTACATTGAAAGATCTTTTGGACAGGGACTGTCCTTTGTGTGTGTTCATACAGCACCTAGTACAATGGGATCCTGGTCCATGACTAATGCTCCTAAGTGCGACACTACTATCAGTATTCAGAGTAGCAGCCGTGTTAGTCTGTATTCGCAAAAAGAAAAGAAGTACTTGTGGCACCTTAGAGACGAACAAATAGCTTTCGCGAGTTACAGCTCACTTCATTGGATCCATTCCGATGAAGTGAGCTGTAGCTCACGAAAGCTTATCCTCAAATAAATTGGTTAGTCTCTAAGGTGCCACAAGTACTCCTTTTCTTTTTGCGACTACTATCAGTAATAATTTTCTTCATTGTGTTATTCCCATCACATGGGGTCCACTCTACAAGGCCTTTCCTTCCAAAGTGCTCTGTGACAATGCCATATCCTCTGTCACACTACATGCCAACATGTCTTCCTTTATGACCTACCACCACCACTTCCTGTGTTGGCCTCTCTGTCTTTTTCCTTCTACCTTGATCCGTTGGACTCTCTTACCCACACAGTTGCCAGGCCTGCACTTTAAATGACAAAATCATCTGAGCCTGCACTCCCTCTTTTTTTGGCATATGGGTGTTACTTTGAGCATGTCTCTAATACACACTTTCCTCATGTGGTCTTTCTTGCTTACACCACTCATCTATTTCAACATTCACATTTCTGTGGAACAGATCATTTGTTCATGGTTCTTCTTTGTTCCCCAACACTCAGTACTACACATTAAAAGTGGCTGGACCACTGTTTATTAGACTCTTTTTTTTAACTTTATTTGTATCTTCCTGTCATACTACACTATTTATCCCTCTTCCTTTACGCTAGGTATACATTTCTTCAAACTCTGGAACCCAGATACTTAAAATTTTGCATTTTCAGTATTGTGTCCCCATCTAGTTTCAAAGATCATTCTTCAATGGCCACATTAGTGAAATCTCATACCATATACTCTGCTTTTCCTCTGTTTATTTTAAGCCTGTCTCTCTAACACTTCTCTCCACTTATCAAGATCCTCTTCTAGACTATCGTTTTCCTTATTGCATAGGATCATATGGTCCGCAAACAACATTAATCATGGTGCCTCCTTCTGTCTGTTCCTCATGAGGGTATCCAGGATGAAGATAGACAGGAAAGGGCTCAGTGTTGACCCCGATACACCCCCGCCTTTACTAATAGTTTGTCTGTTTCACCAGATGTCCTGACTATTGACACCGCACCTACAATGATGACTATGATTATCATCATGCTGGTATACTGAAAGCTGTGTAAAAATTAAAAGCTATCACTTTAAATTGTAGGGGGTTTCCTGGTCCTGCTTGCAGGTTAAGGGGCTCTGAAGGAACTCATGTGAAATGGGTCCTCAACAGGCAGTCTGTAAGAAGCTAGTTGGGAATACGGCAGGTTGAGTTTTGCCTTGGGTAGCAGACTGATAGGTTTCCCCTCTATATTTCGTAGTTGTGTGTTAGAGTTCTGTATTCTAAAATATAATATTGCTACATTGCAAACTTTCAGAAAGAGTATTTTGTGGGGGTTCTAGTTCTCTGTTTGTCTGCAATGAACAGCAGTAAATAAGTGCTACTCAACTTGAAGAAGGCTGGCACAATCAGGTCTTGAAATGGTTTCCTTGCCAACAACCATGGGAGACAAGATAATGGACTTTATGGACCAGGGGAGCAGATGTGGCATGACAAATTCTACGTGCCTCTAGGGGAAATGCTAGTAGAATGGAATTTTGAGATTTATATTTTCAAAATTTCAGCTTTCTGAGTTTTTAAATGGATCTTTGGTTTTAAGTGTGAATAAAAGGGAGAATGTTTCACAATGGAATTGAGATAAATCCTAAGCAAACAGGTAACTGAAAATTAAATATTCAAGCAATGACCACTCTTTTTATATTAATTGTTAGTATCATAACTATTAACAGCCTGAGGCTAGAAAGGTATATATCACTTTTAAACATTAACCACCTGTACCCCGGCCCATACAGTTGTGACTAAGTCTAAACAAAATACATTGTGTGTATGTGTATATATATACACACACAGTATATATTAAACAGGAAATATTTAAATATATGTCTGATTCCTCACTGGGAACACTGATGCAAGTGGACTAGAAAATTAAGCTTTTTATACTTGCTTCCCAGTGAAAGCTAGGTAAAATAGAATAATAAATTGTCAGTTCATTTTAGAACATAAAATTAATCTCAGAAAACAGAAAAGTCATGAACAATATTTCAGCTGTATTTCATGGTTCTCTGGTTATTATCACTTGCTAACATTAAGGTCACAAAAAGAACATTTCTCATTTGTTGCCTAGAGTTTCTGTGACTTTGTGACTATTGTCAAGTGTAACCTTTATAAGAACCACAGAGGGGGAAAAAAAAAAAAACTATTTTCAAGTGTAGTTTCTTTTGTTGCAATATGTGTAAATAATTAAAAATTAAAAGCCTCAGGCTGTTGAAAATGGAGCAGGTCAAAAACTGTGTGCGTGGTCCCTCTTGGGAAGAAAGCATAAGCCAGTGTGCCCCTGCAGCACCTCCTCCAGGAACTCCTATGCATCCTAGAACAAATTGTTTGAGCGTTCAAAAGCGATCACATTTCTCAGGAAATATATGATTGGGGGCGGTGTGGGGGAAGGAGACAGCAAAATAAGGTTAGGAACTTAGTCCTCTACATTTTCTTGCTTTTACTAAGTGGTTGCAGGGGGGGCCGAGGGGAGGGGGGGGAGTATTGTGTTCCTCTGTTCCCAGGTGGTAGCCTTTTCAAAAGTGAGTGGCTGTTCTCAGGCCAACATCTAGTGTTTAAGTGTCCACATCACAAAAAACACTATCACATTTATCAATAATCAGTCTATTTTTGGGGGGGGGGGCCGGAGGGGGGAGGAGTTTCAGCAAAGGCCAAGATCTGATTAAGCCTGTAAAAGCTATCCTCAGATCCCTATTGTCCAGAAGGATGTGAAGAGCCAGACAAGGGAAACCATCTGCAGTTCACAACAAGTTTTTTGGTCCAGTAAAATCCCCAGAGTAACACTACATGTTCTTGAGAACCATCTGTGATGCTGCAGGATTAGGCCAACTCTAGGCTTATGTATCAACTGAGAGTCTGTCAAGTTTAATGGTGGAACGTTATTAAAATTAATGTGTTAAAACTGCAGAAAATATGTAGTGTTTGGACTTTCCTAAATGCTAGTGAACAGATGACAAATACTCACGTGCTAATCTAAGACTATAACAGGTTTTAAAAGAGAACTGGATAAATTCATGGAGGTTAAGTCCATTAAAGGCTATTAGCCAGGATGGGCAAGGAATGGTGTCCCTAGCCTCAGTTTGTCAGAGGGTGGAGATGGATGGCAGGAGAGAGATCACTTGATCATTACCTGTTAGGTTCATTTCCTCTGGGGCACCTGGCATTGGCCACTGTCGGTAGACAGGATACTGGGCTGGATGGACCTTTGATCTGACCCAGTATGGCCATTCTTATGTATTTCTCATGTTAAGGGTAATGTCTTTATGTATGTCCATAGAATATCAGGGTTGGAAGGGACCTCAGGAGGTCATCTAGTCCAACCCCCTGCTCAAAGCAGGACCAATCCCCAATTAAATCATCCCAGCCAGGGCTTTGTCAAGCCTGACCTTAAAAAGTCTAAGGAAGAAGATTCTACCACCTCCCTAGGTAACACATTCCAGTGTTTCACCACCCTCCTAGTGAAAGTTTTTCCTAATATCCAACTTAAACCTCCCCCACTGCAACTTGAGACCATTACTCTTTGTCCTGTTGTCTTCTACCACTGAGAATAGTCTAGAACCATCCTCTTTGGAACCACCTCTCAGGTAGTTGAAAGCAGCTATCAAATCCCCCCTCATTCTTCTCTTCTGCAGACTAAACAATCCCAGTTCCCTCAGCCTCTCCTCATAACTCATGTGTTCCAGACCCCTAATCATTTTTGTTGCCCTTCGCTGGACTCTCTCCAATCTTTCCACATCCTTCTTGTAGTGTGGGGCCCAAAACTGGAAACAGTACTCCAGATGAGGCCTCACCAACGTCAAATAGAGGAGAACGATCACGTCCCTCGATCTGCTGGCTATGCCCCTACTTATACAGCCCAAAATCCCATTGGCCTTCTTGGCAACAAGGGCACACTGCTGACTCATATCCAGCTTCTCGTCCACTGTCACCCCTAGGTCCTTTTCCGCAGAACTGCTGCCTAGCCATTCGGTCCCTAGTCTGTAGCGGTGCATTGGATTCTTCCATCCTAAGTGCAGGACACTGCACTTATCCTTATTGAACCTCATCAGATTTCTTTTGGCCCAATCCTCCAATTTGTCTAGGTCCCTCTGTATCCTATCCCTACCTGCCACCGTATCTACCACTCCTCCTAGTTTAGTGTCATCCGCAAATTTGCGGAGAGTGCAATCCACACCATCCTCCAGATCATTTATGAAGATATTGAACAAAACCGGCCCCAGGACCAACCCTTGGGGCACTCCACTTGATACCGGCTGCCAACTAGACATGGAGCCATTGATCACTACCTGTTCAGCCCGACAATCTAGCCAACTTTCTACCCACCTTATAGTGCATTCATCCAGCCCATACTTCCTTAACTTGCTGACAAGAATACTGTGGGAGATCGTGTCAAAAGCTTTGCTAAAGTCAAGAAACAATACATCCACTGCTTTCCCTTCATCCACAGAACCAGTAATCTCA
Source organism: Lepidochelys olivacea (assembly GCF_965140295.1). Taxonomy (NCBI): domain Eukaryota; kingdom Metazoa; phylum Chordata; order Testudines; family Cheloniidae; genus Lepidochelys; species Lepidochelys olivacea. The sequence continues at coordinate 20,707,479 of NC_140413.1, forward strand.
TCATAGAAGGCGATTAGATTAGTCAGGCATGACCTTCCCTTGGTGAATCCATGCTGACTGTTCCTGATAACTTTCCTCTCATGTAAGTGCTTCAGGATTGATTCTTTGAGGACCTGCTCCGTGATTTTTCCGAGGACTGAAGTGAGGCTGACTGGCCTGTAGTTCCCAGGATCCTCCTTCTTCCCTTTTTTAAAGATGGGCACTACATTAGCCTTTTTCCAGTCGTCCGGGACTTCCCCTGATCGCCATGAGTTTTCAAAGATAATGGCCAATGGCTCTGCAATCACAGCCACCAACTCCTTTAGCACTCTCAGATGCAACGCATCCGGCCCCATAGACTTGTGCACGTCCAGCTTTTCTAAATAGTCCCTAACCTCTTCTTTCTCCACAGAGGGCTGGCCACCTATTCCCCATGCTGTGTTGCCCAGCGCAGCAGTCTGGGAGCTGACCTTGTTTGTGAAGACAGAGGCAAAAGCAGCATTGAATACATTAGCTTTTTCCACATCCTCTGTCACTAGGTTGCCTCCCTCATTCAGTAAGGGGCCCACACTTTCCTTGGCTTTTTTCTTGTTGCCAACATACCTGAAGAAACCCTTCTTGTTACTGTTAACATCTCTTGCTAGCTGCAGCTCCAGGTGCGATTTGGCCCTCCTGATTTCATTCCTACATGCCCGAGCAGTATTTTTATACTCTTCCCTGGTCATTTGTCCATTCTTTATGTTTAAGATCCACAAGGATTTCACTGTTAAGCCAAGCTGGTCGCCTGCCATATTTACTATTCTTTCTACACATCGGGATGGTTTGTCCCTGTAATCTCAATAAGGATTCTTTGAAATACAGCCAGCTCTCCTGGACTCCTTTCCCCCTCATGTTATTCCCCCAGGGGATCCTACCCATCAGTTCCCTGAGGGAGCTGAAGTCTGCTTTCCTGAAGTCCAGGGTCCATACTCTGCTGCTCTCCTTTCTTCCCTGTGTCAGGATCCTGAGAGTTACATAACTCTCACGTGGCTTGGACAGACCCCATAACAAGATCCATTAATCATTGCCAAGGTTCACCCACAGAAACAGCTAGGCTGACTATATTACAACCTAGGGAGGCCTAATGTGTGTCACTTGGTGTGACTAAACCATCCCCCGAGCGACGTGTTCCATCGACATAGTGCTGTGCATGAGTACTATGTCGGCGTGAAAGCTTCTTCCGTCGACATAGAGTGTCTTCACCAGACACGCCACAGCACAGCAGCTGCACTGCCACCAGCTGTGCCACTGCAGCACTGTAGGTGTGGACAGGGCCCTATACCCCTCAGGGGAGAGAGAAAGTGGTCAACTGATACCCATTAAGCAGCAACACGCCTAGAGGAAATTCCTGGATTCTCAGTACAATAGGTAAAAACCAGTACATGGACAAGGAAAATTCCCACTTATGGATGCATCCTACAGGTTGACGTCGTCGAAGAATTACCTTGCAGTATTATCGTAGCCATGTCGGACCAGGGATATTAGAGAGACAAGATGGGTGAGGTAATAACTTGTCTCTTTCACCAACAGCTATCAAGCTACACAGACCTGAGAAAGAGCTCGGTGCAGCTCAAAAGCTTGTCTCTCTCACCAACAGAAAATAAAAAATATTATCTCACTCACCTTGTCTCTAAAAAATTCTCAGACTCCTTCCCCTTAACTTTTTGCATCTGAGAGCCCTGGAGTATGAACAGTTGCATGGCAGGGTTTTCAGATCAAAGTGGTCTAGTGGAAGAAAACAGGATTTTTAGGATCCAGTGTATTTTGTTTTGTAGAAGGCAAGGTCAAAGGACCCCTAGCTGAGATAAGCCTCAGAAGTGGAACCTATAAGATTATTACTTTGAATAGAAGTTTTAAGATAACCTAAGTTTATTTCTTTGACTGTGTCTTCAATATTCTTAGCATTGTGCATATATCTCTTGCTTCATTTTCATTAATAAAGCCTAAATAAGTTTATTACATGATCAGATTGAGCATCATCTTATTGAATAAAGGAGGGTGATCTAAGGAGAAACTGACCTGTGGCGTGTCTGGTCCTTTGGAAACAAAGGAACTTGTATTTTCTGTGATATTATTGTGAAAGGGGCTCAATACTACAGGGGTCTGCTTACTTGGTGTCAAGTGGGACTGAGGTTTCCAAGGGAACGGTTTAAATTTTATATTAAGGCTGGCAAAAACCTAGGGAGTTAACAAGCAATGCAGTTAGCTGATGTGTCTAAGATAGAGTCACAAATAGGTTAGCTTCCCTGTTATTCAACAGCCTGCCCTGAAGTGAAACCCATGGACTTGAGATCCCAAAGGGATGACACCATCAACAGCCACCATATCTATTTTCATATATACAGAGCACGCATAACAAAAGGCAGAGAGGCATTAGGGCAATGCAGACTAGCGAAGCCATTAGGGCTATGTTTACATTACACACCAATGGCGGCAGCATGTAGGGTGTGTGTAGCTACACGCCACAGTGAAAAGCAGGCTGCATTCATGCTGTGATGGGTAGTTATTTGCGTCAGTCAAAGGCTCTGGCAATGGGGGTGGGGGAGGGAAGTGGCAGAGAAAGGTTTCAACAGCTCCCCCTTTCACTTGGGCAAGGAAATGCTTTGGCAGGGGGAAGATGTGGGGAAAGGCTGAGCTTTTCCCAGTTTCCTGCCCCTTGTTACAGCCTGCTCCACCCCCACTCTGCCTTCTGGAGGCTTTCCCCACAGCAGAGAAAGGCTCTGGCTACAGGGAGTTGGAGGAGACTTTCCCCACTGCCTCCTCCTTGCTGGACCCTTTCCCTGTTATCAGCTCTTTCACTGTGGCAGGGAAAGCTTCAGCACCAGGGAGGCAGTGGGACACTACATTGCTAGAGTTGGGGAGGCACTTCTCAGGCAACTAGAGAGCCACATAGGCTATGTACTTGGGTGCATCCTCACACCCGTTAGGTGTGTCTTTATGCTAATTTGCCTAAGCTATGCCTCATCATCTACTCTGCTATTTATATACATACTGGGGCGGGGAGCAGGGGGGCTACCTGACTCTGTATGCCCGTTATAAAAAAAGAAAAAAGCACATATAGTGTAGACACACTGCCCGTGCTACAAACAATTCTGGAGAAAGACAGTCTGCTGGGGGCTTTTAATTCAGCTCCTTTCATGACCCTTAGTATATTTTAATAAATAAAAATCCTATAGACACTAAACCAAGTTGAGTACCAGCAAATGAGTTATTCATGTTCTGTCTATTTTTAAGAGAAGCAAAAAATTCTTCAAATATTAGGGGACCACATTTCAGCTTCTGATGTTGGAACATCAGAGATAATAGGGTTATAAAGGAATGGCCAGCATGGGTTTGTCAAGAACAAATAATCCCAAACCAACCTAATTTCCTTCTTTGACTGGTCACTAGCCCAGTGGATGGCAGGAGTGAGGAGAGGCAAGGAAGAGATGAAGAGGTGATATATCTTGATTTTAGTAAGGCTTTTGACACAATCTCACATGGCATCATCATAAGCAAACTAGGGAAATTTGTTCTAGATGAAGCTACTATAAAATGGGTGCACCATTTTGGAAGACCATACTCTAAGAATACTTATCAACAGGGCTATCGATTAATCGCAGTTAACATATGATTAACTCAAAAAAATTGCAGTTTTAATTGCACTGTTACACCATAGAACACCAACTGAAATTACATATTTCTGGGGTGTTTTTTTTACATTTTCATGAATATTGATTTCAATTACAACACAGAATATAGAGCACTGTACACTTTGTATTTATTACAAACTTTCACTGTAAAATGATAAAACATATGAGGAACTGAAAAATACAAGTATGTTGTGTAATCTCTTTATTGTGAAAGGGCACTTACAAATGTGGATTTTTTTTGGTTACATGCTGTGATTGTTTACCCCCCTCTGCTTTGGGATGCCAACCGATATACTTGGGTACCACTGAGCCCACCTCTTCCACGAGCCTGGGCTCCCTCATACTGTCCTTGCAAGCCTCCTCCAGCACACACACAGGTAGGGACATACCCAGATGCGAAAGAAACAGACAACTGAAATCAGCTCTGCATAGAAAGACTCAGCTACAGAATTGTCCAGCACTCAAATGCACACCTCCTCTGGAGTGTAAACCCAAAATTGTATTGTCTTGCACTGCACAGAGAACTATACAGCATAAGCTCATGAAATTTAATCCCTCACTCAATAAGGAGGAAGATATGCACAGTTCTGTCCTGCCCTCCCCCCCCAGTGATGGATCCCACAAACTGGATTTTAGAGAAAAAACAAGTCTATTAACTACACAAAAGATATTTTCAGTGATCATATGAGATCAAACAGATCAAAGCAGATTACTGAGCAAATAAAACAATGCAAATGAAGCTTAATATACCCAAGAAGCTGGTTACAAATGGTAATTTCTGCCCTACAGCAACACTTAGGGTAAGATCTCAGAGGTTCTTGAAGACAAGCTGCTCTTGCTTGCAGCTTAAAACTCTAGGTATTTTGTTCACGGCCCAGACACTTTTTCCAGCCAGGGCTCAGTCTTCCCCTTTGTTTCTTAGATATTTCCAGCAGTCATTCTGGGTGGCGATTCAGTGAAGAATGAACCCAGATTAACTCACTTCCCTGCCTTTAAGGAGTCCTGCCATATGTAAATCCTCTTCCTTTCCCAGCTTGATCCCCCACCACTTATTAGTGGAACAATACTAGTAGTCCAAGATGGAATCTAGTACCAGGCGATGTGATCACATGACCCTGCAGTGTCAAAGCAGCCATGAGTCAAGGTTGTTTGCAGCATCCAAGGAAGCTTTTCAGGAAGGTAGGACTTGAAGATGCTTATCTCCCATTGTTCCCCCTAATGGCACATCCAGGTTGATTGCATTTTGTCTGGTGGGTATTGCCCAGGTGTAAATAGAGTTGTAATAGGTACATTGAAGTTGGGAATATTGTCTGATACAAAAATGATACATGCATCCCAATAGGATAGTCAATATATCATAACGTTTCCAATGATACTTCACATGATCCATCTTGCATACAACATTTTAGTTATGCCATATTCATTTCAGTATATTTACGAAGAAATATGGGGTGTAGTGTCACACATACCTGCACTCAAAAATGTAGAACTTTTGAGCCTACAAGTCCTACTTCTTCTTCAGCCAATCACTACGACAAACAAGTTTGTTTACATTTAGGGGAATTAAATGCTGCCTGCTTCTTATTTACAGTGTCACATGAATGCGAGAACAGGCGTTCTCATGGCACTTCTGTAGCCAGCACTGCAAGGTACTTACGTTCCAAATATGAATGTTTAGCATATGCCCCTTCATGTTTCAGACACCATTTCAGAGGACATGCTTCCATGCTGATGGCACTCGTTAAAAAAAACTGTTAATTAAATTTGTGACTGAACTCCTTGGGGTAGAATTATATGTCTCCTACTATTTTACCCGCATTCTGCCATACGTTTCATGTTATAGCAGTCTCAGATGACCCAAAACATGTTGTTCATTTTAAGAACACTTTCACTGCAGATTTGACAAAATACAAAAGAAGGTACCAATGTGAGATTTCTAAAGATAGCTACAGCATTTGACCCAAGCTTTAAGAATCTGAAGAGCCTTCCAAAGTTTGAGAGGTATAAAGCATGCTTTCAGAAGCCTTAAAAGAGCAACACTCTGATGCATAAACTACAGAATCCAGACCCCACACACACACACACACAAAACCACCTTCTGCTAGTGGCATCTGACAAATGAACATGCGTCGGTCTGCATAGCTTTGGATCATTATCGAGCAGAATCCGTCATCAGGATCAATAGATTCCTCTGGAATGGTGGTTGAAGCATGAAGGGGCATTGAATCTTTACTGCATCTGGCAGATAAATATCGTGCAACACCAGCTACAACAGTGCCATGCAAACACCTGTTCTCACCTTTTAGGTTACACTGTAAACAAGAAGCAGACAGCATTTGCTCCTGAAAATGTAAACAAACTTGTTTCTCTGAGTGATTGGCTGAATAAAAGTCAGACTGAGTGGACTTGTAGGATCTAAAGTTTTACATTGTTTCAGTTTTGAATGCAGTTATTTTTTGTACATAATTATACATTTGTAAGTTGCATTTTCATCGTAAAGAGACTGTCCTATAGTACTTGTATTAGGTGAATTGTAAAATATTTTTTTTTACAGCGCAAATATTTATCAAAAATATAAAGTGAGCACTGTACACTTTGTATTCTGTGTTGTAACTGAAGTCAATATATTCGAAAATGTAGACAACACCAAAAACAAACAATAATATACCATTTATTTAAGTAACAGCTCAATTAATTTTTAATTGCAGTTAATCACAATTATTTTTTAAATCACTTGACAGCCTTAGTTATCAATGGTTCTCTGTCATGCTGGCAGGGTATATCTAGTGGAGTCCTGCAGGGGTCAATCCTGGGTCCAGCATTATGCAATATTTTGTGTTAGTGGCTTGGATAAGGGAGTTAATAGTATGCTTATAAAATTTGTGGATGATTCTAAACTGCGAAGGATTGTAAACACTTTGGGGGACAGGATTATAATCCAAAAACAACCTGGACAAATTAGAGAATTGGTCTAAAGTCAACAAGATAAAATTCAACAACAATGACAAGGGGGAAAAACAACAAATACACAACGATAAAATGGGGAATAACTGGCTAGGAGGTAGTACTGCTGAAAAGGATTTGAGGGTAATTGTGGATCAGAAATTGAATTGAGTCAGCAGGGCTACACAGTTGCAAAAAGGGCTAATATTCTGGGGTGTATTAACAGGAATCTCATATGTAAGACTCAAGAAGTAACAGTCCCATTGTACTCAGCCCTGGTGAGGCCTCAGGTGGGGTACTGTGTCCAATTCTGGACACCACACTTTATAGATAGATAAATTGGAGAGCATCCGGAGGACAGCAACCAAAGTCATAAAGGTTTTGAAAACGTGACCTATTAGGAAGTTTAAAAAACTGGTCATGTTTAGTCTTGAGAAAAAAAACAACTGGGGGAGGGACCTGATAATTGTCCTCAAATATGTGAAGGGCTGTTATAAAAAGGACACTGATCAATTGTTCTTGCTCTACCTTCAATGGACATGGAGAAGTAATGAGCTTGATCTGAAGCAGCAAAGATTTCAGTTAAACATTAGGGGAGAAAAACTACCATTCTAATTAGCAAATTAGGCTCTGGAACAGGCTTCCAAGGGAGGTGGTGGAATCCCCATCCAAGGAGGTTTTTAAGAACAGGCTAGACAAACACCTGTCAGGGATGGTGTAGGTTTACTTGGTCCTGCCTTGGCACAGGGGGATGGATTTGATGACCTCAAGACCCCATCCAGCCCGACATTTCTACAATTCTATAATACTTTGGACTACCAAAAAAATTAAAGTATCTAGTCCCACACTGTTATGAGGGTGAATCATGCACATGGGCAATTTCCATTAATATTAATGGAAATTGCCCAAGTCAATCCCCAATGTATCACAGAACAGACTCACCCACCTTCTGTTCTCTCTAATTAAAACAGCACATACATCTCTAGTAAAAAGAACGTAGATTGTAGTATAGGTTAAGAACTTGACAAGTCGGGGGAAGGGCAATTCCTACTAGAAGCAAACAACTCATTTTGAACCTCTTTTAAAAATAATTCTCCAAGCTGATAAGCCTAGTAAGATGTCAAGAGAGTCAACATAGAAATCTCCCTGTATAGAAGGGCAAAAAAAAAAACCACCACCATTAGGCATTCCTATATGAACTATTCTTGTTCTGGGTTCCCAAACTCTCTCTGCTTGACTGGCCTCAGTCTAAAATAAAAGTGACTGACTCAACCCCAGAAGTGTGTGTTTTGACAGCTTTCATATGCTGCCTTTTCAACCTGAGCCTAATGAGCAAAAGGCAATGAATTGGCAAATAATTTCCAATTAAGTCTATAAGGGGATTGTGTGCCAGAAATGTCCATGGTAAGTGGCCCTGTCTGCAGGCCCTAGCGTTCATTCTGTCTAATAAATGACTGTTTAAGTTAATTAAATCACACATTGTGCCATGCACCATATATTTGACAGACATGTCTTTAAATGTATCATCAGTGATGCAAAACAAGCAGTAGCTTTGAAGTCATGAGTATTGGGTTATCAACAATAATATTTTACTCCTACATAGTGTCTTACATCTCCAAGTATCCCAGAGACCTTTATTACTATATAAATAAATAGAGTACTAAATGCATACAACCCATTCTGGAACAATGGGAATTTTAATTTTTCACTGCAACGTTAATTAGGGATGGAGGGGAAGCGTGAAAATAGCAGAAATGTGTATTTAGTTTTCTCCATTTCCACTGTTCACAAGCCCAGACTGTATTATATAGCTTAAGTAAAACTCAATTTAGGGAAAATACAAATGAATGAATAAATACATGTATAATGTGCTGGACTGGCAATAGGAATCAAGCAAAATAAAATCCCAGAAGTCCACGTGTGAATAAAGCACTGTCAGCAGGTTGACATCCTTTGGTAGTTTCCTAGACCCCTTTGCAGTTAAGCAGAACAGAAATGAACATTTTGCCACACTTTGCAGAAAGAGAAAAAAAATACATGTAAAAGAGTAGCTGACCTAGAATCTTTGCTTTGGAAAAAGGTTTCCCATACCACCCAGGAAAAGTTTTAAAAAATTGATATTTTTAATAAATAAAGCAGCAGTCAGAATGATCTTCTCACACTCAAAAGCTCATATGTAGCTGTGGGTTCATAGCAGAGCCAAATTTTATCCAAAGTCCAAGATAGGTTTGTTAAGGTTCAATCAAGATTTTTTTATAAACGTGGACTGAGCTCTGAATCACTTGCAGGTGCTGAGGAGGAATATAGGTAGAATTTTGAAGAGGCCGGACAAAGCAAAAAGCACAGAGGTTTGTTTATTCTTTGCACAAAAGGGGGCAACATTTTTATGCATGTCAGAAGGATTTTATTATGAGATTTTAGGGGTTCAATTCAATCGAACCTAGAGTACTAAGGGGGAAAAAATTCTCAGGGTCTGAATTCTCCCAAACCGAAAAACAAACAGGTTTGTTCAAAACCCTTGGGAGCTGAAACCATCAAGTTTTGCAGAGTGTTGGTGGCAATAGGCTAAATCCCCCCACTTGTATCTCCCCCTTGAAGTTAATAAGAGATTGATTGTAGGAGGCAAATGTTGATCCTGCAGCTCCAAACATTTGAAATCTGGCAGAATTCTCCACTGCTGTTGGATGGTCAGATATCAACAATGGCCAGGGTATTGGGCTTTGGTTTATATTTTCCTTTTCCCAACTACAGCTGGCCAGGGGGTTGAGATTGTTTTCCGTGATATCATGCATGCTTCTGTCACCACCAGGTCAGGTTACTGAAATGTGCTCTACATGAGGCTAACCCATAAATGCATATGGAAACAAGCTGTTAGAATTCAGCAGCCAGTTTTCAATCTGAAAAAAGAAAAGGAGTACTTGTGGCACCTTAGAGACTAACCAATTTATTTGAGCATAAGCTTTCGTGAGCTACAGCTCACTTCATCGGAAACAGACTAACACGGCTGTTACTCTGAAACTTTTCAATCAGAGCATCTCACTGTGACCACAGTTCCCTAGTGCTCCATGATCTCTGCTAGCTGCCTATTGGTTTATAGGTGTTGGTTTTAACACAGAAAGCCCTAAATAGGCTGGTAACTGCCTCAGTTGAGATGCCCAAGCTAAAACTTCCTTGTTTTACTATAAAGGGAGCTGCTAGCAGGATATTCTCTGCAAGGGCCCATTAAGTGGGAACCTGCTCCCTATTTCAGTCCAAGATAACTCATCTTTTGCCCTTTTAAGGCATGCTGCAAAGATCATCTAGTCTCCCAGCCTTTCACAGAATAGGGAGAATCATGAGGGTAGAGATTTGTTTTGTTCATTTGGTCATTGTTGGCAGAGGGGTTGTATGAAGTTGCTTGATTTGTGCATCATAAGAATTGTATTTTATGCATATTTCTCAATGGACAGCTAGAATCAGAGAGGCTATAAACTTTTCTATACACTGAAATAAGTAAGTGCCCTATTAAAAGCAGGACTAATGTTGCCTGGGTTGAAGACATTTTTTATCTCGGATCAAAGAATCAACTGAGTTCTCTATGTGGGGATGAAAAAAGAAGGAGGCTATGTCACATGGGGGCTGGAGTCAGACAACTTATATTTCATGGCAAGGAAAAATTACTCAGAGGTGATTAAAAAAACAGACATCTGGATAAATTGGATACAGCCAAACAAAGTGGTTTGTGACATGCTGTAATTAAGGCAGACAGTTAATCATTTGAAAGGTAACTATTAATCATAACTTAGAGAATCATCTTCCTTCCCTAGCCCATCTCTTGTAAGATGGGGGGCTGCAAACGTTCACCAACCCTACTGAGTGGATTTATCTTCTGAAAACTGTTTTGGAAAACAGAAAAGGAGTGCTGCCCTGGACTGAAGAGGTTGATAAATGAGTCTGGTGGGCAACATCTCTCTGTATACACCAGCAAGAGGTCATGAGGCTGACCAGGGAAAACAATCAGAGAAGGGACTTGCTTTTGAGAGAAGTAAGATTTTCCTTTTTCTCCTCTGAACTAAGCTAAGGAATGCCTACCCCACTAGGTTTTGTATTCAGATTATCTTCTGTATCAAGATAAGGTAGGTTATGTAAATAGGGTGACCAGATAGCAAGTGCAAAACATCGGGACTGGAGGGCAGGGGTAAAAGGTGCCTATATAAGAAAAAGCCCCCAAAATCGGCACATCTGGTCACCCTATAGGCAAACCACTTTTGTTTTAAGACCATTTTCTCTATATTGTACGGGCAATTGCATGCAGATGGCCTCAAAGAGGTCTGAACCCCTCAACCTATTAAGAAATGTGCTAGAGCATCTGGTAGCTAAACCCTCACTCATTCACTTTTTCCATAAAACTCTGCTGCCAAGGGGTGAGGCAAACCAAGGGGAAAAGCCTAAGACTAAGGAGGAAACATGAGTTGGCAAGGGTTCTAGTGACAGGCAGTATTCATTATTCTTCCCTATATGCAACATAGGCAGCCGTGATGTTTCCTACCTTGAGTTGATGGGAAAGATTCTGTGCCTCTCCCACTAAATCCAAACTACCATAAACTTCCCCCCCAAAAAAGTTATTTTACTTAAGCCTTGTCTGTAAAACTAGGAGTTGGTCCAACATGAATCTCTCTCTCCAGGGATGGGTTTCAGAGTGTGCTGACTTCCACCCATTGTAGGCCTGAGTCCTGATCAACCCCATATTAAACCAGCCTTGGGTGAAACTTGGGTGAAAGTTCGCCACTAAAATTGAAAAAAGGAATGTTTGCTACTGATAAAGCACCCCTAGCTCAGGAATGTCCCTCATGAGAGTTATAACCACCAAGGCTGTAAAGACACTGGGAAATTAGGGAGGATACAGAAAGACTCAACAAATGGTAAAATAAGCTCTGACCAGCATTTTATGCTGACCATCTGCACAAATAGAGAAGGTCACAATTAAGTTACAATTTGGGCATGAAATATAACATGTAAAGAACTTGGGAAAGAAGGGAGGACACATAGGTGCCAGTGAGTAATTGGTTAAAATGTTTGTTATTTAGGAGAGAGAGATAATGTTTAGTAAAGTGTTCAGTAAAATTTGAAGAAGAGAGCTAGTTTTACCTATACAATGTAAATGAAAAACAATGCTCTTTGGGAACCATGTCTGGACTGCAGTTCTATATCAAGCTGCTGGAACTCTGACCCCTCTGCACAACCATGACATGCAGAGGAATCACCGGGAACCCAAGATGAGTGGATCCTGACTGGCCATCGGGTGAAATCTATCTGTATATTGGCAGTGGTGAGCATAAGAGATTTGCTTGGTATAAGTGTTCTGTGTGTGTTGCTAATAAATAGATGTTTAGACCACAACTGTGTAAGGTTTCAGAGTAGCAGCCGTGTTAGTCTGTATCCGCAAAAAGAAAAGGAGGACTTGTGGCACCTTAGAGACTAACCAATTTGTTTGAGCATAAGCTTTCGTGAGCTGTAGCTTATGCTCAAACAAATTGGTTAGTCTCTAAGGTGCCACAAGTCCTCCTTTTCTACCTGTGTAAGGCTCTTTCACTGGGAAAAGGTTCTGCAGACCCAGAGTCCTGAGCCCTGAAGGGAAAGGGTAGGTACTTAAATTGACCAGGTTTCCTCCTGAGCCCTGTGGGCAAGGATAAATGCCTTACACCATGAGCCCTCAGAAGGGAAAGGGTGGGGGTGCCTAAATTGATTGGGTCATACCTTTGAGCCCTCAGTAGGGTATAGATGGGGTACCCTAAATTGAGTGGTTAACACCACTGCTTCTTTCACACATCTCTCTCTGCTTCTCCCTTTCTCTGTTTATTCCTGTGCTTGTCCTTTTCTGCTCAAGATACTCAACTGAAAGCATATTCAGCTTATTACCCATCAATTTTAAAGCAGAAAATATTTTGAAAGGTGATCCTCTCATTAATGTCTTGCTGTCCACACCTATTGCTCTGCTAATGGGGTGTGCAAATCAGAGGTCCAAACTCAGCTTGACCATGAAACTACTGTTTTAGCTTTAGAGTCTCTACTATACTACTGGGGAGGGGAGGAGAGGGATTGAAAACTGCATTTTTAATATTTAATTTCTCTTTTCCTTAAGTCAGCATCAAAGTTTCAGAAAGTATTTCTCATAAAATGCACCATATTTACAAATTTACCGTGCACAGGCTACTACAAATCAATTGTACATTCCACTTGCTTCATATAAACTAGTAGCATGTAAAAACCATTCTGATCACCTCCCTTCTCCTTCCCCACGAGTCTCAAGGATTAAAATATCAACTTTCCTCAGGTGATATTCTTTAAAAATAGCAGAGAGAGTTTAATTCACATCAGTGTGATATATCCAGTAAGCCACAAACAATTAAAATGGAATTTTGCTCCATGGAATGAGGACGGTGAGCCTATAAACCTCTCACTGTCCCAGTTCTCAGTTCTTTTATGGCATTCTGGTGGTGTAAAGAGGGAAGAACCAATCCACTGAGAATATCCCCCACTCTCTGTAGAGCCTTTATGACAGCTTGGCTTGCCAGAGGTATGGCTGAGTGCAGAACAAGGAGTAATGGTCTCAAGTTGCAGTGGGGAGGTTTAGGTGGATATTAGGAAAAACTATTTCACTAGGAGGGTGGTGAAGCACTGGAATGGGTTACCTAGGGAGGTGGTCGAATCTCCTGGGATGATTTAGTTGGGAATTGGACTTTGAGCAGAGGGTTGGACTAGATGACCTCCTGAGGTCCCTTCCAACCCTGATAGTGCAATAATAGAATCATAGACTTGGGCTATTTTCTATTTTCCCAGGGCCCAAACAGGGGATGGGAAGCAGAGCATAAGACAGAGTAGCCCTGAAGCTGTATATAACTCTCTGGGCAGGGATACTCCTTGTAAAGCTCAAAAAGGTTATTTTCAATTAACTTCTATCGGACATTTCCACAGGGGTTATGCTATACAACTTTTTAAGAATATAATTTACTTCTAATCATTTGCATCATTTAATTTTTCACTTTACTCAGTTTGGTACATGAAACTAGATTGTAGAGTTTCATTTTTGTTCGGTATCGCTTCCTGGTTCTCATGTAATAGCACAGTGCTATGTCTGGAAAAACAACGAGGAGTCCTTGTGGCACGTTAGAAACTAAAAATTTGGGCATAAGTGGGGCTAAATTTGTTAGTCTCTGAAGTGCCACAAGGACTCCTCGTATTTTTGCTGATACAGGCTAATGCAGCTACCACTCTGAAACCGGTCACCATGCTAGGTCTGGGTTCCCACCACGCCACAAGACTGTCTATATAAAGACTAATTTCTCTTTAAAAAAGTTAAAATTCATAAAACATTTCTATTCCTATTAAGTTTTATGAAACCCCATTTTAAATAATTAAAAATGACAACCCCACATTTAGATCTCAAAATGACTTAATGATTCTCTGTAGCAGCTTCGAAAAAGACATTAGGAAATAGCAATTAGAAACAGCAGAATGTCACCCCAGGTAAGAACTTTGTCTGATCACGTTAACACGATCTTGATACACTCCCTCTTTTCCCAATACTTTCTAGGATCTTCCAAAGATGTCAAGATCTTTAACACCTTTATTCATCTTTGTCACTGTCCATAAAGAAATCTAACAGCTGAAAAGGATGCACCTTATCAGAGCATGTTAGCCTGGAAAATAATAAAAGGAAGAACGTGGCAAAAGGGTGGGGGGGGGGAGAATTCTTTGGCTATAGCAGCATCTTTCAGCTCACAACTTCAAAAACCTCTAGAACATGAAAACCCCACAGAAGATGAATTTTCACCAAAATCCAGGGATAATGTTACACAGGCAGCTCAAACAAAACAAAATTGAAGGTGTATTTAGTAAAAGGGTAAAAACTGTATCTGCTAAAGTATTGATGAAATGATGCTGCTAGGTCTGATGCATTTCAATACATTCTTCAAACGCTGATTTGTTTCCTCTTTACACACATTTTAGAAAGTGAAGGTCAGATTGCATACTCCTTACTTACCTTGGTGAGCAGTTTTCCACGAGTCATCCCACTGAAGTTCCTGAGGAAGTGGAGACTGCCATGTGAGCCTCAGGTTCAATGAAGCACAGAGTTTTAATTAGGATCCCATTCTTTAGGCTACATATCCTTATGTACTACAACTGAGAATTAATTCTTACTATGGCTGCACAAAGACTGCAGCAGGTTACTGTGCCATAGGAATTGATCCCAAGTGAGTGAGCTTAGGAATTATACTTGCTTTTGTTACCTCATTTTGACTACTTACATTTGCTATCATGTTTACTCAACCTGCCTTTAGTTGCCTTCTGGCTAATCATTTACTGGTTGTAGAACCATGATTAGTGCAGGATTCCAGTTATCAAGTCCTACTGCTAAGGCCTTAGCATTTTCCTCTCTGTGGACCATCTCCTGAAATAAAATGGCGACCAGCCTGAGTAACAGGGTTTTGTGGTAATTGTGCTGAAGCTCAGAGCTGACAGAAACATCCCTTAGCTCCCCCATGTACTTGATGGCCTTAAAATCCTTGTGGTAGCAAACAGCTGGCTGGTTGCTCTCTTTAGCAAGAGGGTCACAGTTACAGGGCAAGCTCTGCCATTTTATGTCTGGGCTGCAGCTCCCCACCCCTTGTTTCCCAGCCTTTTAACCCAACAGACAGGGTCCAAATGTTGCTGGGTAAGCCCCTTTCCTTTGGGGAACATGTGACTGCAGCTGGTTAACGTGATTCAAAAAACAGCATATTCAAAACAAAGCATAGTCACCCCAGGGTACACAGCTGGCACAGCAAAGTGTAAAAACATTAAAGGAAATAAACACATTTCCCCTTATCTAAACCTTCATCTTTTCTTGCAAGCTCTGGTAAATTCCATTCAGTCCAGTTACCTCCACCTCTAGGCAGTTTATTTCTTCCCCCCTTAACAACCTCCTTTGATTTGACTCCTTGCAATCAGACAGGAGAACATCAAAAGGAAAACTGATATTTATAAAACTAAATTTCCCTCATTCTCCTCAAAGGATTTGGCTCTTTTAAATCACGGTGTATGCACACCAACTGGCTACGCCCACAACCCCCTCCACCTCATAGTGCTCACAGGCAACACAGAGGACTCATCTTCCTTGTGAAAGGAGACATGCCTCTGTGAGCACTCTGCTGCCCAAGCAGCAGAAACATGGGAATTCCCCTGTGAATTCTCATGGCAGTGTATGGATGTGTCTCAAAACCAGTGTTCTCCTTGTCTATATCACACTTGGTTTGTTGATGGACAGCCTCAGATATCTGTCTAGACTGCTATAAAATGATGAAAACTGAAAATATAAAGAATGCCCCCTCCCCTCCAAAAAAAAACCCCAGAGTCCTCGTCAAGAAATCTTATTACCCAGCTAGCTACCTATTTATATAGTTCACATCGTCATACTGTCTGAGCACCTCACAATCATGAATTTAATTTATCCTGCAAGATATCTGTGAGGGAGGGAGGTACTATTGCCATTGTACAAAACGCAGCTTGTTTTTAGAATTCTTCTGTATCCCAATTATAACTTACATGGGTTCTTATGCTAGGCTCCAAGACCCTGACCCTCTAACTCCAGCTAAAGTGGCCAGACTGTCGCATCCATATGAAGCCAGCTGAAGGATTACCATGCAATTTGGAACAAATCCCAAAACTGGGAAAGTTTTCCCTGGCTTCAGATTTCATAACAAAAATTGTGCACAGCACAAGTGTTCTGCTTCTATTTACATCCTTATTACTGAGGCAAAGTACAATGGAGCAAAATAGTTAATTAAAATAAATTAGAGGAAGTAACAAAAATTACAGAAGCTCTCATTTTACTCTATTATAGTTCAGAAAAAACAACAGCTGCCATAGCTCAACATGTATTCCATACATAAGACAGGGCATTACCATCTTGAAGAAAGAAAAAAAAAATCTACTACATTTCTTTGCATTCCTAACCCCTAGATATTTTCTCCCCAAGAAAATAGGGCAATCTGTGGGGGAGAAAAATCCTTCTGTTTTAATTTTTAGTGTTGCCAACATTTGTGATACTTGGTGTTTTTCTGGGACTCATTTGAGGCCATGAGTGTAATCTGGTGGGTTTGGCCACCAGCTCAGGTGGAGAGAGAGAAACAGCGAGCCATACCCAACTCTGTTTTAGCCTTCCAGGCAGACAATTTTATTCTCTTACATAAATGGAGAGGAAAAAAAAAGATAGAAAAGAAACAAAAGTGATCATCCTGACCTGGATTGATACTGCAGGGTCCTCTATCCACCAGTAGCTCAAGGTCTTAGCCCGCCTTTAGCCTCAGGGGAATCACAGAGCCAACCAGATCCCATTACAACCTACTACAACTGTCTCTCCTACTCTCTATTATAGAGCTTGGGTCTTTACTTATATCTTCCAGCTGGGAATCAGAACAATCACTAGTTGCTGCTTACCCAGATCCTCTTATTCCCAACACCTGCCTACTGGACTTCTGTTTAGGCCAGGGCTTTCTGCTCCCTGGTTCTGCAGGCCCTTAAAAGAACAGACTGCCCTGCTGCAATGAGAATGTCACATTTATTTAAAATAAAATGTATGCCTCTAGTCTTTGCGGTTGAGAATAAAATCAGGAAAATTTGAACCTTAACAGCTCAAACAGCTGTAAACAAATAAAAAGAACCCCACATTTATTGTTTTCAAAAATCTCATGATCTTGTCACACTGAGGGCTTTGTTGCCAGTTTGACAGGGGTCTGAAGTGTAGCAATTTATGTATAAACTGACATTTGTATCGCCTCTGATATTTGGTTGCACTTGTATTTTCCGCAATACACTAACAGTAATATGCTTCTCTAGTAATCAAAACCTGCCTCTGACCAGCTCTGTCTTCACCCTGCAAAGAGAGAGCAGGGAAAGGACATGTTTTAGGACTTCACTGGCCACATTCAGTCATAGTGATAGGCAATCAGAGGCAGGGCAAGTAAATAAGCAATGCACTATATGCCTCAGCTGCTACCTTTCTTTTAACTACAGTGTATGGCCCTGCAGCCATTGGATGGCCGATTGGAAATAACTAGGAGGTGATCATGGAGGTTAACACCTGCCTGAACCACAAACAGCTTGCATTTGCCTAAGTCATTCTAAGACAGTCCAATTCTAAAAGTAGGCTGTGGGTGCTTAGATGCCACATCCCATCCCCACTTATTTGTACACACTAGTTCTTCATCACACAGACTCTGTCCAGCAACTGCCTTTGCAAATTCTACATTCTTGTGCCCTAGAATAAATGTTAATATGGGCATTTGTATGTATACAAGCTTCTGGAAATTTAGGCTTGATTAAGTTATCACACCATAGACGTTTCATGATACCTTCCTCATCATCAGGCCATTCTATGGCTTATATTATGCAGGAGGTCAGACTAGATGTTTATTATGGTTCCTTCGGGCCTTAAACATCTATTAAACAGATGGGGAGGAGCAGAAAAATGTACACTGGAAAGAAATCCCAGGACTCACCTTACTAGATTTGGCATCAAGAATATACTCTGGAAAACACCTCTCAACAATATATAAAGCAACGTAGCTACCAACAATAGAAAGTAGAGAGCAGGGGTCAGGCAGCAGAGTGCTAAAAGGATAGTGGCCCACTGAGATAAAAAGTTATAACCAATGTAGAACTGAGAATGATGCTATGGCTGCTGTAGTAAAGACAAAAATAAAAGATTCAGAATGAAATCAATGAAGCAGGAGTTCTGATAGCTTAGCAGTATTCTCTGACTTGGTAGAGCTAAAAGAGAAAAACCACTAGGGACAAAAGTAATAAACTCATGCTACCCATAGCCAGACGTCACAGCTGTTGAGTAAGACAAATAGAAGAAAGTCACAGCTGCTGCCCATAGGGAAATGTAATGACCCAAGTTATGACCTGCCAAAGAGAGTATCCCACAGAAGAATAAGATAACTTCCTAGGTTTGTGGCTCTATCTGAAGCTGAAATAGGGTCTGAACAAATTGCAAGTCAGAAATCAGCGGATGAGGAAGAGAGAGAGAATTTAACGAACAAACACAAACTGAAACAAGAAAAAAGCCAACTGTATCTTACTGTTTGGCTGGACAAGGTTCACATATGGGACATAACATGTGACAGAACCAAAATGTATTCATGCAGGAAAAAGGTGAAATACTGCGGGGTTGCTTCATTCAGCATCAATAGTCCCTGTTCTGTGAGTTTTTATTCCTGATGTAAATTATTTTCAACAATAAAAGGGAGAGGACACTAAATTTATGTGGAAAAAAGGTAGCTTTGGGACTAGATTGAGTGACAACCCCTGAAATGAGAGACATGAGAAACATTTGAGAGTTATGAAAAGCACCTAGGCCAGTGACGTCACCAAAAAAGAATAAAAATAATCTCTGCTGTTAAGAGATAGAGTTTGGTGAAAGGAGGAGGTTGGGGTGTAAGTGTGTGTATGAGAGAGAGAGAGAGAGAGAACATGAATGAGCACATTTTGATGCCTGGCAACTAGCCTGCATCATGAAAGATGAGCTCTATTATTTTCTGAGGATGAATGGACCTCAAGGACCTTTAGAAATGGGTGCACCCTTCTTCCGATGATAACTCAAGTAATTTCAGTATTGCTTGCCAAGTACTAAGGAAGGACTATATCAAGTGACATACATGGACTTGTGTGCAGGATTTTTCCAGAGGTTTCTGTAAAACTAAATGATAAATAAGTTTAAAATGAATATTTAAGATTAGTCCAACTTTCTGCAAGCTGTTGCAGACATTGCAGAGTTCAGTAATTTTGTTCAGATAAGCACAATAAAGTTCTAAAGTTTAGCTGAATTTCTAGGACTTGCACTGCAGGATAGGAAAAGAAAAAATGATATACTGGAGCAGACGGGACTAATGTTGGTTCTAGCCCAGTGCCATCAGAAATTGACCAATGATGGATGCTTCAGAAAAATATACCAACTCTCATAATGAGCAATTATCAAATAGCCCACAAAGGAAGTTTCTTCCTAACCCCATCAGTTAGAGGTTTGCTTATACGCATGAAGATTTATATCTCCCCCCACTTTGTGTTAAAAAAAAAAAAAAAAAAATCTCATGTAACTCTGCAGATGTTTTTATCATTGTCAAGGTTCCTCCCCCACTCTGAACTCTAGGGTACAGATGTGTGGACCTGCATGAAAAACCTCCTAAGCTTATCTTTACCAGCTTAGGTCAAAACTTCCCCAAGGTACAAAATATTACGCCCGTTGTCCTTGGACTGGCCGCTACCACCACCAAACTAATACTGGTTACTGGGGAAGAGCTGTTTGGACGCGTCCTTCCCCTCAAAATCTTGCACCCCACTTCCTGGACAAGGTTTGGTAAAAAGCCTCACCAATTTGCCTAGGTGACTACAGACCCAGACCCTTGGATCTTAAGAACAATAAACAATCCTCCCAACACTTGCACCCCCCCTTTCCTGGGAAATGTTGGATAAAAAGCCTCACCAATTTGCATAGGTGACCACAGACGCAAACCCTTGGATCTGAGAACAATGAAAAAGCATTCAGTTTTTTTACAAGAAGACTTTTAATAAAAAATAGAAGTAAATAGAAATAAAGAAATCCCCCCTGTAAAATCAGGATGGTAGATACCTTACAGGGTAATTAGATTCAAAACATAGTGAACCCCTCTAGGCAAAACCTTAAGTTACAAAAAAGATACACAGACAGAAATAGTTATTCTATTCAGCACAATTATTTTCTCAGCCATTTAAAGAAATCATAATCTAACACATACCTAGCTAGATTACTTACTAAAAGTTCTAAGGCTCCATTCCTGGTCTATCCCTGGCAGAAACCAGCATACAGACAGACACAGACCCTTTGTTTCTCTCCCTCCTCCCAGCTTTTGAAAGTATCTTGTCTCCTCATTGGTCATTTTGGTCAGGTGCCAGCGAGGTTACCTTTAGCTTCTTAACCCTTTACAGGTGAGAGGAGCTTTCCCCTGGCCAGGAGGGATTTCAAAGGGGTTTACCCTTCCCTTTATATTTATGACAATCATCCATGTAAATGTTCAACCCTTTTCTGATTTCTTCTAAGTTTTTTGCCCCAAAGATATATTGTGGCAGTGAGTTGTACAGGTTAATTATTTGCCCTATACAAAGTATTTCCTTTGATCAGTTGTAAATTAGTTGCCTCGGTAGTTTTTCCTCTGTCCTTTTATTATAACCTTTATTATAACAGGAGTGCCCAATTTACTGTCTCTGTACCATGTTATTTTATATACTTCTGTCACATGCCCTGCTATTTATCTCCTCTCAAAACAAAACAAATTCCTTAAAGTTAATATTTTGACATCAAGATACCTCAACCCTTGTACGAGAGAGAGGAAAGGCAGCTGTGAATTAATATTTATCTGAGATTTAATTTGAATCAGTGGAAATATCAAAAGAGATTTATGTTCTGAAGCTAGAGGTGTGAACCTGTCCTGGGATAAGTAGATTTTTAAACAAGAAAACAGAAGCACTTTTGGCACTTTTCTCCCACCACAAAATAGGAATAATTCCTTTGGAAGTAAACAAGAGTTGTTAATCATACCCTATCAGAGGAGAATCAGGCCCTTAATCCATGATTTTTCAAGGTATTTAGGGGTTTCTGTGCTCATCAGTCTAAAGCCTAACTGATTTTGGAGCCTAAATCTCATTTTCAAAAGGGATTTAGTTATGTAGGAGCCAAAATCCCATTGGCACTGAATGGGATTTGGATTTAGGCATTTAGGATTTAAATCCCTTTTGAAAATGAAATTAGACTCCTAAATTAGTTAAGTGTTGCAATGCTGAGTGCCACAATGGCTAAATAACTTTAAAAAGTTCAGTCTTGGTGCCTGATTATTATGAATAGGGAGTCAGGAGGGGGAGAGTGCAGAAAAGAAGAGCACAAAGCTGTACCAGTAAAGTTGATCATTCAAAATTGGTGGTGCCCAAAAGTTAGAATACACACACCAGAGTAAAGATGGCAATATATATTGAAATCAGTGGAAGTTAGGAGCCTAATATCTTTGAAGATCTGGGCTTCAGTGCCTTTCACTCTTACCAGAGTCAATGTGAGCTAGGACAGCATCTTGTAAGATCAGGATAGAAGGGGAAAAAGAGAGAGATCAAACTAGTAATCAAAATACAGAGTACAAGCCTCAAGGAGTCTTAAGAACATAAGAATGGCTATACTGGGTCAGACCAAAGGTCCATCCAGCCCAGTATCCTGTCTGCCGACAGTGGCCAACACCAGAAGGAGTGAACCTAACAGGTAATGATCAAGTGATCTCTTTCCAGCCATCCATCTCCACCCTCTGACAAACAGAGGCTAGGGACACCTCTGGAAACTCTAAATGCAAGTCATAAAATGTTACTGCAGGGCATAAAATAGACCACCCTGATTCCCCAGCTGTCTTGTTATCCAATAGAACTGTTGTGTAACCATCCTGGCTAATAGCCATTAATGGACTTAACCTCCATGAATTTATCCAGTTCTCTTTTAAACCCTGTTATAGTCCTAGCCTTCACAACCTCCTCAGGCAAGGAGTTCCACACGTTCACTGTGCGCTGTGTGAAGAACTTCCTTTTATTTATTTTAAACCTGCTGCCCATTAATTTCATTTGGTGGCCCCTAGTTCTTATATTATGGGAACAAGTAAATAACTTTTCCTTATTCACTTTCTCCACACCACTCATGATTTAATATACCTCTATCATACCCCCCCTTAGTCTCCTCTTTTCCAAGCTGAAAATCCTAGCCTCTTTAATCTCTCCTCATATGGGACCTGTTCCAAACCCCTAATCATTTTAGTTGCCCTTTTCTGAACCTTTTCGAATGCCAGTATATCTTTTTTGAGATGAGGAGACCACATCTGTACTCAGTATTCAAGATGTGGGCGTACCATGGATTTATATAAGGGCAATAAAATATTCTCTGTCTTATTCTCTATCCCTTTTTTAATGATTCCTAACATCCTGTTTGCTTTTTTGACTGCCGTTGTACAGTGTGTGGACGTCTTCAGAGAACCATCCACGATGACTCCAAGATCTCTTTCCTGATTAGCTGTAGCTAAATTATCCCCCATCATATTGTATGTATAGTTGGGGTTATTTTTTCCTATGTGCATTACTTTACATTTATCCACATTAAATGTACAGTGTTCCAGAGAGTAGAAATGGGAAAGATATTATGTCAACTAGTTCATGCCCACGAGTACAGGACTATCCCCTCTGTTCTAGTAATTTTTCCAGTCAAACTCTAAATGCAAGTCATGAAATGTTACTGCAGGGCATAAAATAGACCACCCTGATTCCCCAGCTGTCTTGTTCTCCAATAGAACTGTTGTGTAACCAAAAATATGTCCGTCAGCTAAAACTAACACCACAAGTCTAAACAACAGATTAAACTACTTTGGTATGGACTTGTACTAAAGATTAAAAAACTAACAAAAAATTCTGATACAGTCCGCATGCAGATGGAAAACTCCACTGAGTGCCGCAGTAGATGGTCACCTGCTCTTCTCTGATTGGTGGGTGATAAATAGCATGCAGCTGTAAACCTTGTAGATCAGACTGTCTCAGGCT
Source organism: Lepidochelys olivacea (assembly GCF_965140295.1). NCBI lineage: Eukaryota > Metazoa > Chordata > Testudines > Cheloniidae > Lepidochelys > Lepidochelys olivacea. The sequence goes on from NC_140413.1 coordinate 20,730,686, forward strand.
CCTTTACATTTTATTTAACATATCCCACACTTGCGCGGTGCCAGTTTGTGGATACATAGATCATTAAATGCATTTACTTACTTCTTTGCTGAGATATATTATTCATTCTTTTCTGATTCCCATCATATGCTATTTGGGACTAAAATGCTCTTGTCAATAAAAAAAAAGGGCTTAATGAGCATCCTGAAAATTTCCCCGAAGAATGTTTAAGTGGTAGTCAAGCTACATTTGTTGACACTAAAGAAATTGCTGTAATATTTCCCTGAAACACTGGAAGAGCAACTGTGGCTATTTGGAGTTTAAGGTTATCCTTCCCGGTGTGTAAAATAGACAGCCTTATGGTCACAGAGAAACATGCAGATGCCTCGCTCTGACATACTTCTATAACAACAGGTCATTTCAGTGAAAGTTTTGCCTGGTTAGAGAGAACTGAATAGGACCCAAATGCAGTAGCTAGCATTTTAAGAACATTCTTTCCTCCCAAGGAGTACTGTACTAGACAGGCCATCTATTTGTTGCAGTTCAGAAATATACATAGTCAAGCAGGAAAGGCATTGAATAAAGTTCTGAGACAGATTGTCATCTTCAAATGTCTCTCATTATTTTATTCATCTCAACACGTTAAAAAAAAAATCACAGCTGCACTCATGTGCAGAGGCCAGAGTTACGTGTCCACCTTGTTATTCTTTTTTTTTCTCCAAATAAGCTTGAAAATGAAGCATTTCATCCGCCAAAAAAATACACCCAGAAGGACAATGGGTAGGTGAAAAAGTGAGAGAGCCAACGGCTGTGCAACTGCCTGCATGTTATTATGCCTATCTACAGTTTCAGAAACCCCAGCTACTCAGCTGGAGAGGTTGGAAAAGCTGGATGCAGAGGTATTTAGTCCAAAAGCAGCAGGGAAGGTCACAGGACACCAACCTATTAGTCTGAAGATGAGCTGAGAGCTAAAAGTGATGGCAGGGATACGGAAAGTAACCTAATTATCCAGGGGAATGGTGGAGGTGGAAATGGGTGGGTAGCACAACCTAACACAGAGATACTATTACAATAGACAGCAGATAGATTGTTCTGCTGCTTTAACCATACAGCCAGAATGCACCAACACCTAGATGAATCCAGTTCTGGCCCTTTGCCTGAGGTTGATGGTAATATTTATGGTCTCCATATTAGCTAACCACCTACCAAGTCCTTCAGTACAATGACTGAAGGTCTGTGTTTCCATTCAGCAACTCTTTGTTAGGTGATGGATTTAATAAGGCAAGCTCTGCCATTGAGTTTGGGCTGCTTGCCGTGTGTAAGCTGCTATGGGTCCATATTCTGGTGCAAAGGGTTTGCACCTGACTGTGCACCTGCAGTCCGATGTGTTGGGGAGACAATCCAATGGTAGGTACATTTTGCAGCTTTGACCCACAGTAACACTTCTTGGCAAAGTTTGTTGGGCACAGCTCATGGGTGGCCAGGTTATTCCCATCTTGAACATGTTCTTTGGCTCAAACACCACGGGAACCTTTTACAGCAGATACAGATGCCCAGGTTAGAGGTGCTGTGACCTAGGAACTTCTTAGTGCCCACTGGCCAGGGGCAGAGAGGGGTTGTAAATGGTTTTGGGACGTCCTGAGTCTGGTATGCACATTCTAGTTAAGCCAAGAGGGTCATGAGAGGTCTGCAGTGAATGCTGGTGTCACACTGATCATTTGTATCATTGTGAAACATATGCACAGATGTTGTGTAAGGAGTTATGTATATGCACAGAAATTTATGTTCTTAAAAGGTCTGTGTCCAGGGACCAGTCACCAGCAAAGGGTAAAAACAGGTTTTCTGTCAGAAAAGACAAGTTTATCTAGCTGGCTGTTTGCATGCAAACTGAGTATTTTATAGTTCACAATGGCTCTCCTCTCACCACTCTGAACTGAATGTTAATGAAGGATTGTAAAAACTTCAGAGAGAAAAGTAAGAGGAAAAGCAAGCAGCAGGAGGAGGGGAGGAAGGAACTATATCTGGAGGCTATATCTGAAGTGTCCCTAGCCTCTGTTTGCCAGAGGCTGGGAATAGGTGACAGGGGATGGATCACTTGATGATTACCTGCTCTGTTCATTCCCTCTGAAGCACGGTGGCATTGACCACTGTTGGAAGACAGAATACTGGGCTGGATGGATCACTGGTCTGACCCAGTACGGCTGTTCTTATGAGATGCAAACCAAAAGGTCTGCTTACGTATACTTGGGAGACACAGAAGAAACCATCATTCTTCACCATTTAAGTAAATGGACAGTGTGTTTTCTTCATGAAAGAGGGGCCTCAACCAGGATTGGCTGAAAACACTTGGGAGAACATTGGATAAAATAAGCTTCTTTAGACAGGAGGGTACCTTGTTAATTAACTTTAGGCTCTAGAAAACATGTTATGCAATTGTTTTATATTGTAATCATTGGTTTCCAATATTCTTTCTCAGTGTCACTTGAATTTCAGTTCTTTGATTATAAACATTCTTATCTTCAATATAAATACATCTAAGTGCTGTGGTGTTAACCAAAGTGCTGGGCCTGAGTTAAATCTTAACTTGTATGTACCATTCCTTTGGAAACAGTAGGCCTGGTAATTTTGAGAGCGGCCAGAGAAAAAGGTGGTGGACACTAGAGGAAATGCACCGAGGACTCAGGGGGTTGATGTGTGTCTATTGCTCGCTACCTGTTGTCAGCTGACTGGGGTGAGGGCAGTCTAGCCTAGTGGCAAGAGCAGTCAGTTGTCAGGAGCCAAACCCAAAGGTAAAACTCGAAGGCAGAAACAGGGTACAAGAGTCAAGGGCTGAGCTGCAGCCCATAGTCAGGAGCCAGAGCCAAGCCAGCAGTCAGAAACAGAGAAAGCAGAGTAGCAGTCAAGGAGGGAGTCAAAACAGGGGCAAGACTGGCATGCAAGGCAGGAGTATGATAACACAAAAGCAGGCACAGCTGTCAGCATGGGTGCTGAGAAGCCAGCCAGCTGCTGCAGTTGCTGGCTTAAGAGCCAGCCTGCTGGCCTCTGCAGCCAATCAGGTTGTATGGCTAATCAGGCAGCCTGCTGCAGGCCAGCTGTACTGATGAGGTTCCCTGGAGACTAGCTCCACTGCAGGCCCTGGTTCCTGACACCTGTACAGAGAGGGGGTTTGGAAGGTAGCACCTGTGCTGCCAGAGGCTGGTGGTTTCAAGGAGCTGATCCACAGCAGACACAGATAAGACTTCCTTAGGCTGAGAGTAGGTGGTGGTGAAGTGCCTCACAACCTTGGCTGCCCCTTGGGAGCATCACAGCTGCAAATCCTCTAAAAATGTAATTCTGGGCTGTCTAATCCCTCATTTCAGATTCCCATTTATCTTCATTCTACATGCTCCTCCTGTATCATTTTCCTCAGTGCAAACACTAATTTTAAACTAAAAAACCTGGACCATGCACAGCCAAACCCAACTGCTTTAAAGCACAGTTCTACTCTCAAGAGCAGGTACATGGAAATGACCCTTATTACCTGCTTATGGTTGGTATTTAGACTCAGTGGTGCTGACTTTAGCAACAACAAATATTTGACAACTGTTAGTCCTGCACTGCCAACACAACTAAGAGAGCTTGAAGTGGATTCTAGTCCTTCTTGAGCTGTTTGCTCTGGGCCAGATTCCAATACCGCGGCTCACACTGAGTAGTACCCTAACTCAGTCCATGGGACCTTTCACTTCATTGGAACTATTGATGGAGTAAAGTGTTACTCAACACTAGCAACAATAATATAATCAGGCCTTAAATTCCAATGATTGCACCTCTGGTGGAGGGCCTTGGGGTTGCAGAGATGGATTTGAAGACACAACAAACACGTGAATAATAAATGAGTCAGTAAATGAGATTGCACAGGTGTTATAGTGACAGCCTAATTGAGCCTGTAGAACCTGGAATACTGATGATGAAGTGAGAGAAGGAAAGCACGCTGCTTGAATTTCAGATCCTGGTTGGAGCCGGTGGGGCAGACAGTGTGTTCTTATAAACTGAGCACATTTGATATGGGGATCACTCAGGGTGGGGGAAAAAAACCAAAAAAAAAAACCAGAAACCCCCACGGCGACATTTTTACAGACACATTTCAAAGTCAATCACTAGTGTCAGTCTGCTGATTATTGCTTTGTTACTGACCTCTCTTGGATTGACATGTTGTCCCTGCCATTTTTTAACTGAAAGCTTGAGATGCAGATCATGTGGCTCTTTTTCACACTACCCCTATCACCTACATGTTACACTGCACCTCCCAAAATAAGACCCTAACCCTAGCCCACCCAGGAACATCACAAGCGGCCACTGATGGTTCTGAAGTCACTGCATCCTTCAACCTTTTGCAGGATATGGGTCTGGGTTCTGCAAGGGGTTAGTGTTTTTCTCTTCTTAAGACACAGAGAACGTGTATTAAACAATTACATTATTTATATTTGAACTGTATATGTCACAGCAATGATCCTACAGTAAGCTTCAGCCAACCCCAATCTGTTCCATCCCCAAGCTATCCAGCCTTCCAAAACTGAGAATGACCTTCAACCTCTGTAGCCCACACCTACATGCTTACATACCAAGGGGGGCTGCTCCTGTTTGAACAGTTATTGCCTTTCTTTAGACTGATTTTTCTCTCCTTTCCCTTACTATAACCTTTCATCAATTTTTTCACTCGTTATGCCAAAATGTGGAATAATAATCACCATCAGAATGAGTTTGGGAAAAAACAAACAAAGTTAAAGGGACAATAAAGTTAGATATTAAATAAACTCGATATAAAACCTTGCTGTGTGTTTTGAAAGCCATTCCACAATACACAGAGCAGGAGGTGCGATAGCTTGCAGTTCAGAGGGTACATTGTTTACTGTGAAATGCTGGATTTGCATATGATAAGTACTGTCTTTTATTAAAAAGCAATGCAAATAGTCACACAAATGCCTATCTAAATAGCAGAGCAGAACATTTATCCACCCACCCACACTTAGGATTTACACTATCTTAACTGCAGAATCTGGCCCAGATATTCTGCAATGTCCAAATTTAACTTTGAGGCATTTGTTCACCATTCTTGGAGTTGTTTTCTTTCTTTCATTGCCAAGCTTTGTTCCATTTTAGCATGCAAATGTTTCAAATCAAAAAGATGTGAACTATTTCTGCACATGGGGATGGGGGGGGGAGTTGTGTTTGAAACTGAGATTTTTTCCCTTTATGGCTCATGAAACTGTTGGCAAACAAATTCTCACAGAAGCCTTCATCACATATAGGATACAGGGTTTCTTTCCTTTGATTAGGTCTTCTCTATGTTTTAAACTCTTCTTTGTTTACAAACTTTAGAATAACACTCTCTTCAAGAACATGTTCTTTAATCTTATAGTCTGAAATCTATTTCCACTTCAGCTATCCTTTTGACAAGTGATCTTCTGTCTCCCCAACCCCTAACTGGGTAGGCGGTAACAATAAATAGATGTCTACCTTTATGATTGTTTCCCCTGCTCAGCATTCTAGATATCAAAACTGATCATATATTGCTGTTCATCAGAAATAATATTGCCCTTGCAGAATTTTTCAATGAACACTTCTTGGAAAATATTCTTTTGTGGAGCCGTTTCATTAGTTTATTTAAATGCATTTTTCATCTAAAACAGGTTGGTTGTTTCAAAATGTCGAGTCCAGGAGCAGATTTGAGAGCAATCCCTGGCAAACACAATTTTCCAAATTAAAAATGAACCGTAGAGACTTGACACCAAAGTGGACCAATGACTGGCCTACCATCTGTCATTGATGGATTAAAACCGTCTTGCTGTAAGGATATCAAGGAGACATTAATTCCATTGCAAATACATGGATTGGCTTTACAGGACCAGATTTACTCAGAGGAAGATGTTTTTTTTTCTGGTTGTTGAAAGTCAGCTGTAATCTCACTAATATAAACTGCTTGTCCTAATTAAAGGCAAACTCCAGTCACTACATATAATTCGTTTATGCCCTAAGTGGACTAAAAAAACGCATAGTTTACAATTACACCCCCATCAGTTTCATTTCTGAAACCTTCATGACAGCAAAATCGCCATTAACCACACAAAGGCAAAAGGATTTGACTACAAAGAGGAAGCCTTGAGGGAAGTTACAGTAGCATAATCCACTGTTACTCCTTTGGTTTTACTCCATATTGGGGCAGTGTGACTACCGCATAAGACAATGCCTGTGTGCATTCACTCAACTTCAACAATTAATTTGCTTCTACTCTGCTTGCATCATTAAGAAATTATGTCCATGGGTGGGATTTTCAAAAATCACTGCAACCCTTGATGTCATGGGACATTTTGCACATCAGAGTTCACAGCTGCAGAGTTTTGAATGTTTTCTCAAAGAATCATAGAACATCAGGGTTGAAAGGGACCTCAGAAGGTCATCTAGTCCAACCCCCAAAACACAGGCCTCGCTGTGAGCAGGAAGCTGTTATTTTAGTGATACAGTATTCTACTACCCAGCATGGGATCCAACCTGTTTACGTGTAATAGGAGTGGGTAAATGCTACTCCCAAGATAAACGAATCTGGGGGGAGGAGGGGAGAACAGCGTGAATAGTCAAAACATGGTGGGGAAAAGGGATATCATGCAGTCAGAGTGAACATTGTGATGGTTTGCAAACATCATTTTAGTTCCCCTTTTTGGGTGGATGAAGTGGGGAGGGGATTAATGAAATGGAAAGATACATGAAAGGAGAAGTATGTTAAAGAAAAGGCAGTAAGAGGGGGAAAGAAATGAAGAAGCTGAGCATGGGGGCCAGATGGAGTGTAGAGTCAAGGCTGAAGTGTGGGGCTGGCTAAGTCCCACTGGTTTGAAAGGTTCTACCAGTTTAATGGAAATTCCAGTTTAATGGAATTCCTATTCAAGGTAGAAGATATGAATCTGGAGTTAGATAAAAAGTTCCACCAGTTCACAAGATTCTAGGTGCAGCCAGTGTGTGTTGAATGAAAAAAAAAATTACTAAAGAAATTTAGAGTGTGTTATTTTTTCTAGGGTAGCTAGATACCTTGTGCCTCAGGGCCTCAAAGATTTTCTTTGGGGAAAGAAATATGTGGCTTATTGGGTCTGAACAATTGGCTGAGAACAAGGAATATTTGGGTTCAACTCCTGGCTCTGCTTCTGAAAGTCTCCTAAACACTGTTTCTGTATGTTAATAAGGTGTACTTATCTATTTCAGGTGCAGTAGCTGTTGTGAGGCTTATTTCGTGAATATTTGTAAAGATCTTTGAAGATGGAATACCAATGAAAACACTTTAATACATTATTTGATTTTAGAAAAGAAAGTGGAGGAGACACTCCATCTGAATTTCAGCCAATTCATACCCAGGTGGGTTGTAATCTGTAGCTAGATTTGCTAGAACACTCCCTTAACTATGTGATAGAAAGCTATTTGCCTAATACACTGTGTTATATAACTGAAGTTGCACCGAACTGAGCTCCGTAACTGCTCTCATAGTATAATACTTATTACATTATATATGACCATAAAACGATGAGGAAGTGGAAAGAGCAATAGGTAGCTCTGGGAAGAAACAGAATAAATGTTATTCCCCCATTTACACTGAACTTTAAAATATGATACAATATAATAACAGAGAAAAAAACATTTAAAAGGGAAAACCTACCCATGAAAGTCCTTTTTAGAATATGACAGCTTCATAGGTAACTCTAGGTTTAATATATTTTTACATCTTGTTATTGATTTATTCAGTTCCACTTTTCAGAGAATCAATGTGTCACTGACACATGCACTAGGGGGAAGAATTCAGGTTATGAGCATTGTGAAATTAAACAGCTCTGAAAAGGTGGTGTGCATATGTATACTACATCTTCCCTCTCATGGAAATGTAGAGCAGCTGGAAGAAGTGTTCATGCTTGAGATTTCTTCACTGAAAGGTAGCACCAGAGGTAATGCCCATTTGAACTCAACAGAAAGACTCCCATGGGCTTCGGATCAGGCCCACAGAAAGCAATGTGGTGTTAGAGCTGTGACCAGGCAGTAAGTATTGCGGGGTTCTATGACAGGCTTGGGTCAATCCATTACCATCACTTCCACGTGTTTCATTTATTGAGAAAATGGATATAATAAATAATGCTTATCAGAGGCTGCGGTGAGGCTTCAATTAATCTCTATATAGATCCTAGCATGAAACATTCAAAGGATACCTACATACATGCTCCACATTATACCAAAAGCACATGAGAAACAGACATATATTCACATTTTTGAATCTACAGTGCTCCTGGGTTTGGAGGATTAAAAAGTAATCCCCATAATATGCTGGATAAAATCTTTCATTCTTTACTGGCTTATGAAATAAGCATCCACAGCAAAGTCAACTACCCTTTGGGGATTATTTATATTTACTGTGAAAAGTCATTAAAGTGCCTGGTCTCCTGTCTTTTTCCAATCAGGCAACATATCCTAAGGATTAGCACTATGCTACACTTCACATTCCCACTCTTGCTCTTTATCAAAAGCTGCCATAAGGAGAGCACTATCTTACAGGTGTACATGAATGTATAGGTGACATTAATACACCACTTTCCTTTCCTGACCTCAAAGATAGTAGGCATGACAAGGATTTCAACCTGGCCTTACTGCTAACTGACTGTAGCAAATAGCAAATAAGGCCTTCATTAATCTACATTGGTATTTACCCCAGTTGCTACCAATGTAGCAACAACAATGCAACATCCAATGTAGACGGACAAAGCTGCTATTTGCACTAGTGGTGTTTACCCCTTTTTCAAGTTGGAGTAAGCTCATCAGTGCAAATGCCTGCTTTGCCTGACTATACTAAGGGTTTGCACTGGGCTAGCTATGCCACTAACCTGAATAGAGACAAGCACTCTTATCCCATGTCTATCTATCGTCCATTCTTCTTAAACTACCACTGTGTACACACACACACCCATCCACGCACACACTAACTATAGTTCTAACTAACTAACTATAACTAACTAAAAATTGAACAGGTGCATGAGAAAGTGACAGGTGCTCTCTTAGGTGAGCCCTTGTGCCTTGCTACGCAACTGCTGCTTCGCTTCTCAAACTCCCTTGATGTTTGACTTTTCAAACATCTGCCATTTGACTTCTTAACCTTGCTGTCAGGTGCCTTCACTTTTCCCCAGGATAAATGTTTCTCAAATGTTACCTCAACCCACACCAGAGACTGCAAGACAGTGAAACTGCAAATAAAGATTTCCCCCATCCCCTCGGTAAGCAATGTATTCTTCTGCTGGTAATGTGAGATTATGAAGTTTGCCTTAGATCCAGGGTATTTTAGCTAATTGTTTGGGAATCAGGTTTCATGTACAGAAGATTGTGTGAATGCAAGAGCAGTTCTTATTCCTAACTTACAGTTCTTAGCCAATTGTACTGTGAAGAGCTGGGAAGTTTGCATGCTCCCTTGCTTTTTGATTAGCTGAACATAGGCCAACATTTTGAAACACACCTAAATGTATACGTAAGCTAGGGTGACCAGACGTCCTGATAAAAATCAGGACTGCCCCGATTTTTAGTTCTTTGTCCCGCCTCCTGACCGATGCACGGTCGGGACGCCATTTGTCCCGATACTGCAGCTTTGGCCGCTCTGGCGGTTTGTTTTTTTTTGGGGGAGTGGGGGTTGCGCTTCTCCCATGTGTCCCTATATTTTGTATGTTTCATCTGGTCACCCTAACTTAAGCAGCTGCATAAATAAAAGGTCTGATTATCAGAAGTACTGAGCAGTCAGAAATCCTACTGACTTTTGTGGAAACTACAGGTCCTTGGTAATTTTAAACAAAATGACTAAACAGGGATTTAGGAGCCTAAATTAAGGTCCTTGGTCTGAAATGGATGGCTAATGAACAAGTACATCAGCAGATTTTCCACAGATAGCAAGTGCCTTTCTTGCTTTTCCTTACTCCATAGACAACTGAGTAGTTATTAGTGTTACAGCATGCTTACAGGGCCAAGAGAGCAAACTTCCACAGTGCATGGCCTGTACCTACACCTACCAAGACACCATCTCCACTTCACAGAGACTATGCAGGCAAGACATACGATGGGAAAAGAGGAAGGATTAACAACAGTTAGGCAGCTGGTGTGCTGAGATCACTCTATATCCTGCTGACCATTACTGTGTCATGGTTTCCTTGTGCTTCCCGTCTGCATGTATCAATCTGTTGTGTCTTGTCCTGTACTTAAGATGGTAAGTACCTTAAGGCAAAGAAGAGTTGTTGGGTTTTTTTGTTCTGTGTGTTGGTACAGCACCTTGGACAAAGGGGTCCTGGTGCATGACAAAGGCTCCTATATGCTATCATAGTACAAAAAAACCCAACAACCCACCCGAAACAAAATATTATTATTCAGGTTTTACAGATGGGGGACTTTGACGCAGTGAGATTATGTAGGAAGTCAGTTGTAAAGCTAGGACTTGAACACAGCACTCTTAAGTCCCCATCCAGTACCCTAACTGCAAGCCCAACTTTCCCAAATTAAAGGGCCAATTTTGCCATCACAGTCCACATCTAAAACTCTCCAGAAATAATATCTGAGGAATGATGCACACATTTTCTTGCTCTAACTTATACATAAACTATTTTCATCAATAATAGAAGTGTCCTGTAGGGCAAACTATTGCACCAAACTGAATCCTGACTCCTCAGAGGGAGTTGTGCTACATCTGCCAGCGCTGATTTCGAGACATAATGCTTTACTTAAATACCCACCAGGGTAGCCTTTTAAGTAGAACCTGGGCTACACTTTTAAAAAGATGCAGCCACGAGCACTAAGCTCACTTAAGAACTAAAACTCAAATAATTCAATAGTTGCACAGCTAAAACTGAAAGTCAGAAACCAGAAATGGGCACAATCTTTCACACAATTGAATATTTTTAAACAACTGGCATGAAGGAGCCTAGGACTGGATACAGATATGCATGTGCATCTAATTTGCTCATGCAATTGCATGCACATATGAGGTACTTGTGCTGGAGAACAGCATCTTCCTAATTAAATATCTTGAAATGCTAAGAGTCACCTGCAGGTGGAGCTGCGTACACAACATGCACTCCCAGATACTGTGAACGTGCACACAAATTAGGTACCTGTGTGTAGAAATGTATAGTGAGATGTGTGCCCCAAAAATCCAATCTTGGTGCGTCAAGGTATTCTAACAAAAATTAGGCACAAAAGTGCCAACACATCTTTGTCTCAGAGTTTGAAAATCTGGCTTATGAGAACCACTAAGTACCAAGGGGGGAGCATGTAATCAAGGAAACTGGGTATGCAGGAGGATGAAGCCAGCTATTGACAGAGCCTGGTAGTCAACAAAATTCTGCTGCTAACTCTAGTCATTTTATGTGTACAGTGGTGGTGGCGGCATCTTATTTAAGAATATAGATTTTTAATTATATTTAAATTCTAAATATCAGGAAACCCCCACTTCCTGATATCACAGGATTGTGTATAGCTATACAAGGCTGAGAACGGCTGAGCAGACCCTGTCCCTGCCTAGAGCCTGTGGTAATGATCTCAGAGGTCAAAAGAGATAATGGTGTTATAAACTTTCACTGTCCGACATTAAACAAGGATTGGTATACAGAGACCTCAGCCTGCTTAGTACCATGGCAAACATGCCATTAAAAATCCTTTTAACCTTTTTTATTACAGATATAGAAAAGGAAGGACAGTTAAAGCATTTGAAATGTCAAGTATTAAGCTTTCATTTTAACATTTCTTGTTAACTTTCCCTTAAGCAGGAGAGTGCTTTTGCAAGGAACCCCCACTCCCTTTGTTTTACAGTCTTAGAGGGTATCAAAGATGGTAACAACTGTCCTTTTGGGGAAAAAGAGAAGAAGTTAGTTGAGATGTTGTTACTGTTAAAATATAATCTCATTTCATTTTAGGTGGTTGGCATTCAGCTGGAGCCAGTAGAGGTGGCGATGTTATCTGTTTCAGAATAACAGCCGTGTTAGTCTGTATTCGCAAAAAGAAGAGGAGTACTTGTGGCACCTTAGAGACTAACCAATTTATTAGAGCATAAGCTTTTGTGAGCTACAGCTCACTTCCTCAGATGTTATCTGTCTCTCTCTTTGGCCTAGTCTGATCAGAACATCTCAGGATTAGGATGGCAAAGTCCCAGGAGATGGTGGGAATGGAAGCAGTGATGGTGAAACTTACTTCAGTAGCTCCATCTGTTCTTTAAGAACACACAAGGGATTGGTGGGTGGGGCCCACCCCTTAATTATTTTGTTCATCAATTAGGCCTAATACTGACACACTAATTTGGGTTTATTAATTTCCAGTTCCACATCTTCTGATTTTAACAAGCAGGATTTCAACATAGCCCTTGAAACATATCAAGGTGGTCTTTTTGTTTGAACTAATTTAGTCTCTGGTTCTTTTCCATCTGTTTCTAATATTCATTACTAAAAGCAACTTGCCTTGCTTTCTATTAAGATTTGTTATAATGGGTTACTGTAACATTTCATGAACTTTGATATACTTTTTACAATTGAACTTACAATTAGAGTAAACTTACTTAGGCCTAATTATAATATCATTATAGTGGAGCTCTGCCTGTTCAGTTTTCAATGCAGGATTAAGACCTAACCTGTAGAATAGTCTCCAAAAGAATATGATGGGGGAAAAACATCCCCCATGGTACGCCCACATCTTGAATACTGCGTGCAGATCTGGTGGCCCCATCTCAAAAAAGATATATTGGACCTGGAAAAGGTATAGAAAAGGGCAACAAAAATTATAAGGGAGGAGAGATTAATAAACCTGGGATTTTTCAGCTTGGAAAAGGGAGGACTAAGGGGGTGGGGGGGAATATGACAGAGGTCTATAAAATCATGACTCCTGTGGAGAAAGTAAATAAGTAACTGTTATTTACTCCTTCTCATAACACAAGAACTAGGGTTCAGCAAATGAAATTAATAGGCAGCAGGTTTAAAAAACAAACAAAAAGGAAGTATTTCTTCACACAACACACAGTCAACCTGTGGAACTCTTTGCCAGAGGATATTGTGAAGCCAAGACTATAACAGGGTCCAAAGAAGAACTAGATAAATTCATGGAGGATAGGTCCATTGATGGCTATTAGCTAGGATGGGCAGGGATGTTGTCCCTAGCCTCTGTTTGCCAGAAGCTGGGAAGGGATCTCTTGATTACCTGTTCTGTTCATTCCCTCTGGGGCACCTGGCATTGGCCATGGTTGGAAGACAGGATACTGCGCTAGATGGACCTTTGGTCTGACCCAGTATGGCCATTCTTATGTTCTTAGTAATTTAATATTAGACCAGACAAAGAACTAGAAAATTTACTGTAAAGGATAATCCTGCACTGAGAGAAAGGGTAAAGTCTTCAGGGGTTTTCCTTCTTTAATGTCTATGGGCTAGACTACAATGCCCTTAATCTTACTGATTAGTACCCTCCTTGGCATGTGCAGGTTTCATTGGGACTACTCACAAAGTAAAACACTGCTTGACAAGCAAATATGGCAAAATCTGGGATTTTAGGATTTCAAACCAAATTGCTAAAGATGGATTTGATTTGCATTATTTTGCAAAATATTTGAAATTCTTAATTTACTTTAACAAAAAGTCAAAAAGAGAAAAGCACTCCCAGCTGTGTTATGCTTATTAGAAGCGCACAGGATCTTTACAAGGAAAAGGCAGCATGCCGCATTTATTGAGAATACAACAGTTAGCATATGTTTTTCAATCATATACACACACAGACACACACAGTCCTGCCAGTTGATGTTTATAGTTACCAGTCCAGAGTCTGGATCAATCTAATGGCCAGCCAGATTGGTCGCAGAGGGGAGCAGGGTTCTGTCTGTCACAATCCGATGCTCCTGGAGTGTGGCAAGATGAACCCAAAGTCCCATGGCCAAGCACCCTGTTCTTATATAGTCTTTTTTCTCTGTTGAAGTCTATGGATTTTGCTGTGTCAGTTTGTGATCGGTTACTTCTTAATTGGTGTATCTTTTGATTAAACATTCCAATACACCTCCGAGAAGGTCATCCTGTCCTGGTTCCGATTTAATCAATTGTCCTGTCTTTAGGGGTGCCAGTCTTCACCTCAGGGTTGTCAATCTGTCCTTCCTCAATCATGGATGCGCGTTGCTGGCGTCAACAAATCTCAATAAGTGTCTTTGCTCCTCCTTTCTTGACCATCTGGTTAACAATGGCCTTCACACCTTATCTTTTTCTGATGGATACATTCCTCATTCACACAAACAGTCTTTTTACAGAGACCTTTGAGAATATAAACAGTGTCAGTTTATTTTGAGTCTCCTTAACATAGACACAATACAAGATCTTGTCTCTTACTTACTAAACCTTAAAAAGAAATGTGTATTTAACTGGAGTGCCTAATTTGTAATACATATAGGAAACCATAATAGACATAACTTATCCTAAAACAAAAGGGTGACCATAATCAGTTATAAGGATTGTTCTGGTCTGTCCCTGCCTTAACATCAGTACAGACACTGGCAGTCTGTCAGATGCATTTCTACCAATGTCCCAGAGGGTCATTCCTTTCTGCTATTCAAATGTGGTGGCTGGTAAAATGAAATCAAGACATTCATTAGTACCTCTATTCTTATAGTACAATTATAAAATCCTGCTCTTACAACTGTGCCAACATTTGCAAACCAACAAAAGAAAATTAAAAGAAAACTCAATGAAACAGAATAGTGTAAATTATAGCTATAATAAAAACTTGTATCTGTCTCAAAGCCAATGACAAATACTTCCCAAATTCAGATTGATATGTATTTAGACTGAGACATAAAAGGCTACCAAATCTGCTAGTATAAGTCCCAGTGACCTCATAAATTTTCACCATGGATTAAGGCATATGATAATGAACCAAGAAGGCATTTTTACCCTTCTCACAGAACAAATAGATGAAAGGGTTATTTTTGCCAGCCTTTCAGAAGTGCTACACATCTAAACAGCATGTAAAACTATGAGCTTGTCTATAGTTTTTGTACTGCTCGAGCTGTTAAATTTATGGAAATTATTGTTTGTATTACCGTAGCAGATAGGAGCCCCAGTCATAGACCAGGGCCCATTGTGATACGTGTTGTACAAAACACAGCACAACAAGAGTCCCCTGCTCCAAATATTTTAGAATCTATGTAAAAATAAAAGATGTTCTCATGTAAGCTCCTGTGTAGCAGAATAACTGACCACTCACATGGGTTGTACCACTTTAATGATATCAGTTTCTAAATATAGAGATCGTTGACATGGTACAAAAATTTTGTTTACACCAGCCTCAAGAGAGTAAGTATAGTATCCTAACCATTGGATTAGAGTGGAACTTTAGACCTACATTCACTTCAATGCTCCATCACAGACTTCCAGTGAGATCTTGGATAAGTAACCTGGGGTATGTGTCCACTGAAAATAAAATAAAATAAAATAAAATAAAATAAAGGCAGCAAGATTCAGAACCCGGGTCAATAGACTTGGGCTTGCGGGGCTCACAACAGCAGTTTAGATACTCCTGTTTGGGCTCCAAAACCTGAGCTCTGAGACACCCCTACCCTGCCTTGCTGTGTTTCAGAGCCCAAGCAGGAACCTACTTCAGTGCTATTTTTAACCCCATAGTGGAAGCGCTGCGTACCCAAGTCAGTTGACTCAGCCTCTGAGACTCATGGTCAGAGGTTTTTGCATACCATAGACATACCCTTACTTCCTCCAGTAAAATGGGAGTAGTAGTACTTCACTACCACATAGGGGCATTGGGCAGGGCAATTCCACTAAAGATTGAGGTGCTTAGACACTATGGTCATGGGGCCGAATAAGTACCTAGGATAGATAGTACAGTATGTCTGAGAATGTGGATAAAAATGTTAACCTTTGAAAGTAAATAACTTGATGGTAAAACAGACTGAAAAAGTGTCCGCTACTGATTTTCACTTGAGCTACTAAACCATTGTTTGTTTGGCTGAAAGGAGCTATTAGTGAGGGAAATTACATCAAGTAAATAAGAGCAAAAATAGGAGGGAACATCCACATATTTTCTCAGAAGTGGGTCCAACCAAAACTCCTGGATCTGAACACATGAACTTTCAGGAAGTTTGGACTCAATGCAGATCTGAAGTTTATGAGTCAGATCTCTCTCTACCTTGTATGGAAATCTCTTGACTGTCTACCTACAGACACGCAGTATCTGAGCAGCTCTTGCAAAGTTGTAATGGTAACCAACCTTCCCCCTTAGTACTGGGACTAGAGGGGGACAAGGTCAATCCCTTCCAAAAATAAATAAACCCCTCTTCATTAGTAGTTTGAAACAGTTAAATCTAATATTTACTGCAATACATATTACAATTAGTCATACATACATCCCCTTCAACCCCAGTAACAGTCAGCCAATTGTCATAGTCTTTCCTGCCTGAGGCGTCTATGTAGGAGCACATGTAAAAACAGCTGTATATTTTCTTCATCCTGTATATTCAGGATATCACCATAATTATATTGGCTTGGAAATTTTCCATTCATCACTCCACTCACTTTCTATGAATCACACTTTTCAAGACAGCATCAGAGCCCTTCATGTGGCACTTTGCTATTTTTAGGGCAAATGCTGCAAGTGTATTTAGTGTGATTACTTTCAAAATTTCACAGAGAAACCAACCCAGAACACTAAAAACCACAGGCTGATTCTCCATTCACATACCCATGTCATTCCACTGACTTCAGTGCAGTTACTTCCAGTTCACACTCCTGTAAGTGAAGAGAATCAGGCCCATTGTTAGAAGATAAAAGGAATGCTTATGTCAGAGCATAAAAATAACCCACAAGTTGAAAGGAGCACTGCTGTGAGAACAAGCCATTTTAAATTACAAATGGGTCCTGAGAGACAAAGTTCAGAAAAGGATCCTAGTTTTCTCAAGTTCCAGGGGTTTCCATTTAAGATACAGGAGATGTTCAGCCATTTGTAATGAGTTCCTGTCACTAGCTCAACTCTGCAACAAGAAAGCAACAGAAAATAAGAATCAGATCTGGTTCCAGACCTGAACTCTTCCAAAATTTGATGGGATGTGGATGCAGTTTTCAGGCTTGTATTTATACAAAAAGATGCAAGCTCATAATTCCCAATCCTGGTCCCACTGGAATCAACTGGAGTTTTGCCATTGATTTCAATGGGATCAGGATTTGGGCCTGAATTTCTTCTATTGCTTTTATAACTCGGCACATAGCTCTCTCATATTAAAGGGAACTAAGCATGCAATGTGTTGATCAAGTCTTTTAAAAATCTTTTAAAAGATCCTTATCTTAACAGCCTTGGTCTATTCTCTGCTGCATCACTAACCCACACAGTGCTTCGAATGACTGGATGATGACAATTCATTTCATGGCAACTTCCAAGGTTTTGATATTTGTTTTTGTTCCACACTGGTTTTCACAAAAATTGAATTGTGTCAATGTTCCTAACAAAATCTGCGGTTTTTGATTCAGGAAGAGGGATTGAAATGGCTAGGAAGGCTATGGGGCATGTGTATGCACTCTGGTGAGTTGGGCCTTCGGCTAGGGTGTGGGAGATCAAGGTTCACGTCTGCTCAGTTTAGAACAGAGTTTTCCATTCTAGATCATTCTGAAGGAGGTACAGCAGAGATCTGTACCTCTCTCAAGCTCGATCCAAAAGCCTTTGCAATGAAATTTTTGTCAAAACTGAAATATTTCCACAAAAAGTTTTGGTTTTGATGAAACAGCATATTTAGAATGACATTTATTATTTTTCTAAAAATTTTCTATCCAGCTCTACCCAATGTTACCTAAGTACCCATAATTAAAGGTGATTGAAAAATTTTCAGCAGAACAATATTCCATTAGAAAATGAAATTTTATCTAAATGAAAATGTTTCCAGGAAACATTTCAAAACAAAAACAATTTGTTCCCATTCAAAAGCACTTAAACATTTATGTAATATCAAGATGTTTTATTCTGATAATGGCGAAACATTTCATGTCAACTTTATTAAAATTAATATCGTAATAAATACAAGTAGAATGATATAGTATTGTATTTATACAGTTCTTAATTTCAAGACATCCTACTATGATAGTTTAATATTAAATCTATCATTATGCAATATCAAAACAAAATGGTTTTATATTATTGAAATGAAATGTTCCCAAATCAAGTTTTTCTGGTATTTCTGTTCTGCAGAACGTTTCTAAGTTTCAATTTTATTCCCCAATTCAGAATGATTTTTTTAAATAACATCAGAACTTCCTGTGGAGCAGAAATACCATTTTGTGATCAGCTTTACCGATAATAGAGACAGGGCTCAGCTGTGCATTTCACATCCTCCTCCAGATTCAAGCTTTCCCAAAGTTGCATGGGTGCCTGGATCCATCTCCTGTAAAAACAGAGATATATACAGGGTAAAATTCTATGGGGGACAAGAAAAAATGGGATATTAACTGCGGGAACTAAATGCGAGCAAATCTCAGATTAAATCCAACATTGATTAGTCTCACTGAAGAAAACAGGTGCACACGTTCTTTGGATGCCACCGCCTGATTTTCTCTCATTTCTAGAACCCTGTTGTAACATGAAGCTAAACAAATGAGACTCAAGATTGACTTATGTTTTTCTTCCATTCACTCTGCCTCTTAAATTAACCCAGGTCTTAAAATAGGATTTATCAAGGTTGACTTCTTGGGCCAAGTAATTTATTCTTTTTGGTTGCTTTAAATTCTTCCTAGCAGGGACTTTGACTCCACATTGTCAGATTAGCCTGCAGTTTAATCTGGTTCCAATTTGTAAATAGCAAGCCAGTTTAGTGCACTTTCCCCTTTAACAAGAGGGGTAAGAAGAAGAGAGGCATGAGAAGCAGTGCAAGGACAGCAGCGACTAGCATCAAACAGGATTTGAGGGGATTGTTCCAGTCACAAATATCACAATCCTACTTTGCACGTCTATAGAGTGTTTGGCCTGAGAAAATCTGTAGTGAGAACTTTGAAACAAACAAACCAACCAACCAACCAACCCACACCTGGGCTATACAACGACCACAAGGGTTCATGAAAAGGGTTTGTGAACTGAGCCCTGCAGTTTGTTTTGCAGCCACTGGAAACAAGAAACCAGCTGTAGGTTTACTTGGAGAGCAGAGTTGAAAGCTTTGGGGGTGGGGCGTCTTAGTTAACACTCCAAGGGTATGTCTACACTACGAAATTAGGTCGAATTTATAGAAGTCGGTTTTTTAGAAATCGGTTTTATATATTCGAGTGTGTGTGTCCCCACAGAAAATGCTCTAAGTGCATTAAGTGCATTAACTCGGCGGAGCGCTTCCACAGTACCGAGGCAAGCATCGACTTCCGGAGCATTGCACTGTGGGTAGCTATCCCACAGTTCCCGCAGTCTCCACTGCCCATTGGAATTCTGGGTTGAGATCCCAATGCCTGATGGGACTAAAACATTGTCGCGGGTGGTTCTGGGTACATATCGTCAGGCCCCCGTTCCCTCCCTCCCCCCGTGAAAGCAAGGGCAGACAATCATTTCGCGCCTTTTTTCCTGAGTTACCTGTGCAGACGCCATACCACGGCAAGCATGGAGCCCGCTCAGGTAACCGCCACCCTATGTCTCCTGGGTGCTGGCAGATGCGGTACGGCATTGCTACACAGTAGCAGCAACCCCTTGCCTTGTGGCAGCAGACGGTACAGTACTACTGGTAGCCGTCATCGTCATGTCTGAGGTGCTCCTGGTCGCCTCTGTGAGGTCGATCAGGAGCGCCTGGGCAGACATGGGCACAGGGACTAAATTTGGAGTGACTTGAGCAGGTCATTCTCTTTAGTCCTGCAGTCAGTCCTATTGAACCGTCTTATGGTGAGCGGGCAGGCGATACGGACTGCTAGCAGTCATACTGTACCATCTTCTGCCGAGCAGCCATGAGATGTGGATGGCATGCAGTCCTTCTGCACCGTCTGCTGCCAGCCAAAGATGTAAAAGATAGATGGAGTGGATCAAAACAAGAAATAGACCAGATTTGTTTTGTACTCATTTGCTTCCCCGCTCCCCTGTCTAGGGGACTCATTCTTCTAGATCACACTGCAGTCACTTACAGAGAAGGTGCAGCGAGGTAAATCTAGCCATGTATCAATCAGAGGCCAGACTAACCTTCTTATTCCAATAAGGACAATAACTTAGGTGCACCATTTCTTATTGGAACCCTCCGTGAAGTCCTGCCTGAAATTCTCCTTGATGTAAAGCCACCCCCTTTGTTGATTTTAGCTCCCTGAAGCCAACCCTGTAAGCGCCCCTCCCAGCGTCAGAGCAATGGCAAACAATCGGGCATCTGAGAGTGCTGTCCAGAGCACTCACAATGGAGTACTCTGATGGGGCTAAAACATTGTCGCGGGTGGTTCTGGGTACGTGTCGTCAGGCCCCCGTTCCCTCCCTCCCTCCGTGAAAGCAAGGGCAGACAATCGTTTCGCGCCTTTTTTCATGAGTTACCTGTGCAGACGCCATACCACGGCAAGCATGGAGCCAGCTCAGGTAACCGTCACCCTATGTCTCCTGGGTGCTGGCAGACGCGGTACGGCTCTGCTGCACAGTAGCAGCAACCCATTGCCTTCTGGCAGCAGACGGTGCAATACGATTGGTAATCGTCCTCGTCGTTTCCGAGGTGCTCCTGGCCACGTCGGCTGGGAGCGCCTGGGCAGACATGGGCGCAGGGACTAAATTTGGAGTGACTTGACCAGGTCATTCTCTTTAGTCCTGCAGTCCTATTGAACCGTCTTATGGTGAGCGGGCAGGCGATATGGACTGCTAGCAGTCGTACTGTACCATCTTCTGCCAGGCAGGCAAGAGATGAGGATTGCTAGCAGTCGTATTGTACCATCTTATGCCAGGCAGGCAAGAGATGAAGATGGCTAGCAGTCGTACTGTACCATCTTCTGCCAAGCAGCCATGAGATGTGGATGGCATGCAGTCCTTCTGCACCGTCTGCTGCCAGCCAAAGATGTAAAAGATAGATGGAGTGGGTCAGAACAAGAAATAGACCAGATTTGTTTTGTACTCATTTGCCTCCTCCCCTGTCTAGATCACACTGCAGTCACTCACAGAGAAGGTGCAGCGAGGTAAATCTAGCCATGTATCAATCAGAGGCCAGGCTAACTTCCTTGTTCCAATAACAACGATAACTTAGGTGCACCATTTCTTATTGGAAACCTCCGTGCAGTCCTGCCTGAAATACTCCTTGATGTACAGGCACACCCTTTGTTGATTTTAGCTCCCTGAAGCCAACCCTGTAAGCCGTGTCGTCAGTCGCCCCTCCCTCCGTCAGAACAACGGCAGACAATCGTTCCGCGCCTTTTTTCTGTGCGGACGCCATACCAAGGCAAGCATGGAGGCCGCTGAGCTCATTTTGGCAATTAGGAGCACATTAACCACCACACGCATTATCCAGCAGTATATGCAGCACCAGAACATGGCAACGCGATACCGGGCGAGGAGGCGACGTCAGCGCGGTCCCGTGAGTGATCAGGACATGGACACAGATTTCTCTGAAAGCATGGGCCCTGACAATGCATGCATCATGGTGCTAATGGGGCAGGTTCATGCTGTGGAACGCCGATTCTGGGCTCGGGAAACAAGCACAGACTGGTGGGACCGCATAGTGTTGCAGGTCTGGGACGATTCCCAGTGGCTGCGAAACTTTCGGATGCGTAAGGGCACTTTCATGGAACTTTGTGACTTGCTTTCCCCTTCCCTGAGGTGCATGAATACCAAGATGAGAGCAGCCCTCACAGTTGAGAAGCGAGTGGCGATAGCCCTGTGGAAGCTTGCAATGCCAGACAGCTACCGGTCAGTTGGGAATCAATTTGGAGTGGGCAAATCTACTGTGGGGGCTGCTGTGATGCAAGTAGCTCACGCAATCAAAGATCTGCTGATATCAAGGGTAGTGACCCTGGGAAATGTGCAGGTCATAGTGAATGGCTTTGCTGCAATGGGATTCCCTAACTGTGGTGGGGCTATAGACGGAACCCATATCCCTATCTTGGCACCGGAGGACCAAGCCGCCGAGTACATAAACCGCAAGGGGTACTTTTCGATAGTGCTGCAAGCTCTGGTGGATCACAAGGGATGTTTCACCAACATCAACGTGGGATGGCCGGGAAAGGTACATGACGCTCGCATCTTCAGGAACTCTGGTCTGTTTCAAAAGCTGTAGGAAGGGACTTTATTCCCAGACCAGAAAATAACTGTTGGGGATGTTGAAATGCCTATATGTATCCTTGGGGACCCAGCCTACCCCTTAATGCCATGGCTCATGAAGCCGTACACAGGCAGCCTGGACAGTAGTCAGGAGCTGTTCAACTACAGGCTGAGCAAGTGCAGAATGGTGGTAGAATGTGCATTTGGACGTTTAAAGGCGCGCTGGCGCAGTTTACTGACTCGCTTAGACCTCAGCGAAACCAATATTCCCACTGTTATTACTGCTTGCTGTGTGCTCCACAATATCTGTGAGAGTGAGATGTTTATGGCGGGGTGGGAGGCTGAGGCAAATCGCCTAGCTGCTGGTTACGCGCAGCCAGACACCAGGGCGGTTAGAAGAGCACAGGAGGGCGCGGTACGCATCAGAGAAGCTTTGAAAACCAGTTTCATGACTGGCCAGGCTACGGTGTGAAAGTTCTGTTTGTTTCTCCTTGATGAAACCCCCCGCCCCTTGATTCACTCTACTTCCCTGTAAGCTAACCACCCTCCCCTCCTCCCTTTAATCATTGCTTGCAGAGGCAATAAAGTCATTGCTGCTTCACAGTCATGCATTCATTATTCATTCATCACACAAATAGGAAGATGACTACCAAGGTATCCCAGGAGGGGTGGTGGAGGAGGGAAGGAAAATGCCACACAGCACTTTAAGCACAGCACTTTAAAAGTTTACAACTTTAAAATTTATTGAATGACAGCCTTCTTTTTTTTGGGCAATCCTCTGTGGTGGAGTGGCTGGTTGGCCGGAGGCCCCCCCACCGCGTTCTTGGGCGTCTGGGTGTGGAGGCTATGGAACTTGGGGTGGAGGGCGGTTGGTTACAGAGGGGCAGCAGTGGCAGTCTGTGCTCCAGCTGCCTTTGCTGCAGCTCAACCATACACTGGAGCATACTGGTTTGGTCCTGCAGCAGCCTCAGCATTGAATCCTGCCTCCTCTCATCACGCTGCCGCCACATTTGAGCTTCAGCCCTGTCTTCAGCCCGCCACTTACTCTCTTCAGCCCGCCACTTACTCTCTTCAGCCCTCCACCTCTCCTCCCGGTCATTTTGTGCTTTCCTGCACTCTGACATTATTTGCCTCCATGCATTCGTCTGTGCTCTGTCAGTGTGGGAGGACAGCATGAGCTCGGAGAACATTTTATCGCGAGTGCGTTTTTTTTTCTTGCTGAGCTTCACTAGCCTCTGGGAAGGAGAAGATCCTGTGATCATTGAAACACATGCAGCTGGTGGAGAAAAAAAAAGGGACAGCGGTATTTAAAAAGACACATTTTATAAAACAGTTGCTACACTCTTTCAGGGTAAACCTTGCTGTTAACATTACATACATAGCACATGTGCTTTCGTTACAAGGTCGCATTTTGCCTCCTTCCACCGCGTGACTACCCCCTCAACCTTCCCCCCTCCCTGTGGCTAACAGCGGGGAACATTTCTGTTTAGCCACAGGCAAACAGCCCAGCAGGAATGGGCTCCTCTGAGTGTCCCCTGAAGAAAAGCACTCTATTTCAACCAGGTGACCATGAATTATATCTCACTCTCCTGAGGATAACACAGAGAGATAAAGAACGGATGTTGTTTGAATGCCAGCAAACATACACTGCAATGCTTTGTTCTACAGTGATTCCCGAGTACGTGTTACTGGCCTGGAGTGGTAAAGTGTCCTACCATGAAGGACGAAATAAGGCTGCCCTCCCCAGAAACCTTTTGCAAAGGCTTTAGGACTACATCTAGGAGAACCGCAAATGCCAGGGCAAAGTAATCCTTTCACATGCTTGCTTTTAAACCATGTATAGCATTTTAAAAGGTACACTCACCAGAGGTCCCTTCTCCGCCTGCTGGGTCCAGGAGGCAGCCTTGGGTGGGTTCGGGGGGTACTGGCTCCAGGTCTAGGGTGAGAAACAGTTCCTGGCTGTCGGGAAAACCGGTTTCTCCGCTTGCTTGCTGTGAGCTATCTACAACCTCCTCCTCATCATCATCTTCTTCGTCCCCAAAACCTACTTCCGTATTGCCTCCATCTCCATTGAAGGAGTCAAACAACACGGCTGGGGTAGTGGTGGCTGAACCCCCTAAAATGGCATGCAGCTCATCATAGAAGCGGCATGTTTGGGGCTCTGACCCAGAGCGGCTGTTCGCCTCTCTGGTTTTCTGGTAGGCTTGCCTCAGCTCCTTCAGTTTCACGCGGCACTGCTTCGGGTCCCTGTTATGGCCTCTGTCCTTCATGCCCTGGGAGATTTTGACAAAGGTTTTGGCATTTCGAAAACTGGAACGGAGTTCTGATAGCACGGATTCCTCTCCCCAAACAGAGATCAGATCCCGTACCTCCCGTTCGGTCCATGCTGGAGCTCTTTTGCGATTCTGGGACTCCATCATGGTCACCTGTGCTGATGAGCTCTGCATGGTCACCTGCAGCTTGCCACGCTGGCCAAACAGGAAATGAGATTCAACAGTTCGCGGTTCTTTTCCTGTCTACCTGGCCAGTGCATCTGAGTTGAGAGTGCTGTCCAGAGCGGTCAGAATGGAGCACTCTGGGATAGCTCCCGGAGGCCAATACCATCGAATTGTGTCCACAGTACCCCAAATTCGAGCCGGCAACGTCGATTTAAGCGCTAATCCACTTGTCAGGGGTGGAGTAAGGAAATCGATTTTAAGAGCCCTTTAAATCGAAATAAAGGGCTTCATTGTGTGGACGGGTGCAGGTTTAAATCGATTTAACGCTGCTAAATTCGACCTAAAGTCCTAGTGTAGACCAGGGCCAAGACCAGTCCT
Organism: Lepidochelys olivacea; assembly: GCF_965140295.1. Classification (NCBI taxonomy): domain Eukaryota; kingdom Metazoa; phylum Chordata; order Testudines; family Cheloniidae; genus Lepidochelys; species Lepidochelys olivacea. The sequence continues at coordinate 20,755,714 of NC_140413.1, forward strand.
CCACAGCCTCTTAACCATCCCTTAATCTGACAAGCCTCAGGGTCTTCACCTCCTCTCAGTTATCTTGTAATCAGTTTATCATTAACAAAATAACTTAACTGGCCCAACATGTTCACATGGACGCAGCAGAGAAAAGTAGGCCAAAGTGGAAGAGGCTCTTGACAGCCCTCTCCAGATATAAGGACACTTGAACAATGGAACAATTGCCATTGCCACCAACAGCATTCCTGTAAATAGCGACTAGTGTATTGATTTCTCTCAGAGGAATATACCGCCAGCTGGTGAACAAAGCAGAGGGGATTGTTACTTGAAATATGATGGATTGAACAATAATAACTTGTTCTGTTTCTAGAGCCAGCAGAGAAGGGGGTCGCAGACAGAGGGAGCTGATGGACACATAACTGTCTGCTGCAGCTTTCTTTATTGTTCTGCCGGCAAAACTGAAATGAACACCAAAGTGAGGCTTCACACTGGGGAGAGGAGAGAGTCCTCAAAAATGTATAGGGATGGGACATCACAAGTCTCATCATTTATAAAATAGTTATAGATGTTTGCTCTTGATAATAGGTTGAGTTTGTGACATGTTAATGAAATTGCTGCAATAAATGAGGAGGAAGAAGGAAAAATAATGGTGACAGAAACGTGAGTTAATGAGGATTTTCTCATCATTTGAGAGGGAAGAAAGAGACTCCATCTTCTCCTAAAACTAAACAGTGTTGATGTCTACCTTGGGAAGAAGAACCCACAAGAGAGCAAATACCCAACAGTAAGCTTCACTGAGGAGGTATATCTAGTGATTAGAGCAGGGTTCTACATGTCAAGACTCCTGAAATATTTTTCCTAGCACTACCACTGATTTGCTATGTGATCCTGGGGAAGTCATTTTTCAAGATGAAGAGATCTTTAGGGCATACTTTGCCATTTTATTTGTACATAAGGCATCTAGTAAAGGTTGATGCTATGTAAATAATTTGTTTAAGCATAGCCTCTTGTGCCTCATTTTAATTTTCTGTTAAATGGGTGTAGCAAACCTCACAGAGCTTCTGAGAGACTTAATCGCTGTAAAGTTTTTGAGATCCTCAGAGAACAGTACTGTAGAAGAGCAAAGAAATCTTCAGTGTCTTTCAATAAAGAAAGAAGGAGTAACACTACAGACTGTGTAGGAAACATAGGAAGTATGAATCATAGAATATCACGGTTGGAAGGGACCTCAGAGGGTCATCTAGTCCAACCCCCTGCTCAAGGTAGGACCGATTCTCAAACTAAATCATCCCAACCAGGACTTTGTCATGCTTGACCTTAAAAACCTCAAAGGAAGGAGATTCCACCACCTCCCTAGGTGACGCATTCCAGTGCTTCACCACCCTCCTACCAAAAAAGTTTTTCCTAATATCCAACCTAAACCTCCCGCACTGCAACTTGAGACCATTACTCCTTGTTCTGTTATCTGCTATCACTGAGAACAGTCTAGAGTCATCCTCTTTGGAACCCCCTTTCAGGTAGTTGAAAGCAGCTATCAAATCCCTCCTCATTCTTCTCTTCTGCAGACTAAACGATCCCAGTTCCCTCAGCCTCTCCTCATAAGTCATGTGTTCCAGTCCCCTAATCATTTTTGTTGCCCTCTGCTGGACGCTTTCCAATTTTTCCACATCCTTCTTGTAGTGTGGGGCCCAAAACTGGACACAGTACTCCAAATGACACCTAACCAATGTCAAATAGAGGGGAATGATCACATCCTTTGAAAAATAATGGAGCAAATAATTAAGCAATCAATTTGCAAACATCTAGAAGATAATAAGGTGAAAAATAACAGACAGCATGGATTTGTCAAGAAAAAATTGTGTCAAACCACCCTGAGCACTTCATTTGACAGGGTAATAAGCTTTGTAGATTGAGCGGGAGTGGTAGACTTGGTATATCTTGACTTTAGTAAAACTTTATGAAAAGGTCATGTGAGACAGTATCAAAACAAACTAGGGAAATGCAACCTTGATGGAACTACTATAAGGGGTGTGCATAACTCTGTTCCCAGAGAGTAGTTATCACTGGTTCACAGTCATGCTGGAAGGGCATAATGAGTGGGGTCCCGTGGGGATTAGTTCTAGGTCCAGTTCTGTTCAATATCTTAATCAATGATTTAGATAATGGCATAGAGAGTATATGTATAAAGTTTGCAGATAATACTAAGCTGGGAGGGGTTGCAAGTGCTTTGGAGGATAGGATTATAATTCAAAATGATCTGGACAAACTGGAGAAATGGTCTAAAGTAAACAGGATGTAATTCAATAAGGACAAATACAAAGTACTCCACTTAGGAAGGAACAATAAGTTGCACATGTACAAAATGGGAAATGACTGCCTAGGAAGAAGTACTGCAGAAGGGGATCTGGGGGTCATAGTGGACCACAAGCTAAATATGAATCAGCAGTGTAACACTGTTGCAGAAAAAGCAAACATCATTCTGAGATGTATTAGCTGGAGTGTTGTAAGCAAGACACAAGAAGTAATTCTTCTGCTGTACTCCACACTTATTAGGCCTCAAGTGGAGTATTGTGTCCAGTTCTGGGAACCACATTTCAGAAAAGATGTGGACAAATTGGAGAAAGTGCAGAAAAGAGCAACAAAAATGAGTAAAGGTCTAGAAAACATGACCTATAAGGGAAGATTGAAAAAAATGGGTTTGTTTAGTCTGGAGAAGAGAAGATTGAGAGGGGACATAAGAGTTTTTAAGTCCATAAAAGGTTGTTGCAAGGAGGAGACAGAAGAATTGTTCTTAACCTCAGAGGATAGGACAAGAAGCAATGCGCTTAAATTGCAGCAAGGGAGGTTTAGGTTGGACCTTAGGAAAAACTTCCTGTCAGGGTGGTTAAGCACTGAAATAAATTGCCAAGGGAGGCTGTGGAATCTCCATCGCTGGAGATTTTTAAGAGCAGGTTAGACAAACGCCTGTTAGGGATGGTCTAGATAATACTTAGTCCTGCCATGAGTGCAGGGGACTGGACTAGATGACCTATCAAAGTCCCTGCCAGTCCTATGATTGCTCTTTAATTGGAACAACAAGGTGAGACCATGGAAACAAAGATCACATAATGGGGACATGGAAGGAATGAAAAGTGAGAAGAAAGCATAGAAGCATGCAGGACTAGATCTTTATATCATTTACTCTTATAAAAAAGGATTGGGCCCCCCACAGCACGTTTGCATTGATTATCATGCTCAGATACATTGATTCAGCTTTAAGGAGGATTTACCTTCTGAAATTGCTACTGGGCTGACAACAGAATTATTAACAGGTGATGGACAGTTGTTGGTGCTCACACTCCACCATGCTGGTTTCATCAACTCAGAACAAGGCCATAAAAATCATCAAGTTATATTCCTGTTGGGTGAATTCTACCCTGTTCCCCGATCCCCAGCGTTCACAGAGGGAACTGAATGAAGCAGAACCATTGTGACATGGTTGCATCAGAAGAACATTCTGGAGGAGATTGCGTGGTGGGAGCATGTGGGAAAATCCTCTACGTTCATTACAGCTCCATTTGCCTTCTTTTGCACCACTGGACTTGGGGGGCAGGTTGGATACAATGATTGAGTAAGTCGGAGGGGCACAGACAGTGGAAATAATATTTTGAGTGTTCTAGACAAAGAGGATCTCCTTCAAGAAGGACACGTTCTCTTCCCCTGAGGGCTAAGTGGACTTCACAATGCTCCCTATCCCAGCGAGCAATGGAGAACTCAAGGTTGACTCCACATATTGCCACAGAAGCTTTTTCTGAATATTTTCCCCAGTCAGTGGAGAAAACAGTAACAGTTTTAATTGAAATGAACTGTCACGAGCAATGACATACTCATTAACTTTCATTGTAAATACTTTCACTTATCACAGTGACAAAGAAATAAACGAGGAATCCAAACATGCCAACTAGGCAGCTTAAAAAAAAATCCATACATTTTGCTTTTCCCTGTTCTTTTTAGCTAGCATAAGGTAACAGAAAATGAGATCTTCCCTGGATTTCTGTAGAAGATGAAATGACAAGGAACAGCCAACTTCTGCTGACCTCCTCACCTCTATTAGTGCTGACTTCATAAGAAAGCTATAAGCAGTTCTGTTCTGTGAGAGAGAAAGGGAAGATGCTAACAGGGACTAGACTGTGTACTTTGGGTTTTATTCCTGGCAAATTTTAGTCTCATGAAATCTAGAACATTTTAAAAAAACAAAAAAACAAAAACCTTTCACTTGCTTTGAAGTTCAAAAGAATAAATGCTGGGCCAAAATCAGGACTGCCTTCCAAGGAATTACACTCAACTGACACCAGTATAACTTGCAGTAGAATCTGGCCCTAGGTATCTGAGTGGCATGAGCAAATATGATCTACCAATAGCATGCTCTAACAGGCAGCATAATCTCGTGGACATGGCACTGATCTCTGAATCAGAAGTCCTGGGTTCTGTTGCTGACTTCTTCATTGACCTACTGTGGGACCCTTAATAATAATACCACCAGTATGAAGAAAAAGACAGATACATCTCATTTCAATACATCTTAATACTGCTCTTTAACTTTCTAGTCTTACACAAAGAAGCCTTACACATACAGAACAACAGTTATTGTATTCTTTATTGAGCGCTGACAGAGCACTAGGTGCTATAAAAAACATAAAATTGGGACAGGTTTCAGAGTAACAGCCGTGTTCATCTGTATCCGCAAAAAGGAAAGGAGTACTTGTGGCACCTTAGAGACTAACCCATTTATTTGAGCATAAGCTTTCGTGAGCTACAGCTCACTTCATCGGATGCATACTGTGGAAAATACAGAAGATGTTTTTATACACACAGATCATGAAAAAATGGGTGTTTATCACTTCAAAAGGTTTTCTCTCCCCCACTCCACTCTCCTGCTGGTAATGGTCATGTGATTACAGACATGAAAGTTGCGATATTACAACAGAAAAACTTCAAAACCAGACTCCAGCGAGAGACTGCTGAATTGGAATTCATTTGCAAATTGGATACAATTAACTTAGGCTTGAATAGAGACTGGGAGTGGTTAAGTCATTATGCAAGGTAACCTATTTCCCCTTGTTTTTTCCTAGCCGCTCCTCCCCCCCGCCACTGTTCCTCAGACATTCTTGTTAAACCCTGGATTTGTGCTGGAAATGGCCCACCTTGATTATCATACACATTGTAAGGAGAGTGATCACTTTAGATAAGCTATTACCAGCAGGAGAGTGGGGTGGGGGGGGAGAGAAAACCTTTTGAAGTGATAGACACCCATTTTTTCATGGTCTGTGTGTATAAAACATCCTCACTGCATTTTCCGCTTTATGCATCCGATGAAGTGAGCTGTAGCTCACGAAAGCTTATGGTCAAATAAATTGGATAGTCTCTAAGGTGCCACTAGTACTCCTTTTCTTTTTATGAAATTGGGACAGATTCTGATCTCGTTTACACAAGTGCAATATAAGAATAACTGCACAGAATAAATGCAGAGTGGCTCCACACGGTCAGCGCTCAACAAATAACAGAGAAAGTTAGAAGGAAATAACTAAATGTTGTAATGAAAACTATAAAATATTACAGAAGTTATCCATAAGAGGGCACAAGCCTGTCATTCCCAGAGATCCCCAGGATCCTTATTAACTCAAATCAAAATTGATGTTTAAGGCTTAAGTGTCCCCAATACAAAAAATATTAACAGCATCAACAGGCACCATGAGAACCATTCTAAAGGTTTGTGTACACTACAGAGCCTTGGACTGGTATAGCTATGCCAGCAGAACCCCATAGTGTAGACATGGCATAAAGCAGCAGGAGGCATTCTTCTGCCAGCATAGCTATACCACTTTCCAAAATTTCATTAGCTATGCTGACAGAACTCTGTTGGTTTAGTGATATCTGCACTGAGGGGTTTTTTGGCTTAGCTATGTGAGCTACTGGGTGCTAATCCCACCCTCCTTCCCCTGCCCAACTCCTCAGCAACATAGCTATGTAGGGAAAACTTTGTAGTGTAAACTAGGCCTAAGGCTCTGGAAATTGACAAAGAAACTGAACCCTTGAACTGGTACTACAAAATGTGTAACTTGACAATCGAGAGGCTAACACAATTTTAAAAGTAGTATGAGGATTTTAAAAGAAACAAATGGTTTTTAAAAGATTTATATGAATGGTATGTTCTGGAATGGTCAAAAGAATATATTTTTTAATTCTGATTATATATATTATCTGCATAGCCCCTAAATGTCCCAATGAGATCTGAGCCCAGTTGTGATAGGCACATAGTGAGACAGTCCCAGGCCTAAGGAGCTTACTATCTACATAGGCAAGATAGAGAAAGAAAGGTGTTCTGTGCTAGGCCACAGGCCTATCAGGAGTCCTCCGAAAGAACGAGGCCTACACGCAGCAAAGCAGCGAGTTATTGGCTTTATTGAAGGTAAGTGACACACCCGCAACGGGGACTCCAAGCGTTGCTGTCATGGAGGCGGGGAACCCAGCGCACCAGAGCTCTGCCTGGAACGGAGTCCGACGAAGGGGTAAACAGCGAGCCATAATAAGCACTACACAGAAACAGCTCATGAATATATAATTAGGTACTTTCCTTAAGGGGCTTTCCGCTACCTGGCAAAGGGCCATGCAGGGCAGACAGAAGCGGCCTAAAGCTGGTTATAGCTGGTTTTCCATGTCCTACAGTGACCCGTTGGCTCCAAGAAAGCGGAAGTTCCCTAGCTAGGCCGTAACAAAGTCTTCCGCAGTCCCTTACAAAAGGGAAGGAAAAAAAAAACAGAGGAATAGAGATGAAGTGAATTTGTCCAGTTGCACAACAGATTAGTGGCAGAACTGGAAAGAGTACCCAGGTCTACTGAGTCCCAGTCCAGAATGCTACCCACTGCATCATGCAGCCAGTATTGTACAGTTCTTAATACCCAATATTTTCATGCACAGAGGTTATGTACCATACTGTACTTATTGTACAGTAATACCTTCACAGCCACATCCCCTTCTGTCTTTACTTCTGTATTGATTAGGAACAATTGGCTCTGCATCTGTGATTGGAGTATACACTCACACCATTACTGATCCTCTAATGCCCCTACAGGGAAAAGCTCCAGTAAGAGATGCTGCACTGGGGGAAGATTTTGAAGTCTGATTGCATTAATTTTCCACCTCTCTGCAGGGCTGGCTGCTAATTGCATTGAGAGCAGTTGCAGAGAAAGAACTCCCTTTCCACAGCATCTAAGGCACCAGAGATTCAGTGTCTGAGAACACCTTCCCCCAAAAGTACTAAACACTCGGGTCCATGTGAGTTGTCTGTACAAGCTGCTGCTAGACAGCACTCTCCCTTTCTTTGTATTTTCTTTTGCTCTCTGGTTTTGGCACTTCCTTGCCTATAAGAAGAGATCTTCAGCTGGTGTAAACTGGTGTAGCTCCACTGACTTCAATGAAACTGAATTAATGCCAGCTTAATATCTGGCCCATAAGCTCTGACCCAAAGCCCATGGAAGTGAGTAAGAGTAAATCCACTGATTTTCATGGGCTTTGGATAAGACCTGTATTTTTCAGCCAGTTTCTGTCTTGAACTTTTACAGCATCATGTATTATATCAGAATTAAGTGGATGAATCTTAAAGTGAGGATCTGATCCACTGGCAACTGTGTTTGCTCTAATGATGTGGTTGGACCTACGTGATATACAATGCCATACCTTAAGATCTTCAGAAGCACCTCTGCAATTAACTAACATTACCCTGGTATTTCCTAAGTATCCTTTCTAATGGGAATCCTCTCTATAGGGAATACCATGGTAATATTATTTCCTTACACAGGAGAAATTGGAAGGATTTTAATGGTGACCACAAAGACAAATTGTATGCTTTCATTGCCGCACTGCTGAGTTAAATGATCATTGTTTGAACAGTAGGGATTACCAAGGAACAACAGACTTGGTTAGTTTGCCACAGAATATCTTAATGGGTTAGTTTCTCAAATGTCTCCAGTATTACAATCTCTGCCATACTCCACAGAGAAAGTTTAGGATCTTCTAAACCAATGACAAATATAATATACATAGCATAATATGGACAGACAGAGGTTTCATTATAAAACCAATACACACACAAGCACACTTATAACCTGGGATAGAAAAATTGTTTAGACTGCCAAGTTTCTGCCATTTCTCTCAGGCTCTGGTAAAATGTTTTTTTGAAGAGTCTGAAATAATTGGATCTGGAGTTAGAAGACTGGAAAATTATCCAGTGTTGAAATTTGGACCCCGGCATCTAATTATTTGTTTAGTCAGCATGAATAGAGGATGTCTGCATTACTCGCAAGAGGCCTGAGTAATCTTAAATGTCGAGGACTCAATGTCTAAAATATTACACAACAGCACTTGCAACAGAGAATGAAATAGAAATGGTGAAGAATGTAAGAACTTCATTAATTTTCAGTATTAAGAAAACCAGATTGGATCTTTGTTGCATAACTAAGATCTAATGTTCTACATAGAACTAGTGGCTTTAACTACATCCTAAAATATGAGGGTCAGATCCTCAGCTGGTGTAAAACAACGTAACTATTAAAGTCAATGGAGCAATTTAAATTTGCAAGTTGCTGAGAAATCTGTGCATGGGACTTCATATTTCTCCTTTTCACTTGTTTTCCTTAAACTGAAATAAAATTTAAATTGAGTTTTGCCTTTCAACATAAAAACATGCCCTTAACAGTTGTTCAGTACTGTTACTTGTGTCAAGACTTTATTGATGTAATTTAGGTCTTTAAAAGCTCATGGGTCCTTGGGATCTTTTGGATAAGGACTGTTTTTCATTCAATCTGCATTGTTGTACGTACATGCAAAAGGAGCCAACAAGTCAGAGTTCCCCCATTAGTGCTGGGGCCTGTTTCACTTGCATATTTCCAACTCGTCCTTACATCCAAGGTTAACACAATAAATTATAAGCGGATTCCAGTATAAAAGTAATGCATCAGAACTTTTCCTTCCTTTTTTTGGTGCAAGACAGCTGACATAATTTCTATGGCCTAGTAGATCTAATATTGGATTTGAACTCAGGAGACCTGGATTCTATTCTCAGATATAGCAGTGTACGACTTTGAGCAACTTACTGTCTTTGTGCCTCTATTTTGCTTCCTTCGTCTGTCTTGTCTATTTAGTTTGCAATCTCTTTGGGAGGAAGGACTTTTTCTTATGTGTGTTTGTCTGTGCCTAACACAATAGGGTCCTTATCTCAGTTGGAGTGTAATGTTACTGTAATACTAATATTTTTATCATCATTTCAGGGAAACTCATTTGCATATTAGCTACCATGTTCCCCTAGTTAACAATAGGAGTAACCATCCTTAAAAGAAAGCTTATGGTAATTGACAAGTGATAGACCAGAGATGACATTCACCTGTCAGTTTCGTTCCCTGTAAGCACATACATCAGTGATACTCAGACTGAGGCTGGAGAGCTGAAAGTGGCTCTTTAATGTGTTTCCTGCAGCTCTTTGCTGCACATGATATTAAACCACAGTGTGATTTATTATTAACCAGTCTAAGTTATTAACCAATCACAATGCTTTTATTATGTTATTAACCAATTGTAGTTGCTAAAATAATACCAGGTCAGTCATTTTCTTGTGAAAATAATTATATTATACAAAAATAGTAAATGAAACAATGAATTCACACTACTGTGTCCCTTTGGGATAAAGCTGATTGCTAGTTTGGCTCTTGAACCACTTAGGTCTGAGTATCACGGACATAGATCATTTTGACCCCAATTCTGCGAAGAACTCTTCAAAGGTGCATCCTGTACTTCCATGGAGTCCCACTGACTTTTAGAATCTACCCACATGGAGCTCTTTGCAGGATTGGGTCTTCAGGAATAAATTAGGACACTATTATAGAACTAAAGACAATGAATTCATCAACGAGCGCTGAAAAGAACACTACCAAAAGCTTCGGAATCAAGAATCGACTGACTGAACACATCATTGATTCCATCCCTGAGCACCCAATTTGGGAAACTCACCAACATCTGAGGAGGTCCACAAAGCAATTAAGCAAATGAAGAACAATAAAGCATCAGGTCCTGATGGCATACCAGCTGAAGTGGGGGGCGAAACACTGATAAAGAAGCCTCATTTGCGGTTCCTCAATATCTGCCACAATGAAGAAATCCTTGCTGACTTACGCAACGCTAACATCATCACCATTTTCAAAAACAGTGACAGAGTTGACTATGGCAATTATCAAGGCATTTCCCTCCTTTCCATTGCTGGGAAGAGTCTTGCTAGAATCTTACTGAATCGTCTGCTCCCTCTTGCTGAGGAAGTACTTCTAGAGTCCCAGTGCAGCTTCAGACCATCATGAAGCACCACCAGCATGATTTTCCCAGCCAGGAAAAATCTCAACACCACCAGGAGCTGTATATGGCTTTCATCGATCTGACCAAAGCCTTTGGCTCTGTCAGCTGTGAGGCTCTGTGGAAAATCATGTCAAAGTTCAGCTGCCCAAGCAAATTTATCACCAAGGTAACTTCCTCCATCCTGTGCAGTGTCTCGATCTCTGAACTCTTTGCCATCTGAACTGCGTAAAACAAGGTTGTGTACTGGCGCCCATCCTCTTCTCCATTTTCTTAGAAGCTATGAAGACATAATCCAGCATTGCCCACCGCAGGGCATTGGCATCTAGTATCAGACTGATGGCAACCTCTTCCAACTTCTCTCGCCTCCATGCCAGAAATAAAGTAACATCAGCAACAATAACTGAACTGCAGTACACAGATGATTGTGCTGTAGTTGCACACTCAAAGGAGGATCTACAAACAGCTCTTAACTGCTTCTCTGAAGCTTACAGCTAACCCTGAACGTCAGCAAAACAAAAGTTCTCCATCAGGCAGTCCCTAGTCAATCATCAGACCCAGCAAAGAAGTTCTATATTGACAGAGAACTGGAAAATGTAGAACACTTTGCCTACCTTGGCGGCCATCTCAAACAGAGAGCAGACAGACTTCAAGATTTGGCACAGAATCCACTGTGCCATCCTTGCCTTTGGCAGACTGTCTTGATGAGTGTTCAATAACCACCACATCAGAACACACACTAGACTTTTAGTTTACAAAGCGGTGGTAATCCCAACTCTCCTCTATGGCTACGAGACTTGGGTATCCTACAGAAAACACCTAAAAAACTTGGAATGCCAGCACCAGCACTTTCTCCAGAAGATCCTCAACATAAAGTGGGCAGATCACTGCCTTAACATCAGTGTCTCCATGGAGGCCAACACCTTCAGTATTGAGTCCCTGATTATCCAGCACCAGCTGAGGTGGAGCGGGCACTGTGTGTGCATGCCTCATGCACGCCTACCAAAACAATTGCTGTACGCCCAACTCAAAGGAGAAAGGAAATAGGAAGGCCGAAATAAATGCTTCCAAGACACCCTCAAGACAAACATCAAGAGATGTGGCATCGATACCACACACTGGGAGACAGTAGCCCAGGGCAGGGCTAATTGGAAAAGACTTGTCAGAGAAGGAACGAACACTTTTGAGGAAAATCACCTTGCCCAGGTCACAGAGAAGCACCAGAAAAGAAAGGATTGATGATTGTCATGCAGCAATAACAGCCCAACACTGCCTTCCAACATCACCTACAATGTTTGCCACTGAATTTGCGGTTCAAGGATTGAACTCCTCAGTCACCGAAGGACCCATAAAAAATAGAAAGCTGTGGAAGAGATCATCCTTGACCCTGAGGGATCAGCGACGATGATAGAATTAATACATTTCAGTTGTCCATTCTTCTTTGAATTGAGCATCAAACCTTATACATTGCCCCAAAACTGTGCCTCTTATATGTAGTTACCTATCTGGAATGACTTTCAAAAGAAAAACTTCACGTGGATTAATACATGTGTCAAGGTAAAATTTCTAGAGGCACTAGAAATGTTAGATTTCTACAGAAAGAACTGACAGTCTTTCACTGAAGTAGCCTCTTATGAGAAGGTCATTTATAGATTACAAAAGAAAGTACAAGAATGCAATCTAAAGATGAATTCAAAATATTTACAATGATAGGACATGATCCTGCTCCCAGTGAAGTCAGCAGCAAAACTAGTCAGGTGCACAGACATTGTATTTTAAGTGTTTTCTTTCTTTCACGCCTTTGTCTCTTGAAAAAAGTAACTTTGAAAAGAATTCTATGCTATTTATAAAGACATTCTTCTCTTTTACACTATAAACATATTTTATACTATATGATTAGAAGACAATGGAGTTCCAGTATAAAGCAGTGTGGCATTATCTTCTGATACCATTTTGCCTTGTCCAATATTTTAGTCTGTATCTTTGAATTTACAAAATAAAATATTATAAATGCTTAAACCCCTGGTTTTGTTCTATGCAACTAAGATTCAAGTGAACGCTTCCATCCTTGGTCTCCCCTTTACACCAGTCTTCTTCCTTGTCCAAAGAGGGGAAAGATGTGGACAAATCAATGAATTCCTCCACTGGTTTCCCCATCCATTATCACTTCAAAGTTAAGTTCTAGACACCCCCCTTCAAAGCTCTGTATAACTGCCCCTCCCTAAATTATCCTGTTTCCCATTGTTCCCTACTCCTGGACTTTGCCAATATTCCCATCCTCAGCCACGTGTTTCTCAATTTCTCATACAATCACCTCTGTGTCTACTCCCATATGGCCTCTTATGTTTGGTACAACGTCCCTAAGTGCACCAGCAAGGCCTCGGATACAGTCCATATTTAAGACCTTCTTAAATGCATTCTGCTCTGCTGCTTACAGTGAGTTAACATGTATGTAAATTACCTGTTGTTTCTCTTCCCTTAAACTGTTTACTTGTTTGTCAGATTTTGAGCTCTTTGGAGCATGGACGTTCTGCTCTAGTGTTAGGTGCTTTCCAAACACATTGTTGGTGCCACCATAAGTAAACAGTAACCAGCTGCCTTTAAGGTACTATTGTAATTTGACAGTATCTGACAGTTTTAAGCCCCAGTGCCATAAGCCATTGCCATAGAAGTCTTTTTCCTATTAATGAGGAAGTCATATGGGCATCTATTATAGTTTAACCCTTCTGCCAGGGGGAGCTGGCAGCAAACAGGGCCAGGTTCAATATCTAAGGGGTTCCTTTTCAACAAAACAACACAGAACTGGCTTGAGCTCCCACCCAGAAATCTGGGAAAACTACACACCACTGCTGGGCGCCTCTGAGAGGCAATACTTCCCCATTTGCAAGCACAGAGTCTGAGTGTAGAAAAGAAACAAACAATGAAAGGAGGGAAGTCACCAGACATTAATTAGGGAAATGTCACAAGCAGGATTCATAATCATAAAACTGTGAGCAGGACACCCACCCCAGAGTGCGTGGGGCTGTGCCTTCTGCCTCATGTTCTTGAGTTCGACAACCAAAAGTTCCTTTTCTATGCCCCTCTCTGCTCCCTCACCATACCCCACTCACAGTGGTTATACTTGGTCAATGAGGACCCAGGGTTCAGTGGTGCATCTGTGCAAGTTCACCTCCCACCTGGGGAAAAAAGCACCTTGCTTGCGCCACCAACTGAGCACTTGTTCTGGCTGGCTGCCACCACACCAGCTGCTTGTTCGTCAACCGTCAGTCACCTTCTGCCTCCACGTGCCTCTCTGCTGTGACCTCTGCACATCAGTCCCTTAGTGATTTCCAGCTTCTTTGCAGGCTGGGCAGAAACACTTTCCCAATACAAGTGATTTCAGCTCTCATATGAGCACTTCTATATAAAAGTCTCCTAATGAAGCCTATTTAGCTCTATCTTTGAACACTGGGGAGGAACAGGTTAAACCAGACCAGGTACCCTTAGGGAGAGTCCCACACCTCCTGGCTGGAACAGCTGTCCCCACTCCTCTTACTTTTACAGGGGTCTGGCATTCTAGCCTTTGCAAGTTCCTCTCAGCTGAGGGTGACCCCTCAATCAGGACAAGCTCAACACAGTTCTGCTCCCCTTTAGTCATACAATGAAGATAACATTGATAACAACCTTTCACGACCCCTGCATTCAATACTAAAGTGATTTGTAACCCAACACCAGCCAAAGCTGATCACTTGAAGCTATACAATTCCAGACTGCTAGATAGCTATGCAAAGTAGGTTTGTTCATGTAAATACAGTTTGCTCCTGAAGTCTCTCCTCCTCCCCAGCTAGCTGCCAAAGGAGAGTTCATTCAGACCCTGCTTACAATGGCATATCATTGGGCTAGGGTTGCCAACTTTGGTTAGACACATTCCTAAAGGTTTCATCAAATGACAATATTTTATTAAAGATTAATCTTTAATTCCTGGAGACTCCAGGACAATCCTGGAGGGTTGGCAACATTACAGCAAGCACATGCTTGGAAGTATATAGATAGCTCCATTTATATGCTGTCATCTGACTAATGCTAGCAGTGTTACTGTGTCTCTGAGATCCAAGTGCATTCATTGGGGTGGGGAGGGAGAAGTATTCTGCCAAACATGCTGACTCTTGTGAGAACTGGAGAGGTTGACTGAGCAGACACTAAAGGAGACCATCTCCACTTGTGACTCCTATCTGATGCCTGCCCCCCAAACAACCACCTAGCTTGAACACACTTCATATGGCCCTGTATAGCTATGCCCATTACTCCATCCATTAGTGTGTGTCTACATTTTGGCACAAAGAGGCTCATCTACAAATTCTATATGCACTGAGCCAGAAGAGAAAGTACAGGACTTCAGATTGATTGCATCAGCATACAACTTAGCCTAAGGTTACTCTGGCTTCTGGAAACACTGAATTCACCATGGGCATTCTCAGAGGCTTAACACAGGCTTTAGTATTAGGACACTTAATTGTCAAAGTCACTTGCATGGTACAGTAATAACTCAATACTTACCCTTATACACATACTCATCCTGCAGTTAAGTAGCGTAAGGATCTGTCTCCATGCAAGCTGTTCAAAATTTGGTTCTACATGTGTAGCCCTATATTTCAGACTGTGCTATTTGACTTTTTGATATGATTTGACTGACTACTGAGTGCAATGCTGGGAACAATATTATGTGCCCACTAGAAATAGCCTCTGTTAGTTGTTTAGGCCAGATCCTTAGCTGGCATACTTTGCCCTAGCTTCAAGAAGTCCATAGCGTTACACTGATGTACCACTGCTAACAATCTGGCCCATCAAATTTGCTTGAGTTTTCAGAAGAGAGGAATCTTCCAATGATGTGAGATCATTGAATGGAGACTTTTTTCCTCACTCACAATGTAAGTTATCTGAAGATTGGCACCCTGACTGTCACAAGCAGTATTCATTTTCAGTATTAAAAAGACTCTGATTTCATCAAACCTTATCTAAATCCCCACCTGGATCTTGCTTCTGATTATGCTTTATAGAAGTCTTAAATTTCTTTTCCTCCTGGTTAGTATGCAGGACGGCAGATGAGCTTAAGTAGGGTGTGGGTATTTAAATCCCTTCTGAACTTTAAGGGATAGAAAAAGAACAAACACGGCCCTCTGTGGCTCCATTTGACTGATTAGTACACTGGCCCAAGTGGAGTCTGAGAAAGGGATTGTTTCTATATATTTGACTGGCATTTTCTCTACACATTTGTCTGACTGAAATGTACAATGAAATGGCACCTCAATGGAAAGTCAAAGCATTGACCATAGGATAATTTTCTATGGCTGGCCTAGCTGCAGAACTGCTCTCAGAGACAGAGCTACCACAAAATCCATAAGCTGAAGAATTTCAATACAGACCATTCAGGGCTTGATTCCAAGCTTACTGCAGTCTTTCCAGTTACTGCAGTAGTTTTGGATCCGGTCCTCAGAGTGCAGACTTCATTAAAAGAATCAATTTTCTGTCCTCCGCCACCACTCCCTCTTGAGTTGACAAGACGAGACAATGGGTGCACTAAGAAACTGACAACAGACAAAGGGGAAAAAAGCATATTCTCAAGCCGACAAAATTTTCTACCAGCCTCAGGCTACAGCCAACTCTGTGAGGAATGAATATATTAACAACAAGCATTGGAAGAGCCCAGCATCTCAAGTATTCTTATAATTTGTGGAGATAATGCCACACCTAGGCTCAACCTGACCACAGCTAATGTCCTCAAAGCACCTTTTGAGGTACACACCGCTATTGCATGAGATGAACGGAATGGTCCCTAGACAAGGGTCATTTTGTAGAGAAGGATTTATTTAGTACCTTAAAAAGTCTCACACACTAATGCAATTGAGTGCACCTTTAAAAAAATTAATCAAACACATAAAATCAGAAATAAGGCCCTTGGTGGTAGCTCTCCTGGAGCAAGGTGACTTCTGCAGCGAGCTCAGTGCTAGTGCTTTAGTAGTTAATTAAAATCAAAATTTGGCTGTCCTCACCTTTGAGCTTGAGAACAAACACAAAAAGTAACCATTTGGCCCCATATTAGTACTGAAGAACTCCTTTCCCTATCCCAGCACTACCCAGCATTCCCCCTGCTCTGCTTGCCTGCTAGATCTTGCTTGTGAATGTCTCTTGTTGGCTCTTCTGTGATACTGGACAACTAATTTCTGTTGCTACCCAGGCCAGCATGGGTTTTGGGGGAGGAAAGGGGCTGTAGGGATGTTGACCTCTCCAGCAGGGGGCAGGGAAGACCTGATAGCCCCTGTCATACCTTCATCATTAGGTAAAAATATCTCAAGCAGGGCCGGATTTGTACCTTACATGCCCCTAGGCATACCATCTTCAGCGCCTCCCCACCTACAGCTGGTCTTGGTGTTTTCTGTAAAAAAATTAAATGAAAAGAGATATAAACACAGCTTCTCCAGGAAGGCACGAGACCCTCTGCCACAGACAGCACTCCCAGCTTGAGCTGGAGTGCAGCCCACCCACCCTAGGTGAGGTGTAAGGGAGGGACTGTTCTGCTCCCCATGGCAAGTGGTCCCCCAATGTCCTCTGTTCCTCCTGCAGACCGGGGCGGCAGCCGGGCTCTAGCTCTGCCCATGCAAGTGAACGGGGCACCAGACACAACCCTCCTTCTCACTCCCTGGCATGGGGCTGAGATTGGGAAGGGGCTGGGACCTTCCTAGCACCTTCAGCATCTGCCCCACCCAGCTGCAGGCCACAGCGCCCCCAGGCGGGCTGACTTGGATGCTCACCCTGTTCCAGACCCACATCCTGGGCAGCCGCCAACCTGCATCAGCAGCCCACCCGCCTGCAGGGGAGCTGTATGTATTAAAATTTAAAAGTGGATTAAAAGTTAGACACTCCTAGGCATGTGCCTACTGTGCCTAATAGGAAATGCGGCCCAAATCTCAATTTACCTCCTTCCTACAGCACTTGGAAATCTATGTATACAATTTAGCTATTAAACAAGACTACTGGGAAAGTAGTCTGGTAAGGAGAATCAAGCATGAGATTAAACAAACAAAGCCACAACAGAAAGCAGGGGACCCTCTGCTAGGGAAAGGGTCAAAAGTACATAAACACAGGTGATGAAAGAAGACACTAGCAAAGAAAAATTGGTCAACAGCAGGCAAACTACAAACTACCCAGCCGAGAAAGGTTAACCCAGACAGAAATAAATGTATTACTGTGTCTCTTGTAGCAGGTTTCCAAAAGACAATTTATATATATTTTGGGCACTGTCCAATAGCCAGGACCTGTCCTGTCTTCAGACTTCATTAGTTTTAAATGCTATCTCATTTCAGATTTATTTTCCTAAATATGTTCCCCATCTTACCAGGTCAGATGATCCCATTTTTGGACAACATTTAGGGTCTGAATATCCTCAGCTCTCCACCCTCATTCACACCTACAACAAAATGAGTGTAAAACACTCTCATTCCAATTTAGGAGCACATACCCTCTTTTGCACAGATGCAAAACATGCAAGATGGTGGAAAATGAGGCCCTTCATCTCTAAATACAGGAGGACCTGATCCTGATCTTGATTACACTGGAGTAACCAGTGAAGCCTCTGGAAATAGATCAATGTAAAACTAGTGCAATTGAGAGCAAAATCAGGTCCTCTGTGCTCCATTCATTTTTAGTCGATACATCTACTTTCTCTCTACCTTTTGTAGTGCTGCCATGCAATGCTCAGTAATTGCCATGCATCACC
Source organism: Lepidochelys olivacea (assembly GCF_965140295.1). Classification (NCBI taxonomy): domain Eukaryota; kingdom Metazoa; phylum Chordata; order Testudines; family Cheloniidae; genus Lepidochelys; species Lepidochelys olivacea. Next base: position 20,773,823 of record NC_140413.1, read on the forward strand.
ACACAGGCAGCTTTATATTAGTCCTGGATTAAGGGATTCCTTTGTACATCAATCTGTTGGGTACGCAAAGCACTTTGGCATACTCCAGGATAAAAGGCGATATATAGTGTTAAGATCATAATTTCTGTACCATCAAGCCACCCTGAAAGCATCCGAAGAATTCGTCATTATCTCATTAGCTGAAATAGACATTCTCCTGCTCAGGGTTTGTTTTTGCTGCTCTAATTATTCTCTTAAATTTGGCTTCTGTTCACAGATCTCCTTGTTATTGGAACAGCCATATTTTCAAATGTCTTCTGTTTCAGAAAGAAGCAAGAGAAGCAAGCAAACTCCACATCAGTTCCCAGCACAGCATCTAGTTTTCACGGCTGCAGGATGGAGATGGTATAGTACCTCAGCCACATAGATCTCTGGGGAAGGGCACCAACAGATCCATGGGAAAGGGGCCATTTTACAGGGATGGCTGCCCTTCCGCATCCCTGTACTGACTGCCTCCTTCCCACATGGCAGCAGAAGTCAAGGTGGGAGCTGTTAGAAGTAGATTTGCCACCAGAAGATCCACTCGGATATCCCAGGGCTGAACTAGAAGAGGGTGTCGAGCAGGGGAGCCTGGGTCTGGCCTCCATGACACCCTCTTCTGTCTAGAGGAGGGAAGAAGGGGGCAATCAAGCACTATTGTCTTTTCTTTGTGCATGTATAGGACATCTGCTGTGGATGGTCCCTTGCATATACATACATAACTGGTCTTCCAGGTGGAGCTGGCAGCAACCAGGACCAGGTTCAATGTCTAGGGGTTCCTTTTCAATCATAGAACACAGAACCAGCTCAAGCCCCCACCCAGTAACCTGGGAAAATTACACACCACCCCGGGCACCTCTGAGAGGCAATGCTTCCCCACTCACAAGCACAGAGCGAGTGTAGAAAATAAACTTTTAATGAAAGGAGAGAAGTCACCTGACATTCATTAGGGAAAATGTCGTAAGCAGGATTCATAATCATAAAACTGTGAGCAGGACACCCGCCCCAGAGTGTGTGGGGCAGAGTCTTCTGCTTCATGTTCTTGAGTTCTACAACCAAAAGTTCCTTTTCTGTGCCCCCCTCTGCTCCCATATCTCATAGTGGTTGTCCTTGGTCAGTGAGGACCCAGGATTCAGAGGTGAATCTGTGTGATTTCACCTCCCACCCAGAGAAGAAGGCACCTGGCTTGCTCCACCATCTAAGGACTTGCTCTGGCTGGCCACCTCGCCAGCCGCTGTTCCTCACTGCCTGGCCACCCAGTCAGCTGCTTCTGACTGCTCACCACTTTCGCCGGCTGCTTCTGCTGGCCACACGTCAGTCACCTTCTGCTGCAACCTCTTTAGATCAGTCTCTTAGTGACTTTTAGCTTTCAGCAAGTTGGGAAGAAACACTGCCCCACCACAACTGTTTTCAGCTTTTATTGAGTATTTAAAATAACAAAAGGTTCCTAAGGAAGCCTATTTAGCTCTATCTTTGAACACTGGAGAGGAACAGGTTAAACCAGACCAGGGACCCTTAGGGAAAATCCACACCACTTGGCTGGAACACCTGTCCCCACCTCTCTTACTTTCACAGGGGTCTGGCATTCGTGCCCCTACCTTAGCAAGTTCCTTTCAGGTGAGGGTGACCCCTCAATCGGGACAAGCTCAACACAATTCTGTTCCCCTTCAGTCATACAGTCAAGATAACACTGGTAACATTTCACTACCCTTGTATTCAGTACTAAAGTGATTTGTAACCCAACACCAGCCAAAGCTGATCACTTGGAACTATACAACTGCTTTCTGCTAGATACCTACTCTGTGTAGGTATATTCATATAAATACAGTTTGCTCTTGAAGTCTCTCCTCCTTCCCAGCTAGCTGTCAGGGGAGAGTTCATTCAGACCCTGCTTACACATATGTGGAAGAAATGTTCTGTGTTTGTCATTTATTTGATCACACTAGACTCTGTTACCCATTTCCCTAACCCAGAGGGATTTCAATAGTATTTTTCCCTCCTGTTTTGCTGTACATTTTTTTCATTGTTATCACTCTGGTTTTGTATTGTCAATAAATAGTTAAAGTGACAGGTTCCTATATGTTTTGTACATGGAGATGGTGTCTCAGATCTCACACTGTGACCACAGCTCTCAAAGTCAAGGTACTTAAACAGTTCATTAAACAAATTCCAATATAAAGAAATTTTAATGTGAATGCCTTCTGCTGAAAGCTCATAGGATCAGGCCCTAACAGCACCTGATTGGACCTATTCATGCAGCAGGCTTTAACTAGTTTCTTCCTTCGCTGTAATACACACATCCTTTTCAACACAGTGAGAGGAGCAAGAAGTGTTATTAATAAGAAAATTGAACTAAAGCTCTTAGCCATCTCCCAAAAATAATGACATAACTTAAATATAACTTATGGTATCATTCACCTTGACTTCCCAACCCTTCACATAAGAAGTGTTGCATTTGAGTTTTAAAACAATGGATTCCACTAAAAAAAAAAAAAAAAGCACAGAAACCACAGGAGAGTCTCCATATTAGTCCTTGCTTACAAAAGAATTTCAAAGGAAATACAAAATAATGCAAATACATACTGTAGCAGGGTAGCCATTCACTCACCCCCTCATGGCCAGGGGCCACTTTGCAGGCTCTTTTCCCATTAGCCCCCTCTTGCAGGCTGCTTAAGCACTCCACAGTCTGGTGTGACTTATAGCTCACCTTCGAGGGATTGGTTGTGTGAATAACTGATTTTTCAGTTCAGGGACAGATATGAAAAACTAAAGTCATTTTGGTTCAGGTCAAACCAAATCTGAAGTTATCTGGAAATTTTGGTGAATCAGAAAAGTCAATTCCAGAGCTTGGATTTAAACGTGCTTCTCCCATAGCCCAAATGAGTGCCCTAACCACCATGATGAAGGTTATAAAGGAGAAAGGAGGAAGAGAATCATCAGCACCACTTTCCCTCCTCTGCTATCCATTTTGGGTCCAATTTTGTAAATAGTTGTAGGTTGACCAAAACTGCATTTTTCAGATGAATAAACTATTCATCCAAAAAAATCTCACGCAGTTCTACCTATGATAGAACACATTTTAACAGTTCAGCGGTTTCTAACATACCATGAGTCCACTCATGCATTTTTTCCAAGCCCAAACACCCTTTAAAGTCAGTGGGAATTTTAGGTGTGCAAGTAAAGCCTAAGAGTAAAATTTTCAAAAGCCCCTAAGTGAGTTAGGAGCCTAAGTCACTATTGAAAATAGGAGTTTGCAGTCTGTCTCACTGAGTTTCAGTGAGACTTTGGGTGACATTTTCAAAAGTGCCAGAGTGATTTTGAAGCATCAATTCCATTGACTTTCAATAGGATTTAGGTTCCTAAATCTTCTTTGACATTTTTATTCCAAATCTGCAGTGTACTGAACACGTAAGGCACTGAGTGCCTTCCACTTCTACTGATTTCAATGAGAGTTAAGAGCCCCTCATAGGGGTTTTCAGCCTCTTTTTAGATCTTTCAATGCAATTAAAAATTATGTCAGATTCTGCTCCCCATTACATTGATGTAAATTCAGCCTAGCACCACTGAAGTGCTTCCCTAGTACATATGTGACACCCACAGTTCTGTAAACTGGAGATCTAGTAATGGCTTCCTGTTTATCTGTGAACATCTTAAATCCTCTACAAATCCTCAGTGCCACTGCTGTCATTTTACACATGGTGAAAACTGAGGGTCAGCAATTTGCCAAAGATCAAAAACAGCAAGTCAGTGCCAGGAAAATAAGGGCTAACCCCTGCACGCACTGAAATGAATGAGAGTTTTGCCTTTAACTTCAACAAGAGCAATATTGAGCCTCAAGTCTCCAAGTTCCAGCCCTATAATTAATACATTAGATCACAGTATCATGAGGTAAGTCACTGATCCTCTCTGAGCCTCAGCTTACCCATTTGTAAAATGAAGGACAGTTGTTATTTACCTTACCTCATCCTATTGGTAAAGCTGTAAAGGGTTTTTCAGGTGCAAATATTAATAAGCCTGAAGTAGGACTAAAACTGAAGATGTCCTGTCTCCACCGAGCTCCTCACTCCACCAACCTATATGTGAGAGCAGGCAAAAAAAAAAAAAAAAGGCACATTTCCAGGTTTCTTATTTTCCATTCTGAATCCCTTTTTAGTCCGGGGTTCAAAAATCACACTCAATGAATAGGTGAAATATTTCACTTGTATTTTTGTGCAAAAAAAAATCACTAGTTTCATTCAGCCCTATCAAATATTGAACGTTACACGGTGAACAATATCAGGATGAGAAATATAGTAGCTCATGAAGTATAAATACATTTTGTTTGTTTGTTTGTTTAATCAAGGTTATCTAGATTTATTGCTTCCCCCCCTCCCTGCCTTTTTATGGATAACTTCAAATTCCTGTGAGCATGCAGCAGTAATAAATTATCCCTTCTCACTGTCTTATGGCCTCGAGGAATGCTTAAGAAAAATTATTTTTCATTCCACTGAACTGTAAAATAAACAAAACAAACTCTTCATTAAATGCTATAGGCCAAAGGGTCTCAGCAAATGTACTGCAAATGGCTGCTTTGCTCATCACAGATAAAATCCATTATGTGGTTGTGTTTGGAATTGGACTAGCACATTTTGGGTTCCACATCATTTTAAATAATAAGTTGGTGAAGAAATATCATCCCCTACATTCAAACCTATTTCAATGTCATTTTCTAGAGACAAAGACATGTACACAACTAAATCAGTTCCATCATTTAGATGGAACATTATGTTTTCCTGCACTTTTCGGCTTACTTTAATTCCTTCCATGTAAGAGAATCTCAAGACCTTTTCATTATTGGCCTCAAGACATAGCTGAGTAGTTCTTCTCATGCAGAGCCCCAAGTCCCCAGCTGGCTAGCATGAAAGCCAACTTTGCTGACAAATCTCTAAGAAAACGTGTCATAATATTCATTCTGTATTTTTTTTCTAAAACAAAAAGTATCAAAATATCTGAGTGTCAGCATACAACGGCCTGTATTTAGCTTTAATCAATATCCTTTGGTACAGAGATCTAGTTGATATGTTTTCTTGTGTGTCTTACGTTAATAAAAGATCAAAGACACGGCAGAATCATACAACTTTCTGGTAGCTGCATCTCTTACACTGCTAGAAAGGGTATGACTAATATTTTAGGATCCATTATCTCTTACGTGTCACCAGAAAACAAAATCCTTCTCATATTTGTTCTCTTGTAAGCTCATCTCAACTCATTCTCAGCAGCCAAATGCGAAACTTATGAAGCATCTCTCCAAAAAAAGATTTCAGTATCTTCATTAATCATAGATACCTTCTGACCTACTGGCAATGGTGGAAAAGTATAAATCATATCTTTAATTTCCAAGTGGCAGAGAGCCAGATTTTCAAAGGAATTTAGGTGCATAAAGATGCAGATATAGGCCTGGTAAGATTTTTAAACGTGTCTACCCAGCTTAGGAGCCTAACTCCCCTTGATTTCAATGCAAATTTGCCATTACAATCATATTGAACAGCACTTTTCTCTGCTAAGGGGGGTACAGGTTGCTGTTACAAAACTGGAGATTGTTCAGGAGCAACTTTCATAATCTGTCTTCAAGAGGGTGAAGTGGCTTAGTAGGATGGTTCCAAGGCTGATCCATTGGGCCCAGGCCAGTGCAGTCAAGGGTGGGCTGCTAGCAGACTCACCATGCAATCTTCATGACGTGTTTGAGGCAGGGGCAGCAAGTGCCTGGTGAAGGTCGTGTATTTCCAGGAACAAAACAAGGCCTTTGATCAAGGCTGGGATAAGTATCTGTGGGATGTACTACTGAAACACTGGCAGACCCTGGTCATTGGCAGGTGGGATTGAATTTGGGACTTCTGGAGCTAAATACATGAGCCTCTACTGCATGAGCTAAAAGCCAACTGGCTCTTAGGTAAGGCTGTAGCAGACTCATTAATCTCTCTCTCTAAGTGGTCTCGGTACCACTAGATGGGACAGAGCACTACAACCAGGCGGTGTGTGGGTTACATACTTCCCCTAGCTGAGGAAGCGTGTCCTGAGCTTTAGAAACTTCCCAGCTGAAATCCGGGACGAGCCCCCACTTATAACGCTGACAGACCCCAGTCGTCTGCAGTCAGGATTGAACCTAGGATCTCTAAAGCTTAATGTGTGAGTCTCTACTGAATGAGCTAAAAGCCACATGGCTGTTAACTAAGGCTCTCGAGCAGACTCATTAATCTCTCTCTAAGTGGTCTCAGTGCCACTAGATGGGCCAGAACACCACACCCAGGAGGTGTGTGGGTTACACTACACAACTATGGGATCCCAAGTACCTTCACCTCTTGGCTGCAGACACGGCACAAGGGGGCAGTCAGCTACCCTTTGGTTAATGGCTTGCTAAGGCAGAAGGCTAGCCACTGAGGTTTGGGATGAGGCAGGGCTGTCCTTTGAACCCACTGCCCTATGTGTTCTCACTGAATCCCCCTGGAAGTGGATGGGGGGGCGGGAAGAGAGCAGGGCCACGTCAGTTTCCGTAGGGTGGCAGTGTTTGTGGATGATACGTCACATGGTCCCAAATTGAGAGGAGCATGACAGGCCTCCTGTGGCATATGGCTAGTGTCAGGGGGCAAGTTACATTTGGAGAGAAAAAGGCATTATGGTTGGGTAATGAGTGGGACAGGGGTGGCCATGGTCCAGCATTGCTGACTTTGGAAGGGCTGCAGAGTAGACAACAGGAAGGTGTATTGAAGCTCTTGGAACTATAGTTCTGCTTGGAAGGGGTAACTGTGAGACACCATTGGGAAAGGGCCCTGGAGCAGGGGGGTGGAGTGATGGAGGAGCTGGCATAGACCCTCCATATTTCAGAGTGTGTGAAGGATAATCAGTACTCACTTCTGCTTGTCCTTCATTTGGCCAGAGTGTACGTGCTGCAAACAGGACAGTTGATGGGAGGGTGATGGGATTTTTTTTTCTCTTCTTGTTGGGACAGAAGATGTATCCATTCATTAGGAGGTCTTTGGTCTGTTGAGAGGTGGAACATGGAGGCTTAGGATCAGACACCCAGAGATGTTTTTTCAGGACCTTAAAATTGCATTTTTATCTGCAAGGGATGAAGCAGTTCCTGAGAAACCAAGAGGGTCTTATTCAGGGAATGATTCCAGTCTGGGTTTAGTGCCCTCAGCAGACAGGGAGCAGGGGTGGGCACTGTTGCAGGGGTGGGAAGGGAAGCTTGTGAAGCCCTGGCAAGGATGGAGAAGTAGGATGAGTAGGCAGAACCAGCTCCCTGAATACCTTTTTTTCAGTGTTCCAGTTCTTATGGATATGGGGGATATGCTGGGAGGAGGGGAACAGAGAACAGACCAGCTAGAGGCTGTATCAGCAGGTGTTGAAGCCTCAAGTATATGAGTCCTTGTAGTTGGCTGGCTGCCCAGATGATATGATCATTTTAGGGACTCCGACAGTTCTACAGTCCCGGAGGGTCCCCTTTAAATATAAAGAGATGGTTGGAGGGTTTGCCATGGTAAAGTGGCTGGGTGAGAAGTGTGAAAAAACCTTGCAAAAACCAAGACCAGGTGTGTCCCAGGCAACAGCTGTGTTCAGGGGGTGTCATATTGTCTGGAATGGCTCTCGACGCAAAGTTCCAACCTCAGGGCAGACTGTCAAAAGCAGGGCAGACACCCCAAATGGATGGCATGTTCTACAATTAGATTTCAACAACCCAGTAACAAATGCGATCACAGTAACAGTCTTATCGTAAACCTACAGACAGTCCCCTTGGGCTCTCCAGTCTGTCTTACTACTTAGGCAAGCCGGACTTAGTGATAAATGGTCACTTACACCAAAAACAACAAAATATTCAGGTTGCTCCCAGTCCCAAGAGACCAGTCACATACCTCAGATCAATTTGTACCTTAGATCTCACACCAAAGACAATGTCTGTAGCCAATCCTGTAACAAACTAACTAAAGGCTTACTAACTAGGAAAAAGAAATTAGTTATTTACAAGGTCAAGCAAGCAAGCATATATACACAAATGAGTTTGAGGCCAGGTCTACACTAGAAACTTTCATCAGTATAACTTCGTTGCTCAGAGGTGTGAAAAATCCACACCCATGAGTGACGCAGTTATACCAACTTAACTGAAGCACTGGAATGGGTTACCTAGGGAGGTGGTGGAATCTCCTTCCTCAGAGGTTTTTAAGGTCAGGGTTGACAAAGCCCTGGCTGGGATGATTTAGTTGGGGATTGGTCCTGCTTTGAGCAGGGGGTTGGACTAGATGACCTCCTGAGGTCCCTTCCAACCCTGATATTCTATGATTCTATGAACCCCTGGTATAAGAAGTGCTGTGTTGATGGGCGGGCTTCTCCTGTTACCATAACCACCACCTCTCACGGAGGTGGATTAACTATGGCAACGGGAGAAGCCCTCCTGTTGGTGTAGTAGCATCTTCACTGAAGTGCTACAGGGGTGCAGCTGCACTACTGCAGTGTTTTCAGTGTAGACCTGCCCTCAGTCTGTGATTCAAAAGGCGACAGAGATGCAGTAATCTGTCACCATTGGATGTCAGCCCTGGGAGCTCTGCTTTTTTGTTTCTTAGCTCCAGCCCGTGTAAGAGTACAAACAGCAAAGAGATGAAAAATCTTCATGTCCACGATCCTTAGTGGTAGGACGAGGCCTTCTGCATGTACTCCTCCATGGAGTAAATCAGCAATCAACACAGCTTTTACCCTCCACTGGCCCACATAATGTTGATAGTCCTCCTGAATGGGCTGGAGAGCCACTCTTCTCATCTGAGTTCAGAGAAGGAACTTTTACAATTATAAAATAAAAAGTTGTATTTTACCTTTTAACATGGAATACAGATATTACAAGTGAGATTAATGCAACAGCAATTTACAAGCATGTCATAGAGTCTAAACACTAAATAATTTTATAAGAATGTAATACCTACTTTGAACAAAACTAATGTACAAGTGAGCTGGTTTGGTTTCCAGCTATGAGTTTGTCAGTTCTTAGCTAATGCCTACGGCCTTGGTCAGAGCTTGCACTTGGTCTACCAAAGTCATGGGGGGGGGGGGTCCAAGAGTCTCTGGAGCATCTGTTGAAGGAATGCCCATAGACTCAGAAGGTGCAAGTGGGATTAGCAAGAGTGCTGAAAGTGCTAGTTAATTTAAGACAAGAGAGATATGGGTCTTTTCCGGCCAGGGTATCAGCAATGGGAGGGGTAGACCCTTTATCTCATTAGCACAGTCCTCTGGAAGCTGAGGAATGAGGTGGTGTTTCAGAAGAGTCCTCAGACATGGTCTTCCCCAGAGGAGTTGGTGCACACAATCCAGAAGGAGCCGGGGTTGTTGAGACATGCAGACAGGAACTTTGGCCTGGAGAAGGACAGGAAGTGATAGAGTCAAATCCATGTTTAAAATGGGTTCAGTTTGGGTCGGGCCTCTTTCCTTTGAGGATGAGGGAGGAGTCCGGTGTATAGGACCAGAGGCCTTTGGAAGTAAGTTCAGGGCAACCATGTGAAGGAGTAAGAGGATGTTGGAATATATTTTAGTTCACTATATGGTAGGAATTGGAAAGAGATTATTGTATTGGGTGGGGTAATTAGGTTGGACAAAGAGTATGATTTATTGACTAGTATGTCAAGGGCATGGAGTATCAATATTATGCAAATATTGTGAGGATTTTGCTCTTGCTGTGGGCTATGATTGTTTTCCATTGTCTTTTTTTGTCCTTTTTTTTGTTTGTTTTTTTCCATGGAGGGACTCATTTCTGTGAATCGAGGAGCTGGGTTTATGTCCATTGAGAGGACCTCAGAAGCAGAATCTTCAGAGGATGTAATGGACTCTGGAGCACCTGTTCTGGGACTGACTTCTATTAGATTGGACGTTGGATGCCAAATGGGCCTGTATTTGGAGGATGGGGCAAGACTTCAGTGCTGGGGTTCTTCTGTCACAGGAATCGGAAATGTTGGAAGGAGGGGGAGGTTTGTATTGTCTTGCATCAGTATGGTCTCTGTTTTTGACTATTGTATGTTGTTGTTTATGTTTCTTTGTATGTTCTGTTGTCTGCCTTTGTTGTTATGACAGTTGGAGTTTTTAATAAAAGATCTCAGAGGGCCAGTAACCCTCTGACATGGTCTTTTGGCCAAAATGCCTTCATCTTCAATTACAGAAGAGTCTTTTCTGCCATGAAGTTGATTAAGGTTAACTTAATGTGATCTCAAAAATCTGATTCTAGCGGAAAAAGAACCGATTCTCTCTGTTTGGTATAAAATTTAGTTCTGCTAATATATTAAGTTGCCCCAGGGAGCAATAGCATTTTTACTATTAAACTCAGGCAGAAGCCCATCTGTCACAGACTTCCCTCCTTGACAGCTAACTCTGTACCCAAATAGGAGCCCTTTCAGCAGAAAAGAGCTTTTAAAGAGTGTTCTCTTGCTTCTCCCAGTCTAGTCACCATCAGACCTGCAACACTTCCTACATGTTGACAGGACAGGGGGGCAGGGCCAGCTGGGGCAGTTACTCATTTATCTCCTATTTTAAGGACCTCTGAATAGCAAGCATCTCACTAATCCTTACTGACTTAGCCTCCCGGGAGAACATCAGTGAGATGACGACTTGCCATCCCCACTTCTAGCACCTTTGTCCACCCTGGCACAGAGAGGCATTAGATCTATTTATTATTCACATATTTACTGAGCATATTCAACCCATCTGCCATGATATGCACTGTCTGACTGCAGGTTACTGACTGAAGTTTAAGATGTTGGCTTTGACCTATAAAGTCTTAACTTTCTCAGTTCTTATCTACTTAAGACACTGCATCGCTCCTCAGGCTATGCCATTGCAGCTGCCATCAGCAGAGGTGCGTGAGCTGCAGCCTCACTGGCATACATGAGAAGGGGCTATTGATAGTGCATTCTCGATCCCTCCCTGTCATTTTGGAATTGGCTTTGCTTCCTCCTCCCACACCTTGGTCCATAACAGTCCGAACTTGGTGTCCTTTCAGGGCACACTGCAAAATTAATCTTCTTCCCCACCAGGCATTTGATGATGATGAATGGGGAGTCAGGGTCTAAAATAGGTGAAGGACTTAATTTTTCAAGTTACTTGGTTCTCTGTGGTGAGTTACACTGCATTGTACTCTAGTTAGGTTTGGCCACTGAGGCCCCCGTTCCAAAAAGCATCCCTAATTCAGGTAATTGCCTAAGCAAAGCTTAACTTTAAGTTTGTGCTCTGAATTGGGGCCTGATTTGATTGGTGGTCTTTTTGTTTGGTTGGTTGGTTTTCAAGTTAAGGCAATAGTGTCCAGAGGGCAGGCACCTCTTTTCCAGCATTTGTATAAATCCAAATAATTAATGTGATGCTGCAAATATTTCTATCATTGTTATTCACAAGGTTATTTCTATTAACTGTAAATGAGTCATGTGATTTCCCCATCCCCCAGTTAATTTATTCTTTGCTTCTAAATAAAGATGTTACAATAGACCAGGTTGTATAATGTGGGAATCAAACAGCCAATATTTAATTTGAATCTTTTCTTGAAGTTCCTTATAAAAATAATTTGGTGACTATAACTCGACCAGCTCTGCTGTACAATCAGGTTAATGCAATAATTGGGTTTCATGCAGAAAGCTGAACAAATGTTCTAATACATAATGATAGCTTTTTGTACGACATATTTTGCTATCCCTGGTCATTTGTATGTTTATAGCTCAGCACTGTTGGAACATTTTATTTTCACATCTATCAAGAACATTTCAGGGCTGAACAAATACAGCAGATTCAGCAGCAGTTCGAATACAGCTGCTACAGTTCACCCTTTAGAAAGCTTCTGAAGGAGTTGGCACAGTTTTGAAATATTAAAAGGTCTTCTAAAGCCAGAAGAAAAAACTGAAATGTAAAATCAAGAGTCTGGTCTGGCTGAGTGGATTAAAGTACTTGCCTTTTATTCCTGGGACCTAAATCTTTCAAGTCAATATGTGGTACAAAATGTCCTTGACGATCAGCAGCTAGTAGATGTGAATCTACATCAGTAGAAGTAATATATAATTCACACTGTGACATAGGAAGGAATTGAAGTGTAGGCTAAAAGGTAAGGGAGCACTGTAGCTTGCTTAGAAGTGGACCTGCATCATACCACCTGCTTCAAACCCCTAACACATGGGCCGGTTCAGTTCCCCATTTGGATCTGGATGTTTCAACTTAGGCTCTGCTGCTCTCTCTTAGGTATTTATATGGGCCCTATTACCATAGTATTTGAGCAACTTCTAACCTTTGATGCACTTGTCCTCACAACAGCCCTTTGATGTAGGGACGGACTGAGGCAGAAAGAGACTAAGTAACTACCCTGAGATCACACAGGAAGCATTTGCCAGAGCAGGGAATTGAACCTGTGTCTCCCAGGCTAGCACCCTGAACACTGAGCCAGCCTTCCTCTCTGCATTTACCAGTTTGTGAGATTGTGTGAGCAATAAACCCTCCCACTGAATTATTAGTAAAGCCCATAGGGTCTGAGTCTTGGATTCAGTATGATTTGCCATAATGTCTAAGGATAAAAAAGACCTATTAGACCATCCAGCCTAACTCGATGTCAGTGCAGGATTGTTCCCAATTGCACATTTCTACCCGCTCATATTTTCAATTTGAAAAATGGTTGGGCTTCCATGCCCCTCCTTGGGACACAGCCTCAGTGGAGGAAGTTTATGTCACAGCTCCAGTCCATTGCTTCCTCCAGGCCACACAATGGAGTCAGGTGCTGGATAACCATGTGTTTTAAGCCTCCAGAGCCTGAATGGGCCCACCCACTTCCCCAGTCTTAGGGGCCCTAGGCACATGCTCGGCATGCATACCCTCTATCTAGCAAATTCTCCTAAGAGTTGGAAAGCAGCTGCCTAGCCCCTGGGTTTAGTGCTAACCTTTCAGACACATCCACAGCTTAAACACACCCTCTTCCAGAATCACACTAAGGGTATGAATCTTTTGAGTTACAGAGTAACTGTCTCAGTAGGCATGTGGTGTCACACAACACATACAGCCAGGCTTTGCACAGGTTCCAACACCGCTGGTCTTTTACTTAATCACACAAGAAGTACACAGAGTACAGATAATTTAGAAAACAACAAACATCTTACACCCAAAGCCCCTTACTAACCTACCCTTCCCTTGAGAGTCCTTGGGGATCATCTCAATTCAGGTAGATGGGCAGGGTCCCCTGCCTCATCAGGCTTCTATACACTGAGTTGCTTCTCCCTGGTCTTCCAGCCCAGCTGGCCTTCTCTTGAAAAGTCTGTGCCCATCGTCTCTCCCACGCAAGTTTCCTGTTCCTATCCTACCACCACCACTTCCGTTTCTTTGTTCTGTGTTTGGTAACTTTCCAGTATCTCCACTCCCCCCTCCCTTCAGACAAGAGGAAGAAGTATTTCTCATAGTTGAAGCAAGCCCATCTTCCCAAGGTGCTTTGCCTTGAATAAGCAGTGTTTGGGTTCTAATGACCCACCCTTGTACCTGGTCTGGCAGAGATATGACAGAACCTTGACAGGAATGGTGGAATCCACAAACATAGACAGAGGGGCATTTACAATATAGCAATTTTCACAGCAACTTCACAATATCGACCAGAATTTATAAATTGGGCAGATTCCCTAAATCATCACATTTCTCCCTCCTCAAATAAGAGCAGGGCTGGGGTACCCCTCAGGGTGGATCTTACACCCCTTTTTGTGATAGCATCTGCTATTCCTATTTATTAATTCATACTTCACATCTTCAGTGGGATTCTGGGAGAGGGTTTGTTTAAGCTACAGAGGTATCTTGGGGATCAGCACTATTCACAGGGGTTTAAAGGTAGGTTGGATGAGGGACTCCATTTCTGTGAAGCAGTAGAAGACTAGAAAATCGATACCCAGAAAATAGTGCTGCAGCTTGCTGAGACCCAGAGAAGCTTAAAACACCTGGAACCCAGTAGTTAGATTCTCTCACACCAGTCTAATGAGTGGCTTGTGAAAGTTTAGCCTTATATTTACCCTAAAATTTTCCTTTTTCCAATTTTATTCTATTACTCCTAATTATGTCCCTGTGATAGGGCCACACTGTGAAAGCCTGATATTAAAAGGCTATTGAACTCATTTGATATGCATTGTAACAGGCTGACTTGCCCCTAATAGATAAGGGCGAGCTGGCCCCAGGCCTCCCCGTCCTTAATCAGACCCAGCTGGGAAATAGGAACAAATGATTATAAAAAGCCATCTCAGAGGCTCAGCCAAGAAGGAACTATATATTACAGATGGGCTCCTGCAGTAGGCTCTGAAGCAGGGGGACATCCGCCCGTCCTCTTTTCAGTATTGAGAAAGGCAAGGGGAAAGCCTCTGGGAGCTGTAGCCCACAGTGGGCAGAGGAACTGCTTTTTGATTTGCTGTTTGGTCTAAGTTTTATATTGAAGAATAAAACGGTGCGCTGAAAGAGACTTGTGTATGGCCATGAGTCCTTCCTGCGCTGGGGAAAGAGGCCAGCAATCTACAGTGTATATTTATGGGCATGCAAGTAATTATATTCCTGGCTAAATTAGGCAGAAAAAAATGCTTCTTGCAGGAACTAAAAATGGGGGAGGGGGGAGTAAGTAATGCAAATCCCCAGTACTGAAACAATGAGGTAACAGAACTTTTGAAATTTCAGACCTTCCCCTTTCTTTCCTCCCCCTCGAGACTTAATAGCACACAGACTGGTTTGATCTGGTTCAAAGGCCTTGGCAGACAAAGCACATGAAACTGTATTAAATAGCAGCCTCTGACCCCGGGGAAAGAGAATTCATCCAATCAGTGACAGGCCCTGAAGGAGTTTAGACCCACCAGGGTCTCTGTTTGGAAGATGAGTGACCGCCTGGTAAGCCAGGCATTCATGCAAGCGGTCTCTCATTTTATGATAAACAATTTTCATAAATTTCATTCCATAAACAATTTTTCTCTGAGATGATTTTTGTTCTGAATAAATAGCACATTGGTTTAGGAGAGTCGGCTGGTCACTAGATATAATCCTGTCTTTTCCCAGGAGAGAAGAGACCATGCAAATGTATTAGACCTGTTGTGGCAATCACAGTGAATGGCAGGGTCTGCAGCCTTAGGCCCCCAGTCCAGAGGGAAAGAATTGTGGGATTCCACTCTGTAAAAGGTGAGGACTGGAGGCCTGAGAGCACGAGAGGGTCGGACGTGCAGTTAACCCAGGATTGTGACAGATTTCTCCCCTCACAAGTTTACACTAAATTATCTGTCTCCTTCTCTGGTCACTCAATAAAGCTAGACAAAGGAGCTAAGTGCCCAAGATTAGAAATACAAGTAAACTCTGATTAGCTGAATGTTGCAGGGGAGATTTGAAAGATTTGGAAAACTTGAGCTTTCAATAAACATTTTTTTTTAAATCATAGAAACATAGGGCTGGAAGGGACCCTGAGAGATCAGAAATCGATCCCCCTGCCATGAGGCAGAACCGTAAGCCCCTCACTGACAGGTGTTTGTCTAACCAGTTCTTAAAACCCTCCAACGATGGGGGCTCCCCAACTTCCCTTTGTAACCTATTCCAATACTTAAACGTACCCTTATAGTTAGAAAGATTTTCCTAATATCTAACCTAAATCTCCCTTGCTACAGATTAAACAGATTATTTTTTGGTCACACCTTCAGTGGACATGGAGGACAACTTTCCTCTTTATAGCAGCCCTTAACATATTTGAAGACTGCTATCAGGTCCCCCTCCGTCTTCTTTTCTCAAGAATAAACATCTTGTTAATTTCAGACCAACTCTACAATTTAGTAAGGTCATTTTGAATTCTTATCCTGTCCTCCAAAGGACTAGCAAGCCCTTCCAGCTTGGTGTCATCTGCAATTTTATAAAAGTACTCTCCACTCCGTTATCCAAGTCATTAATAAAAACATTAACTAGTACCAGACCAAGGACAGATTCCTGCAGGACCCCACTAAATATGTCCCCCCAGTTTCACAGTGAACCGCTGATAACTACTCTTTGAGCATGGTCTTTCAACCACTTGTGCACCCACTTTATAGCAATTTCATCTAGACCGAATTTCCCGAGTCTGCTTATAGGAATGTCATGTGAGACTTTGTCAAAAGCCTTACTAAAAGCAATGTATATCACAGCTACAGCTCCTCCACATTCATGAGACCAGTAACCCTGACAGAGAAGGAAATTAGGTTGATTTGTTCATGATAAATCCATTCTGGCTATTCCTTATTGTTCCATTATCCTCTAGGTGCTTACAAATTGATTCTTTAATATTGTTTTCTAGTGTCTTTTCAAAGTTAGACTAACTGGTCTATAATTCCCATGGTCCTCTTTGTTCCCCTTTTCAAATATAGGTACTATGTTTGCCCATCTCTAGTGTTATTGGACTCCCTCATCTGCCATGAGTTCTCAAATATATTCACGAATGGTTTTTAGATTGCTTCGGCTAGCTCCTTAAATATTGTAGTATGCATTTTGTCAGGCCCTACCACCTTGAATACATTTAACTTATCTAAATATTCTTTACCCTGTTCTTCCCCCTATACTGGCTTGCATTCCTTCCCCCTTGTTGTTTTAGTATCAATTGTGTTAAGCATCTAATCACCATTAACTTTTTTTAGTGAAGATTGAAGTAAAATGGTCATTAAACACTTCAGCCTTCTTGGCCCTCACCTATTTTTTCCCCATCTTGGATTCAGATGCCAAATACAAATTCAAGTGATATGAAACTTGGTTAAAATATGTGTGAACATAAATGAATTTGCCTGTTTCAGCAAGTACTAAGTAATCCCCCTATTTATTATTTGTACTACTGTAGCCTTCAAAGACCCCAACTAACATTGTGGTAGGCACTGTGCAATTACATGGTAATAGAGTCTGTTTCTGCTACAAAGAGTTTGCCATCTAAGTAAACAAATAGATCTGGTTAAAAATGATATTTTGAACCATGCTCCTTGATCACACTACATCTCCCATGGGAGTCAATGACAATAATGCATCATGAGAGACGTAGTCCAGCTGGGGGAGATCATCCCATAAAGGAGAATGGGAATATGAGACAATTGACCTTCTAGTCCCAGGAAGCACTGTGATTGCATATCGAAATCCAAATAGTTCATTTTTGGACAAAATAGTTGGTTTTGGATTTTTAACAAAAAACGTTTTTTTCCCCCCACAGAAATGAGGCTGTTTTCTTGTCACATTTCATTAAGTGAAAAATCCAAATTTCCACTGAGGAAGTTATGATGCAAAATGTTTGTCCAGCCCTATAGACAAGACAGGCAAAAAGTCAGAGAAAGGAAGTATCCTTAGAGCCAGTCAAAAATGGAATGTCCATCCTACGGGCAAGTCTGCTATTTCAAAATTTGTTCAGTCCCTAACTGCCATGAAAAGTCAAGATTTTGGAATATTTCACAAAATGAAATGTTGCAAAATATTTCATTCTGACCTTATCAAAACACTTTAGCTTTGATAATCATAATCATATTTTAACATAAAAGTTCATCTTGTTCCCCAGAAAATACCCTGAGGGCAAGCAAAAGACCTAGTGTGAGAAAGGAAGCTGCTACATGACTAGACATAATGGTGGCCTCATTGGGATTTTTGCAAGTAGAATTACCTGTGTGTAGCCTTGCTCTTCTTTGTGCCATCTCTGTTGAATGTAACCGGGACTTGTGTATCTCTTGTCAATGCATAAGTGAGAGTAGCAGCCTTCTGAGACCTGGAAAGAGAGTAACAAACAACCTGGATCTGTGGGTCACAATTTCCTTTTTTCCAGTGGAAAATCCAAAATCTGATACCACTCAACATAGGGGCCACAATATCCATTTGATCCACCTTACTAAAATAAAATAATAAAAAAAATAAATAAAAAATCATTCCCTTCCTTGTTTACTTACACCCTTCTAACAAGACGCATAAGTAATTATATTTGTCCCAGTTGTTTTTTAAAATGTCCTTGATTGTCTAAATCATATGCTTCAAATTATTCTATTTAAATTTCTAAGTGTGTAATACACATGGCAAAGAAAACAAAGCAGGTACCATATTAAGCTTTAATTTGTTTGTAAGAATTCATTTGCTCCTCCTTTATCAGACCTATACTTACTCCTCATCTGTAAACTCTCCATAAGATTTGTATTTCTCAGCACCTACTTCGTCATGGAAATGGTTAGCTTAATGAATTGAGTACATAGACTTTACTTGGATTGTAAACTCTTTAGGGCAGGGCCTGTCATTATTGTACAACCAGTAGCACAATGAGGTCTCAGTCCATGACTAGGCTCCTAAGTACTACAATAATACAAATAATTCTTAATAAATATGGAAACACAGGTACCAGATCAGAAAAAAAAAAGTAACAAATACAGCCCAGTGTTTGCACATTTGCATTCTCCTTTGCCCCCCATAATCTCCATTTATAATAAAAAAGGAGCTTTTAAAGTAGATGAATCAAAGCATACTGATGCCCATTTGTGCCCCCTTCGGGCTAACTCATTCCAGCAATTTTCATTTGACTAAGTGCATTGAAGATTTGCAGGAGACATTAAAACTTAGTGGTGTGACAATGTTTTGGAGGTGTATTAGTTTAGTTGGCTTTCACGCTGACTCTGTAGTGATAAAAATGAGATGAACCAGTAGGTAAAATATAGATATAAGTATAATAACCAATCTGCTTCTCTTCCTACCCATCCCTGGCTTCATGATGCTGAAACTCTCAGTGCTTCAGCCTAGGGAAAGAAATCGTTCCATAATCCTACAAGAGAGTTTACAATCTGCCACACAAATCAAAGTAATATGGTAATCAGCAGATAAGCACAATAACACATGTGGTGTTAAATGAAATCTCTTGTTCTCTCATGGGGGAAAAAAGGAGAGAGACTTATTTGTTCAATATACATTATAAAATTATTGAGGGGTTTTCAAATAAAGCATTTTATATCCTTATCTTTCACTGTTTGTGAAATTTATTGATGAATAATTTATAATAGTGTCTCAGTGATTCTCCTCTGTATATAAAAATATAATCTGATATAATTATGTATCATCATAGTAGTAATAATAAAAGAAAACCACACTAGGGATGGCTAAAACATATACTGCTTTATAAAAAAGTCCAATAGACATGGTATGAATTTATACAAAGTGAATTTTAGGGCTTAAGATGTTTTTATTCACAGAATTGTTTCCAGGCATTTAACTGGCCTCCTACTAGTATGGGAACTTGCACAGAAGATGAAGGATAGATAGGACTGTCTTTGGTTAAAGGGATAATTGGATGATCATATATAGTTGTTCTGGAATTCCAGTTATTATGGAAATACATTAGTCACCAGAAGTTTGACTAGTGTTATTCGTTGAAGACAGAGGGAGTTAGATTATTTGTGTGTCCACCACATCAATTAATACATTCAGCACAGTCTGTTCAATTGGTTTGTTTTTTAATTCAGTCAAGGTCTTTTTGTTCATGTCAAGGTTCCTCCCCCACTCTGAACTCTAGGGTACAGATGTGGGGACCTGCATGAAAAACCTCCCAAGCTTATCTTTACCAGCTTAGGTCAAAACTTCCCCAAGGTACAAAATATTCCACCCTTTGTCCTTGGATTGGCCACTACCATCACCAAACTAATACTGGTTACTGGGGAAGAGCTGTTTGGACGTGTCCTTCCCCCCAAAATACTTCCCAAAACCTTGCACCCCACTTCCTGGACAAGGTTTAGTAAAAAGCCTCACCAATTTGCCTAGGTGACTACAGACCCAGACCCTTGGATCTGAGAACAATGAAAAAGCATTCAGTTTCTTACAAGAAGACTTTTAATAAAAATAGAAGTAAATAGAAATAAAGAAATCCCCCCTGTAAAATCAGGATGGTAGATACCTTACAGGGTAATTAGATTCAAAACATAGAGAACCCCTCTAGGCAAAACCTTAAGTTACAAAAAAGATACACAGACAGAAATAGTTATTCTATTCAGCACAATTCTTTTCTCAGCCATTTAAAGAAATCATAATCTAACACATACCTAGCTAGATTACTTACTAAAAGTTCTAAGGCTCCATTCCTGGTCTATCCCCGACAGAAACCAGCATATAGACAGACACAGACCCTTTGTTTCTCTCCCTCCTCCCAGCTTTTGAAAGTATCTTGTCTCCTCATTGGTCATTTTGGTCAGGTGCCAGCGAGGTTACCTTTAGCTTCTTAACCCTTTACAGGTGAGAGGAGCTTTCCCCTGGCCAGGAGGGATTTCAAAGGGGTTTACCCTTCCCTTTATATTTATGACAGTTTGTTTTTGGTTTTTTGTTTGTTTTGTTCCCTGAACCTGGTGGAGAAGTACATAAGGACCATTTCTAGGGAGACTACAATTTATATTTGCTGTCCTGGGATAGGTTCACAGCAGGGTAAGGATGATGGTCATACTGCACAAATGAGTGAGACAAGGTGTGTGGGGTAATATCTGTTATTCGACCAGCTTCTGTTAGTGAGTGAGACAAGCTTTCCAGCCACACAGGATATGACTACACAGCAATGTAAACCTAGGGTTAGTGGGACTCAAGTCAGCTGACCCGTGTCAGGGAACCCTGGGCTGGAGTGTCTACACAGCAATTTTAACCCTAGATTAAGGATATTCTGACCCATGCTTGAACCCTAGGGCTCTGGTGTCCACACTGCACTGCACAGACCTGAGTCAAAGTAACTTATCTCAGAGTGCCTAGTGCCTCATCCCCAGTGTAAACACTCTTGCCCTATGAATGTGTGACACAGTGGGAAAACTCTACTGCCCCCCCGTTTCCTAACTGTGATGGTGCTATTGATGGGACTCAGGTACCCATAAGTATATAAACTGTATCATTTAGCTCCTTTGCTGGCTGTCTTAGTAGAATGACTGGAGTTTGAGAAGGCTTTATAGTGTCCTGCCATCTAATCTGAGAATTGGGCTCCCACCTCTAGGCTGAGTCACATTGGCAGGAAAATGCTCAGGTGCACCCGTTCTGAGGAAAATTAGGACATCAGTCTTCACAGCTGTCAAACTATTAAAACGAAACTTGGCAATTCTTAATGTTTAAAATGGGCTGCTCAATGAAGGTGTTTTTGTTTCGTTGGCTTTTTTTATTTATTTTTGTCTGTTTGTTTTGGAGTTTGACATAAAATGCAGGTTTCCGAGGAATGACACACACACACTCCATGCTGTGTGTGTCCCCAGGGCCTGGGGTCGCAGTGTGCTCCAAACTGCCTGCCTCTGCCATGGGAGGCAGAGCTGAGGGATCCTTAAGAGGCTGTGGGAACGTTCTGAGGCTGGCTCCCACTCACCACTACCTGGGAATTTCTGCACATGTAGCACCAGGGAGGGCCGGGGGTGGGGGGGGCAGAGAACAGAGTGGGGACCAAGGGGCTGCTCTGCAGGGGGCGGGAGCCACTGGGGAGTTATTGGTCATCTTCCCGCAGCCGTGCTGAGCCAGGAGATCTGCCACTCCCCTTTCCTGCGGGGCAGCCTCTTAGTCCCCCGTTCGCTCTCCGGCCCTTGCTCCCGTGCCCCCCCCCACTTCCGGTGCCCTCCCTGGGGATCTATGTGCAGGGGCACCCGAGCAGCATGCACCAAAATCTGACCATGCTCTTGTGACCAGGAAGCAAGTCTCTTTGCAAAAAGCTTCTTCTGATCTGTCTCCATTGAACACCCTGCAGGCTCTCTGATAGTGTGCTTTGCAGATAGGTGTTCAGCAGAAAATGGGTTAATGCTGATCTGAGCTGCTGGCATTTGCAAAGGGAGGTGTGGGTTCCATTACAATAGAGTGCAATAGCCTGCACCACAGATATCAGTTTAGAGAGGACTAAGGAAATTGCCCCAAGGAATTCTGGGATACATCCAGACAACTTTCAGGACCCAAATCAAGCTGGGGCGAGATGCACACAGGAAAGCAATAGGGCTTAGACCCTAGGTCGCAGATTAACATGGGCTCGGACCCTCCAGCCCTGCTGGATCCTGGGAGCCTAGGTTCGAGCCCTAGGTGACCATAATTTGTGTGTGGACGGAAGGTGAGTTAGGCTTGAGCCCAGGCTTACCCACAGAACTCTTCTTCAGTTCTGCAAAAGGTACTTTGAGAATCACAGCTAAATACAAGGTGGAACAGATCATTTGATATAAGTAGTTAGCACATATTCTAAGGGACCATTCAAGGTCCTCTCTGCAGTCATAGGACAAAAAGAGGGGGTTAGTGGGTTATAAATTGTTGTAATAAGCCATAAATCCAGTGTCTTTGCTCATTCCATTATTTTTAGAGTGTAGCAAGGTTATGAATTTAAGCTCCCAGGCTTGTCTTTTGAAAGTGTTGTGTAAGTGTCCTTTGAAGATAAGGACTGATAGGGTGTTTTTGTTTTATTTTCCTGTGTGAATTCATTCAAGAGCATTGATGGTCTGGTTTCACCCATGTCGCTGTTATTGGGGCATTTAGTGCACTGGATGAGGTACACCACATGTGATAGGCATGTGTAGAACCCATGGATCTTGAAAGGTGTGTTGTTGGGTGTGCTAATTGTTGTAGCAATGGAGATATGTCTGCAGGTTTTGCATCTGTTGTTCTGGCAGGGTCTGGTGCTGCTTTGAGTTAGTGTGTCCTGGTCCGTGGGGAGCTTGCTTCTGATGAGGAGCTTGGAAAGGTCTGGGGGGGGATTCAGAAAAAAAATTCTTTCAGGATGGAATCCCCATTAAGTATGGATTGTAGTTGTTTGATGATATCCTGTGTGGGTTCCACTGTGTGGTGGTAGGTGACAACCAGGGATGAGCAGACGGAAAGGGTTTTATTTCTGTATTGAAGCAGGTTATCTCAGGGTATTTGGGAGACCCGTCCATGACACAATCTACTGCTCTGGTGAATCATCCTTGTTTGGTGAAGGCAGTTTTAAGTGTGTTAAGGTGTAGATCCTGGGCTTTCTTGTTGGAGAATATTCTGTGGTATCTGAGTGCCTGGCTGTAGATAACAGATTTCTTGCTGTCTTTGGGTTGTTATTGGATCTGTGAAGGTAGGTGTGATGATCCATGGGTTTCATGTACATAGTTGTCTGTAGGGGTCCATTTGTTGAAGCTGGTTGTGGGTCCAGGCAGAGGAGTTGGTCCGTAAAAGATATTACCTAGCCTATCTTGTCTCTTTAATATCCTGAGACCAACATGGCTACAACTACACTACCTACTATTTAAATGGTATTTGCATGATGGGTTCCCATTAAGGATCTGATTATCAGCACTTGTTTCCTAAACATAATTACTTATATCGTTAGAGAGCAGACACAAAGCAACCTGTCTTTCCAATGTGGAAGATCTATGCATTCTGAGCGACAATCACTGCAACACAGAGGGCTAAATTCAAAGGGGGTGTGTAAGTTAGACTCCCTTCCACTAAATTATTTTCTTTTATGCTCAGTTAGATTCCCTGAGAGCTACTTATATCTATTTCTAAGGAAGTCCATATTGTTCTAATTTACAGTCACAGATATTGGAAGAAGGCATAAATTGAAGAAAGATAGAGGATTCTTTAATTTCAACCTCTTACTCTTCTGCCTGGCTCCTCCATATGTAAGAGATATGCAATTTAGACATCAGTAGAGTTGATGTAATTTGCTCAACAGAAGTTTAAATTGGTGTAAAGGACCTTGAATTAGAGGCATAAATCTAAATTAGTAACTAAGAAGACAAATGATAGCAGTGGAGACCCAAATTTTCTGAACTGATTAGTGATTTTGGGTGCTCAACTTGAAACACTTAAAAGGGCTTATGTTTCAGAGGGCAAATGCTCAGCACTTTCTTTTGAAAGTCAAACATCAGGCTCCTTTAATGTACCCCAAGTTCTGCTCCCAAAAATTGAGGGACCCACAATCTCCAATCACATATGAATATTTCTGTTCAGGTTCTTATACAGCCCTCATCACTGTAGTAACGGAGCACCATCCAGAAGAGCATCTAGCATCTGTGACACATGGTTCACCCTTTCTTTCTTTCTTCCCTCCCTCCCAAGGTGGGCATTGCATAGGGATTTTCCATTATTATTATTATTTAATATTGTAAAGCTTATTTTAGATGGCACCCCCCCAATACATGTCGCTGTATCTTTATCTTAATGTTAAATTGTTGTCTTGTATGTTGTATCTGATTGGGAGGTTAACAGGAAGTCAAGCCCTGCCTGAGTGTGCTAGATTTGGTACTTGCAGTATTGTAATACTTCCTTTTTATAAATCCAAGATTGTTTAGAATATATTACATGTGTACTGCGCTCAGTATTTGGACCAGATTCTGTCATGGTATTTTAGCACTTTCTTCTTCTGGTGATGGGGACACCCCAGAGTATTACCGAGGTGTAGCCCACATCTTCACACATGGCCTCCCACAACTGAAACACAAACTTTCTGGAGCCTCAGAAAACGTGCCAGTTTGGTCAACTGTTTGGGGGAGGGACTCACATAGGTTTTTGCATTTATCCAAACCATTTCACCCTAGAACGAAAACTTACTTTATTTATAATAAGAATGATTCCTTGTAGCCAATGAACACCACACCCTCCTATGCCTATTTATATGTCATTATTGTTTTGTTGCTACAGTCAAGCTTCAGATATTACATTAAGTGGTATTACATTAAAAGGGAGGTATTACATTAAGTTTTCGTGAGGAAACTTTTAAATAGAAGACACTTTAAGGGTTATATTATAGTCCATGAACAATGGTGTAGGAAGGTTCAAATGGCAGAACGAGCGCACAGTGACTATGCTAATTGCATTTCTGGTATTGCTGCATTTCAAAAGGAAACAATATGAAGATAAAAGTGGCATGGAAAAATGTGCCTGGGAAGGAGAGACAAAAAATACCAAGGCAGTCTGAAAGGTCTGCTGTTCCAGAAGGAAATAATTCATCAAGAGGTTCATACTGAAAGGGAACAAAATAAGCAGTTTGAATTCATGTGAGTTCTTGTTCCTTTGAACAATGCAAAGCTTGTGGAAGCAAATACAGCATAGACTATGAAGTCAGCGTCATGCATTGAAGTATCTAGAATGTGCAGATGTTCTTCAGGGTAGGAATTTGTCTCTTTTTTCATGCGTTGGGGGTGATTTTTTTTAATTTTATTTTATTTATACTGAGGTGAAAAACAAGCAGAGAAGAAGCAAAGTGCCATCTAAAAAGGTATGTGGAACGCAGGACTTGAAAGGAGAAATAGAGCTCTACTTGCAGATCGGAAGCAACTCTATTTTCTCTCCCTCCCCCATCCACCCATGTTGCCAGCAGCAGTGAAAAATGGAGCAATAGCATATGCACCCTGTAGCACTATGAGCACCAAGGGGCAGGTGAAGACTTCAGACTGGGAAGTATAGCTCATGGAATGTTTTGTGGGAGAAGAGGGTTGAACAAACAACTAACTAGAGCTTGCAGTTTTCATTTCATTGTATTTACACCTATCTAGGAAGTTAATTGCACTTATTTTGACACTTATATTTCTTCGGGGACAAATCTTCTGTCCCAGAAAAGACTATGAAAAGCCACAAACTCAGTGGCACTGACAGTTTTGTTTCACAAGCAGGATGCAGAGATAGATACACTTTTCCTGCTGGAGGGCCAGTTTCCACAGAGTGTAGAAGGGCTGCCTGGTGTCAGAACAAAAGCACCTTCATTGTCAGGAGAGGCTGCCAAGGCTAAGTGAATCTACTAGCCAAACCCAAGCTCTCTAATAATCGATGCACCCTTGAAATTAAGTTCTAAGGAATCGGTACTATTGTTCAGATCCTCATGGGGAACCTACCCATGCTCGTGACTAGTCGATGGGAGATTAGTTTGTGGCAAAAGTGGATGTTAGGAGTATTAACTGTACCTTTAAGAGCAGAGCACATATTAGAGGGAACAGGATTGGGGCTAGTGAGAACCTGTTGGAAGCAATCTGGTGGTAGCTTCACCAGACACACAGTCAGTAGCTTTTGGTTCTCCTTTATCTTATGTATCTCTGTTAGTTCTAACAAAGCCTTACTTCTTAGAGTCCAGTCTGTTTCTTCTTCTTATGAATTCACAGGACAACATAGGAGACCAGAAAGAGGACAGAAGAGAGAACAGAGAAAAGGGGACTGTGGTGAAGGTGTAAAGGAGTCATCTTGGACATGGAAAAAGAAAAGGAGGACTTGTGGCACCTTAGAGACTAACATATTTATTTGAGCATAAGCTTTCGTGAGCTACAGCTCACTTCATCGGATGCAACCGATGGTTTGGTGTGAAACTGGGCATGGGGCTCATACTTAGTGGTGTCCCAGAAGGGTCTGTTCTGAGTCTGGTACCATTCAGTATTCTCATTAATGAGTTGCATAATGGAGTGGAGAGTGTGCTTATAAAATTTTTAAATGACAACAAGCTGGGAGGGATTGCACATGTAAGGCCAACAGACACAAGTTGTTGGCGGGCAGGATTGAACCAGGGACCTCTAGAGCTTAGTGCATGAGCCTCTATAGCATGAGCTAAAAGCAACCTTGCTGTTAGCTAAGGCAGTAGAGCAGACTCATTGAACTCTCTCTAAGTGGTCTAGT
Organism: Lepidochelys olivacea; assembly: GCF_965140295.1. Taxonomy (NCBI): domain Eukaryota; kingdom Metazoa; phylum Chordata; order Testudines; family Cheloniidae; genus Lepidochelys; species Lepidochelys olivacea. Next base: position 20,800,400 of record NC_140413.1, read on the forward strand.
GCCACTAGATGGGACAGAACACCACACCCAGGAGGGATGTGGGTTACATATGCAGTTTGGAGAATAGTATTAGCATTCAAAATGACCCTGATAAATTAGAGAATTGCTCTGAAATCAACAAGATGAAATTCAATAAAGACAAGTACAAGTATTGCACTTAGGAAGGAAAAATCAAATGCACAAATACAAAAGGTGGGAAAACTGGCTAGGCAGTAGTACTGCAGAAGAGAATATGGGGATTATAGCGGATCACACATTGAATATGAGCCAACAATGCAATGCAGTTGCAAAACTGGCTAATATCATTCTGAGTATTAACAGGAATGTCATATGTAAAATACGGGAGGTAATTATTCTACTCTACTCAGCACTGGTGAGGCCTCAGCTGGAGTATTGTGTCCAATTCTGGATGCCACACTTTAAGAAAGATGTAACAAACTGGAGAGAGTCCAGAGGACAGTAACAAAAATGATAAAAGATTTAGAAAACCTGACCTATGAAGAAAGGTTTAAAAAACTGGGCACGTTTAATCTTCAGAAAAGACAGAGAGGATCTGATAAGTCTTCAAATATGTTAAGTGCTGTTATAAAGAGAATAGTGATCAATCGTTCTCCGTGTCTACTAAAGGTAGGACAAGAAGCAATGGGCTTAATCCGCTGCAAGGTCAGACATTAGGAAATGTCTTTCTAACTATAAAGATAGCTAAGCACTAGAATAGGCTTGCAAGGAAAGCTAAGGACTCTCCATCATTGGAGGTTTTTGAGAACAGGTTGGGCAAATACTTGTTAGGGGTGGTCTAGGTTTATGTGGTCTTGCCTCCTCACTGGGGGCTGGACTCGATGGTCTCTCAAGGTCCCTTCTCGCCCCACATTTCTGATTCCATGATCACTGGACTGAGCATCAAGAGACCAGGTTGTATTTCTGGCTCTGACACAGACATGCTGTGTAAACTTGGGCATGTCGCTTCATCTCTGTGCCTCTGTTTCTCATCTCACGCTTTTCTGTTTAGATGGTAAACTCTTCAGGGCAGGGACTGTCCCTTAGCATGTGTATGTATAGCAGCTAGCACAGTGGGACCCCGATCTCAGCTGGGGTCTACTGGCTCTGTTATAATACAAATTAATGAGATAACAACAATAATGTCCTCTAATTCTCCCAGACACCTTGGAAGTCATGAAAGCTGATGCAGAAAATGAGGGATAATATTTCCCAGAAGAGAATTCTGGAGCAGGAAGAGAAATGTGTTTCCAACAGAGGGGAAAATCTCTGCTTCCACAGTAGCAAAAATTAATGCCAGGCAACAGGCAATGGAATCTAGCCAAGTAGCAGCCCAAAAATAATTAAAGAAAAGCAAAAAAGCCTGCCAGAAGGAATTAAGAGAAGGCACAGATGTTGGCCAAGAGGAGAGCAAGGAGCTTATCAGTATATAGGATAGGAGCCAACAACACAAAGGATAATCTTAAAACAGATCAAACCAAGTCAGTTAATAATAAACACTGCATTGGAGGACACCTGGAGCATATGAAAAGAAACTTAATTACAGTGTTTAAATGTCCAGACTGGACTGATTAAAAAATTGCAAAAAAGTAGGAAACAAAGAGAATGTCACAGATCAAGGAGTGATCCAAGATGTAGAAGACAGACAGAAAGCACTGGCCATCAAACCTGGAGCTTTGCCCCAGAGAGCAAATGGAGAGAGGACTTACGGATTTCAAGAAATTCTTGGACCAGAAAACCTGAGGTTTCTAACTATATTAGTTAACAGTATGGGAAGAAGCAGAAAAGAAATATACTTTTGTTAAGACAAACCAAAGGCTTTTCTGCCTTTCACCCTCTAATTCCAGGACAGAATTAAAAGGCACAGGCATTCACACAGGAATACTGGCGTGTACCTGCCTGACTGGTACAAATTCCTTCAGAGATAGTCAGTAACAATTATTGATAGTTTCTCAAAAGTGCTCCAGTCATGCTCGCTAAATATTTCTAACCAGTAACAGAGTCTAAGAAAGGCAAAAACTGGGCACAATGTCTGAATCTACTCGACATAATGGAAATCCTTAGCCAGTAACTAATGGCTTGGTAGATTGCAATCCTTCCTGCTGCTACCACTGTTCTCTGCACCTGAGCAGGGAGCTTCAGCCATGAAAGTAGCACTATCAAACTGCCCTTTATTTCTCCCACCCCCCACATATGCACCCCCAGATCTACTCTGCAGATAGTGGAGTAAAAGAGAATGTCTTAGAAACACAGCATCAACTCCCACATTTTTTCCTCTACCAGGTTTTGAACCCATAACACACAGACTCACATCAGGCTTCACAAAGAATGCCACTGCATTTTTGAGAAAAAAAGTGAAAGTTTGCCTTCTACAGAAATCATATGAAGAGGCAAGAAGTGAGTGCCAAATGAGGGTAAGGGTGGGGCAGGTGCCCAAGGCCACCTGATACACATTCTTAACTGTAGAGCTCTCTGCACATGCTCAGAGATCAGCGTTAGCAGTAGACCAGCTGCTAGAACAAGTCTACCATGCACTTAATCAACCTAAAAGAAAGCAGGATGAAGGTAAACTCTTAAATTTTTTTGTTGTATTTGTTCCTGTGCAGTACAGTATATTTAAAGGAGGATCAGCAGACAGATTTAATTTGGTCTGTCCATCCAGCAAAGACATAGGTTAATTTTACTTACAGCGATCATCATTATTCTTCTTAGAGATTAGATTATACAACTGTGGAACATAACCAGCATCTACATATTTCTAACATGCCCATCAGCAAGGTGCCAGCTGAAATTCAGCTACCATACTATCTGAGCCAATAGCTGCTCCTAGAGCCCTCAGCTGTTGCCTTGCTAAAAATTCACACTTCATAAAGTAGGAACTAAATCTAGCCCTATGTGATTTATTCTTGCCTAAATTCATTTACAGCAAAAAGATTTATTTATTTCCTGCCCTCAGTATAATCTGATGGTCTCTTAGCAGCACTCTTTACAGCTGTCACAAAAGCCAATCACATCAGACAGAGAACATGCTAATGTAATCAGGGTTTCTATCAGGAAGAGATTTTGACAGATTAGAAATTATAGCTTTGTATGGATACTACCCAAGTTGTCAGCCCCTCTTTCCACAGTAACAGCAGGCTGCTCTGTTAAACTTTAAGAACACTCTTGTTTGCTCATCACATTATATAAAACCAACTTCTAACCATATCTGGTGATTTCCTACAATGAAAGACACAGAAGCAGAAGGTTAAAATCCCCATTTGGGCATTGTAATCTTCTATTAATGATGCAACCTGTACTGTACCATCTGAAACACATGAATCAACACTGAACCCACCCTGCTATCAATGGAACTCTTGCCACTAGAATTAGGTGATCTTTCTTTCTTTAAATGCTTCTTAGAGATTTTTAAAAGGCACTTTAATACTTAAGTGTAAAATTTGCATTCAAACTACTGTACAAAGAAATACTAACAATGATTTTGAAGTTATTCCTTCTAACAGAGAACACAGACTTCAGATCACACAGCATCAGTGAAGATAAAAATGTACACAACGTTTTTTCTTATTTTATTAGCAACCATTAGAAATCCACAGGGGAAACATAATGACCAGTGGAAAAAAGGGCACAGCAGCCTTGAGTGAACAAAACAGATGTTTAGTGCATATAGATATTATCTAAAACTAGCATCAGACTAGTGAGGTTGGCCATTTAGGGCATCTCCTAGGAAACCATCAGATAACATTAAAAGATATTGATTTTAACATAAAAAGAGCTGCAGGGGAAATGGGGTGCCTTTGATAGAATTGGGATGTGTTTCTAAATGCAGCAGTTCTAATTCCCATGGGGGGGGGGAGGGAACAAAGGTATTTTTAGACACGTATCATGGTTTTGCTTAAAAGGTTTGAAATGGTTGTGTGTTTCTGTATCTTGACATAACAGCCTTTAACTAGGCAGAGTAGAAAATACAGTGTAAATGCACAGCTCGGGTTTTATTCCACTGTTACAGAAAAAAAGATATCTTACAAATATCTTGCAACCTGCATGATACGTGAAGTTATTCACTTTATTTTTTTCTAGCTCTTTCAAACTGGGATTTTCCAAGTAGCCTAAGGGAACAAGGACTTTCAGTGCTAGTTGGGAGCCTAATTCCCAGCCTAAATCTTTGTGTTTGATCACCACCAGCTGGCAATATGTCCCCGGTAAGCACATGTTCTAAATCATGCCATTTAGCCTTTTGAATTCCTCATCCATGCATTAAATGACAAAAGTTTCCTTTAACCGGTCTTGTAGACAATTTACCAGATTGAGTGTCTGCTACTTTATCATCTAAAATAAAATCACTAGATAGAGAGATTACTTTGGGACTTGGCCAATGAGAACCTTGCTAATGCTGTTGAGGCTGGCTGTTCCTGTTTGGAGGCAGTCTCTCTCATCCAGTGGACAAGGCACCAGATTGGGAAATCAGTAGTTTTTTGCTTTTGACTTGCTGGGTTCTGTTAGACCTTAAACTCTCTGTGCCTTGATTTACATATCCATAAACTAGAGATAATGACACTTACTGATCTCTAGCTAAAAGTGCCAAGTATTGTCATTATACTCTTATGAGACTTGGTATACTTGATTAAAACCTTCAAACTTGAGGACCTGAGGTAACTGCTTAAAGCCATATCTGTGGTTTAGCTGAATCCATAGGATTGGGTTGTCAGGGAAGTATAGGTCTGACTCCAGAGACCAGCCATGGAGGGAGAAAATACTTCTATAGCATTGCTCTTATAACATTTTCATCTAAACTGAACCAGGAAAAGCTCTGTGGTTTGGAATCCAAGTTGGATCAGGAAGGAAAGAGCTTCTGGTGACCCCATATACACCAGAGAATTGTATTGCATGGGAAATCTCTGCCTCTGTGCACAGGAAGGTTTGAATGGCAGGGATGCTGATGATGGATCCGAGACAGAATGATGGATCCAAACCAGTCCCTCCCCTGCAGATGACAGGGATTTCTGCCTCCAACTTCAAGCCATCCTTACGTGCACAGCCTGGTGAGTCATGGTGGGTGAAAATCACCCCTGAGCAGAGGGCTAGCACAAGGCCTACCCACGGCTTCGGTGATGCATGGCTCTTGTACATCTCTGATCACTAGGGTGAATTTCATCCACCACTGTCCTGTCTTCTAATTTGTCCTAAAAAAATCTGTTTGTATAACAAACATGACAAAAACCAAACAAACAAAACCAGCCCTGCCAAACTTCTTTGGATATTTGTGTTTTGTTTTATTTTCCAGATGGAGCACTTCCAAAAACAGCAGCACAGACACTTGTCTGATCATTTAAAGAACTGTAAAGGGTTTGATTGATCAGCTCAGATGTCAGCAATTTTGGAATCTGTCTGGGCACCAAAGGAGCAGATCAGGTTGGGAAATGCAAAAGGGCGCGGGGGGAAATTGTTCATTCTCATTGTGTCCTTCTTGCTAAATTACAAGCTTTTTCATCAGCAGATGATTCACTTCATCCAGTATACTGCCTGTAAGTTCAGGACAATAAAACTGAAGTGCATCTTTGCCAGTCAAAAATTATTTGAGCTTAAATTGTCAAAGCGTGGTATCATCCTGAGGAATTGATGCTACAGTAGCAGCTTCAAATTACAATGTTACAGTGTGTCTAGTCATCAATTGGGTACGGAGACTGACAAGGAAGAAATGGGTAACAATACATGCCTTAAATGAAATCTACAGTTAATTAAGGGTAAGAATTAGTTGTTTTGCTTGTTTATAATTAAGAGTAAAAATTAAATTGGAGACATTTGAGATTAGCACAGGACCTCTATAAATACTGCAACATCTACTGCCGTATGCATCATTTTCCTCTTCAATCCTCTGCAGAATATTTTTAAGTGGGGAATTCAGAGAAGAGATGCATCTCCCCATGTGCTTCTCAGCAAAGGAAATTGGGGGAGGTGGGTGTTTTGTTTGTTTGGTTTTGGGGGAAGGGATTGGGTGTTAGAAAACTATGGTTTGATTAAATAACTGTTTGTGTTAGACTAATACCACTCCACCCCCCCACCCCCAAAAAAAATTCCAGACAGGTTGTTGTCAGCAGTTGTCACTCTTTCTTAGTAAGCGTTAGGAATGAGATAGCTAGAGATGTCCTTCTGTCAGTTCTGCTGTTAAGCGCAAAGTGCTGTAAAAACAGAACCCAAACCCAGACGTCTTGGGAATAATGACCAAAACTTTTCCACAGGCTGTTGCTTGGGAAAATAGCTTGAGCCTGCATGTTTTAGAATCATAGACTATTAGGGCTGGAAGAGACCTCAGGAGGTCATCTAGTCCAACCCCCTGCTCAAAGCAGGATCAACCCCAACTACATCATCCCAGCCAGGGCTGTGTCAAGCCAGGCCTTGAAAACCTCTAAGGATGCAGATTCCACCACCTCCCTAAGTAACCCATTCCAGTGTTTCACCACCCTCCTAGGGAGCTAGGGTATGTCTTTTTGGTAAGGGTATGTCTACACAGTAATGTAAGCTCCAGGTTAGGGGGACTCAAGTAAGCTGACATGTGTCAGGGAACCCTGGGCTTGAGCATCTACACTACATTTTAAACCTAGGGTAAGGATTTTCTGACCTGTGCTCAAACCTATGGCTCTAGTGGCCACACTGCAGTGCACAGAGCCAAGTCAAAGTAACCCTATCCCACAGTGTCTAGCATCCCCCTGCCCAGTGTCAGCACTCTAGCCCTATGAATGTGTGGCACTGTGAGAAAACTCCACTCCCCCCCACCCCGTTTTCTAACTATGACAGTGCTATTAATGGGGCTCAGGTGTCCATAAAGAGAACATTAACTGTATCATTAGCGCCTCTGGCTAGCTGCTGCTGTTGCTGGCCATGGAGCAGTGAAGTGCAACCCCAGGACTTGGGGGTGTAGTGTGGTCCAGCACTCCCTGGGGTCTCGTTATCCCTTCCCCTGCTGCACCCCAGGAGGCAGGAATAAGGGATCCCCAGGTGATTATGGGGGAGGATGGTTGCCTGCCACTCACCGCCCTCACAGTGCATGCTTCCCAGATGCTCCTGTGCACACAGCCCTAGGGAAGGGGCAGAGAAAAGAGCAGGAACCCATCAGCTGCCCTACAGAGAGAGGCAATACCTGGATTGTTGGGGATCATCCTCTCCAGGCTGTGCTGAGCCAGAAGCTCTGCTGCTCCCCCTTTCCGCAGGGTAGCTGCTTAGTCCTACCACCACTCTCTAGCCCTTGCTCCTGGGCCCCCTGTGTAGCTGCATGTGCAGGGGTGCCCAAGAAGCATGCATCAAAATCTGGCTGTGCTCCAGTGACAGGAAGCACATCTCTTTGCAAAAAGCTTCTTCTGATTAGTCTCCATTGAAAACCCTGCAGGCTGTCTGATAAGGTGTTTGCAGACCAGTGTTCAGCAGACTATGGGTTAATGCTTACCTGAGCTGCTGGCATCTGCAAAGAGAAGTGTGGCTTCTGTTTGTGATAAAGTGCAATAGATCGCACTACAGATGATCAGCATAGAGTGAACTAAGGAAGTTGCTGCAAGGAACTTTGGGATATAGCTGGAAGACTTCTGCGACCTGAGTCAACCTGGTGCCATGCACACACAGGAAAGCAATAGGGCTCAAACCCTGGATCCCAGCTTACTACAGGCTCAGAGGCTCCAGCCCTGCAGGGTCCTGGGACCCTAGGTTCAACCCCTAGGTTAACACAATTGTTGTGTGGATGTAAAGGGGGTCAGGCTTGAGCCCAAGAGCAAGCCCAGGCTTAAAGTGCTGTGTATACATACCGTAAAAGGCCTTTCCCCCCTCCTTTGTACAAAGGGCTAGATTGTGAGCTGGGCTATATGCACATGCAGGGATGTAAGAGGGCATGCCCCTCCCCCGCACACCCTTTACAGCTTCCTGGGCCTTGGATCTGGATGTGCAAGAGTAAGCAGCTGCTGCATGCCTTTTTACTTCCTCCCTGAAGCAGGTGGCTGGGGAATGTTAGGACATAGGTGGAGCCTCTGGATTCCACCTCCCCCACACCCACTCTTATTGACCGTTGGCACTGAGCCATTGTATGGGGAGGTTGTAATTTGTTGCTATTGCGTCAATTTCTAACTCCCTGGAGCAAGCGGAGATGAAGGAGGCAATTGTGTCTCCAGGCAGCCTACTAGCAGCGAAAGATCATACTGCACATGTATAAAGAATTTGGAGCTAATCACTCAGGGATGGCGTTGAGTGATCATCAGCATGTTGACCATTTTATCAGGAATCCTTCACTGCTCCAAGGTTATCTTTTCAGAAGTGCAGGTTTGAAGGTGCAGTAGGGTGGTGGGGCATATTTCATCTGCAGTGTAGATTTGAGCAAGAGGCAGTGAGAATACAGCACATACTGCTAAGGTTGCTAAAAGGGCAAACCATGGGTGTAAAAGCAGGAGTATTTCCATCAGAACCTGCCATAAAAACTAGTCCAGCCACTGAGCAGAAGCTTCTCAACCCTCTGCCAGAATGTGGGAGCAAAGTTGGCTGAACTGGTTCATCTCATTTCAATTTTATTAGCCTATTTTCTACTGTGTTATTTCTTCTAAAAAACTCCAACAAACAATAGGCCAAATTCTTCCCAGTTTGTAGTGACTCTGTATTTGAGTAGTCTGACTTACAATTGCAGTCTCTTTGAAAACATCCATGGCCTTCTGGCTGTCAAGCACTATGGCAGGCTAACCTATACAGAGGAAAGGTCGACCAACTGCTGAAGCAAAGAGGAAAAAAAAATGCAAAACCTGTTTCACAGTTGAGAGTCGCCTGGGGTTTGAAGAGCTCATGTGAAGAAGCTCTCAGCCTTCGATGCTATGCCATGCTTATTTCTCCAAACTTTTAAACCTCAGGACTCCAAACCCCCCTCACTAAATGGCAAATGGTGATCAGTTCAGCGCTAGGCTGGAGTAAGGACTCAGTAGCATGTAAGACAATTGAGGGTTTGAAGACAGCGCATATTAATTGTCCAAGACAGCATCAAGAAACAGTTTTAAAATAATGCTAAGCTTTGTTCCTTTCCAAACTGCTACTTAAATTTCCAAAAGATGTCAAAATTAGGATCCTCTGTTAAATGTACTACCGGGCCCTGAGAATCTTACCAGGCAAAACACTTGAGAAGATACAGGAGAGAACAATCCTGCTATGGCTAAATGACTTAATAGGTCTTTTTCCATCTCTAATTTATGTGAATACCATTCTGCTCTCCTCTGCAAACTTTGACTCTGTGAGCCAGATCCTCAGTGGCTATAAGTTGACTTAGCTCCACTGAAGTCAATGGAGAGAAACCACTTTACACCAGCTAAGGATCTGGCTGTATATTGGGTTAAAACTGTCAGAAAGTTTCTCCTAACACCTTAAATCTTATCCTCTAACACAATTGAGTTCTAAATCATAAAAATAATCTCAGCATTTAACAGGAATATGCAGAAGATAAAATTTTAAAATAATTAAAAGTCTAATTTATTAGCTATGTTATACCAAATGCCCATTAATCACACTAATGTGGGTTCCAGAAGTGCTTCCACTCTCTCACATTGGCTTGCTTTTCTTCATTCTTGACAGCATTAGTAGGTAACAGTTACATTATATAGCTGCTCAGTGCTCTGGCAAGAAACCATTATGCTCCCTGATCATTATTGACATCCTGACATTTGTCATCTCCTTTCATAGCAGTTAAATCTTGCTTTATCTGTAAATGTCACCATGTCATTTACTCATGAAAAAGGGGTCACATTCCCAAAATAGTATACTGCGGTTTAAAAAGAGAACTTGGCTTTATTCACAGTAAGTAATCCTTGGACAAACTTCACGGCTGATAAATACCTATTTTTCGCATGTAGTTGTTTACATCTCCAGAAACAGACTTCAGGGTTGCATTTGTGAAAATAAAATCCTAATAGGAAAGGGAAATGCTCTGGATAAGAAAAATAGCTGTTTATCCTTTCAGCTTCCTATGTATAATCCACACTGAGTTACTAGCGCTGAATTTACCTGTAGTGCTGTGCAACTTTAATTTGACTTTATACTGACTGAAACCTACTCGTTCACTACTTTAATTAAAGCTTTAACATGTGCTTCTCAGCTGGAGTGTATTTCATCCTCTCAAAAAAGAGATTTAAATAATCTTTGATGATAATCTCCTTTTTTATCTTCAAAGTATGTTGCAACGATTTATTAATTAGTCTCCAAGTCCATTATTATCCCTTTAAAAATACAGACAAGGGAAATTGAGGCAGGGCAGAATAAAGGACTTTTCACATGGCTTTAGAAGGAGGGAATCAGTCTCACAGCCAGAATTAGAACTCTGAATTATCCTGACTTCCTGTCCTGTGGTCACGCCATTCTATCATGGCTCTCTCTTGCAACTGTGGTTTGTTTAAACATAAGGATTTGCAATATTTTTAAAGAGACAAATACCCCTGTCATGACATAGCATGCTAGTACTGAAGGGTATGTTATTGAGATAAGCACCATACTTTCAGTGACCATAGAGGGCATGTTGGAATAATTGGGTCTATACATTTATTTTAATGATAAGCTTCACTGTAAATAGTCAGTAAAAGTTTACAAAATGTTACAATAACCTATAACAATAAGTGTTAATAGGAAAAGATGCATAAATAAATACAAAATTAAATTAATATAAACAAATACCTAATAATTTTGAGAATTGGGTTAATTATGCCCAGTAAACAAACAAAACCAACAATAATTAGTAAAACAAAATTGGTATGTTAAAAATTAAGCTTAATTGGCAAACAATTGTGATGGAATGTGCTATTTTACCCGTGTGTGTGTGTGGGGGGGTGTTAAAATACATTTTGGGGAAAATGAACAGATGAGGACAAAAGAAGGGGAATAAGCAAGTTTTGCCCATTATAGCAGCCATCACCACCCTTTTTTGTGCCTTTTTAATTTTGAAAGATGGTCTCACCAGACCTGGCCAAAAAGAGGGACTCTCATGACTCTGCCGCCTAAACGGGCTTTGGCGGAATCCAAATGCCACCTGGGTTGTGAGTCTTTGTTCCTCTGCCTCAAGTGTCTATTTGTTTGCTTCGCCGGCTAAGACTGCGTATTTTGCAACATGGCTATAAGCCTGTAACCAAAAAGGCAGCTAAATGCAATGCTCTAAACCACCTGCTGCTAATTCAAGTCTGTCAGGTTTTTAAATGGCTAATAAAACCATGTGTTGTGGCTGTGTTTTTAGCAGTAAAATTGCAAGTGAAAGTTAATACCAGAGATAGAAGCAGCATTTTTTTAAATGAAGTTTAACAATTCCCCCCTCCCAGATAATTTACCATTTTAATACTATTTTAAAAGGTTCAAAATGGGGGAGGATGACTTTTTTTAAAAAAGTCGGCAAAAGGGAAGGAAACACAAGGATTAGGGTTAAATAAAAGCCTTCCTTAATGCTTCACATTTAAGATGCTTTGTTTTGCCCTCTTTTTTTATTTCTATGCTTTTCCTGGCTGGGGGCAAAGATACCACGCTATGCCCCTGTTCTTGGGGCACCAAAAGCCCTGCTAATGGCCTGGGAAGGCGGTAGAGGAGGGAAGCAGGGGAGGGGTCTGGGTTTGCTCCTCACTCTAAGCCCCAGCCCCTCTCAACCCCTGTGGGTTTCTTACCCTCTTCCCTCTAGAGTAGGTCTACCCTCCATCCTTGACGCTGGGGCAGGGTCTCCCTTCCTCCAGTTCTCTGGTCTTCTAATTCTCAGCAACAGTCAAGTCCTCTCTCCTTCCTCACACACCCTGACTACCTGAAGCAGGAGGCGGTTTATTAGGTTCCTGACAGGGCCTTAATTGACTACAGGTGCTCCAATTATCCTATAGCAACCCTCCCTAGTCTACAAGGAACCACCCTTAATTAGCCTAGGGCTTATATATTTCCTCTCTCCCACTGCTCCCCGGTGTATCACAATCTTTAATACAAAGTTTAAAAATTAATGGTGTATTTGCCAGGTACTGAGCAGCCTGAGGTCCCCAAACCTTGTTTAACGTTAAATAGTAAGAGGGTCATGTTACCACTTTAACTGTTTGGGGTCAAAGGAAACCTGCACAGCACTTTCAAAAGATGAGCCTGGAAGCTTTAATTCATTACTCTGCTAGACATTAGAAATTATGGACTGAACAGAGTCACTGGTTTTATCACTTATTACAACAATCTGTAACCCACTAATAGACAGACCCCTCATCCCCCTGCACTCCAACCCTCTGCCCCAGCCCTGAGCCTCTCTAACCCCCCAAGCTCTGTCTGGGGTTGGGGATAAGATGTTTGGGGTGTTGGAGGGGCTCACGGCTAGGGTAGAGGGTTGAGGGTGTGGTGAGGGGGGTGAAAGCTCTGGCTGGGGGTGTGGGCTCTAGGGTAGGGCAGGACTGGGGATGAGTTTGGGGTGCAGGCAGGCTGCTCCGGGACAGGGGCCAGAGAGGAGGACTCCCTCCAGCCTCTTCCCTGCCGGCAGCAGCGAGCTCTGGGGGAGGAGCCCCCCCAACAGCACACTCACCCCCAACAAAACAGTCTCTCCACCAAATTGAAGATCTACAGTGCAGTAGTCCTAACATAACTCCTGTATTAATCTGCAACATGGACTCTTTATAGAGGGCACATTAAACAGCTTGAGCAATTCCATGTGCTCCCTCCACTCAATAATGAGCATTCATTGGCAGGGCAGCGTGACCCAATATTAAGGTCCTTGAGAGAGCAATCACAACTTGCATTGAGAAAATGCTATTGAAAGCACAACTTAGGTGGATCAGACATGTCATCAGGATGGAAGACCACGTTGGGGAGCTGAGACAGGGAAACAGGAAAAAGGGCCATCCCTATAAGCTCTTCAAAGATAACCTGCAGAGCAGTCTCCAGGGGGCTAGCATCAGTCTCAAAGAACTCGAGCAAGGGGCTCAGAACAGGACTCACTGGCAGCCTCTGACCAGATCAGCATGTACCAGGTTTGAGTGGGATCAACAAAATTGTCTCCAGACTGCATATGAAAGGACCACAGAGCTGCATCCTCAAACATCAGAGATATGGACTTCGCATGCCCACAGCGTGCCCAAATCTGTGTATCAGGATTTGGAATTCAGAGTCACATGCATAGCCACAGATGAGAATTGCGACAATATAGTCAATATTGTCAGTGATGCACGACCAACTTTGGGATACCTGTGTATCTACTTGTAGGACAAAGGTATAGAATCATAGAATCATAGAATACCAGGGTTGGAAGGGACCCCTGAAGGTCATCGAGTCCAACCCCCCGCTTGAAGCAGGACCAATTCCCAGTTAAATCATCCCAGCCAGGGCTTTGTCAAGCCTGACCTTAAAAACCTCTAAGGAAGGAGATTCTACCACCTCCCTAGGTAACGCATTCCAGTGTTTCACCACCCTCTTAGTGAAAAAGTGTTTCCTAATATCCAATCTAAACCTCCCCCACTGCAACTTGAGACCATTACTCCTTGTTCTGTCATCTGCTACCATTGAGAACAGTCTAGAGCCATCCTCTTTGGAACCCCCTTTCAGGTAGTTGAAAGCAGCTATCAAATCCCCCCTCATTCTTCTCTTCTGCAGGCTAAACAATCCCAGCTCCCTCAGCCTCTCCTCATAAGTCATGTGTTCTAGACCCCTAATCATTTTTGTTGCCCTTCGCTGGACTCTCTCCAATTTATCCACATCCTTCTTGTAGTGTGGGGCCCAAAACTGGACACAGTACTCCAGATGAGGCCTCACCAATGTCGAATAGAGGGGAACGATCACGTCCCTTGATCTGCTCGCTATGCCCCTACTTATACATCCCAAAATGCCATTGGCCTTCTTGGCAACAAGGGCACACTGCTGACTCATATCCAGCTTCTCGTCCACTGTCACCCCTAGGTCCTTTTCCACAGAACTGCTGCCTAGCCATTCGGTCCCTAGTCTGTAGCGGTGCATTGGATTCTTCCATCCTAAGTGCAGGACCCTGCACTTATCCTTATTGAACCTCATCAGATTTCGTAGTTATAAACTGAGTGTTTGGGGGCCAGGAGGCTTTTTAAAGTCAATTTAGTGCCTTTGAAAAATTCAAGGTTGATTGTCTTGGGAATTCTGTTTTCTACTGTCTAGATTTTCTTTTTTACTTTAATTAAGAGGAATATGATTGAAAAACTGGAATGTTTATTTTTCCCCACCAGGCATATGTAACCCTAAAGTACTCTGCATCCACTGAACAACTGTCCTACTCCTTCTCCCCAATAGTTGCAACTGGGAAAATAGAATTGTGTGACAGGGACACTTGCCTCTCATAAGTGCCTCCTGTCAGCTAGATGTGATGCTGCTAGCTCTCCTGCCCGAGGCATCCCATGTACATTGTTGACCTTACTAGGTGTGTCTTCAGTGGCTTGGCCCTCTGGCCCAGTTACACAGTCTAAAATGGATGTTCCACTTCTGGGGTAGAAAAGAGTTTGTTTCCCCTCTGTTGGTCCTTACCAAGGTTTTTTCAATTCCATTTCTGAACCTCTTTAAGTCCTGCTCTTCATTCGGGCTTCCCAATAGAGCCTTGTCCCTCTCCTTTTTTAGGCCACTTTGCTAATAGACTGTGTGGGGGTAGACTCAGGCCCACCCACTTCTCCGGGTCCCAGCCCAGGGACCCTACACACAGCAGCCTCATACACCTTCCTTCAGTTTGTTGCTGCTGTTCCATGGGCTTTTCCCATGTAGCCCCTTTCTCTTCACCCTGACCTCAGGACTGAGGTTCTGTTCTTCCTAGCTGACTGCAAGTACCACCAGAACCCAACCTGTGGTTCTCTCTTGAGCGCCTATGGCCAGCACCCTTCCTTGCTCCTCTGGTCCCACACAGGAACTGACCTGCTCAGGCCCTGCAGCTCCTTTTATCTCAGCATGATGAGCTCTGATTGGCTGCTTCTGTGCAGCCTTTCTAGGCAGGCCTGGAGGACCAGTTTCACTGTTCCTTTCCTGGGGTGGGATGTGGTAGGATCACAGGGCTGCCAGCAGGGAATCTTGAAGGGCCAGGCACATCCTTTGACAAACTTTGTAGGAAAATCTGACTACCAGTATTGCCAGTATTTTATGTTTCAAATGTGATACTCTTGCCACTTATTTTCTAAGCCACTCTTTACAAGAAACTTCCAGTCAGGTGATTTAAGGAATATCAGAACACAGATCACCAGAGCCAAAGATTTAATAAAATGGTTTCCATTAAAAAGTTAACAGGTAATAGTTTCTGCTGGTGTAAATGGACAGATAACCATTGACATTAATGATATTATGCCCATTTACAGCAGCTGAGAATTTAACAAACGTTTGCCCTTGGCTACCATACAATAATGTCTGAGGAACCATGTATTTCCTGTACAAATTATAAGGGGGAACCATGATATTTCAATTATCATTGAGTGTTAAATCTCGGCTTATGATGACTTTTTAATGGCAACCACTGTTTTGTATTTCCTGGGCAGTAGCAACCTCCTTCTTGAATTAGACTTCATATTACTTTTTGCTAAAGATCTGCTATTTTTACAGTTGCAGGGGAGGTCACAGAATAAGCCCCCTACTTTGTAACTATTGCAGTTTAAAGAGTACAGCATGGCAACATGAAAGAATACTTTAATTGTAGAGATTTTTATGAGTTTCTTAAGAACAGAATATGTCTATAAGGCTTCCTGAAAATAGCTTTATTTAATTTGTTAAGAACTCTCTACAGAACACTAGGCTCAAGGGTTTTTTTTCAGAATCTCCACTGAGCTTCTTAAGTATTTAGAGAGATTTACTGTACAAACTATATAGAACATCGCCCTCCCAAAATTATGGGTAAAACATTGTTTAAACTAGGATTTGGCTGTAATAAGGGCAGAGCTGGTAATGACGATCAAAGGGAAGTGGGCTGCGACTAGGAAATCCTGTTGTGCTGGAGATGCACAGTACAATGTACATAACATTTTGGATGAAATCTTGGCTCCGCTGAAGTCAATGGGAGTTTTGCCATTAACTTCAGTGATGTTAGGATTTCTCCCCATATCTCTGAATATGGAATACCTTCAGTACATATCAATCATTCTTCTCAGAATGTGATGACAGATTGGACAATTATCTTCATATTAGTCTACTAGAAAACCTTATTCCTTCTTGTTTCTCCTCTCTTTCTCCTTCTTTGCTCTCTTCTGCTGCATTTCTTATAACTTTCTTAAAGTTCCTGTTGAATATTTCCAAAAAGTCAAACTTTCAGGAACTCATTTGTTTGAAGCATATTTACTAAATTTTTGTAATTCTGTTTTAAAAATCTAGGCCCCAGCTATTATCAGATGATGAAATAATTCTGTTTCCAGTATTCCCTGTGAGGGCCAAATTCACTCATGGTGTAAACAGGTAAAGTCTATTGACTTCTTTAGGGTTGTAGTAACTTATGCTGCTGGGGCCTGATCCAATCCCCATTAAATCAGTGGAAAAACTTGTATTCACTGTGAAGGGTGTTACACTGTGCCTTTGGAAAATTTGGGCCTGAAACTTTAACAATGGTATATCATATTAGATACCTGCAAATCAAGAATGTATTATTTTTTATTAGTAGTTTGAACTGGTACAAAGAATCCTCTCTTCTGTTCTCAGCACTATCCCTCTTATATAAGGCTTTTTTTCTACTCTCAACTCTGTTAATTTCCATTATTTAAAAAAAAATCTCCTCTTTTATATGTATTTATGGCAATCCAAACAATTGGCTCCTAAGTACCATGCTTTCCCAATGATGCACCCATTTTAGACCAAGCTTATGCCACTGATAGTGTCTGCCACTGATCACCTGTTTGACCAGGCACCTTTCCACTTAAATGTTCTCAAAATATTTGTTCAAATCGAATGCAGTCCAGTGACAGGGCCCCTTGTTCAACCATCATATTTACAGAAATGTGAACAAGAAACCTGATTATGGATAAGAGATGCAGAAGCAGGGATAAGCCATGCTTCTACTGACATCTGAATTAATGCTATGACAAACACTGCATGCAAAGACATGACTCACCATATAATCAAGTGAGTTATGAGTGACAAACAACAGTAGAAAGAGTATTTTCTAACCAAATTTTATTTATATTTGTGACAAAGTCAGACCTGACACTTCTGAAAGGGAGGTTGAAGGCAGGTATATAAGTCTTAAATGGTTAAAGCCCTTTCTCCTATGAACTGAAAGAGGTTACCTCAGGTTAATTATGGGCTCCGGAATCCAATTAAGGGCAGCCTGTGACCTTAACCTTCTTCTTCCAGTGACAGAGAGGAGGACGGTGCTGGTGGGCTGGGAGTTTGACTGTGAGAGTCGGAGAGGCTGGCTGGAGACGGGCCTGGCTGGAGGCTGGGACTGAGCCGGCTGAAGCAGGCTGCTGGCTGGAGGTTGGGCTGGGGCTGAGTGCTGTTGTCCAGCTGAAGATGCTGAGGCTGGGCTTTAGGAGCAGGTTCGGTGGAGGGCTGCACCTGGACCCCAGTTGAAATGAGGCTAAATGATGGAACTGGCAAGAGAGGGGTGGAGGGGAAGAGAAGGTTGCTTTGGACTATGAAGGGGAAAGAAGCAGGGGTTGAGGAACGGTTTCAGAACAGGTTAAAAGGAGTGGGGGAAAGACTAGATCTATCAGGAAAAACAAAAACAGGATAAAAGTCAACATTTTATAACTGTCAAATCAGTGACAGAAGGTGTGAAAAGAGTATCCCCTGTTAACCCCCTGAATATGGTGGCATGGATAAAGCAAAGTGTTGGTGACATACAAAGACCTAAAAGGATGCAGGATGGAGATCTATTGATAGAATGTGCCCATGAGGAGCAAGCTGAAAGACTTCTTAAAACTGTAACCTAAAGGAAAATGAAAGTTATTTGTCAACTGCCTAGATTCCTGATGGAGCAAGAGGGGTTATGTCTGAGGAGGTTTCCAAAAAGAGCATAGGCAAAGATCAAGTATTGTTTATTAAATGGCTACGTAGTCAGAGAGAGAGAGAAAACCAACTATCTATGGCTGTAAGGCTAACACTGAGGGCAGGTCTACACTACGGGGTTAAGTTGACCTAAGTTACGCAACTCCAGCTACATGAATAACATAGCTGGAGTTGGCATAGCTTAGGTCGACTTATTGTGGTGTCTACACCACACTGAGTCGCTTGTCGTTCCGGTGGAGTACCGGAGTCGATAGGAGAGTGATCTGCGGTCAATTTAGCAGGTCTTCACGAGACCCTCTAAATCGACCCCTGGTGGATCGATCACTGCAGCATTGATCCATGGTAAGTATAGACATATCCTTAAGATGGGAATTTCTGGAAAGGATCAAATTGGGTATCAAGCTTTCTGGGTTAAAACATATATTTCCCCCCCACCCCACCGCCATGAGGCACTATAATTGTCAAAGGTTTGGACATGTGGCAGCTGTTTCTGAGGGAACAATGAGGTGCAGTAAATGTGGAGGAAATCATTCCTGTGAGAACTGTGTAGAAGTAACAGAACCTAAATATATCAACTGTGGGGTAAAGCACAGTGCAGCATATAAAGGATGTGTAGCAGAGCAAGCTAGAGAAATAAAAAAAAAACCTCAAAAATATCATTTGCGGGGCTACCAAAAGTTACCCACTGCAGAAAATAGAAAAAGACAAATACACAAGTAAGAGAAAAAGATGTATGAGCAGCAAAACACATAATCGGTCAGTGAGGAGAATATCAGAGGAATGGGAGATGATGTGTTGCTTGTAGTCAAAGAGAAGTGTATATCATTCATTATAGAAGTAATTAACTGCACCTTGCAGATGGGGAAAAACCAGAAAGGATTAAAATCTTAGCAAAAGCAGAAGAAAAATATCTAAAGAGAGCGAACTACTTGATAAACCACAGTAACGCAATTTTAAATGAAGGCAATAATACAGCTTAAATAACATGATCTTAATGATCCTTAGCTGGAATGTGCATAGTTTAATAATGCATGGAAAGGAATTTAAAAAAGCCATCTTTGAAATAGGAAAAAAAAAAGCCTGATGTAATATGTATGCAAAAAACATGGCTAGTAAATACATTTATGTTCAACCTACAAGGATATGATATGCTCCAGAGGGATCAAGAGGCTACCGCGTGGGGGGTTGGGGAGTGAGGGTTTCTGTATATTTGTAAAGAGGGACTTAGATATGTTGAAATGGATGTGAAGAAATCAAGTATTGAATATAATGCTACTGAGAGTCCCACACAGAACAAAAACACATCCTCTATGAATTTATAATGTTTATAATCCATGTAAAATAGTTATTTTAGAACTAGAAAAATGAATTAATGATGTCAAAAACCCACTTATAATTTGCAGAGACTTTAATAGTTATAATCAGCTTTGGGGAAGTAAGAAAACTCACCTAAATGGTAAATGTTTAGAACAAGTTATTGATATGCATATGGCTATATAACCCATGCCTATTTGGTGTTGCACTCTGTCCCCCTCTAGTGCAGTGTTTCTCTCATGTGGCCACCAAGGGCTTTTCATTCAGCCACACCCTCTTGGGCGATGACTGGGGGGAGAGCAAAGCAGCGGCCCTTCCCCGGGGCTGCCAGCAGGGTTTGGGCCATGCCTTCCTCTGGAATCACAAATGCTGGAGAAACAGGCAGCTGGTGTGAGTTCCCTACCTTCCCCAGGGAGGTGGAGCTCAGACTTCCAGCTTCAGCCCTGGGGTGGCAGGCAGCGGGTTCCATCCCCTGGCCATGGAGCTTCAGGCTCTGACCCTACCCCTCCGCTCGTCCCTGGCCCTGCTGCTTTCTCTGGCCCAAGACACTGGCCACGCCACAGCGAGCTCAGTCCCCCAGTTACAGGGTTTCGGGCTCTGGCTGTGGGGCCCTGGGATCCAGCACACAGCAGCAGCAGGTGCTGGCTCCAGGCTCAACAACCCCCACTCCCATCATCCCTGGCTCCCGCTACATCCTCTGACCCTGGGTTTCAGCTGTGCTCACTGTCCCCTGGCCATGTGGTGGTAGGCACCAGGCCCCAGCCCCAAGCCACACAGCAGGGGGTGCTGGCCCTGGGCTCATCACCCCATGCCCATTGCCCCTGGCCCCTGCTGCCTCTCCCAGCCTCTAACACACTCTCATTGCCTCTGGGCCCCACTGCTTCCCGCCCAGACCTCCATCCATCCCCCTTGTCCCCCACTGCCTCCCTACCCACCTCCCCATCCTTGGATTAATTTGTCCCCTGACTTGCCAGGGCTGAGCAAGTCTGTTGTGAAAAGTGATATTTGTATGTTTGTTAATATTACTTTTCACTGCCTCCCAGCTAGCTGGTCTGCTGCTGTGAAAAGTGATATTATCAAACATACGAATATCACTTTTCTCAGAAGCAGACTTACTACCTAGCAAGTCTAAAAACAACAACAACAAACCATGCAACCAAAAAATTAAAAGAAACACCACCAACAAAAGACAAGAATATGCACAGCACTTTATTTGTTTCAATTCTGCTTAGGTCAAGTAAACGTTAGAGACAACTGTTCATTATTTTTGAGTCTACAAAAAAATCCCTGCGTAAATAAATTGTAATGATTTTGACACATATCTGTGCATATTTAGGAAAAACAAATAAAGTAAATTCAGTATTTTAGGAAAAATTGTCAGAGCTTCCACCAGCAAGAGATGCTGGCCGCATACTGAGGCGACCAAAACATTTGTTACAAGAACCCCTGCTAGACCAGCTAAAGATTGATGAGCCTCCTACAGCCTTGGCTAAGAGGCATATTTCTTTTAGCTCATGCAGTAGAAACTCGTGTTAAGCTCCAGAAGTCACAGGTTTGATCCTGGCTGATGACAACCAGGGTCTGTTGGCATTACAAATAACCTAGTAATATTGAATACAAGAACACCAACTAAATTTAATTCAGTGGATGGATCTGGGAGTTGCCACAAATAATATAGCTGGGATATTCATAAAGAAGACAGACATTCTATGGAGGGAGAGCTTCCTATGTAAGTTAGCCAACAATAAATAGGAGAATGTTTTGTGGATAAGGGACTTTTTAACTAACAGAACTATACAAGTCAAAATGGGAACATCTCTTTCAAAAACCTACAAGCTTACAAATGCAACTCCATGCAGGAGTATTATCAGCCCTCCTTTATTTTCCGTTATGACAAATGACCTCCTGGAAAGTGTGCAGATGGGAAAAAATATTTCCCTTTTTTGTAAACAACTGAGCTTTATGGACTAAGCATAGAAGACTCAAATTTGCCATGGAAAAAGACAAATAAGGCACTCCAGAGAATTTCAAAGTGGGGAAATGATTGGGGATTTAAATTTTCACTTGCAAAAACAAAGGAAATGATCTTAACCAGGAACAATATTATGGAATAATGGGACTTATTTCTTTATTGTGGAAAAATTCAGATAGTTCAAAAGTTTATGTTTCTAGGAATACTGTTTGATAACGAATTAACTTGGAAAGGTCACATAAAAAGTGTAAAAGTAGAATGAACTTACTTATAAGTGTAGGTGGAAACAAAGGGGGTGCAGATAAAAAGGTATTAATGATGATATAGAGAGCATTGATAATACCAGGTATAGACTACAGATGCCAAGCTTTTGATTCAGCCTCAAACACAACTATTGGAAACATGGACCTGCTCTTGGTCCAAGCTCTGCTATTGTCATGTGGTGCAGTGATAACACCACCAGTGTGTGTGCTGCAAATAGCCATTGGAGAAGCATCTATAAATCTAAGGATGAGACTATTAGATTTAACCTTTTGGACAATGGTGAAATAGAATCATGAAAACAGAAGTACACAACAGATTTATGAGGATTGCTAGGAGCTTAGTAGAAAAAATTATATGGATTGCCACAGACTTCCTCATACTAACTGGATCAAAAAATGGGTAAAGAAGATATGTAAAAAATAAAAATTGAGAGTATTAAAACATTTTAGTTGTGGCAAATTGAATAGCAGCTGGACAGTTATTCCCTCATTTGTGGTTTTGGAATTGTATGAAAAAAAATGAGGGAAGGAAACCCCCCCCCACGTTATTACCAATGAAATTTCTAAATTTATTTATGAAAAATGGGGCCAGATTTAACGAATCTATACAGATGGATCAAAAGACAGAATAGAGTGGGTGGAGTGAGAACAGCCTTCTGCATTCCTAGTCTTGGAATGCAGAACTCTTAAAGGCTATTGAATTATGTGACTGTTCTGATGGGCTGAACTAATGGGGATAATGTTGGCACTAACCTGGATAAGAGATACGCAACTGGCTGCAGCTGTAATTTTATCTGATTCTTGGTCAGGCATAAGGACAATCAGAACAGGGACTTCAGGAAGCAGAAATGACATAAATGAAAAAATGTTCCTAACTACAGAAATAATGCAAGCCAATATCTGTGTAACAGTAGCATGAATTCTGGCACATATCAGATTACTGTACCTAGAAATGAGATGACTGACAAAGCAGCAAAACATGCTCTAAAAATGAGGCAGTGGATATTAATATACTCTTAAGTAGAGAAGAATTTAAAAGTGTGGTCACCAAGGAGCTTGAGAAGGAACGGAAAGAACTAAGCACTAAGGAAACAAAAGGACAAAGATTCAAAAATTGAAGCTAATACTATACTCCAAAGTCGTGATAGAAAAAGTAAAGTAGTCATCTTTAGAGTGTTAGCGGATCATTGTGTCTTAAGTGATAAGTTAAACTTATTAAAAAGTAATAAAGATGGGCTGTGAAACTGTTGATCATGTTCTATGGCATGTGGGCAACATTCAATGGAAATAAAGTTTCTTTATGAAAAATTGAGTCAGCTTGGAATTAAAGATTCTAATTAAAGGGACTTGTTAGAATATCCAGGAAATGGAGCAGTGCAAAAAAAAATTCTGTTTCCTTAAAAATACTAGACTGAGTGAAAGAAAATTAAAACCCATCACTTGGCTAAAAATGAACGAAGAAAGTGGTGTTCATAGCCTCATATGATAAGGCTGCTGTGCCAAAAAACAAAGAAAGACAGAGAGAGGAGGAAGGAGGATGAGAGGATGAGAAGGAGGCTACAGAAGGGTTTTATGCAGCAAGGGGAAAAGGCTTCACTTAGGTAAAAAACTGGTTTGCACTATTAGGGAAATCTTGTGTTTATTTCTGTTTGGGGAGGGGGACCTTGATTCCCAGCACAGCTGGGCCTAGAATGGGTTAGAGAATATGGCTGGTGATTGGTAGCCAGCATCAGAAGAAACAGTACTCCAGTGGGAGTTAGGAAATGTATTTTTGTTTAAAGAAATCTCTGGAGCCAACCCTATGGATGCTGAAAATAAACCAACGTTAAGAATTAAATCTACAGAGTAGGGCTGATTTCCTCCAGGCCAATGCCAGAAAAAAAAGCTCTGAGGTTTGACATAATGAAAGAGGTATGTTGCCACTGATTCAAAAGAATGACTGTATATCTTACTGGTATTCTGGACAACATTAGTGACGCACTTGAACAGTGAAGATGACTGCCACAGAAAAATAGGCTAATATGGCATGATAGCTCATGATGGTCTCCTGCTTTGCATGCAAGCTTAATGGGGTTGTTATACCATAGACAGGATAAAGATAGTCCAACATCACAGCAAATGGGATACATAGTGATATCACTGTCAACCTATGGAAGAAGGCAAGGGAATTTCTGAAATGCTTCAGAAAATAATGTAATTCCTCCCAACAGAAATGCGTTCACGACAGAATTCAACATTCTGTGGAATTTAGTCTCTTCCTCACCTACACACTGAGCAGCCATTGATCAATGGGAGCCATTCATGCATGTGGGGAAAATAACAGAACTCTGTATATTAGTGAGACTGGTGGAGGAATATGATCCTTTATATGAACATAAAAATTTGTGGATCATGCTCCCGGTTGCAGTCCATATTGTAACTGCATGTGCAGTGGTCATTTGACCAGACTTCTGCAGAGCTAAGTACAGGAATAGTAAACCTGGCTAAGCTGTATTAGTAATTCCCATTTTGCTGCAATAGATTCAAGTAAAGAGCAGACACCCCAAAATAAATTTTGTTTGTTGAAAAGATATGTAGACAATTTTTTTTAAGTAAATCATATCCCATCTTGTGGAGATCTAATACACATTTTGGTCATTGGCTAAAAATGAATGAAGAACTCTGCCTGACACAAAAAATGTCAATTAGGCCAAAAAGCAGTTAAAAAGGACAGTGCGATAACTTGTCTTTCCCCTCTCCCCACATTTGACTACAGGTACTATGACCATTTCATGCAGAGTTTTACAACAGAATTTAAGGAAGGTAACTGTATATTGTAATTTACTGAATCCTAAATAAATCCCCATTCTGATCCTCTAGGGATTATTTAAAATCCAGATAAACTATCTGGCTATTGCTCATTCATTTGCATATTAAATATTTTGGCTGCCTTCCCATTAACATGTCATTTGAAATAGTATTTAATAGAGAATGAGATTAAGCATCACCACACAGGTCATGCCTAAATCCAGTCAGTCAGTGGAACAGCTTGTCTCTCTCAAAGCCAATCTACTTATAATTGATTTTCAGCATCAACATTTGTTGAAGAAAAAAACTGCTTCTTTGAATGATTTCAGGGTCACATTTCACATCACATAACTTTGGGCAGGGACCATCCACCATTGGTACAGTTTTCGTTAAAAGCTTTACATTCCAATGCTTACAGCAAATATTCTACCTATTGTTGTATTTGAGCTCAAAGTACAAAGGCAAGTTAGAAAAATAACAATAACCGATTTATTAAAATCTCAGTTCAGGCTACAAATAGAAGATAGAGAGTACTAATTCCATGTTAAACCATTGCCATCAAACTCTACTCACACAGTATTTCTAAAAGGATATTGAGTGACAATATATTCCACCAATGAAATACTAGTTCAGAACACTCTCTCACTGTTTTTTTCACGCCTTAAGGACATAGTACGCTGACCGAGGATTTCCAGTCCTCAAACTTACTGCAGTTTAATTTTAGATCCCAGGGGTTTTTTCACCTGTGGTGGGAAAGAAAGAAACATTTGGGGGCAAGTTTTTAAAAGCAAACAAAACCATGCAATAGAAGGCAGCCATTTCAAAGCTCGATTTGGAATGTTAGAAGTAGTCCTGGAGGAGATGTATTATTGGGGAGAATGTAGGTGAGAAAATCTACCAAGTTTACTCTTGTTCTGTGGCATATTTCATGGTTTCAGACACAAAGAAATTAATACCCTGCCCAAATATGTTGCAGATGTGTGGAGACCCCTAGCCTGATGCAATAGGATAATAATAAACTGTAATAAAATATAGGATCAATCCACAGACGCAGATCTGAATCTCACGACTTCAGTGTGTGGGTTGGAATCCATACCTGGATCTTGACCTACATGGGTAGCTAGCCCCAGTCTTTATAATAGGCCAAACCAAAGGATCCAAACACCCACAAAAATGTGTGGCATCTGAAAACTCTATCTGGATGTGAACTATACTCCCCAACACAAACTGTATTTGGGATGCAGTTTGCAAACAGAAACCAACATTCTACAGAATCTAGTCATCTCTTTAGGTACACTGATGACAACCATTATTATCAGTAGGAGTTATGCATGAATGTGGAGATTCCAGACCCACGTACAGACAACACTTTTACTCTTACAGATCTGAATCATCTCCTAATGAAGTAAATGAAAACCTTTCCATTACCTCCAATGTCAGTTGGATAAAGCCCATAGTGCATTTCATCCAAGGAGCTGACAGCGCTTGAACAGACTGTTATTTGTTTAAATGTGTATTATATTCATTTACTTATGAAGGCTCTTCATGGGTGGATATGGAAGGCAGCTCGTGAGGCAGAAGTAAATGTCAGAATTCCTAAGCCATAGAAGCAGAAATTCACAGAAATGTAATTTTAGCTCTAAATTAGGAAGACAGAAAGAGACTAAAAATGTTCATTTGCACTTAACCTGTTATCCAGCATGACTAGACAGCAGGGACAATGAATGAGGATTATTTTTATTTTAATTCTTTCAAGATAATTGTTATTTTTCCCAAAGACTCTGTGAGTCATTTGTAAGGAAGCACTGGCAGAGAGGAGCAAGTTTTATACTGTAAAATGCATTTCTAGTAATGAATGTAAAATCTGTATTTCAAACCTAAAGAGAGTTAAAAAATCAAAAACAAACAACAACAAAAACCCATGAATATGTAGCAAATAATTAAATGTCACATGAACAACTACAGAAAATATTTGGGGTATAAATTGTCTATAAAGGATGACTGGAAGTAGAAGGGGAACGTGAAAGAAAAAACCCATAAAATGGGATATGGTGCTTCCCATGGGTGCTTTTAGTGGGGTAGGACAAGGAGCACTGCAAATTCATATTCCTTTTGTCCCCTCTTCCTCCTTCCTCTGACAAAATCACTATCATGCCACAGGCTTATTTCACTTAACCCCTAAACAAAAAAAAATCTGAAACACATGTAGTAATCTCACTCTGAGCATTAGTTTATCTTTCAGGCAGTATCTGCACCAGGGGATTAAAAACAATGGATACACAATAAAGAACATTTTGTTAAAATACACAACTCCAGCCAATAGCTCATCATAGCTCAATTCTAATCAAACAGCCTCAGAAGCTCACCACTTCCAGGCATAATGGAGTCAGGGATCTTATGAATCCTGGCCAGAGCAGAAGTGTATGGTAATTGAAACTGCTTTCCTGTCCCACAGTTAGGGAATGTTTAGGGGATTCCACAGTGAAACCTTACGAAGGACAAATTGCAAGTTGCTGAGCTCCATGGCCCTTATTCAGAAAGCATATGCCTGGCTTGAAGGATTCAGGTAGTGGTACAGGACTACTCACGTGCTTAAAGCTAAAGGCATGCTTAAAATGCTTTGCAACATCAGGGCCAGAGTACTCATTGGCTTCCAGGACTTGCCCCAAAGTTTCATGTTCCCTACACAGGAATTGCTTGTTGATATAGTTACTGATTTGCCAGTCCACCAACCTCTTATATACATTCCATTTGTTAAATCAAGGCAGAGAGCTGCATAAGGAACCATAATAGACACTGAAACAATATTGGCAATCCCTAGCATTCACAAATCAAGAATCAGGTAACAAAAAATCATGGTTCAAAACTCATTAGATTTTTTTAAAATAAATGCTGGCTCTTTGTGGGGGGTAGCCTTCTATTTTTTCATCTTGTAGCATGCAACATTTTCATGCTTTTCTCCACAACCATCACTTCCTTTTAAAGAAAATATAAACCGAGAGACTTGCATCATCATATGATTCCCAGAAGCCAAGGCTTTCAGATAAAACACAAGATATCATGAGACTCATGATACAAATAATGAAAGTTGGCAACTCTGCAGTGTAAAGTAGATGTACTAACCCCATTTCAACTGGCTGGTTGCAAATTTTCAATGTGTCCATGTGTTTTCCTCCTCCAAATCCCAGTTTATTTTCCTCTGCTCAGCTGTTTTTCTAAGCTCCACTTACTGAGCTGCCTATGTCAGCACATGCTGAATTGCAGGCTTTGTTGTTGCTTTCTCCCTCCTGTATCAGGAGGTGGTGGTTCTCTTTTTGATCCTTCTCTAAATGGCACAGCTTTTAATTCCATCTGTCCAGTCTGCAGCTTATAAAATAAGAACTCTCTCTAGTTTCTGCCAAATAGCCTCTTTTGGATTTCACTTCTTTATGCTGAATTCCCAGTTCTAACTCTTTCATGACCACAGGATGTGTTTGGTAGTTTAGATTGCAATTGAATGCCTAGCATGAGACCAAGGAGTCTGATCTTAAGTATGTTGTTGAGGACGATTTATCTGCATGATTCCTATTAGTGTGAATGGGAGTTAGGTGGCTAAATCCCCACGCAGCTCATTGAAAACATATGACTAGACTTTCTTTCTCCATCCATTGAAGACCTGGTTGCATCGTTAATTGAATAGCCCAACATATAGGTACTGAAACTCAGAACTGCTTCATTTTTTAGTTTTTAAGTAGTAGAACATATTTAAAATACAGTGAGATAAGTTTGAGGCTTCTTAAAAATGCAGTATATTAGTAGCCCTTCAACATTTCCAGAAATAAATGTATCCCAACATCTTTAATATTATCTCATATTATCTAAGACAAAAATAAATGCATCTCAATATCTTTAGTATTCTCTCCTACTTCCTCATACTTATGATAAGAAATGCCCTGAATATTGCAAATATTGAAGTTATCTAACCAGGAACTAGTGTAGCCCATTGCTATCCTTGCAATTGCCAGCCAGAGGCAGACTAATGATCCATCTCTCCAAACATCTTGTTTCCAACAGTGACCGGTATTGGGTGCTTCAGAAGACAAAAACCCAGGCAGAAACTTGACAGTGGTTAGGCAACTGGTGTGTGAGACCACTGTCTATCATGCAGACTAATACTGTCTCATTGATTCCTTGTGCACTTTTGCCTTATACTTAGATTGCAAGCTATTTAGGGCAGGGACTGTGTTTTTCTTTTTCTTCTGTGTTTGTACTGAACAGTGGGGTCCTGAGCACTACTGCAACCCCAATAATAATCAATAATACAGTTGTCGTTTATGAGATAACCTGGTCCCCAGGGAAAGTTTCGTCCTAACCCCCAATCGCTAGAGTTTGGCTTATGGCCTGAAGCTTAATGATTTAATAGCCCTTCCAAAGTTCTTGTTTAGTAATTTCTGTTGTAATCTTGGATATTCCTGTTCTTCATTTAAATGTCTAATCCTTCTTTGAAAACTTCTAAGCGCTTGGTCCCTATGATATCTTGTGGCAATGAGCTCCACCATCTGTCTTGTGTGAAAAAAAAGTATTTCCTTTTGTCATTTATGATCTCAAGCAACAAGCAGGCCTGCTTTGTTCCTAAAGAACTCAAACAAAAATGACTGTATGCCCACAGAAGGGGGAAGTTACAGGGATAATTTGGAGGGTGGAGCAAGTAGACCGGGGTGGGCAAACTTTTTGGCCCGAAGGCCACATCAGGGTTGCCAAACTGTATGGAGGGCTGGGTGAGGAAGGCTGTGCCTCCCAAAACAGCCTGATCCCTGACCCCTATCCGCCCGTCCCACTTTCTGCCCCCTGACAGCCCCCCTCAGAACCTCCAACCCATCCAACCCCCCTCCCGCTTCTTGTCCCCTGACCGCCCCCTCCCAGGACCCTTGCCCCTAACCACCCCCCCGGGACCCCACCCCCTATCCAACCTCCCCTGCTCCCTGTCCTCTGACTGCCCAACCCCTATCCACACCCCGCCCCCTGACAGACCCCCTGGGACTCCCACACCTATCCACCTCCCCCTGTCCCCTGTCCCCTGACCATCCCCTGCAGAACCTCTGCCCAATCCAACGCCCCTGTCCCCTGACTGCCCCCTGGGATCCTCTGCCCCTTATCCAACCCCTCCCCCCGTCCCCTTACCATGCCGCTCGGAGCAGCAGGACTGGCAGCTGCGCCAAGCGGCGGCATAACTATGGGGGGGGCAGCAGGGGAGGGGCCGTGGGCTAGCCTTCCCAGCCAGGAGCTCAAGGGCCAGGCAGGATGGTCCTGCGGGCCACATGTGGCCCACGGGCCATAGTTTGCACACCTCTGAAGTAGACTCTACCACTCTTGGGGACCAGTTACAAGATGTACTAAGGCAAGAGGCGAGTTTTCAAGGGACACCACTTGTTATGAGAATTATCTATGTATAGCCAAATAGTTAATGGATAAGGTGCTAGCAGATTATATTCAGAATACATAGAGTTCCTGAGTTTTGTAGGACCAATAAAATGTGGTGTTCTTGTACATTACACATGACATCTTGTGTGCAGGGAGCTCTAAACATGATGACTGAGTTTTTATTATTTAATCTCTTTGTGATGCACTGAGTCACTTCAACAATGGCTATGAGCAACACACCTGAATGTGTTCCTGCTATGATTCAAATACATGAGGATATCTGTGAAAAAAGGAGTTTTTTTCATAGCTTCATGCATAAACTATTACATGGCTGCAAGACAGACACACACCAACAGAAAACATTGGCATCAGCCCATGATAGCATCTTATGTCACTCCACACATGGAATGCCACCAATAGCAAATGAACTTTGAAGCCAACAGTAGTTGAAGAGTTGACAGAACAAATTAAATAGTGGTGATCAGAAGCCAAATACTGCTATGACTGAGATACCAGTCTGCTCCCTGAACTCCAGATAGGACAGCCAGTAAGAGTAAAGCCAATGACAGAGATACGAGATGGAGGGCAGGGACGTATGTGTAAACGTCCCTGCCCTCTATCTCTTATCTCTGTCATTGGCATCAAGGTCATACACAGTACAAGTATGAGGACAACTCTAATTTCCTAAGAACAAAAATGAAGGCACAATTGTCTTCAAGGGATCATCCAGCTGAGTACCCTCACATGGGTGTGGATGCAAGAAACACTGGTGGTGACTATGAGAGGAATTAAGTTACTGAAAACCCCCAGGAGTTGGAAAAGGGGATGCCAGCATATCTAGCAACACAGAAATCTCCTGCAGGTTTAATGGCAGGAGAAGGAAGCAATTCAGAATAAAACCACACAAAGTGAGCAAGATATAAAGTTGCCTAGTACTGTTGAAGACTATATAATTAATTGAAATTATTCAGTTTCCATTATAGAAAAAGAGATATTATAAGCATGCTCTATGTATGTAAGTAGTTAATAGATAAGGTGCCAATAGATGGCACCCAAAAATATTTAACATAGTTCCTGGTCTTTGTAAAACCAATAGATCTTCTTGTTGTGCACTGGAAATGGCTTGCATACCATTCATAACACTACTATCTATGTGTTCATGTTGTTTATTTACCCTGTGAAGCATGGATTTTTTTCTTTTGTTCAGAAAGTCTGGTCACATATATGCAGACAACTGTAAGACAAAGTGATAGCTTTCCTCGCTGTTTCTATTATAAGAACTTCGACATCAGCCCAAATTACCTGTCATCAGCTGTTCAAGGCTTTTTTTCTATTACTGACAAAACAAATGAACAGCTGTTTGCTTCTTGAACCTGATGCACTGAAAAAGAGACAAACTAATAAAAAAGACAGTAAACAGCAACCAAAATACGTTTTATAAAGGTTCTATAGAGAATACCATGTGAGCTAAGGCCTCCTTCACTCTCAACTAACTAAATAGAATAACCTCCTTTATAAAATGCTGTATTGAAAATAATTCCTTTTTATAAAACCACCATAACTTTCTGCAGCAGCTGCTGAATAATCAATTAAAGACAAAAATGTGATTCTTTGTGTTTAGAATTCTCTGATAAAGTGTATTTCTAAGAACTGAAAAATGGCAGAAATACCCACTACCATGAGAGATCTATTTTGTTTAATCATTTAATAAGATATGAGTTTAAATAATTTGTTAGGGTGATCCAAATTTTTTTTTACTGATGAGAGGATTTTTACTTTTGAAAAAAGATTTTTTGTATTCATAGATACTAAGGTCAGAAGGGACCATTATGATCATCTAGTCCGACCTCCTGCACAACGCAGGCCACGGAATCTCACCCACCCACTCCTGCGATAAACCTCTCACCTATGTCTGAGCTATTAAAGTCCTCAAATCGTGGTTTAAAGACTTCAAAGAGCAGAGAATCCTCCAGCAAGTGACCTGTGCCCCATGCTACAGAGGAAGGTGAAAAACCTGCAGGGCCTTTTCCAATCTGCCCTGGAGGAAAATTCCTTCCCTTACCCCAAATATGGCGAACTTGTGAAAAATTTCGATTTCCTTCACCGAATCACAGATGTTTTTATTTTTCAATTAAATGAAACAAATGAGAATTTGTGTGTGATGTCATTTCCAGGCAAAATATTTCATTTTGGTTTGGTTTCCAAAAGCTGAAAAAATATTGAGGATATTTTTCCTTTTCTCCTCACCTTTTTTCTTTTTCCGACACTATTTTTTTTCCAGTGCAGGGGGGAAGGGGAATAGGGGAAATGGGAAAAAATGAAATGAAACATTGTTTCAAACAAATGAAACAAAACTGTCTGACTAGAAACAAAACTAAATTAAAAATTAAATCAAAACTTTCATTTTATTTCATTTTGTGGAAAAACGGAAAAAAAATTGTACAAAATGATTTTTCCTTTCTTTCACTTTTTTAACCATTTAACCACTGCCCTAATAATTTCTTCCAGCCCTGCTCAGCTCAGCAAGTCTGATGAATGTACACTGGTTCTTTTATTCTTGTATGAAAAATAGATTAATAGAGTCAAAAATTTTAAGGCCGGAGTAGACCATTATAACCATCTAATCTTGCCTTCTGCAAAACACAGGCCACAGAACCCTCCTAGTAATTTAATCAAGCCCATAACTTCTGCTTTAGCTATACCTAAAGAAAAAGATCTGTATCCCTTACTAACTTTCATTTCAAAAGTTGACAATCAAGGGGGAGATTTTCATTAGTACAACAGGGAAGCAGGGGCCCAACTCCAAAGAAAAGTCTATATGAAATGAACTTTTTGGTCCCAGAGGACAGGTGTCCATATCAGAAACATTACCAACCACACTGGCACTACTTAAGGTGACCAGACAGCAAGTGTGAAAAATCAGGACGGGGGTAAGGGGTCTACATAAGACAAAGTCCCAAATATTGGGACTGTCCCTATAAAGTCATGACATCTGGTCACCCTAGCACTACTGTGCATCCTTACCATCTAGGCCAATGATGAAGAAGGCATAGAAATTTAACCACCATACTATATTTTTAAAAAATCTTAAAGATTCTTATAAGAACAAGCCCACTGAAGAATATCAGTTATCCTTCATGCTTACTCATATTCTCAGACAATAATTTTTATTATTTTACATCACCCAGAAATGTGCTTTCAGCATCACAGTACAGATATAAAGATTAGAGAAAATGAAAAAATTCTAATTACTTTTTTTAAAGATTTTTTTCTTAAAAATTTGAACTTTTAACATTTGGAATTTTTTTTAATTTTTGAAATTTTTTACCAAGCTCTGTAGTTGGCCACTAAGTAGAGGAAGAAGGGGGATTTCACAGAATTTTTGTCAAGTTCTTTTTCCATTTGTTTTTAAATTTTGCAATTCCAAAATAGTTACCAGTTCTAAATAAAAGATATAGCCCTTGCCCATAAGGGGTTGCAATGCAATTCAGTCATTATAGTAGAACAATGAGACTACAGTAAAAACTGTGTTATCGGGCACTTTACCAGCTGGAAAATTCTATACATTGGCATTTCTGATCTTCATTGAAAGTCTGGTTTGTAGTCCGGTTGGCGCAGGCTCCCTACCTGTGTGGCTCCCTGGATGGGGTGGCATGTCCCTGCTGATCCTAGACAGAGGAATGGCCATGAGGGGTTCAGAGTGTGGGAGGGGCTGCCGATCCGGCCAATGGGAGCTGCAGAACCAGTGCTCAGGGCGGAAGCAGCATGCAGAGCCACCTAGCCGTGCCTCTGCCTAGGAGCAGCAGACACATGTTGCCGCTTGCAGGGAGCCGCCCAAGGTGAGAGAAACCCAGATCCAGCACCCTTCATCCCCTCCTGCACCCCAACCCCCTGCCCCAAGCCCCTTCCCGCACCCAAACTCCATCCCTCTTAGTTAATCGGAATTTTTTACTTACCGGCATCCCCCATGCCCCCAACATGCTGGCTAACAAAGCTTTACTGTATTAACCAGTAGATGGAGACTGGTGAGCTCATTTTCACAGGAACTTTATCCAGGTTATAGAACACATGACCAGAAGAGATAATGTCAACTAAGATCATCATGATCAGATCTAAATACAATATTTGTTTCTTTGACTTAGATTTTCCTCATTATACTTAAAATCAAAATACAACTGTGATGAGCGCCATGCAAAAACTTAGCCAAAATTGGGGCAACAAAACAGTTTGTGATAAAATGTGAGGCCCTTGGATCTTTCTGCCTCAATCAGGGCCCTGTGCATATTGGGAACTACCAAATGATGAGGAGGGGACAGGAAGAGGACAACATGGGTTTACAGCAATAAGATTTTACAGTTGCTTAGTGAAGCCATCAGAGCATTGGCATAGTGGAGTGGGACTTATTAATATTATATATATTTAAGTTTAATAATAAAATTACAAAAAATGGCTTTTTAGACTCATTTCCTGTCCCTCATGGGGAAGGTAGATCTTCAGGGTGTGATGTAAATATAGGGAGCACATTTCATTATTCCCTTCCAGATCAATTCAGAGTTACTAATATTAGTGAATGCACCTCTACCAGAATCTTCAGAAGAGCTCAATGCCCACTTTTGGAGGCCAGATCTGCAATACGGCACAGCACCTTGGATGCTGATTTCCGTGGAAAATCTGGCCGTAAGTGTCACAATGGGAGTAGATGAGTGCTTGCATCTTTTGAAACTATGGCCACAATTTTTGGCGCTGAGCTTGGGTTCCAGCATTGAAGCTCTTTTGAAGAATTGGCCCCATCAGGTTATTAGTGCAGTTTTTACTGTGATATTCTGAATGTATAAATGCCTTCACTTTAGGTTGGACTGAAGGAGCCTGTCTGCAGCAAGTTGGCTATGTGACAAGGGCTGCTTGTTTTCTAATTGAGTTACTTCGATTTGAAAAACCTCAAAGACTTCGCTGACGTCTCTAACATGGAATATACTAGAGGGATATGGATAAAAGAAAAGAGGCTGGTGGAGTTCAAGGCACTGTTTATTACCTTTGAACATTACTGAATAAAGGGAGGTTGAGCTTTTCTGTGAGGAGAATGCGGCATTCACACTCAACTGTACTGATTTGTAAGAGTGTCTCTCCCCTTAATCATATCCTTTTCTCTTTAATCTGTATACTTTATAAACCTTATCTTCTTTTCTGACCCTACCTTTTGAGCTAATCCCTAATGGCCTATGCCTCTATAGGTCTATTCACTCTTAAAAAGATGCTTATCATTTCCAGCAGTACCACGGGTGACAAGAGTGTGTAGCGTCCATCCAAAGGGTTTGTCAGCTGCCATTTCAAAAGACCCATGTTACATACCCATTGGAGCAAAGTGGTTAGCACTAAAATATACTGGAGATTTTCTTGGGCTTCCTAAAAGTTTAGTAGGTAGAAAGAAAGAAAGAAAGAAAGAAAGAAAGAAAGAAAGAAAGAAAGAAAGAAAGAAAGAAAGAAAGAAAGAAAGAAAGAAAGAAAGAAAGAAAGAAAGACTTTTACATTAGGCGGAGGGCACACACAATTTCAAGCTGAATTTTATCGATGGGAGCACATGTCTAAGAGTCCAACACAAGTGAAAATAGTGTCCCAGGTGTCCAGCACATCTGAAATCAGGGCACCCAAGACACTGTGGACCAGATGTTCAGAAAAGCTCATCTTCTGCTTAGGCACCTAAATAAAGTGGCCAGATTTTCAGAAAAGCAGAACACATAGGATGCTGAGCACTTTTGAAATCTGGCCTCATATGAGCAAAAGGCGTGCCAGTGAGTTCCTATGAATGGGTAGTGGTGTTAGTTTTTAAGCCAATCTAGAAATATTTTGTGACCTGACTGATGATTTTTAAACCTTGGGGTTTTAATACTTGTGTGGCTAGAGTCCCACAGAATGTGGTACCATCTCAGAAAAATATGGGTAATATTTTTTAAGTGCAACTAACTGACGATTAGCGTGATTGCACGGTGGCACAAATGATATGCATATGCAGTTAGAGCTGGGCAACAATTTTCATCAGAACTTTTTTTCATTGAAAAATGCAGACTTGGCTCAACCAAAATATTTCATGAAATTGTGTTGATTTCAGTGAATTATTTCAGTTGGGGGGGAATGGGAAAAATCAGAAATATTAAAGTAGTTCATTTTGAAATTTCTAAAATATATTAAGCTTCAGAGGGGTAGCCGTGTTAGTCTGGATCTGTAAAAGCGGCAAACAGTCTTGTGGCACCTTATAGACAATACGTCTGTTAGTCTATAAGGTACCACAGGACTCTTTGCCTAAAATATATTGTTTCAAGTTTTCGGGCTAGATTCACAAGTGCACTTAGTTACCTCTGGCATTCAGAAACCCAAGAGCAAAACCCTATATCCCCATGGTCAGGACACTCATCTGGGATGTGCGAGGTCCAGATTCAAATACCTGCTCTAGAGCAGGGATTTTGTTGCGTATCTGCTAGGCGAGTCTGTTGCCTGATTTGTGAGTAGTTATTGATTTTTAAGACTTTCCAATTAGTCACTGATTAAAATTCTGAGATTTAAAAGGTTCTAATCCCAGAATCATGTACAAGAGAATTAAGTTCAGTGTCAGGATGAGAACTCTGGTGTATACAGTGATGGCACTCACACTGAGAGCAAAGCAAAGCTTTAAATACTTTTATTAGCATAATGGGTAAAAGCCAACCCAAAAGGGAATGTAGCTATAATGTAAAATAAAGATAGTGTCCAACACCATCCCTAACATATACTCCTTCCCTTCTCATGGAGATGTAATTGTGGGAGACAGGCAGTGTTTCAGGAAGGCTCCTAATCTGCCTCTGGCATGCTAAATGAGTTTGATGGTCAAGATCTCAAAGCTAACATGGTGGTTTGGCCTATCATAAGGCTAGGTGAAAGCCATGAATATTCAAATAAACACCCAGTCTCCTTTGTCCATAATTTTTTCCTCACACTAATTATATTGGGGTGTCCTTATCCTATAGGTTAGTATATTAATGATCTCAACTTATTATCATATAGGTCAATTCGTTTGTGATTGTAGTTTTGCAGATGTTCCTATTGTAAAATATCCACAGCTGGTATCCGTTCATATTCCTGTGGATACCTGGTATCATTATATACAAAAATCCCCTAACTGTAATATTCCCAGTTCCCCCATAACTCAGGGTTACTGTTGGGTAACTCACTTATGGTAAGGCTCATAGGTCACAAAGCCTTATGCTAACTACTTAAGCTAAATATAGGGTGTAGGCCTGTACATTTCTTGCGTTACTGCTACACAAAATTCCTTTAAGCTAGCCCTGGAGGCTATGAGTACCCCAGCAATTGGGTTATAGAGTATTCTAAGGTGGGTCCTCTCAATCTTTCCTGTTGAAGCCATTCCACTTTGTATGAAATGCTTAAATATCCATTGGGCCAGAGAGAGTGAGAATGATTATATATCCTGATGGTTAGAATACCCACCGCATAGAGGGGAACAGTAGGGATTCAAATCAGTGTCTCCAACATCTTAGGTGAGTGCCCCAACCATTGGGCTACAACATATAAAGGGAGCACCAGCTCCTCCTTTGTTGAATGCTATCAGCACCCAAGTCCCCTTGTGAATCCAGCTCTTTGCTTTTGTTAAAAAAATGCCCTGAATTAGAAAAAAAAAACCACTTTGTTTCGGGGCTAACAAAATGTTTTGTTCAACCCAAAATAATTTTTTCCTGACTTTTTGATTCACCAAAAATTCAAAAAAGGTCACTTGACCCAAGTCAAAACAATCATTCCTTTTGCACAGCTCTGAATTCAGCGTCATAGTCGTGCTATCACAGTTGGTTTGTATGATACTGCAAATACACTCTGCATAATAAGAATAGTATTTTCTGGTTGTCCCTCACAGTACTTTTTATGTCTTTGTTATAATTTTAGTCATAGCTGTGGAAAGATTCCAGGACTGAGATAATATGTGGCGATCAACTCACCCCCTTCAGCTGCCTAATTTCAGAGGGACCTGCTGGAATCTTAGAGGGTTTTCTTGGTCCATTTCAGACATTAGCTGCAGTTGTTCCTTGTTTTGGTCTGTGTCATTTCACGTTCTCATTAGCTATGATATTGGTGGTATGCAGTATTGCATCAGAC
Organism: Lepidochelys olivacea; assembly: GCF_965140295.1. Taxonomy (NCBI): domain Eukaryota; kingdom Metazoa; phylum Chordata; order Testudines; family Cheloniidae; genus Lepidochelys; species Lepidochelys olivacea. Next base: position 20,838,200 of record NC_140413.1, read on the forward strand.
TTTTCTGCAATGTGACATTAAGTGGTCATTAGCTTTTAATATAGCCTGGGAGAATTGAGTTCATACCCAGACTCTCTTTATTAATTCATCATATTATAGTAGTATCATAGACAGAAGAGTACAGAAAGCAGAAATTCAGAAAAGTGGATTTAATAGAGAAAAATAATGTCTGATTTTTTCTTAGCTGATTGCAGTCTAACCCTTATCATAGCAGTTCATTTTCCCCCTATCTTGATTTCTTATCCTAATTTATTTTTCCTCTTTTTTTTTCAGTTTATGTACAGGGCTCAGGGAGACACTCTTGAGATCAGTGTTATGAACACAGCTAGTAAGACTGAAAATAGATCAGAAACACAACAGGATGTATTTTCCTAACACTTTAGAGCATTCTTCCTTTAATTATGAAAAAAAAGAGTTCCATTTTTGTATCATCTGAGGAAGGTATCCATGGTGAACGGCACAACCTTGCCTAACATATTATAGGAATGTGGCTTCTGGCATGAAACAGACACTGCAGTTTGCTGTATTGATTGATTTTCAGGATTTGTGTGGGCAGAAATGGAATTTGTAAATATGTTGACAGAACATAACTTTTCCTTTTCACAGATCACAAAGGCACTCATCAGTAAAGTACAGAGCAGTTCCAGAAGCTAAGGGTGCGAGCTATGTAGCAAAAAATGCTATGTGCCTTGCTCGTGATGTTCTTTGACCAAAGATGGAAATAAATACTATATTTCTGCACAAACAAGCATAACCATGAGAGATAACAAGCTACCAATATTAGTGGGATTTTTTTTTAATTTAGTGGAGAGGACCTTCAATTTGGAATCTCCAATGTATACAATCAGAAAATAAATCCTACGAGTGAATATGAACCACAATGTAACCTACAGATCAGGTGGTGTTTCAAAGATGGTGGAGAAGATAAACTCTTAAGGCTGAGGATGGTAAAGTCTTATGTTTAAATGTTCATTGTATTTGCCATTTTGCAGGTCAGGTCTTTTCAATAAGGTTGGTATCCCAGGTCCTTTTCATTCTCATGCATGCTAATATTGGACATCTATTGCTTCCTTTTACACATCTCCCAGAAGCACTCAGTGCTGAAGGAATCCAATGCCATATTTTTGAAAGCAAAACCACAAAAAGTATTGAGGCATGTCCACAAAATGACTAGCTCTGCACACATATTGAATAATACATTCTGTTTTGCAATCATGCTCCCTGCATTGTGAGCAAACAGCTGCCAAACTGGACCCTGTGTGCCCCTGCCATTGGAGCCATAAGATAAAATGGTTTTCTTGAAATCTCTGCAGCAACGCATCAAAGCTTTAAAAGAAAAGGGTCAGATACTGATTTTGCAAAATTATGCTTCAGGTTACTCAGAACATACGCTGGACATTTTGTGTAATTTTGTTCTGTTTTTTGACATCAGTAAATTTATTTAGGAAAATTTCATGCAGTCCATAAGCACATAAGAATGGCCATATTGAGTCAGATCAAAGGTCCAGCTAGCCCAGTATCCTGTCTTCTGGTAGAGGCCAATGCCATGTGCCCCAGAGGGAATAAACAGAACTGGTAGTTATCAAGTAATCCATCCCCTGTTGCTGATTCCCAAATTCTGGAAATAAGAGGCGAGGGACACCATCCCTGCCCATCCTGGCTAATAGCCACTGATGGACCTATCCTCCATGAACTTATCTAGTTCTTTTTTGAACTCTGTTATAGTCTTGGCCTTCACATCATCCTCTGGCAAGAAGTTCCACAGATTGACTGTGCGTTGTGTTAAAAAATATTTCCTTTTGTTTGTTTTAAACCTGCTGCCTATTAATTTCATTTGGTGACCCCTAGATCCTGTGTTATGAGAAAGAGTAAATAACACTTCCTTATTTACTTTCTGCACACCAGACATGATTTTATAGACCTCTATCATATCCTCCCTTAGTCAACTTTTTTCCGAGCTAAAAAGTCCCAGTTTTATTAATCTCTCCTTATATGGCAGCCTTTCCATCCCCCTAATCATTTTTGTTGCCCTTTTCTGAAGCTTTTCCAATTCCAATATATCTTTTTTGATATGTGACGACCACATCTGCACGCAGTATTGTTAGGGGCTTATGCCTTCAGCCGCTTACTTCCCTGGTCCTTCTCACATGAACAGAGAGCAATAATACCCGAAGTCCAAAGGTGCAAACAATTCGATGTTTATTGGGGTGAACTTCCAGCAAGCATGATTCCAGTTTCCTTTCTTAGTGTCCCCCTTCCCAGCTCTGACACCACAGAGCCTTACCTGTGTCCCTGTTCCCATTCCCCCCCTTAGCAAAACATGATCCCAATTCCCCCACCCCCATTCCCTGTTCCCATCCCCCCCTTACTTCCTGACTGACTGCAGACTATATAGTAAAACTTGAGTTCTGTTTAGCTATACCTTAACCAATCATTTTACTGAAATTTAACCAACCAATCCTAACATATTGTAACATGATTATTTAACCAATTATATCCCACCACCTTAATTAGCTTACACCCAGCAAAATTAATTATACAGCCGTCAGAAACAATCACAGAACCAGACAGAGATTATACAACAAAACAATAGGGAAATGGGGACTACAGTGATAGAACAAACACAGAAATGAGGATTTCACATCCCAGCTATTGATAAGTGAGTTCTTGCCAGACAGGATGCTATCAAACTAAGTTCCTTTTACATTTTCTAGGCACTTCCCTTTCTCTGGAGATGATAGGCACTATCAGGACACGACTGTATTCCTAAAAGCCCAATAGCACCTTATTTCAATGTGACTAGTATGGAATGTGAGGATGTGACCATTCACTTCCCAGCTTATGGCTGCCTCTGCTGCTTAGCCAAAGATCTTAGCCTAAGCACAGGGCCTCAGACTGTCACAGTAAGAGAAGGCCCTTACACCGGCAGACAGTGATTTTGATTCTTTTTTTTATACCTCTATAAGTAGCTAAGTGATAAAAATACAGCTAAATTCTTAGAGTTTAGGCCTTTACAAACAGGCCTGCATATCTATATCCTAACAAGTATTCAAGATGTGGGCGTACCATGGATTTATATAGAGGCAATATGATATTTTCTGTCTTCTTATCTATCCCTTTCTTAATGATTCCCAACATTCTGTTCGCTTTTTGACTGCCACAGTGACTCCAAGATCTCTTTCTTGAGTGGTAACAGCTAATTTAGACCCCATCATTGTATATGTATATATGGGATTATGTTTTCCGATGTGCATTACTTTGCATTTATCAACATTGAATTTCGTCTGCCATTTTGTTGTCCAATCACCCAGTTTTGAGAGATCCTTGTGTAGCTCTTCACAGTCTGCCTGGGACTTAACTATCTTGAGTAGTTTTGTATCTTCTGCAAATTTTGCCACCTCACTGTTTATCCCTTTTCCCAGATCATTTATGAATATGTTGAATAGTACTGGTCCCAGAACAGACCTCTGGGGGATACGACTATTTACTTTTCTCCATTCTGAAAACTGACCATTTATTCCTACCCTTTGTTTCCTATCTTTTAACCAGTTAACAATTTATGAGAGGACCTTCCCTCTTCTCCCAAGACTGCTTACTTATGAGTAGTCCATGCTACTCATATATGGCCATAATCGTCTTCCATTTAAGAAAATGGGAATCTTTCTGTTCACCTAAATGAGATGAGGATTGGCTCCACACTTCAGAGAATTAATATACCAAATAGTAAAGTAAAGTTTAGAAATCATTGCTGGGGAACCAAAATCCCTCCTCTGAATCAAGCAGAGGGAATCCACATCTCCTCCCTCCCCCGGTGAGTGCCTTAATCACCAGGTTATAAAGTCATTCTGTCTCTCTGGATCAAAGACTATTTATGTATTTATATAAGTGGATCAGCTTCAACAGGAGAGAGTGAGAGCAACCAGCCCCAGAATACCAATGGCCTGATGGTTAGGGAACTCACCAGAGAGGGGGGATGATCTGAATTCAAGACTCTGTTCCAGACTGGGTATTCAAACCTGGGTCTCCTACAGTCCAGGCAAGTCCCCTACCGCTGGGAGAGATGGACAAGGACACACACACACATATGATTTGCTGGCTCTGAAAAACTTTTCCCTCACCATCAAATTGTGTCAGATTTGTGAATAGTTTCATGTCAACTGAAACTGTATTTTTCAGCAAAGTATTACTCCAAAAAGCAAACAAAAGAAATTCTAAGCACCAGATCTGAAAGTGAGAATTCACCAAAATGCTTGCATATAATTTTTTTTTCAGTTCTACTAAAGACTCAGGATTTGGCCCATTATTAGTAAGTCAATATACAGTGCTACAAATGCACTCAAGTCTTTACAAAATAGACAAAGGCAATACATGACTAGCAGGATTTAAATAGTAGAAGGAAGAACACCCTCTGAAAACCAGGGTAAGTAACAGATATATTATAAGAAAGTTTTTTGCCCATACTTGCCATACTCTGATGTCAAGAGCGAGAAATAAACCAATTCAATATGATTGCACATAAAGGCTTTCAAATAAATTTCTTGCTAGTCCTTTTCATAAAAAATGCTATAGCATGGGATAATATAGGATTAAATCAAACATGTTGACCCAATTTGATTGAAAAATGAAAGATCTGCTTTAATCAGTTGTTTTAAGATAGTGTCCTCAGCTTCTTAAAATGAGAAAAATATATAGCTTATAAATTAAATAACTAGCAAGGTTTGCCATTTAAGAATGCCATCAAGTAGTAAACTAATTGAGTTTTCAAATTACCAGGATGTAAATTCCTGGAAACACTAGTAAAACTAAAAGGTGAGTTTGTCTAAAATATAAGGCCTTCTTATCTTCCTTTGAAAATAAAATTTGATAGATTGTTAAGACACAGGGAACTTGAACTATGGCATAGAAGCAGATAACAAAGGTATCTCTTCCACTCCTGCATCCTGCAAGTGGCTGATTTTCTCTGGTAAGGAAAGGGAACAACACAGTAAGAAGCTTCTTCCCCACTCCTAAACTCATCGGCTGTTAGTCCTTTCTGGAGTGGAAGGGGAACGAAGAAAGTAGGGACTTTGCTTCTGCTTTTGAGTCCTACCAGTTGCTGCTTCTCTTTCAAATTATGTTTTTTACATATATTGGGCCAGATCTCCAAATGAAGAAATCTGGTGTAGCCCTGATTTGGGTAGGTCAGTTGTGCCTGGAACTTTTATAGAGATGAAGAGTACTAGCAGACTTCTTCCAGGGTGCTGCCCTGACTGTCTTCCTCCACAAAGATCAGGTCTAATTACAGCATCTGAGGATCTCTCCCATAATTTTTATCTTGTCAGAAGTGTAGACATATGATGTGTCAGTAAATTTTCAGAAGACAAGTGTAAAATATGAATAAAGGCGGTGTTTTTTGCTTCCCCTGTTTAACAGAGTCTTCACCCTGTTTACTATTGAAAAGCATAGGGTACAACCCAGTGCCCCCCAAGCTCCCTTGCACAATAATCTGGAGATGTGTGAAAAACAACTCGACTACTCTTAAAATAGCATAGGACCATGGCTCTTCATAAGAGTAGCAGATGATCACATATATTGTTTTGTTAATTACCACCTTGAATTAAGTTATTACCAACCCTCAGACAGAATTAAGTTCATTCAGAAAAATAATAATGAATGCATATGTTGCTGCAGTGACACATAATGAGAAAATTGGGGGTCATCATAAACAGAAAAACTAGCAATAGTCATATATTTGGAATGATGATTTTCAATTAGAAAATACAGGCATTTTGTATCTTTCCTCCTACATAGAAATTAGAGAGAGAAAAGACCTATTTGATGCTCTTGGGTATACCACAGTCAGTGAATGATTCTTCTCTACAGTATTGCCTCCAGATCTTTTTGCCACTCAAATTTTAAAATGACTGCAATAATGGGATTATAAATATTACCCAAATCTCTTCAATTTATATTGATATATGCATCAAAATATCTACATTTCTCAGGTGTCACTAAAGAAGTCAAGAAATCCAACTCATCTGTTTTTATGTAAACTGTATAACAAATGTACCACGAGGACAAATGGTTATCAAGAGTGGCGTCTTATTGGTATTCAGCACCATTGCTACAGCACAAAGAGCAAATATTATAGAAATACAAGAGCCAAAAATAAAAGGGCAACTGTGAGACTCAGGAGGGGAAGCTATTTGTTTTTTGGCCTGAAAGAGTGTTAATTATCTGCTCTATAAATTCTTTTTACAGTCTCCTAGTGATAAGCTACTAATATACTGTAGTGCCCTTTAGGGGAATCAGTGATGTCCTACAAACATAAAAATGGCCATTCTAGGCTGGACCAGTGGTTCACCTAGTCCTATAGCCTGTCTCCCAACAGGGGTCACTGCCAGATGCTTCAGAGGGAATAAAGAGAACAGGATGATTGTCGAGTGATCCGTCCCATTGTCCAGTCCCAGCTTCTGTCAGTCAGACGTTTAGGAATACCCATAGAAAAGCATTGTTTCCCTGAAAATCTTGGCTAATAGGCCAGGGCTGTCCCTAGGGGGGTGCAGGCCAGGGATGGAAGTGACAAATTTGTCTCTTCTGGGACCGACCATGCCGGCCAATCACACCGGCCTGTGGGGCCCCCACAAAGAACAGGAGTGGGGGGGGTGTTAGGATAAAGATATTTAGGCCAGTCTGCAAAGGCCTGTATTTTAAGAATTTAGGTGTATTCTTATAACTTGGCTAGTTCTAGAGGTATAAAAGAAAGAATCAAAATCACTGTCTGCTGGTGTAAGGGCCTTCTCTTACTGTGACAGTCTGAGGCCCTGTTCTTAGGCTAAGGCCTTTGGCTAAGCAGCAGAGGCAGCCATAAGCTAGGAAGTGAACAGTCACATCCTCACATTCCAAACTAGTCACATTGAAATAAGGTGCTATTCGGCTGTTAGGCACTATCAGGACAGGATTGTATTCCTATCACCTCCAGAGAAAGGGAAGTGCCTAGAAAATGTAAAAGGAAACTTAGTTTCATAGCATCCTGTCTGGCAAGAACTCACTTATCAATAGCTGGGATGTGGAATTCTCACTTCTGTATTGTTTTGTCATTATAGTTCCCACTTTGCTGTTGTTTGTCTGTATAATCTCTGTCTGGTTCTGTGATTGTTCCTGTCTGCTGTATAATTAATTTTGCTGGGTGTAAACTAATTAAGGTGGTGGGATATAATTGGTTACATAATCATGTTACAATGTGAAAAGGAGTACTTGTGGCACCTTAGAGACTAACCAATTTATTAGAGCATAAGCTTTCGTGAGCTACAGCTCACTTCCTCAGATGCATATCGTGGAAACTGCAGCAGGCTTTATATATACACAGAGAATATGAAACAATACCTACTCCCACCCCACTGTCCTGCTGGTAATAGCTTATCTAAAGTGATCATCAGGTGGGCCATTTCCAGCACAAATCCAGGTTTTCTCACCCTCCACCCCCCCACACAAATTCACTCTCCTGCTGGTGATAGCCCATCCAAAGTGACAACTCTTTACACAATGTGCATGACAATCAAGTTGGGCTATTTCCTGCACAAATCCAGGTTTTCTCACATCCCCCCCACCCCCATACACACACAAACTCACTCTCCTGCTGGTAATAGCTCATCCAAACTGACCACTCTTCAAGTTTAAATCCAAGTTAAACCAGAACATCTGGGGGGGGGGTAGGAAAAAACAAGAGGAAACAGGCTACCTTGCATAATGACTTAGCCACTCCCAGTCTCTATTTAAGCCTAAATTAATAGTATCCAATTTGCAAATGAATTCCAATTCAGCAGTTTCTCGCTGGAGTCTGGATTTGAAGTTTTTTTGTTTTAAGATAGCGACCTTCATGTCTGTGATTGCGTGACCAGAGAGATTGAAGTGTTCTCCGACTGGTTTATGAATGTTATAATTCTTGACATCTGATTTGTGTCCATTTATTCTTTTACGTAGAGACTGTCCAGTTTGACCAATGTACATGGCAGAGGGGCATTGCTGGCACATGATGGCATTATCACATTGGTGGATGTGCAGGTGAACGAGCCTCTGATAGTGTGGCTGATGTTATTGGGCCCTGTGATGGTGTCCCCTGAATAGATATGTGGGCACAATTGGCAACGGGCTTTGTTGCAAGGATAAGTTCATGATACAGTTCTGTGGTGACCTAGAATCCTATTTTCGACGTCTCCGACTCAAGGAATATTTCCAAAATACCTCTGAACAGCATACTAATCCACAGAGTTCTCCCTACCAACACTACAGAAAGAGGGATTCTAGGTGGACTCCTCCTGAAGGTCGAAACAGCAGACTGGACTTCTACATAGAGTGCTTCCGCCGACGTGCACGGGCTGAAATTGTGGAAAAGCAGCATCACTTGCCCCATAACCTCAGCCATGCGGAACGCAATGCCATCCACAGCCTCAGAAACAACTCTGACATCATAATCAAAAAGGCTGATAAAGGAGGTGCTGTTGTCATCATGAATAGGTCGGAATATGAACAAGAGGCTGCTCGGCAGCTCTCCAACACGAGTTTCTACAAGCCATTACCCTCTGATCCCACTGAGAGTTACCAAAAGCAACTACAGCATTTGCTCAAGAAACTTCCTGAAAAAGCACAAGATCAAATCCGCACAGACACACCCCTGGAACCCCGACCTGGGATATTCTATCTACTACCCAAGATCCATAAACCTGGAAATCCTGGGCGCCCCATCATCTCAGGCATTGGCACCCTGACAGCAGGATTGTCTGGCTATGTAGACTCCCTCCTCAGGCCCTACGCTACCAGCACTCCCAGCTACCTTCGAGACACCACTGACTTCCTGAGGAAACTTCAATCCATCGGTGATCTTCCTGATAACACCATCCTGGCCACTATGGATGTAGAAGCCCTCTACACCAACATTCCACACAAAGATGGACTACAAGCCGTCAAGAACACTATCCCCGATACTGTCACGGCTAACCTGGTAGCTGAACTTTGTGACTTTGTCCTTACCCATAACTACTTCACATTTGGGGACAATGTATACCTTCAGATCAGCGGCACTGCTATGGGTACCCGCATGGCCCCACAATATGCCAACATTTTTATGGCTGATTTAGAACAACGCTTCCTCAGCTCTCGTCCCCTAAAGCCCCTACTCTACTTGCGCTATATTGATGACATCTTCATCATCTGGACCCATGGAAAAGAAGCCCTTGAGGAATTCCACCATGATTTCAACAATTTCCATCCCACCACCAACCTCAGCCTGGTCCAGTCCACACAAGAGATCCACTTCCTGGACACTACAGTGCTAATAAACAATGGTCACATAAACACCACCCTATACCGGAAACCTACTGACTGCTATTCCTACCTGCATGCCTCCAGCTTTCACCCTGACCACACCAGTGAATTTGTGTGGGGGGGTGGAGGGTGAGAAAACCTGGATTTGTGCTGGAAATGGCCCACCTGATGATCACTTTAGATAAGCTATTACCAGCAGGACAGTGGGGTGGGAGTAGGTATTGTTTCATATTCTCTGTGTATATATAAAGCCTGCTGCAGTTTCCACGATATGCATCTGAGGAAGTGAGCTGTAGCTCACGAAAGCTTATGCTCTAATAAATTGGTTAGTCTCTAAGGTGCCACAAGTACTCCTTTTCTTTTTGCAAATACAGACTAACACGGCTGTTACTCTGAAACCTGTCATGTTACAATGTGTTAGGATTGGTTAGTTAAATTTCAGGAAAATGATTGGTTAAGGTATAGCTAAGCAGAACTCAAGTTTTACTATATAATCTGTAGTCAATGAGGAAGTGAGTAGGTGTGGGTGGGTGTGGGGGGGGAGGGAGATGGGAACAGGGAATGGGGTAAGAAAATTGGAATCATGTTTTGCTAAAGGGGGAAATGGGAACAGGTAATGGGAGTAAGGAAGTTGGAATCATGTTTGGCTAAGGGTAGGAATGGGAACAGGGACACAGGTGTAAGGCTCTGTGGTGTCAGAGCTGGGAAGGAGGATACTAAGGAAGGAAACTGGAATCATGCTTGCTGGAAGTTCACCCCAATAAACATCGAATTGTTTGCACCTTTGGACTTCAGGTATTGTTGCTCTCTGTTCATGCGAGAAGGACCAGGGAAGTAAGTGGGTGAAGGAATAAGCCCCCTAACAGGGGGCAGAGGACATAAGTGATGGATTCATCTCTTCTGGGACCAACCATGCTGGCCAATCACCCCAGTCCACGGGTCCCCCAAAGCGCGGGGGCCAGGGCAGTTGCCCCGATTTGCCCTATCCAAGGGACCACTCTGCTAATAGCCATTGATGGACCTATCCTCCATGAACTTACTTAATTCTTTTTATAACCTTTTCTGGTCTTCACAACATTCCCTGGCAACAAGTTCAACCGATTGACTGTGCATTATATGAAGAAATACTTCCTTTTGTTTGTTTTAAACCTGTTGCATATTAATTTCATTGGATGGCCCCTGTTCTTGTGTAACCTAAAGGGATAAATAATACTTCCTTACTGACTTTCTCCACAGCATTAATCATTTTATAGACCTCTATCATATCCTCCCTTAGTCGTCTACTTTTCTAAGGTGAACAGTCCAAGTCTTTTTAATGTCTCCTCAAACGGAAGTTGTTCCATACCCAGAATAATTTTTGTTGCCATTCTCTGTACTTTTTCCAGTTCTAATGTATCTTTGTTGAGAGAGGCTGACCAGAACTTCATGCAGTATTTAGGGTGTGGGCATAACATGGATTTATATAATGACATAATGATATTTCCATTTTATCTATCTTTTTCCTTATGGTTCCTAACATTCTGTTAGCTTTTTTGAATACCTCTGCTCATTGAGTGGATGTTTTCAGAGAATAATCCACGACTCCAAGATCTCTTTCTTGAGTTGTAACAGTTAATTTAGACCCCCATCATTTTGTATGTATAGTTGGGATTATGTTTTCCAATGTGCTTTACTTCGCACTTATCAACATTGAATTTCATCAGCCCATTTTGTTGCCCAGTCATTCAGTTTTATGAGATCCCTTTGTAACTCTTCAAAGTCAGCTTTGGATTTATCTTAAGTAACTTTGTATCATCTGCAAACTTTGTCATCTCCCTGTTTATGCCCTTTACCAGATCATTTACGAATATATTGAACAGCACTAGTTCCAGTATAGATCCTTGGGAGAACCTACTATTTACCTCTCTTCACTGTGAAAACTGATCATTTATTCCTATCCTTTGTTTCCTAGCTTTTAAACAGTTACTGATTTATGAGAGGACCTTCCCTCTTATCCCATTACTGCTTACTGTGCTTAAGAGCCTTTAGTGAGGGACCTTGTCAAAAGGCCTCCTGAAAGTCCAAATACACTATATCAGCTGGATCACCATTGTCCACATGCTTGTTGACCCCCTCAAAGATTTTTAATAGATTGGTGAGGCGTAATTTCCCTTTACAAAAGCCATGTTGGTTCTTCTCCAACATATCATGTTCGTCTATGTGTCTGATAATTTTATCCTTTACTATAGGTTTTAACCAATTTGCCTGGTACTGAAGTTTGGTTTACCAGCCTGTAATTGCCAGGATTGCCTCTCGAATATTTTCTAAAAATTGACATTACATTAGTTATCCTCCAGTCATCTGGTACAGAGGCTGATTTAAGTGATAGTTTACATACCACAGTTTTTTACCCCAAGAACAGACCCATGGATCCCAGAGTAGCCCTTCTATTGCTTACTTCCGGGTTCCCAAGATGTTGACCTATAAATCTGTTCATACAAGGTGAAAGGAGGGGGCCTGACCTACTAGAATTGCCAGGGTTTACATCTCCCTATGCCCTTCAGGAAACTCTCCAGGACAGACTAGATCTGTTCACCCCTGGGAGCACACAGACACAGCCCTCCGCTCAAAGGATTGACACCCTGGCAGTACGTTTCCAGAACAAAGTGTTTTATTTAGTATAACCATCCTTTCCTCATAAAATTAACCTAAACCTAATTAAACAGAAATAAATCCCTTAGAATGGGTATGCAAGTTAAAGTACCCCAGACCATAAATGTCATACAGTTGGAATTGCTTAACTGATTATGTTCTGCACATGGAGATCAGTCATATGCAGGACCCTGACAGCAACCTTAATAAACCCTAAACTTTATACAGAGTAACATAAACATACACATCACAGACACTCATCTTTATTATCCCAAGCATATGCATTCATTAACCCTATTTCTATTCTATCTCCTATACTATAGTTAGCATGCTTACCCTCTGTAGGCTTCGCTCTCTCTGTTCTGTCAGGGTCATTCTGCTCTGTCCCAGCATCGCCACCGCTGCTGCTGCTGTCACCCTGCAGTTGCTTCTGCTTCTGATTTCTTTACTCTTTTAAGTTTCTTCTGACCTCTTCCTGTTCTCCTTCTTCTCCTGCTCCCATCTTGACTGTCTTTTGCCTGCTTGCTCTCTGCCTTATATTCAGTTTTTGGCCTGTTCTGATTGGCTTAGTTTTCAATCCTATTATTAGCATACCTATTCTCCAAACACCTCCAGACCTGCTGTGATGGGTCCATACTTATAGGTCAATCACAACTGCTAAATCTGGTTGCCAGTCATAACTGTTGCACAACAAGTTTTAGTATTATGGGATATTACTATTATGTGATGGTGACCCTCAGATGTTTTTGGACTGAGTATGGCTGACTGACCCCTCCCTGAAGTTTTGGAGTGACCTCAGTCCATATTTACCCAGCAACACCTCAGCCATAGATTAAACTTCTTAGAACAGCCATCGCTTTGTCCTTGGCTGTGTACCAACACTGATCGCACACTTAAATTATTAGACTTTTAAACTATAAACTATCATCTTATTTCTTAATATATACTTATTCGTTAACTTGTGTATCTTAATGTTATGGTGTACTGCTGCCACCCCATTTCTCACCAATCTAATTAATTTGATTTCTGTTTTTCCCCTCTTTTCAGTTAATGGTCACAGAGCATTGTTCTCCAGTGCTGTGCTTGGAAAAAAAATAGAGCAGCTCAAAATCCTTTGTATCAAGTTAGTAGTTCTGCATTTTCATATCTGAGTTCCTTCTGAACCCTTGGGTGAATACCATCTGGTCCTGGAGACTTATTACTGTTTAATTTATCAATTTGTTCCAAAATCTCCTCTAATGACAACTCAATCTGGAACAGTTCGTCAGATCTGTCACCTAAAAAGAATGGCTCAAGTGTGAGAATCTCCCTCACATCCTCGGCAGTGAAGACCAATTCAAAGAATTAGTGTAGCTTCTCCACAACAGCCTTGTCTTCCTTAATTGCTCCTTTAACATCTCAATAATCCAGTGGCCCCACTGATTGTTTGGCAGGCTTCCTGCTTCTGATATACTTTGAAAAATGCTTGTTTTTGTGCTTTTGCTAGTTGTTCTTCTAATTTTTTTTTTGGCCTGCCTAATTATATTTTTATACTTGACTTACCAGAGTTTCTGCTCCTTTCTATTTTCCTCAGTAGGATTTGACTTCCAATTTTTAAAGGGTGCCTTTTTGTCTCTAACTGCCTCTTTTACTCTGTCATTGATTAGCTGCCGACAATCTCTCAGTGTTGGGCTGCAGTATTCTCAGGGCTAGCCCAATGGCTCGAACACTGAGGAGCAGAATTGCACCAGGAATGTCAGCTGACAAGTGACTGATAGTCAGCCCTAGAAAGGACTTCAAATGCAGTCTATTGATTGTATCATCACTTTCCCAGGTATGAATTGAGTACTCTTGGTTGTGTGACAAGAACGCTGATCCATTGCCATTGCAGTCAGAGACATTTGCAACCCACTGTGACCAAGACATTTTTGAACGTGTTCAATCTTTACAATTGCAGAGCAGACCAAGATCTGAATATCTTTCTCAATGGACATCACTTGTAACATGAATTCTACCCAGTCCATCTTGGAGTAACCCTAGATACATATCTCACATCACTTAACCACCTGAGGGAAACTGTGGCTAAAATGAAGACATATAACAACCTTCTCAGAAAATTGACCAGTACTTCATGGGGAGTAAATGCTCAGATTCTCTGATCATCTGATTTAGCCCTCTATCACGCTACAGCAGAATACTGTGCTCTGGCTCCATTCATCTCATGTCAAGTTGGTTCACATACAACTATACTCAACCATGTGCATCGTAGCTGGGACAATTTGACCCACACCTATACTGGGGTTCCCCATATTAAACAACATCACTCTTCCACACACCCATCATGAGGTTGCTAGAGCCAGAATGGTTGAGAAGATCAGTGCAAAGCTGAGCCTACCACTATTCACAGACCCCTTCAACCACACAGTAGCATGCTTGTCATCAAGGCAGCTGTTGTGGGGCCACTCTTTCTGCCCAGATTTCTCTACAACGTCAATATGGCATGAAGAATGGTTTGCAACTGATGTCAGAAAAAAGTCTCTTGTAATTAACCTGACTAAGAATGTACCCAGCCATGCTTGATTTGATTTGCCACACTGCTTATGAGGCCTTTTGAACCTATTTGGAACAGGTCAGGGTCAATGTGAAGCCAGCCTTCATGCTTGGGGCCACTGAGAGGACCCCACATGAGGCTGAGGCCAAAGACAGACAACGTCTCACATCACTGATGACTCACTATATTTGATGGTAGTCTGAGGGCTCTGCACTTCACTGACAAGGCTGCTGCTGCAAATCTTCTTGGCAACCTCCACCTGTGTTCAGAAGACGGTTGTTTAGCCATAGTGGCATTATTTTGGTCCTCTTACCCTGTTCTTTTTATTATTATTTGGGGTATACATTTTATTTGACTCTATTATGGTGTTTTTAAATAGTTTACCTGCATCTTGCAGGCATTTCACTCTTGTGCCTGTTCTTAATTTCCATTTAACTAGCTTCCTCATTTTTTGCGTAGTTCCCCTTTTCGAAGATAAATGCCACTGTGGTGGGTTTCTTTGCTATTTTCCCCACTACAAGAATGCCAAATTCAATTACATAATGGTTGCTGTTATCAAGTGGTTCAGCTATATTCACCTCTTGGACCAGATTCTGTGTGCCACTTAGAACTAAATCAAGAATTGCTTCTCCCCTTGTGGGTTCCAGGACAAGCTGCTCCATGAATGGTGTCTAGAAAGCTAGTCATTAATGGTGTCTAGAAATTTCATCTCTGCATCTCATCCTGAAGAGACATTACCCAGGGAATAAGTCAAACTCAGATTCACAGGTTTTATGGCCAGAAATGACCATTGTGATGACCTACTCTGACACCCAGCACAGCATGGAGCGTCTTCACCAGATGTGTTATAGCAGTGCAGCCACGTCCATGATGCTGCACTGCTGTAGTGCTTCTAATGTAGACTAGCCCTGAGTCACTCTCTGCTCCTGTTGCTGTGGAAGAATTTCTATGATGGTTTAGTCCAGAGAGACACACGCCATGGGTAGTGTTACCATTGCAAGCTTTCCACAACAAAACCTGAAACCATATGAATCTAACTGGGTTAGATTAAACTTTCTGTTTCCAGAGTGGCACCTGTTTTTTGAGACAGTCTGGTGGCTTCATTCTGGTTTTGTAACAAAACTCGGGTCAGCTGGCCACATGGCAAACCTCCTGGTTTAAACAAGTCAGGCCTTTACAAAACATTTTAAATGTCCTTAAATGCAGATGAACGGATACCAGGAAATTTTGCACAGCTCTCCTTTGGATTGTTTCCCCATCCCCACCTCCACTCAGTGCTGCTCCTTTTCACGTGGACAGGCTGAAACACTGGATGTTCTCAGATATCACAGAGCTTTCGCAGGATTGGGATTCTCAGTCCAAGGGGAAATCTTTGCTTAAACTGAACTCACTAAAGACCAGTGCCCCTCTTTCACAGACAAACACATCAGGAAACTAGTTCAGTCCATTTCTACTGTCACGTGAGGGGAAAAGTGTCCTCTTATAAAAAAAAAAAGGATAAGGAACTCTACATAGCAATGAGCAGACAACAGGGTTGGTTGGTATTATACTGTATCATGTGCAAAAATACGCACATATTTAAATTCATAAGTCTCCACAATAAGGCTGCACAAGTTGCCCGAGAGATACATCAGCTGGTGAGATGAGATAAGCAGGAACATATAAATAGGTTTTGCTCAAATTCAGAATGTAGAGAGGTAGAGGGAGAGGGTGTGTGTGTGAGAGAGAGAGAGAGAGAGAGAGAGAGAGAGAGAGAGAGTGAAAGCAATACAAAGACACTTCTCAAAACTATCAAGAAACTCACCCAAACCCCCTGCTTCTTATTACAGTGGCATCAGGGGAGCAGATGACAAAGTGCTAATGGAATGAGGAGACATATCACAAACCTCCGGAGGCTGGGGCAGGGGTATACATTATAGTCAGGTTATTGTGACAGTTTATATGAGACACCAAGGTACGTGCCAGACTTTATCAAGAGAACAGTAATCATTCAAATTGGCATAGATGGAGAACCTCTTCTCTCTCTCTTTTTCCTTTTTTGCAGGCACCTATTACAAGCACACATTGTCTCACACACAAGTCACATTAAATAAAGGCAATAGTCAAGCTGAATTTTACCTGACTGGGTAATGCACAGTATGTTTACCAAATGTTCAGGTGAAAGAAAGACAGACAGAAAGAAGGGTAGATTGTTACAAATTAACAAATATACAGTTCTTAATACTATGCAAAAGGATACTTGAAGAGAACACAAACAATATTCTCCACTTTACAGATGAATAAAATGTCTCTGTAGACGCTGACCTGTGCACAATGCAATTGATTTTGTTTGGTATAATTCATAAAACTAATGAATCCAAGTGATTCACAAGTCTATACTTACCATACAAGTAAATAATACAGGAGACAGATATCTGTTGATATGGAGGGGGAGGATGTAATACTAGTGAGGACAAATAACAGTAAAGATGAAGGAATACGATTTGATTGTTTTAGGACCTGACTACATTGTGGAAATTTTCTAACTAGCTTAAAAACTGTTTCAAGTTGTAATCTAGATCCGGGCTTTAGGCATGTCTTGAAACAGGTTAAATAGAAGAAGATCAGGCTGCCTTAAAGCAGGGCTATGCTATGACTCTAATCATGTTTAGAATTGGCTTACTGAAGCCATTTTAAAACTGGCTAGAAAGTATTCCTAGTATAGATCGGGTCTTTAGAGGCACAGGGTTAGACTAAGCCATGGAGAAACAGATCATGGCAGATTTCCCAATGCTTTTTGCTTCCAGTTTTGTGTAATACTAACAGACCATGTTGACCCATTTATTTTTGTGAGCCATATTAAGAATTCTTTAAACATTTAAAGACAGCTGATCAAAAGGTAATACAAAAACACTGGTGTGCTTGAGTACTAAGTACCACAATCTGCACAAAATTATACAATTTGGGTGTGCGTGAGTATATGCTGAAGTCCTATTTCAAAGACTTGGCTAGGTCCACATAGCCTTACGTTTTCCGCTGTAAAAAGGAAAAAACTGTCAATTTAAAATTAATTGTGGAAATGATATGCTTATCACCAGATGTTAATAAAACCTTTCCAAACACTGACACGGAAGTGTCCAGATTCTCAGATCTTCGGTGCGTGAGTTCTAATTTAAGCATGTGGCTTTTATTTTCTCCAGCGAGTTGCAGTCCCCAAACATCTTATTGCATTGTCATCATTGTCATCATTGTACATTCACTTGCAGCCTTCGAGCAAGTTTAATTAGCCTGTAATATTTCCATAACAGATGTAAGGATTCAAAAATCCTATGCAAAGAATGGATTTTAGCTTGCTGAATATAAAGACTGAACTTCAAAACCCTTGATGGTTAGGGCCATATCATGGTTATATGCTCAACAGCCCCCGCAGTGTTCAAGAGCAGGGATGACATGCAACTGCAAGGAATCCTGCCAATGGAGAGCAAAACTCCATGTGGCGAGCTGGGCCGGTGTTCTATGGGGCTCTCTTCCAGCAGACACCTGTCACTTCTGGTCACAGAAGTGCCTTCAGTTGATGCTGAGTGAAGCACTACAGTTGATGCTTGTGTGCTAGCACTTTTTGGAGTACGCGTTTCCTCAGGCTGTAGTGCATGGGAGCATCTCCTGTCACATGCATATGCACCATAGATGCATTCTGGGTGCCAGTCAAATCCCACTGACACGCTCTTGCATTTGATTTTGTTGCTATGTTTTAATTCTTACGCTGCTGCCAAAGTCAGGAAATTGCCCTGGGCAATTACTTATTTTGTTAGTTGAGATGCCAGCCAGAATTAAAAAGGTAGAATCTGAAAAGAGTCATTTACATCACATTGAGATGACCATTTTGGAGACATTTGTGTAAAAAGTCAAATTTAAAGTAATAAATGCTGATGATTAGCCTGATTTCCCTATTACACTGGTATAATTTCACTTAGTTCAATGGAGTTACTCCTAATTTATTCCAGTGTAAATGCAAGGTCCGACATATGGTCAGGTTAAAAAGTAAAGAGAAAAATACTTCTTAAATACCAATTTAATCATTATTTGTACAGCTTTTCATCTTCAAAGCCCTTCACAGACAAAGTTATCACCTGATATTCTTGGGAGGTAGTTAATTATGTATTATTATTATTATTATAAGCTGGTTGGTAACATTGGTGGCATGGAGGCATAGAAACATTCCCAAGGCTGGGCAACTCCATGTCAGAAGTGAAATCAGAAGTTCCTGGCTCCAAGAGCTTGGAACACTAGCCCACTCCACTGCAAACTGTTTCATTGTAGTGGAAAGATAGGCTACAAAAAAAACCCCCACATTCTTAAATCTCATTCGGTCTCTCCCCGCCCTTCCACAGATAACCTTATCAAGTACTGTGTTTCAAAATGTGCACCATTCAAGCAAAGAGAAAATGCACTGGGGTTCACATGACAGACCCATGAACATATTGTGGTTGTGTATAGAGGGAAAAGAATCTGAATGGCAGCAGAACAATGCACCAAATTGCTCTAATGGATAAAGGTGGATAACTCTTCTCAAATCAAATTGAAATCATTTATGTATTTGCTGGTGACTGCCAATATCTCAAGGCCGGGGAAGCGGGGGGAACAGCACCATTAGCTGTTCTTGACATGATTTCATTTAACTTTCTAGGTCTCTGACCTTTCTCCAGTGGCAGAAATAGAAGTGGAAATGTAATGTTGAAGGGGAAAAAATTCATGCAAATAATGACCTTTAAAACTACCAACTGACTTTTTCTTATATAAGGAGAGAAGTCTGATGATCCAATTATGCAAGTCATTAGGAAAACAATGCTGAATTTTTGTGGCTAATGGGATTTTAAGTTATATTGACAATGAAAACCAATTACACTTTCAAAACTTTTTTCTCTATCTGCGATTGTATTATTTTAATGAAATGGCATGCCAAATCTCAAGTAGCCAAATTAATGTTAATTATGGCACTAGTTGAGGGAACAAGAGAACACTTCTTTTACTGCCATGACCCCATAACTTTTTGAGCCTGACTAGCAGCATAAAATCATTCATTCTGTACTTAAATTGTTTGACAGTGTAACAGTCTTCAATCCCTTCAAAACTGCTGCTTTATAATAACACTGTGATTACATTTTTAAGAGATACTGATGAGCCAGAACTCAAATCCAGGATGAAAACATTTCCAAGCTCTGAGAGTATTTAGATGATGACTCAAATCTTGCAGGTCAGGACCAGTTCTAGTTCTAATGTAAATTTTTGCTTTAATTGATTTTTCCTATACTCTGTTTATTTTGTTTTTCCAAAAGCTTCCAGTAACATATAAATTGATATTCCAGCTCTTACTCCAAAGGACGACTTGTAAAACAACCAACGTTGCTAGATAAGCTGGTTCAAAAACCAGTGAATTGCGGCTGGTGGGAAATGTTGCAAAGCCACTGAATAACCAACAGGAGCTGGTCATAATGCTGCTAGAGCTCTCACTCACTCCATTCTCTTTCACGTGCCATTATACTCAGTTGAGAAAAACTATTTGCAGGAGGGCAGACTAGATGGTCCTAATGGTCTTTTCCAGCCTTGAAAATCTATGAATATATGAAAATCTTACCCAGCGTTCACAGCCATCATATCACACAAGAATCACAGGGAAAGGGTAGGGGTTTTGCCAATCTGTGATTAATGCATTTCCTTGCCCCCTCACCCCAAAACAGATAATGTCTTCTTTTTCATGTATTTAAGATGGTACCAGCATTGAATGGAAATAGTTTTATGCTCCAGTACCTGGCATATAATTTTTCACTATGAAGGCAGTGATTTGTCTCCAAAATTTCTTTATTGTCTTGTAGGACTAAACATATTGGAGAGGGAAAGGAAAGGATGGTTAGGAGAAAGTGTAGTCCAGAGCATAGACCACTAAACTACGAGCCAGAAGATTTAGTTTTATCCCCATCTTGGCCACTGACCTACTTTTGATCCCTCGGGCAAGTTACTTCTCACCTCTCTGTGTCTTTTCCCCACCATCCTTTGTCTTTTCTATTTAGATTTGGGGCAGGGACGATCTCTTAGTACGTGTATGCACAATGTTGTACCATGTATGGTGTCCTGCTCTTGGCTGTGGCTTGGACGTGATACCATACTACTACTAATAAAGAGCAACAGCAATAGAACTAACATCTGACAGTGGTGGAAAGATCCTCTATCATGCACACAGCAAGGAAATAGGGAGAAATAAGTATCCTATAAACCCATTCATACTGGAAGTAAAAATAATTTGCTCTTTCCTTTGCATTTTTCCTCAGTGAGAATCTCTCTGAAAATGCTGAGGTACCATGCTCATCTGTGCAGATCTGTTGTACCCACAGTAAAAGGGATCTGAGTCAATTTAATGAGCCCAAGTATATTTCAACTAGCTGTGTCAGAGCTAATTCAGTGTATTATTAGCTAAGTTAAGTCTTTCGTTGCAGCAGTTTATACTGACTCTTGTTGTCAGACACACACTGTATCAGAGAATTATAGGGCCTAGAAATAAAAAAGACCTATTAGATCATCTAGCCCATTCCCCTGTCAATGTGGTGTATTCCCTACATGATGATATAGCAGAATGACGATCATCCATCTCTGAAATGGGAAGAGCACTTCCAATGCTCGCTTTGTCAGACACCCCCACCCACACACCAGCACGAGTAATAGAGCTGAACACTGAGCGACTTGGCAGGTCACATGCTTATTGGATATTTGTACTAACTCATCTGCCTCCAAAACTGGCCATCGCCATCTTGCTTGATGTGTTGTTCCAGGAAGGATATCACTGTTGCCATGTGCTTCATGAGAAAAAACATAAAAGGAGCTGAATACTTGCTGCAGTGGAAAGATTTGCTACCATATCCTTTCCACTGCAGCAAGTATTCAGCTCCTTTTATGTTTTTTCTCATGAAGCACATAGCAACAGTGATATCCAGAATATATATATATTCTGCTGCATAACAAATAAATAAAACTAAAATCTGAGTCTATAAATGAACTATTATTTTTACATCAAACACCATTAGAGGCTGAATCCTGTTCCTAGTTATGCCAGTGTAAATCCAGTGTGACTCTGCTTAAGTAAATTGAAGTACTCCAGATTTGCATTAGTTTCACTAGGAAATAAATCAAAGCACATCAGCCAGCCACAAGAGTCAAGATGGGCTCTTGATAGATGCATGTGGGAATGGACATGAGAGGAAGGAGTCTTTCCCCCAAGGCAACAAAGCTCCACTGGCCCCTACACATAAATCCTTGACTACTGCTTCTCTCTGCCACCTAATTCACATGCTTTGCCCCCTCCCTTGCCCTGCCACATTTATAAAGGATAGAGCTGAATTTGCCCCAAAGAGCAGGATTGAATAAAGAGAGGAAAATATTTACTTTATCTCCTGAAGGTACGGATCTGGACATTGTCTTGTCCCTTGCAGAAGTTTATTGTCTTGCTGCCCTGCTGGGTGGAGCTGTTTCAGCACAGCAATGTGAGGGTAAACAGATCTACACTGGCACAGGAGCTGGTTCTTGATTTGTATTACTCTGGCAGGCCACTCGTTTCAATTTGCCATGTGGTATAAAATCATGAATGCAAGAATGTGTGTGCATATAAATTTAGATAATACTCTCTCACACACAGAGAGAGAGAGAGAGAGAGAGAGAGAGAGAGAGAGAGAGAGAGAGAGAGAGAGAGAGTAGCTTTGCCACACTTGCTTTCAAGTCAAGAAGCACAAGGTGAAAGTGGAACTTCCAATACCCTTGTAAATGAAAGAAATAAGACCCACCATTAAAACAAGAGAAATAAAGGAATTAATGTCTTTATCTAGTACAAGATGTTTCTTTCTAAAAAGGAAAGCAGCGTGCTTCCTCCAGAGCACACAACTGAAGGAAGCAAGAGCTCTCCTGCACACAGGTTTTGTTTTCAGGTTGGGAATTTCACACACCACAGCGCCATCTAGTCGGAAGAGACAAAATAGTACCTAGGGTAATGCTTGCTGGAAAACAATTTCTAGCGCTAAAGGCTATGCTCATGAATAATTTGTGACCCTCGATGAAGTTTAGCTTTTGGCTTATTGTCTGATTTTTATTCATATTTGTTTTCGACAGCATAATGCAGCTGAGCAACATTTAAGGTCCCATGGGACAGCTACAGGAAATAAGCAACGACTGCTATTTCCATTATTTCTGATCTAAACTCTGAAACTTGAGGGAACATGAAATAATACATTCAGCGAAATCCCAGGGCATGTTCATTTTGGGGTGTTTTGGTAGAAAATGGATAACTTTAAATAATATAAGAGCTGAAAATAAGAAGGCTGTAATCAAGAAAGAAAGACTTTGCCAGGATTAAGCGAGGAGTTTTAATTTATTACGAAAAAAAGATCCTATGCTGAATTATACTATTTTTACCCCAGTATTTAAAAAACTGATTATTAGTAAAGGAAGCTCCATGCAATGTTTAATTCACCCATACCATCTTGAAGTTTATCTAAATTAAATATCTGATGTGGAATACAAAAGAATTGAAGTCTACAAAAGAAAAAAAAGACTTTCAAAAATCTAGATAACTTCTCCTTACTGAAAAAAGAAAAGGAGTACTTGTGGCACCTTAGAGACTAACCAATTTATCTGAGCATAAGCTTTCGTGAGCTACAGCTCACTTCATCAGATGCATTGGTTAGTCTCTATGGTGCCACAAGTACTCCTTTTCTTTTTGCAAATACAGACTAACACGGCTGCTACTCTGAAACTTCTCCTTACTGACATTCATCTAAATCAATGCATTAAATGATCATTAAATGGTCTCCCAAGGGTAGCTTTTCAAAAGGGCACTGTTTGCTTTCTTCTGTTTCTCTATTTTCAGGGTCCAAATCCTGGAAGTTCCTGAGCGCTCCCAGTGAGTGGGAATCAACTTTACGGGGAACTGAGATCACTCCACACCTGCCAGGAGGAGATCAACTGGCAGGAAACTAGCTTGTGTTATAAAAAGAAAAGGAGTACTTGTGGCACCTTAGAGACTAACCAATTTATTTGATTAGATGCATCCGATGAAGTGAGCTGTAGCTCACGAAAGCTCATGCTCAAATAAATTGGTTAGTCTCTAAGGTGCCACAAGTACTCCTTTTCTTTTTGCGAATACAGACTAACACGGCTGTTACTCTGAAACCTAGCTTGTGTTATGAGGAAGGTAAAGTGACCATATGACCTGGTTTTACTAGGACTGTCCCAATTTTCCATGTGATGTCCTTCTTGGTGTCCCAGGTTCTCCTGAAGTGTCTTGGTTTTGTTTTTATTTAATCAATCAAAATATTTTAATAATTACAAAATGTTTGCTCAAGGCATATTATTATATACCAGGCAGAATTGGAACAAACAGTCCAGTGGAATTAGCATCCGGTGTGATTAACAATAATTGTAGTGAAGAGTTAAATGAGTATAGACATTATTTTGACATCCGCAATCTTTGCTGACTCCAGTGATCAAACTGGAGACCTCTAGAGCTGAAAGGCCGAGTGTCCTACAGCTTGAGACAAAGAGACAGACTTTCTCACCAAGACCTATAACAGACTCACGTGGGCACAGAGTGGGGGGTACAACTCACAGACTACACAGTGGATTATACTGTCAAAGCTGTTCTTTTGTTCAGACTGAATGTTAATGACAAATATTCAGTGTTTCGTGATAAATTCATTCAGATCACTAAGTTACTGGAAATAATCATCCAATCCAAGAAATATACCAGTGTTGCTATTGTGTCAGAAGTTGGCAGTAGCAACACCAGCATATGGTTTTACATAACGCACTTTTTTTTGGTATGAGTATTTTGTGACCCTAAAAAAAATGTCACCAGAAAAGAGTCTCTTTTTTGTTTTCAGAAATATGGTCATGCTTAAAGGAGGGGCTGCTGTATTGAAGTGGATCATCAGAAAGATGGTGCACTTGCTTCATGACTGTTTTCCAAGCACATTCTTTTGAAATAGGACTCCAACTTACAAAATGGAGACTAAGCAACACATAAGGGCCTGATTTTGATCACACTGACACTAGCTCTACACAAAAAAAAAATCCACTGAGCCAGATTCTGCACTCATCCATATTGGTGTAAATTTAGAAGTAACTCCACTGAAATCAGTGGAATTACATGAATGTAAAACCAGTGCAAATAGAGAATTGGGTCCATAAAGTGGGGAAAATGCCCCTGTCATAAACTTGGCAAACTACAGTGAACAAAGATATAGATAAGTGTTGGGGATAAAATGTTTTTAAACTGCAGGCCTCAGTAGATCTGGTAAAACAGCAAGTATGAAATGCTCAAGCCTCAAGTTCTGCACCACTGAAAAGGATGAGTTAGTAGAAGAAAGGTCAATTATTTATTTTTTTCCTGACAGACTCAACCCCATCCACACTGTCAAGGTTCCTCCCCCACTCTGAACTCTAGGGTACAGATGTGGGGACATGCATGAAAAACTTCCTAAGCTTCTCTTTACCAGCTTAGGTCAAAACTTCCCCAAGGTACAAAATATTCCACCCGTCGTCCTTGGATTGGCCGCTACCACCACCAAACTAATACTGGTTACTGGGGAAGAGCTGTTTGGACACGTCTTTCCCCCAAAATACTTCCCAAAACCTTGCACCCCACTTCCTGGACAAGGTTTGGTAAAAAGCCTCACCAATTTGCCTAGGTGACTACAGACCCAGACCCTTGGATCTTAAGAACAATGAACAATCCTCCCAACACTTGCACTCCCCCTTTCCTGGGAAATGTTGGATAAAAAGCCTCACCAATTTGCATAGGTGACCACAGACCCAAACCCTTGGATCTGAGAACAATGCAAAAGCATTCAGTTTTCTTACAAGAAGACTTTTAATAAAAATAGAAGTAAATAGAAATAAAGAAATCCCCCTTGTAAAATCAGGATGGTAGATACCTTACAGGGTAATTAGATTCAAAACATAGAGAACCCCTCTAGGCAAAACCTTAAGTTACAAAAAAGATACACAGACAGAAATAGTTATTCTATTCAGCACAGTTCTTTTCTCAGCCATTTAAAGAAATCATAGTCTAACACGTACCTAGCTAGATTACTTACTAAAAGTTCTAAGACTCCATTCCTGGTCTATCCCCGGCAAAGACAGAATATAGACAGACACACAAACCCTTTGTTTCTCTCCCTCCTCCCAGCTTTTGAAAGTATCTTGTCTCCTCATAGGTCATTTTGGTCAGGTGCCAGCAAGGTTAGCTTTAGCTTCTTAACCCTTTACAGGTGAGAGGAGCTTTCCCCTGTCCAGGAGGGATTTCAAAGGGGTTTACCCTTCCCTTTATATCTATGACACACACAAAAGAGAAGCAAATAATATTTTCCTAAAGTAGAAATTAGAGGGTGAAGAGGCCACCATATTTTTTCCCACCAAACTGGAGCTCACCTGTTTCAACAACTGCTTTGCTTTTAAGGGCCTCTGCGTCAGCTTTGCCTCTGATATAGAAAATTCAATTGGATGGTGTCAGAGATTAAGAGTGTTGATTTTCAATTATAAATCCTATATTGTTCTCTTGCACAGTTGAAAATTCAAGTATTTGGGGGAAATTTATTTTTGGTGGCGTTTGCTTCCAGTTTCAGGATCCTAATCACATGAACCAAGGGATTAACAGATTATTTCTTCCTTTTCATTATGTTATCTTTAATGAATAGATTCAATTAATTAAAAAATAATGATTAAAGCTAACAACAAGCAACCAGTCACTATCTGACCATCATCTTCTCCCCCTTTGCAAAAGGAGGCTGTACATTTTTTTATATTAAGTTGCAAAGCCGAATGATAGTCAAAATAACTCATGTAAATCTTTATGTATTATGTGCTACAGTACTGTGCCTTTGTTTGTCTCCAGACAGGAAAAAAAAAAGACTCTGGTATAAATAATTCAATAAACCAGTTAAGTGGTGCTATTGTTACCTCTATTCTTCATGCTGTTCTTAGGACTGATTGTAGAAAAAATCAATTAAAAAGAAAGTATTAAAAATAGGTGCACTCTAATTCTTTTTTTCCCCTCTCCAAATGTTATGAATTTAAAATAGTGCAGGCTACAAAGGCCTTACACCAGCATCCATCAGTTTGTGGTCCCGCATTGGCATACAACCTCTTTATTAAGTATTAGAATTACCAGTCACAAACACTTACATGATGTTAAGTCATTGCAACAGAAAAAAAGGAGGGAAGGAAAGAGTCTGTTTCTGATATTTTACATATAATTTATTCACTAATACTCAAGACAGAAGGATTTTTTATTTAAGTTATCGCCATCAACTTTCTTGGCTATTCATCCTGCGGGGGGATTAAAGAATTAGGGCTAGATCCACAAAGGGATTTAGGTGGCTAAAGTGGCAGTTTAGGCACCTAAATCCAAATTTCAGATCTCCAAAGCCACCACACAGTAGCCAGATAACCCAGTAGATGTCTAAATTCCCCTTGTGCCTATGTTTCTGCCAATAAAGTCTCCATGTTTCTACCAGCAGGTGTGCACACAGCTGCCAAACTACTTGGTGCCCTATCTCCAGCAGGATCTTCAAATTAGGCATCTACCTGCCTATCTCGTCAACACGGCCTGATCCAGTGGGCTTGCTCAAAGGACCCACACAAAACACAGCTGGGGGGTTCCCACCCTAGAGCCCAGATGTTAGAACACTCACACAAGAGGTGGGAGATCCAGGTTCAAACCCACACTTAGCCTGATTCAAAGCAGGGACAAGAACCCCAACCTCTTACATGAGGGCCCTAACCACAGGGCTGTAGGCTATCCTAGAGCAGATGCTCTCAGTCTCTCCTGTTGATGCTGTTACATTTTGTATAAAATATTTACATAGTCATTGTGCCAGAGAGTGTGAGAATGACTATAGCCCAGTAGTTAGGTCAATCCAGGTTCTAATTCCTTCTCCAATGAGTTTACCCTTTACAGGGTAGAAGCAGGAAGATCTCCTCCTCATTTTTTTTCCCTTCTGATAAGAAACTGTTGACCTTCCTCTGGCCTGGAATTAGGCATCTAACATCCTTTGAGGAGATAGGCTTAGTTCGCACCCCTCTCTTTGGCATTTCCTAATGACTAGCTTAGGTGGGTCCCTGTTCAGCTGGCTGACCTTTGTGATCCAATTCTTAGGTGCTTAACTCTCCCCATGTATTGTACAGGGGCCTAACTCAGGGCTGTGGATTCTACGAGAGGGCAGAGCACCTAAACATTAGGCATTGCAAAGCTCAGCCTAAGTCCCCTTTGTGGATTGATACCTTAGAAGTAAATTCAGACGTGATGCTATAAATTAGAACACCTTATGGCAACACATTCCCCTTATACTCATTAAGACTCCCTCAGACCTACATGCATCTACTGTACCAAAGGGTAAGGGAATCTGAATTGGTGTAATTTACATGTCAGGAGCCTGGAGTAAGTGTAAATTAAAAGTATTCGCCATCCTATTTTAATGTATACCTCCTACAGCCCATTGGCTCACTGGCAGAGTGGGTATAATAACTAGGGCCGGGAGAAGAAGAGAGAAGAGGGGGTCTGAATGTAAAGGAATCTAAGTGCACAAGAATATAACTTATACCACCATACGCATCACCTCTGAATTTGGCCCTTAGCATTTAAATTTCATTTCCACCACCATGATCCAAAAAAAAAAAAAATGCAGCTTTTACCATCCAACTCTAAGCTTTGTAGAATAAAATATAGTATAGCCAGCCACCCAGGCACCAAACATAATACAATCTAGTAACAATAACTCAACTCTATGTCTTCTTGTCTAAGTCACTTTAGAGACATCCAGAAACATAAATAGATGTTTTCCCTGAAAGGTAACAGTTTTCTTCCATTTTATCTGAAATTAAATTCTGTCCCCATCTCCCCAGGAACAAAAGGTGACAATGAGAGTTTCACAGTGTTCAGGAAATTTTCTTTCCACATTAACCTTACCAATAGCTGCATCATAAATACCGAGTATACAAAAAGCACATTCACTCATTATAGGAGGCACAATTTAAAATCTGAAATTCACACAAATAAATCAGGAGGAAGAGTTAAGGGATCAGATTCTTCTCTAAAACCTATAATGCACAAATTTGTGATGCAGAGTTATTCTCAAGGAATTGTACCTTACACTGCAACAAAATATTGTCCCTAATGTAATACAAAATGCTTATGAAACATCAATCACTTGTTTCATTCATCCTTTTCTTGGCTGCACCATCCTGCTGGCACAAGTCTCATGGAGCTCACTGCAGATGGCTGAGAATCCATGTCTAGTGAGGACCAGGGGAAGACCATGGAGAGAGGAAAAGCATATCGCCCCTCTCCCACACAAGCCCAACAGAAATCCCAGCAGAGAATTAATTGAGCCTAAGGGTGTGACTATGTAACCCACTGGCAAGTGTGTGTTACAGGTTCTTTCTGTCTGATTTGCAGATGATGTGTGGCTGTTACAGCACCCAGTTAGAGAATTCACCTCGTTAATTCATCTTGTAACTTATAGACTTTAAGGTCAGAAGGGACCATTATGATCGTCTAGTCTGACCTCCTGCACAACGCAGGCCACAGAATCTCACCCACCCACTGCTGCGATAAACCTCTCACTTATGGCTGAGCTATTGAAGTCCTCAAATCATGGTTTAAAGACTTCAAGGTGCAGAGAATCCTCCAGCAAGTGGCCCGTGCCCCACGCTGCAGAGGAAGGCGAAAAACCCCCAGGGTCTCTCCCAATCTGCCCTGAAGGAAAAATCCTTCCCAACCCCCATTATGGTGATCAGCTAAACCCTGAGCATGTGGGCAAGACTCACCAGCCAGACACCCAGGAAAGAATTCTCAGTAGTAACTCAGATCCCACCGCATCTAACATCCCATCATAGGCCATTGGGCATCTTTACCGCTAATAGTCAAAGATCAATTCATTGCCAAAATTAGGCTACCCCATCATACCATCCCCTCCATAAACTTATCAAGCTTAGTCTTGAAGCCAGATATTGCCCCCACTGCTCCCCTTGGAAGGCTGTTCCAGAACTTCACTCCTCTGATGGTTAGAAACCTTCATCTAATTTCAAGTCTAAACTTCCTGATGGCCAGTTTATATCCATTTGTTCTTGTGTCCACATTGGAACTGAGCTTAAATAATTCCTCTCCCTCCCTGGTTTTTATCCCTCTGATATATTTATAGAGAGCAATCATAACTCCCATCAGCCTTCTTTTGGTTAGGCTAAACAAGCCAAGCTCTTTGAGTCTCCTTTCATAAGACAGGTTTTCCATTCCTCGGATCATCCTCGTAACCTTTCTTTGTACCTGTTCCAGTTTGAATTCATCCTTCTTAAACATGGGAGACCAGAACTGCACACAGTATTCCAGGTGAGGTCTCACCAGTGCCTTGTATAATGGTACTAACGCCTCCTTATCTCTACTGGAAATACCTCGCCTGATGCATCCTAAGACTGCATTAGCTTTTTTCACAGCCATATCGCATTGGCAGCTCATAGTCATCCTATGATCAACCAATACTCTGAGGTCCTTCTTCTCCTCTGTTACTTCTAATTGATGAGTCCTCAGCTTATAACAAAAATTCTTGTTATTAATCCCTACATGCATGACCTTGCACTTTTCACTATTAAATTTCATCCTATTACTATTACTCCAGTTTACAAGGTCATCCAGATCTTCCTGTATGATATCCCGGTCCTTCTCTGTATTGGCAATACCTCTCAGCTTTGTGTCATCCGCAAACTTTATTAGCACATTCCAACTTTTTGTGCCAAGGTCAGCAATAAAAAGATTAAATAAGATTGGTCCCCAAACTGATCCCTGAGGAAAGCCACTAGTAACCTCCCTCCAGCCTGACAGTTCACCTTTCTGTATGACCCATTGTAGTTTCCCCTTTAACCAGTTCCTTATCCACCTGTCAATTTTCATATTGATCCCCAACTCTGGGTTTTAACAACTCTAGCTTTTAACTCTGGAGGTCCCTGGTGTGGCATCCAAGATGGCATTCACCCTAGATACTCTTCTAGGTCCCCTCTCTGCACCAGGGAAACCTCTCTGAACACCTTCTAGAAGCTCCAAAGACAGCAGCAGCCACCGCTGGGGAAACCCTGTCAATGCAGCACTGTCAGTGAGTTAAAGACAAGGGGGCAGGGAATGCTCAGGCAGTGCAGAAGCCACTTTGCAGGCCCTGAGGTTCTACCATTCCTGGAGTGGAGCTGAGGCCCATTCCAAGAGAGCAGGGGGACAAACGCCACCCCGTCAACAGACTGTTCAAAGGAAAACTCCAAGAGAGAATTCTAGCTGAGGCATTTGCTCCTTCCTACTCCCTAACACCATAGTTACTTCAGAATTGTTTCTACAAATTTATCAGTTCTAAGGACAATACCATCCCTTATTAGCATCTCCCATCTTGAAAATCTCGTACAAGTTCATCAACATAATTTCCTTGCTTGAAAGTCCATGCAGGCCAGGCTCTGAGAAAACAAGTCCTTCAAGTCCCAGAATAATGGTCTACCTCAGGACTCAAGGCTAGCTCTTATTTAACCTCCTCACAAATGGCATCCCCAACCGCCTCACAAATGATATCCCCAACACCACTGCCAGGTGTTTTATTTATAAAGACAACACTTCTATGACAGTATAGAACCAGGATTTCAGTCATCAAGAAGAAGTCCTGAATGCTGACATGAAAGAACTGGCTCAGTATAGCAAAAAATAGAGACTTAAAGCTAATACCAAAACAACAGGTTCCAGCTGCTTCCACGTATCCCACACAAAGGCCCACAAATAGCTCAATATCCTTCTGAATGGACACAGGCTGGATCACAGCACAATCTAGGTGTGTATCTAGGTGTTACAATGGCCCCTGCCTTGACTTTCAAGGAACACCTTAAAGAAACAATCTGATCAGCAAACTAGTTGGCTCTATCAAGGGAGCCAATACACAGACATGAAGAAAGTCTGGGCTTGCTTATGCTATTCTGTTGCAGAGTATTGCTCCCTGATGTGGCTCAACTCTTTGCACAGAGGACTAGTAGACATTCAGCTGAATGAAACCATGTATACAATAACAGGTACTAAGACCAACTAACCTGGCCTGGCTGCCTGTTCTGCCCAACATTGCCCCTCCTGACATCAGGCAACAAGGTGTCTTGTACCTTATGGAGCGGATTCTGCAAGGCATGCGACATCTACCCATGTTTACAGATGTGTTCGATTCACCAAGCCACCATCTCAGCTCAAGCCACCCTGTTTGGACTGCTCCTCTAAGGCAGCAGTTCTCAAATGTGGTTTGGGACCCCAAGTGAGTCGCGACCCCTTTTTAATGGGCTTGCCAGGGCTGGCTAAAACTTGCTGCGGCCCAGGGCCAAAGCCCGAGCCCCACCACCCAAAGCCGAAGCCTGAGGGTTTCAGCCCTGTGTGTTGGGACTCAGGTTATGGGCCCCACCCCCCCACCTGGGGCTGAAGCCCTTAAGCTTCAACTTGCCCCCCCTCCACCGTCCTGGGGCAGTGACGCTCGGACAGGCACAGGCTTCAGTCCCCACTCCTGGAGTTGTGTAGTAATTTTTATTGTCATGGTGCAATGAAGGTGCAATTAAGTTTGAAAATCCCTTAGAGGGTACACAGAGGTCTTCCAGAGGGTACATCAACTCATCAAGATATTTGCGTAATTTTACAACAGGCTACATAAAACGCACTAGTGAAGTCAGTCCAAACTAAAATTTCATACAGACAATGACTAGTTTATACTGCTCTATATACCATACACTGAAATGTAACTACAATATTTATATTCCAAATGATTTATTTTATAATTATATTGTAAAAATGAGAAAGTAAAGATTTTGTCAGGAATAGTTGGCTGAGACACATTTGTATTTTTATGTCTGATTTTGTAAGCAGTAGTTTTTAAGTGAAGTAAAATTTGGGGGTACGCAAGACGAATCAGACTCCTGAAAAGGGGTACAGTAGTCTGGAAAGGTTGAGAGCCACTGCTCTAAGGAATCTCAATATCACTTCCAGGCAGCAAGAATATGCTTCAAACATAGCCAATACCTATTCTGTGACAGAGAAAGTTCAGCCCCCTGGTTTTGATCTTCCATGCCATTTCTGGGAAAAGCTTGGTCGTTTCAGATATGGCATGATCAGATGGGCTGCTAATAACTATAAATGCTGCTTTCAGGACTCCCTCCTTTGCCACTGTGGCCAGTTAGAAGATGTAGACCACATATTTGTAAGCTACACCCATTCCTAAGGGCTGCCTGGTTCCCTTATGCACATGCGTAGCAACTGATCGATAGCTGAGGGAAGCATAAGACATTTAGGCTAACATGCTTGACTTGATTGTCTATGTCAGGGGTGGCCAACCTGTGGCTCTGGAGCCACATGCGGCTCTTCAGAAGTTAATATGCGGCTCCTTGTATAGGCACCGACTCCGGGGCTGGAGCGACAGGCACCAACTTTCCAGTGGGCCAGGAGGGCCTCACTGCTCAACCCCTGGCTCTGCCACAGGGTCTGCCCCTCACTCCACCTCTTCCTGCCCCCTCCCAAGCCTGACTTTCCCATGCTCCTCTCCCCTTTCCCCCAGAGCCTCCTGCATGCCACGAAACAGCTGATCGGGAGGTGGGGGGAGGGAGTGGAAGATGCAGATCAGCGGGGCTGCCAGTGGGTGGGAGGCCCTGGGAGCAGGGGTGGGGGTAGCTGATGGGGGGGCTGCTGATGCATCTTTGGCAATGTACATTGGTCAATTCCGGCTCCTTCTCAGGCTCAGGTTGGCCACCCCGGTCTATGTAGATGCAATTGCAATCTATCTTACATAAAAACATAATTGCTTTATATTCCCCTTCAACAAATCTAGTTGCTCCAAAAGGATTAGCTGAGTATGGAGGGAGATTACAGTAAAACAGACTCATCTGACCCCAGGCACATAACCCTAGACTGATTTAAAGGAGCAAAAGTATTCCTAATACATAGTTCTTTTTCTAGAAATGTCCAATATAGCTACATCTCCACCTGCATGTTATTTCTTATTTTTTCCTTTCCAATCATGAGAGAAGTCTTACGGCGCTGATCCTCTGCAATGGCAGCCCCCTGCACTCACACAGGGCTCAGTAAAAGATCAAGAATGTGTTGGAGGGCAATTTACAAACCCAGACATTTTGAGCTACAATGTGCATTTGAGAGCCCTGATTCCATGCCCAAAAAAGGCAGTCTGAATCCTTCCCTTAAGCCTAGTGGGCACTGGATAAGGCCCTTGGACTTTACAACTGTGTTGGGATATATGCTTCTGCTAGGAGGACACACAAAAGATTCATCCTAATGTACTTTCTGAGGCAATGTTTAATTCTGAGTCTCATATCCATTCAATTCCCTACTAACAGAAAATAACTCATTTCTGGTATCAAAGTGCTAGGAGCTGTGGCAATACACTATTTTCCTCTGTGTTTTTTGTGGTACTGTAAAGAAGTGGTCTTATTATTTAGTTTACCCTTCATAGTGCATTAACTTTACACAGCTAAAACAGAAGTTTAGTTCCTTCTTTTCAGTAAGTAGAAATTTGTCTCATTTCCAAAAATATGAAATTATTTAAAACAAACAAATAAAATTGTATTCTTTAAACTGCTGTTCATTTCTGAAGCAATCCTAAATGAATGAAATAGCTAGATAAGTTTAGGTGGTCTCAATGTAGCAAACATACCAGTGTATAGGAAAGAATGTTCTATAAAATGATGCAGTCCATGTTGGTTTTGATTGTAGCTAAAAGTAAAATAAAGCCATTTTCTACTTGATTTCAGTTAGATTTGGAGATGTTTTTTTTCAATCTGACCCTCAACAGTGTATAAGAAAGGGAGGGGGGAAAGGCAGATATGGCATTGTATTAAATGTTTCCAATTTCAACCCAGTTCTGTCTTAAGTTGGTAGCATATTGGAAAGGTAATGTGCAACTGACAACCTCAGACATAAGAAACTTAATGATGGATGAAAATGAAAAACATCAGGATGCCTTTATATCTATGAAAATTAGAATCCTTTAAACAAGTTATGAGTGAAAAAGCTGTGGATAAACCGGATTGTAAGCCAATTAGAAATGAATGAAAAATCTCATTTAAATGGGCATCATCTTCCATTAGTATTAGAAAACAATACTTTCTGAATTTTATTGGAGGTGATAAATTCTTTGCGACATCAGAACAGGACACCTGTTTCATATTACAAGAAATTCTCTTTCCTGCTTAGCAAATAGCCAAAAATGACTAACCTACAATTTGGAATTTTAGTTCCTGACAGTAAATCATTAAAAACTGCATATTAGTTTTCTTACTTTTACCTATAATGAATGGGTAAAAACATGCCCATGCTGTCATCATAACCAACATCAAAGGTTTGTCCATTTATGATAGAATCATAGAATATTAGGGTTGGAAGAGACCTCAGGAGGTCATCTAGTCCAACCCCCTGCTCAAAGCAGGACCAACACCAACTAAATCATCCCAGGGCAGGGCTTTGCCAAGACAAGCCTTAAAAACCTCTAAGGATGGAGATTCCACCACCTCCCTAGGTAACCCATTCCAGTGCTTCACCACCCTCCTAGTGAAATAGTGTTTCCTAATATCCAACCTAGACCTCCCCCACTGCAACTTGAGACCATTGCTCCTTGTTTGGTCATCTGCCACCGCTGAGAACAGCCAAGCTCCATCCTCTTTGGAACCCCCTTTCAGGTAGTTGAAGGCTGCTATTAAATCAGACTGCTCTCAGCTCCAGTATGTTTATGTGTAGCCTGGTCTCTCTTGAGGTCCAGGTTCCCTGAGCAGTGTGGTGTTCCAGGTGAGAGACCCACCCTGTAAGGGAGGTGGCTGTAAGGAGAGTGACCTTCAGTATGGTCACCTCCTGTGGGTTGGACCAAACAAAGGAGGTGAGAACACTGGTGGGAACAGTAGTATTGGAGTTGATTGATCTCTGCTTGGTCAGTAGGTTGAATGGAGCCAAGATTGCAGGACTCTTGAGTGGAGTCTGGCAAACAGTGTCATGTAGATGCATGAGGCCATGTGGACCTGTGCACTGTGGTTTGCGATCTGCACGTACTGTGAGAGATCAAGTTGCTCATTGCATAAAACCTGTCTGCAGGATGAAAAACTCTCACAGACACTCAATCCAGCGTCGCCCCTATAATTTTATTATCTGTGGGTGACAAAACCGACTTTTCTTTGTTTATGCAAATACCTAAGGTGGTAATAAGATGCCAAAGAAAACCTATTGCTGACATGATTTCCCAGCAATAGTGGACTCTTGGGAGTCAGTCATCCAGCTATGGAAACACCATATAGCCCTGGCGTTGCATCTAGGCTGCTATCACAGCAAAAACTTTTTGTGAATACCCTGGGAGTCGTAGCTAGCCCAAAGGGGAGGACATGAAACTGGGAGTGCTCTTGGCCAACCATGAAGTGCAGGAAATTTCCTGTGAGATGGGTGAATATTGATGTGGAAATATGAATTCTTCATGTCAAGAGCCATGAATCATATTCCCTCCAGGAGGAAGGAGACTATGGATGCTAATGTAATCATCTTGAATTTCAACTTTAAAATAAAGATGTTGAGTTGCCGAAGATCCATGATGGGTCTCCACCTTCTGTCTTTTGGGGGCGATTTGGAAATATGGGAAGTAGAGCTTTTGGTATTGAGATGGGATGCATTCTGTTGACATTGCCCCCACTCCCTTCTCCCCCCCCCCCCGGTGAAAGAGGGATTTTGTCTCTTGTTGAAGAATCACTTGATGAGAGTAGTTCCTGGAGGGGGATTGAGGATGTGGTTTGTGAGAAGGAAAGGAAAGAAACTCTATGGTGTATCCCTGATAGATAATCCCCAGAACCCAACTATCCACGGTGATCTTGTTCCAGGTGTGGGCGAAGAGTGTAAGATGGCCTCCAAAGGTGACAGTGGTGGTGTGAAGGTCTTGACAAAAAATGTCAAAAAATGGCCCTTGGCCTGCAATTAGGAGTAAGCAGAGGTTGTGGCAGTAGAGGGAGCCAAGAAACAGGACCTCTGAATCCTCTGTCATTTACATGGAGGTTCAGGTGGACGCTGGTAACATGGAGTGTGAGAAGGGGATGGCCGTGGTTTAAAAGGCTGTCTCTGCTGTCTCCTCCAGGGAGCTGTAGTGTAAAAACTCAGGGATTGCAGAGTAGCTCTTCAGTCCTTTAAAGAGTGAAGGAACTCGTCAGTCTTTTCATTAAAAAGGTTGGACTCATCAAAGGGGAAGTCTTAAATGGTATTTTGGACCTCTCTAGGAAACCCAGCAACTGGAGCCACTAGTCCCCGCTCATGACTAGTCCTGTGACCAAAATTCTGGATGTTGTTTCTGCGGGAGCCCAGAGAGCTACATTCACTACTAATCTTCCCTCATCCAGGAAAGATTGGAATTGGGCTCAGACCTCAGGGGGGAGTTTGCCTCTGAAGGACACTAGCCTGGCATAGGTATTGAAATAGTATTTAGCTAATAGACCTTAGTCATTAGCTATATGAAATTGGGTCCTGCCAAGGAGAAGACCTTCCTACCTAAGAGATATAGTCTCTTTATGTCCTTTTCTGCTGAGGTAGATTTTTGGTAGTGTGACTGAGTTCTTTCTGTAGCTGCCTGTATTACCAACAAATTAGGGGCAGGGTAGGAAAAGAGGAAGTCAGCTCCTTCAGCAGGAACAAAGTAATGCCTCTCAGTTCTCTTTAGTGTAGGGGCACAAGATGCAGGTGTGTGCCAAGCTTCTCTGGTCAGCTCCAAGATAGTGTTATAATTGGAAGGGCTATTTGGCCGGTCTTTGTGGCTGTAAAATGTCCAGGAGCCAGTGTTGAAGGTCCTGAACCTCTTTCAATGGGATTTGTAGTTCGTTAGCAACCCTTTGCCGCAGCTCCTGATTCTGACAGAGGTCATCCAGTGGAAATGATGGAGCAACTGCATCGTCCAGAGATGATGAAGAAGCCCAGTCAGAACCATCAGTATCGTCAGTGGAGCCAGTTCCATGATGGGATCCATATGCGACATCTCGCCCAACCTGGATCAGCTCAGGAAGGAAACATGTTTCTGATGGACAGTGCTCTGCAGGCATCTGTCCTTCCATCTATGAGAGAGCCCTCTACAGAGGGAGCCCTATAGGAGGAGTCTTTGGGCTTCCATGGCAGAGACTCCACTGCAAGGCTCATGCTTGGAGGGATGCTGCTAGTCAGCTGAGACCAATGTGCTGGGGAGTCTCCTGGGCTTGGGTTAGAGCGGGGCCTCATAGCTTCTTCTATCAGAAACTTTTTAAATTGGAGCTCCTGGGCCTGTCTAGTTCTGGGTGGGAAAGATCAACAAATACTACTTTGCAGAGGTGTATGTTTCATGCAGGCAATACAGGCACATTGATGCTCGTTACTGATGGAGAAGGAGCGAGAGCAGGAGATGCAATTCTTGAATCCTGGGACTCTGGGCATGGTCCTGGGACTGAGGAGGATTTTGCCCAAATAGCAAGGGGGCAATTATGCTACACTAACTCTATACTAACTATAACTACTAAGCTAAATTTAAAAATGCTTTATAACAAGTTTACAGGTTAAGCACTGAAGGAGGACACAATTCCAACTCAGGCCATGTGGTAATAAGAAGGAACTGGAGAGGTGTTGACCCACACCACCTTTTATACCCTTGGTCAAGAACATGAGGGAAGTTACGGCACATGTGCGGGTCAACAGACACTATCTTGAAGACCTTCTGGACTTGGGTGCATGGTGTACATACATACCTACATGAGGAATATACATAGGGACCAGCACTTGAAGAAGAAAATCTAGATTAACTCCACATTTCAACAATATAACTGAGATCAGATTCTGGCTCACTACATCCAACTTTCAGAAGTACTTTTTAACATGAGGTGGCCATTATATTGGAGACTGCACTCTAATGCTTTATATTTCTCCAACTGAAAAGCCACGGGGGAGGAAAATATTCAGTGTAAGAACTCCATCTCCCCTTCTTTGAATTCACTACAGGGAAGAAAAAGAACAGATTCTAAGGTGCAGCCATCCAAAAAAAGTTTGACTTTTAAAAATTAAGTGGAAAGAGCGGCTGTGGTTAAAACTCAACAACAAATAAATATGAGAAAGCTCCAATGTGCTTCCCTGTTGCATGTTCACAGTTCCCACTATGGCAAGCTTGGCAGAGTAGAAGTCAATGCAAAAATGTTTCATTTGAGGTCAACAGCCAAGGGAGCATCTAGGGCTTGATCCTTCACCTTTTTGAAGAGTGGCTATGTTTCCAGTGACTTCAATAGAGCAGGATTGGGTATTTAGAGACTTGCTGTCCCAAAGATTGGAGTCCATTGCAGTACAGGACAAATATAAAGTCAAATCCAGAGATATAAGGCAGTTTTTCTCAGTCCTTCCTTAAGTAGGCAAACTTCCAGTGGGATATAGCTTGCAGAGAAGAACAACATCTGATTGCAGTGTCATATTTTGTTCTCATCTAAACCAGTGCTCTAATGATTTCAGGGTGCGTTACACAGATGTACAGGGGAGCAGAATTGTCTCCTGAGTAAAGAGACACACATCTGTGTAAATAGAAATAGAAATGCTGTATTCTCTCTGAGTGTTGCAATTCAGTAACACAAACCAATAGGATGCCAAGCTGCTGGTCCCAGTGTTAGGTTCAAACCATCTACAAAAAGCTGGGGTAATTGATATTGCTATGCCATGCAGCATTTCATCATGCTGAAAAGTTTAAGGGTCAAACAGACACCATATACTATGTGACTGTAAAAATCAACCAATCAATGGAAACTGGACCAGAAGATAGATTTGCAAAGACCTATTAAAATAAGCATGATCTGTCCTTTCTACATTGACTTTGAGTGAATAAATCTTTAAGTGATTTAAAGAGGCACAGATTCTGTCACTCTTACAATTATGGAGTAAGGTATTGTTTAATATAAAGGTAGCAGAATTTGTATTCTTCTGCATGAGTTAGAATTCTGAAGCAACAAGTTATTAGGATGAGAAAATTAAATAATTTACAGTGAACAATGTATGCCATTATCCATTGTGAAAATGTGCATATTGCCAACTCTCAATCTTTAAGCAACACTTCCTTAGGAAATTATAAAAAAAAAATGCATTCTGCTTTTGATAGGAAATACAAAAACGGGCTCTTACTAGAACACCACCACTGGAGTAATGGGGCAAAAATCGCTTTCCTTGTCCACAATATAAACTTACTTTAGCACTGAATGGAAATTTTCATTGGAATGCCACAATGTATTTCTGTACTTTAATTCCAAATACACAGCTCTTCACTATTGTCATTTGCTAATATGACATTTTCTTGTTTTCTGTGGAGAACATCTAACCTGATGCTAGAAGCACTTACCTGGAATAATTACAAAGGTCTTCTGGTCCTTGAAGAAGCTCCATGAGAGACAACAGAAGAAAAAAAGAATCTAAACAAATTGAAAATCTTTGAGTCAATGTAAAAATAACAACTCATTTTCATGCTCTGAAAGTTACTGTTTTCAAAATCTGATGCTTCATAAAACTGCAGTTTGAACACCTGCTCCCCCACACAACAATCTCTTCCTTACCGAGGATCAGGGCTGCTGGAACAATTTTTACAGTGGGGTTGCTGAGAGCCATTGAACCAAACTGTAAACCCTGTATATGATGGAAATCACTTCAAGCCAGGTGGTGTGGCAGCACAACCAGCCCCCATAATTTCAGCACCTATGCCAAGGATGGGTCTAAATTTACCTGGTGTATCCCAAATTGATACGGTGAGCACTGAAACTTCATTGCTTTATAAAGTAGGCCTTGGAAAGCAATCTCTCTTAGGTCCTTATATGTCCCCCACCCTTATATGTCCCCCACCCTGTAGTACCTGTGTGCCTCCCAATCTTTAATATACTAATCCTCACAACACCCCTATGAGGCAGGAAAATGCTATTTAACTCCATTATACAGATGGTAAACTGAGGCAGAGAGAGAATAAGTGACTTATCCAAGATCTCAGAAGGAAATGATGGGAGAAATGGTTACAAATGCATTTCCTGGACATTTGGATTCAAAGTTCCTTATGGAAATAAACAGTTTAGCTAAGATTACGTGCTCTGGCTTCAGCCCACGGAGAGGAGAGAACAAAGGTGGTTTTATGCCAGCATTGTATCCTTTTGATTCTGGACTGCTCCACGGGGCCAGTACAGTCCCTGATGTAATGTTGAGCCATCAAGAGCTGTTCTAATTTA
Organism: Lepidochelys olivacea; assembly: GCF_965140295.1. Classification (NCBI taxonomy): domain Eukaryota; kingdom Metazoa; phylum Chordata; order Testudines; family Cheloniidae; genus Lepidochelys; species Lepidochelys olivacea. Next base: position 20,878,956 of record NC_140413.1, read on the forward strand.
TAGCACTGTTCTCTCGACCTTCCCTTCCTCTGCCCCACAAACTGGACTACTCTGCAGCAAATGAGAATTCCCATAGCTGCATATGTTACAGGGATATATTTCTCACCCCCATAATGACATTCAGCCTATGCTGAGACTTGCAAGGAAGCCTGCGAAGGGCAGCCTATGGATGTACTTCACAATGCCTGAGCTGAGAAAATTCTTCTCCAGCCAGCCAAGAGAATTTTACAACCATTTCTATAACACAGCTGTGGCATCCAGGGGTTTTAGTTAGAGAGAGAATCATTCCCTTTGCTCTTTAGGCATTCAGTGGCAAAGCTCCAAAATAGTGCAGTTAATTCATGCCAGCATGTAGGAGGTCACTACTTGTGTGTTTCTCATTTTCTGGGTGCTTGACTTTTGAGCCTGGGGTCTGATTTGCAGAAGTGCTGAGCACTCACAGCTGCAACCTGAAGTCCATGAGAGCTGTGCTTTGAACATATTGATGCTATATAAAGCTACATATTCTGAAAGGTCAGGGCCCTAGGTGTCTCAAATTGGGCACCCAACATTAACGGAGATTTTGACCTTAACCTCTGTGTCTCAGGTACCCACCTGTAAAATGGGGATAACGTCACCCGCTCAGCTCACAGAAGTGTTGTGAAAATAAATTCATGAGAATTGAAAAGACATTAGTGTTTGTAAAGCACTCAGATATTACAATGATCAGCACCATGGAAAAGTTCATAAGGAAATTGATCATTCTGTCTACAGAGCAGGGTTTGAATAGTGTACAGTAAACAAGGGACAAGGCGACACACTGAACAAAAATAAAACAAAATATTGAATAACGGCTCATGAAGTAAGCACTGTACATTCTGTGTGCTTTATGAGGCAGCTATCATATGGGGAAAAAAGCATGTAGTCATGTAATTAAAGACTGTATCATAATGCCCCAGAGGGCTGGATTAAGATAGCAAAGGCAACCCCAAATCTGGCATTTCCTAACTTTTGAATGCTTGACATTGCAAACTTAATAATGTTTTGTTAACATTTCTTTTCTCTTTCCGTCTCATATATATTTTATAGAGAACTCCTGTAATACACAGGGAGGTCCAAGGTTAAAAAAGGTCAAAATTGCAAACTTAATTACTCATGTGGCCTTGGCAACAACCAAGCACACTATTGGTATTACTGCAATCTAATCAAGATTGCTACCTACCTCATCCTTAACAATTATCTATGCTTAATATTACTGAGAAAGACTGAACAAAAAAAACCTTTAAAAACTACCAATATGCAAGAAAGGGAAAGGAGCTTTTTGAGACACTGGATTATAAAAAAAACTCCTAAGGTTTAAGAGGAGTGAGCAGTGAGAGGGGCCTTGGACCTCAGAGCACAGGGAAGGTTCCTGAAGGAGCAAAGGACAGAACCCTTGGAGTAGAAAGACTATGGTCCTGAAAACACAGAAGAAGACTTAGGGTAATATTTTCTAAAGCATCTAACTGATTTAAGCATCTAAGTCTCAGTGACTTTCAAAATTTGAAAATTGTCACCTTAATCATGAAAGAAATGAAAAATGTGTCGAGAGCGAAGACAGAGAAAGCAAACAACCTGGCAGACCTAAGGCAGGACTCTGGTGTGTGTTAAGTGAATTACACCTAGTGCTATGTCCCATGTCTGGATTTGGCACTTATGAAGTCCTACAATTAAAGGATGTTTGCAATACACACAGGGCCATAGGTCTTTAGGGCATCATTATACCTGTCTGCCAATACTTAACATTCCTAGAGCCAATTCAACTAGCTATGGGGGGAGGGACAGTTCAGTGGTTTGAGCATTGGCCTCCTAAACCGATGGTTGTGAGTTCAATCCTTGAGAGGGCAATTTAGGGATCTGGTGCAAAAATTGGGGATTTGTCCTGCTTTGAGCAGTGGTTGGACTAGATGCTCTCCTGAGGTCCTTTCCAACCCTGATATTCTATGACAGATCAACTTTTGGGGTGAGGGACAGCTCAGTGGTTTGAGCATTGGCCTGCTAAACCCAGGGTTGTGAGTTCAATCCTTGAGGGGGCCATTTAGGGATCTGGGGCAAAAATTGGGGATTGGTCCTGCTTTGAGCAGGGGGTTGGACTAGATGACTTCCTGAGGTCCCTTCCAACCCTGATATTCTATGATTCTATGATAACCCATGCATAGAGGATCCTCGGGGGGATAGAGATGCTAAAGCAGCTCTTACAATACGCTTCTCCTTGTGACTGGTGCAAGGGTTTATGCCTGGGGGGGGAAAGTTCTCCCAATGTCCAGGTAATCCCTGACTGCTCTAACAGGTCATAGGCAGCTGGCATTATTTTTAAAGGTTCTCTTGTACCAAGGGAGTGGATGAGAGCAGAGTGACCCCAGGACTGGAAGCGTGCAACGATGGCTCAAAGCCATCCGCCGCCTCCTCCTCCTAAGCAGTGTTGACAGCTTCTTGGCTGCAGCTGACCCTCTGGCCTTTATAGTTTTGTAATACAATCAAGATCTTTAAAAGAAAAGCATCCTCCTGATTTCCAGTTCCGTTGCACTGAGCAATGCAGAGCACACTTAGCATATGGAAGACTAATTAAGACAAAATTCTAATTTTTTATCTTGCAGTTACGGCATCCATACAGCACCACTGGTTGAGCATTAATTAAAAATAAAATTAATTATGCATTGGTATTTCTCTTGGGTTATCAGATTGCTGTCTCAGTAAAAGATGATACCTGGTTAAAGACAGGTCAGCTAATAATTAAGAACATTGTGATCAAACTAATGATGGAGGTCTCAGTAATTCATAATAATGGCATTAATGAGAACAATGACACATGTTCAGAGGATATTAATGTATAATTTGAAGAAATTAGTGCCCTGGAAAGCATCCTTTTACATTCATCTAGCCCAACTCCTTGTCAAAAATACCCGTTATTCTCTTTTGCAGACCAAATATTATAGGCTAATATTTTCTTCTTGATGCAGAAAGATTATGCTTATAATTTGCTGTCCTTTGAGGAGAGATTGTGCCCCCTACATATTTCTCAAACTCATTAATTACATTTATTTATAGTGAATGGTACAATCGTATTTAAAAAGAAATAAGTGCTCCTGTTCACATTCTTTATCACTGAGAATATCAACTTAATCAGCATTCTTAATTATGTCCTTGAAATGAAAGAAGTTTGCAAACCATTTAGATGTAAAAAAGGGTGCCCGGGGATCATTTGAACTTGGAATCAGTTCCTGAGAAACAAGCCCTAATTTATAGAAGGTCCTGATTGCTGTTGCCTTACAAAGACCTTGTTGAAACACAGAAATGTTTATTTACAGCATGACCTTGATGAAGCTACTACCTTCTGCAAGAAGAAAGTTAAAAACTAATAGCTGGCAATGATGCATTAGCATGGAAACAAGTCTCTACATTTGGAATCCATGGGCCAAAACCAGCAGTCCTCCTTCAACCCCCCATTGCATGCCTTTCTTTTAGGGCTTATTCCTGCCAGGGGCTGAGCACTCCTGGAGATTGAGACTTTAGTAATTAATGACCTGATCCAGCTCTTTATGAAGTCAATGGGAGTCTTTTAATTGATTTCAGTGGAACTAGATCAAGTTCTCTATATGCTCAATTATTTTTTTCCTGCTTAAAGACTTCAGGATTCACCTTCAGATTAATTGCTATCTTTCAAGGGACAGATTCTGAAAATCGCTGAATTCTCTCAGCTCTTTTCGACATCCATGAGCTTCACAGGAGGTGGTAAGCAGCAGGATCAGCCTTGTATCTGTATCCTGCCTTTTGCAGTAGCCACACAATTATACCAGGATACTGGATTATGACAGCCTTGTGCGGGCACATACACTTAATGACTGTTCTAGCGAACCTGCACAATTGCCTCAGTACCCAGGACACGTGGTTCTTAAGAACACTTGCCAATGTGAACAACAAATGCCTTAAAATCTCTAATTAAATACATGAAACGGGGCTTTTAAAGGGTGGGGGGGAAGCCTAGGATACAGTTAGTATCTTTTAAAAGTCTGAGGTAGAATGAGAATATGGATAGATCAGCTGAGTGAGAAAACAGAGCAGCTGTGGCCAAATCACAAATGAAACTCCAGGAGGATTTCTGACAGATTGCAACATAATCCACCCTTTCGGTTTGTTTGTTTGCATTTTATTTGTCAGATTCTTTCACTGATCATTTTTTAAACCCAAAAATGTATATTTATTCCTTTAATGATTTAATAAAATATTAATCACTGTCTAAGTAATGCAATGACATCATGCATAAAAATTAAAAATAATGCATCTGCAATAACCCAGAGGTTACATTTAATGAAACAATGCCCATAAACGAAATTTCATCATGAGTGCTAATGACATTCATTTCAGCTGAAAGCACTTCGTATTTATTAGTTTTAACTGTGTTCATCCTCAGCCTATGTAATCAGAATTACAATATCCACTCAGATGAGAAAAGTAATTAAATCATCAGGACATTCTTTCTTAGGGCTGGGTGATTCTGTGGAAACAACTTTTGTCTGACTCCATCCCTTAGCCCCCTGTGCAATAAATAGACAGTGTTTTCTCCTCAGTTTCTAGAGGGCAAGTCTTCCAAAAGCACATACGCTGTAAGGGTCACACACATTTTGTGCATCCTAGCGAAACAGTATCTTCACGGTGACGGGAGCACAAGGCAGAAGAAAATCACCCTGAATACCAGCAGACTACATCTACACTTGCATACTCTGGTACTTACATGTGTATATACTTGCACATGTGCCCCATACCTGTGCTGAGTGTCTACATGTGCTATCCCAAACAGAGGTACAAGCTGTATACACATATATACACCTGCACCCACCCTGCCGCCTTTTGGTATGCTTGCTTGGCTCTAGCATTTCAGGGATGGTATCCCAGGGACGTGTGTGTCACAGAAGACACTCTAGGAACTGTCTTGCTATGTGTTTGTTGGGACTGTCTGCTGCCTTCACACATTTGTCGCCTGCTCACCTCTCTCTCCTGCCCTGGACATGGAGCAAGTGACCGACTATGTGTTTCTGCCCCTGCTCCTTCTTGTGACACAAAATACATGTGTGTTACAGTATGTGACCAGTGAGAATCTTGGGTGAATGGACTCAGACCTTTTTGACAAGCTGAAGACGGGTGACTGGGACAGTCACTGATCCACTGTCGATGTATGACACAGAGATGCAGGAGACTGCCAGTGTTGTGATTGCAGTCTGCTGCTTCTGGATCAGGAGAACCAGCACAGAGTGGTGGGATCGCATCAGCTTGGGAACTTGGAATGACAATCAGGGGCTGCAGAACTTTAGAATAAAGAAACAAACATTCATGGACTCTATGGGGAGCTGGTCCCAACCCTACAGTGGCTGAGCACTGGTTCCATAGCCCCAGGTGGCTATTGCAGCAGCAGGTGGTTATTGCCTTCTTAAAGCTGGCAGTGCCAGACAGCTACTGGTCAGTCACAAACTACTTTGAGGTGGGGAAGTCCACTGTCAGCTCACAGTGGTGCAGGTTTGCAGTGTGCTTGCCATCGCCAAAGCTCTGGAAATTACAACTGGGTTTCAGAAAATGGGGTTTCTGAACTGTGTGGGGGCCCATGGTGGTACCCACAGCCCCATTGTTTGCTCAGTGGAAGCAACAAGTGAGTACATTAGTCAAAAAGGTTACTATTAGTTCGTTCTTCAAGGCTTAATGGATCACAAACACTAACACTGGGCACAGAAAAATTTCATGATGCCAGGGTGACAAGGAGATTAGGACTGTACATGAAGAGGAAGGAAGGAACTTTGTTCCCTAGAAACAACATGGTTCTGTATGGTGGCTCTGTGACACTTTACCCCATATTCTTCATAATTGTATGATTACAAAATGATTATAACATAATTATGATGCACCTGGTATAAGATATTTCTTGTGAGGTGTCATTGGAAAAGTTATGATTTGCTGAACATGATTATCTTATTTGTATGCATGTATCATTTTTGTATCTGAAGTTATGAATAATAACTATTTCAAATGTGCTTACTCTGGAAAACACCCACAGATAGCCTTTCAGGAACAACAATGATGAAGCTAAAAAGTGCTAATGGCTCATCAACAAAGACAATGGACCATGGAAGAGCTTAGCCTTCCTGTAAATGTTTCAGCCAGCCTGTAAGTAACGGCTGCTATGACTCAGCAAGGGCATGTGACCAGACCACATGATACTGAACTCCATTTTGGTACCTGTATTTTTCCACAAACTGGTCTGGAAACTGAGCTTGGAACAAAGGATTCCTGCCATATGGAGAAGCTATGTAAAGTGGGGAGTGACATCAACTCTTGGCCTCACTCCCCACACAAAATACTTCCTGGAAATGCCTGAGGAACAAAGACTGAACTGGGGAAAGTGCTGGTCCCAGGCTAAAAGGATGTCTAGGCTATGTATGGAAACTTGGTGGACTGCTTGTATCATCAGTCAGGGTGAGATTACTAATTCAAGTCTTATCTAGTATTTTAGGCTTAGTTTGCGGTTTTGTTTATTTACTAAGTGATCTGTTTGCTATCATTTATAATCACTTAAAATCTGTCTTTCTGAAGATAATAAACTTGTTTTATGTTTTATCTAAACCAGAGTGCCTTTAAGTGAAGTGTTTGGGGAAAATCTCAGCGCTGTGAGCAAAGGCTGTTGCATATGCGTCCCACATCGAGGGGGAGGTGAATTTTATTAATGAGCTTACAGTTGTACAGATCCCTGTGCAGTGTAAGATGGTATAATTCTGGGTTTATACTCCCGCTGGAGCTGTGAGCCTGGGGAGCTGGGAAATTGGCTGTATGTTCTTGAGTGGTTTAGGTAAAGAGCTCAGGTAACTCAGTTGGGTGTTTGGCGCCACCTGCTGTCATGTTGGGTGATAATAGGGCCTGTGAAGGCTGGCTGTATCTCCAACAAAGCAGTATGAGCAGGGCTAGCCCAGCTGGATGGTTAGAGGGGTACAGCGGTTCCCACATTTCACCCTGGGGGTGACAACCCATCACAGGCTCAACGCCCATGGTTATGCTTCGGACCTCCATGGAGCCACTCCTACCCTGGCTAATAAAACCATACCACAACACCAACGACCCTGAAAAATGGGAATTCAACTTCAAAGTAAGCAGCTGCAGGATGGTAGTGGAATGCACCTTTGGAGGGCTGAAGACCTGTTGGCGATATCTATGCATCTCCTTGGATGCATTGTGTCCAATGACATCCACATTATTGTGGCATGCTGTGCACTTCATAACATTTCTGAGACTAAAGTCAAGTATTTTAGGATGGAGTGGGCACAAGGCAGGACTGGCTTGCAAAGCCCTTACAGACAGCCTGATCCAGTAACCATTAATACTGGGGCTGGATCACAGCACGCCAAGAAAATCCTGAATGCTACTTGTGCCTACATCTTGGAAGAATGTGCAGGCAGTGAGCACAGCCTGATCCCAAACAAAGCACCACACACCATGCAGGTGCTGTAAAACCACAAGAGTGAACATTCCCACTCACTTGTGTTTCAACACACAGGTTAGTTCTCTTTTGGTCAACAGTTGTTAGCCAGTAGTTTAGGTAATGACTTGTTATGGGTACCTGGGGCAAGGCGCCTCTGCAGGTATAATACTTTTTGATTTGTGATTGTTCTGTGAAGGGCGTCTGCCCAGTTAACTTGCAGTTACTGATCTTTCATTTTGTTTTAATAGTCACAATGGTTAGCAAGACCACAGTTTAGGGGGGAATTACACAATGCTTGTAGGATTTGAGAACAGTTGATAAGTGCAGGGGACCGTTTCAACAGATTTCTGGTGACTGGGATTGTGTGTGGGGATGAGGGCATTTCCTGGCTGTTAACTGGGAGGAATCCCAGGGCTCAAAGCAGTCACTGTTTTGGAGGCAGGAAGGGGTTGAAGAAGGGATATTTTTGCACTGTTCAGTGTTGTGGTGGCACAGTTACTTCACTTTTTTTCCTGTTCTGTGTTGTCAAAGCCAAAGGCAACTTTATGCACCATTTTCTTTTTCTTCCCTAGTTAAAGTTATCTTTTATTTCCATTCTCACTGCACTTTCCTTGTGTCTCCTGCTTATTATATTATATTCATGTGTACCTGACCAGGGCAGGGAGGAGTTGGGAGGGACAGAAAGGACTTGGCAGTTTTCTGCCCTGAGGAGTTACATGACTCAAGGCACCCCAAAGCCAAAGGGGGAACAAATATAATTTAACCTTTTATCACAGGCTGAAGGAAGAATCCACACAAAAAGTAAACAAAAATAACATTTATTGAAACTAGTGCATGGAACATAACTCTGAAAAGAAAATTTAAAAAGGAACCATGAAATTAAACAAAATAGATCAGATTCCACACAGAACATTAGAATCTTTAATGTCTCTGATCCCATGTCCTTGGCCTTGATATCCCCTCCCCTGTACAACAGAGTATGCAGGGGAATGATCTGGTGGGGGATAAGCATGGATATCTCCTGCATGGATCTGGGGGGCTGGACACATTACTGGCCCTCCGGCACCGTCTTGGGCTCATTCTTACCCTCCTGCACAGTCACAGGGTTCCCCCTGAGAGCAGTTGTGGGAGTTGATGCAGGGTGTTGTGCCTGGAATCCAGCAGTTCCGTCCACCCCCCAACACTGAGGGACGAGGAGGTTTGGATCCTCCATCTCAGCAGCTCCCTAAGCTGCAGATGCAGGAGGAGGAGGCGCCAGTGGCTATTGCAGCAGGTGGGACCCACATCTTTTCTACCATCACTTGTACCAGAGATTGCAACAGGGCATGCTCCCGCTCCCTTTGGGCAAGCTCCCCTTCCCTGTACCACACATCATGCTCCAGGAATTGGATCATATTTGCAGGGCTGGCTTTAGGTTTTTTGCCGCCCCAAGCAAAAAAAATTGCTGCCCCAAGCTCCGAGAGCGCAACTGCCCACGCAAAAAATTGGAATTGTGCAGCCCCAAGTACATGCTTGCTTTGCTGGTGCCTAGAGTCAGTCCTGCGTATTTGACTCCTGCCTCTGGAAAAAGTGTTCCTCCCACTCAGTAGTGGTGGGTGGAGTTCTGTGGCCTGCGTTGTGCGGGAGGTCGGACTGGATGATCGTGGTGGTCCCTTCTGACCTAAATATCGATGAATCTATGAATCAATAGCCTGTTCCTCCCTTTTCCTCATAAAGTCAAACTGTTTCTGATTCCCGCAGATCCTCAAGTGTCTTTCTCCATCTGTCCCTACTATCCCTGGGCTGTTGGCTCAGGGCAGAATGGGTTCACTCTCCTCAGCCCAAGGTCCTGTCAATTCACTCACCATAGCAGCACTGTATTTTTTATTTCCTTTCAAAGCGACTAAGAAATCCCCCCAAGTAACATAACTTTGCTGTTGAAGGCCACAATACTGATATTTTGCAGAATTTCAGGAATGCAATTGTTTCATTATTCTTCTCTCTGACATCCCATGCAGGGAGAACCTGCTGAAAATGTTAGGTAGCATGAAAGAATAATTTTTCCACATTTAACGTCTTTAAGTGTGTGATTGGGCTGGTGGGTCCATTTATTTCAAGGAGAACATGAAGAGTTCCCAATAGCTTCTTTTCAGGTTGGCCACCATTTGGGGAACATAGCAGTTGTGAAAGTACCAGAGTGGAAAAGGGAGGTGGCTTTCTAGTGCTGTGGTGGGGATCTGGCAATCTAGGCCAGAGAGATGTTTGTACTTTTTGTCACGCATCTATCTATCACTGAATGGAGGTGGTTGATGACCTATGAAGGTGTACCAAGCACATTAGCACTGCTGTTATACCTTCAGAACTAGCTGGAGTTTCTACTGCACCAGAAATTTGCCAACATATGCTTACAGGACTGGGAGGAAACCCAACTATATACTAAGCTAGCAGACAGAGCCTGCATGGATGGTAAGAAGTGAACCACTGCAAATACCCACTTGTCCCCAAGCCAGCCCCTGCAGCTCACGAGATCCAGCCCCTTCATCCAGTATTTAGCCACAAATCACTGATAGAAATTAAGGCCAATCTTCAAAAATGGAGAGTTAGGCTAAAGTTAGGCTCCTAAATCAGGATATAGGCACTTAAACAATTGGCTTGTTTTCAAAAGTATTGAGCAAGCACTCAGAAGCTCCCAAATAACTTTAGTAGTCAGTAGAGTTAATCAAGAATTTTTCAGTAAAACACTTCTTTGTCAGAAAATGCTGATTCATCAAAACCGAAATTGTTTGCAGGAAAAGGTTGGTTTCAATGAATCTCATGTTTTTTTTTTAAAAAGTTATATTAACAGAGGATTACTTGATTTTTTTTTAAAAAAAGAGAGGAGAAAAAGAAGTTTTTTACTAATTTACTATGTACATAGTCCAGTTAGGCTTTAAAGTTCATACTTAATTGCGATGAATTTGAGAGAGTTGAGTTGTCACCTTTGCCAATGCAGTTTATATTTTAATCCCAGACTGGGTTAAGCAGGGAATCTGAGATGTGGTTTTTCAATCATTACTGTTTTATTTTTATTTCCCCCAAGAAAAGTATCCACACCTCACCTAAGAGTATCTCCATGCCAAGATCTGAGTTTCAAGCTTCAAACATTTTTGCTGTAGTCCTGTTAAAAGAACCCAAATGTGACTATATATATTTTTCAACAAAAGGAAAAGTGTTCTCTCTTCACACTCCCATAATTCAAAAATAGCCAACAGGTTTGCACTCAAAAAGTTTCCAAAGTGTATTTTTTTCCTCAGGCAGAAACCAAACATATCTAAGCTAATAGGCGAATGTTTCAGAAAGATAGGAGCATGTGAAAAGAGGGGGTTATTACAGAAATTCTTTTGCAAACTTTACTATGTATATCAGCGGTGCTGGAACAATTTGTATAGAATGGTGCTGAGAGCTATTGAACCAAATTGTAAACCCTGTATATAATGGAAACCACTTCAAGCCAGGGGGTGCAGCAGCACCCCTAGTTCCAGCAACCATGATGTATATGACCAATGCCTATTGTGCAGAGATTGAAAGACTGGTAATACATCATATCTTTCCCTCTCATTCTGACATCTGAAAGACAAGTCATTGATCTACAATGCACTATAAGGTGGGTAGAAAGCTGGCTAGATTGTTGGGCTCAATGGGTAGTGATCAATGGCTCCATGTCTAGTTGGCAGCCGGTATCAAGTGGAGTGCCCCAAGGGTCGGTCCTGGGGCTGGTTTTGTTCAATATCTTCATAAATGATCTGGAGAATGGTGTGGATTGCACTCTCAGCAAATTTGCGGATGATACTAAACTGGGAGGAGTGGTAGATACGCTGGAGGGGAGGGATAGGATACAGAAGGACCTAGACAAATTGGAGGATTGGGCCAAAAGAAATCTGATGAGGTTCAATAAGGATAAGTGCAGGGTCCTGCACTTAGGACGGAAGAACCCAATGCACAGCTACAGACTAGGGACCGAATGGCAAGGCAGCAGTTCTGCGGAAAAGGACCTAGGGGTGACAGTGGACGAGAAGCTGGATATGAGTCAGCAGTGTGCCCTTGTTGCCAAGAAGGCCAATGGCATTTTGGGATGTATAAGTAGGGGCATAGCAGCAGATCGAGGGACGTGATCGTTCCCCTCTATTCGACATTGGTGAGGCCTCATCTGGAGTATTGTGTCCAGTTTTGGGCCCCACACTACAAGAAGGATGTGGATAAATTGGAGAGAGTCCAGCGAAGGGCAACAAAAATGATTAGGGGTCTGGAACACATGACTTATGAGGAGAGGCTGAGGGAGCTGGGATTGTTTAGCCTGCAGAAGAGAAGAATGAGGGGGGATTTGATAGCTGCTTTCAACTACCTGAAAGGGGGTTCCAAAGAGGATGGCTCTAGACTGTTCTCAATGGTAGCAGATGACAGAACGAGGAGTAATGGTCTCAAGTTGCAGTGGGGGAGGTTTAGATTGGATATTAGGAAAAACTTTTTCACTAAAAGGGTGGTGAAACACTGGAATGCATTACCTAGGGAGGTGGTAGAATCTCCTTCCTTAGAGGTTTTTAAGGTCAGGCTTGACAAAGCCCTGGCTGGGATGATTTAACTGGGAATTGGTCCTGCTTCGAGCAGGGGGTTGGACTAGATGACCTTCTGGGGTCCCTTCCAACCCTGATATTCTATGATTCTATGATCTGACATTCAATTTACGGTTTCAGTCTACTAAAGCTTCATTTTTGATATTAAAATAAAAATAAACTGTTATAAGGACACAATGAATTCTGTGATCAATAGACACCCAAAATGTTCTTCCAAGGATGACAAATCATTTCAAAAGCAATTGTATCAAGATGCCTATTTTGGATTTTCAGCACAGGAAAAAAAATGGGGACAAATTTAAAATAAAATGCTGGTTATTTTTTTTTCCTCTGGTTTTAGACAAACTATAACTTTATATCTGTGTTCTGGATTTTTTGTGAACCACTGATAGTGTGCATTCAGTAATCAGTCAATATTAAAAATTCACTATTCAAGCTCTATAACATTTATCCTGAACCACACAGTATTGTTACTATTTCCTGACATGGTAACCTAAACTACTTTCACTTCAACTCAAATTTAACTTTGTTTCTTGATTAAGCTAATCTTGACTGACCACTTGTGAACATTTATATGAACAAAACTTTGGTTGTACAATGTTAGCTAGCAGAGAACAACGAAAGCATAGAATCATACTGAACTGAAACCTATTTGGATAATTGCAACAGATTTTTCACTCGGTTCAATCAGCTATGCTGGTTTATGGAGCAGAATGTATGGTAACTGAAAAATATGTAAAATGCTTTATATTTGTTATGAACACTCCTCTTCCAGATTTTGTTCACAATCTGCAACAGATTGGGCTACCCTGTATAATTTCTCAAAGAATTTGCATCTTGTGCTGGATCTAGCTGTCTTATGAGCAAAACCCCCACTTGACTTCGGTGACAGATTCCCAAAGTCACAAAGTAAGTGTCACTTCCCCTTAACCTCATTTTCCCCGTCTTTAGAACACAGGTAATAGCCACATCGCAGGGAAGTCCTAAGGCACATGCAGTTATTGGTTGTTGAAAGCTTTCAAGATTAATTTTTTATGAATTCACTGTAAAATATATCAGCTGCCTTGGGCCAAGCCAACAAACAAACTATCGGGGTTGCATTACTGTGTTCTTCTGTTTGAAGAGATATTCCCAGTTACAGTAATAGCCTCCATTTTCAGCACAGGGAACCTGTCTTTAATTGAAAGATTTTTAAATCAATTTAAAATTCAAAACAAGAGGAAACTTTTTGAAGTGAAACCACTTGAATGTGAGAGTAGATCAATGTTACATTTTCAAACACTCGTTTTTTAATATATGAGTTTGTTTTGAGATCTGGAATGCAGACATTCATTTTAATAAATGCAAGGATTGCCACTAACTTACAGGATTTGAAATGATTGTATGGTGTCATTGTTTTTAAAGTGTTAGGCCAAATGAGAAAGCATATTTTTCTCTTTAAAATGGAAGCAAGCTATCAAAACCACAGTATGATACACATTGGAAGTTGGATTTTGCCTTGACTTCTGGTCTACTCTATTCAGGGTCTTATACTGTGCCCATTATCTTGGTATTGTGAGCAGCCTTGAAAATTGTAAAGCTGTCCCTTCTTAGCAGAAGTTCCATAGCTAGCCAGGCTAAATATATGGATGTGTATTTGTTCTTTTCCATAGATGAAGTTAAGCATATTATATCAAAGAAAATGGCATTCCAGATTTCTTGATGTAGACACAATGGTTCCATTTTTAGAACATTGCATATTTATTGTGCACAGACAGGTGTACATGCATAGCATACACAGTAAGCCAAAGCAACATTTCATGCTTTCATTTCATAATCAGGCTTAGTTCTTAAAAAATCTTATTCTAATCCCCACTGAGCAAGTATAAAGAGGGCATCTCATCGCAAATACCTTATTCTTGCAAAGAATAGGTTCATCTAAAGTGCAACAATGAATAAAATATGGGGAACATATTTTTGAAAGGTTATTTTACAGTGTCACCAAGTTAATTTTGGCACAAGATGACTCAAAGCATCTGCAGTCTGAGCAAGAAGAATGAAACATTTTGACAGGCTCAAAACCTCATCCTTTGATTGGAAATTTTTAAAAATTCCCAATTTAATTTCACCCTTTCTTTTAAAACATGCTGTCTGCCATTAACTTCCCATTAAATCCTAGCAATGAACCCCCCCCCCCATCCAATACTGTTTACCTCAGCCAGATGTTGCTACACCAAGGATGTTTTTGAGACTTTTATCAGACAAACTGCTCCTTCACAAATTCCAGAAGGTACATGTTAACGTCTCCAAAATGTCACCTTGCTGGGAATACAGACGCAAGACTCTTTTACCAGGCTACCTTGGAGCCACCTTAACATACTACCCACAGTTTATGAGAGTTTGGAATGCAACCGTGTACACTGTACTACAATATAAACATGACCTGCTACTCAGGGAACTGACACTTCCTATCCTACCGCTAAGATACAGAATAACCTCCAGTCCCTTTAAAGAAACCATAAAGCTGTCACTTGTACTTTTTCTGCTATACATTGTTCTCATCTAATGTATAAACCAATACTGCATTGATCCTCATTTGGGAATTTAGGCTTTGAGACAGCAAAGCACTTAACTATATGCTTCAGTTTAAGCAAGTGTTGGGCTATATAGGGATAGAATTACTCATGTGTTTATTGTTAAGCACGTGTTTAAGTGTTTCACTCAGTCAAGGTCTGACAATTTCTTCCTTCACTCCTTTCTTCTTCCCATCTCCCTAGTTTCATTATGTATTAAATGTATATATTAAACATTATTTGAGGAACAAAGTTGTGATGAAAGTTAAACAACAGTCCAAATCCTGCCCTATAATGTAGTGGATCACAGAGCAAATGAGGATGCACTCTATTGATGAGGGTGTTCTCTATTGATGAGGGTGTTTTGCAGGTCTCTCTCTGTGGCCAAGCTGCAGAGGGTATGAGTCTGTTACAAATCCCGCCCCCTGTTTCAGAGGATTGGCGCTTTAGCTCTCGGTCACTGTTCATGCTTTTAGTTCAAGATCCCTGGTGTATCAGCCAAAATGGTGCCCCTCACCAGAGAACAACTTCCCTTCCACCCCTACCTCACATAAGCGTCTCAGGGCCTTTGGCTACTGCTGATCCATGAGCTTCATGACCTGAAAGATGAGTGAAGCAGACATATAGAGGACAGCTTCATCCTCAAGGGTGCAATTTATTGCTAGAAGCCTCAACACCTTAATTAATGTGCTTAATTGCTGGTCTGGATGATATTTTGTAATGCATCCTCAAATTCTTCCCTGATAAAAGTCTGCATGTTTGTTATAGCCAGGTTCAATAAAGGTGTGACTCTTCCCTCTCTAAACTTGGGTTTCAGCAGTCCAGATCTTCAGAGTCAACAGGCTTTTGCTTCCTATTCTTATTTCTCCAAGCTTTTCAAAGCCTCCTCTCTACAGAGACCAGTTTAAGGGACATTATCCCTTTAAATAGCATCTTCTGTGCCCCAAAGCCCATGGGGAATGTGTGAAATTTTCCCCATCTCTGTAAGCTCTGTCAGAAGTCCATTTAGTTGCTAAAGCCTTGGTTCAGTGTGCAGGAGAATTAAGCTCCCCATTTGTATGTTTTTTTCAGCTGACAAACTGGTTTATCAGTTCCCTAAGGAATTCCTTCCTAGTTGGTTCTGGCATTTCTATGGGAGTTAGACCATAATCGTGTTGAACCTTTACTCAAATCCTCCTTTTTCCCTCAAGAAACAGTAACATGCTGGATACACAGAGTACCTTTAAGTTCTATCTCCTTTGAACATAGCCCTTTAAAGGGGCAAAGGCTGTATGCCATTTCCAAGACCCAAATTAGGGCTCTCTGTCCCTATAAGTTATTAGCTGAAGTCTTGTATTAACTTGACTTGTCAATAGATGGGCAAGACTCCACCTCTGCCCATGAATAAGCACTCTAGTCAGAGCATATCCACTTCCCAATTGGTTGCCTCACAATTTCATCTCACTTTCTTAGGATATAGCTAGCAGAGGCCACCTTATCACTTAAAGTTTTCCAAACCACCTCTTAGTTAAATTCATCTCCTCTGGGGTACTGCTGACTAGTCATTTGATAATCTGGAATTTTTCACAGGATGGGAGCAGAGGGGAAGACCATTACTCACTGAGAATTCAGCTTGTCAGCATCCTTCCTTCTCTCCCATCCCACATCCCTTCCTCGAGTTATAGGTGGATCCTGTTGATTTTGGCTTTAAAATTTACTGAAGGACTGAGTTGGCGTTGGTCTTCATATCCTTTGACTATTTTTTGCCTTCATGGCATAGCACACTGTAAATATGGGTGGTCTGCAATTAACCATATCACAGAAGAAGAGGAAAGATCTCAGCCAAACAATTACAAGTGGATCATTTTCTTTTCCCTTTAAAATCTGGTCACCTTTCTTATTTTTTCCATTATTTCTTCTAAAATTAGAGCTGATAGGTCCACCCTGAAGTGCTCTCCTCGGTGTGCAATTTCTACTTTAAAGAAATGCACAGTCCATGGTTGAAGGAATATTTTTAGAATACGACTTATGGGCTGATCTATTAATCAACATGAATGCTGTTAAGGAATAAAGCCATTAAGATTTGGTAATGTTAAATGGCTCCTTTTTTGTAAACACATTTCATAGTTCTGTTTGTATTTCATCATTTACTAAGCAGCTAAATAATTATTTCAAGCTAATAAGAATTAGTTTTGAAGTTGTTAGTGTTAATGAGAAATCACTATATACATATTAGTGTCTCACACTACTAAATAATTGATACCTCAGTTCACATCAGTGCTTTGAGAATACTATCAAACAAAAAGTATTGCTTTCATTTTGTCCCATAACTTGCAAAAAGACTAAACTATTATGGTTTTTTAAAACGAAAATCAAACAATAATTCTTGGTGACAAAATAAAGGGACAAATTCCAGGTTTAGAAGCATAGCAACATTGTGTGCTTTTTTGGTGAAGATTCAATAAAGAAGCACCAGATTAATATGAATTCTATGAGAGTAGTGAGCATGCTGCACTTCCTGTGAGGAACTGGAAACCACTTGGGATGAGTCCTATATAAATATTTTTTCACTCTGTAACAGAGTTCACTCACCTCTAGGCACTCACTTGTGGCCAGGCGTGGTGTAACTACTCATTGGGCTAGCACCCCCTGCTGACTGTTGTTCCAGCACTGTGGTGATTTCTCTATCTGGTAACTTGTCCAGTGACTCAGCATTCTGGTCACGCCATAGTTTTTAGACCACTCTTTCTCAGGTCACAGTTGTCTAAACTAAAAATCCCAAACTGTCTTTAGCAGAAACAAAAATCCTGGGGCTCTCCCACAGCCAATCCTCAGTTCAACCTGCTGACCCCTTGCTGGGCTCAACAACCATTACAAGGGGCTCATACACCCCCATTATGGGAATGGTAGGGGAACCCAGTTCCCCCAGCTACTCTGGGTTCTGGTCAAGCCCCTGTACTGCACAGCTTGATAGGAGTGCTAGTGCCAATGTGAGATTCAGGCCTGCATTTTCGCCTGAGATAGTATTTTGAGTTTTGCTTGCCTGTTTGATTTTTTGATACACATACATTCTTACTAATACGTGTAAACAAAGGACAAACACACTGTGTATGTTGCTTCTCCCTCACCAGGTGGGTTTGTTAGTGCAATGAGAACAGACAAGAGCAGTTAAAGTGTTACTGGAGCGCACACTTTAAGATTGCCTCAACCCCTATCTCAAGGCAAGGTCAAGCAACCAGTGGGGAGGGGCAAAGCAGGGAAGGTATAAAACACTAAAAGGCCAAAGAAATGCTTGTCCCAGACCGTAGCACAACCTCACTCCTTACCCCTCCAATGGGGTACAAAAGAAGTGAGACAAAGACCACCAGCCCCCCATAAATGGAACATAACCATAAGTTGTAAGGGGTGGGACTGTGGGCATGCATTTCAGGTAAAATTATTCCTCCTGAGGAGGGGAGGGGGGATGGGACACTGGGAAACAAGGCTCTGCAGCATCAGAGTTGTGGACCCAAGCTTGCTGGAAACTAACTCCAATAAACATCACATTGCCTGCACTTTGGATTTCTGGTCTTCTGCTTTCTGTCTGCTTGACAAGAACCAGGGGAGCGGGTGAAGGGAAAGCCCTCTAACATAGCTAGGTTAGCACCTTTACCCATATTACAGTTTTTCCTGGGCTATTTCCTGTCTCCCCTCTTTACTTCCCATCCGAGTCTCCCAGCTTCTTCCCTAGACCTCCCTAACTGGAGAGCATTTCACTCCTTTCCCTGCTTAATCAGGATCACTTCCAGACCTCCCTGCCTGGATGGCTTTCCTTATCCACTCTTCCCTTCAGCTTTCTTTCCTACTCTGAGCTTTTCCCTACAGATTCAGAACGCACAGAAGCATCCTTCCTTCCTGCTTGGAGCCTCACTCCAGCTCTTTCCCCAGCTGGGGAGCATTTAAATCTGGCTCCCTTTATAGAGGAACCACCTGACTGCTCTGAGGTGGGGCTTATTCTATAATCAAGGTTGGCTTAACCCCAGACTCTTCAGCCCACAGAGTAGTCCACCCTGTTAAACCCTCCACTCTATTCAAACCTGTCCCTTTCTCTTGTAATGGGAATTGAGGGTGCTGCACACCTTCCTAGATCAGAACCATAGTCACTAGTTCAGGTAGATTTAAAAGTGATTACTTTTTTTGCTGTAAAGGAGTACATAGTTTTGTTTTCTCATGCAAATTTTCCATTCTCTTAATAGGGGCTATGGATACCATCTCCAGTCTGCCAACCATCCCATTAGCTGCTGATGATGTTGGTTTCTGGTACCAGCAAATGTGTGGATTTAGATACCGCGTCCTACATTTATTATAAAGATAGTATGAGAACAAGATAGAAAGCCAAATCCTCAAATGGTATGAATCAGCACAGCATCAGCTTCAACAGAGCTACCAATTTATACCAGCTGAGCATCTGTCCTCGAAGGAGCATTATTATTCTTTGGGGGCTTCCAATCCCTTTCCTTGTAAAGCTCTATCCCTTGATATGAGCATTCTTCATTCATAAACTTTTTCATGATCTAGTTGTTTTCTTCTCCCCACTCAATATCAAAAGTGTTCTCACTACATATTCTAACTATACTAGAAATATTTTGTACATAAGCCAGAAAATTTGCTTTGCAATACAGAAGCCTCCAGTTTGTATACCTCCCCCAGACTAGGCCTATTTGTCTCTTTACTATGCACCCCACATTTTATTACAAATCTAGCATGGACTCATCAAAAAGGAAAGTACTTTCATCAGTCCATAATATTAGATTAACCTTCCCCAGTGAAGGATTTTTGTATACAGTACAGTTTCTAGTCCTCTATCCAGCTTCCTTGCAAAAGCCCAAAGTAGTGTGAATTTCTACCACTTCCCCTGGAAAACTATTTTGCAGTCCAATAGAACTCACTCTTATGACACTGTTCCTATATCACCAGGAATTTTTCCTGTCTTAACTAGAAATATTGCAGTGAAAATATGTCAAGTGTTATAGGCTGGGTCTTTCTCTAATATCACACTCAGGCAGTTTCAGAGTTTCTTCCCCTTCAGAAGTTCTTTTCCCACCAGGGAACTTTATTCCAGCTTTTCAGGGTTCTCCACTATGTGGCTCTCACATTTCAGGGAGTGTCTAGTCTCTGAGTTTCCTTATAAAGGTCTGGCTTGCCCTTGTCAGCTGTTTCCCTCAGTCACCTATACCAAAATCAGCTACTTCTGGGCACACATGCTCTTCTCCCAATTCCCACCTCTTCTTATGCCAAGCTCTCCTTTTCAAGATTGCTTCCTCCAGCTGCGGCAGATGCGCCTATTTGATAATGGTTGAGCCTAGAGGAGCTCATTAGCCTTCTCCTGACTGGGATGGGGGTGTGCCCCATCATATTCCCTTTGACTACCAAAAACAATTTCTTTATTCTTCTGGAGGTGTTTACACCCTGCAGCTTTTATCACCATTACCCATCTTAGTCATTGCATAACCAAACCTACATGTATTTAGCACTTTTAATCTTTAATCACAAATCACTCCCTCTACCCTCATAACCACCTAGTTATTCTTATCTGATATCATTCTGGTAGTTTTATCTAACTGCTTCTCAACTACCACAACCAGTCCCTGACACAATACATTTGTGTGTGCATTTGTGTATGCATGTGTCTGTGCTCCGCTTTCCACAGCTCCCATTGCCCGGGAACAGCAAACTGCGGCCACTGGGAGCTGCAGGCAGCAGTGCCTGCGGACAATCAATGTAAACATTGTCTCACAGCCCACCAGTGGATTACCCAAGGGCCGCAGGTTGCCCACCACTGCTATACAGTGATTTCAGTGAGAGTTTTGCCAGAATGAGGATTTAAGGATTGTAAACAATAATGATTAGCAATTTGAGTGTATGAAAAATATAACATCATATCCAATATTAAGGCTTAAAAAACACTAATTTCTCAAATTCAAACGGAAACATCCCACTGAAGACAGTCACTGAGATGATGAAATTATAACTCTGGAGGAAGGTTCTAAGAAAGGAAAGAAAGGTCCTGAGAAAGGAAAGTAACAGCATTAAAATATAACACTGCTGATATTGAAGAGAGAGAGCATTTATACAGGTTTAGTTAATCAAAATAGCTTGGGAACACCTAAGCATGGTTTGTAAATATTCCAAGTAATTGTTGTTTGTGCAAGTACTATACTTTATATCTTCCAAATTTAACCTTGGCACAATATAGGCATTGCAGACTATAGATATGGATAAATATATTTTTAAATGGCTTAGCATAATGATTACTAGCCAGGAAATGTGGTTAGGGAAGAAGAGTATATAATCTAAAATGGAACGCTCTTTATATCATTCCCTCTCACAGACTATACGATAAGAAGTGATAAGAGGTGGCTGGATATCAAAGTGTGCATTAATAGCTTGGATAGTGCCTTTTCTTTCAAGTTTAATAATACATGATTATCATATCCTATATGATGAAGGAGTCATTCAAGCCAATACCTGGTTCAATAAAGCATTTCTTCCACTGACACATCTATCAGCCAGAAGTAACATATCATTCAAACAACACTTGTATGTCATCCAGGCATCAGTAGAACCAGCTGTCTAGGCTAATGCAAGTACACAATCATCCTGATGATTTCTGGAATAATCCAAGGGAAATTATGATGATGATTCCCTTTGAGACACCTGCCTCTAAAATGGCTTACACTAGTTTTAAACAGCCTGTAATCTCACCTTGAGTGACTGCCAGGCTTCATTTGGATCCTTCATGTTTAATATATTATTTAGATTCCACAGTTTTAGGCCTGAAAGGAAGCAATTTAGATTGAAATTAGCAATAGAATGAGAAATTATACTGACAGGCAGTGAAGGTTTAGAGAGTTATTCAAAAATATCTCTCTATTCTATGTGTGTGTGCGTGCATCTGACACACACATCTGACTAAAAATGCTCATGGAACATAAAGATGCCATGGTTGAGCACTCAAACAATAAAATTCCTAAATTAAGGATGCATGCACAACTTCTACTCCTGCCCTTTGCTACATGCATTATGATATAGACTTCAATTATGTCATCATACATTATTTTACAAAAAGACATTATGTATTTTCCAACAGTTACAATATGTAAATCAATTATTGCTACCACCTTACAGATTGGACTTCTCTATGCAGAAGTAAATTTGGCTTTGGCAGACAAATAGTCAACCTACTATTTGCGTAGAAGAGAATATGTGAAAGAGTCAATGGTCTGGAAACCTTCAGCCCAATAGGTGAAAGATTCTGGAACCAGGAGATAATAGCAGAAACACTTTGCCAGCCTGAAGTATAGCTCTAACTAATATGTTATGAGATATGGAATCACACTTAATTTTAAACAGGAGATATTTATTAAAGAAAGCTACAAACTACAGACACAAACAAACTCTCTCAAAGCCTGAGTTCCAGCTTTGCTACTTGTTTATCAGGGACTATATGCTGTCTGGAACTCCATACAGCACCACAAAAATCAATCTGTAGGCAACAAAGGTATAGAATCATAGAAATGTTGGGTTGGAAGAAACCTTGAGAAGTCATCAAGTCCTAAAACTTCCAATGATTGGGATTCTACAACTTCTCTTGGAAGCCCATTCCAGAGCTTAGCTATGTTTATAGTTGGAAAGTTTTTCCTAATACCTAATCGAAATCTCTCTTGCTGCAGACTAAGCCTATTACTTCTTGTCCTACCTTCAGTAGACATGAAAAACAATTGATCACTGTTCTCTTTATACCAGCCCTCAGTTTTTTTTTTCTCAAGACTAAATATGCCCTGCCCCTCCCTACCTTTTTTTAAATCTTTCCTCATAGGTAAGATTTTCTAAACTTTTTCTCATTTGTGTTGCTCTCCTTTGGACTCTCTCCAATTTGTTCACAGCTTTTTTAAAGTATGGCACCCAGAACTGGACACAGTACTCCAGTTGAGGCCTCACCAGCACTGAGTGGAGCAGGACAATTACTGCCCGTGTCTTAAATACAACACTCCTAATAATAAACCCCAGAATGATATTATCCTTTTACGCAACTGCATCACATTGTTGACTCATATTCAATTTATTACCCACTATAATCCCCAGATCCTTTTCAGCAGTACTACCACCTGTACAATTAAACCTCATCTTGTAGCTATGCATTTGATTTTTTCCTTTCTAAGTGTAGTACTTGCATTTATCTTTACTGAATTTCATCTTGTTGATTTTAGATCACTTCTCCAATTTGACAAGGTCATTTTGAATTCTAATCCTGTCCTCCAATGTGCTTGCGACCCCTCCCAGCTTTGTGTCATCTGCAACTTTATAGGCACACTCTCCACTTCATTATTCAAGCCATTAATGAAAATAGTGAATAGTTCTGGAACCAGGACTGACTTCTGTGGGGCCCCCCTAGATACACCCTCACAGTTTGACAGTGAACCATTGTTAACTACACTTTGAGTATGGTCTTCCAACCAGTTGTGCACCCACATTACAGTAATTTCATCTAGACCACATTTCCCTAGTTTGTTTATGAGCCTGTCATGTGGGACTCCATCAAAAACCTCACTAAAATCAAGATACTTCAGATCTGCTGATTCCCCCCATCTACTAGGCCAGTAATCCTATCAAAAGAAGGAAATTAGTTTGGCATTATTTGTTTTTAACAAATCCATGCTGGCTATTCTTTATAACCCTATAATCCTCCAGGTGCTTATAAATTGATTATTTAAGCATTTGTCCCAGTATCTTTCCAGTTATCAAAGTCAGGCTGATTCCCTGGGTTCTCTTTTCCCTGCCTTTTAAAGATGCTTACTATGTTTGTCCTTCTGCAGTCTTCTAGGACCTCACCCGTCCTCCAGAAGTTCTCAGAGACAATTGCTAATGGTTCCAAGATTGCTCCTTCAGTACCTTAGGATAAATTTCATCAGGTCCTGCCGACCTGAATATATCTAACTTACCTAATTATTTTTAACCTTTCCTTTCCCTATTTTGGCTTGTTTTCCTTCCTTCTTGTTCTTAATTCCCCCTTGGGTGTTGAATATCTGGTCACCATTAACTTTTTAATAAAGACTGAAGCGCAATAGGCATTAAACACATCAGCCTTCTTGATTTCATCAACTGTTAGCTCTCCTTTCCCAGTAAATAGACGACCTACATTTTTTGTTGTCTTTCTCTTGTTCCCAATGTATTTCAAGAACCTCTTCTCATTGACTCTTATGTCGCTTGTTAGGTGTAACTCATTTTGTGCCTTAGCCTTCCTGATTTTTTTCCCTACATGTTTGAGCTATTCTTTTTGTACTCTTCCTTAGCCATTAGTCCATGTTTTCACTTTTTGTTGCATTCCTTTTTTGATTTTCAGGGCATTAAAGAGCTCCTCATGGAGCCATATTGGCCTTTTACTATTCTTCCTATCTTTCCTTTGCATCAGGATAGTTTGCAGTTCTACCTTTAATATTGTCTCCTTGAGAAATTGCCAGCTCTCCCAAACAACTTTTTCCCTTAGATTTTCTTCCCAAGGTACCTTACCTACCATTTCTCTGTGTTTGTTAAAGTCTGCTCTTTTGAAGTATGGATGTGTGTAGCTAGGTCCACATGGAAGACAAACAGTCCTACTCCCCTCATCAGATGCCTTTTTGGCTATGACCACTGAAAATCTAGTAATAGCCTTGCCCCCCCCCCCCCAACTACAGACCTTGCAAGCAAATGGAGAATGCCCTTTGTTGATCAGGGGAGCTGCTGTTACCAATTCTTCCAGTTGCTTCTCTCACTCTACCAACATTATCTCTGACTTATCAGTATTGTGCCTCAGAGCACTTAAGCATTCATTCAGGCTTTTTTATAATGGTACCCATCACTGTAATACCCATGTCCCAGTCTCTGGTAGATGTTGGGTGGTCTACATACTGCCTCACACTGCATTCAGTTCCCTATCAAATGGGGCAAATTGTCACACACTTTTTTTTTTAAATCATAGAGCATCTTCCTCAGCTTTACATTTTATTATTACACAATATATTTTTCTTTTGCAATCCAGTTAAATTTCATTGGCAATGGATCTTTTTTAGGAAACTGTATAGCCCTCTGGAATGATTTTTTAAAAATGTTTATCCTTTGCACTTTTCATATTTCTGTCAACCTCCATGGTAACAGCTGCTATAACACTCTCCAGCCTTGTGTGGTTTGAGAACTGTGCAATCCAGTGTGGTTTGCAGTCTAGACTCCAAGCAACCACCAATTTGTCAGGCCAATAGTTTTTTTTAGGGTTTTTTTTTTTTTTTGCGCTTTGGAAACTATTATATAGGTGTCATTTCTCTGTCCTTTTTCGCTTGTGGTTTATTTCAAGGATGGTTGATCAGTAGACTTTGTATATTGGTTTTTCATATTGTTTCTTACTCCTGAAAATGTTGCTTCTCACATTAGTAATTCTCTCTCTGGGTTGTCAAGCTTGTATGTGAAAATCTTTTACTCAAGCTTTTACTTGTTTGGGAGAACAGAAGCTCTTTTTAGAGTTTTTCAGTTTAACTCCAGATTAATTTTATTTTTTTTAAAAATAGTAACAATCCACATTGACATAATAGATCTCATCCAAAAGTCTCTTTTAAGAAAACAAATCAGTGAATCATTGTTTCAGCTACCACTGAAGATGAGGCCACCTCTAGTTTGGAACATGGCAGCAGTTTAATAGTAAAGAGCAGCAAATGAAACAAAATGATAATACCAGCTGACCTGTAGGAGAAATTTAGATAGGCAGAATGTATGTATCCAAACTAGAATTTGGCCAGGACATATAAAATGTGAAAAAGACCATGGGATCGCTATGGTTACAAAAGGATTTTAAATTATTTTTTGCAAAGGTTTACAGTGACTGGGTGGTTCAGGATAACATGCTGTGGCCACTGAACCTCAGCTACACACATGTACTGTGACTGAGGAAGGATGGTCCTGTGGTTAGGGCACTAGCGTGAAGCTTAGGAGACCTAGCTTCAAGTCCCTGTTCTTCCAGAGATTTCCTATGGGACCTTGGGCTTAGTCTCTGTGTTTCTCAGTTTCCCATCAGTAAAACGAGAATAACTACCTGACAGTGGTGTTGTGAGGGGAAATCATTAAAGCTTATGAGGTGCACAGGTCTCAGGTACTGATATAGTCCTGTTACTCTAAGAAAGATGGTTTACATAGAAGAAAAACAGCAATTCTTACTCATCGCTTGACTTCCTGCAAACTGTTCACCACTGATGACTGTACTCTCCCTTTCCTCAAGCTAAACAGCAGAGCTATATCATAGCTAGTAAATTTTCAGGACCTTATCTTATCCCTTGCGTCACCATACCATGTCAGAGAACCAGGAGTTACCTGCATTTGATTAACATGGATGCACAAGAAGAGGACTTTATTAAAATACTTTACTCTCTGCTCACTTTGACCAGGCTTGAGGACTAATAAAGAGAAAAAACCCCTGCAAACTGCTAACCCGTATGCCGCCTTACATCACCATAGCAAGGAAAATAGCTCTAGGGAACATCACAAGGCAGGGAGAGATTTTTGTATACAACGTAAATATTGGACTACTAGTTCTTCTATATTGTTATTGTTACATTCTTTACTATATAACCTGTGTGTAGAATGCCTGTCAGTCTCTGTAGTACCTGAAGGTTCTTGTAAACAAACAGCATTATGATAAATCTCTTGAGTTTCCCAGAGGCACTTTCTGCTGTTCTAAGCCTGAGGTCATTGTGCAGTCAGTCCTGCAAATATTCCCCTTGACTATCAACTAAGGCAGCACATGCCTGTGTGCTGTGATGCTAGAGCGTTTTAATATTAAACCTTACAATACAGACCTCCTGGAATTGGCATATTTAGCAAGTTTGTGAAATCTTTTCACTTCTTCTAAGGACTGGGGGAAAAGAGAATTATGTGTCAAAATGTCAATGAAGAGAAGAAACTGTCCCTGAGCACATGCTCTTAGAGAGCAGACAGTTGTGACATAGGCAGCCCTGCTACTTCTTAGTGATCCACTGACAAGTCACACAAAAGTGCTTACTTTCTTTTGGGCTAAAAATGCAATGAAACCAATAATCTGTGTCATACGGATTGGATGTTAGGGCCTAATTTTTAAACACTGGATTCTAAATCCATATTTGGGCTTTGAAATGCCTATTCTGCACATACAACTGCTGTCTAAATTTGACTATTGGCACCCAATTTAGGCACTCAAATTTGAAAATTAGGACCCTTGAGAACTAAGACCAACATATTCATTAATAACTATCCAGAGAAAATATTTTGGGCCACATTGGGCCCCACAGCATCTGTGGTGGAGGGGATCCTTCTTTGTGCAGATGTGCCTCTCCTATATGGAGGGGTTGGTCAGCTGCCTCTGCAGCACTGGGTATCTCAGCACTGCCATCAGGAGGTGTGACTGCAGTATCTGTAGACATACACAAGTTAACTTTCATCTAGCTAGCAGTGAAGCCGGAGCAGCACAAGCAGCTGCATGGGTTAGCCCTGCCCACCCAGGACCTTGGGTACACACTCAAGCAGCCTCAGCCTATGCTACTACAGCTTGAGTAACAACAGCAATGAAGCTATCTTCAATCTAGTTTGATCAAAGCTAGCACTGGTATATCTGCAGGTGCTGCGTTCACACCTCCTGATTGCAGTTTAGACACAATCCCTTCCTAGAGCCCCACAGAGGCTCTGCAAAAGTTTATATCTGCATTGTGGAGACTGAAAGACAAGCAGTGAGTGGTCCCAGAAGGAATGGGCATGGAACCACAGTAAGGGGAGATGCACATTGTTAGACACAGTGAGTAATTTAAGATGGCAGCTGCATTACCTTCTTTGTGGAGCTGCCTTTAGGAGGTTTTAGCCATGGCCAAGTTGGGGAGGGAACCCTAGTAGCTGAACCCAATGAAGCTGCACTGCCAAGGGCACAGAGGAGTCAGAGAAACATGGGGCCATGCCAAAAGCCTGTCCCTCTTGCAGATCTCCCAGGAATTCCTCTGGTCCCTGGGGATCCTCCAGGGGTTAAGAGCCTCCCAGATGAGTGCACTAACCCCTGGGTTATAGGATAGTCTAAGGTGGGTCTCTCTCAGTCCTGTCTGTGGCAGTTGTTCCACTTTCTATAAATAATTATAAAGGCATTTGGTCAGAGAGAATGATTCTATAGCCTGGTGATTAGTACACTGACCAAGGTGGTGGGAGACCCAAGTTCATTCCCTTGCTCCAGTGACTATTTACTTACTTATATACAATGGAGTAGCTTCCACAGGAGAAACTGAGAGAGATCCACATCAGAATATCCCACAGCAGTTCAAATCCCTTCACCACATCAGGCTAAAAGGGAAATTGAACATCCCAGGTGAGTGTCCTAATCCCTGGGCTTCAGCTTATTATGGAGGCACCACCATCACCACCTCCTCTGGCGAAAAATGCCAGGAAAGAAAATGTTTCAGGTCAAACAACCTGTGTTACTCAATCTGAAATGGACTCTCTCGATTTACCAAAAGTTTTCAGAATTTTCAAATTTGGTTTGATCCAAACCAATTTTTTTTTCAATTTTTCAGAACCGCCAGTGAAACAAAGAAATCAATTATTTGCCCAGCTATACTGAGAGTTTATTCTGTATTAGGACAATCCCCTCGCAATGGCACAGTTGGGGAGGAATTCTACAAGCAGACTCTTATAGAATCATAGAAAATCAGGGTTGGAAGGAACCTCAGGAGGTCATCTAGTCCAACCCCCTGCTCAAAGCAGGACCAATCCCCAATTAAATCATCCCAGCCAGGGCTTTGTCAAGCCTGACCTTAAAAACTTCTAAGGAAGGAGATTCTACCACCTCCCTAGGTAACGCATTCCAGTGTTTCACCACCCTCCTAGTGAAAAAGTTTTCCCTAATATCCAACCTAAACCTCCCCCACTGCAACTTCAGACCATTACTCCTTGTCCTGTCCTCTTCTACCACTGAGAATAGTCTAGAACCATCCTCTCTGGAACCACCTCTCAGGTAGTTGAAAGCAGCTATCAAATCCCCCCATTCTTCTCTTCTGCAGACTAAACAATCCCAGTTCCCTCAGCCTCTCCTCATAACTCATGTGTTCCAGACCCCTAATCATTTTTGTTGCCCTTCGCTGGACTCTCTCCAATTTATCCACATCCTTCTTGTAGTGTGGGGCCCAAAACTGGACACAGTACTCCAGATGAGGCCTCACCAATGTCGAATAGAGGGGAACAATCACGTCCCTCAATCTGCTCGCTATGCCCCTACTTATACATCCCAAAATGTCATTGGCCTTCTTGGCAACAAGGGCACACTGCTGACTCACATCCAGCTTCTCGTCCACTGTAACCCCTAGGTCCTTTTCTGCAGATCTGCTGCCTAGCCTTTCGGTCCCTAGTCTGTAGCTGTACATTGGGTTCTTCCGTCCTAAGTGCAGGACCCTGCACTTATCCTTATTGAACCACATCAGATTTCTTTTGGCCCAATCCTCCAATTTGTCTAGGTCCCTCTGTATGCTATCCCTGCCCTCCAGCGTATCTACCACTCCTCCCAATTTAGTATCATCCACAAATTTGCTGAGAGTGCAATCCACACCATCCTCCAGATCATTTATGAAGATATTGAACAAAACCAGCCCCAGGACCAACCCTTGGGGCACTCCACTTGACACCGGCTGCCAACTAGACATGGAGCCATTGATCACTACCCGTTGAGCCTGACAATCTAGCCAACTTTCTACCCACCTTATGGTGCATTCATCCAGCCCATACTTCTTTAACTTGCTGACAAGAATACTGTGGGAGACCGTGTCAAAAGCTTTGCTAAAGTCAAGAAACAATACATCCACTGCTTTCCCTTCATCCACAGAACCAGTAATCTCATCATAGAAGGCAATTAGATTAGTCAGGCATGACCTTCCCTTGGTGAATCCATGCTGACTGTTCCTGATCACTTTCCTCTCATGTAAGTGCTTCAGGACTGATTCCTTGAGGACCTGCTCCATGATTTTTCCGGGGACTGAGGTGAGGCTGACTGGCCTGTAGTTCCCAGGATCCTCCTTCTTCCCTTTTTTAAAGATTGGCACTACATTAGCCTTTTTCCAGTCATCTGGGACTTCCCCCGTTCGCCACGAGTTTTCAAAGATAATAGCCAATGGTTCTGCAATCACAGCCGCCAATTCCTTTAGCACTCTCAGATGCAACTCGTCCGGCCCCATGGACTTGTGCATGTCCAGCTTTTCTAAATAGTCCCTAACCACCTCTTTCTCCACAGAGGGCTGGCCATCTACTCTCCATGTTGTGATGCCCAGCGCAGCAGTCTTCCCCTTGGCCTCCTTCTGTAGCTCTTATCATAGAAGGGAAAGGTCTGGCCCTTTGGAAGGGAGCCTTTCCTTGCTTTATATGAGCAATGGAGTTTATTTTTTATTTCATAGCCCTAACCATCTAGAGTCACATCCTGATTACTTATTCTGGCACTGACTCCTATGTATTTGGGGAAGCCTTTGAATAATTGTCTCTCTATTCCCAAGGACTAAAACTGAGATATTTAGGCTTGGAAGAATTTTATTTTTTTATCATTTCAATGGATATCATCAATGTTTATTTTTAAGCATTTTTTTCAATTTAAATTTACATTTTCACAATTGCAGGAAATTATGGGTGGGTCAGACAATAATTACTTAATGATAGCAGACACTGAGATTCAAAAAGTCAAATCTTTATAACTGTCAATAAAGAGCTTACGCTCAAGTGAATTTGTTAGTCTCTAAGGTGCCACAAGTACTCCTTTTCGCGAATACAGACTAACACAGCTGCTACTCTGAAACCTGTCAATAAACAAATTGTCAATATCATAGGTAAAAATATACAAAGTAAATAGCCTTAAATCAAACACTAATAAGTTCTCAAGCAGCACTTTCCTTACTTTGCCTATATATAAATTTCAATTATCAATGAAAATATTTTCTCATCGGTTTGTGTGTGTACAATCAACCTTTACCAATAAAAATCTAACCCTTCCAAGCATAAAAATATTTACATGCCTCACACAGTTAATGTTTTAGATCCCCTTAAAGATAAAGTGTTAGGCAGAAGTATAACTTCTCATTTTTGTTCCATGCTGAACGCTAATTGAATTCAAGTTTTCTGGAAAAAAAAATTGAGTGAGGGGGTGTTCTGTTCTGATATAAAGTAGTTTTAAATATTGAGTTACAAAAAAGCCCTCTCACTTTTAAAGCAAGCCAAGATCTTGAAAAACAACATATCACTTTCTACAAATGCAACCAGGTCTTCTTTATTAGTGGCTGTACAACCTTAGGTGTTAGACCACCTAAAGAGCTTTGGGCTAGCATTGCCATTGGGGTGAACTTATTTCTGCTTAAAACATGAACATTATTATTTTTATGAGTTCAACTGAGATGGAAATCTATTCCAAAAAACTTCAGAAACAGACTCCAATGAGAGATTGCTGAATTGGAATTAATTTGCAAACTGGATACCATTAACTTAGGCTTGAATAAAGACTGGGAGTGGATGTGTCATTACACAAAGTAAAAGTATTTCCCCACGTTTATCCCCCCCCAAACACACACACACTGTTCCTCACACATTCTTGTCAACTGCTGGAAATGGCCCACCTTGATCATCACTACAAAAGGTTCCCCCCGCACCCCCAAACAAGAGACCAGCGTTTTATCTTAACAAGATAAAATACTCAGGGCAGATGGATGGATGGGCAGACAAGGCACATTAGAACTACCTATAATAGCTGAGTGGTTAAAACAGAGGGATATTTTTGTGTCTCGTGCATGTTGTGTGTGTGTGTATTCTTAAAGTGGAGCTTCATTTGTTTTCTTCAATATTGGAAACAAAAAGCCCTCACAACAAATTTTATCATAGTCATTTCCAAAGTTTATTAGCTCAGGCAGATAACGAATTACATTTCTCCCCAATTTCAAAGCAGGTGTAGTGAAATTTGTCTGCAAACATCCAGTACATTTATGTTTTGAAGGGTTATTGATGCAAGTAGCACATGACATTTAAAAAAAAAAGCCTCTGGCTGATTCTTGCTCAGGATGTTTCTTTGGTGCAGCACTGAGAGTAAACATTAGAGTGGAAAAGTTAAACTTAAAAAGGTCCCTGTTACACTCAAAAAAAGAAGAATCAATGTCCTTTTTTCGGTGTGCTGTGCAGTTCTGCAACAGTGATTTGATGAACACATGGTGCACAGCTGTTTGTTGAGTCCAACCCTTGAGGGGAATAAGGATGGAAGGGAGAAACAAATCCCTGCAGAGACCACTTTTTGGGAAGAGAAGGTAGTTGAAAATGGTTACTTGATTATTTTTAGTTATGTGTAACTATTTAAGGTAATGATCTTGCAAACAGATGTGCAGACAGACTCCTGCATAGCCCCATTGACCTCAATGGGGGTCTACCTGTGTCTAAATGTCCATTTTCCTGGATCCAATTGCAACATCAGGGCCTGTATTTTTATTTATGTCTTATTATGATGTATTCTAGATTTTTCAGAAACAATACTGAAGACTTGCCAATTCTATGGCACCTAATAAAGGTAGGATAGGATTATTCAGAGGTCATGATATTGATATATTGATTAAAGAAGTCTGTCAGTGATGATACCAAACCAGAGTTGACATGGGAAATAGCCTAATTCCTTATTCAAGGAACATCAGTTTTAAATATCTTGGAATGTAAAAGGACAAAGTAATTGCACAAACAGGTGCAAGGGTTTTAAATTGATAGAGAGAGCATCATAATCCTTCCTTTAAAAAGAAGATTAATATTGAAAAAATTCTGACTGGGAAGGCTTTATAAATTCTTACACACAAAACCAGAGAGTTTTAATTCCATTGTTACTTTCTAAAGCTCTGGTAGTTAAAATTATTAAATAATATAGATAAATATTGATTGTAACCTGCCAAATAAAAGACCAGAAATTAACACCCCAGCCCACCTACTAAGAAAATGTCTGCCTGATGAGATGAGTCTTGCCACCTGCCCCATGCATTGTCAGACAATAGAAGAGAAAAAGTGGATCAAGACAGAGGTAACAAAAGGAACCTGCTTATGAAGATACACTGCTCACAAACAAGATGACTCCCAGGGATGCCAAAATGTTGACTGTTACAGAGAGGTCAGGCTCCAAAGGGGGACCCCAAATACTATACCTAAATAGAACAAGGTTTCCCACTTGGTGACAAGATTTGGGCTGGTAAAAACAACTTCCACAGCCAGCAATAGTGATCTCAGGGTTTTATAGTACATTAAAATAAAGGTAGTTGCTGCCTCCTTGAGCTTACACTCTAAAGGGCAGAGACACAGAAATTCAACAGTGGGGATGCCCTGGTGTGTGTGTTTCCCCCTTCCCTTTCTTTTATATGGCTATAAACTCACTTTTGGGGTATCTGTCAGTGTGTAAGCTCTTTGGAGGGAGGGGCAGTATTTTTGTTCTGTATTTGTACAGCACCTAGCTCAATGGCATCCTGTTCCATGACTAAGGCTCCCAGGTACTATGGTAATACAAATTATAAATGAATGAAATTTTAAGAGGGACTGAAATGAAAAGAGCGTGGTGGTTTGATAAATGGGGATGAGAGAAGCATTCCATATACAGAGGGCAATGTGATGACATACAGAATAGTGGGAGGAGATGACCAAGGCTTAACATTGGTAGGACCACAATGCGGCACTCGTGGTAATGCAGGATCCAAGATAGAGTCAGGGATAGAGCTGTGGAAGGCTCTGAAGACAAATTAAACTTGATGCAGAGCTTAAGAAGGAGCCACTGGAAAGATTCAAAGTGACGTGATCAAATGTATGAGAAGAAATCTTCTGGAGATCTTTGGATTAAGAGTGCTGTATAATTGCAAAATATTAATATTTTTCTGTGGTGGCCATCTTCTGACACTGGTCTGAGAAATGCTGATTTTAATTAGAAAAATAATTGGCAAATCCATTTCAGAGCTAGTGAGAAGTGTTTCTCAATGTGTTAACTTTCAGATAAATGGTGCTGAGCCAAATGGGTACAGGTTTTTCTCTTTTTCATTTAAGCCATCTAATATGTAGGTCAAATGTTTGGATAAAGTAAGTCTATTCAAATTTGCCTTTTGTTGTACAGAGGCTATCTTTCCCTATTATATTATTTCAGAGTTTTCTGTTAAAGTTATAATGCTCTTAATCTTATTCTCTGTGATATCTACAGGAACAAGGACAATGGTGGAAACATTCAGCCCTAATAGTTCTGCGGCTTAGGCCGGCACATGCATTCATCATATGCAAATAGTGTCTATAACAGGCTGTGTTATTCTCATTTTTCAACAAATCTCAAAAGCTTATTTTTTAAAAAATTATCTCAAAAAATGGTTTAATTTTTTTGCTACAGTTAATGCTTTTCTTTAGTCTTAAGCACACTGTCCATTATATAAACTCTACCAATCTCACCTCCCTTTAAGTGGTTTGTTAAGTATTTTGTATTTTAAAGTACGCAGCATTTTTCCTTCATGTATCTCACAGGAAGTGACCTCTTTCAAATTGCATTTTGTACAATATTCTCCTGTCTGTGGAGGATGCTCACACCCCTGAAGGGTGAGACCCCATTGCGGCAGGTACCTGAAAACTAAAGTAGATTAGAAAATGGACCCTGTAGATTTTATGGGCCTGATTTTCCTCTCATTAACAATGGTATGATACCACTGGCTTCAATGGGATTACTTCAGGTTTACAACAGTAGAAGGAAACGGAGAATCAGGCATTGTGTTTATCTTCAAAGAGACTACTGGGCGTGGTGTGATGAGGAAGCAATGAGAGAAGTGGTAAGAAAAGGGAGACCCCTCTCTCTACCCAAATCCATGCAAAATGAAGAGCTAGAACATGTTACAGTCAATGAAGAAAATGTATTTATCCCTATGAGAGTCCTTTAGTGTTTATTCCCATTGCATTAAGAGGATTCTCAGGATCAGCTGGTAAGATCGACGCACAAACATCAGCATTCTCTCTACAGCCAACATCAGCAGTGTAGAAGCACAGGTCATGAAACACCAGCTCCGCTGGGCTGGTCACTGTGTACGTATGCCTGACACTTGCCTCCCAAAGCAAGTACTCTTCTCTGTTAAGTCCAGGAAGAAGGGCTTCCAGAAGACACTGGAAGCACTTCAAAGACATACTGAAAGTACATGTTAAAAAGGGAGGCATCAACCTAACAAACAGGGAGGATTTGGCGTGGAACAGAACACAGTGGCACCACACCATACACCAAGCCACAGCCTACTTTGAGAACAGACATGCTCATGAGACAGAAGCAACAAAGGAGGAAAGAAAGGGCACAACACTCCAGCTAACAACTATGTCTGCATCAATAAATAGCTTGTTTGGAAAACCCACTGGCAGTATAGATTATCAAAGAACCAGTTAGCAAAATGATACTGAAATATGACACTGTCTAGTAGTATTTGTCTATGACTGTCACTGACAGATGAGTTTCAGTGATGTCTTTTGTATTAACTGTGCTATACAAAAAGTTGTACTAAAATCTTCTGCACATTTTAAAGGCCAAATAGATTTTTTTAATGGCTTGGTCATTTTTAATGGGATCTAATTAAGATGGATGAATTCCTCCCATTTTAACCCATGAAGACAGAACATATTTGAGTATTCTGGATTCTACAATTAATTGAATTTCATTTGAATAAAGCCCTCTTTTTTTTACCCATTTACTTTATATATAAAAATTCACATTCATGAGGTGAGTTTGGGAATCAGACACTGTAATATTTCTCCACTGCAATAATTTTAATGGAACATTTGTTATTTATCCAAATGGTTATTTATGCTGTTACTTTTGTTCTCTCACAGCTTCACGATTAGGAAAATTAATGCAAAGTCTCCACCTAGTGGCCAAGTATATTTCAGTGGCTTCAAAGTATTTTGGTGCTTATTCAATACACACTTCCAATACCTCTCATTTAATCAAGTCAAAATAACACATGCCAAGTATTTTGAATCACAAAATAGGAGTAAAAATATGAGCAGTGGAAAAAATAAAATCCCTATTCTACTGTGGATACAAAGACATTCACAGCTGCATTTCAGATTTGGTATCCAGTACACTCATTCCCATACTGTACCAGTCTTACTAGTGTCCTGATAGCAAGACATTCAGGTTTGAGATAGACAGATTTCAGGGATCCTGGGCAGGCAGAGAACTATGGTTTTGTACAGGTGGTAAATGTAATGTCTTGTTAGTACAGGGTGAAAACTGTAAAACTTTACAAGCTTTGCCTTTGAGATGATCAAAGGAGCAATTTTAACAATAACCTTGGGAAAATACAGTGAATTGTACTCCTCTGAACCAAAGGGAAGCAATACAATCGCAATCTAGGAGAAAGATGATGAAGGAACAAGAACTAAACAGAAAATAAAATCTGGATTCAAAATGAAGAGGGA
The DNA here is from genome assembly GCF_965140295.1 of Lepidochelys olivacea. Lineage (NCBI taxonomy): Eukaryota > Metazoa > Chordata > Testudines > Cheloniidae > Lepidochelys > Lepidochelys olivacea. Next base: position 20,915,033 of record NC_140413.1, read on the forward strand.
AGGCTCTGCCTATGCAGAAATGTTTGGAGCGAGGAAAAGTAAATGGCATGTCCTCATCTCTGTTGAGACCTCTAGGTGCTACTATAATACTTATAATATTATTATCATCATTATTGCTACTCCTAATAATAGCTATAATACTAAATAATGTAACCCATCTCCTTTCTGGTACAGATTTACTCCCCATTGTATATTTATTAGAGCTTTGTCTAGATTTATGATTATTGCCAATAGCACCTAGAGTTTCTAACAGAGACTAGGGCCACATTGAACAAGGTACTTCATAAACACATAGTATGGAACAGCCTCTGCTTTGAATTGTACTGTAAACAAAGTAAACTTTTCAAAATCACCTAAGTGACTTAGGAGCCTGAGTCTCATTGAAAGTTAGTCATGTGTGGAGCTCTTTAGCAGGAGAGAGGATGTGGGCAAAAATTACATTTTGACAAAGAAGCAGCTTGAGGTTTCTGTCCACACAGACTTTCTGTCACCTGAACATCAGCTAGAGATGATTCTTGCGCAAGAGTAAGGGCTATAAGAGGAGTGAACAGATGCCCCCAATACTTTCTCCCTTTCTCTCTACCAATGGAATCAACAACACTTGAAGAAAAAAGGAAGCAGCATTGGACTGGGGGAGATCCTGACTGAAGGATACAGAAAGTAAGACTGTTGAAACTTGTGGTGAAATAGACTTTTGCTTTTAATTGACTTAGCTTGTTAAGTTAGGTATTAGTTGTGTTTTATCTTTTATTTCTTTGTAACCAATTCTGACTTTTATGTCTCATTACCTGTGATCACTTAAAATCTATCTTTTTGCCGCTAATAAATTTGTTTTACTATTTTATCTAAACCAGTGTGCTTGGACTGCAGTGTTTGGGAAACTCCATTTTGGATAACAGGATTTGTGTATATCATTTTCTATGAATGAAATGATGGACTTTATATGAGCTAGTATTGTCCATGAGGATGCTGGGCAGTACACGATGCATATTTCTGGGGGAAAGACTGGGACTGGTAGTTTGCTGGTGTTATACTGCAGTGTAATTCATCAGTGGCTGGCTATAGCATGCCTACAGTATAGCTGGGAGTGATTTACATGCTGGAGGCAGACCAGGAGAGGTTGCTCTCACAGCAAAGCCGTGTAAAAGTCACCCCAGGTTGAAGAAATGAGGGGACACAATTATCCATTAGTTCAGATTGTACCCTGGGTAATGTCACAGTACTCCTAGCAAATCGTTTCCTCCTACAGTGTGCAAACAAGACACAAGAGGGGCCAGCTGAAGCAGCTAAGACTGACCCTTTAGAATTACAAGTTTAAACAAACAATGAAGTAGGAGTTTCAGCCCAACTAAAATCCTACCACGCTCTTGTTCCAGCGCAGAGAGGTAAAGTACCTCAGCATTCAAAGGAAATGTCTCTCCAAACTATTCCTGTCAAATTCATGACACACCAAGTCCATCAAAAATTCTGAAAATTCTTGATAGCTGTGCACCCCCTACAAAGCCATGCCCACAGAGAAGCATCATGCCTCATATCTGCACAGTACTCATTAAATAGACAGCAAGAACTGTGGAAATTTTCCCACAGTCACCACATCATAGAATAAAAGAAATCAGGAGCAAAAAACACCTCTCAGGTCAGCTACTCTACCCCCCAGGGATCAGCCCAGGGTTGTTCCTTCAAGCACGTTGTCTAATCTAGTTTTAAATAAGCCACATAATGAGGCTTCCACAGCTTCTCTTGGGATTTTATTCTCCATTCTAATAGACCTCATTTCCAGGAAATTTAAACTCTTTTTAATTTCCTCCCATTACTCCTAGTTACTTATAATTATATTACACTTCATGCAGCAAAACTTATTTGAAATGCAATAAATAGTCTTTTTTTAAATATCCTTTACCAATATTAATAAGCTTCCATTATTTACAGAGGTTTTTCTTTTTAAAGGGAATTTAATTCTGGTGAAATGTTCCAGAGTAAGCTCTGGAGAGCAAAATCCTCTATTTATATCCATAAATCAGCTAAAACATCAGTGCAAGATCCCCTACAAATGTGACCCAACCTAGAACTAGGTTTTACCACAATGAAGACAGATTAGATCAGTCTCCAAGCCCTTAAATCCAAATTCTCCTTTGCTGAGAGAGAGAGTGTGTGTGTGTGTGTGTGTGTCTGTGTGTCCTTTTGCAAAATGGACCCTTTAGGGCTGCAGCTGCTTGGCTCAGCCACATTTTAGATTTCCAGCCCCAACCCCCAGCCCCAGCGAGGCATGCTAGGAAAAAAGTTAGAAGATGGGGTTGGGTTTTTTGTTTTGTTTTTAAAAAGATAGTAGGAAGACTGTTTTGGTGTGTTATCTGCCATCACTAAATCATATTGCCAATAAGCATTCTATCTTTATGGCTGGTTTAAATAAATGGATATTTGTCACTAACCAATTTAATCCAGGGAAGTCAAGTTTAAGAACCCCCGCCTCCCCCAAACACACACACAGACACACAAACCAAAAACCCTCAAAAGGTTCCTAAAGGAAAAAGCAGCAACAAAATACTCTCTCCCTGAAACTGCTGTTGCTAAGATTGTCAAACTCCAGACCTTTCCCATGACTTTGCAATTGCTGTCCCCCAAGAATTTAGGTCAGGAACTGTGCTTGTGTGCAGCTTGCTGGAGCTGACTTTATATTCTTGAAGTAGGGTGTCCCACCAGAACAAATTTCCTTTCAAAAAGAGAAAAGAAGAAAAACAAAATAGACACACCTGGATCACCTTGATAGATCGGTCTTCAGCTGTCATTAAGACTGTGCTGATCACAACATGTCCGCCATTCTTCTTGCCTTTTCCACGTTCATCTGAACCATTTAACAATGTCTCGATCTCCACTCCGCCACTGTAGAACCGTTCGATGACACGCAGGGAACTAAGACCTATTTACTCATGTTGTTTTAGACGTTAACTTCAAGCCATCCCACTGGCTAGGCAGGCAGGCAGGCATATGTACCTCCTCAAGCTTAGCTAGCCTTCAACCTCTAAGGAGAAGGAAAAGCACTCTTTCCTCTGAGAGAGCAATCCCCCTCCCTGGATTGGATAGTCTGACACCTTTGTAGCATGGTTAGACCTACCAGGGCATATGCCCTGCTACTATAGCTGTCAGATGGCCAGGGTCACCGTTGTGCCACGATGATGCGCTGAGGTAGGATTTTTCATCAGAAATAGACAATCTTCCCTAAAGAGATTCTGCTTCTGCATTTTTAGAGTCTCTGTCACACTCCCCTCCTCTCCCCTGTGGCAGAGCTCCAACCTTGTCCCCATGGGTCCCACACTTCCAGGAGGTTTATGCTAGCTTCAGAGACTCACTGCAACCCTCCACATAGCCCCTCTAGGACCAGGGATAGAGTCTGCTGAGCCCTTTTCATCATAAGCCAGCAATGGAGGTTGGTGAGAGAATTCCCACAGTCTCTGTTGCTCCTAGAGCCTCATGCCAAAAAAGTTTAGCCTCCTATCCTGAGGCTATCCCAGGAGATATTTCTGTAGTGGTGGGTTGTGGGGAACCCAGGCCCACCCTCTACTCCGGGTTCCAGACCAGGGACCCTAATGGTAGCAGCTGTTTGCAGCCAACTTTTCACTGCCAGAGTTGCTACGTTTCCCTGGACCACTTCCCCACAGCTCTCCTGCCCCTTCTTCATCATTACCTTAGGGCTCCCTTACCAGTGATTTGAGGGTGTCTTCATTAACCAGCCCTTCAGTCGCACTTCCTCTCCTCTGGCTCCTCTCTGCCTGACTGGAGTGAGCCCTTTTATATTATCAGAGGGGCCTTAATTAGAGTCAGGTGGTCACAGCTTAATGGCCTCACCTGACTCTTTGCAGGTTAATTGGAGTCAGGTGTTCTCATTAGCCTGGAGCAGCCCCTGCTCTGGTCAGTCAGGGAACAGAAAACTGTTAATCCAGTGGCCAGTATATCTACCTTCCGCTACTCTGCTGTACCAAACTGGCCTGGGTCTATCACACCCCCCATACATAAAAACATAGGCTCTACTTATGGGGTGAGGGACAATGATTACTCTAAAAAAGACTTACAAGGTCATTATTGATAGCCAAGGCCCCAATCCTTCAAAAAGGCATGTACATGCTTAACTTTATGCACTGGCCTTGATAGATTCAAAAATGTGATTTAGGCAACTAGCTTATGCTTTAGGTACCTAAATCCCAGGATCAGGTATTCCTAAAACCCTAGGTGCCTATGTTTCTGCTTCTGCACACTGCTGCTCCACTCTAGGCATCCAGAGTGATGCACAAACTGGGGCATTCCTTACCAGATCGAGCTCCACAGTCAGGCTCACACCAAACAGCTAAGGAACTTAGGCAGCTAAACTGTTTCTAGCAAGAATGGGTTAGTAAGACACTAAAAACTCCATGCAAAATGGCCAGAAGGGATGCTGGCACTACCCACCATATAACCCACTAGTAAGAGCAGTCATCTGAATGTACGAGACACAAGCTCAATTCTGCCCTCCTTCTGCGGAGAAGGGAATTGACCAGTTGCGTCTCCCACTGCTCAGAAAATTGTACTAGTCAATGGGATATTCTGATGTGGGGCTCCCTCAGTCTTTCCTGTTGAAGCTGTTCCACTGTGGATAAATAATGGAAGGACTATTGTTCCACAAGAGCGAGAGAGAGAGCACAAGCATGAGAATGACTCTATACCAGGTTTCAGAGTAGCAGCTGTGTTAGTCTGTATCCGCAAAAGAAAAAGAGTACTTCTGGCACCTTAGAGACTAACAAATGTATTTGCGCATAAGCTTTCATGAGCTACAGCTCACTTCACCAGATGCATGCAGTGGAAAATACAGTGGGGAGATTTTATATACACAGATAACTTGAAACAATGGGTGTTACCATACACACTGTAACAAGAGTGATCAGGTAAGGTGAGCTCTTACCAGCAGGAGAGTGGGCAAACCTTTTGTAGTGATAATCAAGGTGGGCCATTTCCAGCAGTTGACAAGACGTCTGAGGAACAGTAGCGGGGGGGAATAAACATGGGGAAATAGTTTTACTTTGTGTAATGACACATCCACTCCCAGTCTTTATTCAAGCCTAAGTTAATTGTATCCAGTTTGCAAATTAATTCCAATTCAGAAGTCTCTCACTGGAGTATGTTTTTGAAGATTTTTTATTGAAGAATTGCCACTTTTAGGTCTGTAATCGAGTGACCAAAGAGACTGAAGTGTTCTCCGACTGGTTTTTGAATGTTATAATTCTTGACGTCTGATTTGGGTCCATTTATTCTTTTACGTAGAGACTGTCCAGTTTCGCCAATGTACATGGCAAAGGGGCATTGCTGGCACATGATGGCATATATCACATTGGTAGATGTGCAGGTGAATGAGCCTCTGATAGTGTGGCTGATGTGATTAGGCCCAATGATAGTGTCCCCTGAATAGATATGTAGACACAGTTGACAATGGGCTTTGTTGCAAGGATAGGTTCCTGGGTTAGTGGTTCTGTTATGTGGTGTGTGGTTGCTGGTGAGTATTTGCTTCAGGTTGGGGGGCTGTCTGTAAGCAAGGACTGGCCTGTCTCCAAAGATCTGTGAGAGTGATGGGTCGTCTTTCAGGATAGGTTGTAGATACTTGATGATGCGTTGGAGAGGTTTTAGTTGGGGGATGAAGGTGATGGCTTGTGACATTCCATTATTTTCTTTGTTGGGCCTGTTCTGTAGTAGGTGACTTCTGGGTACTCTTCTGGCTCTATCAATCTGTTTCTTCACTTCAGCAGGTGGGTATTGTAGTTGTAAGAATGCTTGATAGAGATCTTGTAGGTGTTTGTCTCTATCTGAGGGGTTGGAGCAAATGCGGTTGTATTGTAGAGCTTGGCTGTAGACAATGGATTGTGTGGTGTGGTCTGGATGAAAGCTGGAGGCACGTAGGTAAGGATAACGCTCAGTAGGTTTTTGGTATAGGGTGGTGTTCATGTGACCATCGCGTATTAGCACCGTAGTGTCCAGGAAGTGGATCTCTTGTGTGGACTGGTCCAGGCTGAGGTTGATGGTGGGATGGAAATTGTTGAAATCATCTCAAGGGCTTCTTTTCCATGGGTCCAGATGATGAAGATGTCATCAATGTAGCAAGAGTAGGGGTGTTAGGGGACGAGAGCTGAGGAAGGTTTGTTCTAAGTCAGCCATAAAAATGTTGGAATACTGTGGGGCCATGCAGGTACCCACAGCAGTGCCACTGATTTGAAGGTATACATTGTCCCCAAATGTGAAATAATTATGGGTGAGGACAAAGTCACAAAGTTCAGCCACCAGGTTTGCCCTGACATTATCGGGGATACTGTTTCTGATGGCTTGTAGTCCATCTTTGTGTGGAATGTTGGTATAGAGGGCTTCCACATCCATTGTGGCCAGGATGGTGTTTTCAGGAAGACCACCGATGGACTGTAGTTTCCTTAGGAAGTCAGTGGTGTCTCAAAGGTAGCTGGGAGTGCTGGTAGCGTAGGGCCTAAGGAGGGAGTCTACATAGCCAGGCGATCCTGCTGTCAGGGTGCCAATGCCTGAGATGATGGGGCTCCCAGGATTTCCAGGTTTATGGATCTTGGGTAGCAGATAGAATACGCCTCGTCGGGGTTCTAGGGGTGTGTCTGTGCGGATTTTTTCTTGTGCTTTTTCAGGAAGTGTCTTGAGCAAATGCTGTAGTTTCTTTTGGTAACCCTCAGTGGGATTAGAGGGTAATGGCTTGTAGAAAGTGGTGTTGGAGAGCTGCCGAGCAGCTTCTTGTTCATATTCTGACCTATTCATGATGATGACAGCACCTCCTTTGTCAGTCTTTTTGATTATGATGTCAGAGTTGTTTCTGAGGCTGCGGATGGCATTGTGGTCTGCACGGCTGAGGTTATGGGGCAAGTGATGCTGCTTTTCCACAATTTCAGCCCGTGCACGTTGGCAGAAGCACTCTATGTAGAAGTCCAGTCTGTTGTTTCGACCTTCAGGAGTCCACCCAGAATCCTTCTTTTTGTAGTCTTGGTAGGAAGGTCTCTGTGGGTCAGTATGTTGTTCAGAGGTGTGTTGGAAATATTCCTTGAGTTGGAGATGTCGAAAATAGGATTCTAGGTCACCACAGAACTGTATCATTTTCGTGGGGGTGGAGGGGCAGAAGGAGAGGCCCCGAGATAGGACAGATTCTTCTGCTGGGCTAAGAGTATAGTTGGATAGATTAACAATATTGCTGGGTGGGTTAAGGGAACCACTGCTGTGGCCCCTTGTGGCATATAGTAGTTTAGATAGTTTAGTGTCTTTTTCTTTTGTAAAGAAGCAAAGTATGTGTTGTAAATGACTTGTCTAGTTTTTGTAAAGTCCAGCCATGAGGAAGTTTGTGTGGAAAGTTGTTTTTTTATGAGAGTATCCAGTTTTGAGAGCTCACTCTCAATTTTTCCCTGTTTGCTGCAGAGGATGTTGATCAGGTGGTTCCGCAGTTTCTTTGAGACTGTGTGGCACAAGCTGTCAGCATAGTCTGTGTGGTATGTAGATTGTAATGGATTTTTTACCTTCAGTCCTTTTGGTATGATGCCCATCTGTTTGCATGTGGCCAAACTTACTATTCCTTCGAGTCACGTATGATAATCTTCAAAAGTTCGAGAGCCAGGGCATGCCTGTTGTGGCTTGGGGTTTCAGCCCCGCTCCTGCTGAAGCCTGGAGCCCCAGCAGGTACACCCTGCAGGGCTGAAGACCTCAGAATCTCTCCCTGCTGGGCAGAAGCCAGAGGTGATGCATGGTCGGCCGGGGGGGGGGGGGAAGACATCGGATCATGCGATTCCCCCCTCCCCCAATTTTGCCAGAGTTTGCTAGCCTCACTCAGTCACATGGTGGCACCAAGCCCTCTTGCTGCACAGCAGCTGCTGGAGCTGGCAAGCTGGGAGCTGTGGCCATGGGGTGAGGCAGCCGCAAACAGCTGGGAGCTGCAGGGAGCGTTGCTGCTTTTGCTGTTGCCTCGGAGCTAAAGCAGTGTCCCCTCCCTGCAGCTCCCAGCTGTTTGCCGCTGCTTCTCCATGTGGAGCTAACAACTGGGAGATGCAGAGAGAGCCACTGAGGGTAAGAGGGTGAGCATGCCTGGAGGTGTGACGCTCAAGCTGTTGGGGTGGGGGGTGGCAAACCTTTAAATTGTGCCCCTCCCAACTCTCAGCAGGCACCAGTCATCTCTGGCAGAAGCCCCTAACCCCACCACCGGGCAGAAGCCCCAAGCTGCCCCCTCCCCCACAATCTGGTAGGCAGAGAATGGGGGGCAGAGTGTAGGGCTTCACAAGTCACATTTTAATGGTAAAAGAGCCACATGTGGCTCGCGAGCTGCAGTTTAGCCACCCTTGCTTCTAGCCAGGTGGTTAGCACACTCATGGGATGGGGGAGACCCAGTTCCCTTGCTCCAATGGCTCACTAGAACAGCTTCAACAGGAGAGATACCCCCCATCAGAATGGAAGTTAGGAGTTTAAATACCTTTATGGATCTGGACCCAAATGACTTTCTAAGAGGTATGCTCTAGTTCAACCAAAAACTACAGGCTAGATTCAGGAATCACTGGGTGAAACCCTATGCCCTATCCTATGGACGAAATCAGATTAAATTACGATAATGGTACTATTTGGCCCTAAAAATCTATTTGTGGAATTCTGGCCCCATTGAAGTCAATGGTAAAACTCCCATAGATTTAAATGGAGGAAGGATTTCACCTCAAGAATCTATAAACTAGATATAACATTAATCCGCCACTTCTCAATCTTTTCCACTGGTTTCTTTAGTGAATTGGTCTTATTCATATGTCCCCAGCTTTCTAAGTAAATATAAGACTTGAACAACATTGTACCTGAACAGTGGTATAATGAAATGTTTAAAGGGAACAGTAACTAAGATACCAAGCTGAGAAGGCCAGTATTAGAACTTGAACAGAATACTAGAATGAAGGCAATTTGTCTTGCTTATGTGATGACTATCTTCCATACAGAGTTTGTATCCAATTCTGACCTCAGACTAGTGTAATTCAGGAGTAACTCCACTTAAACAGAGTTAAATTTCTGTTCCACTAGTGTAAGATATCTCATTATAAATCCTATACACACAGGGGGAATTTGTTAATTGATCCAATCAGCCTTTATCTGTCTTTATATAATTAGTAAGGATTGGCAAGAAAGAGTTTTGTGTCCCTTGAGAATTTTCAAATTTGTAATTTCTCCCTGCCCCATCTCAGATTGGGATGAAAAGTCAAAATCTTGCAATCTTCTACAAACAAGTACACCAAAACAAATGGTTCTGGGTCAATCAGATAATTTCAATTTCAATCTTTTTTCTCCACTTTTTAAATTTATACTAAAAAAAATTAAGTTAAATTTCAAAAGAAAAAGTCATTTTGAACTGAAAAACTGAAACTTTTCACTTGGAAAATGTCAAAACAGGACAGTTTAACAATTCAAAACTTTTTTGAACATTTACTTGAGTTGTGAAATTGGTCAAAACTGACCCTTTCCCAAGAACAGTACTGGTTTCAATTAATGTGCATTGTTTGGCAAAAAATGTTTTGTCAAAAAATTCCCCACCAGTTACAGCAATTAGATAAATCTCCAAGCACATTTGGCCTATGTACATTGAGTACTGGGCTCAGTACATGGCAACTGGGTGAAATTCTATGGCCTGCGTTATACAGGCGATCAGATCTAATAGACCCTTCTGGCTTTAAAAATATGACTCTATGAACACAAATATAAATAAAGAGTCTGATCCTATGGTCTTAACTTAGAACAAACTCCTATTAAAGCCAACTGGATAAATACCACAAGATCAAGTCCAAAATCTGCAAGTTATTTATTCTCTCTTAACACCTTAGCACACTGATGATTTTGGAGAACCAATTATGGCAATATATATTATACTGGAAAAACATAACTCCTGGAATGAAAGAATTGAGGGTGAGATTTTTCAAAAGCGCCTAAAGGACTTAGGAACATAAATCCCACTGAAAGTCAGTGGGACTTGCACTGCTAAGTCAAGCTTTTTTGAAAATTCCATCCCCTCTTCTGTGCATATGGGGAATTAGAAATTTTTGTAAACAACCACCGTCTCTCAATTAGTGAATGTAACTGCAAATTTTAAAGATCCCTAGATTCCTTGCCTTTTTCTTTTTAGTGTTATAACTGCACTATCAAGTTGATCATAGTTTGTTGTTGTCTTTGACATAGAGTTAGACAGAAAAATTCTCAGGGCGCAAACTTCGCCTTTTTCCTTTAATTCAAATATCTTCTTTGTTTTATAATTTGCATTTTTCATTGTTCTTTCACAATGCTAGGCCTGTCTGTAAGATACTGTAGAGATTTAACTTCCCATTTATATTACTTTTCTATAATACAGTGTCACCATTTTCCAACATCAACAAGAAAAAGAGAACAGAATTCAAATCAAGCTCAGGAAAGTGGAAAAACAGGAATAAGTATACCAAGATCACATACGCCACACCATTTAAGATTTGCCTTACGTTCACAGAGCCACCAGATGGCAGTATAATTCAAACATGAACTATCAGAAACAGAGACAAACAAGTTTCAGAGGAGCAGCTGTGTTATCATAGAATATCAGGGTTGGAAGGGACCTCAGGAGGTCATCTAGTCCAACCCCCTGCTCAAAGCAGGACCAATCCCCAATTAAATCATCCCAGCCAGGGCTTTGTCAAGCCTGACCTTAAAAACTTCTAAAGGAAGGAGATTCCACCACCTCCTTAAGTAACGCATTCCAGTGTTTCACCACCCTCCTAGTGAAAAAGTTTTTCCTATATCCAACCTAGACCTCCCCCGCTGCAACTTGAGACCATTACTCCTCGTTCTGTCATCTGCTACCACTGAGAACAGTCTAGATCCATCCTCTTTGGAACCCCCTTTCAGGTAGTTGAAAGCAGCTATAAAATCCCCCCTCATTCTTCTCTTCCGCAGACTAAACAATCCCAGTTCCCTCAACCTGTCCTCATAAGTCATGTGTTCCAGTCCCCTAATCATTTTTTCTTGCTCTCCGCTGGACATTTTCCAATTTTTCCACATCCTTCTTGTAGTGTGGGGCCCAAAACTGGACACAGTACTCCAGATGAGGCCTCACCAATGTCGAATAGAGGGGACCGATCACGTCCCTTGATCTGCTGGCAATGCCCCTACTTATACAGCCCAAAATGCCATTGGCCTTCTTGGCAACAAGGGCACACTGTTGACTCATATCCAGCTTCTCATCCACTGTCACCCCTAGGTCCTTTTCTGCAGAACTGCTGCTGAGCCATTCGGTCCCTAGTCTGTAGCAATGCATGGGATTCTTCCGTCCTAAGTGCAGGACTCTGCACTTGTCCTTGTTGAACCTCTTCAGATTTCTTTTGACCCAATCCTCTGATTTGTCTAGGACCCTTTGTATTCTATCCCTACCCTCCAGCGTACCTACCTCTCCTCCCAGTTTAGTGTCATCTGCAAACTATGGTGCTGTCCATGCCATCCTCCAGATCATTAATGAAGATATTGAATAAAACCGGCCCGAGGACCGACCCTTGGGGCACTCCACTTGATACCGGCTGCCAACTACACATGGAGCCATTGATCACTACCCGTTGAGCCCGACAATCTAGCCAACTTTCTATCCACCTTATAGTCCGTTCATCCAGCCCATACTTCTTTAACTTGCTGGCAAGAATACTGTGGGAGACCGTATCAAAAGCTTTGCTAAAGTCAAGGACTAACATGTCCACTGCTTTCCCCTCATCCACAGAGCCAGTTATCTCGTCATAGAAGGCAATTAGTTTAGTCAGGCATGACCTACTCTTGGTGAATTCCTGCTGACTGTTTCTGATCACTTTCCTCTTCTCTAAGTGCTTCAGAATTGTTTTCTTGAGGTCCTGTTCCATGATTTTTCGAGGGACTGAGGTGAGGCTGACTGGCCTGTAGTTCCCCAGATCCTCCTCCTTCCCGTTTTAAAAGATAGGCACTACATTAGCCTTTTTTCAGTCATCCAGGATCTCCTCTGATCGCCACAAGTTTTCAAAGATAATGGCTAATGGCTCTGCAATCACATCCGCCAACTCCTTTAGCACCCTCGGATGCAGTGCAGCCAGCCCCATGGACTTGTGCTCGTCCAGCTTTTTTAAATAGTCCTGAATCACAGAGGGCTGGTCACCTCCTCCCCAGGCTGTGCTGCCCAGTGCAGTAGTCTGGGAGCTTACCTTGTTTGTGAAGACAGAGGTAAAAAAAGCGTTGAGTATATTAGCTGTTTCCACATCCTCTGTCACTAGGTTGCCTCCCTCATTCAGGAAGGGGCCCACACTTTCCTTGACTTTCTTCTTGTTGCTAACATACCTGAAGAAACCCTTCTTGTTACTCTTAACATCTCTTGCTAGCTGCAACTCCAAGTGTGATTTGGCCTTCCTGATTTCACTCCTACATGCCTGAGCAATATTTTTATACTCTTCCCTGGTCATTTGTCCAATCTTCCACTTTTTGTAAGCCTCTTTTTTGTGTTTAAGATCAGCAAGGATTTCACTGTTAAGCCAAGCTGGTCGCCTGCCATATTTACTATTCTTTCTACACATCAGGATGGTTTGTCCCTGTAACCTCAATAAGGATTCTTTAACATGAGGGAGAAAGGAGTCCAGGAGAGCTGGCTGTATTTTATTATCCCAGGGGATCCTGTCCATCAGTTCCCTGAGGGAGTCAACGTCTGCTTTTCTGAAGTCCAGGGTCTGTATTCTGCTGCTCTCCTTTCTTCCTTGTGTCAGGATCCTGAACTTGACCATCTCATGGTCACTGCCTCCCAGGTTCCCATCCACTTTAGCTTCCCCTACTAATTCTTCCTGGTTTGTGAGCAGCAGGTCAAGAAGAGCTCTGCCCCTAGTTGGTTCCTCCAGCACTTGCACCAGGAAATTGTCCCCTACCCTTTCCAAAAACTTCCTGGATTGTCTGTGCACCGCTGTATTGCTCTCCCAGCAGATATCAGGGTGATTGAAGTCTCCCATAAGAACCAGGGCCTGTGATCTAGTAACTTTTGTTAGTTGCCGGAAGAAAGCCTCGTCCACCTCATCCCCCTGGTCCGGTGGTCTATAGAAGACTCCAATCACAACATCACCCTTGTTGCTTATGCTTCTAAACTTAATCCAGAGACACTCAGGTTTTTCTGCAGTTTCATACTGGAGCTCTGAGCAGTCATACTGCTCTCTTACATACCATGAACTCCCCCACCTTTTCTGCCCTGCCTGTCCTTCCTGAGCAGTTTATATCCATCCATGACAGTACTCCAGTCATGTGAGTTATCCCACCAAGTCTCTGTTATTCCAATCACATCATAATTCCTTGACTGTGCCAGGACTTCCAGTTCTCCTGCCTTGTTTCCCAGGCTTCTTGCATTTGTGTATAGGCACCTGAGATAACTTGCAGTTTGTCCTGCTTTCTTAATATGAGGCAGGAGCCCTCCCCTTTCGTGCTCTCCTGCTCGTGCTACTTCCCGGTATCCCACGTCCCCACTTACCTCAGGACTTTGGTCTCCTTCCACCAGTGAACCTAGTTTAGTCTGTATCCGCAAAAAGAAAAGGAGTACTCGTGGCACCTTAGAGACTAACAAATTTATTTGAGCATAAGTTTTTGTGGTGAAGTGAGCTGTAGCTCATGAAAGCTTATGCTCAAATAATTTTTTTTTGAGAGAAACAAATCTGTCTCAACATTGCTTTATAAAACAACACTGCCACACACCTCATGACAAATCAAAAATATGCCAGATAAGACAGTCCATTTTGAAAACTTAGATAATGGAGTGAGATATCCTCCCTATTTGCACTATTTCAACCAAGATGTTCCCAATTACAAGTATATAGTGTAATGCACTGGGTTTCAAACTGTGGGACACATGAGGTTATAAGGTAAAGGAATAAGAATTCCTCTCACTAGCTCAGTCTCCTGCCCTAATTCCTGCTACTGCTGCCAGACTGGAAGAACAAGGAGGGAAAGAGGGATGAGGAGTGAGGGGGTATGGCCTCTCCCTGTCCAGGTGGTGTGGGGGGTATTCCCACCTGCTCGCCTCTCCAAAGGCTGATGCACAGGCAATCCCATTGGAAGTAGTTACTCTGCCTGCACAGGCTCTTGCACATGCATTCTGGGGATTACCCCAGGGCCAGAAGAACCTGTATTAATTCTGGTGGTCCTAGGGGCAGGGGCATGAGGATCACAGCACATCCGTCTGTGTCTTGCTGGGGTCACCTGCCTGGAGTATGTCCCAGGCAGGGGATGCTTGCAGGCCAGGGAGCAGGGGGTGCCCTGGCCAACAGGGGCTTCCAGACCCCAGGCATCCATGGAAATAATGTTCTTGGATGCACCAACAAATACTTCTGGTGCATGGAAGGAATACTGCAGTAAATATTTATCCTGTATTGTTTGTTTGTACTACAGTAACACCTAAAACGCCAGCAGATACTGGGTCCTGATTAAGCTCAGCCCTGTACAAACACAGAATAAGAGACAGTCACTGCTCCAAAGAGCTTACAATCTAAATAGACAAGACAAACGGTAGGGGAAAAAAGTATTACATACAAGCAGAATGATGGTTTTCAAATGTCATTTTAATGCCATGATTTTTTAAAAATTATTTCGGGGTGGTGGTTTTTTGGGAGCAAATTCACTAAAAAGATAGGCAGGGTGGGGGTAAGGAAAAAGTAGAAGTGGAACACAGAGGGTGTGAGGCTGAAGTAGAAAGATTGTGAGGGAGGGGGCAGAAGAATGAACAATCATTAGAGGGGAGAGAACGTCGAGAGTGAAAGTTGTAAAAACCACTTGGGCACTGCTGGCATCATCACTGTTGACAGCTCCCCAGTACAGCTGCAGTTCTCAGCTCCAGCCAGCTCAGTTACTGGTTGGGCTCCTCCCAGCAATATCTTTCCCAGTGTACACATTTATCCTCCCTCTCTCTCTTCTGTCACTGCCAGTGTTTCATACCTACTCCCCTCCTCTAAGCCCTCCACCTCCCTGGTTCCCTTTTCTCACCATGTCACCTTCATGTCTTTTTTCATGCTCTCTCTTATGCAGGTATCACTCCTCTCTGAAAAACTTGTCTATTTAAGCACATGTTCCCCATTCCTTCCAACTGTTCAGTACATCCATATGTTGCATCTTTGGGTAAACAAATGGGATCTCTTCATGCGTATGTTGGAGCCCCATCTTACTGTAAAAAAAATAATAATTAGCTACGGGAAAACAAGCATTTATGGTAACTATTATGTACATTAAAGATTAAAAAAATACCTTCACATTGTATACAATGGGCTATATTCATTATTTTATTTCTAAGAACATTTGGAGATCCAATATAGAATTCTATCCAACTACATGCAAAATATGGTGGCCTGAGTGCTTGTTTGCATGAGGACCATCTTTGAGTTACCAGGTCTCTTAGACCCAGATCCACAAAGGGACTTGGGCATTGCAATGCCTAACTTTTAAGCACCTAGGAAATCACCAGAACAACAATGGGATCCATAAAGCCTGGGTAGGTGCCCAAGTTCTGAGCTAAAGAATGGGATCAACAAAATCCAGCATGCTATCCAATGGGAGATGTTGATGAGGGAGCGTGTCCTAAGCCTCCACCCCTCTGATTGAGTCCAACACTAGAGTCTGGGTTGCAGGGAGGCACCTCTCCACTTGCAATTCACAGCTGTAAACCCTCTTCTGGAGGGTATTGTTTCTTACAAGAATGAGTTAGGCAGGCACCAACCTTCACATAAAATGACTGAAGGAGGAGGAGATGGTAGTGGTGCCCTCCCCAATAACTTTTGGCCCAGTTGTTGGAACAGTCACACAAGATGTAAGAGAACCAAGTTAAATTCCCCTGTACACACAATGGGGAGAAAAGAATTGAACGGGGGTCTATCACCTCTAAGGAGAGTGCCCTAGCCACGAAGCTATGTGATAAGATATTCTAATGTGGGGCTCCTTCAATCTCTCCTTTTTGAAGCTGTTCCACTTTGGATAAATATTTAAATAGTCACTGCGCCACAGAGAGAACGCCTATATAGCCTGATGGTTAGGGCCTCCATCTAAGGAATGGGAGACCCAAGATCCAGATCCCCTGCTCCAGTGGCTCTTTAGATAACTGAAGTGGGACGGCTTCAGTGAGAGAGAATGAGGTCCCACTAGATCAGATCCCACAAGATAGGTGGGAGAATGCTTATCCCCATCTGGTTTTTTGGATCATGCTGGAGATTAGGCATCTGGGAACCTGCCTGAGGCAACGTGCACACACCCAGAAACTTTAGGGGACTTTTACAGCAAAAATGTAGGCACCGAGTGAGTTTAGGCACTTTCAGGATTAGATGGCAACAAAGTGGGGGGTTCGTAGATAGCAGTGTGGCCTAAAACTATGACTTAGGTGCCTAAAGCCCTGATATAGGCACTGAAGTTCCTTTGTGGATCTGGACCCAAGTGCCCTGGATGTGAAATTGCTAAATAACCTAGCCTTCCCACCCTTGCTTGGGAGCAACCCACGGATTTGGGTTGGTGACATTTTGAAGATCAGTTCAAACATAAGATTAGTTCAGGTCTGCTACTAAATTAGATAGGCCTCAAGATCATTTGCAACAAGAATGAGGATAGACACTTCCACTGATGTTGATTGACTGACAAAAGTGACAAGGCAGTTTAAGGAGTTTTTCCTTATCTTTAGCTTTAAAGATTTGATTTTCTGACTTGCCTTTTTGCTTAACCGCCACTTCCAAAGACCCTTAAGTACCAGAATTCCTCTCCAATGAAATCCCTACGACCCCATTCTTAAAGTCTCTCCCTCCCTATGGATCTTCAATGGAGATCCCCTCTTCCACTCTCTCTCTCTCTCTCTCCTCTCACCGGCCCATTATTTATTCTGGCTAAGGATTGAACACAAGTTCCCTTAGGACACAGTTCAGGTTACTCCACTGTCAGCCAGGGAGGATCACCAAAATCAGCAAGAGGTAATTCCCTCTCTAGGGACTAATGCATATGCCATCATATGGTACTTGTCAGTGAAGTAAATTGCCACTCTCTCAAACATCTCCTCATGAATTTCCACACTATCTTAAGACCTCCCACTTTTTAAAAAAAATATAATTAGGCTTATAAAGTATTATGAATCACTTCAGTGAAGACAATTTTATTTAAACAAGATAACATAGTTTATACACACTTTAAATATATACTGAAAAAAGCTTTCAAAAAATAAATGCACCTAATTCTAACCAGATTTGAAATGTTGGTACTTATCCTTTTTCACACCATTTACCAACCACTTAAACCTAAGTGAACCTCAAAACGAAGTTAATTATTCAAAATAATTTAGCCATGGCTTGCCATATCTAACACATCAAAACTCTGGAGATTTACTATGTGTATTACAGAATGAGAGTAAACACAAGCTGTATTAATATATGCATGTATAAAATATTTGAACATACTATGTTTTTTCCAACATAATACAACCATTTTGTTGTAATATGTATATATCATGAATAGAAAATTAAACAATTATATTGTATAAGCAATACTAGGCAATATATACAAATTAAAAAATACAATCAAACGATTAGCAATTAAAAAAAGCTTTCTTATGATCAAATTTAATGAAACATAAGCGTCAGTTATATTTAGTATCAAGTTTGATTAAAAGACAATGGAAAAAAATACTCTTTAGGATTTTCAGGCTTAAAATATGTCAATTCCTTTCAAATACAAATACCTGAAAACAAAGTTGATTTAGTTAAATTAAAGTGTTGTATTTTCTCCCTTCCAATACATAAAGCACAAATGCTACTGTAGCTGGGATAAAAGAGGAAAATCAATGAGAGCTGCACAAGAGTATGCAATGCCAAAGCATGGTCCAACACACCTACATATGGTATAAACCCTACAATGGTTGCAGTCTAGATTTGGTCTTAAAGGAGGTCTTCCCCCCTGCCCCCCGTATTAATTTATTATATATATATACACACACACTCACAAATTAAAACAGGGGGCTGGGGCGGACAACACCTCCTTTAAGTCCAAATCTATATATATTACACTTTTCCATGTTTGAAACTTTACTAAAGACATTTGGCAATCTTTTAAATTAATTTATACACTTTCCATTTCTAGAACATTTGGTTGAAATTAATACACATTTGGAACTGCTGCTGTACAATGGTTGTCATTTCTATGCTACACTTCATAATATTTGGTTGTATTAGAATTACATACAATTAAACTGAAAAACGTGGCCACATTAACAATATTCTAATATTCCAAAAAAATCCAGTAGCCTGCCATAAGCGTTCCATAAAAAAAAAAATTAACAGTAAAATTAACAGCTGTATATGTGGCCGGGTCCTGTTCAGCTTTACTTAACAAAAAATCCCCAAAACAAACAAAAAAAAAAGATGACTTTTTCTTCCTCCATGTCCAAGGTTACATTTGCTTATGAGTACACCTATATTTTCTGAATGAAAAATGGAAACCCAGGGCCAAATTTTGACCTTGGAAAAGTTCAAGGGGAGCTTTGTGAACATCCAAAGGGTAGAATTAGGTCCTGAATATTTAAGGCCAGCTTGGGGCACCTTTTCTCATACCAAATAACACCCTACAATAATTCCCACTGAAATTAACAGGATTACTTATAAAATATGGTACAACTTTTTCATAATCTGCCCCTTAAGCTTTGGATTGTAAAAGTTAATAGTATACCAAAGCAAAAGACAAAGGACTTGCTGGAAAGCAGCCTACAAGAAGTTCCATTAGGTTATTATGTTAACAGATAAAAATAAAAATGTCCTTATCTCTCAAACTTTGCAAACAAATGCACATAATTCAAAATTACCTATGAATATAAAGGAATGATAAAATATAAGTTACTTTAACTATACGGAAAATGATTTTAAGATATTCACAAGCAGATGCAAAATGTCTTATCAGTTCCAATGCAACACTATTGGTATTTCATCATCCTACACACAAATTAACAATGATGAATTTCAACTTTATGCTTTTGTTTTGATATGAATAGAATACTGTAGTTTAATCTGAGTACTGAAACGGATTTTAGCATTTTAAAAGTATTTTACACCTATTTTGAATAGTTTACCAATGGCAACAAGAGAAGTTAAATTCTAGATGTAATGAGAAGCTTTCATATCCTTTATTTTCCCCAGGTGGCAGGACATCATTCAATCCTTCTGTATCTAGAAAATCTATAATTTCAGTATTTAAATTATTGGGGGGAAAGTTATGTATATCCCATAATACCCAGTCCATATTTAATATACATTTCTTAAATCTTATGTGTGTATAATACAGTAGCTGCACTATTTGAAATGTCTATTAAAGATGAAAAACATTTTCCATTCTAATCTACCATTTTCACACACTCATAACAGTAAGAAGATTTACACTTTTGGCCTAAAGTTCTTCACGCTGGGTCTCTGTCCAAATGTAAATTCTTTAGGAAAGTTTGAGCAAAGTCTCTGAAACCACTCTGGAGTTATGAGGCGTTAAAAAACCTCAAAACAAAGAAAAACAACAACATATTTTTACATAGTTACATTATTGGAAATGTCCATTTGTAAAGAGATTTTAGCATCCTTACATGAGAACTGATATTACAAAACAATCATTTTCTGAAACTGTCCCTTTTCCCGCATGGAAGAAAAAAATCTAAACCTTCTAATATCCATTCCAGTATATCAAAGATAGCAATAGGGCTAGATTCCATCTGCCCTTGTGTACACGCATTGTGTAGAGAAGTGGGAGTATGGAATTTTCCACCCCACCCCCACACTCCCAGGCATAAGGGCCAGGCAAAATTCTGGTCCCTACTTTGAGTAGGCAGAACCCCACAGCATGGTGTAAATCCATTCTGCCCCCAACTCAAGCTTCTCCCTAAATGGCACCATCTAGTTCTGAAGACCTTATCCCAGGCCAGGAGAAGTCAATGGACGTCTTTCCATTGAGTTTAATGTGTTGGTTCAGGCCCATATTTACTGATCCTTTTTCTAGAAATAAGGTACTAGGCACTAAAATTAGGTTCCTTTCCTTCATTACAAAAATACTTTGGTGTCATGTCTTCCTGGATATCTAAAAACAGAAATTAAGGCCACAATTTGCATTGGAATCAAAGGGAAGTAAAACCTATTTGAAATCAGAATGAGGCCTGAAAGCTTTATAATGTAAATAAATGTAATTCTTGCAAACATATATTACAGAGCTGAGGTAAAAGTTCAATCTATACTACTGTCCTGAAAAAAGTACTTTTAACATGAAGCTTACTTACTATTCAAATATTATTTTGATGCCACCTCTTTACTAATCTTCATTTCCCTCATTCTGGTGTTCATGTCAGCAGAGTCACGTGTCTCATTCATTGCTTCTGGAGACAGATTTTCAGTAAGACTTTCTGTTGAAATGGTGTTACATTTCTTATCATCCAAAAATTGCATAAATAATTTTTTGTCACACTTAAGTTCATCTTTTGCAATATTTTTGCCATTACTGTATGAACTTGGTTTCTTCCTTGGTCGTTTTCTAGAATGTGGTTTAATGGTAGATTTAATTCTTGAAAGTGTACCACAGGCATTTCTATGTTGCAGATCTGGTGTTTGCTGCTGTGCACTCTGTTTTTCACCTGGCAAAAAACTGCTTTCAGTACAGCTATGTTTTGGTTCAGAAATCTGCAGAAAATATGATTGTTGTGCTTCACCTTGAAGTTGTGAACATGGTTCAGTTGGTTTTGTATGGTCAATTCCAACAAGGCAGCATGTACTTTTACAGTAGACAGCATGACCGGCTGCAACCAAGGTATCTGCTAGATTACTCTGCTCACAAAAAACATCTACCTCTAGTTTCATTCCAGAACCATAGTGCTTAAACTGGAAAATCAGGCCTTGTTTACATAGCAATTCCTGAAACAAGAGCTTAGCTTCATCACTCCAGTGTTCCCCTTTAGCAGGAATCACACCAGATAAGGAGCAAGAATAAGATAACCGTGGTAAACAAATAAGTTGTTCTGGAACAACTTTCAGTTTATCGATATCTGAGTAGGGAATATATGCAGAAAAGCCATAATCAATAAACATAAGAACAAAAGACTGATCTGAAACTTCTATAACTTCTACCCTGTTCCACTGTGCTTCCAACCCAAACTTGATCAAACAACTTGCACCAGGAGTCACAAGGTCCCGTGGCAAAGTTGGCAAATTGCCTGGAAGGTCAGAAAGTAGCATAAACAAGGTTTTCATAGTGTCAAATAAGTCTTCTAATTGAATGCAGAAGTTTGAAGGATCAGTAACTGTAGTTGCAAATCCAGGGTATTGATTACCACTTTGGAGTAGTGCCCATGTAACTGAATTTATTCTAAAAGAGAGTACAGATGTCTTCGAAGCCACATTATTTGCACTTTCTGTACGATTAGGTTTGCTGATCTTGCCTTGCCCAGAGATCTGATTCAAATATTCCAAAAGTAGAATCCCATCTACTAAGATATCTACTTCCCATATACAAGAAGATTCCAAGTATCTCAAAAACAGAAGCTTTATTTCACGATGTGCAATTTTATTTACCACACAGTCACATGACATTTTACCTGAATTTTGAATCCAAATCCATTTACATGATATGGCTTGTTTAGGAATACACTTGATCTCATTACTGAGTACTTTTGTATTATGCAAGGATACCATTTCATGTCTACCACGATCCATGAAGAAAACTAACATTTTCTCCTCACTAACAAGCTTCATCACTTCTGATCGGTACCACTTCAAGGTGTTTTTAGATTTTGTCAAGCATTCCAATCCTTCTTGAATATTTTCTACTGCAATCAAACGGTTTCTCTTTGCTTCTTTGGCAACCATTACATTTAAATCCGAAAATGTTTGCACATTTCTCATTAATTTTACATGGAAATTTCCACATTTTGAAATATGTATTATTTCTGCCATTTCTAGCTGTCCAGGATATAGATCTTGGTCAGATATTTTAGAGAGAATTTCAGAGGTGTTTCTAGTCTCGACAGCCTCATATTTATTATGACCTCTAGAGTTCTTCCTTAGTTCTTCATCTTCAGCATCTGCATTTGTGACTGGAATGTCTTGTTCTGTATTAGTTTCCATATTTAGCATTGGTGTGTTCTGTAATTCTGAGCTGTCATGTCTCTGCATTAACTCATTAACCACAGACTTTCCATCACAAATTATATCTACCTCCCACTGTTGTTCATGTTGTTGCAAAAATACACAAGTGATTTGTTTATTATTTACTTTTCTGGAAAAGTAGAACATAACATTGCTGCTCCAGCTTCCATCGGGAAGAGTACTTTTTACTCTACTAAGGAAACAATGGATACTGAACCTTGGCAAAGTTAAGAACTTTTCTTGAATTTTGTATATTTTTGATGGACTCACAACTGCTGTATTACCATAGTCAATGAATTCTACCTCATAGGATTTTCCTGAGCTAACTGTTTTAATAACTGCTCTATATAAGAAACAATCAATTACATATTCTGCTAAAACAAGATCCCCTGCCACAAGTTCATTCAGGTAATTTTCATGGTCTACATTTATTTTTCCTTTATTTAGTTCTTCTGCAAGTTGAATGATTATGTTTTCATCCTCTGCAAGCTGAATATGGAAACTAGATGGGCTATTTATATTAGAAATGTACCCTGCTAACTGAGAATTCAGCTCAATGTTACGTGGAGGAAGATTGATATATTTGGGTCTATTTACCATGCCTTCTTGTTGTCCTGTATAATTTCGTTTGTTGGTGCAAGATTCAGTCGTAATATTTGCAGGTATTTCCTGCAAACTGAAAACAGACCAAAGTAGAGATTCAGGAGTAAATATTCCATCTGCATTTTTCTCTTTGTGTTCCAAAGATATATTCACAACATTTTTACAAACTGGCTTTTTATTGCCATGGAATGTTGGTAGTATAAAGGGCATATTGTACAATTTTTGTGGAACAAGCACCGTTTGTTCTTTATCTTCAAAATCCTCTTGAACACCAGTCTGAGAAGATATATCATGTACTTCAGTTTTTATTTCAGTTTTCAAGGCAATTCTCTCAATATTTTTATCTTTTGTTTTATTACCTTCATCAGGTTTTACTTTGTGTACCTCCTTACTATTTTCGACAGACTGCTCTGACCAACTTTTCACATGCTCCAATTCCTCTGTGTATTTTTTCCCATTCTCAGACAATAATTGTAGAATTTTGTGATTTATCTGGATATGTCCATCATACAGCTCCACACCAATCTGGCCATCTGACTCTCTGGATACTACTACTGCCTTCAATGGCTTACCCATGAAATTCTCCTCAAACCATCTATTGACTTCTACTGGAATTTCTCTCGCCCTAAGATCTGACAGATAACATTTAATGGCTTGCATGGGTGTCAATAGTAAATCTGTGGCATGATCTGGAATAGGCATTAGTTTGTCTCTCACTACCATCTGTTTATTCCCAAAGTCCACAAAATAGGCTAATAAATAGGATGATGATCCCACAGATGATGCCAAAGCTCTGTAAAAGAGACCATCTTCAAAATATTTGGCTATGCATAATCGTATTTTGCTCGGGTCATATTCTGAACTGTTTGGTATGTTACTAATCTCTGCAATCTTCTTCATTAATTTGTCTACAATTTCAGTGTTACGATTAAGCTGGCAATAAAATTTTGCAGGGCTATATATATGTGTTATATATACCTCCTCTTCACTTCCAATTTTTATATTAAAAGATGAGTAGCAAAAACTATACAGAAAAACTGATGGTTTAAGTGCTTTTGTGAATCCAAAAAATTGGGACTGGCCGTGGCCATGCTCTATGAGAAACTGCTGTGCACCAATAAATGGAGTCTGTAAATCAACTAAGTTACACAAGCAATTAGGCCTTATGAAAATTAGAGCATAAATGACACAAGTCAATAGCCCACTGTAAGCAGAAATGAAGTTTCCAAAATCCTTACATGCCTCTTTAGTCCAAATGAATGGGTAAAATTGTGGGGGTTCATTTATATTCTTAAGACTACATGTAAAAGCTTGATTTTCCAAAGTTAAAAAATCTGGAAGAATAGCTTGAAGATCCTTAAGTAAAACTCTTTCCTGATTACCATAGTCTAC
The DNA here is from genome assembly GCF_965140295.1 of Lepidochelys olivacea. Taxonomy (NCBI): domain Eukaryota; kingdom Metazoa; phylum Chordata; order Testudines; family Cheloniidae; genus Lepidochelys; species Lepidochelys olivacea. The sequence goes on from NC_140413.1 coordinate 20,939,191, forward strand.
AAATATCACATCAACTTCATTTCTGGATACTTGTTTCAGAAAAGATGCTCTGTACCATTTCCCATCCTTGGAGTGTTTTGCAACACAGGCAATCTGTCCAGTTTTATAGGGATTGCTATGCACTTCATAATAACTCTGAATTTGCTCCATTAAATTCATTAGTTCTGGTAATTTGCTTTGCAACTGACAAAAAAAATGGGATGGAGAAATAATATGAGAACATATGACATCAAGAACTGCTCCTGGTTTAAACATTAACTCTTTATAAGAGCCGATAGGGTCACTTCTCCCAGATATTATACAATGCTTTTTGGAAAGAGTACTTTCCCAACTTGGAAAAGATTCAAGAGACTCTCTTGCCACAGAAAAACTGGTTAATAACCGTTTGTTTTGACAGATATTTCTAGTTGCTGATACTTTACTTTTAGGTATGACATACGTACCTGGTGTATTTATATATTTTTTCTTTTTGTTTTTTGAATTTAGGCATTTAGAATTTTTCACAAAGTTCAAAAGAGAATCCGGTTTCACTTCCCAGTACTCAGCATATCCAGCCTGAACCATAAGCGTGACAACATCCATTTGTTCCAAGCCATTCATAAATTGGGCATTAACAATGTACTTGTCATTTTGCTTTGCAATGACATAAAGCAAGAGCTGTCTGTCAAATACAACCTGTTTAAAGAAATCAGTTTCTTTTTTAACCCATACATCCTCAATGGGAAATGCATGAGCAAGTGCACAATGCATGGCAAGTGCTGGTAATTTACAAAACTCTGGAAGCAAAGTTTTCACATCATGAACAGGTACGGTATCTGTATTTCCAAAATCCAAAAAATAAACATTAATGTTTACACCTTCCACTTCAGTGATAAGTCCCCGATAGTACACCATATCTTTCCTATACCGGGCACAGCAAGGTAACCCAGGCTTTGGGTTTTCAACAATCTTATCATAAACTCCATATCTATTATACACATCTGCAATATTTTTCATCAAAGTCTGAAACTCATTGTTATAGTCATTAGTTTGAACCCAGAAGTTTGATGGATTCAACACATATTCGACAAAAGCAACATGAACAGAATCTATTTTCATTTCTACTGTTTTGCAATAGATTGATAAAGAAGGGTCCTTTTCAATTAAGCAGTTTCCCACTTGCTCTGTGTTTCCAATCAAACTCTCAACTGAAACACAGATCTCTTCATAAGCTTTGACGTCTCCCAGTATATTAGTGATATTTGTACTAGAAACTAGGGAACATGCTTGAACTACCTCATTCACCTGTGGTGGATATTTAGCATTAACTTCAGATTCTTCACTATGTAACGTAACATAATACAAACATTCATTGGCATTGAACAAATCAATGCTGGCATACACAGCAATCTGTCCTAACAAGGCCTGTCTAAATTCTTTCAGTTGAGTATTTCTTTTTACAGCTGCACTCTGATCACTGAAACATGACAGTGCACACTGAAATGAAATCATTGGTAAGGAAGTGAATACTGGTTGAAGTTTCAGAACATGATTGGAAGGCACAGCTTCACTGTTGCCAAAATCCATGAACCAGACCTTTACTTGGTCATCAGAGAGGAGCTGCTGTATCACTCCTCGGTGCCACTGTCCTTTTTGTCTTTTTGCAGCACAGAGAGCTCCAAAACTATCACAAGTTGGAACATTTTCCCTACTGACAGCTTCATAATGCAAAGTCATTGTTGTTGTCAAGTCTTCTAGCCCTTTCTGCCATTTTAGCATCTGACAATAAAATTTGCTTGGACTGATTGCAACAGTTATTTTTACCTTCTCTATACTGCCAACAGATAAAGAAGGCAGGAATCTATCCAGAATTGGCTGAAACTCTGGAAGATTTTCTGCATTGCTGAAAGAGGATGACTCTGGCCTTGTGTATTTCTGTTGCAGCAAATCTGGCATTTGTTTGCAAAGGAGCTCTTGGGGTAATTCCTTTAACATTTCTACAATAAGACGAAACGAATCTCCATCAACAAGTTTTCCTAACTGCAGTTCAAGAACATCGCTAGTGACTTTTGGTACTTCCAGGAGAAACAATTGGTATGGTAAAATAGCTTGCACATGACCTTTAATCTGTAATCCTATTAGAGAAGAAAAATAATTTAGAGCTTTTGGACCCCATTTTTTCCCTATTGGAAGTATGTTTGCAAAAACACCACACACCATCTTTGGAGGCAGTTGGAACAATTCACCACATGCAGAAGCAACATTTATTTCATTAACTATTAGCACTTTCCCAATGTCTATGAGAAACACTTCATAGATTTCTTCTCTTTTTTCCAGCACTCTTCCTCTGTGCCATTCTCCATTTATGTCCTCCACCAAACAAAACTCGCCAATGCCAATACCGTCCTTTACTTTTGATATATGCTGTATTTCCTTTTGCAATATGTGGTAATCAAAGTCGTATTCTGTCTTGTATTTCCCCTGAAATGTCACAAGCACTTCCTTTGGATGGCACTCTATGTGAGTTACCTTCAGATCCATGTCTAAAAATTTTGGTGATGGAGACAAAGAATCCATTGTCTACAAAATAAAAATAAGATCAGTTTTGATAATCATCCGGATTTCAATTCAGTTTTTTTACATTAACCATATTTAATTTCTTAAAGCAATTTGTATTCAGTATATTTTTAACAGTGCATTTTGCACAAAATAAATAAAAACATTAAATAAATGTTTACTGATTTTAATTCTAATTTTTCTATTTCTCGAGGTACATTTGGCACAATTCTCCCTCAGATGTTGTCTGCATGTGTTCTTCATAGACAAACAGTGTGTCCTGGGCTTACTATTGTGCTTTCTGACTGGCTTTATCACCTTATATGGAGCAATCCAAAGTGATCCTCAAAGAGACAAAAATCCCTCATCTCTATTCATTTTATAATAGACACATCTGCAAAACAAGAACACAGGAGGCTCAGTATTTCTCCACAAAACAAGAAGTGGAAGTGACATTTCTCTGTCATTCATGTTATTTCTGCTAATTCTACAACTGGACTGCCTTTCACACTGCAGATAGTCTGCAGACATTCCAGGGCTTTCACAGTGGGACTCAGGAGCTGAACCCCACACACCTGACAGCTCATCTGAAGGTTTGACTCTGTTGAGAAGACAAATCACAAAGATTCAGTGCTCTGTTTTAACAACTTTTTTTTTGTTATTTACACTGAAGTATGCTCCTCCACTTCTTGCTATTAGTTTTATTTGAGGGATTTTTATTTCCTCAAGACACGCGCATTTCTCTCCCCCCAACTCCTTCCTCCTCCTCCTCCTTCAGGAGGATCAATCTGTGGTCCTGTGTAGTAGTGTTTACCTCTTTTGATGGAATTACAACTTTTAGTATAGCTGCAGATGTGTTATTCTTTATAATGTACTTCCCATGTCTTTTTGGAGAAATAATTGGAAGTCACAGTTCTACCAAAGAAAACAAAGTTTTATGTTAATTATATGCTGAATACCTCTTTTACTGTACTTACTTGTAGCATTCCATAACATAACAGTAGATTAAAAAAGTAAATATTTTCACATCACTTTTTAAACAAAATGCCCTGACCCACATTTAACCAAGTCTCCAAGGTTCAGATTGACTAGAGCTTTATTCAAATTTATTGCTACTGATCTGACTTCACATTCTTTAAATCAATATCATGCCCCTGCAGTTTCACACCACCACCACCCATGCCTATATACGATAATCCAGTTAATAATTAACAATAGATTGTCAAACACATTTGCCCACTGTCCTAGAGCAAGCTGGTAGGAATCAATCCCTGTCAAGCAGAGGCTTAGTTTCTCAGAAACTAAACTTTACATTTTAAAAAAATATGTATTCCTAGCTCTTATGGAGGAAGGTAACATAAGAACACAAGAATGCCCATACCAGTGATTTATCTGGTCCAGTATCCTGTCTGCTGACAGTGACCAGGGCCAGATACTTGAGAAGGCACGAACAGAACAGGGCAATTATTGAGTGATCAATCCTCTGTCATCCAGTCCCAGCTTTTGAGGTTTAGGGACACCTGAGCATGGGGTTGCAACCCAGACCATCCTGACTGAAGCCATTAATGGACTTATCTTCCATGAATTTATCTAATTCTTTTTTGAACCCAGTTATACTTTTCTGGCTTTCACACCATCCCCTGGCAATGAGTTCCACAGGTGGACTGTGAATTGTGTACACCATAGATTTTTATAATGGCATTATGATATTTTTTGTCTTAGCTATCCCTTCTCTAATATCACTTCTCTAACATTCTGCTAGCTTTTTTGACTGCTGCTTCACTTGGATAAGATGTTTCCGGAGAACTATCGACAATGACTCCAAGATCTCTTTCTTGAGTGGTAACAGCTAAATTAGAGCGTGTCATTTTGTATGTATACTTGGGATTATGCTTTCCAATGTACATTACTTTGCATTTATTAACACAAAACTTCATCTGCCATTCTGTTGCCCACTCACACAGTTTTTTAAGATTCCTTCACAGTAAGCTTTTATCTTAACTATCTTGAGTAATTTTCAGAGTAGCAGCCGTGTTAGTCTGTATCCACAAAAAGAACAGGAGTACTTGTGGCACCTTAGAGACTAACAAATTTATTAGAGCATAAGCTTTCGTGGGCTACAGCCCACTTCACTGGATGCGTAGAATGGAACATATAGTAATATGTAATATATATATATATATACACACACACACACACACACACACACAGAGAAGGTGGAAGTTGCCATACAAACTGTAAGAGGCAAATTAATTAAGATGAGCTGTTATCAGCAGGAGAAAAAAACTTTTGCAGTGATAATCAAGATGGCCCATTTAGACATTTGACAAGAAGGTGTGAGGAGGATACTTAACATAGGGAAATAGATTCAATAAATGGAGTGACCTAGCAACTCCTAGTCTCTATTCAAAGCCAAGCTGATGGTATCTAGGTTACATATTAATTCAAGCTCAGCAGTTTCTCGTTGGAGTCTGTTTTTGAAGCTTTTCTGTTGCAAAACTGCCACCCTTAAATCTTTTACCGAGTGGCCGACCTCAGCAGCAGCCCCAGCCCCACACCCACCGGCCAGAGCAACCCCAGCCCCAGCGCCTCTCCCTTTCATCAGTTAAACAATATAACTTTAATTAACTGGTTAACTTTTTAAACAGTGTTTACATCCTTAGTATCCACTATGTTAAAAGAGAGAAATGTCTTTATTTCTGTTAGTATATTAGTATATACTTGTTTTTCAGCCTGAGACAGAATTTTGAGTTTGACTTTTTGATACTCTTATATCTTATACTAATATGTGTAAATAAAGGACAAAGACACTATATGTTATGTCTGCCCACAAGCAGATGGGTTGAAAAGAGATGGAACTGAAGTGTTACAGGCTGTGGTGGGAGTGTACTCTATGAGCATACAGTGGAAGGCTGCCTGACTCTTTCCTCAAGCCAAGGTCAAGCAACCAGTTAGGGGGGTAAAGGGGGTTGTGGGGGGAGGCATAAGAAACACTAAAAGCCAAAGAAAGGCCTGGCCTTGACCACAAGCACAACCTCACTCCTTACCCTTCGCATGGGATATAAAAGAGGTGGGATGAAGACCCCATACCCATACCCCCAAAAATGGCACATAACCATAAATTGTAAGGGGTGGGACTGTAGGCGTGCATTGTAGGTATATTTGGACCTGCTAAGAAAGAGGAGACGGAAATGGGGACACAGGCAAGGCTCTACGCAGTCAGAGCTGGAAGGGGGGCATGGGGTAAATGTTCTGAGGCGTCAAGAGCTGGGAACGGAACACTGGGAAACAGACTCTGCCGGCATGTAAAGTTATGGATATGCTTGCTGCAAACTAACCCCTGCCTGCACTTCAGACTTCTGTTCTTCTGCTTTCTGTCTGCATGACAAGAACGAGGGGAGAGAGTGTAAAGGGAGGGCCCTCTAACAACTTCTATGGGCCTATGATAAATGGATTATCATGTTTATTACAATGGTGCAGAGTCAACCAGAAACAGAGCCCCATTGTGTACATAGCAAGACACATTCCCTACAGAAAGACACTTACAATCTAAATACACAAGCCAGACAAAATAGAACTAGAAGTAACGGAGGAGGAAAAGGACCTTGGAGTATTGGTTGATCATAGGATGACTATGAGCTGCCAATGTGATATGGCTGTGAAAAAAGCTAATGTCGTCTTGGGATGCATCAGGAGAGGTATTTCCAGTAGGGATAAGGAGGTTTTAGTACCGTTATATAAGGCACTGGTGAGACCTCACCTGGAATACTGTGTGCAGTTCTGGTCTCCCATGTTTAAGAAGGATGAATTCAAACTGGAACAGGTACAGAGAAGGGCTACTAGGATGATCCGAGGAATGGAAAACTTGTCTTATGAAAGGAGACTCAGGGAGCTTGGCTTGTTTAGCCTAACTAAAAGAAGGTTGAGAGAAGATATGATTGCTTTCTATAAATATATCAGAGGGATAAATACCAGAGAGGGAGAGGAATTATTTAAACTCAGTACCAATGTGGACACAAGAACAAATGGATATAAACTGGCCACTAGGAAATTTAGATTAGAAATTAGACGAAGGTTTCTAACCATCAGAGGAGTGAAGTTTTGGAATAGCCTTCCGAGGGAAGTAGTGGGGGCAAAAGATCTATCTTGCTTTAAGATTAAACTCGATAAGTTTATGGAGGAGATGGTATGATGGGATAACATGGTTTTGGTAATTAAATATTCATGGTAAATAGGCCCAATGGCCTGTGATGGGTTTTTAGATGGGGTAAGATCCAAGTTACCCGGGAAAGAATTTTCTGTAGTATCTGGCTGATGAATCTTGCCCATATGCTCAGGGTTTAGCTGATCGCCATATTTGGGGTCGGGAAGGAATTTTCCTCCAGGGCAGATTGGAAGGCCCTGGAGGTTTTTCGCCTTCCTCTGTAGCATGGGGCACGGGTCACTTGCTGGAGGATTCTCTGCTCCTTGAGGTCTTCAAACTACAATTTGAGGACTTCAATAGCACAGATATAGGTGTGAGGTTTTTTTTAGGAGTGGTGGGTGAAATTCTGTGGCCTGCATTGTGCAGGAGGTCAGACTAGATGATCATAATGGTCCCTTCTGGCCTAAATATCTATGAATCTATGAAAATGAACCATGTAATATCAGTAGGGCCCTACCAAATTCACAGCCATGAAAAACACGTCACATAGCATGAAATCTGGTCTCCCCAGGTGAAATCTGATCTTTAGTTTTCTTTTACTCTATACTATTCAGATTTCATGGGGGAGACCAGTGTTCCTCAAACTGGTAATCCTGACCCAAAAGGGGGGTCACAAGGTTATTTTAAAGGGGGTCACAGTATTGCCACCCTTATTTCTGAACTGCCGTCAGAGCTGGGTGACTGGATAGTGGCATCTGCTGACCAAGGGCCCAGCTCTGCAGGCAGCAGCACATAAGGAAGGGTAGGAATACCATACCATTTCATCCTTTCTTCTGTGCTGTTGCTGGTGGCAACTCTGCCTTCAGACCTGAGCTCCTGGCGTGCAGCTGCCGCTCTCCGGCCACCCAGCTCTGAAGACAGCACAGAAGTAAGGGAAGCAGTACTGATAGGGAAAAAAACCCAGAAAATGACCCTATAATCATGTAAAGCTACGCTGCTGTCTTTTTTCTATGCTCATCTGTCCTTTCTACTTTGTTTATGGATAGAAAGAATGTGAACTGTGTGTAACCTGCACTCCCTGCTTTTGGGGAGAGAATTCCTTATACAGATAAGCCTCCATGCTCGTACCTACCCCAGAACTTCAAACAGACTGGGTTAACCGGTTCGAACTGGAAGAGATATCACAATGTATGTTGAACCAAGCTATAAAAGCTCATCCCTGTTCTTTGTTCGAGGCTTCACCATTTTCCTCTGAAAAGGAATTGGTGAGCCCTTCAGCTGTCGTATTTGCTAGCAATAAAGTGCCTCACTTTATCAAAGAGCCAAGACTCTGTGTTTTGTTTGGCTAATACAGAAGTCCAGGGAAGGCTACCCTCCTAACCCTAGACGGGAGGGGAACCCTTTTTCCCTAACAGTACTGAAACTCCCCTACAATAACCTTGCCAAAAAAAAGCAACCCACCCACGCCTTTTTGAGTCAGGCTCCCTATAGTTACAACACTGAATTTTCAGATTTAAATATCTGAAATCATGAAATTTACGATTTTTTAAAATCATATGCCCATAAAATTGACCAAAATGGACCACGAATTCGGTAGGACCCTAGATATCAGGAATTATCTTTCTTTCTCATATTGTAGGGAAAATTAACTATCACAGCCCTTTCTTTTGGTTACTTAAATTATTACCGCAGGGAACATATTCATTTCCTGAAATGACAAACTACTCATCACATTTAAAGCTTTCTTGTTTAGTGTTTGGCCTGATTCAAGATCACTAGCAACATTCTTTTACTAAGTGAAAGAAATCTTTGAAAAACAAAAGAGTTGCATAAACAAGACTCTCTTACTCTAGAAACAGGTCTAATCTGATGACAGGAACAAACAGAACTTCAGTTACAGGCAACAAAGCAGCGCCTCGGTGTTAAGAAGTGTCTCCCCCTTGATCCAAACGCAGAAAAGGCCTTGAGAGGGGAAAAAAAATGGTTTTAACCAGTCTCCAAGGCCGTGCGTGGGTTATAATGACAGCACCACCCAGGGTCATTAGACTCACAGCACAGCCAGCGGACCCGTGACCTATCCGGCTACTAACCGCACCCCCGGCCCCGGCCCAAACCCAGGCGTCCAAACACCCATCTGCCCTTTGAGACGGTGGGAGAAAATTCGCCCATCAACACTTTTAAAGGATCGTGTCTGCAACTTTCCTGGCCGCGGACCAGCCCGGCCTACTCGGAACGGAAGGCGGGGGCCGGCAGCACGCGCGCCGGACAGTTAACGGGGCTTTCGCGGGACGCGGCAGCGCGAGGCGCCGCAGCGGTTCTGCCCGCCGAGCCGCGCGCTAGCCCTGGGCTTCGCAGGGAGCAGGTGCCTCAGCGGGGCTGGAGCTAACGGGGCTACGGAAGGGATGCGGCGGCCGCAAGAAGGACGCCCGAGCGGCTGCTCCCTTACCCGCGGTTGGACGGGCTCTGACGCCTGCGCTAGGCGCCGGGGCTGCAAGGAGATATCGGTCTGCGGGCGCCACCCAGAGCTGGCAAAATGGCGGCGCGACTGCCCGTGCCGAACGCCGCTGTGCCGGGCGCATGCGCCGTGGGCCGCGCTGACGCCAGCGTGGGGCGGCTGAGGCGGAGTGGGGTGGGAGGCGGGAGTGGGCGCTTGAAGGTTCCTCTGGCTCTCGCTGCGGTGGGGGTGGGCTGATGCTGGGCTATGGACTCCCTGCGCCTCCCACCCTATTCACTCACAGGGGTCTTCAGCATGGGGCTGGGCGTGGCTGGCTGGGCTCCCCCAGACCCCCAGGCTTGCTTCCCCAGGCCCGTCTCCAGAGTGGGGTCAGGCCAATATCCAGCACCTCTGAAAACCCACCTGGAAATCCACCCTGCTTCTGCAAGCCCATCCAGGTGTGGGCCATGACTGTGCCCACCCGGCGCTCCGCGAGCTGCCCCCTTGGGTTCCCATTGGCAGCCTCTTCCTCCTCCCAATAATGAGCAACATCCAAGTCCATCCAAAACATAAGCACTCTCAGCATCTAATGAGGTGGCCACACCAAGGGAATAGCGTGTTAGCCCACAAAGTCCTTGAAGTGCTATTGGATGCTAAGAACAGTTGTTGGGATGAATTAATCCGGGGATCGTAGTCGCCAAGCTTGTGGCCTTCACTTTTGCCAGAGTTTGGTCTGTGACTGCTAATCGGGGATCTTGGTGGACCGTGGATAATAAGAGCTAGCCCTGGCAAGCTTGGGAGAAATTAAAGCTTTCTGTGCAAGAAATGGAAATATTCCTATTTGGAAAGCATTGCTAATACAAGCTTGGGAGAGAGATGGGACTATTTGGTCTTGATACTATATGTTTTGTACAAATCGGAGGAAAGATCATGCCAACCTGGAGTTAGTTCTCTTTAAAACTCCTGGCCTTTAGGCTATTGTAGTTAAAACATCCATAATAACAAAGTTCAAATATTTTGTAGCAATAGTTTCATTCCTTAAAATAGATATTTCTAAATGCCCATCACTGAGCTGCCTAAAAGGATAGAAATGTATGTTTCTGGCATTACTTCATAGTATGACAGTTATTAAATTTGCCTCATTATATGACCATTAATAAACTTGCTCCCTTTCCATATTTTTCCTGTTTTTGCAGGAAAGACAATCCATCATATCTGAACACTTTGAACATGTCTCCTATGCAGCTTTGTTAGTAGTACATGGTGCATTAATGTCCAGGAAGGAGATGTTTACATTTAATCTTTCAGGATAGAGAAGCTCACTAACTCTTGGCTGGACACCAAATTCTAGCCCTCATTTACTTCTAAGTGCTGTACCAACCTGGAAATAGGTCTATGCCTTTGGATTACCATGGAGATGTCAATGATTTAGGTGTGTGAAGTCATGCCACTTTCCAAGAAGCTACTGTAGCAGCATCCCTGATGGGGTCTGTGGTTGCTTGTTTAAGCAGCTTAAAAGGGCTGAAGTATTTCTAAATGTCTGTATGAGTGAATGGCAATAGAAGCTGTAAAATATGTACCAAGGTCTGATGCAAATGAATAATAGCATTTCCAAATAAAACTAAAACATCTGGGATAGTTTTGCCAAAAGGACTTAGGCACCTAACTGCCACTTTAGGTGCCTAAATCCCAGAATCAGTCCCTTCTGAAATTCAGCCCCCCTTTCCCCCCCATTCAGCCACCGAACCCGGCAGGCAGCTAAACTCACTCATTGCCTACATTTTTGCAATAAAATTCCCTGTGCAACTGTATTTCAACCACACACCAGGTGACTGGATGCTTAAGCCTCAGCATGATTCATGCACTAGGGAGAGATAAGCATTCCTCCATCTAACTGACCCATGGACACCGAGACAGTAAGTGTGCTCAGAACTTGCCTACTGGATAGGGCCTCTATATGTAAGCTTGCACAAAACAACTGGGGGTGGCCTCTCTCATAGCTTTTTAGTCCAGTAGTTAGGGTACTCATCTAGGATGGGGAAAACCCCAGTTCAGATCCCTTTTCCACTTGAGGGAGACAAAGGATTTTATCTGGGCTCTGTAACTTTTCAGATTAGTGTCCTAACCACAGGGTCATAGGATACCCTAATGTGGAAGGGCTTCCTCAGTCTCTGCTGTTGAATCTGTTCCACTGTAGAAGGTTTTGTTTTTTTGAAAGCAGATGGACCAGGAGACTGGCTACTGAGTCTTCTACCACTACCACCATCACCACCCCCTTTTAAGTGAATGTTCTAACCACCAATCTACAGAGCCATTCTCATGTGGGGTTATCTCTCTCTCCCTCTCTGGCCTCATGATTCTATTGTTATTTAGCCACAGTGGAACAGCTTCAATAGGCAAGAATGAGGGAGTCTCACATCATAATATGCCATAGGCCAGTGGTTAGGGCTTACACCTGAGCAGTAGGTCCCTATTCAAGTCACCTTTCCCCACGTGAAGGGAGAACTTCCCGTCTTCTACATCCCATCTGAATACCCTACACTGACCACTGGATTAAGAGTTATAAGGGAAGGCCTCCTCTCCTGGCTTCTTGCTAAAATGGCATAGGCACTTAATGCCAAGGCAGGGTTTTCAGAGGGAACCCCCTCCTTGCACCCAGGACTTAGTCACCTATGTCTAAGGGATGGGGTTTAGCACACACTGTGGCTTGGCATCTCCCACTGCCTGGCTTAGGTGAGGAGCTGCCTAGGATGCTGACTTTTGTGAATCCAATTCTGAGGCACTTATCTCTTTCCATTCATTGTATAGGGAGCCTAGGCACGGAACTCAGGCTTTGTGAATCCCATGGTTTTCTGAGTGCCTACAAATTTGACGTGGCAATATTCAGCATCACCACACGTAAAGTTTCTCTGTGAATCTAGCCCATGGTGAATGACTCAGATTTGTTATTCTTTGTAATAATCTTCCATAGATAAGAGAACAAATGCTGGTGTGTATAAGAAATGGGGGAAATAAAAATAATTTCTTATTCAAGACTTTGAATGGGAAAAAAAAAACATTTAACTATAGCTCCAGATGTGGAGCTAACTGTTGGGTGAAGACTATTGTCTTTTGTAGTGCATCTGTGCACTATATTCAAACCTTTACACAAAAGGATTTCATACATCACAAACTCTGGTAGAAGTTCTGCTGTCTCTGTAATAGACAGAGATTTGGAAGAAAAAAAAGTACAAAACAACCACACCAAAATTAGGCTAGTGCAGAAACAATGAGAAGTCCTTGTGGCACCCACTGTTTTAGCCCACAAAAGCTTATGCCCAGATACATTTCTTAGTCTCTAAATTGCCACAAGGACTCCTCATTGTTTTTGCTGATACAGACTAACATGGCTACCCCTCTAAAGCTAGTGCAGAGGTGCTGGAAATATTGTGTAGTGGGGGTGCTGAGAGCAATTGAATCAAACCTTAAACCCTGTATATAATGGAAATCACTTCAAGCCAGGGGGTGCTACCGCACCCCCGCACTCCTAGCTCTAGCACCTATGGGCTAGTGTACTTTTTCCCACTCTTTCTTTGAAAGGACCTCATCTAATCCACAGCAACCAATGTGTGGTGCGGATAACTGAGCAGCAGCCACTAGGTGGCAGAAACAACCAAAGGTGGCCCATAGTGAAATACTTGACAATATACCAGTATTGCTTCAACAGTTTGACCAATGAAGCATTTAAATGAGCCTGTCCTATTCTGAAATACAAGTGTCTATATGTATGGGGGAACTTTGAAGATCACATTTGCACTATTAGAAATGTTTTCAGATATTGCTATAATTTGTATTAACATTGAAGCATCTTGATTTATGTACACAATGCAGTTCCCTTTGAAAATATTTTATTATATAATACATTACTCTTGTAGTCACTGTATTTTTGCAAATTATCTTTATATCATCAGTAACCTGTTATTACACAGTTATAAACTCAGCAGTTTATACATCAAAGAGCAGTCAGTGAAAGCCATAACTATGAAATCATGGCAGAAGAAGCCAGTATCTTCTATTACTACTTAAAATATATATAGCACTTTACAAGCAATTAAATTACAAGCAGATTTATTTGGGCATAAGCTTTCATGGGCTAGAACCCACTTCATCGGATGCATGGAGTGAAAATTACAGATGCAGACATTATTATACTGACACATGAATGGTAACATACAAAAGCCAGTAGGAGAACACTTCAGTCTTCCTGGACATTCTATAACAGATTTAAAAGTAACTATACTTGAACAAAAAAACTTCAGAAACAGACTTCAAAGAGAAATAGCAGCACTAAAATTCATTGGCAAATTTTTCACCATTAATTTGGGCCTGAATAGGGACTGGGAGTGGCTGGCTCATTACAAAAGGAGCTTTGCTTCTCCTGGAATTGGCACCTCCTCATCTATTATTGGGAGTGGACTACATCCACCCTGATTGAATTGGCCCTGTCAACACTGGTTCTTCACTTGTGAGGTAAATCCCTTCTCTTCATGTGTCAGTATATACTGCCTGCATCTGTAATTTTCACTCCATGCATCTGATGAAGTGGGTTCTAGCCCACGAAAGCTTAAGCCCCAAAAAAATCTATTAGTCTTTAAGGTGCCACCGGACTCCTTGTTATACCTGTATAAGTCACCTCGGTACCAATATAACTCCATCCACAGTAGGACTTTTATCATTAAAACTATTTTAGTTTAAAAAATCACAGCCCTAACGCAAACAGTGACACTGGTAAAACTTATAAGTATACACAAACGTAAGATTTTTGAAGGGAAAATCAGGGAGTGCATGTGCAGTGTAACTTGTCATTTTAAAGGTTAAGTGATATGTCAGATGCATGGTAGAGCAATTTAGTGCATGCATTGATGGTGGGTGATCTAACCAAATTGTGAGTCATGGAATCATATAAATTAAGAGGTGGAAAAAGACCTATTAAATCATCTAGACTGGTGAGGAGACAGACTATATGATCTAATAGGTCTTTAGCATCTTTCATTTCTATGATCCACATCAGTTAACCAAGGTGTGGCCCGAAACCTGCAAACTGGTCCATGTGGAAAAATCCTGATGCTCACACAGAGCCCCACTGGCGCCAATGTGGGGAAGGGGCCTGCCTAAACAGATTTGCTTGAATGTTCAAGGACTTAATTTGTACTCTATTAAACCTGTTCCAAAAAGTTCACCTATATGACTTTTGTAAATTCAAAGAGAAATTTCAGGCAATCTTATCCAGGAAACAATGTGGATTGGGAATTATCTTTGTATATGTTCATATGAGGCCAGATCAACAAAGGGACTTAAGTGCTTACACTCTAAGTCCCAGTTTTAGGCAACACTGCAATCCACAAAAACAACGCTCAGCTGCTGCCTGACATTGTATGTTTCTAAACTCACCTGATTCCTAAATTTCCACTGTAAAAATTGCCCAGACCCCTATGTTCCGCTTCTGGGCATACACACTGTTGCTTCATTGTAGGTATCTGGGTGCCTATATCCCAACCTTAGCCCCAGTGCAATTCATGAACCCAGGGATGATAGGCATAGGAGTGTCTATGTTATTTGCAAGGCCTGATCCAGTAGGTGTGCTCTGAGCATGCTTAACTCCACACAAAGCACTGGAGCGGGGAGGGGAGGAGGAGGCCTCTCTCATATCTTTAGATTTGTACAGAAATTTCTCACCCCTCAGGAGAGTGCCCTAGCCACTGAAATATCGAGTGATACAGTCTTTGGCCCAATTAATATTTAATATTTCAATTATTTAATTAAAGTGGAATGGCTTCAACAGGAGAGACTGAGAAAGAGACACATCAGAGTATCCCATAGTCCAGTTACTAGAGTATTATCTTGAGAGAGAGGTGATCCTTGTTCAAATCCCTTCTCATCAGACTCAGGAGAGAATGGCACCAGACTCTTCTACTTGCTGGTGAGTCCTGACCACTGAGCTAAAGTTTATGAGGGAAGCTTCTTCCTCCTCCCACTCCTCATGACCACTTTGCATGGAGTTAAGTGCTTGCATCACTCATTCTCATAAGAAATGGATTAGGTGCCCAAGCCATCTGAGTCCAGAAGAGGGGTTCCTGGCAGTGGATCACAAGCCGAGATAGGTGCATCCCTGCAGGCCAGATTTAGGTGCTTAACTACATGAGGGAGTGGGACTTAGGACACACCCCTTTCATCAGCATCTCCCATTGGCTAGTTTAGGCAGACCTCACCTAATAGCTTTTATAGATCCTATTCTTAGGCACCCAGCTCTCCCCATTCATTATATAGGGAGCCTAGGCACCTAACTCAGACTCTGGGGCTCTCGTTGTTCCAGTGATTTTCTAGGCACCTAAAAGTTAGGTATTACAATGACTAATCCCTTTGTGGATCCAATCCATGGTGCTAATTACGGGACCCCAATCTTTACTGGGCCCTGTGGGTGTGATTTTAATATAAATATAACAGAAAATACATTGGAACTGCAAAAGACTTCGCTTGATTAACTCTTCATCTCAAGGCTCAGGTCTGCTGTCCCTAATGACCTGAGAGGGGGCTGAGCAACCTTCACTCCCACTGAAATCAGTGCTCAGCCCCTTTGAAAATCAGGCCATAAAAGCCTTGGTTCAATCTAGACTTGTGTCTGGGTTTCTCCCCCACCCCACCCCCAACCCTTGCAATATGAGGCTCTAGAGTTAATCATTATGTCTGTCTTGTTAAATATTTCACATTTTTCTCTGTTTACAAACAGAACAAATGACCTAGAACTGCTTTTTGGACATTTGTCATTGGTCATTTGTATGAAACGTGAAATTGCAGTGCAAACAAAGGCAATGGTCATGCGATGTCTACTTGCTCTTCGTACTGTCAGCAGGGCTAATGGATTTGCTCTGTAATTCTTCAGATATATGTGACATTTAGCTCCAGTTTTTTAAAGGTATATGACCCTATTCTGATTTCAGGTGGGTACCATCGATGGGAGCTCCATCAAATATCTGAGGCAGAATTGCACTCATCAGTTGTCCATTAGTGTTGAAATAAGTTTTAAAATGTTCTCTTTAAAGCTAGTGATTCTCTTTAATCGCTCTGTGGTACACCCTGGATAGTTTTTTTATGCAGCATAAATCTAAAATTATGTCTACACTATCATCCAATAATAGAGCAGACAATATACTATGGTACTTCAGGAAAAGCATGATATAGCAGTTTTAATTGCCTGCAGGGTGCTGATCCATCTTGGAATCAAAATATGTGATGTTGTCATCAGATATGTTAAAGGGACAATTTCATGGGTGAAATTCTGGCCTTATTGAAGTCAATGGCAAAACTCTGATTGTCTTTAATGGAGCCAGGATTTCAGCCCATATATTTTAAAAAATACACGTGTTACTAATGTTGTATGCGGAAAATAAAAATGGAAAGATTTTCAAAATCTGACTGGCTTTTGATCATTTGTGTTGTGGATTACTTTTTGCATTTCACTTCTGCTGGAGTAACAATAATAGATTAGTAATTTTCACATTAAAGCCCTGATTAAAGCAATCAAATCTGTGCAGATGGACCCCTGTGCCTGAGCCCCTTTGAAGTTAGTTCACGCATGCAGATTTCGTTGCAGGATTGGGGCCTACAAGATTCTATTGGTGAGGAGAAAGCTACCAAGAGACAGAGCATACTCAGCAGCAAGCCTTCTCATTTGGAATCACTCCCATTTGATCCAGACCTTGTTTACATTCAGGAAATTATGTAAATCACACCTCCTTGTCCAGACTTCTTGCGATGTTCATTTCCCAGCATTCAGTCTATTGTCTAAGTTTCCCCATTTCTGTCTTGCAAAATTGTGGTATTTCTGGGCAGATGGAGATTTCTGCTTCATATACTTTACTACTAATCATATCATATCATTTACTGCAATCTAAGTCATATAAACTACACTCTGGTCTTGTGTATGCTAGGTTTTTAGCCACCAGTGCAACTGAATCAGGACAAAACCCTAGTGCATACACAACTTACGTTAAAAGAAAAGGAGTACTTGTGGCACCTTAGAGACTAACCAATTTATTTGAGCATGAGCTTTCATGAGCTACAGCTCACTTCATCGGATGCATACCGTGGAAATTGCAGCAGACTTTATATACACACAGAGATCATGAAACGATACCTCCTCCCACCCCAGATTGATAGAGCCAGAAGAGTTCCCAGAAGTTACCTACTACAGGACAGGCCTAACAAAGAAAATAACAGAACGCCACTAGCCGTCACCTTCAGCCCCCAACTAAAACCCCTCCAACGCATTATTAAGGATCTACAACCTATCCTAAAGGATGACCCAACACTCTCACAAATCTTGGGAGACAGGCCAGTCCTTGCCTACAGACAGCCCCGCAACCTGAAGCAAATACTCACCAACAACCACATACCACACAACAGAACCACTAACCCAGGAACTTATCCTTGCAACAAAGCCCGTTGCCAACTGTGCCCACATATCTATTCAGGGGACACCATCACAGGGCCTAATAACATCAGCCACACTATCAGAGGCTCATTCACCTGCACATCCACCAATGTGATATATGCCATCATGTGCCAGCAATGCCCCTCTGCCATTTACATTGGTCAAACTGGACAGTCTCTACGTAAAAGAATAAATGGACACAAATCAGATGTCAAGAATTATAACATTCATAAACCAGTCGGAGAACACTTCAATCTCTCTGGTCACGCAATCACAGACATGAAGATCACTATCTTACAACAAAAAAACTTCAAATCCAGACTCCAGCGAGAAACTGCTGAATTGGAATTCATTTGCAAATTGGATACTATTAATTTAGGCTTAAATAGAGACTGGGAGTGGCTAAGTCATTATGCAAGGTAGCCTATTTCCCCTTGTTTTTTCCTACCCCCCCCCCAGACGTTCTGGTTAAACTTGGATTTAAACTTGGAGAGTGGTCAGTTTGGATGAGCTATTGCCAGCAGGAGAGTGAGTTTGTGTGTGTGTGTGTGTGTGTGTCCCTGGGAAAATGGGGGGGGGTGAGAAAGCCTGGATTTGTGCTGGACATGGCCCACCTTGATTACCATGCACGTTGTAGGGAGAGTGGTCACTTTGGAAGAGCTATTACCAGCAGGAGAGTGAGTTTGTGTGTGTATGGGGGTGGGGGGGGGTGAGAAAACCTGGATTTGTGCTGGAAATGGCCCACCTTGATTATCATGCACATTGTAGGGAGAGTGGTCACTTTGGATGAGCTATTACCAACAGGATAGTGAGTTTGTGTGTGGGTTTTTTGGAGGGGGGTGAGGGGGTGAGAGAACCTGGATTTGTGCAGGAAATGGCCCACCTTGATTATCATGCACATTGTGTAGAGAGTTGTCACTTTGGATGGGCTATTACCAGCAGGAGAGTGAATTTGTGTGTGGGGGGGTGGAGAGTGAGAAAACCTGGATTTGTGCTGGAAATGGCCCAACTTGATGATCACTTTAGATAAGCTATTACCAGCAGGACAGTGGGCTGGGAGGAGGTATTGTTTCATGATCTCTGTGTGTATATAAAGTCTGCTGCAGTTTCCATGGTATGCATCTGATGAAGTGAGCTGTAGCTCACGAAAGCTCATGCTCAAATAAATTGGTTAGTCTCTAAGGTGCCACAAGTACTCCTTTTCTTTTTGCGAATACAGACTAACACGGCTGTTACTCTGACAACTTACGTTGAGGCAGCATGAGTTTTACACAGTACAACTTATTTTGTTTTCAAACAGCTACAAGTACATGAGTGGCTAAAACTCCGTGTAGACAAGGCTCCATGTACTATGGTGCTGGGTGCCACATAAATTCTTGTAATCATATTTTTTTTCTCTGCATATCAATCTATGTAGCAACAGGTAAGGTTCTCTATTGAAGAATCACAAGGCACCATTGGATATTCTTAACAAAATGCTTCACTTATATGCTGAAAATAGATTCCAAAGACTGAGGGATCTAACCATCTTGAAAGCCAACATATTTCTCAAGAGCAATCCTCAAGCTGCTCTGCACAGCTCTTCACTTTAGTTTAGTGAGATGATTAACTTTTTAGTCCCTAGATTAACTCACTGTGGGAAACACACATTAACCTGGTAATACACTCATGTTTTATGTAATGCACAATCTCACCGTGACATCTTTCCAACTCTGCTGAGACTGGCATTTAGGATAATCAGTATACTGTTTGGTAATAATGTGACCTGCTAGCTTTGCATATCTACAATAAACAGAGTCGATGATTATGTCAGTAAGAGAAGCTTGTCTCGTAAAACTCAACTGCACTGTTCTATAGGGAACTTTCATTCCTCTCCATCTTTTGCAGGGAAAATACAATAACATTAATAAACTATAGTGCTGAAGTGTATAACTTTTCAGATGTTCTGTTAAGAAATAAAATAGCTTTCTACTAATTGATCTGGTTTGCACATGTAATCCTCGTATTTATATTTTGGAGAAAATCTATTTTTTGTACAAAATGACAATGTAGGCCAAAACTTACAAATAAATAAATTTACAAATGAGACACTACTTTTATGGAAAGGGAAACCTGCTTTGATAACTCCAGCTGAGAAGGAGCAGAATTGGGGGACAACTGCAACAGTGAAAAAAATGTTATGGACACTGAAAATTGTACTAAAAAAAAATGTACCTGACTTGAAAGTGTCCCCCCAATTCCATCTACATCTGTGTACTCTAGTTCTAGATAAGTAACTGTTTGACTAAATATGGATAATATCAATTACATTGAGAATGATTTTCTTTTATGAGATCAGTAAGTGACTCTTTCCACATAACTTCAGATTTTGTGTATAGCACACAGAAATTTGGTGAGTCCTAGCAAACTGTAGAATTATATATTTGATTTGGCTCATATGTAACTAAAATCTTTTGGATATTTTCATAATTTATCTGTTTTTGTTACTTTACGTGGCCACTAGTACTGTCAGAGTTAAGTTGTATTAATCCTTTCATATCCGATGAAGTGAGCTGTAGCTCACGAAAGCTTATGCTCAAATAAATTTGTTAGTCTCTAAGGTGCCACAAGTCCTCCTTTTCTTTTTACTCTCAAAATAGTGTTGTTTTTTAATATTAAAAGCAGAATAAAACAGAATTTGTTGCGTATGTTGAGAGATAACTTTGCATCCAGACATAAGGGCCCAGATCCTGGAGGGTAGTTCAGCTCCTAAAATATCCATTGAAATCCATGAATGTGGGTCCTTGTGAATATTCAAGCAGCCATAAGGCCAGGCATGCTGCCTATATTTTAAGAATGAGCTTCGTACATATTTTCTATTTACTCCATGATAAATCTTGGCCAAGAGATGTGCTTGAAAATAGGTGCGATATGTTACAGGAAAATCTATTTGTTTGCTTTTTACTCAAATAAAAATGCTTATTTCATAAGCAAGGAGGGAGGCAATGTCACATGACTAACAAACTTATAAGACTTTTTACTTCAAATGCTTATACTTTGTTCCTGAAAAGTATACTCAATGTATGGGTAAAATACAAGAGTGCTTAGAAACTATGTTAATACAAACAAATTAACAATTTATGAAGGGAAAGAGTCCTCCCTGATACTTTAATAAAATCAACCCTGCAATTTGATGCAATCTGATCAATTCCAAAAGGCAAAACCTTGTACTTCAGAAATATTTCTCTGAGTTCCAGATATAAGGCAATCCGCAGCAGAGGTTTAACTTTGTCCAGAGATGGGGTGAAACAGAGAAATTGTCCCTCTTCACTCTTTAGTTTGATGGCAACATTTTAACAAGGGGCTCCCAGTAGCCCTGAAGATCATTACCCCTTCAGCTTATCCTGGCAAGCAGACAAGATCCTTCTAGTCAGAACTAGGTTTGCAAATGGTTTTCTGTTAAAGAACAGCACCATATACTGTAATTATGATTGGATGTTCTCATGACTACCTTTTCATTAGGATCTGTCCTAAGTAACTTTTATAACTTTTCTCCCTTTGAGGACAATTGCAATCAAACAAAACTTTAAAATGTCCAAACAGCTTCCTTTAAGAAATTGTACACAATACAGATAATAAATAAATAAGCTTTTGATGGGGACAGTGAATGATCATTCATATGTGAGCTCCATAATCATGAATCCTTCCTTCATACCTCACTCCCGAAAGAGAAAGACTCCCATTTACTTTACTCAGATTATGCTGAGGCCCCAAACCAGTCAATGTAGGACACAATGTGAATAAATTTGATTTAGATAAAGGGAAAGAGGCACTTTGCTCCTTTAGCGCTCTATTTTTCCAGTTAAGGTTGGAGACAGTGGTTCAGGCAGATGCTTGTAGCTGTAAAGCAAACTGTTCAATTCTTAGTGGATATTAAGACCAAAAGGGACCATTTTGGCTCTAGCCTAACCTTCTGCATAATGCACGTCATAGAATTTCACACAGTTATTCCTGCACCAAGCCCAATAACTTGTGGATGAACTATTTTATAAATGAAAAAGTGTATACTTAATAGTGCTTGCTAATTACCTCACTTGATAAAATAGTAAGTAAATGTAAGGGTATACTAAGGCTAAAAGTGGGCAGGATTCACCAAAATTTGTCCCATCTGTTAACTCATTTTAAGCAGAAGGGGTGAAGTCCTCCCCCACTGAAGTTAATGGGAGTGTTACCACTGGAGCCAGGATTTCATACGGCAACTCAGCCCATGTAATGTGAGGGGTTGAACAGAGGGAAGGCAATTCTTCTCTGCAACTATTCCCTGACTAAAGCGATTGCTCCCTGGGGCTCAGGCAGTCACAGAGTGCAGATCCCAAGGACCTGGATTTAATTCTCCCATGTAAAAAGAATACTCGGCAACTTTCTTCAATGTTTCAACGGGGGTTAACTCTGCCATGCCTGATGTAAGAGAGGAAAGGTTACTAAAGGCAGAAAGTACACAATCTCCTCTATCTCTACAAAGGGCATATCTCAACTTCAAATAACATTGGAAGCATAACGAGTTTCCTTCCCCCCAAAACGAAAAAAGTTGGCAGTTCTTCAGACAGGCTGGTGCAGAAACTTTTCATCCTAGCTCATGGAGGAGACTGCAAACAGGGGGACAGAATTCATCCAAACAGTCATTGTGGGGCACATTAGCTATTTTTCTTTCATATGCCCTGTGTCATGCTGATCTTTTAGCTGAATAGGTCAGTATGCTCTGAAGTTAGGTATTATCTACTGAACTGAGCCCTAACATGTTTGCTCTGAATAATTGCTTTTTTTTTTTTTTTTTGGGAATTACACAACATACAATACTTTTCAAAATACATGCATTAGCCATTTCTAGTCATAAGCTCTATTTTATCTCTTTAATGGTTCAAGAAATTTAGGCAATATAAGTTAACCTGAATGTTGCATCACTTAAGAGACAAGGTGCCTTTATTTAGCACAGAGTAACTGCTCCAAAGGACCATTTTATCACTAAGACCCGAGAGCTAGAGCTGGTTGAAATGTTTTCATCCAAACATTTTTTTCTTCAATAAAAAATGTATCTTGAACAAAATGCAATTTTTATTTTGGTCAAAAATCTGGATTTTTGACCCAAAACCCTAAAACAGTCACTTTGCAATAAAAAATTTGGGGTTTTGATAAAACATTTTTAGTTTTTGAAAACTGAAAATGTTTATCAACAACAAACAAAACAAAAACACTGTTTTTGAACAAAAATGTAAGTTTTCAAAACCTAAAAAAAATTCAGGTTTGGGGATTCTTCCTCCCATTGAAAAACAAACATACATTTGCAAGAAATTTAGGGAAAAACTTTCAAATGTCACATGAAAAACAATAGGTATATTTTTACTAGCCTCACAAAGTGTGCAATTCTGAGTTATATTTAGAACTGTGTCATGATTCATGTTGCTCCAATAAGTTTCTTAACCTTGATGTGCCTCATTTTTCCTTGCCTGTGATTTGGGGATAATTTCTACCTCACAGGAAACTTTGAGGATTATGTTATTAATTTTGATGAAGTGTGTTAGTTTTCCTACATGAAGGCTTCTATGGACCTTATTCAGACAAAACTCATACTGATATGAATGAGAGTTTTGCTTGTATTAAGACTGAAGGTTTAAAAAAAAAGACTTCAGGAACTGGGCTAATTTAAGGACAAAGTAGTATTTCTATTATTTATTCACTCTGACCAGAAATTTTTGCAAGCTTTTAAATTTCTGGTTAAATTCCAAATACAAAATGAAATGTGGAAAGTCTCTTTTGCAACATCTCTATGAACAATTCAACCTAAATGTTCCATCCACTAGCAAGATACTGTGATATTACCATAGCACTCCACTTCCACTGTGATAGCACCAGGAACTTATTACTTGTAGTTGAAATATTCTTATCGCGCTTCACTATCACTCTCACCCCTGCACATCAAACTAAGTCATTCTCTCCCTCATGAATATATGATAGAATCATGCTAATCCTATGTATCCTTCCAAAGACACTGTGGTGGAAATCATTTAATACAAATGTGTTCCCTTAATTCCTTAATTCCATGCCATGCCATGCCATGTCAGACTCATGTTGAAAACTTCTATTATAATTAGATGCTGGTTATAATTAGAAGGTTTGGGGGCCAGGTCGAATTCTGAATCAGGGATAGAGGCTGGGTCAAATTGAATGGTCCCAACTCTTCTCTTACTCATCTCATCTAAGAAGAGTTCAATCTTTATGAATAGTGAAACTTGAGATAAACTTCTTCCATCTTGAATGGCAGAAGTTCTTACGAGGTCAGCCCCTTCCTGTGTTATTTCAACACCATCAGAACCAGAAAACTGTCCCTTTTGGTCAACCCAAAGCCATAGGGTCAGGTTTGAATACAGAGAATTAAATCTAAATCTTATTCATTCCCCTGGGCCTAAAATTTGGAAGATAGTTGACATTCTGTCATCTCTAACTAAAACTATTTAAGGAAAACATCAAGGCATAAAGATTTAGATTTTTTGTAACCATTTGAAAGAAATAAGAATATTTAAGTGTTTTTTTGTTTTATTTTTAACCCCCACAGGAGATGATGTAACATAATTCATGCCAATTAAGTTAAGTTTGTTTGTTCAGATGGACTGAGGCCAAATTTCAAGAGCAATTTAATGCCTGATAGCTAAAATAATGACTTGGGGAAATTGGCTTAGCAAACATAGCAACTTGGGAGGCAAGGGTGAAGTGATAATTTCAAGAAAAGAAATTTAAGGGATTCACAACCTTCACAAACAAGTCCAGAGAATGTAGGTTAGAGGGTGATGATGCTAGTGTATGCAAATGTTCTCACATGAAATCTTCCTCAGGATCAATATAGGCAGGCACGCCAATCTCAGGGAGTGCGCTCAAGATAAAACCGTAGACTTTATTACGTGATAGAGCAAAATAAATTATTACAAAATGAAATGTGTAACAGCACAGTGAAACTGGGGAGGTTGCCACTTTATTTAGACAAACACGTTCTGTAACCAGCATAAGTAGCTCTAGGTTGAATTCTGTCACCCTTATGTCAATTAATACCTTGTTCAATGAGCAATAATAGTGCTTAGTTATTATACCTAGGCACAGATATGTCCAGTCAAAGGCAGAGCTGGGATTAGAACCAGTTTCTTTTCTAAAGTATCAGATATGGTTGCTATGTTGCAATTAATCTCAATGCCATGCTATCTTGCTCGGTTTTTGAGTTCTCCATGCTTTGAATTCTTGCTTTACTGACACAGAGATTTATTTCTATAATGCCACAAGGGTGCAAATCATTAAATGAGCATAAAGACACAGACCATATACCAAGAAACTTCCAAATTAAAGCCCTGATCTTGCCTCTTTTAATCATATGGGTATTCCTTATTCACACAAGCAGTCCCATTGATATAAATGTTAACGCCTTGATATTAGAAAAAATACAGATGAAATAAGTGGTGAAGAGATGCAACACAAAATAAAATAGTTTAGGTTTGGTACACACCCAGTCAGCTCCAGAAGTCAGGCATGGAGGGTAGGTAAGCCTTGTTTACAAAATAACTGTCAGGAACGTGTTAGCCCTAGACCAACACTCTGAGAGAAAGCTAGCCTGATGCCATATCAAAAGGTCAAAGTAGATGTCCAATTATGCCCTCAAAATATGTAATAAATACAGAGTTAGGACCTAACTTTGGGTAACCACATTTGAAAAATTTGGCCTAAGTTCATACCAAAATCAAGTTATAAAACTAATCTGTGTGTGAGCTACCCAAGCACAAAAGATAAAGCTTCTGAAAAATAATTTACATGGTTAAATAAAAACCCGCACAAAAAGCTTTTTTTCATTCTGTTATCTATCTCCAATACTTTTAAAGTACCTGAAATTTAATTGAACTTACCAAGAAACTTTGTTAATGGAGAACAAGCATCGGCCATTTCTGGGGAATTTTATATTTCAGGATAAATAGGAGTTTACGCTGAAAATACCATCTTAACCATAACTCTAGTATCACTAAAAACATATTGTGATCCTTTTTTTATGAAATATACAATCTAAGCTATTTTGCAATGCAGCCTGGTTGAGAACATAATACTTTTGGCTAGATTGTCCTTTAACAACCAGCCCCATATAAGAAATGGTGCTTAGCTCTGCCACCCCAGAAGCAGCTGTGGAAGGATTGTGCCTAAACAGGAGGTAAGTAATCTGGTGCTCACCCTTCCCAGTAGCAGAATATTACCCAATGCTTCAGCAGGCATTCCATCCCTCCTTGTCCACCTCCTGCCCACTGGTGTGGGGGAAGAAAAATTCGGCTGCTTTCTTACCTCAGACCTGCAATGGAGATGCAGAGAGTCTGTGTGAGATTGAGGTGGGATGGCTTGTGGGGAGGGGCAATCTTATCTCCAATTAGGCCAAACCAGAATCTGGCCCTTTATGAATGGTGTGTATGTGAACCACTGACCTCTACTAGCTGGAACTGCAACTGCTCAGCTGTGTGTCATAGGCCATATACCACTAACAGAAATTATTTGTTGGCTCAAATGACAGGGACTTGTGATTATAGAACAGGAGGATTTGAATTCCATTGGCTTACTATGTAAAGTTTTCAGAGGCAATGGTGTGTATCGCAGTGACAACTGTGAGTCCCTTAAGTGCCCATAATATTAATCATATCTGAATAAATAGTTGGTACTGTTTCCCATTCTTATGAGAGTCTTTATCTTGACAGTGAGTGTAAGTAAATTTCCCTGTATTTGCAATCCTGTAAAATGTGTAATAATGAATTTATTATCTAGCATACTATATAAATTACAGGTCTGGGTTCTGCTGCTTCCTAATTCTCTGTTCTTCACAGCTTAATTATCCAATGCAGAATAAGATGGATCGCCTTTTTGGCCAGCAGTCATTACTGTAACAATGAAAGGTCTTTAGACATTACGTTTCTGATACCACATTCTCATGACACAGATTGCAACAAGAGTAAAGGTGCATGATTCCCCATAGGAGTCACCAGTAGCAATGAGAAGTGGAATCCCCGGAGAGAATTTATTCTCATTATGATCTCCAGATCATACTCTCTTGGTATTTCCTGGATGTTCTATTTACCATATAGGTCTGAGGAGAAGTGAGAAGCTGTAAATTCAAACACAATATATTAGATGGTTCAGCCAGAAATGACTTCTGCTAAGAATCTGCGTGGATTTTTCCAACTGTGAGACACCGTCCATGTATAAAACTATGAGATACACAAATGGCTTAGCAATCATGCTGACTCTACCACTGTTTATCAGTATTGTGTATGTGTGGGTTAAAACTGGTGTCAGTAATGAACTGACTTGAGACTGAAACCAGTGTCTTCCTGTACCTCCTGTTTTTCCCAGCCCTTATCAGAGAAGTTATAAAGAAGTTGTTTTATCTGAACCCCCATGGATTATACAGAAGCAACAAGAAATATCCTGCTTTTATTACTAAGATCCCAGATACCTGGACTTTGCACCAAACAAATCTCTGTTGGCTTTAACCTTTGCACAATATCATAAATCTGTTTGCTGCGTGGCAATGAGATCACTGGTTGTTACAGAGCAAAGAACATGAACTGGTTAGTCATGTAAAATTATTCTCTAACTTTGAAGAAACAGCCACTTTGTAGCTATTTCATGCTCTGATTGATTTCAAACCAGGAACCTTATTAATCAAGTAGAATATCCACACCTCTGGGCTGTGTTTTGTCCCCAGGTGGTTCATCCATAACTTACATTGTTGATTCTGTATATGCCTTACAAAGTGATACATCAGTTTTATTCAGGTGCACAAAAGCAACTATTCTCAGGGTAGAAAAAGGATTCAATACTTAGTGACTACAATTGTATATTCATTCCAATATATTGTAGGCATAAATAGAGATGGAATTCACAAATTTTGATTTCTTGATTATACTCTTCATCAACATTTGAATTTGTATGGGGAAAAAATAGGGGAAAAGGTACAGGAAATTTTTACAAATTTCTCCTTACCATTTTTCAGTCACATCAGTATAACAATAGCCATAGCACCAAGAGCTAGATTTTTAAAGGGATTTAGGTACCTAAAGTTGAAGATAGGCACCTAGGGTGGAATGTTTCACAGGAGTAAGGCTCTTAACTTCTATTTAGGTTCCCAACTTGTATTGATTCCAATGGAAGTTAGGATCCTAACTCCTTTTGAGCATTCCACCCCTAGTGGGCGTTTCAGAAGCACCTAGGTGCCTAACTCCAATTGATTTCAATAGGAGTTCGTTATCTAGGTGCTTTTTGAATCCCACTTGGCAGCTAACTACATCTTTAGGCACCTAATACCTTTGAAAATCTGGCCTGTAAAGGGTAAACTGCTGGGCATTTCTCCTTGATTGCTTTATGAATATGATTTTCTTGAATTAGAAAAATAAATACAAACTATTAGCAAAGTGTATGACTTATTTCAGAAGATGACACTTAAAGGAGGCAGAGACACTCCCAGGGTTTGTTGTCATATGGTTTGGATATACATAATCTATATGGGGACAGAGTATTTCGGAAGAGCAGCAGTGCCCAGAACTGTGTTCAGTAAGTTTTTTGTGAAGACAAGACTTGCATTGTTAAGGAAGATAATTCTGTTGGGCCAAAATTAGCGCTGGTGTAAGCAAGCACAGTTGTATGGAATTGTACCAACCATACAAGGTCAGAATTTTACCATTTGTCCCTGAATCTCTTTGTGGTTACACAGGTGTAAATCAGAAGTAACGTCACTAAAGTGAAAATCTGTGTATGAGAAATGAGCATAATTATTTTCAGTAAAGATAATGTTGTGATTGAGGCAATGGCCTCAGATTCAAGACACCTGAGTTCAATTCCTGACTCTGCCACAGACTTTCTATCTGACCGCGGCCAAGTAATTAAGTCTCTCTATGCTCAATTCCCCAACTGTGAACTTTCCTATCTCACAGGGGTGCCTTAAGTATAAATAAATTAATATCTGTTACTGGGAGGTGCTCAGATACTATATTGATGGAAGGACCATATAATAACCTGGACAAATACATATTAGGATAGCTATGATATGGTGTGGTATGGTATGGGAGGATGTAAATATTTCTGTAACATTGACATAAATGACTAAAATCTAACCTGAAAAAGTAAAACTAAATTAAGTTTTAATTATATTGATGGCTACATGGTATCACGCAAAACAATAAAGAAGTAGTAATTGAAAGGAAGATTCAGACATTGTCATCAGGAGTTTGCTTCAGATTTACATTGGTATGACTGAGATTAGCAACTCAGGTCCTTCCTTTAAAATTGGGCAATTTTTGATAGACAAGTACTGAAAGCTTAGAAGCCAACAGCTCTGTCGGTATTTGGATCTCGATTGTTTTGTCTTGATCTGGGCTACTTAAATTTTAGGTGAGGCTTTGTAGCTTTACAAATGTTTAGACAATGGAACAAGCTGCAGCGGGAGGGATTGGAATTCCCATCAGTGGAGTTATTTAATGCTAGATGAGAGACACACATCTATCAGCTGGGTCAGGAATAATCAAACTAGTCATACCAGGATGCAGGGGGAAAGCTAGATGAATCACTAGAGGACCCTTCCAACTCAAATGAATCTATGATTTTTTTCTGAGTGTTATTAGATGTTGGTATATATGAGATGGTTCTGGGCATGTCTTCAGTGAAAACTTAATTCAGATTATCGACACTCAATTTACTCCTCCCGAGATGGCCTAGCTCAAATGAGAGCAGCCACACTGCAGGATCAGAGGTAGCCTCCTGATTCAATGGGAATGGGGATCGGGGCCAGGAAGATGATAGGGGGGGAAAAAGAGGGCTCAGGCCTGTGAAAGAGGGAACTCTGCTTTGCATGAGCTGGGAGAGCTCTTCCTGCCTCTCCTTGAGCTCCAACTCCACCGCCAATGGATGCGGTGGTATCCCTGACCCCCAACCCTGTGCCTACCTCGGGGCTCTCATCCTGGCAAGTCACCTCAGTCCCAGTGCAATGATGCCAGCAGTGATGATGGTGGGATCTGGGCCAGCCCAGGATGAGCGAGTCACTCCTTGCACTATCAACGGTGGATGCCAAGCCTGAGTGGTGCTGCCACCTGGTGCATGGGGTCGCAATGCCACTAACTCAAATTTGCCATGGCTTCCCCTCCACCACGGTGGCCACGTCAAATTTGAGTGAGGGGCATTGCAATCCCTGTGCCAGATGCATTGCGACTCCAGGTTGACCTGAGTTGGCTTGATATTCGTGGATGCAGTTGCACCCATGTACCCCAGCTAAGGCTGCCCCTGGCATACTGTGAAATAATACTTAAACTGCTGTGTCCACAAGGCGCTGCACTCATTTTTGTGCAGCACGAAGACTTCTGGGGGTATCTGGACTTCCCATTGTCCTTGAGGTGTAGTAAGCTGGGCCACTATATTAATTCTTTCACAGTGAATTGTGGGAGAACTTGTTTGTCTTTTTTGGGCTCATGGCAAGGAATCAAGAGATTCTAGCCTTCTTCCACACTACAAGGTGATGAGTTTTTCATACAAGTTTAAGTCTATGCCCCTTTTCGGGCTAGCCAACTCAAGTAAAAACATCACCACACTTGAATTAAGGGGTTTTGTATGTGGATGGGACTCAAGGAATGAGCAAGACTCAAGTTAGAACTTGAGTAAACTTGAAAGTGAAGACAAGCCCTCTGAATGAGAGTGGAAGAGATTCTGAGAGGGGATGGATGTATTGGGCACCAGGGGGAAAATCCTAGCCCCATTGAAGTCAATAGCAAAACACTCATTTACTCCACTGGAATCAGGATTTCACCCAAAACAACTTTATTAAAGGTCTGATAATGTATTCTTCAATATGCAGAATATGAAGCCTTTCAGAGTGCTGCATGCTAAAATACTGCAGAATCAGGTAACTAACTTCCATTCAAGGAATGGAAATAAACTGAAATAAAAATAGCAAGTGAGGGGAAGAGAGGAGTGAACCCCATAGTAGTACTTTTTTCAGAGTAACAGCCGTGTTAGTCTGTATTCACAAAAAGAAAAGGAGTACTTGTGGCACCTTAGAGACTAACCAATTTATTTGAGCATAAGCTCACTTGTAAGTGATTTTTATTTCAGACTCTTGATACGCTGAAAGAAGAGAAAGAGTTTTGAGTGAGTGGTAATGTTTGTGCAATATAAACCTAAGAATGCATACAATATAGTCTAACATTCCCTAAAGTGCCCTCAAAGCATTTACAATTGATCACTTTTCACTCTATCAATGATTGTAATAAGCTGCCCCTAAATTTGTTGTCCAATGAATTTATAGTTTTAGTTTTGTGTTTACATTTTCCTCAGGTCTATTAACTGTGGGCTCAATCCCACATTTCATACACAGGCAGAACTCAGCTGAAGTCTGTGGGAGTTTAAGACAAGCAATGAATGATGGGCCAAGCCTTAATTGTAACATTTTGTACTGTCTTTTCCCTTGAATTTGTTTTTAATTTCAAGGCAAATAATAATAATAGTATCCCAGTTTCTAGAAATGTTCTCAGATTAAAATATGCTTTTCTGAAAAGCAATGATTAACTTATATCCTCCTCAGTCGAAGAGCCAACACAAACCTTTTGTTTTGCAATGTAACTAGCATGTCCAAAACCAAAAAAACCAAAGCAAACAGAAAAGAACAACCAACAATCCTCAAGTCGTAGTAAGGCTTGTGCAAAACCACAATTGAGCCCTGCAGAAGTACCATGTCCTGATTTTGATCTTATGTAAACATGGAATAACTTCACTGAAGTAAATGGAGTTCACCAGTGTCAAACTGGTGTGGGATGAAAATCAGGCCCTACATTTTTGCATAGAAGTATATGAAGTTTGTACCATCTGCTTTTAATTAATTAAATATTTTAATAGTTAGACTAAAATTGAATTATTCAAATATTCTATATAATATGTAATAACATTCTATGAAATCCAGCAAATCAATGTTACTCTTTGTTACTCTATTTAAATAATATATTAGGCAAAACTGCAACGCATTAATGAATCTTCCTACATAGCTAAAAAGCTATGATTTTTTCATGTAAATAATGATACAGGCTTATTGATTAAACTGTCTGCTTTATCAATCACTAAACAAAAACTGACTAATTAAGTTCACATTAAAGCTTGACCCCCCCAAGCCCCACTCCCAACTCGGAATTTCATGATTTCGCATGTGAAATAGCGTATGAATTACCATGGCATCTGTCTTTGGCAGTCTCCCGCTATGTAGAATTCAGGCTTAGTGGGATTGATCTGATAAGGTGGCCGCAGAAGCAGTGTACTGAGTATTGATCATACTCCAGCAACTTCCCTGCTTGCCTCATGATCTTCCCTGCGTGGGCCAACATACAGAGCATTAAGCAATGCTCTACACACCATGGCTGAAGAGCACCCCCTTGTTTCTCTGGTCTGAGCAATCACAGGAATCTTGACCAAAAGGCAGGAAATGCAAAAGAGAAGAGGCTCACAGAACAATGATGAGTGTACATACAGTGGAGTAGAAAGGAGGTGAGTGGTGGAAATAAGGAAAGAAGTAGAGAAAGACAAGATCTACGAGACAGGTTGAAGCCGTGCATGGTAGAATTTAAAAATAAGGAGAACAATTCTGAAGTGAATGTTCAAGTATGTGGGAGCCAATGGAGCTGTCTGATAATGGGGGGTGAGGTGATCACACTACTTTATACAGAAGAAAAGAGATACTAAAATAGATCAAAAGTATGGAGTGTTGGTTATGATGTTAGTTCAATGATCTTGAGATTTAAGAAGGATATGGAGAATCTTAATGCAGTATATATAGTAAGTGATAATGCTAATATAACACATCTAGTGCTTTTCATCAGTAAATCTCAATTTACTTCACAGTCTTTAATAAATGTATCCTCACAACCCCCAGGAGGTAGAGACATGCTACTATCTCCAATTTACAAAGGGGGAACTGAGACATTACGTGACTTGCCCATGGTCACACAGGAAGTCTGTGGCAGAGCAGGAATTGAACTTGAATCTCTCAAGTCCTAGGCCACAGCCCTAATCACTGGACCAAAATGATGAGCCTTGGACAAGAATCTCTGAACTAATCAATAATTGGAGAAAATGTTCCATTGTATCCCAGGCTATTACAAAAACAAAGTTTTAATTTAATTTGAGATCTGCTACTTATTCTACTCATAGTGTTGTAGAAAGAGGCTAGCAATGGTTCATCTACTGCCTGGAAATGAATACTGGACCGGAATCTTTGTAATTACAAACCATCCACTTGGGAGACCACTGTCTTTCCTTCCTCATCTCCTTCCCACTTTCCCCCGTCATTACATCATGTGTAAAATCTAGGGCCCAATCATACAAACACTTACCCACGAGCTTAAGATTAAGCATGTGCATAAGTGTTTGCTGGACTGAGACCTGAGGCCTTGATTCAGGAAAAGCTCTTAAATATGTACTTAAGTGCCATTGACTAGTGGGAGATACGTGTGTACTCAAAATTAAGCATGTGCTTAAACACAATGACTGAATGTGGGGGCTTTCTATCATCAGGGACGCAGATTGCCCAGAAAAGCTTAAAGAGACCAGTCGTATGTGCTAGAAAGTGCCTCAGCACAGTTTTGGGTAAAATAATAAATAATATGTAATAGTACTTGGAACCGAAAGAGGGTGGACAAAATACACCTATAGAAAAATTTAAGGGGGGGTTGTCCTAATTTTATGCTATATGAACGAAAGACCAAGGAGTGTATTGAATTAAACTTCACACTCTATTGCTTATCTCCTGAACTTCCATGTTATCAGGTTAGATGCACAATCGTTATTAGACTGTAATATTGCATGGGGCATGCAGCACGTGCACTGTGTGTGAGACTCTACCAGAAATTCCCGTTTGTACAATTATACAAATAGGGCCCAAGAGTGGCACAACTGGGCTCTGAATTTTTTGACTGATGGAATATAATGCTGTAAAGGAAAAAATATTACTTTATATATTCATTGTCATAAATATCCATATTTAACGGCACATGCACAAAGGTTCAGAGCTGAGTCAACATTAACTGCATTTCCTGAATTTTGTGTGCTTGATTTCTCAGATCATCTTAGGTTTGTGTGTGGTAGTTTGTTAGACCAGTACTTTTGGCACAAGAGCAGGAGCGTTGTCCAGGTTCGTAGAGTTAGACAATGGCTCATGTGTGAAACAGAGAAATGTGAACTCACAGGACCTGAAGAGAAGAGGCAGACTTCTGAAACAAAAGATCTGGGAATGCTGTGCTAACTCTGAATTTAATAATACTCAATATGCTGACTTTGCTGCCTCCTTGTCAAAAGCAACATTTCGTGACTCTTCTTTAACATTTTATTTACAATGTTGTACTATTCACTCTTCTTCATGGTATCTCCAAATGGATCAAAAAGAGAGAGTTGATGTCTGCTGGTCAGGGGAACAAATGAAGTCAAAGAATCACTGATTTATATATCATCATTACCCATCAGTGGAGGTTGGTATGGCTTAGGATTCTACAGTGAAAGATAGGAATTGAACCATGTTCCTAAATAGTGCTAAGCTGATCATATATAACCCTGAATACCAATACTGAATTTTAGCTTTATAGCTACCACCAACAACAAATCATGTTGTTTCCAGGCTTCTTATACCTGGAAACCCAGGGTTTTTAGATGGTAATGCTGCAGCTATTCAGATTTAGAGAAATAAATAGTTAATGATGAGAGCAGAAAATATTCAGGGTAGAAACACTGACCACCAAACTAATGTTTAACTAAAATAAATTTGCCCTGGGTTTCCTTGACAGAATTTCCAGGAAACTGAAATGCACACAGAAGTCTATCCAGTATTCTGTGCTTAGTTGCTATCAAACATTGTCTGAAATTTATTGAAAAACAGCTGTAGTACGCCGGACCCTCACTAGAACACGGGATTTGGGATCCATGAGCGGTACCGCATTAACGCGGAGACCACATTATAGCAGGGATTGTGTTAAAATGAATTGCAATTAAATTAAATAAATTTGGGATCCATGGCCGCGACCGCGTTATATGCGAATTCGTGCTATATAGACGCGCATTCTAGTGAGGGTCTGGTGTATCTTAATTTTTTTGTTTTCAAACAGAATGTGTGTGTGAATCATAGAAACATAGGACTGGAAGGGATCTTGAGAGGTCTTCTAGTCCAGTCCCCTTCACTCAAGGCAAGACTAAATATTATCTAGACCATCCCTGACAAGTGTTTGTCTAACCTGCTCTTAAAAGCCTCCAATGATGGAGATTCCACAACTTCCCTAGGCAATTTATTCCAGTGCTTAATTACCCTCACAGTTAGGAATTTTTTTCTAATGTCCAACCTAAACCTTCTTTGCTGCAGTTTCAGCCCATTGCTTCTTGTCCTATCCTCAGAGGTTAACAAGAACATTTTTTCTCCCTCATCCTTGTAACAACCTTTTATGTACATGAAAACTGTTATCATGTCCCCCACCTCAGTCTTCTCTTCTCCAAACTAAACAAACCCAATTTTTTCAATCTTCCCTCACAGGTCATGCTTTCTAGACCTTTAATCATTTGTGTTGCTCTTCCTTGGACTTTCTCCAATTTGTCCACATCTTTCCTAAAATGTGGTGCCAAGAACTGGACACAATACTCCAGTTGAGGCCGATTCAGCACGGAGTAGAGCGGAAGAATTACTTCTTGTGTCTTGCTTACAACACGCTTACTAATTCATCCAAGAATGATGTTCACTTTTTTTTTTTGCAACAGTGTTACTCTGTTGACTCATTTTTTAGCTTGTGACCCACTATGACCCCCAGATCCCTTTCTGCTGTACTCCTTCCTAGGAAGGCATTTACCATTTTGAATGTCTGCAACTGATTGTTCCTCTGGAGTAGTAGAATTTGTCCTTAATGAATTTCATCCTATTTGCTTCAGACCATTTCTCCAGTTTGTCCAGATTATTTTGAGTTTGAATCCTATTTTCCAAAGCACTTGCAACCCCTCCCAGCTCAGTATTGTCCACAAATTTTGTAAATATATTCTCTATCCCATTGTGTAAATAATTGATGATGATATTGAACAGAACTGGACCCAGAACTGATCCCTGTGGGACCCCACTTGTTATACCCTTTCAGCTTGACTGTGAACCACTGATACTCTACTGTCTGGGAATGGTTTTCCAACCAGTTATGCACCCACCTTACAGTAGATCCATCTAGGTTGTATTTCCCTATTTTGTTTATGAGAAGATCATGTAAGACAATATCAAAAGCCTTATTAAAGTCAAGATATACCACATCTATTGCATCCACAAGATGTGTTACCCTGTCAAAGAAAGCTTTTAGGTTGGTTTAACATGATTTTTTTCTTGACAAATCCATGCTGTTACTTATCACTTTATTTTCTTCTTACTTACTATTTATTACCTACTATTTGTTATTTTACACTATTTATTAATGTACCCATTTCACAGAGGTTGTAGTAAAAGACATGTGTCTTGCTTTCTCTTCAACCATCTGCTAAATCCTCGCATGATGAATCAGAATCCAAAACAATCTGAGTCCAATATTTTTCTTTTTTTAATAATGCCTGTTTTGTTGTAAATATTCGGCTTCCACATATCATCAGAGGGATCAGAAGTACAAAGCTTGCGCTAGGGGATCCTATGGCAGCATGGCACATGTGACTGTGTTTTCAGTGAGAAGTATGAGGTGTGGTTGGGAATCAAATGGAGCCAGACCAATTAAAACCAGGGGCATGCAAAAGGGGGGGACAGCAAGCAGGGGCATGGGGCACAGCACTCGTCTGGCCCTGGGGTCACAGTGGGGGGAAGGGGAGAGTGAGCTCCTGCCAGGTAAGGGCGGAAGGAAGGAAGAGTGAGTTCTTGCCAGAGATGGGGTGGGACGGGACGAGAGAAGGAAGAGCCAGCTCCTGCTGGGGGCCAGGAAGGGAGGGAAGAGCTAGTTGTCAAAAGGTGTCAAAGTTGTCAAAAGGCAAGTTGTCAAAAGGTGTCAAAGTTAAATTCCTGCGCACATCCCTGGTTACAACCTATGCTCCAGGATCAATGAATCTTACATAGTTTTTACCTGTAGTCTCCCAGTCTACTCCAATATGGGAAAATGCAGAAAAGATAAGGCCAAAACAACCACTGATTTTTTTCTCACAATCTCTCCCCTTTAGCTAGTTTTTTCTGGAGGAGCCACAAAGGCACCTAGAGTTCAAAGCTTTGCGGAGAGCTTGCCTAGGATCCTGTTATAATTTTCTACCTGTGAACAAAGCCTGTCTACACTGTAACTGGAGGTGCAATTGCGGCTTGGGTAGGCGTAGCTGTGCTAGCTTTAATCTAGCAAACAATGGCAATGAAGACCTGACAGCCTGTGCTGCAAATTGCATTTTTGATTGCAATGTAGGCGTAGCCACAAGCACAAAGGATAAAATCCTCGCTCTGCTCAAGTCAGTGGCAAAAGTCCCATTGACTTCAGAAGGAATAAGATTTCATCCAACGTGCATAGAGTATTCCTAAATCAAAATGTAAGCAAGCAGGCTCCTCATTAAAGAAGTCCCAGTAACAACTGAGCCAAAAGCAGCATTATTTCTTTGAAAGAGAGTGATGCAGTTTACATGCCAACAGCAGACTTGCTTTTGGAGTCTACGAAGGATCCAGATGCCATAGCTAAAATTTCTCACATTCAGACATCTGGGTTCACTGATCACAGTTCAAAGGGAAATAATTAATAAAGAAGAAGTGGTAAAATGATGTTATTTACGTAAGGGCACTAAATTTTATAGCCATTAAAAGCAATATATATATATATATTTTTTAATCACGGAAAGCTGGTTTCATTTTGTACAGCGGTGATTCCATTTTTCTCCTTGGAGAAAGTGGAAAAGAGCAAATGGAACTAATTGTTTGAAGATTAGTGGAGTCAGAGAGTTTCAAAATGATGACAAAAAGTGAAAAAGGGGACAATTTTAATGACTTTTTTTCTCATTTTCCAGCCAGATATACAAAATAGTTAATATTTCCTTATACAGCTCTCTTAGAGTCATGTGACTATATTCAAACCCCCAAAGATTCCAAGATTTACTACTGAGACCTCAGTTCAGTGTGTACTGGAAACTGTATCTGAGTGCATTGCTCTTGGCTTGCTGTCTCCAGTGCAGAAGAGACCTTGAACTCTTCAGCTGAACCCAGTTAAAAAGACTACCTCTGTGGTTATCTGCTTGTTAATGACCCTTGCTACAGGGAGTCCAGGAGCTGCTCTTCTTCTCTACACAGGAAGAGTTCTATGCACTAGAAGCAAAGATTTTGGTGGGGAGGATTATTTATGCTGCTTTTGTATTTTTTCTATCCACTTTTCAGTGGAATGGTGATCCTGCCCAGGGGTTGTGACGGCAACCTTATTACAGGGACTGATAAGCCTGGGAAGTCATCCTCCTTGTTTAATGGTTTCCAATGCCATTTCTCATAATGAAAGAGTTGGCAAGTCTGGAGCAAGTACTCAGCATTTTAGGGTGAGAGTACAGGGAACCGTGGAGGTCAGCAAAATCATTTTTTTGCAGCTATGAGCAGTGATGGTATTTGCTCGTGATTCTGGTTTTGTTTTAAGTTCTAGGAGATTGTATTGCACAGTGGCACATTACTGAAGAGATATTCATTACCAGTGAGAAACATTTTTCTTGTTCATATATGACTGACATCCAACACTCTTAGATCTGGTAGCATCACTGTGCATAAATCAGTGCTGGTTTCTGGTCTGCATGCTTCAAATGTGACCAAGGATTAATGGCCTTACATTTATATTTTACGTAAGGAGATAACCTTTACATATGAACTTAGTGCTTGTTTAAGGTGAACCAACAGCCCTGGGCAGCAGCAATGCAATCTCTTCCAAATGCAAGTGTGCTTCAGGCCTGGGCTAGAAGGACCACATTTAAGGTGATAAATCTGGTTTGATTTCTATGGCCCAGTCAGTGTTCACGCACGGCCTACCTCCTGAACAATGAGTAAGGGTGCCCCGCAATGGTGGTAGTTTTTGTGGGAAGTTAATTATATGTTTAAAAATATGAGGGTTGTGACATAAACATACAAAAGTCAGAAATAAAGCCAAATTATTTTTCTATGAAACATTAACTTGACCTCCCATCCTCTAACTTCTCCTAAGAGGAAGAGGGGTAACATTTTCAAAAACTCTTGAATGATCAAGGAGCCTACGTCCCAATGACTTTCAATGAAGCTTAGCCATCTAAGGGCCAGGTTTTTAAAGGTATTTAGGCACCTAAAGACACAGATAATCACCTGGTAGGCTTTTCCAAAATGTCTAGGCCCATTGGGAGTTAGGACCCTAACAATGTTCATTGAGAGTTAGGAACCTAAATACTTTTGAGAATTTGAGCCTGTGACTATGCTGCTATTTAAAAATGGGGCTTAGGTTCCTAAGTCACTTGGACACTTTTGAAGATTTCTCCTGAAGTGTCTCCAGTGACTGTTCCTAGGGCAACAGAGTGTCTCACATAACTCAGCAGTGAACAGTTATGCACAATAGTTATGTGTGGGTCTTGTTAGAGGGTGAATGGAAATCACTCTGATTTTATCTAGCCCTGGAAGTTTACAGATGCAAGGTATTGAGGGAAATGAGAAGATGTACATTAAAGACTAAGGGAGGGTAGACTGTCCTCTAGAGAGGACAAAAGCCATACAAAGTCCAAAACAATGAAAATTATAAATTTTGCCCTGATCCTGAATGCAATGTAGTAAGGAATGCCTATGTAAAGGTTACAGAAAGGGGGCGGGAGTCAGAACAGCTGGGCTTCAGTTCTGGCTGTACCACTGACTCATTATGACACCTTTGGGAAGACACGTAGGTCAAAATTTTCAAAATTGGCCTCTGATTTTGGGTGCATTAATTTTTAGATTCCCATTTTGAGATACCTTGGCCCTGATTTTCAGAGGTGCTGAACATCAGTACCTTCCATTGAATGCAAATCACATTTTGATTGTTCCACACTTCCGAAAATCAGGCCCAGGGTATCTCAGGTTAGCCTTGCAAATACTGAAGCACCCAAAAAGACATCCACTTTTGTTGGCCTTAACTTGTCTGTGCACTCAACTTACTCCTGTCAAATGGCAACATATTATTTAAAGAGGTGTCATGAAACTTAATTAATGTTTTAGAAGGATTTGCAAAAGTGAAAATGATTATTGTAATAAATACAGTAACAATACATTTGGCTGAATTTTCTAGCTCATGAAACATTCTTGTGACTATCCAGAAGTCTGCTATTATATCATTTGCAACTGTGAGTGGCACCTTGTTAGTAGTAACTGTGACGGGTTGGACCCCCCTTTTGGAATGCCCTGCGATGTACTGGGGTTTCACGGAGCCCCTCTGCTCCACCAGGCTGGATTCCCTCTCCCTGTTTTGCTTAATTAGCCTCTCCGGCATCTTGCAGCACACACACATACACACAGGTAGGGCCATACCCAGCTGCAGACACAGACTGAAGTCATCTCTGTGTGAGAGGATTCACCCAGCACTCACGTGACACCCCTTTTGGGGAATAAACCCAAAATAATACTGTCTTGCACTGTATAGAAAAATCTGCACCGCACAAGCTCAGAAAAATTCACCCTCTCCCTCGATGTGAAGAGATGTGCACAGTTTCTTGCCCCCCAAGATATGAATTGCACAAACTGGGTAATGTTATAAACAAAACAAATGCATTAACTATAAAAGGCAGATTATAAGTGATTATAAGAGATAATAAACAGAACAAACAGATTACCGAGCAAATAAAACACAACACGCAAACTAAGCTTGATTCACTAAAGAAACAGGTTACAAAATATAATTTCTCACCCTAAATGTTGACTTAGGGAGGATGCAGAGTTTCTGTAGCTCAGAGTTCCAGTTATTTCTTCTTACAGACTGGACCCCTGTCTCAGTCTGGACTCACCCCTGCCTTTCCCTTCAGGTTAGTTCCTTTGTCCCTTCAGGTTCTTTCAGCAGTCCTTCTTCTTGGGTAGGCAATGGAGGAGAGTTCAGATCAACCCCCTCCCCAGCCCTTAAAAAGGATTTACCTAAGGCAGGAATCCTTTGTTTGATTCCCATCCCCCTACAGAGGAAAAGTGCCAGCAGTGTCCAAGGTAGTATTTTGTATCACGTAACAGGACCACCTGACCTGGTAGTGTCAGAGCTACGTTCCAGGATGCCTCTCAGGAAAGAGAGAGATTAGTATTTTCACAATCTTCTTGTTTCTTCTCAATGGGCCATCAAGGCTGTGATGGCCGGTTGTCTGGTGGGTGTCTCCCAAGTACACACACAGCTGTAATTGTTACATAGTGTGACAGGGTCGGACCAGATGGCTATAGGAGAGTAATAGAAGGCAGATATATTAGCCCCAGGCTAAGTAGGTCCCTTTTTCCTGGGTAAGGTAACGGGGAAGGTTCCAGAACAATCAGGAACCTTCTGGAGACAATTAAGACAGGCTGATTAGAACACCTGCAGCCAATCAAGAAGCTGCTAGAATCAATTAAGGCAGGCTAATCAGGGCACCTGAGTTTTAAAAAGGAGCTCACTTCAGTTTGTGGTGTGTGTGTGAGGAGCTGGGAGCAAGAGGCACTAGGAGCTGAGAATGAGAACGCGGACTGTTGGAGGACTGATGTGTACAGGCAATATCAGACACCAGGAAGAAGGTCCTGTGGTGAGGATAAAGAAGGTCTTGGGAGGAGGCCATGGGGAAGTAGCCCAGGGAGTTGTAGCTGTCGCACAGCTGTTCCAGGAGGCACTCTAGACAGCTGCATTCCACAGGGCCCTGGGCTGGAACCCGGAGTAGAGGGCAGGCCTGGGTTCCCCCCAAATCCTCCCAACTCCTGGTCAGACACAGGAGGAGTCGACCTGGACTGTTCAGAAAAACGGCCAAGCTGAGGGCTGCTGTGAAGCTCCAAGGCGAGCAAATCCGCCAATAAGTGCAAGACCCACCAAGGTAGAGCAGGAACTTTGTCACAACAGTCAATATTCCTAACCTTAGATACAGAAATTATACATGCATACAGATTGGATAATCACATTCAGTAAATCATAACCTTTCCAGTGAGCCATCTTGCATAAAGTATATCTTAGTTATGCCATATGCATATCATACCATATTTCTATGAAGAATATGGGGTGTAACATCACAGTAGTGATGCTTGGCATGGCTTCCCGAAGAGGTTCATCGTTCAGTCCAGAATCTTTTTTATCTACAGTTTTATCAATTTCAAAATGCTGGGAGATTTAAATACATAAGTTATCAAAATGTGGTTATTTGTTTTTATGCCTTCATTATCTAACACAATTATGGAAAACTTCTTTACTTTGATTTTACTTCTTTTTATCCCATGCCCTTTGCTCTCCAACCTCTTCATGAGCTCTGCTGAGGTCAACTCGGACACAACTCAGAATTGGGATCTTTGGTTTTACCTAAGAAAATATTCTTCATAATAATAATATAATATGACAACTGTAATTACTTGTATTACACTGATAAAAATATATCCGAATCCCATCTCTGAATGCATTAATCACTGCAAAAATAAACTTAGCACTGAAACAGAAATAACTGAAGTCAGACATTCGCTTAAATGTCCATTGTTGCTGAGATCACACTTTGTACTGATATCAGTACAAGATCAAGATAGGATATTAAAGATGGGCAAAACCCATACTTACTGATACCACTCTATGCTATCTCCTGTGTGTAATACAAGAAAAACCGATTAATTACTGTACTTCATTCCATGGCAGACTTTGATACTGACTAAGCAGTAGACAAGAAAGACAGTTGCAAGATAATGCACAGTAGAAAGAACTAAACTGCTCAGTAGAAAGATCTAGGTGTTATTTAGGACATCTCATTGTAGCTGTTTGCCCAGTGTGTAGCAGTGATTTAAAAGATGAGTTAAGATCTTAGTTTGCATTAAACAGAGTTTAAAGTATAATTTATAGAATGTACTACCACCCCCAGGACTAAGCAACAGATGAAATAGAGGGCTTTACAGATCAACTTTCCATTCGGAAAAGAAATCAGTGACACAGAGTCAGATATTTTCTTAGTGTAATTTGTTTATTTTCAAAATGTACCCCAGTCTTGTTTCCCTGGACAGCAGGAGGAATCAACTGAACATGGATTGTACACTTTTTTTCAGGTAAGGAACCACTACTTTCTCCC
Organism: Lepidochelys olivacea; assembly: GCF_965140295.1. NCBI lineage: Eukaryota > Metazoa > Chordata > Testudines > Cheloniidae > Lepidochelys > Lepidochelys olivacea. Next base: position 20,982,028 of record NC_140413.1, read on the forward strand.
ACGAAGCAGCTATTCTGAGCCTCTGCCTCTCTCCGAGGGCTTGTACAGAATCTCAGCCAAACACCGATTGCTCCTTCCGAGGGACCAAACTTGGTGTGTTGACTGCATAACACAAAGTTTTGTTCCACCCCTCAGTCCCTGAGTTTGAAACCTAGGCAGCCCTGTCAGTGCCACATTCTCCCTTTGGAACATAAGGTCTTGGTGTGCCAGCCTCCTCCTTTATATCCAGCTGTTCTGTGCTACCAAAGGGCGTGAGCTGCTCCTACTGTTGGGCACAATGGATGTGCTAAAGCCCCCTCCCTTCCCTTTAAAAAAGTCTGTGATCACCTTTGCATCCAAGGTTCTTAATAGTGGACCATTCCACTATCACAATATTATTAAAAAAGGGGAAACATTCTAATGTCACACCAGCCAATGCTACCTTCCACCTTGAATATTTTATTCACTTTGGATTTCATTTCAGAGAAGACATAGAGGGGAAGAAAAAATTCTAAAAAGCAAAAACAAAACTGAGTGGAGTCATGGGAAGGTAGATCCTCCATATGGGGAGATTTTAAAAGATTAGGACTATTTTATTTATAGAGGAGATATAATGAGAGTAATAGAAAGTAAAATAATGGACGATAGAGGGGAACAAACAGTGGAGTTAAACAGTAAATAGGTATAAGAGTAGCTTCTTTATCTCAAGTGGTCGAGGATTGTGCTTTGGCACCAACAGTACTGGGCTCAGTCCAGCAGTTGAGGTTACTTCATGGTGGTGGCCTGCTGGGGTTGAATTCTGTTGACCTCAGACACTGGGGATAAACTTTCCCTAATCTTTGATACACTCCTTTCCCTGAGGAATGTATCAAAGATTCTCCAGTGTGAAAAAACTGCAATGACTCTTGAATAGTTTTCAGCTGCTATGGTGAGTGCAAAACCCAATTGCCTATGTCCTTAAAACTAGACAAAGGCCTGAAAAATACAAATAAGGAGACAATCCTTAGTTACAGGGGATGAACCAGCGGTTGTTTTTTTAAAAATAGGTGCCTAAAGTTATGGTCCCAAGTCTATATTTAGAGATCAAAATAAGTGACCTGATTTTCTAAAGTGCTGACAAAACTTGTTGACTTTTTCTGTTGCTTGCTGTTGTTCAATGGCTCTGCTGAACTCCCTTATATCCCTAGTGATTCTGGTGAGACAAGAGAATGGTAAAGATTATAGCGGAAATGCCGGGTAACGTGTCAGTAAGTTTGTAGCCAGGGCAGGAATGTAAGAGAAAAGTCTGGCTACCTCCGTGATGGCCCCACTATTGAGAAACTGCTCAGCAGTCTGCATGAGAGAAAAGTTACAGAGGGGTCCAATGGGTGTGGCTTTCATCCCACTTCTAGGGATCACTGGGTTGGGTGATCCATATATGGCTTCATACGGTGGCTGAAATTCACCTCTGCGCAGGAACCATTTGGCCTTCACTTCAAACCATACTATGGGGCTTCCAGGAAAGGAGTCTGAACTCTAGGCCTTCTGTACTGGGGTGAATAGGTTCATTCATTTTAAGTGATATAGCAGGGAAGAAGAATTGCCAGCAAGAGATCTCTATGGAGCATATACAGAGGCCAGTGGCACATGCAGAGAGGCCTGATTGTATCTGGTAACAGCCTTGCCACCAATTTGCAATCCTGAGCTCCAAGTGTCACATCAAACTAGGTTGCTCCTGAATCTTTTTGTCTAGTCCACTCCTCATTCTACAAATATCAGTTATATATTGACATTCCTTTGCATCATAAAGTGTATGTTTTCCTGTTTGGGTGAGAGGATGCCAGTTTCCTCAAACATGCCAGAAGTAGGCTCTACAGATTTTAAAAGAGGGGTTCTCAATTTATATTCAAAGAAGGAGCGTGTCCAGTTACGCATCAGTTATTACAGCTGATTTCAATGTTTGTTAATTGCGGTATCATAATTATCTTAATCATACAGTTATTGCAGGACTCAAAGTACATTTATTTTTATATAATGGAAAACACCCTGGGGTTAGTAACGCAAGTGAAAATAAAGTATGATGGTTACATTCTACAACAGTTGCTCAGATAAAGCTTCCACTGAAGTCAGTGGGAGTTCTATTTGTGTAAGATCTTACATGCACTAGTAGCCTCATATATCAAATTACATTTGGAGCAGAGACTATGGAGTAGATTTTCAAAGGCATAAATGGCATTTAGGAACCTAACTGTTGTTTGTGTCTTTGAAAGCCTACTCCTGTATCTTCTTGTGTGTTTGTCCATTGCCTGGCACAATGGTGCATCTACTACTGATAAATGGGTGCAGGGCTGATCTAAATATTTATGTATCTTATTAGTTGAACAATCTGTTATTCTGCATTATTTAGCTGTTAGCCTTTGAAATTAGACACACTTCTAATTTTAGATATAGCATTCCTCAGATCTTTTGGGGTAATATTATAAAAACAACCCACAACTTTTCTGAGGATCATATGATGTTGCAATAAGGGGTTTCACCTTTCAGGTTAATGTTTGACATTAGGTATAAATGTAAACTAGAAACTAGTCAAACAGAAAAATCTCTGTGTAAAGAATCCATGGATCTGTAGTACAGCTGGGACAAAGGAATAATCACCCTATGTTTTCAGCAATCTCCTAATTAATTCACTTCATAGTGATACCATTTTGCCAAAAACTGCAATGCTAATATGAAGAGAATATTAAGCCTGTTTCTTACTTTATTCCAAAATAATTCCTTACCAAAGAGTTTAGTCATCAGAAAAGGTCAACAGCTACTTTCACAACTTAAGTCTTAAATAATTAGAGTTCAATATTCATCTTAATACTAACCCCTGAAAAATACACATATCAAAATGAATAACTAAAATGTTAACTACTGCATTTGTAAGCTGACCTCCCATTCCAAGATTAAGTTTCTATCCCATTGGAAAAGTATCGAGTTCTCCTTCTATAACTATCAAATGTTCCCTTCTCGCAGGTCAAGGACCTGGCTTTGTTCTCACCCTCAGGTAAATCATATGTAATTCCACTTAAGTCACTAGAAAATAAGTATATGAGAAGTAGAAAAGTGCTGTTTTCTCCAATAGAAATAAACTCAAACCCTCTTAGAACCATGTCTTATGAATTCAAAGAAAAAAATTAGAATTACAGGAACATAAAAATTGCCATGCAGGAAGAGAGTAGTGGTTCCTCTAACCCAGTATCCTGTCTCTAACAGTTGGCAATGCCAGCTGCTTCAGAGAAGGATGCAAGAAGCCCTTAAGAAGGCCATTACGGAAAAACCTTCCTCATCTCCATTTGTCTCTTGTTCATGACAATTTATAGTCTTTCCGAACATTGGATGTCTTCATTATCCCAGTAAACATCCAGTCCCTGTGGCAACTAATTCACGAGGCCAATTGGGCATCATGTTTCATTTTTTCAGTTTCAAATTTACTGCCAACTTTCAGTTTCATTGAATGGCCCCTCATTTTCATAGTGTGAGAAAGGGTGAATAGAAGTGCTTGGTCTTTAATTGTTTTGTGTGCCTTTACCCTGCCCCCTCCTCTGAGATTCCTTTCTAACACAAATAGTCCCGGTCTCGCTCATCTCTCTTGACTGGATGTTTTCTCATGCCTCTGACCATTTTTATTGCTTGTCTCTCAACCCCCTCTATGTCTGCAATGTTTGTTTTGAGACAGGATAAAAGGCATTGAACACAGTACTCCAGATGACGACATGTCATTGGTTTATATTAATATAATGCCATTTTCGTATCATCTTTGCTATCTTTCATCACACTGCACACTAAGCAGAGGTCTTCACTGAACTGTTCAGGCGCAGTTATAAGCATGTATCTTTACTGAGTTCTGACAGCTAACTACAGTTAACCCAGTAAAAGGTATGAGAAATTCAGATTATTTCTTCCCATTTGCAGATCCTTGCATTTGTCACCAGTTAATTCCATCTGTCACTTTGCTGTCCATACACTTCGCTGTATTAGGTCTCTCTGGAATTCCTCACAGCCTTGCCTAGAGAGATTTGGAGGAGGAGCTGGCAAAGGAGCGCTGTGCCAGCTCTATTCCTCCTTGCATCCCCCTGCATAAGGATGATCCTTCTGTGGCTAGTGTAAGTGGTTTTAAAGCAACTCTGTGTTGCTCTGCTTAATCTGAAATAAAGGAAGTGGCTCAGTACAGGTTGGACCTAGGGCTGAGGAAGTGCTAAGGTGGTTTAAAGTCACTTTTGTACTTTCCCCATGCTCTGAGTTGCACTGAGTGCCCTTGGTCCAGAGTCAGGAATGGGATAAGAGGACCAGGGAAGTTCTGAGGGCGAGTGATGGAAAGCAAACAGTTAGACACACATTAAAAACACTAACAATGTTCTGTGTGTAAAACTTTAAGCACATAAAAGTTTTCCATGTGGATAAAAGCCTCCACTTCTACCTCCTCCATTCCCCTCTGACATCCATGACCCCCACAACCCTACATAGCAATGAGTAGGGCATACTCACCTTTCCTGGGCTGCATGCCATTCACCAACAGCAGGGATGGTCTTAGTCTAGGAATCACTGCACTCAATCTACATCCCTGAAGGAGCCGCTGTGCTGGCATTAGGCTCTCATCACACCAGAGTACAGGAGTGGGGTCACAGTTGGGAGGAGAGCTCCATGGGGAACAGAATTCTGAGGCACTCTGAAGGCAAGTACAATTATCTTGTACTTAATGCAGAATAAGAAACCATTTACAGGAGGCAGGTGCTCTGGTGAGAGCAGCTGGAGTGGAAAACACCCCTCGCAATGGAATTCTGGCTAGGATGGAACTGGTGAAATACAAATGAACAGGAGGAGGAGACTATAGTACTGTGGCACCTATGCAGGATTTAGCAAGATCTTAGATATTGGATGAGAAGGTAAGGGAGGAGTCAAAAGTGGCACCCAGCTTGCAAGCCTGGGTGACAAGGAGGTCTGTAGTGTTGTGCTGTAGCAGAGAAAGGCAATAGGGAGAAGAGGAGAGGGCATGGGTTGAAATGCAAAAAGTGTTGATAAATGTACCCGCAAAACATCCAAGAGGAGATACTAGACAGACAAAGGGTGGGTGGTGAAAGTTCTAGTGTGAAAAGGTAAATTTCAGAGAGGTGGTAGCTAAGCCCAATGAACTGAATGAGAACAGACAGTGAGACAGTTTAGAAAGTGAATGGGGCTGGCGATGGAGGAAAAAACAGAATTTAGAAACACAATTATCTATTTGCCTATGCAAATATGGTATTTTGCAAGTGAAAAATGGATAACCTTGCAAATTTTATGGTCATAGTTAAAGAGCTAAAAAACTGGCTCCATAAATCTCAGACTTGCTCATGTTGCTATCAAGAAAAAAGCATCAGGCTAAATCCTCAGAAGCATAGCCCCAGCCGTTCACTCCAGCAGAGAATCTGGCTCACAGCATCCATATTTCTCTAAAAATAACTCCGTGTTTTTCAACAAGGCAAGATAAGTTTTATGTTACAAGATAATCCATTTATTCTTCAAATTTGAAATGACAGGAGCAGCATAATTCTGAAAGTTTTGGCTCTTTCCTACTAAATAAATATTTAGGTGCTCTGTTTACCTTTAGTAAACCTGTTTTCAAAAAACTGAAAAAGGAGGAACTGATGGAAGGTTTGGTCCTGTTACTAAATAACATTTGAACAACAGAAGTTTTCTTTTCTTGTCTGACAGCCCTAGCTGTTATCTAAAGATAAACTCTAATTATGTTTTTTTATGGCTTATCTTAATTTAAAAAGTTAGTTCAGTTGAAGAAAGACCATTGTAACAAATCGCTGTGCTGTAGACAGACTGACACATAAAAATCATCCACACCCCATAATAACATGAACTAGAATGCTGCTTCTTCAGCTCAAGAGCAATGGTATCTACCTCTTGAGCTAATGGAGTTTTGGCTTTTCTGGCAATAAGATTAGGTTTCTGTGATCTCTGTATGTCAGACACTAAGGATCACATTTTCAAAAGACCTCAGAGCCTGATTTTCCAAACACTCAGCCTCCAAAATTAAAGCCAGATTTTCAAAATAGCTCAGCACCATTGTGAAAATCAGGCCATATATTTTGATGCCTAAACTGGAACTGAGCTGTTTTGACAATCTAGCTCTACAGCATATCATCATACACACATGCAAAGTGGGTAAACAACAGCATGTTTGTTTCCAGCATCATTCTTTCTGACTGTACAAAGGAGTGTGTCTTAGCAAGAACAGTGTGGATTTTCCAGCGTCAGCTAAAACAAACTAATATCCGAGATGGGTCTGAACCTAAACCTCACATTTGGAAACACCTGGGCTTGTGGAGAAGTGTATATCCAGAAATGGACATGAGCATGTGCGGTGGACAAATAAAGACATGGCCATTCCAGATGCCATATGCTCACAATACCACTCCAGAAGTGGTTTCCAAGTGAGATACCAATCTTATTTTTCTGAATAAAGGGATCTCTCTCATATTGGGTGAAATCCTGAAGGACAGTAGTCCACAAACCAATTGCGTTATCGTTTCATCCATATAATTCTTGTAGCTACCTGTGTTGATTTCAGAAGCTACTTTTTTTCCAAATGTATTCAAATTACATAGAGAGTTGGTTCATTCTAATTAGATGACTGCTGCTTCCAGGGGTGAAAGTAGGACGGTACAAGCCGGTACGGAATACCGGTAAGAAGTGGCTGCCGGTACCAGCCTGTACGCAGCTGACGTTAAAGCGCTGCCGCAGCACTGCTTTAACGTCACTGCCCCCTTTGCCCGTCCCCATTGGCGGCCTTGCTGGTAGGGCTAGTAGTGGGTGGGTGGGGGCATAAAAGGGATAGCTGTCCTAGAGCCCGGCAATTTAAAAGGGCCTGGGGCTCCTGGCTGCCGCCACTGCTACCACAGCAGTGGCTGGAGCTCCAGGCCCTTTTAAATCACTGCCGGAGTGCCGGGCAGCCTGGGCCAGGCAGCGTGGACAGGATGGCTGTGGGGATGCTGACCCCAGCCCCACCCCTTCTGCCTGAGGCCCCGCTCCTTCCTCCTGAGGCCCTGCCCTTTCCGGGGGCCCAGCTGGTAAGTCTTCTATGTTACTTTCACCCCTGGCTGCTGCTTTATCCAAATTAGTTTCTGTGGGCTAACTCAATCTGTCTAATGCAAGGGATCAAACCCATTCTGTGGAGAGGGACAAATCCAATTTTATTATGGTCCATGGCCTCAGATAAATTTAGAACTACAGATTTCCTTTGACCCACAGCAGATCTCCCGTTGATGTCAATGGAAGGTGTGTGCAAAGATCAATGGCAAAATATAACCTCTATTTAGTAACACAACTTTTATTTATCATTTATTATTTGTTCAGTAACTGTCTGGATATATTTGAAATTCAAAGCTAGCATTATTGGTAGAATGAAAGGAGGAGGGAATCCAAGAAGAATCCTGATCTGATATTTAGGGTGGGGCAAGGGAAGGCTAGGACAAGAAGTTTGAACATAATAAGGAAGGCAAGAGAGTAATCTGAAGAGGGGAGTGTTATAATAAGAGCAATAAATGAAGGACAATTTTTTAGCAACATTTGAGATGGATAGAAGGGAAGAAGGGTGGCAGGGAAGGGTAACTGTAAGGTAGCAGAGGGCAACAACATCCATTAAAACCCTTTGGTGGGCCAGGGGCTGTGACATGGGGGAGGAAGGTCAAATCCTGACCATATGTGGTATGATGTGGGGTGGGAGGTGGGAGGCCCGGGAAGGGGCTGGGGAGAGGTTGGAGAAGGAACCTGCCCTGCCCTCACTCTGTAGAGGTGGTTCCCATCCTCCAGGGCTGGGCCCAGATTCCTACTCCATCTCGTTGGCTCTTGCCACAGCATCACATGACACACACATCCGCACACAGGCAGGGCCTCACCCATCCCCTTCTCGCATTACCACTACCAGGTTGCTTGCCCCATGCTAGGCTATAGTGGGTAATAAAATGATCTGAAAGGTCAGATGTGGCCCTCAGGCTACCAGTTGCTCATCCCTGTAGTATGGGATTTGGAAAGACAACAGAAAAGATTTTACTAATTAATTTGGAAGGTAACCAGAGCCAGGACATATGTTTTGTCCACTGAGAAAGAAAAGAAAGGTTGGATTTTTGGAATATGATAAAAGAAAGACAAGAAGACTTGGTAATGGGTTAGATGAAGAAATCAAAGGAAGAAGAGGGAGGAATCAAAAATAAACCCCAAGTTTATGAAGCTGAGGAACTATCCAGTATGAGCCATGATTTTGTAAAGGGATTGCTCAGTGCAACAAAAATAAATTTACTTATAGGACTTCAGGCTGGGAACTTGCCGTTTTGTTTAGCTGCACCGCAATAGATGGGGAGGGGGAGCATGGAATTACTACTAACTATGCAGCAAATAAGTGATGGGTGGGCATGGCTCCATCCCATAATACTCTGAGTAACCAAGTTATCCCTATCAAGACCACTTTACTATACTTGATTTATAGAATTCACTAATAAAACACAAATAACTCATAATTCACACAAACTGAAAAATGGCACTATTGGTTTATCCTCTCTGAAGTTCAAAATGTGATTTTCAACCCTAAAAATATAATAAACAACAAAGAAGTTCAGAGTCTTTTGCACCTTGCTACTCATGTAATCACATATTTTATTTCCTGTAGGCTGTGCACAAGAAATATATGCAATAACACTCTACCTTCGATTCATTATATAGCCCAAAACAGCCTCTCATAAGACAGTATTGATAGTTGCATAGATGCATGATTTTTTTTATTCTTTCATAGTGTATAGTGTCTTGTAAAGTCAAAAGCAGAATTTGAAAATATCAGTGGTTCACAATATAAACGTTGAGTTTTTTTGGCAATTAATTACCAGAAAGTTATTTTAATGATGAAATACATTTTTATAATGAGATGCTGGGTGCAATGAAATTCTTCACTTTCCATAAAGTACCCTATAAAACTCTGATATAATTCAGTTTTTTTACATTTGGGTTTATGAATAATTCCCCCTCATCCTCAAGTACTTCGCTGCAGCTCCATGCCCTAATATCTCTGGGCTACCTTTAAATCCCTACAGCCCTTACTCCCATACTAGTCCCTGAGAGTCCCTCTCACTGACTCAGCCCCTCTGGGCTACCTTTCCAGCTTCTGTGTTCTGGGACTGAACCTTGCCTCCCAGGCCACTTCCTTGAAGTACTTACAGACTCTGCTTCAGAGATCCATAAGAATCCCACATGCTTCCTATGAGTGCTCCCCCACACTGAGCTCTCTCAGCCCTTTTATGAGGCCCATTAGGTATCAGCTGACACCCCCCACCTCCGCCCCGTAGTTCCACCCCCTCAGGCTGAGAAGCGGCTAATTAATTATGGTGCAGCTGAGGCTGATGGAACAGGGCTGATTAGCCTAGCCCTTATAGGGACAGGCTACCCTGTTACCGTGTTGCTTTGGCAGTCAAAAAAGGCCTGCCCCAACCCCCAGGACGTTAGAGTCTAATTCAAAACAAGACACAACAAAAGTGGTTAGCAAGCAATAGGCGCTTGATCTAATGCTCAGTGAAGTCAATTGGTAGAGTAGTAAATAATGCTAAGGATAGGTGTGTTATACAAAGCAATCTGAATTATATGTTAATAATAATAAAATAAAATAATAATGATCATTAATCATAAAAATTGTTAGCACTTTTCCTCAGTAGATCTCAAAGCACTTTACCAAGAAGGTCAGTACCAATAACCACATTTTACAGATGGGGAAACTGAGGCACAGAGTGTTGCAATTACTTGCCCAAGGTCACCCAGCAGGCTAGTGACTGATCCAGCAATAAAACCAGTTTCCTGAGTCCTGTGTCCTGTCCATTAGACAGCACTGCCGGATAAGCTGAGTTCAGCTGAACAATATCTATTTTAATACAGTCAAAAGCAAGGTCATACATCGAGAAGCAAAGAATGAAGACCACACTTTCAGGATGGGAGACAGCATTCTGAAAAGTACTGACCCTGAAAAAAGGATTTAGGGGTCATGGTGGATAACCAACTGAACATGAGCTCCCAGTGCGAGGTTGTGGCTAAGCGGGTTAATACCGCTACTCAGATGTATAAGCAGGGGAATACTGAACAGGAGTAGGGCAGTGCTATTACCTCTGTATATAGTGTTAGTGAGACTATTACAGGAATGTTGTGTCCACACTTCAGAAAGGAGGCTGAAAAATTAGAAATGGTTCAAAAAAGAGGTACAAGAAGTATCTGAGGTCTGGAAAATGTGCCGTCTAGTGAGAGATTTCAGCAGCTCAATGTTTTTAGCTTATCAAAGATACGGTTAAGAGATCATTTGTTTCTGGTCTATAAGCACACACACAGGACAAAGATTTATGATAGCAGATGATTTCTTAGTAAAAAAAAACATAACTAGATCCAGAGGTTGAAAGGTGAATCTAGACAAAGTCCGACTAGACATAACATGCAAATTTTTGACTGTGAGAGCAGTAAGCCATTGGAATAAATTATCAAGGGATGTGATGGACTCTCCCTTGCTTAAAATCTTTAAATCAAGCCAATGTCTTTCTAAAAGATGTTTTATAGCTAAATAACAAGAGGTAGGCTTGATGCGGGAATTACTGGGTGAGATTCTATGGCCTGCCTCAAGCAGGAGGTCAGGCTAGATAAGCACAATGGTTTCTTCTGCCCTTAAAATCTATGAATTAGTGAAAGTTCTTCCATTGACTTCAAAAGGTGTTGGATCAGGCTCAAAAAAGAAGAGAAGACAATGGTAACAAAAAATAGATCAAGCGGGTCTATTTCACAACTTGATGGTTCAAAACCAGCTGAACGTTATTTTTAAAAAAATACATGCAAAAAATAATCTCTCTCAATATAGCCATGATTGGTTGGATAATCTTTTGTAGGCATCACAACAGAAAAGGGGTCTTTAGGAAGGATTTGCCACTACCCTCACAAATAAAGTTACTTCAACATGGTGAGTTCATCTGTCACCTTCTATTGTTTATCACTAAAGCATTAATAATAAGGCCATATGAAAAGACATCTTCTACAGTAAACACATATCAAGGAATCGCTAATAAGGTTGTGGCACATTTTAGATGAGTTATCACAATGAAAATGTATGTTATTGATGCCTCTCACTTTATTTACATGCATACTACATGCTACAAAATGCTGCAGTTTCCTGATGTGTAGTGTTACACTGTATATAAAGGTTAGATATAATTATTATATTATGTAATGATTAAAATTAAATAACTGAATCAGCAAAATACTTAAGCACATGAGTAACTTTAAGCCCAGGAGCAAGCCCCATGATTCAGTGAAACTATTCACATGCCTAGAGTCAACAACCTTGTTGAATCAGGGCATAAGTCCTCAGTTTAGCTAGGGACCTCTCTAGGGGATGAAAGGACAGTTCACTTCCCATGGCCCTTTGATCCTTGGCCTCTGGTGGGAATGCAAAGTAGTGCTAGTTACAGTAATGTTTTTTTATGCTGCCAGCTTCTGTCCTCTAGGAATTGAATTGAGACTAGTATCCACTAAGGTTGCTTGTAAAAAGGCAACCTATAAGCGAAAGATTATTGATATCCTTACTACTAACCTTAACTACTTGCTCTCTGATTCCTCAGAGAGTCAAGCATAGTAGGTAGCACTTCATCATCCAGTAATGACAAAAGCTACAGGAATTTATAACCTGTTCTATATTTTGTTTAAAGTTCAGTCTCCATCTAGCATTGAAATCTGCTCTCTATCTCTTAATGTTTCATTCATTATGGCTAACATTTCTGGTAATGCCACGTAAAAGATAATTGTTTTTCTTCTTCTCTTTCATATATTTCATCAATAACTTAGCAAAAAAAAGTCTCCCTGCCTCTTATCTAAGATAAAAAACAACAACAGATGAACCAAGAGTGTAAAATATTTTAATGCAGATGTTCCCCAACTGTGGTCTGTGTGATCTCTGGCTGGTCACGTGGTGCGAGTTCCTCCTTCTTGTTTCTAATGGTTAAATTACATTAAAAGGTATCTAAAACCTTCAATTCTTTCCTGATATTACTGTTCCATGTAAGCTTTTGGAGAAGATGCCCCAGGAATGTTATATGAGTATGACGGTGAGGGAGGATGGGCCAGTGACTAGGGCACTAGACTATGTCTTGGGAGACAGGGATTCAAATTCCTGCTTTGCTACAGACTTTCTGTGTGACCTTGGGCAAGTCACTTAGCTCTGGGCCTCAGATCCCCGTCTGTAAAATGAAGATAATAGTACTTCTTTACCACTCAGGGCTATTGTGGGGATAAGTACATTAAAGACTGTGCAGTACTCTGATAATGAGGGCTATGAAGGTGCCTAAAATAGATAGAAGATGGTCCATGTAATCATGAATGGGAAAGGAGGTGGGTCCACATGATAATCTCCTTGCTAGGGTCTGGTCACATGTAAACATTAGAGGACTTCAGTCTAAACAGATCATTGGGGTCTATCAAGACAACTTTTTGACGTTTTTGGACAGCGTTTTAAAGATTCAAATTATGAGGGCCTTGAGACCTGTCTTCCACAAAGTATAACGGTCAGATCCTCAGGTATAAATTGCCCTAACTCCATTGATATAGACATGTACTAACTGAAGATCTAGCATTCTGTCTAACAGATTTTACGAGACTTAATAGTACATCTTCCTCCATAAGCCATGCCAGCTCCTTTCAGTTACAATTAATTACTTGCTAACTTTTCTTCTCTCTTTTTGCGGGGGAATCTTTCCCTCTTCTTACATCTCTCCTAAGAGCAAAAGAAGGGAACCACCCAGAGCCAAATGCTTCCTAAATAGCTGCACTTCACAGTTCCGTAATTTCCCCCTGTGTATTTACTATTAAAACTAAGATTGCGTCTATATTGTGTAGAAACATGAGGTATGATCTCACTGTTATTTCAAAGTACATATTGTCTCATCAATATGCCCCTCCACCCAACTGGGGCATCACGGCCTAAGTGGGTTTCCTTCCCCAGCCATGTGGGATAAAGAAGAAGAACAGCACTCCTAGGGAAGAAGAGTCAGCAAGCAGAGCAAAGATTCGCCTCAGATGGGCCTGACCCAAAGCCCATTAAAGCTAATGGGAATACTCCTATTTATTGAAATAGGCTTAAGATAGTGCCATAGAGCTCATGCCAGCATCAGGGCAGAGTTTAAGGGGTAGTGAGGGCTCCCTTGTCTCCTGGATCTAGCATTAGGATTGGTACAGCATTAATTGCTCCCTCCTTCCTCGTATATCATGGCTGAAGTTGAAGCCAGCCCTCAGGTGCATAGAGACTCCTCCCAGCTGGAGTGACCTTCTCAAACCACCCCTCCTCCCACTATTACCAACACAGCTCTGGACATCAATGTTGTCCTCAGATTCCACTTTCTTCAGTTTGAAATATGGACTTTCTTCTCCCTCTGCAGATTGGCATCAGTCACCTCCCATCCCTGTGTGACGCACTCTGTATGGTTTTATAAAAGTATGCTGATGAGTGTGAATATAATGTAACTAAAATATGCTTCATGCAAAAGGTCTCTTGTAAGGTATCATTACAAAGCTTATAATCTAATCATCTGATTTGTCTAAATGAAATATAAATTATAACTCTGAGGGCCTACTGTAGTTATGCAAAGTGTGGGCCATTAATGGTGGTTTGGAATCTTGATGGCTCCCATCAACCAGGACAATTGACTGTGGATGGCTCTGTTTGCAGGCAGGCCTTCCTGTGAGTTAGGCTGGGAGGAATGAAGGCTTGGGGTCTCACAGGACATGTGATATTGTCACCTGAACTGGAATCCATCTTTAACCTGGTGCTTTTCCACTGAGAAGGAGGGGTGGGAACCCAGAGGGACAAAGGATTCCCGCCTTATGCAAAAGATATATAAGTGGGTGGAACAGAACAAGGGGAGGCAGCCATCATGAGAAATCCCCTAGCTACCACATGAGCTGGAATAAGGGCTGTACCAGGGGAAAGGATTGTGCCCACACTAGAAAGGTGTCCAGTCTGTGAAAGAAACTATTGAAACATCTCTAAGGATGAGATTAAATCTATATTCAGTTTTTATTACTGTACTAGACTTAGACTTGCGTGTTTTATTTTGTTTTGCTTGGTAATTCACTTTGTTCTGTCTGTTCCTACTTGGAACCACTTAAATCCTACTTTCTGTATTTAATAAAATCACTTTTTACTTATTAATACTTGGGGGGGGGGAAAACAGCTGTGCATATCTCTCTATCAGTGTTATAGAGGGCGAACAATTTAAGCTTTATACAGGGTAAAACGGATGTATTTAGGGTTTGGACCCCATTGGGAGTTGGGCATCTGAGTGTTAAAGAAAGGAACACTTCTGTAAGCTGCTCTCAATTGAGCCTACAGCTGTTAGGGGACGTGGTTCAGACCTGGGTCTGGGCTTGCAGGAGGCTAGCGGGTCTGGCTCAAACCAGGCAGGGCACTGAAGTCCTAAGCTCAGTGCACAGGAAAGCCGGGGGAGAAGTAGTCTTGGCACATCAGGTGGCAGCTCCCAGGGGGTTTCTGTGATCCAACCCGTCACACCCTCTTCCTCAAATAAAGAAAGAGAAAGAAAGGAGGGAGGCAAATACTTGTATACAATCAGATCCTTCAAAAATGTTGTTCTTGTGGTATTTTCAACCCAAATCACGGAAGGAGAGGGAATTCTCACAAGAAAGTCTGTTCTTATGAGATTTCTGATCTGACCAAAATGGCTTGCCTATCCAAGTGCCTTTAGATGAAATCCTAAACCCCAGAGATGTCAAGGAAGGGCTGGGCTCCCTGGCTGAACTATATCTGCCATGATGCACTACCTACCTTCTGGTTGAACTGACATTGTACATCATGAGAGTTATGTGAACATGGTGCATCATGGGAGACTAATCTAGCAACAGAGCCTACCCCACAGAGAAGAGTCAAGTCATGAGGTACCTGAATTACAACTCCCATGAGGCACCATGGCAGTTTAGGGGCACCCAGATTACTGTTGATCCAAGCTAAAAATAAATGTTTTGATTTGGTTCAACAAAACAAAAAGAAATATTTTGATTTGGGAATGTCAGAACTTTTCATTGTGGACAGAAATGTCAAAATCAAATGTTTTGACATTACTGAACTGAACTTCTGGGAACTTTCCATTCTGAAAAAAAAATTGCTTTTCATAGTGATTTGGGAATTTTTCCCCAAATATTAGAATTCCCTATGGGATGGAAATCCTGATTTTTGACCAGCTCTAATATACACTTAAATGTTCATGAATACTGTACAGTTTTCAATTTCCTTCATTTAGTTTTCTGAATAATAATGATCATTTCTTATCATTACTTCTCATTTCTTTAAAAAGAACAGGAGTACTTGAGGCACCTTAGAGACTAACAAATTTATTAGAGCATAAGCTTTCGTGAGCTTATGCTCTAATAAATTTGTTAGTCTCTAAGGTGCCACAAGTACTTCTGTTCTTTTTGCGGATTCAGACGAACACGGCTGCTTACTCTGAAACCTCTCATTTCTTTGTTGTTGTTACCAAACAAGGCGATGATCTCTAAAAATCTGGGCTAACTGAAACCAGCAAGAATACTGAATTTTCTAATCCCAGCATTTAATATGGCCTCTCGTGCCTGGATATTACCAGCCTGTCTGAAATGCATCTGCTTTTTAGCAAGGTATGAAGGAAATTTTTGCCCTACAAAGGGCATCAGTAACATTGATTGTTCTATGACAGGTTTCAGAGTAACAGCCGTGTTAGTCTGTATTCGCAAAAAGAAAAGGTGTGCATCCGATGAAGTGAGCTGTAGCTCACGAAAGCTTATGCTCAAATAAATTGGTTAGTCTCTAAGGTGCCACTAGTACTCCTTTTCTTTTATTGATTGTACTGCCTCTTCTGGGCACATGACAGCATGTTCACATTAAGTAAAGAGAAGATGCCTAAATTGCACAATAATCTAATTGCTCTCATGTATAAGTACCATTCAAGCCCTCAGCCTCCATACTAATTCAAAGTTCTGTAGTGCTAGCTTGCCCCAGCAGTAATTTACATGATTTACTTTATTTCTTGCTAAAAGGAGGAAACCCCTTTTGTTGTAATATTATCTTCTGCTGTTAAAAGTCAGTTAAAGACCGAAAAATACAATTGAAGTGGCACAATCATTTACTACAGATAAATGTTCAGTCTTCTTCTGCATGCTGGGGCCTCAGCAGCCCAGGCTGAGCCTTCTGCCGCATTGCAAAGAGGATCCAGGACTCTAACCTTTGGACCTTTTGCAATTTGCTCTGAACTTTCTAAACGATTTGGCTCAGCTGCTTGCAACAGACTATATAAATGCAGGGCCAAGTGAGGAGGCTCATTCTCTCCCTGAAACTTGGGTAGAGGAGGTGAAGGGAGGAAGGAGAAGAACTGAGGGGACAGCAGCAATAGGGTCCGGTGCTCACCATGGGCCCTCTGCAGCTCTGGCTGCTGCTGCTGTTGCTGCTCAGCAGTGATGTGCTCACTCGTAAGTAGCTTTTTGCAGCTTTATGTGAAAATCTATTAAAATATCAGGGAGGGAAAAATCTATGGGACTATGAATCACAGAATCAGAGAAGCCAAGGATGGGAAATATGAAATCTATTCCCTTTTGGGGAGTGTGTCCTAATAGCAGGATCCAGATTAAATCCATAAAGGAAAAGTTGGAAATGTCACCATTTCTCTGGTTTATTTTTAATTTATTTGACAAGTGTAGTGGTATCATCGTCCTTTATTTTTGCCTAGCTGCTTTTCTTTACAGTGATCATTGCTCACCTGCGAGGAGACATTTTATAGTATTCTGCAGATTTCGTGTGGGTGTTGCTAATATGTTTTACTGCAAGTGTGATGGGATATGAGTGATAAAACATGATGTGTCTGGTAGGAGGCACTGTATGTGAAATAGTGATTTGTATTAAAAGATGACAGTAGCTCTGTAGTAATTTTGGTTCAGTTCAGTAAAGATAGACCTGGTATAATTTGGGGAAAAAAATGAACGTGGTGTGGTGGAGTTGTAAGATAACTCCTTCCTGGCCTAGGAGTGTCTGTTTAGATTGTTCAATGGTACCATAGTTTGTAAAATGTTTTGGGATCCTTCAGGAGGATAGAACTATGGGTTTAATCCTTCACCATTGAAATAAATGGGTGTTTAGCAGGATCTGGTCCTATATGCAGGTAATGATAATATTCACCCCCAATGTGCCTTTATTGACTTCACCGGAGTTACACTAAGGATGTATTTGGTCCTATATATTGTTACTAGTATTGTTGTTTTTATTAGATTATGTGAAATAAGTAACTTTTTTTCTAATGCAAAACAATATGAGTCTGATCAGTTAAGTCAAAGAAAGGACTGTGGGCTTTGAATCAGGGTGCATGGAAGAATAAAGTCTCAGTATTCAAACTAACCTTAAGTGAATGCATAGCTTTATGCAATCCAAATATCGATTAAATTAAACACCTTTTTCAACAAATATGTTTACCCTCTGTCATCAATACAGCTGCCTCTTACTTATCTACTTTTCGCCAGTCCACAAATTTTATAATTCAGACACAAAAACAGAGGTCTCTCCCTGCTTCTTAGTCAAGATGTAATAGCAGAGAGTTGTACAGAGGTCTCATATAGCAACACTATCATTATTTTTACAAAGGAAATATTACCGCCGTACAGTTATTAGTCTACTATTCAATATTTTCATAATTTAAAACTAACCTAGAATTTTTAGTGTCGTAAAGAAAGCATATTCTGTGATGCATTTGGTCTGTTTGTCATCTATCAACAATTCTTTTTATTATTATGTTGTACATTTAGTGCCTGATCATACACCATTAATATCAAGGAGCACTTTGCTACTGAGTTCAGTGATCTGAGGATCAGGCCCTTGCTTGCTAATTCACAAAATTCAGTCATTTGCAGTGTTTTTTTAATGCTCGACTTTACCATTTAAGTAGATGGGAATTTTGCCTTTTACCTCAGTGTTTGCAGAACTAAGCCCTTAATTGTTAGTACAAATTAGTGAGGCCCCACTGTGTCTGCATATCCATCTCTGGACTGTGATGCAGAATGTACATATGAATTTCTATTTTATTTGTTTGATATTAATCATTTGTAAAAGTTTTATTTTATGCTTTGCTTTTTTACAGAAGATGGGCCTGAAAATGGAAATCCAGCTTGTTCAAGTAAGGGTTCTCCCTTTGTATTCCTTTTGCTCTACTATTGTTTTAACTGACTATACCTCCCAAAGTTCAGGTTTTTGGTTTTTGGTTTTCCATTTCCATATATCTCTTCCTTTAAAACAGATGTTTACTCAGGCAAAACTCCTGTTGACTTCAGGAATTACAGGGTCTCAGGGACTTAGCCCTATGAATTTTAAGACTTTTCATCAGCCTGAAAAGCAATGATTATCGCTTTGAATTTTAAAAAAACTTTCCAAAAAGAAATACCACATTTATTTGCTTGATTGATTTTCAAGATCCATTATTTTGGAAGTCCCCTTTCTCTGACTTTGAAGATTTAACAGGGAAATCGTATGCATTTCATTTCAATGTACACTGGTAATCTCACTCCTGATTTACTCCTTTCGGTTATTGCTACACCCAAGTATTTGACTCATATAGCTAACTAAATACCTACAGAATACTTTATGTCAATAACTCTGTCAGCCGGGATAATAATTTATTAAACCAACCTAGTCAAGAAACAGGAAATGCTGACTTTATGCACAACCTTTGTAATGGACCCTGGTTGGCCCTGACAGCTTGCTTGGATACAGAACGTTCCTCTGGAGGGTCAGTGTCCATGAGTTGTTTTGATCTTTGTCTTTGATAAGCTTTTGCTTTTTCTTATTTGACACTCTAGCACCATCTACAGGTGATCAGGATTAATTCATCCATCTGAGACAATTCAGAGAGTTTTTTCTGGGTTTCACTGTCAATTTCTCAACTTTATTTTTATTTACTATTTCCATCATTATTTATTCCTTTTATAACAGATAAGGTTCATGTTAAACCCTGGAAATGAAGCAGTAGTTAGAGAGAAATTATGTCTCCTAGAATTAATACAACAGATATCAGTATTGTGAGAATTGATGAAAGTATACAAACAATTATAGTATGGTGGAGTGTAAGATAGCTGAAGTTTACATGGATAGCCTTCAAACTGTTTGTATGATTGTAATTAATATAATTGGCTGATCAGATTAGTTAAATCATTGGGGATGAAGAGAACTATATCATATTAAGTATTTATTGCTATCATATTCATATTTATTAATAATTAAATTAATGGTGTCTAAAATAAAATACTTGACATCAAAGGGAAAATAGGTAAGGCTTACAGACTCTGGAAATCCAAGGAAAAAAGAGGATACTTACAGCAAAATTCTACTCTCATTTACAACCCCAATGATGTCAGAGTAAACTCTTGGCCAGATCCTTAGCTGGTGTAAACTGGCACAGCTTGACTTCAACAGGTCTATGCTGATTTACACCAGCTGAGGATTTGGCTCTCTGATTTGAAATTATTCAGTTCGCACTTCCATAGCTTAGTCTGTGTCATATATTCCTCTTCTAAGATGTATAGCTTGCTTTTAAAATCTCTCTTTTCCCCTCTAAAGCGTAATTCTTGTACCAAAATATAAAGAAAGCAGTCAAAATCCCACCAGATTCTATTGAGATATTCCCTGCTGACATGATAAAATGTGTTACAGGAGCATGGCTGAGAATATAATACACTTCACTGAGCCAAACACAGTGCTGGCATAAAGAGACAAAACTCTTGATTTCACTGGAGTATGTGTGCTTACGCCAAGATGAAGTTGACTTTCCTTCCTCCCAAGGAGGATCAGGGTTAGTTTCCAGTTCAGCCTGCAGACACAATGGCAGTTATCTGTGAACAGAATTTGGCCCACAATTTCCAGGCCTGCCACTGGAAGATCTCATATCCCTGTGAGACAGTGAAGGATATTCTGCTTTCATCTACATCTACGTAACCTCACTGATTTTTCATTTTATCTGTAAGCAGAATTCAGTATGCTGTTCATGGCATCATTTTTGCTCTGTGTTATACAGCACCTAGCA
This sequence comes from Lepidochelys olivacea, assembly GCF_965140295.1. Lineage (NCBI taxonomy): Eukaryota > Metazoa > Chordata > Testudines > Cheloniidae > Lepidochelys > Lepidochelys olivacea. The sequence continues at coordinate 21,002,124 of NC_140413.1, forward strand.
CAATGGGGTCCTGGTCCATGACTAGGGCTCCTCTCCTAGGCGCTACCACAATACAGATAATAAATAATAATATTGTTAAATCTGAATCTCTTTTGCAGGTAGTAGGGACAGATAGGTGAAATTCTCCAGTGTGAAGAGACCCAGCACAAGGCCTGTCTGCCACTTAAGTCCTCTGAGCTCTTAGGAGAGGCTTCTAAACACATTTCCTCCTGCCTGATGTTGTCTCAAGGACTTAAACAGTGCACAGGCCTGATCTGGGTCCTGTACACATAAAAAAAAAATGTCCACTAACATAAAAAGGAAGAACTCCAGGGAGTCCATGAACTCAGATGTGAGTTTGACTCAGAAAAATATCTCATGTTCCCAGAAAACTCATAGAAACTTTTGGACAGGAGGACGGTTCTTTAGATTCTCACAGAATTAGAATTAGGGATTCTGGTTTGGGGGTTGGTTTTTTCCACTCCATTTCCACATTTATCTTTGTAAATGTCAACCATGTGAAATTCCTGGACAAATTGGCACTTATAGTTTTCTTTGAATTGTGACTGCACAAATTTGAGCTGAACTCTGTTGTTAGCAAGGAAGCAAACACCACTTTTAAAGAAACCCAATACATGCTTTTTAAAAACAATCTAATTAATTGTCTGCATAGAATCATAAAAAGGTGGGGCTGGAAGGGATATTGAGAGGCCTTTAAGTCCCGCCCGCTGTGCTGAGGCAGGACCAAGTAAACCTAGACCATCCCTGACACATGTTTGTCCAATATGTTCTTAAAAGCTTCCAATGATGGGGACTGCACAACCTCCCTTGGAAGCCTATTCTAAAACTTACTTACAGATATAGTTAGAACAATTTTCCTAATATCTAGTTTAAATCTTTTTTGCTGCAGATTAAGCCCCTTTTTTTCTTTTCCAATATTCAGTGGACATGGAGAATCATAGAATCATAGACTCATAGAATATCAGGGTTGGAAATTGATCACAGTCCTCTTTACAACAGCTGTTAGCATATTTTAAGACTATTATCAGGTCTCCCTTCAGTTTTCTTTTCTCAAGACTAAACATGCCCAGTTTTCTCATAGGTCAGGTTTTTAAAACCTTTTCTTATTTTTATTGCTCTCCTCTGGACTCTCTCCAATTTGTCCACATCATTCTTAAAGTGTGGTGCCCAGAACTGGATACAGTAGTCCAGCTGAGGCTTAACCAGTGCTGAGCAGAGCAGGAGAGTTACTTCCCGTGACTTACATACAACACCCCAGAGCGATATTAGGATTTTTGAAACTGCATCACATAGCTGACGCATTCAATTTTTGATCTACAATAACCCCCAGATCCTTTACAATAGTATTACTGGCTAGCTAGTTATTCCCCATTTTGTAGCTGTGCATTTGTATAGTACTTTGCACTTGTCTTTATTGAATTTCATCTTACTGACTTCAGAACAATTCTCTAATTCATCAAGGTCATTTTGAATTCTAATCCTGTCTTTCAAAGTGCTTGCAACCCCTCCAATTTTGGTGTCACCTGCACATTTTATAAGCATACTCTCCACTCCATCATCCAAGTCATTAACAAAAATATTTAAATTTGGAAGGATTTAGATTTAATTTTTTTCAATTTGACCATACACACAGAAACCAATGAAAAAATATTCCCATCCATAATATTCTAAATTTACCAATAGGCAAAGTAAGAAAAGAGCTGCTTGAGAATTTATTAGAGTTTGATTTAAGGATATTTACTTTGTGTATTTTGACATGCAATGTTGACAATTTGTATTTTAATAGCTATAATGCTTTAACTTTTTAAAATCTCAATATCAAATGTCATTAAATAATTATTGTCTAAATATCCCCTTAATTTCATGTAACAACTGTGCAAATTTAAACCATTTTTTTAAATGGTTTAACACCCATAATTTTGCAAAACTGAAAATTTAAATATTTTTAAAAAATGCTTAAAATAAATATTTATATTATCCATCAAAATTATAAAAAAAATTGATTCTGTCAAACCTAAAAATATTGAATAGGGTCAGACCCAGGACAGAACCCTGTGGGACCCACTAGATATTACCTCCCAGTTTGACAGTGAACCATTGATAACGACCTACCTTGGACACCAGGTGGGTCAAAGAACTATCAGCCCCCTACAGGCCAAAGTGGATGCTATCCAAAAGTGGCCTGTTAGTCTCTAACGGGCCACAAGTCCTCCTTTTCTTTTTGCAGATACAGACTAACACAGCTGCTACTCTGAAACCTGACTCTTTAAGTATGGTCTTTCAACTAATTTTGCACCTATCTTATAGTAATTTCATCTAGACCACATTTCCCTCATTTGCTTATGAGAATGTTATCTGGGACTGTATCAAAAGCCTTCCTAAAATCAAGATATATCACATCTACAGCTTCTACCCTATCCTTTAGGCCAGTAACCCTGTCAAAGAAGGAAGTTAGGTTGGTTTGGTATGATTTATTGTTGACAAATCCATGCTGGCTATTCCTTATAAACCTATTATTCTCTGGGTGCTCATAATTATATTGTTCAAAAAATGTTTAAGTATCTTTCCAGGTATTAAGTTAGGCACACTGGTCTATAATTCCCCAAGTCCTTTTTGCTCATCTTTTTGAAGATAGGTACTATGTTAGCCCTACTCCAGTCCTCTGGGACTTCATCCATCATCCGTGAGTTCTCAAACATAATTGCTAACAGTTCCAAGTTTTCCTCAAGCCATATTGACTTGGATATATCTAATTTATCTAAACATTCTTTAACCTGTTCTTTCCCTATTTTGGCCTGCATTCCTTCCCCCGTGTTAATATTAATTGTGTTGAGTATCTCATCACCATTAACCTTTTTAATGAACACTGAAACAAAATAGGCATTAAACACCTCAGCCTTCCTGATGTCATGAGTTTTAGTTCTCCTTCTCCACTAAGTGGAGGACCTACACTTTCCTTCATCTTTCTCTTCCTCCTAATATATTTAAAGAACCTCTGTTTATTGCATTTTATGTCCCTTGCTAGGTGTAACTTATTTTGTGCCTTAGCCTTTCTGATTTTGTCCCTACATGCTTGGGCTATTCTTTTTACTCCTCCTTAGCAATTCATTCATGTTTCCACTTTTTGTAGAATTTCTTTTTGATTTCCATGACTTTAAAGAGCTCCCGATGGAGCCATATTGGCCTTTTATTATTCTTGCTATCTTTCCTTTGCATAGCTTCATTTATCCCTTACATTTTCTTCCGATGGGGCCTACATTCCCAAATGTGCTTACCATTGACTTTAATGGGGAAAAAAATCTGAGATGCATAGACTTTAAAGCCAGAAGGGATCATTATGATTGTCTAAGCTGACATGTTGTATAATACAAGACAAAGGATCCAATAATTTGTGCATCAAGGCCATAATTTCTGTTTGAGCACATATTTCTGTTTGAGCAATATAGTACATATTTTGGAAAAAAACATCCTATCTTGATTTAAAGGCTTCAAATAATCACAACTTACCATATCTCTTCTACAGATTTATCTTAAAAAAACCCCAACTTATGTACAAAACCAAAGAAGAAATCAGCCATAGGGATATTGTAATATTTCCCTCATTTCTGGCATTATTTCCAGTTTGCACAATGCTATCTTGAACTGTATTGTGATGATCTAAATATGCATCTGTCTGTGCTGTTCATAAAAATGTATTTGTTTTTCTAATTGCAGAAGATGCAACCAGATTTAAACATCTCAGAAAATACATTTACACCTATGAAGCAGAAATAGCAAGTGGAGTGAAAGGAACAGCAGATTCACGAAGTGGCTCTAAAATTAACTGCAAGGTAAGGAAAGAGGAAGAAAGAACTGACTTCAATCAGAAAAAAGATAATGGGCAACATGGGGATTAACAATTGGAAACTCCTCCCCCATACTTCCTATGGCCTCCATCTCCCTTCCCCCTCCATTTTGTATTTAGTGAATGTAGTGCTTGTGAAATGCACACATTTGACAGCCCTGAAGTCTGAAGCCCTTTATTTTCCGACAGAAAAGGCAGTGGCAAGATTGGCAGAGTTTCTTCACTCCTGCCAATGCACCTCGAACCTGACCAGGCTTTTCTACTCCTAGAGAAGAAATAGCAGAGTTGGTAACTCAGTGCATGGCTCATTCAGTATTTGGCTTTTCCTCTGGGTCTGCCAATAGAAGCATTCAACACTTATCCACTAGAGCCTAAACTGAGACTGCTAATTGATCAATTGATTTCATGCAGCACACTGAATACTCACCAGGTGATGACAACTTTCAGTTATCATCTTCCTGGGTCAGGATCTGGTATCCTAGGGGTGAAAGGCTCCATAGGCCATTAGCCCGATAACCTATGCTATTCTCCTTCCAACTTCCTCAAAATGTCACATTTCACAATATTACTTCATTAACTGAGTAACTGGGCAAATAGCTTTTGGGTGTTACAGTGTTCTGTCCAGTAACTAAATACTCCTCTGTATAATGCTCAAATTTCTTCACAAGTTTTGAAGCCAATGTCAAGACCACACTGCAGATTGCTGGTTTACAGTGAATATTGCTGGTCTTTGCATCTAGCATGCAGTATGGTGTGGAGCAAATGTTCAGTGTTTCTCATTAGTCATCTTCATGCTTGTTCTGCTTGAAATGTACTCACTTTTGACACATTCCATATGTGAGAAATCTTATAAATTAGAGGCCTGATTCTGCTCCAATTAAAGTCAATGGGAGTAAGGTCACATGTTATTATCATTACTTTAAGAATACCCATAAATACTCTGGTCATACCATTTCAAATTTCAACATTTTCTGACAAAAAAGTTTTTGCAAAAAAATTCTCACTTTTTGACCAGCTGTAGTTATAATATTATTTGATTAATAATAATTCTGGACTTTATAATAATGTTGGACCATGTCATACTCACTTTCCTTAGTTAAGTAGTTCTATAGATATCAGTAGGACCAGAATAGAGCAAAAAGGACTTGGTCCATTGTGCATATTTTCAGAGATAATATGCTGTCTCTCTTTTAAAAAGATTTGAGAGTCTAAGGTCTGTATCCTCAGCTTGTGTAAACAGAACTGCAGAAAGAGCTGGTTGGATAAATGGTCCTCCCACCCTGTGGCAAATTTTGAATTTTTGGCAAAAAAAATCTAAATCTGAAATATTTTGGCCAAAATCCAAACTATTTTAGCCAAAATATTTCTATTCCAGAATGTCACTGCAGTGCCTTATGGGTGTTGTAGTTTGGATGCCTTGTGCTCCCATTTTCTTCTACAAGTTGGGCTCCCTGGTTGGACTATTCTCCCCTATTGGTGAGGATAGGCTGTGCATCATGGGAGTTGAATGGCCATGATGTATCTGAGGAGATAAAACCCGGCTGGGGAACCCAGTCCTTAGAGGAGAATAGGGAAGTGAGCCAACCAAACTACCATTCCCATGAGACAGCATATCCAAATAGAAGTATTTTGGGTTTGGAGCATTCATTTTTTTAATAAAAAATCAGTTTTCCATGGAAAGCAGACAGTTTTTCAACAAAAAAGATATTCAATTGAAAACCCAACATTCTGTTGAAAAATAGTTTTAACTGAAAATTCTCTACCAGCCCGAAGTGAGGAATTGATTCATATGTAGTTTGGTGAAATGGGTGGAGCAGGCGACCTGGGTACTTGTTCCATTCTTTGCCATTGACTTACTATGTGATCATGAGAAAGTCACATAACGTGCCTGTCTCTCAGTTTACCCATCGTTAATATAAGGAATATATTATTAATTATTCATATTTCCATAGCTCTTAGGGGCCCAAGTCATAGACCAGGATCCCTACATGCTAGGTTCTCTACAAATCTATATGACCTTTACTCCACCTGGATATTGTAAGATTACTTAAAGCACTCTTCGATCTTCACACAAAAACTGCTATACAAGTGCACGGTGCACACAGTGTTACTTTAAAAATAAATTTAAGAACATCTCCTGTATCTTTAAAAATAAGAACCACATAGTTCTGCAGGAGTGATAGTGAGAGAAGGAGAAAACATGTGCTGTGTATGTTTTCAGGTTGAGCTGGAGGTCCCACAGCTGTGTAGCTTCATCCTGAAGACAAGCCAATGTACCCTGCGAGAGATGTTCGGTGTGGATGCTGAGGGAAAGAGTCTCCTGAAAAAGTCAAAGAACTCGGATGACTTTGCCAGAGCCATGGCCCAGTGAGCAAAAACTTACTAGAGCCTTTGCTAACAAACCCATTCTTATTTAATTCGGGATAGACTATGACTTTACAACCTGCCCTGTCCTTTAGAAGGGGCGATGTATGGCAGTGCTGTCCCAGACTCGGGAATGAACTGTGATGCTGAGAGAGCAGGAGCTAGTTGCAACTCCTTGATTCAGAGCCACCTGGCTGTGGCACAATTTGGGGCTGCATGGCGACAGCCTTGAATTGTGTCACTGAAAGCCTGGGTGTAGCAGAAATCATCCCATCCACACTCTGACGCTGGAATGTTCACAGCCTGCTCCCTTCTCTCCCTCATATCAGGAGTGTGGGGAGTGCTGGTGTAGGAGTCAGTGTAGTCCACTCTGAGTTTTCTACCAGAGGAAAGTTCCCCTGAACATGAGGAGTTGTCAAATGGACGTCTCCAGCCACTTTCAGACTACTTTGCTCGGCTTACACGGCACAAAGTAACATTAGCCCACCTAAGCAAACAGCCCAGGCTTCTGCTACTGACCTTTAATGTCCTTCCCAACTTAGCTCCTCCCTACTTACCTGCACTGGTAAGTTATTGTGTCTGCCCCCTCTGGTCCACCAGTGAAACCAGCTTCCATTGCTTGCTTGTCCATTTCTCCACATGAACCTTCACACTTGTTCAATGCCTCCCTTTATGCATGGAATGCCCTTCCTGAAGATGTCCCTAATGCTATTACCCTGTTCTGCACATCACAGGCCATAGAATTGCACCCAGGGATTCTTGCATCCAGCAAAATAACTTGAGGTTTAGGAGCTAAAGCATATTTGTTAGAAAGATATCCAGTCTTGATTTAAAGACCTCCAGTGATGGTAATCTGTTCCAATAGTTAATTACCCTTACTTTGAAAACATCACATCTTATTTCCTCTCTGAATTTGTCTAAATTTAGCTACCAGCCATTGGATTTTGTTATGCATCTGTACACTAGATTAAAGAGCCCTCTAATATCAGAAATCTTCTCCCTGTATAGGTACTTACAGATCCATCAAGTTTACCCTTAGCCTTCTCTACAATAAACTCAATAGACTCAGCTCCTTAATCCTGTCACTATAAATTAGGTTTTCCAGACCACAAATCATTCTTGTTCCTCTTCATTGAATGTCCTCAAAGTTTATAACATCTTATTCTTTAAGTGTACGGTATACACCAGAACTGAGGAGGTATTAATGGTCAGTAGTTTCCTACTCAGTATTCAAAGAGAAACTAATAATACCAGGTAGAGTCATGGTTGGGGATAGTCTATACAGACTATACAGAATTGGGGGAAAGAACGGAGCAATATAAAATAATAAGCAGAGAGCCCAAGCTCACTATTTCTCATGAAAAAAAGGGAAGGGAGAGATGCAGAAAGTGGTTTATTAGGGAATATTTTAAATGCTGTTTTAAATTATTTGGAATGTGTGTATTTGTACAGTCCTTGGCACAATGGAGCCCAATCTTGATTGGGGCTTTGGGGAGCCACATTAATACAAGTGAATAATTCTATATCTAGACGTACATGGAGCATTTGGCAATAATCAAGATGGTAAGCTCTTGGCTAGCTTGTTTTTATTTTTGTCTCACACCTACTATTTTTTTGGGGGGCAGATATGAACTGAAATTTAGCACTCAGGATGGGAAGAAGGTCCAGCTGTATTCAGAGAAGAATGAACCAATGAACATTCTTAACATCAAGAGGGGGATCATCTCAGCACTTATTGTGCCAATGGAAACAGAAGACAACCTAAAAACAATCTCCATGGTAGGAAGCTGAGCAAAAGTTAATTTACTTCTTTAACAAATGCAGCAAAACCCACTAAGTGGGCCCTGTTCTGAAGTTCTTACTCAGACAATGGGATTTCAGACTAGACTTGAACTCATTTGGTAACATGAACAATGATGTTAATTTTCTCCGCTCTCCAGGATACCATATATGGGAAGTGCGACAGTGAAGTTGAAGTCAAGGATAGAAAAGGGAACACAGCATCAGTTATTTCAATTAATAGAAACTTGAAAACCTGCGATAACTTCAATCCCATCAGAGACTATGTCAGCCCAATTGCCCTCATAAAGGGACTGGTAGGTATAGCAGGGCATAATGTTATTTAAGAAAGTGCTTCATTATATTATTTTAGTTCTTCAGAATCTGACCCTCTGCCTTTGCTTCCTGCCATTAGTGGAAGTCAATAGAAAAATCTGAACTTTGGGAAATGAATATCATCTCAACTTCTTTCACATTGTTCTCACAAATACTGCAAAGTGATGTGGGTTTTTTGTTTGGTTGGTTGGTTGGTTGGTTTGGTTTGGTTTGGTTTGGTTTTTTAAGACACTAGTTGGGAATAACTGATTATATATATATATATATATATATATATATATATATATGTAATCACACTTTCCCATGGGCTTAGTACTGTCAGGTGTGAGGCACCTTGTCAGATCAGGCCCAAGGTTTTCTAGATAGCCCATTAAACTTTATTGGCCAAATCTTCCAACATGCATATGTACATTGTATGTAACCAGCATATGCATGCAAGTAGCTTGATGTGCATGCTGAGGTTTCTGCATGCACCAAGATAAATCCTTTGACAAGCCCCATCCTCAGAAGCAGATCAGGGTATTTGTGCATGCAAGTAGGCTGAGTGCAAACGTGCACACACACGCGCTGGAAGATTTGTTCCTGGTACCGAATGCTCCCGTGCTTATACTTTTAATGTTTGTTCTTGATGGAAATCTTTAAACCATTTGTAACCATAGGAGGACTGTGAAGTACATCCACTATTTTAAAGTGTCTAAATTATTCTAACCATTGCAAATTACTTCATAATGATAAGGGCCAGTGCTTAATTTGTGCCAGAGCTTGCCAGGGCTGAGTGTGGGCACCTTTAGGCTTGACAGTTCATAGCTCTGGCACCTCTGGGTTTGCTGCATCAGTAATGAATGTAAAAACATTACTTGAGCCCTAACACCTAATTGCTTGAGCCCAGGCAACTTCTTTCATGACAAATGCACCCTCAGCAAGTTTGCAGATGACACTAAACTGGGAGGAGAGGTAGATACGCTGGAGGGTAGGGATAGGATACAAAGGGACCTAGACAAATTGGAGGATTGGGCCAAAAGAAACCTGATGAGGTTCAACAAGGACAAGTGCAGAGTCTTGCACTTAGGACGGAAGAATCCAATGCACCGCTACAGACTAGGGACCAAATGGCTCGGCAGCAGTTCTGTAGAAAAGGACCTAGGGGTTACAGTGGACGAGAAGCTGGATATGAGTCAGCAGTGTGCCCTTGTTGCCAAGAAGGCCAATGGCATTTTAGGATGTATAAGTAGGGGCATTGCCAGCAGATCGAGGGACGTGATCGTTCCCCTCTATTCGACACTGGTGAGGCCTCATCTGGAGTACTGTGTCCATTTTGGGCCCCACACTACAAGAAGGATGTGGAAAAATTGGAAAGCGTCCAGCGGAGGGCAACAAAAATGATTAGGGGACTGGAACACATGACTTATGAGGAGAGGCTGAGGGAACTGGGGATGTTTAGTCTACAAAAGAGAAGAATGAGGGAGGATTTGATAGCTGCTTTCAACTACCTGAAAGGGGGTTCCAGAGAGGATGGCTCTAGACTGTTCTCAGTGGTAGCAGATGACAGAACAAGGAGTAATGGTCTCAAGTTGCAGTGGGGGAGATTTAGGTTGGATATTAGGAAAAACTTTTTCACTAGGAGGGTGGTGAAACACTGGAATATGTTACCTAGGGAGGTGGTGGAATCTCCTTCCTTAGAAGTTTTTAAGGTCAGGCTTGACAAAGCCCTGGCTGGGATGATTTAGTTGGTGTTGGTCCTGCTTTGAGCAGGGGGTTGGACTAGATGACCTCCTGAGGTCCCTTCCAACCCTGATATTCTATGATTCTATGAAATTAAGCACTGATAAGGCCATGTCCTGTCCTGTAGGTTATAAGGGCTCAGTCCTACGGTACATTCTCAGGCAAACACCATAATAACTTCACTGACACTTAGGACAAGATATCTGCAGGAGTGGTGGCTGTGAAGAGACTGCAGGATATGGACTGAGATATTGGCACAGTTTTTCTTTAGACAAGGATGTGATTTAATTATGAACCAAACAGCAGCACCACTCCCAATGTGCTGTAACTGTTAATATTGTAGCCCAGTAACCATAGCGATCAGAAATGTGCTTGTTTTACTACAACAAAATATGCCAAATGTTCCTCTAACTATGTTTTACAGAACAGCCCATTATCCACCCTGCTTAGCAGCAGTCAATCCTGTCAATACACTGTAGATTCAAGGAGAAGGCATGTGGCTGAAGTAGACTGCAGAGAAAAACACCTGTTTCTGCCTTCCTCGTACAAGTAGGTGGCATGTTATATATCGTTACCCTTCCTTTGTAAATAGTCATAATGAATGATAATAGGTCAAATTCTGCCCTGTTTTACTGCCCATGCAATGGCGGGCAGGATTCAGCACAACTAATTCAGCCACAACTAAAGGACTGTGTTTTTCTTTTATTTACTAGAAATCAGTATGGTATGATGACACAAGTCACGCAAACTCTGAAACTTGTCGAAACCCCCAAAATCAACAGCAGAAACTTTGATGAAGGTAGGTCTGCAGTACTGAAACATTTTTCAGTTTCACCGTGGCACATTTCTGGCTTCCCATCTCAGCATGCGCTCCTCATAAAACATGTCCACTGATCAAGTTAGATTAGCTTTGTTAAGAAATGCATAACCACCTACGATAAAAAAAGCAGGATATCACTTTCAGGAAAAAGCAATGGTGTGTACTCACCTATACGTGAAATAATTCTAGATATGGGGAAACAAATGCACTATTCAGCTACATCAGTACCTATATAAAACTTCATAAAGATCCTGTTATTTAAACAGGAAGGATGCTTTAAGGAGTCAGAAACTAAAATGTCTCTGTGATGTCTTGCTCTTGTGGGCAGTGTTGCCTAATGGTCAGGATTTAGGCCCTTAGATATGCGGTGGTTGGGGAGTGTAGGGGAGCCTGGGCCCTCCCACTCCACCAGGCTCCAGCTCAGGGCCCTGTGAGGGCTATCAAAGGTCTGACATCCAAGAAATCCTTAAGGCTGCCCTCCCTGGGCAACTTCCTACCACCCCACTATGGTTCAAAATTTGAAGTCTGTGAGAAGAAGGTGTGAAGGGGGTCAGCTCAGCACTGGGCACTTCCTCATGGCTGTGCTTTGCACAGCAGTGCTCTCTATCTCTCTCAGGGTAGCAGCTGCCTCTTCGTGTGACTTGGCCCCCTGGCCAGGTCAGTCTCCAGTCTCTCGCCTGTCAGAGTAGACTACAGATAGCACAAGGGGAATTAACACAAACAAACTGAGTTCATATGAGAATGAGAAGGAAATGCCTCTCCCTCACGGTGCATTTGAAGCAGGTCCTTGTTAGTATCTAGGCTTGTTTGTCAGCCTGACATAGAATTTTGAGTTTGACGTTTTGAAACTCATATCTTATACTAATATGTGTGAAGAAGAATGAACAAAGAGACTGTGTTGCATTTCCCACAACCAGATGGGGCTTTTAGTACAATGAGAAAAGATAAGGGATACAGCTAAAGTGTTACTGGGCATGGTGGGGATGTAATAGATGAGCGCACACTTGAAGACTGCCTCAACTCCTTATCTCAAGGCAAGGTCAAGCAACCAGTTAGGAGGGGCAATGGGGGTTGTAGAGGGAGGTATAAGAAACACTAAAATCCGAAGAAAGGCCTGGCCTTGGCCAGAGCACAAACTCACTCCTTACCCCTTCCGTGGGGTACAAAAGGGATGGAATGAAGACCCCAGCTCACGACCCTCGAAAACAAAACAGGACCATAAGTTGTAAGGGGTGTGACTAGGGGTGTGCACTCCAGGTATATTTGGGCCTGCTAAGGAGGAGGAGGTGGGGATGGGTAATAGGGGAATGGGGACACAGGCAAGGCTCTGTGGAATCAGAGCTGGGAAGGGGGACATGGAGTAAAGGCTCTGTGGTGTCAGAGCTGGGAACGGAACACTGAGAAACAGACTCTGCCAGCGTGTAGAGCTATGAATATGATTGCTTGGCACTAACCCCAATAAACATCGAATTGCCTGCACTTCAGACTTCTGATCTTCTGCTTTCTGTCTGCGTGACAAGAATCAGGGGAGAGGGTGAAGGGAAAGCCCTCTAACAGTCTTCCCTTCCCTCAGGAAGTTGTTGTTGGGAGAGGTCCTACCTTCCCTCAGCCCTTTCCTCAGGAGCTGCAAATTGCAGGTCCACTCTCTTCCCTGGTCTTCCACCAGTGAACTGTTCTGCTCCCTTTCAACTCCTCCTCCAGTCTGTTCATGTCTTGCAAGTGTGGCAGGGTGGGGCTAGCTGAGCCCAGAGCAGCTCCATAATCCCTGGTTGCCCAGTGTGGGGTTTGAGATCACAGTGCTTACAGAAAGAAATAATGCTTTTCCTGTTTGTTAGATAAACTGGAAAAGAAAAGTCTTTCCTTGGAAAGTGCAGATACCAAATCCTTCCGGCATGGGGACACTGTGCTGAAGGTCCTCCAGGAACTGCAGAAGTTGTCAGCCTCCCAGCAGAACCAGCAGAGAGCAAGTCTTTTTTACAAATTTGTAACTGGACTTAGAGGCTTGCACAATGACACGCTAGGGTCTCTTGTACTGAAGATGATGGAGACCTCAAGGTAATGTATAAAAAGTGTAGCTCTCGCATTGTGTAAACACAATGCCTGGTAATGTGAACGCAAATTTAATTCCAGAGGTGATGTTCTCCTGTAAACAGTTTTAATCATAGCCTAAAGTAATATCTTAAAATGCTGTAATAGTTGGCGACTGGGAAAGACTGCTAAGAGTGTGTGTGTTTGAGGGAGAGACACAGAACGCTATTTAAATGTTATCCCACAAACAAACAAGTCCAGTGGGGTAATAATTTTCTTCAACAGGTTTATTCTTGCCTTCCACAAGGTAGTAATATTTTTCATTTTCTCATTAACTGTTATTTTGATATATATAAATCCTAGTATATTTCGGGGGGAGAAGACTCCTACGTGTAAACCATACTGCTCGGTATTATATGGGATCAAATCCAGAACTTGTACCAATTGTCCCTCAAATGGTCGTGTAATAAATGCTGCATAACTGCATAATAAGCCTTTATCAAAGACATCAGCAGTCCCCCTGTGACTCCTCCCCTCCCCCCACAGTCCCATGAATAGGTAAATTAGATTAGACTTTTAAGCTATTCAGGGAATAGATGTGTTAAAATACACTGATTACAAGCCCTGGCATGAGCTGCTACCACTACCAAATCTCCAGTTGCGGAGAGCACATTTTTGGAGGTCCAGGACTGGGCCACAAATCTACTGCTCCACCATTTCCCTCCTGGCTGCATTTTATTCCATTTACACATACACAGGAAAACGCAGCCTTCGTTTAACTCAGAGGTGGGCAAACTATGGCCCGCGGGCCACATCCAGCCCATGGGACCCTCCTGCCCTGCCCTTGAGCTCCTGGCCGGGGAGGCTAGGCCCTGGCCCTTCCCCTGCTGTCTGTCCTCCCCCACAGCCACGCTACCACACGGGCAGCACTTGGTGTGGCGGGGCTGCGTGCTCCAGCAGGGCAGTGTGGCAGCGTGTCTAGCTCCAGCCAGGGGGCGCAGTTGCCAGACATGCTGCTCTGAGCAGCATGGTGACAGGTCTTGGGGGGTGGATAAAGGGCGGGGAGTCCCAAGGCAGTCAGGGGACAGGGAGCAGGGGGCGGTTGGATGGGGCAGTGGGCGGGGGGCGGTCAGGGGACAGGGAACATGGGGGCTTGGATAAGCATGGGGTCCCGGGGGGCCTGTCAGGGGGCGGGTGTGTGGATAGGAGTCAGGGGATGGGGAGCGGGGGGAGGTAGGATATGCGTGGGGTCCCAGGGGGCCTGTCAGGGGGCAAGGGTGTGCATAGGGGTTGGGGGACTGGGAGCAGGGGGGTTGGATGGGGGTAGGATCCCAGGGGGCGGTTAAGGGCGGGAGATCCTGGGAGGGGGCGGTTAGGGGACAAGGGGCAGGGGGGATTGGATGGGTTGGAGGTTCTAACATGAAGGGGAAAGGAGTCCAGGAGAGCTGGCTGTATTTCAAGGAATCCCTGTTGAGGTTACAGGGACAAACCATCCCGATGTGTCGAAAGAATAGTAAATATGGCAGGCGACCAGCTTGGCTTAACGGTGAAATCCTAGCGGATCTTAAGCATAAAAAAGAAGCTTACAAGAAGTGGAAGGTTGGACATATGACCGGGGAAGAGTATAAAAATATTGCTCGGGCATGTAGGAATGAAATTAGGAGGGCCAAATCGCACCTGGAGCTGCAGCTAGCGAGAGATGTTAAGAGTAACAAGAAGGGTTTCTTCAGGTATGTTGGCAACAAGAAGAAAGCCAAGGAAAGTGTGGGCCCCTTAATGAATGAGGGAGGCAACCTAGTGACAGAGGATGTGGAAAAAGCTAATGTACTCAATGCTTTTTTTGCCTCTGTCTTCATGAACAAGGTCAGCTCCCAGACTGCTGCGCTGGGCATCACAACATGGGGAATAGATGGCCAGCCCTCTGTGGAGAAAGAGGTGGTTAGGGACTATTTAGAAAAGCTGGACGTGCACAAGTCCATGGGGCCGGACGAGTTGCATCCGAGAGTGCTAAAGGAACTGGCGGCTGTGATTGCAGAGCCATTGGCCATTATCTTTGAAAACTCGTGGCGAACGGGGGAAGTCCCGGATGACTGGAAAAAGGCATGTCAGCATGGATTCACCAAGGGAAGTGAATCCATGTCAGGAACAGTCAGCATGGATTCACCAAGGGAAGTGAATCCATGTCAGGAACAGTCAGCATGGATTCACCAAGGGAAGGTCATGCCTGACTAATCTAATCGCCTTCTATGATGAGATTACTGGTTCTGTGGATGAAGGGAAAGCAGTGGATGTATTGTTTCTTGACTTTAGCAAAGCTTTTGACACGGTCTCCCACAGTATTCTTGTCAGCAAGTTAAAGAAGTATGGGCTGCATGAATGCACTATAAGGTGGGTAGAAAGTTGGCTAGATTGTCAGGCTCAACAGGTAGTGATCAATGGCTCCATGTCTAGTTGGCAGCCGGTGTCAAGTGGAGTGCCCCAGGGGTTGGTCCTGGGGCCGGTTTTGTTCAATATCTTCATAAATGATCTGGAGGATGGTGTGGATTGCACTCTCAGCAAATTTGCGGATGATACTAAACTGGGAGGAGTGGTAGATATGCTGGAGGGCAGGAATAGGATACAGAGGGACCTAGACAAATTGGAGGATTGGGCCAAAAGAAATCTGATGAGGTTCAATAAGGATAAGTGCAGGGTCCTGCACTTAGGACGGAAGAACCCAATGCACCGCTACAGACTAGGGACCAAATGGCTAGGCAGCAGTTCTGCGGAAAAGGACCTAGGGGTGACAATGGACGAGAAGCTGGATATGAGTCAGCAGTGTGCCCTTGTTGCCAAGAAGGCCAATGGCATTTTGGGATGTATAAGTAGGGGCATAGCGAGCAGATGGAGGGACGTGATCGTTCCCCTCTATTCGACATTGGTGAGGCCTCATCTGGAGTACTGTGTACAGTTTTGGGCCCCACGCTACAAGAAGGATGTGGATAAATTGGAAAGAGTCCAGCGAAGGGCAACAAAAATGATTAGGGGACTGGAACACATGACTTATGAGGAGAGGCTGAGGGAACTGGGATTGTTTAGTCTGCGGAAGAGAAGAATGAGGGGGGATTTGATAGCTGCTTTCAACTACCTGAGAGGTGATTCCAGAGAGGATGGTTCTAGACTATTCTTGGTGGTGGAAGAGGACAGAACAAGGAGTAATGGTCTCAAGTTGCAGTGGGGGAGGTTTAGGTTGGATATTAGGAAAAACTTTTTCACTAGGAGGGTGGTGAAACACTGGAATGCGTTGCCTAGGGAGGTGGTGGAATCTCCTTCCTTAGAAGTTTTTAAGGTCAGGCTTGACAAAGCCCTGGCCTGGATGATTTAATTGGGGATGGGTCCTGCTTTTGAGCAGGGGGTTAGACTAGATGACCTCCTGAGGTCCCTTCCAACCCTGATATTCTATGATTCTATGATTCTGAGGGGGGCAGTCAGGGGGTGGGAAGTGGGAGGGGGCGTATACAGGGTGGGGGCCAGGCTGTTTGGGGAGGCACAGCCTTTCCTACCCGGCCGTCCATACAGTTTTTGCAACCCCAGTGTGGCCCTTGGGCCAAAAAGTTTGCCCACCCCTGTTTAACTCATTATATTACACTGTATCACTGAGGATTGTGATTGGTTTGTGGATGTGAGGAGGGTGAGATAGTCAGAGAGAGAAACATGTGACTACATGTCTTGGGTGTTCTGTGTTTGTACAGCGCCTAGCACAATAGGTTCTTGGTCCATGAATTGGGCTCCTAAGTGCTACAATAATAAAAATAATGAATAATAACAATAACAGTAATGTAATAAACCTTTTGTTGTCCATAGCTGGTTATGATATTAGCATAATTTGTAAAAATAATATGATTTTAACTGATTTTAATGGCCATTTGTGTGATATATTTAGAGACACACAGCGATATATGTATATATCACTCACACTAGAACGCATACAAATCTAGATACAGACACAGAATACATAGATATAAAAGATATCAATGATACAGACAGGGATGGAGAAGGATACGCCTGAACCAAAACCCCAGTTCCAAACCCTCCTCTGGACTTTGTGGAAGTTTGGATCTAGATTTGAACTTCAGGTTGTGGACTAGTCTCTACAGTGGACCTGACTGGAAAACTCTTACTCTGAGACACTCCAATTTCATGAAGTTCTGATTTGAATTTCATGACTCCATAGAGACCTAAAAACATTTCTCAGTTGTAGAAATTATCTATCTTCATTTGAATATAGTTGTAACACACTGGCTGGATGTTTCTTTCTAATATGCAACATGGACATATACTCAAGAACATTGGGCTAATGTCCATAATCTCTTTCCCTTTCAGTTCCATCACAGTGCAGGGTCTGATTCAGTGTGGTACTCCAGATTGCTTCGGTTCTATACTTCAGATAATAAGAACTGGAAATGTCGATCCTCTGGTGATGGATGCAGTCACATACAGCCTTGGACTCCTGCCTTTTCCATGTACCAAAAGAATACGGGAAATTCTTAACATGGCCCAGTACCAGCAAAGTCGAGCTACTTTTTATGCTCTAAGCCATGCTGTTACCAAGTGAGTATATGTGCATATACGTGTACAGGGAAAATGTTAGGACAAACTCTGACAGAAGTCATTACTTGGAGATTTAATCATTCAGATTGCTATGTTTGTGCAAATTGACTTAGAAAAGGATTCCCTACACACACCTAAGTAAGGTGTTTCTAATGGTTTTTGGTTCATTTCTGTCTTCCCTTAGATTCTATGAAGACAAGAAAACTGTGACACAGGAAATAACGGATGTTGCAAACTTTATGGAGTCAATGATTGGCAATGAGTGCTCTGGGAATGACGAGTTAACCTACCTCACACTTAGGGTATTTTAATTTCCCTCTCTCTTTATATAAGCTATTATTTTAAAATCACAGCGTGCAGTATAGCATTCTTATTGACTGGGGAAATATATTTATTGCCTTGTTTTCATAATCCACAGGCTATTGGAAACATGGGCAAGGCAATGGAGGTTGCTAATCCGAACCTGAAATCTGCTCTGAAGACATGTATCAAAAGTGAAGTTGCGTCACTTTCTGTTCAGAAAGCAGCCATCCAGGCACTGAGAAGAATGACTATCACTGATGAGGTAAATCAATCTTTAAGAATTTGTACAGTTCTAGCTCATCTCAGTTGTATGCTTCAAGTTAATGATTAAACAAAGCAGGTTTTCTCCATCCATGAATATTTTATGCTGTTCCCCCATTATCTATTCGCCTGCCTTTCTTTCGAACCCCTTCCTTGATTTTACTGGGTCTGATACTCCTCTTACAGCAGCTTTCTGCTGATATAACCAATGGGCCAGATCTTTAGTTTGTGTAAATCGGCATAGCTCCATTGTGTTGCACCTGTTTTACACAGGTTTAATTACGTGAGACGAGAATTGGATCTGTCCATTGCTATTGGATGGGGTCTTCAATGAAGTAATTACAATGATGATGTGGCCCAATGACTTCAAGAGAGTTACCTCTGACTTACCCAGGTTTAATTATAGTGAGAGGAGAAGAATCAGGCTCATTGCTTTTACTGGGTGGTTATTTGTTGTGGTAGTGTTGCCTAGTGGGTAATTCACTAGACAACCACCTGGGTTCTGTTCCTGGTTCTACCACTGGCCTTCTGAGTGACCTTGGGCAAGTCAGCCTCTCTGTGCCTCATTTTCTCCATCTGTACAATGGGGATAACGGTACTGACCTCCTTGGTAAAGTGCTTTGAGATCTATGGATGAAAAGCACAGTATAAGAGTTAGGCATTATTTGTATTTGCACTACAGCAGCATCAGAAGATTTGTTTCAATCACACTGGGGATGCATCGTGCTAAACACTTTACAGAAATGAAGAAAAAGCCCGTTCTAGCTCCAAAGAGCTTACAGCCTACAAGACAGGACCTTTTTTCATGTTTTAAATAGTTGTTAAGATGTTGTACATCACCCCAAACATTTCAGAGATTGTTTTTCTTGTGTACTGTGAAGGTGAAGTAATCAGAATTACTATGCAATATATATGAAATAAGTAGAGCTGGTTGGAAAATAATTTATTTTTCCCTAAGAAAAATGTCAAGCAAAAACCTTTTCATTTTTCATCTAAAGTTTTCTTCAGAAGTTTTTGGCCTTTTGTTGATAAAATAAAAACTAAAAATGTTTGGGTTTTCAACAAACAACAAGCAACAGTTTTCATTTTCAGTTGACAGAAACCAAAATGAATTTCAGTTTTGACAAAAGCAGATTTTGTTCATGAAAATTTCCATCAAAACAAAGTTTTAATGATTTTTTTTACCAGTCCTAGAAATAAGGGGTTTCCCTGCTCTATAACGCCAGTAAAGTTGCAACAAAGTTACATGGGTGTGATTTAAGGAAATAATTTGACCCAACATGTTTCAATCAGAGACTTGGCAATATCATCTGCTAGCCAGATTATCAGTGCACTAATGTACCTTTCATTGTTGGTACAGGACCGTGCTGTGCTTCTTAAAGCCTTCCAAAATGCCGATGCTCCAGTTGACAAACGTCTGGCAGCCTATCTCATGCTGATGAAAGGCCCTTCCGCATCTGATCTCAACAAGATCATTAGAGCGCTCCTAAGGGACAAAAGTGAACAAGTGAAAAGCTTTGTCGCTACCCACATTGCCAACATCTTGGACTCTGAGGAAGTAGGCATCGATGAGTAAGTACAATTAAATTGTACGTTGTTGACATAGGAACAAAGTTATAACCCTAATCGGAATTCAGATGATCCTATTCTGTGCTTTTTTCCAAAGACTAATCATGAACTGAAATAGCCTTATTAAAACAATTTTAAGTCAGAGGGCCAGATAATCAGCTGCTGTAAATCAGTGGCTTCAATACAGATATGCCAGCTTACACCCACTGAGGTCCTGGCTCTTACCCTTGCTTTTACTACATGAACAAGTACAGAGCATTCACTAAGTACAATCAAGACAGGTGGCAGAAGAAATCATTATTGTTTGAAGACTAACTGATTTCTGGAATGTTTACTAATTGTATTCCAATTAATTTCCTTTTTTCTTAGTCTTAAAAACAAAGTACAAGAAGCTCTTAAAGGATCTCAGATTCCAGCAGCCAATGACTTCAGAAAGTTTTCACAAAATTATCAGATTTCCAAACGTATTTCCCTGCCCGGGCATGATCCTGTCTCAGCCAAAGTAGAAGGAAATCTGATCTTTGATCCAAACACCTACATTCCTAAAGAAACCATGCTAAAAACTACTCTGCAGTTGTATGGACTTAGCCCAGTGGATATCTTTGAGGTACAACAGATGTCAAATCCTTACACTGTTACTCAGTTTTTACATATTTTCTTTCTGTTTGCTTATACTGACTTGCAGTGACTAAATATTTTATTTTTACAAGCACTAAGATCCTGATCTAAACCCCATTGACGTCAAAAGGAGCCCTACCATTGACTTCAGTGGGCTTTGGATCGGACTGGCCCTTTCTTGGCACCCATTACCATCATGTCTGGAAGCATTTCAGGCTTAGGTTGAGTCATTCAAGATCTCATTAAGCGTAAAATTCACCCCTATGCAACAGCCCCATTTGAAGTGCATTGTCACACTAATGTCACACTTGAGCACTCATATTACGGTTTTGGAGGGATGTAAGCAATTCATAGGTCTTGTGCTGATGCTGTGCGTGGGGGTGAATTTCACCCAAAGAGAGATCAAATGCTTTGCCCCCCAGCTGCATGCATGCATCTTCTCTATAGCTTTCTGTAATTGCAGTGTACATTTGAAAATGTACCATTTGTTCACCAGAGAGTCTCTTTGCTGTAAAACTCCCTAGAAGCAGGGAATCTGTCTCAGTCATTATATTGTTTTGTTGTGTTTCAGATTGGCATGGATGGGAAGAGTTTTGAGCCAACGCTAGAAGCATTGTTTGGGCAGAAAGGGTTCTTTCCCGACAGTGCCAGTAAGGCTTTGTACTGGATTGACGGCAGAGTTCCAGAGCATGTCTCCAAGGTGCTCTTTGACTATTTTGGTTACTCCAAGAATGACAGACAGGATCAGGTATACTTTCAGACTGTTCTTTGGACAGTGTTTTATTAATATTTAGCACACACATAAATCTGTGTGGAGTACTTTCCGGTATGTGTAATGTATTGTATATCTGGACCATTGCCCTCTCGTGGTTAACTTACAGAAGTTAAAAATCCCTAGTTACACCTAACTAAAGGTGATTTTCCTTTATTGCATTTCATAGAATCCTTTGTTTTAAGAACCAAAGTTCCTGAGTTCTGTCTACAATCAGGCTATGTGTGCAGATCAGCTGGAAGCCATTATGTAATTGTACTAGGTGTATCAAATTCTCAGGCTTGTTACAAGGGGATTTCATTTTGAGGTACTTTTTTGTTGAATTCTCAGGATGTGATGAAAGGAATAATGCTGAACTTTGAAAAACTGATAAAAGAAATGGGAAACAAAGAAGTTCCTGAAGCTAGGGCCTACCTCCGAATCCTGGGAGAAGAACTTGGGTACATGAAACTCAACGATTTCAAGCTAATGGGAAATGTGATTTTAAAGAGCATTAAAACTCTGCAGGCTATTCCAGAAAAGGTATGTTTCTCAAGTGCAGAATGAAAATATTTCACATTAGGTTTTTCTATCAGATATTTTTATATTTATCTTCCAAATAAAGCAGATATTTGAATGGAGTACTAGTCACTTAAAAAGAAAATTATTTAAAATGTAGTGTCAAAATTTAGCCAAAAAAAGACAAAGGCCCTATCCCCAAAGTTATTTAGGTGCCTAACTCCCATTGGAACAAATCCATCTAATTGTGCATCTCGACAACAGAAGAATGTGAGATTCACAACAATGCCTTCAATATCATGATTATCTCTGTATCTTTATTCCATTTGATTTCACATGCCGGGGATCCAATCCAACAATGAGATCCATGCAGAGTCCCAGAGAAGCCAGTGGGAGTCTGCTGAGACACAAATATGCACCTACTGACTCCAAAGGATCCCATTGCAGGATTGAGACCAACATGGGAGTAATCACTAAAATCTTAATGCTTGTCTATGGCTATTTTGCTAATTTGTTAATTATGGAGGTAGAGTATAGAGGAAATTTTTTTAATATTTTATAATATTAAAAAGGAAAGAAAATGTATTGCACTTTAGGGATATTGGGTGAAATCCTGACCCCACTGAAGTCAGTCGGAGTTTTACCGTTGACTTCAGTGATGCTAGGATTTCACCCTTCTACCTAATCTGATCCACCTAAGTAATTATATTACGCCTATCACCATATAAGCAGGTGGTCATTATTGTTTCCTCAGATTTAGGTGAAGAAATTATTGTATTAATTTTTCTTAAAAGCCAGATTTTGATAAATGTTCTTTGTGAATGTTTTTATTTGTGCCTCATAAAGTAATATTTTTGTGCAGTCTTGGTCTCTGTACTGTATAAGAATTATAGTCTTAGATTACGTGATTATGATTAAAGGATATTTTTAAAAGGTCCTTTATACCTCATCCTAGGATTCATTTTAATGTCACAAAGCCTATATTAAAGTACTTCATTATTCAGTGTTTCCTTATTTGATTCACAGATTGTGCAGGCCATCTCAAAAGGTACAGAGGGTGACTTATTTGTTCACTACATCTTTATGGACAATGAATTTGAGCTCCCAACTGGAGCAGGATTGCAGCTCCAAGTTGCTTTGTCTGGAATTGCAACTCCTGGAGCCAAGGCTGGGGTGAAGATTCAACCAAAGAATGTGAGTCTTAATTCCTGTCACGATATTACATTCCCCTAACAAGTGTGCCATCTCCTTTGGGCAAAAACCAGAGATATCAGCAGATTGTCAAAGACAATAAAGAATATTCCAGAAACAAAGATTAAATTATTAATTACAAAGCTTCCAGGTTGTCATTGGGTGAGGGCAATATTAAAATAATAAATTGAACAAAACAAATATTAAAATATACCTGGGTTTTATATATCTATCTAAGATTATTCATCCAAGTTAACCCAAGTTAACAGGCTAACTTCTCTGAAATCCTGAGTCACCAGAAATAGGTTTGAAACAAAATCTCCAATCCAAACATCTCTGAAATTTGGGGTTGTAAATGTTTGAATCTGCATCCAGATTTTGCATCTGGCCCCTATTTTGGTTATCAGCCAAATTAAAACCTTGAGCCTGAGTGGTCTTATACATTGGGAAAGTTTAGATAGATCTTTGGACCCATTCCTATTTGTCAAACCTTTTACTCACTGGAGCTTAGTATAATCCTCCCACTGTAGAAAAGTCTCTTCTGACTGGATTTAAATTGTGTGAGGCTCTCCAAACAGCCATTTTTTATTCAAAGTCTCTCTGCAGTGGGAACAGCTTCAACAAAAAGCAAGTTCACTGTCCCTGAGTTATCTCCCCCCATATTTGCTTCCCCACAAATATCACTTCCCTTTTCCTTCAGATTCTATAGTGTGTCTTAGGCCTGGTCTACACTGGGGTAGGGGGGGCAGATCGATCTGAGTTATGCAACTTCAGCTTTGTGAATAACATAGCTGAAGTCAACGTACTTAGACCTACTCACCGTGGTGTCTTCACTGCGGTGAGTTGACTGCTGACACTCCCCTGTCGACTCTGCCTGTACCTCTCGCGGTGGTGGAGTATAGGAATCAATGGGAGAGTGCTCGGGGGTCGATCTAGATGCGATAAATCGACCCCTGCTGGATCGATCACTGCTCGCCGATCCGGTGAGTAGTATAGACATACCCTTAGGGACCAAACTTTACTGAATAACAACATAATTTGATAAATTAATGTACCAATATCTAGATCTAGTCCATCAATAAGAATGAGAACATTACTCTTATATTGATATTATCAGAACTAAACGATGTTCTTTGGGGAATGAAATATATCATTTTCTCTTTGCCCCATAGATGCAAGCAGACCTGGTCCTTAAACCCTCGATGGCAATTGAGTTTATAACTCATGTGGGAGTAAACATCCCAGCATTTGCTAGAAGTGGCGTGCAGATGATCTCCAACATATACCATGAGTCTGGAATTGAAGCCCGGGTTGGTTTGAGAGCCGGACAATTAAAACTCAGCATTCCTGCTCCAAAGGACCCTACCAAGCTCTTCAGCTTCAGGTATTTGGATCTGGATAAGAATATTGGCTCTTTCAAGATTGCATCCTCCTTTCCTTCTTGCTTTTTTGCTTCTGAATGATAAATATTGTACTGGATTTTATTTTGATGGTGATAGGCTTTTTTTGTTTTTGTTTTGGATTTCTTTCTTTATTTGTTTGTTTCTTTTTTGCTATTCTGGAAAATGACCGCTACTGTAAAGCTACGATAACTTCCTTCTCGGTGTAACGTAGTAGTCAGAGCAGACTAAGGACTGGGAGTAAGGCTTGAAAGATTCCTGAATTTGTTACTCATTTTCATAGTATTTGCCAAGACACATAACCTGTTTATGCCTCAATTTCCCCTTTTATAAAATGCTGGTAATAGCAATACATATCTATGTGATGGGGGGTTTAATTAATTATCATAACCACTTTGAGATTCCAAGATGAAAGGATCTGTATGCATGCAGGTTATTTATTATATAATAATTATTAATAAATAATTTTATCATGTTCTCACTATTTGCTATTTCCAAAGCCCTGTATTCACAAAATCATAGAATATCAGGGTTGGAAGGGACCTCAGGAGGTCATCTAGGGCAACACCCTGCTCAAAGCAGTACCAACACCAACTAAATCATCCCAGCCAGGGCTTTCTTAAGCTTGTAATAGGTATATTTTTTCAGAAGGTTTTCACTTGAAAACTAATCTCATAAATAAATAGGATTTATCAAATAACAGTAATATTTAGATACATGTCTTGAGAATAACTAGGCTTATTTTTCTTTTCCAGTAATACATTACATTTGGTTTCTCCAACCAAAACTGAAGTGATTCCACCTCTGATTGAGAACAGAGAGTCGTGGACATCTTGCAAACCTTTCTTTGTTGGTCTAAATTACTGTACTAAAGTAGCTTACTCTAATGCCAGCTACACAGATGCAGCACCATACTACCCACTGACTGGAGAAACCAGGTCAGTCATGTCATCCTTCACTGTATCTATTTTTTGTCTATCCCACAAAAGTCAACCGTCCCCCTTATGGCTACAGTACATATTGCTTTTTTTTTCATGTACTTTAATAAAAGACAGGCAGGATCAACTCAGAAACAAGATGGATGGGAATTGAGGTGATTTTTACCTTTTGCTATACTAATTGGATTTGTTAGTTACTAATATAGATTACCTTTTTCCCATTATGAATTCTCTAGGATTGAAATTGAAATACAGCCTACAGGACAAGTACAGGAATACTCTGCAAATGCTAACTATGGGCTACAGAGAGAGGGAAATGACCTGGTAGACACTTTGAAATTTACCACTGAGGCAAAAGGTAAGAATCTAAAGAACAATCAGATTTAGCTCATCTTTGAATTATGACATTGCCATTAAGAAAAATCAGATTAACAAAATTAGCATTGCTATTTACAACATACAATACAAAACAATTTTTGTACCCAAACCTGCAAATGCATGTCCTCAGTTTTATGTACATGAATAGTTCCAGTGCACAGGTGTTTGAAGGACCATAACTATATTTTGCATCTCAAAATGTTTTACTGTGTTAAATAATAAAATTACATTGATACATGAAAGCAATAAAGAAGGGAAATTACCCTATAAGCAAGAGAAAAGATACATTGTTAGGTGAAATATGAAAATAAATGGTTAGTCAATAATGCACAGAAATACTGAAAATCTGTTACAGAAAAAGAGTTGCACCAATATCAGATTGTATGGAGAGACAAACTGAAGGAGATCAGTGATAGATAAAGAGAGAGAGCAAGCAGAGAGGTCATTAGAGACAATACAGAGACTCCAGTAGGTTGGATGGAATCCTTAGAAATTTGAAAGAACAAGGAGAGCAAATTTCAACTTGTGTACTCAAATTGTTCTCTTCACTGTCTGCTTTAGATATTTGGGGTAATGCTATTTTCAGATGCTCATTTTTTTCATCCTTCCTTCTATAAAAGCCTAAAAAGACATCATTAATGTTTCATTTTTCAGGTGCAAGACAAACTGAGGCCACACTGACCTTCAGATACAACAGAGACAAGAAGATTTTGACCAGTGATGTGCAAATTCCAAAATTTGATATCGACTTTGGTACCAACTTCAGAGTCAATGATGAATCTACTCTGGAAATGAGGGCATATACCTTTATCTTAGACATCAGTAACAAGAAGATTCCTGAAGTTACTCTTACTGGTCGCATAAGGTAATCCCAAGACCCTGTAAGACATTCCGAATATTTTGAAATGAGGTAACTGAATATTTTATTAACAGTAGGGTTTTCAGGAGTACGTTCTTCCAGGTCAGGGGTCGGCAACCTTCGGTACGCAGTCCATCAAGGTAATCCGCTGGTGGACCATGAGACATTTTGTTTACAGTGACCGTCTATAGGCCTGGCTCCCCCTAGCTTCCAGTGGCCACAGTTTGCCCCCCCAGCTTCCAGTGGCCACAGGGACGTGCTGGCTACTACTTCCCAGAGCTCCCATTGGCTGGGAACGGCGAACTGCATCCACTGGGAGCTGCGGGGGGCCATGCCTGAAGGCGGTCAATGTAAAAAATGTCTCGCAGCCCACCAGTGGATTACCCTGATGGGCCACATGCTGAAGGTTGCCAACCCCTGTTCTAGATACACAGAGATTGTCCATCATCTACATGCACCATCTGACTTCTCTCTCTCTCTTCGTTCAAATCCCTCTTTAAAACACACTTCTACCATAAAGCCATTCATCTATAATCCACCACAGATAAATAAAAAGAAAGTAAGTATAATCCAGCTTCAGAATGGATCCTTCACACTATATATGGCATATATAATTTTGGTTACAAATTCTTTGAGGTAATTCCCATATCTTCTGTTATACTGGTAGAGTGTCAAGTGTGCCATTGGCACTCAATACATAATAAGAATAAAAACATCAGAGAGCTATCTGTAAGAATCCCCACTCTTCATGGTAAGAATATTTCCTGTAGCATCTATGGAAGAGTTTATAATTAATGGCAGTTTTCCCTTCATCCTAAAATTGTCCCAGAGCCACAGTGAACTGCTCACTTTCTTTAATACCCTTCATTCTTCAACAGAATTCTCTTACCTTGATGCTGCCCCAGGGATCTTCCTCATGCAGAGCTGCCTGTAACACCAGTGGCATTAACAAAGTTCAAGTACCTTGATTCCCTTTCATTTACACCAACGTAAAATCACGATCAAGTCTACTCAAGTCAGCAAAGTTACAGTGGCGTAACAATCCTTAAGCTAGAGGAAGATCTGACTCAGTAGTAGACTCTTGCCCATAGCGGGCCAAATGCTTTAGTGCTTACTCAGTTGTTAGATAAAACTACTATTGATATCATTGGGAGTTTATCCTGAGTAAGGATTTTAGTATTTGGCCCATATATACCTGGACAGAAAGAGCTCCACAATAGTATTATAATAATTTTCCGTAATCAATGGGAATTCAGAGCACTCCATAGCTCAAGGGTCAAGTTCCTAGGTCCAAATAAACTCATTCTTTGTACCACCCAGAATTCCTTTTTGCAGTTTTAAATGCTATAATTGCTCCATAGTGTACCCAAACAGGTGACATTCACATTTGCTACTATTTTGCTTTCACAGATATGATGGGAAGAAAGATGCAATGCTGGGAGGTGTCATTTCTATCCCTCGCCTACGGACTGAACTCAGAACTGAAGCATTGCTTCATCATTCACTGAACAGGGTTTCTCTTCAGATGGATTCATCTGCAACAACTTATGGGAACTCAATTTCAGAGAGAGTTGTTTTCAGATACGGTATGGGCATTTATCATGACATAGAAACTTCACCCATATGTGAAAACCATATATGTAATCTCCTGTTACATGCGTTATCTAGTACTTCTCTATACACGGTGAGCCATACAAGAGTAACGTGATTTTGTTAATTTTTATCCTCCCTCCAACCCCGAATTCATGATTTTCAGATAATGAGAAGATTGAACTAGAGTGGAATTCAGGCACCAGCACGGCAGTGAAAAAGATGTCTGCCAACTTCCCTGTTGACTTTGCAGACTACCCGAAGGCTTTACAGAAGCATGCCAATGAGCTGCTGGACCGGAAAGTGGCCAATACAGATATGACATTGCGGCACATTGTCTCACAATTCATCGTGGTAAGTGTGAATATTTATTTTAAAAATATTATAGCTTGATCATGCAACCCTGAAGAGCAGTCCAACACATTTTACTGGGACTGCTTGTGTAAATAGTCACTTGTGTGTGGAAGAGTTGCATTATCAGGTCTATCTGCTCCTCTCCAGAAAAGCACACAATCATGTGCTTAACTTTAAACACATGGGTAGTCCCACTGGCTTAAAGCTAACAATTATTTCATACTACTCTGGAAAACACATCCACTGTGTCATTGCAGGCAACCCGTACCTGGCTGCAGAAGGCATCCAAGGATGTTCCCTTTGCCCAAACTTTACAAGATAAGCTAAATGGACTGCAAGAACTGAACATTCAGACAATGGGGCTGCCTGATATTACCATTCCAGAAGAACTCTTCCTGAAAAGGTAAATGGAGAAATAAGAACAGTCACCACAGGGAACTGAAACTGGAAATTTGGTCATGTATTTTTTATTTAAAATATGATTGGATTTTGTTTTAGACAATAGCACATAATGACCATAACAAAGAATTGTAAGAGCAGAGATATATAATTATGTTTACTAAATGGCATATATATTTAATATGCAGGGGCCGAGCCTCAGCTAGTGACATTTGCCATAGCTCCACTGAAGCCAGTTTATACCAGCTGATGATCTGGCCCATCACATATAAATATATCATGCACTCCATATCCCTTAGCAGAAAATGAATTGTTTTTCTTATGCTTTCTTTCACTGTGGTAACGTGAAGCTAATATTAGGCAAAAGCATCTTCATTGCTTTCAGTCTGTTCGTGGTCAGAATATGGGTTGGGAACCAAGTGATCTTTCTCCTATGGTCTTACCAACTATGCCCATTATTATAACAGTGGGTAATTCTGCTGCCCTACACTACATTTTTGTTAACCATTTCAGATTCAGTGCCTCTGGTTTATTGGCCATTTCTTAAAAATCACAACTTTGTATTTGGGATTCCATGACTTTCAGATTGCTCCTTGGTGCCATTCACTTCCATTCAACAGCACACATTCTGCCTAGCTAATCTATCTGTCTTGAAGTTTGCACCATATTCACCCCTTTGGTACCTGACTGACATTTAGGACCATATCTTATATAACATATTTTCTGATACCCCAAGGTTCTAATACATTTCCAATTCTTGTGCTTCAGTAAAACTGTTTTGTAGACAGTCATATGTGCCAATGGACTTGGTCAATATTTTCTCCAATTCTGGAGTGGTCCTTATTGGTATGTAGAGAACAACAACCTTAATCAAGTACAGCTGATAGAATAATTCATTACAAATAATGCTTGTGAATATAGCCCTTTTTTACTGTTTGCAAATTATTTATGAATCTGTCTTGATTTCAGCAAATGTATCTATTATTTGTTAGTATTCACAGAACAGTTTATTCAAACAATTTCAGCCCATGTGTGTTAGAAACTTCACTTTGACTATTTGGTATTCATTATTTGTGCTGTGCAATGGAGCATTAAATTATAAGTATTAATATTCTGGTAGCACAAAGAGATTCCAACCCTGGTTGTTCCAGCCACGGAGCACACGTAAAATAGCAGACAGTCTCTGTCCCAAACATCGTATAATCTACAGCCAGGTTAGAGAAACAGATACAGACAAACAACAACAAAAAGAACTTGCCAAAAGTACAGATCTTATAAATTACAATGCAATTTCTTCTCATTTTTCTCTGTGCATAACAATATCCCACACTACCACCAAACTTCCCTGTTTACAGCCGCCAGTCAGTTTTTCACGGTCACATGGTATTGTTTCTGATTGGATGGCTGGAACTTTTAAAGAAAAACAATAACAGGTATTGAAAGATGAGTAATGAGTAGTGTGTAATGATCAACACACTTTCCAGTATGAATTTTTGGATGAATAAATAATGTCTTCTAAAATTAATTAAATTTTGAGATATTCAAATAACCAGGAACTATCATAGAATATAATAATAATAATAATGAAGTCCTTGATGTAATACTCTACAAACATATCACTTTTATTCACATGAATATGAACAGATCCCTTTTTCTACTATTCCAAATACCATATTGCAGATGACATTAGCAGATGACAGAACGAGGAGTAATGGTCTCAAGTTGCAGTGGGGGAGGTTTAGATTGGATATTAGGAAAAACTTTTTCACTAAGAGGGTGGTGAAACACTGGAATGCGTTACCTAGGGAGGTGGTAGAATCTCCTTCCTTAGAGGTTTTTAAGGTCAGGCTTGACAAAGCCCTGGCTGGGATGATTTAACTGGGAATTGGTCCTGCTTCGAGCAGGGGGTTGGACTAGATGACCTTCTGGGGTCCCTTCCAACCTTGATATTCTATGATTCTATGATTCTATTGCATAAGTGTGGCAATGACATCAGAGAGGAAGGGTTTCAAATCAAGACACACCAATTGGAGCACTTAGGGCATTATTCTGGGAGTTAGGAAAGTGTAGTCTTTTTTATATAGAATGTGACCTTGGTCAAAAGACTTTTTCTGTCTTTGCCTCAGTTTCCTCATTTATAAAATGCATATTATACCTTCATCACTCTGTCTCTGACACCCATTCCCATACCAACATCTCTGTTCATTAATGTTCATAAAGCAGATTAATATCCTCAAATGGCAGGTGCAAAGTATTCATTAGAGTAGAAAATAAGGAGCAAAATAAGAGTCTTGTGTTTAACTTCCTTGGAAAAACTCATTAGAGAAGCAACCAGCATGGTCTAGTCAATTTATCTTTGGGGGAAAAGGTTTAATTAGTGAATGTATGTGGAGTGCTGAGCTCAGACTATTTGATCATAATGGTTCTTTCTTCCCTTAAAATTAATGTATATATGAATTACCTCATTATCATTATTAATAATAACTACTTTTGTGTGTTTCATAGAGTTTTACGTAGTGGGTAATTTTTGTGTTACAGTGATGGCCGGATCAAATATATTTGGAACAAGGACAATGTTATAATTAACATCCCATTGCCATTTGGCGGAAGATCATCGCATGACATAAGTCTGCCAAAGACCGTAAAAACACCTCAGTTGGTAATGAAATCAATTGGAATAAATGTGCCATCTCAGGAGTACCGACTTCCACTATTTACTGTTCCAGAGTCCTACCAACTCCGTGTGCCTTTACTGGGCAAGTTAGAGGTTTCTACAAATGTATATAGCAATTATTACAACTGGTCTGCATCTTATACAGTGGCTAACACCACAGATAATGTTTCCAGTATGAGAACTAGTTATCTGATGAAAGCTGATTCCGTTTTCGACCTACTTTCATACAATGTGCAAGGTAAGAATTTTTGTTAATAGTATTATACTTTTAAATCTACTTTTAAAATATCTATATTTTATATGTACTATGAAAAGCACATTCGTTTTCAAACTATTTATTTAAAAAAATGTTTGTGTAAACTCAAATCTTTTCTTCTTTTTAAAATATGTAATATGAAATTTATTTAATTAGGTGCTAAAAATAAATCCAGATAGTTTAATAATAATTTCAGATCCAAATTTTCCAAGGGGCCCCAACCCAGCCTCTGAAGCCCTGCTCCTGAAAATACTTAAGCATATGAATAGTCCCATTAAGTTCAGTGGGAATCCTAAGTGCTTTCAGAATCAGGGCCTATGTTAGTGTTTGCAGTTATTTGTGCATGCAGTTCAGTTAGCTAAATCACAAACACTTTTATGTGCACAAACAGGTTTCCATGCAAATAGGCAGGTGCAGTTGTATTGCTATTATTATTGTTAATTATTGTATACAGCACCATAGTGTGTGTGTATGTGTGCCTATACGTATATATACAAAAACATATATGTATGTCAACAAAGACCTTGCCCTGAAGAAATCACAGCCCAAGGATCTGATCTTGAAAGGAGCTAGGTTCCACAAATTCCTATTGAATTAACTCAAACTCCTATTTGAGAGGTCAATGTGTGCTCTAGACCGTTAGCTACTCTAAGGATTGGGTCATGAAACTGGGATTTTCAAAGGGAGCTCGGCACCTAAATCTAAATTTCAATGGGAGTTAGCTGCCTAACACCGTTAAGCTTTTTTGAAAATCCCAGCATGAAGCATAATAAAGTTGAAGACAATGAAAGAGATGTGTCATAAACACTGATTTGGATGATTTGTTTGGCATATAATTTGTTCATTTCAAGTGTAAACAATGGTTTGGCCTATTTCATCTTATAGATTTATATGTAATATCACAATGAGAGTTAATTTAAAGGCTGTTTTTTGAAAATTTAGCCCCAGATATCAAACATCCAGTAGTATAGAAATGTTTAGCATTTACTTTACCAAAACAGTGTTTGCTTTTTGAACAAAATAATATGCAATTCTGAAAGCTTAATGATATCATACATAATATATCATTTTGTCTTGTAAGTAAATGTAAGATATTTATTATACCTTTATATCTTCTGTCTTCCCCCTTCCCAATCTCCTATTCCAGGTTCTGGAGAAGCATTTTATGATCAGAATACATTTGATTGCACATATGAAAGTTCCCTACAGCACAGACTCCTAGATTCAAATTTTAAATATATCAGGACAAACAAATATGAACCTACTCTCACTGTAAAACAGACCGTCTCACTTGCGGCATCTAGCACTCTGGGCACTCAGTTCTCCTTTTCTACAGATACGGATTTCAGCCAGAAAAATAATTTGAATATCAACAAAGTACAAATGGAAGGGGCTCTAAGAGTTGCTTCAGCCTTTGCTAAAGGAATTTACACTCTCTCAAGCACCTATAACAAAAACAGCCATGAGTTAACTGGGAAATCCAATCTGACGTTTGACTCGTCTTACCTTCACGCTACCAACCAGATAACTGGCAAGCGAACTGGTGATGTACTGTCAGTCACTTCAGTCTCTAATATTCAGAGTGGTATCATAACAAACACAGCTTCACTGAAGTATGAAAAGAGCCAGCTGAATGTGAAGTCAGAAACAAATGGAAGATACCAAAACCTTGCGGGTCTCAACAAGTTTGAATTAATTTTGGCAAAGCAGATGGCTTCAGTTCGCTCTGAATACCAAGCAACTTACAAAGAAAACCGGTATTACACCCTTCTTTCAGGTTCCCTTAATTCCCAGGGTCTTGAACTAAATTGTGATGTTACTGTGAATGATCAAAGAAACCGAGCAGCACATAAGTCTACATTAAGGATTAACCAGGATGGTTTGGCCAGCAGCGCAACCACAAACCTGCAGTTTAATCCACTAATGTTGCAGAAAGAAATGAATGCTAGAATTGATGCTTCTGGAGGCACCTTGGCAGTTACTGCTAAGGGACGCTATGGTAAACACAATGCACAATTCAGTGTAGATGGAAGAATGGCCCTAATAGAAATAGCACTAGGAAGTGTATATCAGAGCACAATTCTGGGCGTGGACAGCAAAAACGTCTTAAACTTTAGAGTTAATAGAGAAGGACTCAAGTTTTCAAATAACTTGGTAGGATCATACAAGGAAATGAATCTTGAGCACGTGAATGAGCTAAACATTCCTGGCTTATCCTTAACATTTACTTCAAAATTAGACAATACCATCAGCCCTGACAAGTCCCACAAGCATTATTTTGACCTACAACTGCAGCCCTATTCACTCACAGCTAAATTGAACAATGACTTAAAATACAATGAAACTGGTATAACCAACAAAGCACAGTTGCGACTGGAGCCACTGAAGCTGACGCTGACTGGTAATGTGAGGGGGGCCTACGGAACAGATGAAGTGAAGCATACATACACCATCACTTACGCTGATCTGGCTGCAAATATTAAAACAGACACAGCTGCAAAAATTCAAGGCACAGCACTCATCCACAAAATTAACCTGGATGTTGCAGGGCTTGCTTCTTCCATTACTATCTATACAAACTGTGATGCAAAATCCCTGCATTTCACCAATGTAGTACGTTCTGCTATGGCCCCATTTACTGTCACTGCTGATGTACACACCACTGGTGATGGGAGACTATTTGCTATGGGAGAACATACTGGACAACTATACAGCAAATTCCTGTTTAAGGCAGAGCCCCTGGCTTTCACTTTCTCCCATGATTACAAAGGATCTACCAGCCACAGCCTAACTACTGGAAAAAAATACACTACATTACTTGATAATAAAATCCATATGCTTTTCACTCCATCAGAGCAGTCAAGTGCCTGGAAATTGAAGAGTCAAGTGAACAATAATGTATACACACAGGACCTCGGTGCTTACAATGATGCCGAAAAAACTGGTGTCGAACTTAGAGGACAAGCTTTAGCTGACCTCACTTTAATGGACTCACCAATTCAAATACCATTAATGCCTGAACCAATTAATTTAATTGATGTTTTAGGTCTGAGGGATGCCGTGGAACAACCTCAAGAATTCAGCATCTCTGGCTCTGTGAAATATGATAAGAACAAGGACGAGCATGTTATCAACCTGCCATTCCTAGAATACCTGCCCGCTTACTTTGAACAAATCAGGGGTGCGATTCTATCCAAACTGCAGTCTATACAAAGGTACTTTAAAAGCATAAATATAGATCATTATATGAGGAAATACAGGGCAACTATGGATAAGCTCCCACGGCAGATTAATGACTACATGAACAAATTAGATTTCAAAAGCAAGGTTAACGGCATGAAAGAGAAATTGGTTGCTTTCACAAAGGACTATAGAATAACAGCTGATGACCTCCAGAGTGCACTGGAAAATGCCAGAATCAATTTGCAGGAAGCACTGTCTCAGCTGCAAATTTACCTGATACAAATTGAGCAACATATCAGAGATAATTATGATCAGTATGACATTAGAACAGCTATTGAAAAACTGATTGACCAAATAGTTGAAAAAATTAAAGTTCTGGATCAACAGTATAAAATCAGTGCAACGACGATTAACACTATTCAAAACTTACAGTCCATTATTTCTCAGTATGACCCAAGCAAAATAGAAAGCAGTGCAAAAGCCTGGATTCAAAATATGGATGCTGAGTACAAAATCATCGCTCAGGTACAAGGAAAGCTAGAACAGCTCAAGAGTCAGATTCACAAGATTGATGCCAAACATATTGCAGAAAATTTGAAACAACAGGTACAGTCTGTTGACATTAAAAAGCTTTTAGAAAAAATCAGGAGTTCATTACCAGTTCAAAAAATGAATGAAATTATTGAACAAATTAAAGATATTCTCCTAAATTTGATGGAGGATTATGAAGTTGCTGAGAAGATCAGTGCTTTCCGAGGCAAAATGCATGACATGATCATGAAGTATGAGATTGACAAGCAGGCTCAGTTTCTAATGGACAGGATGATACAATTGTCTGACCAATATAAAGTGAAAGAAACTGTCCAAAAGCTAACTGTTTCCCTGAAAAAAATTGACATAAGATCATTCTTTGATAAAATTGTTAGTATTATTGATGATGCTGTCAAGCAAGTACAAGCATTTGATTATCAAAAATTGATGGATGAAGTCAACAAGTTCCTTGACATGGTTATAAGCCAGCTAAAGTATTTTGACTATAATCAGTTTGTAGATCAAACAAACAACAAAATCCGGGAAATTACCCAGAAAATCAATGATGAACTCAGAACCCTAGAACTCCCACAGAAAGCAGAAGCATTAAAACAGTATATGAAGGATGTCAATGCTGCAGTTTCAAAATTCATAGAACAATTAGGAGACACCAAGCTTACAGCAGTCATTGATTGGTTCAGGGACCTCCTAAGTTCAACAGCGTTTGCTGATCTGAAAGTCAAGCTAAATGAAAACCTGGAAGATCTACGAGACAGGATTTATCAAATGGACATTCCAAAAGAATGCCAGAGATATCTTCAGAAGGCAAGCCAGTTCTACAATACCATTGTTGCATATATTTCTGACCAATGGAACATTGCTTCTAAGAAGATTGCTCTTTTAGCTGAGCAGTATGATGTAAAAAACTGGGCTGAAAAAGTGAATGTGTTTGTTGAAACAGGTTTCAATGTTCCTGAAATCAGAACCAGCATAGTCAACATACCTGCCTTTGAAGTCAGTCTCCGAGCTCTCCGGGAAGCGACATTTCAAACACCAGATTTCATAGTTCCATTAACTGACCTGCATATCCCCTCTTATCAGATCCACATAAAGAAACTTAAAGACATACAAATTCCAGTCAGGTTTACTACCCCAGAATTTACTATTCTAAATACCTATAAGATTCCTTCCTATACAATTGACCTGAATGAAATCAAACTGAGGATTGTGAAAACAATAGACCAAATGATGTCCAGTGAATTTCAGTTGCCAGTACCTGACATGTATTTTAGAGAACTAAAGATGAAAGATATGCTTTTTTCTGACATTTCTTTCCCAGAAATTTATATACCTGAGCCACAAATACCTGAATTCTTGATCCCTAAACTCAATCTAAATGAGTTCCAGATTCCTAACATTCAGATACCGGCATACCAGCTGCCACGTATTCCACACACAGTCACTGTCCCTACATTCGGCAAACTGTCTGGTACTTTCAGAATAGCTTCTCCATTCTTCACACTGTCCACTCTTGCTGACATTCAGAACACTACAGCTTCCGTAAACAGCCCAGAATTTGTAGCCACTGTTTCAGCTCAAGCAACATCCAGATTAGATTTCCTTGCTTTCACTGTGAACGCAGATGCACGCCTCTCAGCCCCTGAGATGCAGCAACTGATCCTTAAAGAAACCATGAAGGTCACCCATAAACTCCTTAAAGTTGATCACAACAGTGAAGTGATATTTTTAGGGACTTCTGTACAGGGGAAAGCTGAAACTACTACAAGCTTACGTACTACAAAGAATTTGATGGAAGTACACAACAACTTACTAGTCCGGCTACAGAGGAAAATTTTGATGCAGAGCAAGACAACATATTCTCACAGACTGAATATTCCGCAAGCTGATCTCTCCAGCCAGGCTGATCTGATGAATGACATGATAACAGAGGTAGAAGCAGGACACATATCATTTACTTCCAGTGGTAAAGGAAACTGGAAATGGGCTTTTCCTGATTTCTCTGATGAAGGCACCCATGACTCCCGTGCCACTTTTACGATTGAGGGTCCCTTTATTGCATTTGCTGCTGAAAACAGGATAAATGATAAATACTTGAAGATCAACCAGAAAGTGAATTATGAATGTGGTCTCCTAAATTATGCAACACTTCAGCTTCAGTCTGAAGTTGAGTCGCAATATGTGGGTCATAGCAATTTAAGTGTACAAGGCACAGGGCAGCTAGCAACGATGAAAGTAGAAATAAAAGGAAATCATGAGGCTAAGCTCAATGGGAGAGTTGCTGGAACCATAAATAATAATATTGCCTTGTTGGTGCAGCCCTTTGAAGTTAGCATATCAACAAACAATGATGGGAATGTGAAAGTTAGTTTTCCATTGAAGGTGACTGGAAAAATTGAATTTCTGAATAATTATGGTCTGGTGCTCAGTTCCTCTGTTCAGCAAATCCACTGGCAAGCTAATGGCAGGTTCAATCAGTACAAATATTCCCACAGCATGTCTGCTGGGAACACTGAAGACAAGATTGAAGCTCGTGTGGAAATGAATGGTGAAGCCAACCTGGACTTCCTAAATATTCCTCTATCAATTCCTGAACTTCACATTCCTTATGTTGGAATCAAAACTTCTCAGATGATGAAAGGGTATTCACTTTGGGAACAGACAGGCCTGAAGGATTTATTGAAGACTACAAAGCAATCATTTGATTTAAATCTGAATGCCCAATATAAGAAGAACAAAGACATGCACTCACTCCCTCTTCCCTTAAAAGCAGTGCATGAAGCAATTAATCAGTACATCATCTTCTTCAATAGACATTTTGAGAAAGGAAGGGACAATGCATTAGATTTTCTCACCAGTTCATATAACAAAGCCAAGATAGAGTTTGACAAATATAAAGTAGAAACTTCAGTCAACAAACTACCACGGACTTTCAGGATTCCTGGATATACCATTCCTATTGTGAACATCGAGGTGTCTCCCTTTATGGCAGAGCTGCCAGCATTTGGTTATGTGATCCCCAAAGAAATAAGCACAACAGGCTTCACCGTCCCACTTATTGGGTTTTCAGTACCATCTTACACATTAGTCCTACCGTCGCTGGAGATGCCAGTCCTTCATGTCCCCAAAGATCTGCGCACACTTAAGCTTCCTAAATTAACAGTGCACAGCCCATCAAACCATATCTTGATTCCTGCCTTGGGAAACATTACCTATGACTTTTCATTTAAATCCAGTGTGATTACCTTGAATACAAATGTTGGGCTTTTCAACCAGTCCGATGTTGTTGCTCGCTTCAGTTCCTCGTCTTCTTCTGTCATTGATGCACTGCAGTTTAATTTAGATGCTACAACAAGCCTGACGAGGAAAAGGGGTTTGAAACTGGCCACAGCATTGTCCCTGAGTAATAATAAATTTGTGGAAGGAAAGCATGACAGCACTGTTAGCCTCACAAAGAGGAACATGGAAGCTTCCGTGACAACAAATGCAAAGATCAGCATGCCAGTTTTTAAAATAAATTTCAAGCAAGAGCTTACAGGAAACACTAAGTCCAAGCCTACTGTTTCCTCAGCAATGAATTTAAATTATGATTTTCATACTCTTAGATATGGTGCCAGTGCTAAAGGTGCAGTTGATCACAAACTTACTCTAGAAAGTCTTACATCTTACATTTCTGTAGAAACAGCAACAAAAGGAAATATCAATGGAATGTTATACACCCTAAATCCATTTTCTGGGATGCTAATCCATGAGGCAAATACCTACCTGAACTCTAATGGAGCTCGCTCCTCAGTCAAGCTGGAGGCTAATTCTAAAGCAGATGGAATCTGGAATGTGGAAATGACAGAAAAAGTGGCTGTTGAAGCATCTACACATCGTGTTTATGCAGTCTGGGAGCACAATGGGGAAAACTATGCACAGTGTACCCCTCTTCTGAGAACTAGAGGGACTCAGAGCTGCAAAGTAACCTTAGAACTGGTTCCTTGGAGTATGTCAGCATCTCTTCAGCTACAAGCTACTCAACCAAATTCCTTCCTGGACATAGCTTCAGTTAATCAGGAAGTCTTAATGAACATCAACACTGAAAACCAGAAACTTGGCTGGAAGGGTGAAGGCCAAATTCAGTCATTATCTCTCAGTCATGATATGCAGTTATCAAATGAAAAATCAAAGGCACAATTTGACATTTCTGGATCTTTGGAAGGACAGGTCAATTTCCTCAGGAACATTGTGTTTCCAGTTTATGAAAAGAGTTTATGGGATATCTTGAAACTGGACCTCACTACAAGTGCTAACAAGAAGCAGTACTTAAATACTTCTGCATCCATAGTTTATACAAAAAGTGAAGATGGTTACTTTTTCCCTATATATGTGAACAGACTGGCTGACGGCTTCACAATCACTGTTCCTGAGATGCAACTAGAAGCTCCAAATCCAGTTCTCACAACTCCAGAATTTCAAGTTCCTTTCACAACCCTGCAAGTTCCACCGTATACCATTGACTTGAGAAATATAAAAGTTCCACACATGCTAAGCATAATGCCTTTTGACATCAATTTACCCTCTCTGCCAAGAATGAGATTCCCCAAAGTAGATGTAGGAAACAAGTACATTACACTGGAAGAATATAAAATTCCTTACTTTGAGGTGACAGTACCTCAGTACCAAATAACTCTATCTCAGTTCACTCTTCCAAAAAGCATTTCCCTTGGTAATATGTATGTGGATCTGAGTGAAGTGGCTAATAAGATTGCAGACTTTGACTTGCCAACAATTACAATTCCTGAGCAGAAAATAGAGATCCCACCTCTCAAAATGTCTTTGCCTGCTGGAATTTATTTCCCTGCATTCGGTGCTTTGACTGGATCTTTCAGAGTTGCTTCACCATTGTATAATGTCACCTGGAAAACAGACCTGAAAAACAACACGGACTCTTTTAGATATTCCATTGATTCTACCTCCAGTTCAACACTACAGTTCCTGGAATATGACCTGGAAGGTAAGATGAACTTTGGAATTTCATACTCCAAAATTTGAGTTGAAAATGTTAACATTATTTTTTTTCCAAATATTATTTTGTGTTTGAAGTGCAGTTGTACTGTGAAAGAGGGATGTAAAAGAGGATCCCTTTTCCTTCTCTGTGTTCAGTTTAGTGACAACATAACTTTATATCTTCTCACTCCTGTTAGCTCTGCTTAGTCAGTACAGCTAAAAGAAAGAGAGCTAGTTTCTGTTCCTTCTTGCACATCATCAACCCATTTATTTTTAGTAAGTCTCAATTAAAGGTTCAATCTTTTATACCTGTACAAATCATCCAAAAGCTCAGAGGGTTGCACAGGTTTAACTAAGGGCATAATTTGTTCTGTAGCAATCTTTTCATTGACTTGAAAGGGCTCTGGATTAGTGAGGCTCTATCACTGGTAGTAATGCAGAATCCAGCTTGACTGATCCCAAGCTCAGTTTGTAAGGCTGGCAGTTAAAAAAATACCCATCTTTTTGCTTGGAAACTGAGCACATTTGATTTAAAAATTATTGAAACACACACTCGGAATGCCACAAAAACATTTTTAGAGCCACTTTTCTGAGCGCTACCAAACGTCAAAGTTATAGTAAAAACATGAGGTAAATTTAACATGACATGCTGTAGAAGAGAAAACTCAATTTATATTCCGTATCAAGGGCAAAAAGCTAAGCAAAAGGGCCTTTTATATCCAAATTACAATAAAAGACATGAAGAAGGAATTATAAACTTCCCAATTTTAATTTCCCTATTTTTCCCTACTTTTCTAGCTACAGTACATACCTTGCATTTTAAAATGTCTGGGACAAAACAGATACATGCATATCCTTTTGTATTTTGTATTTTGGGCATCTAACTTCTTACCACACAGTGGTGTGTGACTGTGGAACCACAGTTATGTATCCAGCTGAAATACAGGATACCATGTGATGTGGTTTCTGCAGTGATTCCAGAAATTCAGACAATGCGAAATCTCTCTTTTGCAGCTGTAGCAACTACCAGATATGAAGGTGATGTGTTTGTGACAAAGGCAACAGGCAGCTTTTCACATCGTGACATGAGTGTGGAGTACAAGGAAGATCTGACCATGCAAGGATT
Source organism: Lepidochelys olivacea (assembly GCF_965140295.1). Classification (NCBI taxonomy): domain Eukaryota; kingdom Metazoa; phylum Chordata; order Testudines; family Cheloniidae; genus Lepidochelys; species Lepidochelys olivacea. The sequence continues at coordinate 21,043,517 of NC_140413.1, forward strand.
TAGGTAAAGATTTGTTCAGGTGACATGGTTTATAATAGACAAAATGACAAGAGACACACTATGACTTAGAAACCTAATTCCTACAAAGCACTTTGTGGTAATTATAAAGAATAAGTGTTCTCCCTTTGCTCCCTCACCCTCACCACTCCACTCCCATTAGATAACTGGGAATCTGGAAAACACTCTTTTTGCATCTGATTGTTCTGAATAGCCTGCCATTTCACATAACTGGTGAGATGTAACTAAGGTTTTCCTATAATCAAAGATCCTGCTTTTCAGCACAGCCTCCACTGAGGCTCTGTTTCTGTGAGCACAAGTCATTGGAAACCTAATTTTTCACCCACAATCATTTATGCTCAGAATTACAGTGACCTGGATGTCCAACTACCTGATTTCATCTGCTTAGTAACAGTGACCACAAGTATCAATAACTGTGGGCACAACATTTTTACCTACACTTATTTGTGCCTGCAGTACACAGATGGAAAAAGAAGTAGTTTACTAGTTCGTAAAAATCTGACTTTATAAGCCATAAGAATCAGCCAACAACATTAAGGGCCTATTTTGCAGTCCTAATTCAAGCAAAACTCCTGACCAACCTCAGTATGGAGTTTTGCCTGAGAAAACAGTGTAGGATATGACCCTGAATTTGCATATGTGCTAGTCAGAGTCCCAAGATAAAATGTTGATAGTAAAACTCTTAGTTTTCTTTTGCTTGCTTTGGCTTTGTTTATACTTGTATTAATCACGAGAGATACTGTACGAAAACATACTGCAATATGTATTTCTTTAGGGGCTGCCCTGTAACTTAGCATTCACTCGTTTCTTAAACACTGTTTGTTCTTGGTTATATCAGAGTCTTGGCCCAGACTGTATCACTAAATATCATCAGCCCAACCTTTACCGATGTTCAGATGCGTTATTGGGGAGATAGCCACAGGATCTCCTCATCAGTATCTTCACCTTCTGCGGGCACCCTGGGTTTTCGTGTTGAGATGGACACAGATATTCTCCAGGGGAAAATTTACTACCAAACTCAACAGGTAGGCAAGGCTTGAAATGAAGCAAAAAGACACAATGGGGCTTGGGATTTTACCTTTTAAAGTGACTGTAATGCTTACTAAAGGGGTTAGAGTGATAGTTTTGAAAACTGACCTCTGTCCAAGGAAAACATACCATAAACCATGCAATGTGAGCTTCCTTTACTCCATCCAATCTCATCAATATGACTTAACCCCATTCTGGAAGTAATATCTCTGTAAACACTTTTAGAGGTAAGAAAATCGTTCAAGCGCCCTATCTATTTAGCCTTGGCAGAGCCTTGAGAGCACAAATATGCATCCATTAGGCAGTGGACAGAGGGCATCAGACTAATTGTGTATAAACCACTGTACAACCATCAGATTATTTTATGAACTAACTGAGGATTGAGTCGGTACAGCAGGTATGGTGCATACGTTGCTCTATAATGCACTGCACTACTTCCTCTTTGTCCTTCAAATCACTGCAAAGCAATTTCCAATGCATTGAAGGTGTGGGAATGTGAAGGGATGTTGATTTGTTCTTCATTGACATCTCTTGTTATGTGATTTTTCTTCTGTTGGGGAAAATGGATTGCATAACTGGTCATATGTAAGATCGGTGTTCATAAAATTGAGGTTCTACTGTACTTGTAATTACTGTACAAATGCCCAAACTAGAAACAGCAACCTAGAAGTGATGGTAATGAGATACTGAGCCTAAGTTCTAGCTCCCTGTCAAGGATCTTGTGTGGAATCGTTAACACATCGCAGGTATCTTGTGAGGCACAGAGCTAACAGCCACTTATTGGGTTTGGCAACAAAAAATGCCATTCCTGAAAGTCTACCACAATAACTTCAAAATTAGAGACTTAATATTCCAAGACTGTGATATGTTAATTTAGATATCACATAAAACTCACAATTTAACTTGTGTAAAATTGAAATCAGGGAAAGGCATTTACTTTCTTAGGGTCTGATTTAGCAACCCTTAATCATACTGAGTAACATTTATGCTAGTAGTCTTGTTGATTTAAAGCACTGGAGGATCACAGACTTGTAATGCTTTTGTAGTAAGACAGTGGATCTCTTTCAATTCATCATGTAAAATAATTAAATAGAATCTTAACACTAGTATGACATGCTTAGTGAATGAGCAGAACTGACACCTTACCAAGTAATTCTTGCATCTTGCTTTGATACAATTAACAGGTAAGACAAAGGAATCAGAAAGATGTTATAAAAAATAATGAGACCAAATTCTGCCCTGATTTACTTTCTTATCCCACTATTTTTAGGTGTAAGGACAGAATTTAATCCAATACAGCATTTAAAGACATGCAGACACATGATAGACAAAACTGAGTTTATATTAAAATGAATTGAATGCAAGATAAGAAAATGCCTATCTAAAATCTCTCTATAATTTAGGGTCATGTTTTTAGAACAGAAGTAGCATGTAATAATATTTTATTTGTTTGAATTGGAATCTATTTTTTCACTTATACCATTTTGGATTTTCAGCCTGCCTCTCAGAATGAAATTGACATATTAAAAAGTGAGATATCATTCAAGAAACCTGACCTGATTCAGATCAAAACTAACTGGAACGATGCTGCTGCTACAGACATGCTGAGCAGTCTAAAAGAAAAGGTACCTACAATGACGGAGGCTCTCTATAACAGTATTAACAAGTACCACCATGAGCATACAGGAATGGGAATTAGTGCTGCCACCCTAAAGCTGAAGAACATCATGCAAAACAAGGCTGAAAGAACATACCAATTAGCCACAAGAAAAATAGATGAAATAGATCTTCACCTTAGAAGAGCTGCCTACCAGGCCACTGGGAAATACCAAGAGATGACAGTCAAAGCTAAACAGTTATATCAAGAAGCAGCAGATCAAGCAGACCAGATTGACTACCAGCAAATAAGAGCAAAGATTTTTGATGCTACAATGGAGGTAATAAGGGAATACCACAAGAGGATAAAGCACCTGATTGACTCAACCATCGAATTCCTGAAGATCACAAAATTCCGGGTCCCTGGACTGGCTGAGAAGTACACCGGTGAAGAACTCTATGTAATGGCTACAGAGGAGGCAGCAAAAGCTACTGATCTATGCATTTCAAAAATGCAGGAGTATTTCAACGTTTTGATTGTATTTGTCAATGAGACGGAAGTTAAAGTTCCTGCATCTGACAGAATTCTCAAAGGCAGTGAAGTGCTTGATCAAATTAAAGAAATGCTAAAACATTTGCAGAACAAAGCCAGACAGATATTTGCTACTCTTCAGGAGGCTGACTTTGCAGAAAAGCTTAGGCAACTGAAACAATTAGTGCAGCAAGTTTTCCAAAACATAGAAGAAATTATTAGAAACTTACAATCGAAAAACTTTGAAGAGATTAAAGTTCAAGCACAACAGATGTACAGTGATACCATCAACTCAGACTATGCAGAAAAATTGAGATCCTTAACAGAGAATATTAAAACACACCTTTCTCAGTTAAAAGACTTTAGCCAGAAGACATTTCAAGAGATTTCAGAGAAGCTACATCAGATTCTTCTATATGTAAAAGCACTGCGGGAAGAATATTTTGATCCAAGTTTAGTTGGGTGGTCAGTCAAATACTATGAAGTGGAAGACAAGGTACTAGATTGGTTAAAGAATCTAATGGATGCTCTAGTGGACTGGCATGCCAAATACATTGGAGATACTGCTGACTTGGTTTCACGTCTGACTGATCAAGTACGAGAATTTGGGGAAAACCATGGCCAGAGGTATTATGATCTGGTTACTGATGCTGATGGAAAAGGAAAACAGAAAGTCATTGAGCTCTCTTCTGCTGCTCAGGAAAAGATCCGATATTGGTCTGAAACTGCCAAAAGGAGTTCTGCTGAATATAACAAACTAGTCAAAGTGAAAATACAAGATGCCTATCACCAACTCAGCGAAGCCTATGAAAGGCTAATTAGTGCGACACAAAAATTAATTGATCTGACTATAGAAAAGTACTCTACGTTCCTCCAGTACATCACAGAACTTCTCCATCATCTTGAGAAAATGACAACTGATAGCATAAGGCCATACATAGCTGTTCGTCAAGGAGAGCTTAGAATAGATGTGCCTAAACCATTTGACTGGCAATCAGTTTATCAAATGACCCAAAAACATGAGGAGGCACTCAGAAAAAAATTGGAAATAACACGCATGTTGATTCAGAAAGGCATGGACCAAGACTCCAAGACATGGATAGAACTGCAAACATTTATTGACCAGCAGCTTGCTGATGAGCAACTGAATACTCAGCAGATTATGGAAAATATACAGCAGCACGTAAAAGCCTGAATGGACATGTAGAAGAGCAAAAATCACAAGTTTGTGTCACACTGTATTTAAAAGATGATAGCAATCAACATACTGGAACTTTGGGAAGATACTGTCTGAGTTTGTACTTGTAAATGAAACCGAATAATCTACAGCAGGTTATTTTAATGTGCTTCAAAAGCCAATAAATGAATTCTTTATTATATTTTGGTGTTATTCATTATAACCAGTTTTACTTGGGCCATGAGCCTGATCCATTAGGAACAATGGAGGCCTTTACATTGACTTCACTGTGTGTTGGACCAAGTCAATACTATACAGTAAATTTTGTAAATAGTCTCGAAAGCTAGGGTTTCAGATAAAGGTCAGATTTGTGAACCTGTTAAAGAACAACTTGGAAATTCAAATGCAATTATTTCAAAGTATAGAAATTAACCACAAAACTTACCCTCATAGTTATCTCTGGAAAAAAAAGAAAAGGAGATGAATATGTGCACTGCAAACAAACCAAAGAAGAAAGTAAATAAATTCTGGGATTAAAATCAAGAAGGAAAAATTCCTCCCATTGTAAAAAAAAAAAAAAGTCAGATAGTTTCCTCAACTAAATTATAAAAATTAATAAATAAATATATAATGCTTTGTTAAAAACAAATAATAAACAAAACGTGTATCTAGCAGTATTATTTAGAAAAATAGACCATGAATTTCAGGAAAAAATAAATTATTGTTCTGGGCTAATGTGGTGACCCAGAAATTTAGGGATTTTTCTGATTTTTTTTTGCACTGAAAAATTTTAGGTTTTTCATCACATTGTATGACTACGTTATTATTCACAAGTTTTACTGCCAACATTGATCACCATAGGAGTCAGAGGGAGTTTTACTATTGTCTCCCATGGCCTTGGGGTCAGGTGTCATATGAAAGAAACACCAAAATATGAAATTTCAACTCAAATGCTGGAGTCTTCACTCAAAAATATTTCCATCTCTGAGAGAACGTGTGGACATATTTTTTTCAGGTTTATATACAACTGTTAGAATGCGCTGTAGATACTCCTTCCAAAAAGGCCCAGAAAAAGCTGAAATAATGGGCTTTTTACTCTTTGTTGCCTCATTCAAAATAAACTCTTTTAAAATGTCACTAGAAATTTTGTGAGTATGTTTATTTTGGTGTAGTTAGTTCACCCCACGTTTTTTTTTCTACGTTTATTCATGGGAAAGGGGTGCTTTTATACGAGGTTTTGTGTAGCACACGTTTCTCATGTGCCTCTACACCACCATGATCAGGATGCTTTTGGAGGCAGGGTTCATTCCATGGTGTAATTGTGAGCTATGCCATTATCAGATACCATTAATAATTATACCATTAATAATGGGAATCAGATGGGCAAGACTAACCCAGAGAAACAAAGAGTCAGCCACATCCAGTCGAGTGCATCCATCCATACAGTCGTGAGGAGGAAAGACTTACCCTTGGAAAGTAAAACTACAACAGTTGAACCATCCAGTGTTCCCAGGGATCTCAGTCATGACAAGTAATGCAGTAATACTCAGCAAAAAAGCTGGGTTGTGAACTGTAAAAGGAGTTCTTGCTTTGAATAGGACTAACCTAGGATCTGGATACCTTCCCACCTCCCTCGCTTCCTGAGAGTTGGGAAGATTCATAGATTCATAGATATTTAGGTCAGAAGGGACCATTATGATCATCTAGTCTGACCTCCTGCACAACGCAGGCCACAGAATTTCACACAGAACATTGCTGTAAAAAGCCCTTTTCACGACATCTACTGAGTGCCTGAGTGCTAGCAGACTTGTGATTCAGTCTCATGACCCTGGCTGCAAGAAGCCCTTCCACATTCATTTATAAGGAATATCAAGCCTGTGGGTCACTGGATCTTTATTTTACCAGAGATTATCTAACCCGTCACACCAACCCCCAAAATGTATGAACCTAACCAGATTTTCCAAACACATCCTGAAACTTGCTGCCCTCATAGCAAAGATCTACAAGACAAAGGGCAATAGAAAGACACCATCAACATCCTGGGGGGGATTTGTATCTTTTTTCTTTTACTTTTCTTTCCTCTTTCTTCCTCATGCCTATTTATTTCTGCCTATCATCTATAGCTCTTGGGAGGGATAACAATTCTACACAAAGCCTAATATGTCAGGGATGGGTAAACTGAATAATATATTTGCCAACTAACATAAATACTGGTGTATTTGGCAAGACAAAAGTTTTCTAAGAGCAAACACAATAGTTTACACACCCAACAGTGCTGAAAGGTTAGAAGGTGATTTCCAAGTCTCATAACAGCATTGCAGCGAATAGATTAAAATTCTCAATTATGAAATCTCTGTGGTAGCCATTTTGCAGTCATTCTATGGTTGATTTAGGGAGTGTCTGGTAGCAACATGCTGCTTTCAGAGAAGAGCTCTCACTATAAATAGCATCAGATTTCCACACCAAAGAAATAATTTCAAACACTCTGTGTGTGTGTGTGTACACAACAGGAAGAATGAACAAATTTTCCATACAATAGCATGTTACCAACTGAGGATAACTTTAAATTCTCTGGCTTTTTTTTTTTTTAGATTGTATCAAACTTTACTTTTATTTCCTGTGTAATATTTTACAGAATTTTGAACTATACCACAATTATTCAAATTATGGTACAATTTGCTCCATTTATGAAACTTTAGTAATATAATCCCTTGAAATATTAGTACTCCCATCCTGTCCTTTTATTGAGTCTAGTTTGTACACTGAGAAATTAGATATTTCATTAAATAGCATTATGTGGAAGATACATATCAGGAATGAACAGCTATCTGGGACTCAATGACATTGTTTCTCTTTGCCTATAGTTTTTTATTATCTGAATTCTCATAAATGCCGAAGGGACTTTTCTTTATAATTTACAAGTATTAGACATAGAGCAGAGTTGGTTGTAAAAGTTTAATTAAATAAAATATTTTACAAAGAAATTCAGAGAACAATATGCCCTGCTCTCAACCAAGTCATCATAGAAATAACATTGACAGGAAACGTGTGTGTTCCTAAATGAAAAATCACTGCAAGAAGCAGGAGAGCAAAAATATTCCTGAACTTTAGGCTGTGCAGTGTTACCTAGAACTAGCTTTAAATAAGGAATATAGGAATGTGGATAGACCAATAGCCCATAGAGTATAGTATCTGTCTCTGGCATATGGCAATTTGTTTGGCATCCATCACTATGATTAATCAACACCTTACAAGGTTTAAGTTGAGAGAGAAGGTGGATGAGGTAATATCTTTTATTAGACTGCAGACAAAAGGTGTAAGATGAGACTTAATTTCTCAGTAAAAGAGACCAAACTCCATATTACTCTGCTGCCTGAAACTGTATCAGTCAGGTAGGAAAATACAATGTATGAAGGGGAATTCTATGTTTGTTCTGAGCATGGGACGCCTACTGAGACCCAGAGTTGGATGCATTTCACTGATACAGAGCCGAATCCTGACACTTAAAATCAATAGCAAAACTTCTATTGGGTTCAATGGAGCTAGGATTTGGCCTGTTGTGCATATATAATTTGAGAATCACTTTGGGATCCCACTGTTTGAGAGAAGTTATATTATTATACTGCATACAAACATCTAGGGAAAGAGCATTCATATTGAAATGTCATGCATTCACAAGTCGAGAAATGCAAGAATGAAGATTGCCTGTGCATTGTTAATTTGGCCCCCTTAAGCAGTCATATTATGTTATAAACATATGTGACATAAACATATCACAATTCAGGGCAACTGTACCTGTATTCCCTAGTACTCCAATGGCACCCACTCTAGCCTTCAGGCTTCTCAGCCATCACCTCCCATGGAGTAGAACGCCATCATAAATAAACCATTAATTCCAAACAATTCCTGCATGGTGTTGCAATATTTGTCACCTCTCTTCCATAGAGAAGTTACATACAATCCCAGTGCAAAATAACACATAAACTTAATACCATAAGGTCTTGCAAGGATATTGCAGGAAATTGCCATATCTGTCACAGTACAGTCTTGCCCAATATCACATAGGGATTCCAGGAATAGAACCAACTCTCTGGGGTTCTTCTCCAGTGCCCTAAATACAAGAAAATATCCTTACTCTTCTTGCAACTCTCTGCCTCTTGTGCACTGAATTAGAGTCTGCTTGGGCCTAATTTTTAGACCTGACGCAGTCCAAGCCTCAGACGGTCGAGTCGTTTTCTGACCTGACCTCAATCCTTCCTGTAAATCTGAGTCAGCGCCTATCTGTGAGGTTTGTGCACACCAGCAGCTGCATGCCCAGCTCCTGCTGTTTCCCCCTCCTGGGGGTGCTGTGTGTGCTGCAGAGCGAGAGGCACTGCTGCTCCTCAGCACACTCATTCCACAGCCACAGCACACCTCGCGCAGCAAGGTGGCTGTGGCCAGCAAGAGCGGGCCATGCAGCCTTCTCCAACCCCATGAGCCGGAGGAGGCAAGCTGACCCAACCTGAGCCCGAAAGGGTCTGGTGGTTTTTCCACCCAACCTGCCCTGGACCAGACACTTGCAGTCAGGTCCCATCGGGTTCAGGTTGGGTTGTAGGGCTCCACGCTGAATGATGCTGTGCTCTGTGTGCTCAGGTAATTAAAGGCACATGATGTGTCTGAACTCTGTGGTGAATGAGTGAGGAACTCTGGAATTATGAGAATTCAATACCCCCCCCACCCATTTCTCAATTTATCGTCATATAATGAAAAAGTAGTTACACCATATCACTGCATAGTACATACCCTGACATTCTGGCTGAACCTATGACAATGTAGGCCCTGATTCCGCTCTCAGCAACGTGGATGTAACTACCGCAGATCTGAGCATTTCTTACCAGTGCTATAAATGCCACGCCAACACCTAGCAACCTCCACATTGCATTATACTGCTAGAAACACTTCTGTGAAGCACACAAATACTCACTTTTCCTTAAAGAAACGTCACTCACGTAAAAAGGAAAGGAGCACTTGTGGCACCCACGCTCATGAAAAATCAACTCTCAGAACCTCCATGGTGCATGCGTTGCCGAACAAAGAAATTACATAATATTATTGGCTCCCATGGCCCACTATTCCCCCGTTCATCAGGGTTTGTAATCATCATATGTCAAGCTATATATTAACCTGGGGCCAATTCCTGCAGAATCATTCCATCAAGGCAGTAATATTCCTTTCACTGGGACTACTCACATGTGTAAACAGGGCTGGATTATGGCAGTTTGGCATTCTAGGCATCCCACAACACACGGCCTCACATAGCTCCATCCCCATGTCCTGCTCTGATCAGGAGAAGCAGGCATACCCACTTCCTCCTGCCCCAGGAAGCAGGGGTGGCAGCAGGGAGTACCTCAGTATTTACCCCAGCTGCTCGGGACCATCTGATGGGGCGGGTAAACTAGGCCTGCTATGTTCTTCATCTGCCACCTACAGTGTTCTCTGCTGGAGTGGTGTTGACAGAGCCCCAGGGAATTGGGTTTTGAAGTTAACATCCTATTGAGATGTATGGAGAGTTCCCACTTCCCTGAGCTATTGTTTTGGACAGGTGTCCCTGCATCAGATAGACTCAGGATGTATTTTCAAGCTTTTCTTCACAACCGTGTAGGCTAGAAACTTATTTTTTTTAAAATGAAAGCTGAGATTCTGCCTTCAACATATGACTCCAGGAGCTGATGCCCTAAGGATGTGCCTATAGAGCATAGTCTGGCCCTGTGTGATATTCCTGTATGAGTTTGCATAATCTAGTCTTTAGAACGTAACCATTTTTATGCCTATCCCAAAAACCTTAATCCCAATCCTGTTCCTCATGTATTATTCGCCTTTACACCTATTTACATCTATCTTGTAGATAATATTGGAAAATACATATGTGGGAACTGGAATGGTGGTCTAGTAGATCACACACTGGAGTAAGTGCAAGGGGATGTGGGCTCAGGTCTTAGCTCAGCCACAGACTTTCTGTACAACTCTGGGCAAGTCACTTAACCTAGCCTGTGCCTCAGTATCCTGTTTGTAAAATGGAGATAATGCTTCCCTTCCTCAAAGGACTGTCATGAGGATAATGACTGTGAAATGCTCAGGTACACTGGTGCTGAAGGCCAGATAAGTAGATAGAGACACTGTAATGACAACAAGAAATCAGTAGTTATACGGGTTTATCTCTAGTATCATTATGTTCATTGTTGTAGAAACTTGCATTGGACTTCATGTGCTAAATCAGTCAGAAGCTCTCTATTTAACCCCTTCCCCCATCACACATACCAAGCATACAGCATATAAAAAAACTCACACCGATAAATGATCCAAGGAATGGCCTAAACAGCTGCTAGGAGTTAATTTATATTGTGGTTTCTCCATCTGCTTTTAACTTTGGAAATAATCTGCCACCCATTTCACTTTTTGGCTGAAGCATAATGCACCTTTTTAAAGACACCACTCTGTCTAATAGAGATGTTTCTTTTTAGTCCAGGATTTTTTCCCCCCTAGAAATAACAAACAGCTATCTCATTTACCCTCCACAAAATGCTGGCCACTTACTGTGTGTAACTAAGCCCCATTTCATCTGGTTTAATGTTTAGCATGGCATGCAAACTAGTAGATTACAGGGGGCAGATGATTTATTTAATAAGAGGTTTTTTCCATAGAAAAAAGCAAAGTCATTGCAGAAAGAAGGCTGTGTACGATGTAAAAGCACAGCCTGCAATGATTGACACAAAAAAAAAGTCCTGCAGCATATATTGGTAATCCTGATGCTAAACTTAACTGCTTCACCTCTTCTTTCTTTTCCTCCATTACTTTGTGTCTTGACCCCCTTCTCCATAGCTCTCTTCTAGGATTATTGTTCATTGCAGGCACCCTACCTTTGGAGTGAACAATTCCCATTTCCTACAGCCACATAGAAACAGCAAGCCCTGATGTCCATCACGGAATATAATTATATATGAGATGCACAGTTTGTTTTGCTGTAGCTAAATTAATGTCAGCATTTCTATTAATCCAGACCACAATGTTTTTCACAGGGAACAATGAGGGCTTGGAACATAGCTATAAAAAGATAGATCATGAAGTATTTTCGCACACACGAGTTGAGGTCAGGGTTTTTTTCCCATTCTCTGTTCCCTAACCCTATGCAGCAACAACCACCACCATCTTTCAGCTACTGAAGGGATTCCAAATATGGAGTGTTAGTAGTTTGGGGCCCAACCCTGCAAGATGAGGATGCTCAGCATCGTTCGGGAACATTTCCAGGGTTGTTACTATGTAACAGGACTGGTGTGTTGAATAGTGTGGAGACTGACAAAGTCGAAAAAATTCAGTGCATTTTGCCAAGAAACAAGGCATTTGCTGATGGTGTTAATTAGCTGGAGTTTGGAATTAATGGTTTCACAAGGATATTTGGCATGCAGATTTTGTTTGTTTGGGGGGGGGCTAAATCTTGCCTCATACATATACAGGCAGGAAAATTCTATGTCTCTGGAAGAGTTTTTCTCTTCCTTTTACTAAGCTCTTTGTGATAAATTGCCACACTGGGACAGAAAAACCTCCCACCTGCTTCAAAAGCCTGGGCTCAGACCTTGGCTTTGGTTGTTTCGAAGGAGCACAAAGCAGCCAGAATGCCACTTTAAGAAAGTATCCCAGGAATCCCCTGTTATAGGGTAATCACTGAGTGCCACAAAGCTTGTGTAGGCACCTCTATCCCACCTGTTTCTCTGTTCTTTGACATGGGAGGTGGAGGAGTTCATTGTGCTCTGCCAGATCCTGACCCTGAACGCAGATAGGGCTCCTCTAAGTTATACTAAGGTTGCTCTAAGTTATACCAGGGGCAGTTTTAGCTCTGGCTAGCCCAGTATCAGGGAAGTAGAAATGTGGTGTAGATGTACCTTGCTCGCAACACTTCCTCAACTACGCCAAAGACAATCTCAGCACAGACTCCCTGTGTCAGAGAGAGGCCTATAGCTGATATGTTTCTCATACATTCCTTCCTGACTCAGGCCAGTGACCAGCCCTGAAGCATGATCACGGGTGATCTTTGACACATATATGCCATGTATCACTGGAACTATTTAATTATTGGTCACATCTAATGGCATCTCTCTCTTCAGCTTGACATGTTTTCAAAAGATCCTAGACCCCCACTCTAACTGAAAAGCAGGAAAAAGTGACCATTGTAAAATGATTTTTATGGGTACAAATTGGCTCCCACATCACTGTAATTTATCTTCAACACATGTAGTAAACTGCTTTTGGAAAAGGAATGCTCCATAAATGTGATCTTTTGTTTTGACATTATACATTCCTACTTTCAACTAGATGCTTTTGGATGATTAATCTAAGAATGTTGCTCTTGCAGTCAACCAGATAAGGCATCTTTGGAAGGAGGAGAGGGGGAATGTCTACAATTATTTGGCTAAAGCAGTATCGATACTTTATGAAATTGTGCCTTTGTTTTGAAAATAAACACATAAACTTGGCTCCAAATGAGAGTTGTTAGAATTTGTTTCCATTATTAGAAGAATTAGAGTAGGTCTTCACCTAAATGCATTCATGGCTAAAAGCCATTATGGATTTCAACTGGTCACCATTTATAAGTCATCATTTACTGGCAGTTACCACAAAGGGCTAGCGGAATCAACCACAGTTTTCTTGTCTGTTTAGAACAGGTGTCTGTGGTATGGTATGTGTGTTAATAGTGTGTTAAGTAAGTGGACTTTTTAATTGCCTTTACTGCACTGAATTTTGCAAATCAACAAGTGCAAACAGGTACATTAAGAAAACAAGGAAACTGAGCAAAATTTTCAAAAGCACTCAGCATTTGCCAGTTAATCTGATCATTGAACATATATTCTAAGGGCTCTATTCTTCTTATCTCGCAAATTCTACCCTTTGACTATGCAATTGATACAGCTGTGGTAGAAGATATCAGAGGCATATTTCTGCTAAACATAATTGGCTTTCAGTCCATTCCTACGTCCATCAATTAGTTTCTCCTTGTGAATTTTTGTGCTTAACGTGTGCTTTGCTCTGGCTGTCACAGAGCTAGTCAATTCTTTACTGAATATAACAGATATTAGTGTCTTATATCTAATGAAGGGTTAACTGGGGAAGATATAATAAGAATTTACCTTACCCTTTTCCAGCATTTGAATTGAACCCAAAATATATTTTGCAAAATGTCACTCCAACCCTTAGCTAACTTTTTTTTGGATGTGCGTGGAGTGGAAGTCTGCATATTATCATTTTATATGTATTCCATTGACACCTAAAGGCTCAGAAGAAGATCAGGTCCAGTAGCAAGATCTCTCTGAATCTGGTATCAGAACTTGCCCTTACCTCAGTTTCCTGTTAGTACTAGTCGTTCACTGGCTTCCAGCACTGTCAGATCTCTGAAGCGATGTAGCCCTCTGCCTAAATCCCAAAGTCCTTGCCTTCTGGAGTTTAACTCAAAGTCTAACATAAACCCAAAAACAAATCTCTCTCCCCAGGTTCTTCCACTGGGCACAGCCCTTCCTCTGAAGGTCTGTCCTCTGTGACCTTGTCTTCGGCCTTCTCCTGGGCTTTAATCAGTCCCTTATTCCCCTTGTATGCAAGGGTCACTGTACTCCCTCAGAGGGTGGCCATATGGGGGAACCCATGCCCATGCTCACCCTCTACTAAGGGTTCCATAAACAACTGGTCTGTTTGCCCAAAATATAAAACTGCCCTGCCTTCTCCTTCCCAGGGCATTTTTCTATACACTGTCCATCCAGGGCTCTTCATCAGCCCTTTCCCAACTAGCTTTTTTGCTCTCAATTAAATAATGACTCCCAAGTCTACTTTCCTTAGACTTAGGGTGACCAGATAGCAAGTGTGGAAAATTGGGACGGGGGGTGGGGGGTGGTAATAGGCACCTATATAAGAAAAAGCCCCGAATACTGGGAGTGTCCCTATAAAATCAGGACATCAGGTCACCCTACTTACAGTCTTCCCTAACTGTCACTAGAATTGCTTTCAGATCTACTCTCCCCTGCTGAACTCAGCTTTCTCTGATCTCCCAGCTGGCCTGGTGTAAGCACATGATTCTTGTCACGTGTCTACCCTTTAATTCCATTCACCGGCGAGATGAGCTATACCAGCCACAAGTGAAGCTGAAGCCACAGAGCCAGATCAATCTGTGATGGGCCTTCAATGTGCTACATATTCAAACGAACAGAGAGAGACAATCTTTGCCACAAAAGCTAAGTCTAAACAGACAAGACAAAAGGTGGGAACAAAGAGGGGTAAAATGATGTATACAAATTTACACAGCCAATCCCCTATGCCCTAGCATGTGAATCGTGCTGTAGTTCTCCACTTCCAGGTTTTGGCTGGGCTTGAGAGAAGGTCTTGAAATACTGCAGGAGAGGCTATTCTTGTGGTATTTTAACTGGAAAATCATAAAAGCAATTAATGAGAGTATAAGAGTATTTTGAAATTTCCAGGTTGGTTTCTAGAGCAAAGAGGTTTGGATAAGTCCAGATAAGCTTTGGACAAGCAGCCAAACCTAGTGATGCTGAGTAAAAATGTTCTAACACTCCTAAGTGACTTTGAAGCCTGTCATAAATATAAAGGGAAGGGTAAACCCCTTTGAAATCCCTCCTGGCCAGGGGAAAGCTCCTCTCACCTGTAAAGGGTTAAGAAGCTAAAGGTAACCTCGCTGGCACCTGACCAAAATGACCAATGAGGAGACAAGATACTTTCAAAAGCTGGGAGGAGGGAGAGAAACAAAGGGTCTGTGTCTGTCTGTAGTCGTCTTGGCCAGGGACAGAACAGGAATGGAGTCTTAGAACTTTTAGTAAGTAATCTAGCTAGGTATGTGTTAGATTATGATTTCTTTAAATGGCTGAGAAAAGAATTGTGCTGAATAGAATAACTATTTCTGTCTGTGTATCTTTTTTGTAACTTAAGGTTTTGCCTAGAGGGGTTCTCTATGTTTTTGAATCTAATTACCCTGTAAGATATCTACCATCCTGATTTTACAGGGGGGATTTCTTTATTTCTATTTACTTCTATTTTTTATTAAAAGTCTTCTTGTAAAACACTGAATGCTTTTTCATTGTTCTCAGATCCAAGGGTTTGGGTCTGTGGTCACCTATGCAAATTGGTGAGGCTTTTTATCCAACATTTCCCAGGAAAGGGGGGGTGCAAGTGTTGGGAGGATTGTTCATTGTTCTTAAGATCCAAGGGTCTGGGTCTGTAGTCACCTAAGCAAATTGGTGAGGCTTTTTACCAAACCTTGTCCAGGAAGTGGGGTGCAAGGTTTTGGGAAGTATTTTGGGGGGAAGGACGCGTCCAAACAGCTCTTCCCCAGTAACCAGTATTAGTTTGGTGGTGGTAGCGGCCAGTCCAAGGTGTAATATTTTGTACCTTGGGGAAGTTTTGACCTAAGCTGGTAAAGATAAGCTTAGGAGGTTTTTCATGCAGGTCCCCACATCTGTACCCTAGAGTTCAGAGTGGGGGAGGAACCGTGACAAAGCCCATTGAATGTCTTAGGCACATTTGAAAATTTGACACACTTAACATAACTGAACCTAAATGCTGAATCACTTGAAGTTGGACTGTCTCTAATAGCAAGTGTGATCACCATTTTCTGAGGAACATACACTGTTTTCACCTATACACTGTAGAGTGCAAACACCTTAGGTAATACAGAGGAATCATAAAATCATAATCAGTAAGGCAGAGCAGTATGATTCATAGCAAGTCAAGGTGGAGTTTACAGCTGTGAGAACCTTCTTCTTACTTGAAAAGACTTCAGTCTGTACACTAGACAACTAAGGATCTTTCCGGAAGGCTATATGTCTTCAAGGGATTCACAGAGCACTGGCTCTGTGGATGAGGGGAAAGCAGTGAATGTGTTATTCCTTGACTTTAGCAAAGCTTTTGATATGGTCTCCCACAGTATTCTTGCCAGCAAGTTAAAGAAGTATGGATTGGATGAAAGGACTATAAAGTGAATAGAAAGCTGGCTAGATCATCGGGCTCAAAGGGTAATGATCAATGGCTCCGTGTCTAGTTGGCAGCGGTATCAAGCCGAGTGCCCAAAGGGTTGGTCCTGGGGCTGGTTTTGTTCAATATCTTCATTAATGATCTGGAGGATGGTGTGGATTGCACCCTCAGCAAGTTTGCAGATGACACTAAACTGGGAGGAGTGGTAGATACGCTGGAGGGCAGGGATAGGATACAGAGGGACCTAGACAAATTAGAGGATTGGGCCAAAAGGAATCTGATGAGGTTCAACAAGGACAAGTGCAGAGTCCTGCACTTAGGATGGAAGAATCCCATGCATTGCTACAGACTAGGGACCGAGTGGCTCAGCAGCAGTTCTGCAGAAAAGGACCTAGGGGTTCTGGTGGATGAGAAGCTGGATATAAGTCAACAGTGTGCCCTTGTTGCCAAGAAGGCCAATGGCATTTTGGGCCGTATAAGTAGGAGCATTGCCAGTAGATAGAGGGACGTGATCGTTCCCCTCTATTCGGCATTGGTGAGGCCTCATCTGGAGTACTGTGTCCAGTTTTGGGCCCCACACTACAAGAAGGATGTGGATAAATTGGAAAGAGTCCAGCGAAGGGCAACAAAAATGATTAGGGGGCTGGAGCACATGATTTATGAGGAGAGGCTGAGGGAACTGGGATTGTTTAGTTTGCAGAAGAGAAGAATGAGGGTGGATTTGATAGCTGCTTTCAACTACCTGAAAGGGGGTTCCAAAGAGGATGGATTTAGACTGTTCTCAGTGGTACCAGATGATAGAACAAGGAGTAATGGTCTCAAGTTGCAGTGGGGGAGGTTTAGGTTGGATATTAGGAAAAAAAATTCACTAGGATGGTGGTGAAGCACTGGAATGGGTTACCTAGGGAGGTGGTGGAATCTCCTTCATTAGAGGTTTTTAACGTCAGGCTTGACAAAGCCCTGGCTGGGATGATTTAGTTGGGGATTAGGTCCTGCTTTGAGCAGGGGGTTGGACTAGGTGACCTCCTGAGGTCCCTTCCAACCCTGATATTCTATGATTCTATGTGATAGATAGGACTCCAACCAAAGCTCTCTGGTCTTGTTACTGTATGGGTATACCTGGGAGAAGAAAAGTCTTCTTCCCCTTTCTTCTCCCCACACCTAGGCAATTTAAGCCATGGTTTAGTCCTCAGTAATTTGAAAATTTCGTCTCAATTATGAATAGCAAAGATGGATACCTAAGTAGATAATTGTATAGAACCCATGTCTTCCTGTGTGTCTCACAAATTCACATGATGTCCCCTGTAGAGCTGGGCAAAAAAAAAAAGATTTTTTTAGTTCACTGGCAGTTCCTACAATCAAAAAAAGTCTGTTCGACCTGAAACAAAAAGTCCAGTTTGGGTCAAACAAAACATCTCGTTCAGTCCAAAATGCAGGCCTAGAGTCAGGAGGGGATAGTAGGGAGAAGGATTAAGTTAAATAGTAATTGGAGCAAGGACATGACGTTGGGTCTCCCATGTCAGGTGCGTGTCTGAACGACCATGCTATAAAGTCTTTCTGACTTAACTCTCTCTCTAGCCCAGTGAATGTTCAAGTATTTTATGCAAAGTGGAATAGCTTCAATGGGAGAGACTGATAAAGCTCTCCCCCAGATATCTCATCTCCTAGTGGCTAGTGCACTCTCCTGCAGTGTGGGAGATGGTAGACCCACATTCAAATCCCTTCTCCACATCAGGCAAATGTGGGAACAGAACTTGGCTTGGCTCACCCACATCTTAAAGTGAGTGCCCTGACCAGTAGGCAAAACTTAAGAGGTGGGGGCCACCTCCTCCTCTTCCAGCCATTTTGTGAACCTAACCTGACATTTTTCTTTCTGGCTGTGATTGGGTGACTACCCCACACTCACTCTACAGGGCTTAATGTAGGCCACATGGCCACTGCCCAATGGGTCCAATTAACCCATTAGGCAGCTGATTAATGAGGCTCAGCTGGTCAGGAATTGGTGGGGCCTAAAAAGGCTGAAAGGAGAGGAGGTTGCTTGAAAAAAGCAGACACTCCCAGGAGAAAGGGAGGAGTGTGTGGAAATTGCAGTCACTCCCTTGGAAGAAAAAGGAGGCTTTGGGGAACTGGTAGGCCTAGGAAAGAAAGAGAAACCATTAGTAGGAAGCAGTTCAGGGCCAGAGCAGTGAGGCTAGAGAGAGAAGGCCCAGACTACTGAGCTGAGGGTCCCTGGGCTGGAACTCAGGGTAGAGGGCGGGCCGAGGTTCCCCTACCAGCCACAGGGTGAGTGAGAGGACTGCCCAGGACTATTGAGGGTCTAAACCTTCCTTGGAGGGGGGAATGCGGTCAGTGACACAGCCAGAGAGCCGAGCCACAAAGAGGATGCTGTGGTTCCTGAGGCTGCGGAAGGAGCTGAGGGCAGGCGGAGTGACAGTGTGCAAACTGCAGACAGGGGGGTATCAGTCTTGAGCTAATCACCAGAGTACCAGAAGGAGGTGCCAGTCTGGTGGTGAGCAGTGTGCCCCGTGACACTGGTCAAAACTATTCATAAATTCTTGGGCCAACTGAAACTGCATTTTTCAGCAAAAAAACTGTTTGTCTGAAAATTTCACCCATCTCCAGTGCCCAACCATTAGGGTTAGTATTCTGGTCTCTGATTTTAGGTGTGTAAAAGCTCATGTAGCTTGACAGTTTCCTATTGGCCACAAAGATATACAAGCTTTTATATAAAACATATTCAAACACTGTACAGTACTTGGCAGTAACTGATAGTCACGAAATCTCCTCCGCAAGCCCAGATCTACATTTTTCCGATGACTGCTGGAATGTCTGAGCTGGAATGAAAACTCCCACTTTCGGTCAAACCAGGCCCACTGTCAGGGATCTGGACTGCACATGTGGAGTAGGTGGTGGTCCTAGAATAGACAGAATACGTGGAAGAACAATAAAATGAGCTTTTCAAATACAATACTTACTACGTACTGCAATTTGCTGTCTGTGGCCAGGATTTGGCCCTCTGTCTGGTATTTGCCCCATTTGTGATCTCAGATGTGTTGCTGTGTGGAAGCATGAGGAAGGATTGAGGCCTGAATGCATTACACTGTCACAGTTATGTCTGGGGACGCACGGAGCAAAGAGCTGGTCCTCGTGTGGTGTAAAAGAATCTAAACAGAAGAAAAGAATCATTCTGTCCAAATAGCCAAGGGCTTACTCTCAAGAGTACTGCCCCTTCTTGCCATGAATAGACAGTGTACAGGTGGACTCTTATAATGCTAGTGCTATTATGTCTTGCTGCTCCTTTTCCCACATTGTCTTTAGAGGGGTGGTGTGATAACAATCTGAGAATCCATGAAACAAACATGAAAGTAGCACAACAACATGTAAGTTGACCATCAGCTTTCTCTTTTCCTTAACTATTCTTCTTTCCAAACACAATAAATTGTCCTCTGAATTTACAGTCAGTATAGTTTATTTTTATTACATTTCCACGAGCAGCACTGAACTGTGTCAAAAACTTGTACCTTTCAAAGAAAAGCCACAAGCCACAGGCTGTTTTCCTACTGTTCATGTTTGCATCCAATCTGCCAAGGGCAGGAAGAGTCCACTACCTTCAAACATTTGCATACCAGCAGGTTGGTTTGGGTTTAATGTTAATGTGGTTAAAATAGCTTCATTCAGATTTGGAGCAATGCTGACTCAAATTAAGGGGAAAAAAATTTACAAGTACAATTTTTCCCCAACATATCTTTCAAAAAACAACATGACTTCCATCATACTATATTCAACATTAATAAGGAGATGGCCCTATAACCTATTGTACACTGGTTCATGTTACCAGTACCCTTAGGACTTTCAGTTGTTTGGGGCTGGCAGTGCTGCAAAGCCCATATTAGGCTTTGCATGGAAAGAGAAAGGATGCCGTTTGGCATCCCTAGTAGAGCAGATTGTGAGGAAGCACCTCCCAGCAAAAGATATTGAAGCTGTTGCAATGAAGCAGTTAATCAACATTGAAGTACTAAGCAGAATGGTATGCTTTAGTCAATGATTTGGAAGTGAGAACCTCAACTTGTTGGCATAAATAATTACTAGGATTAAGTCTTAGTAAGATGTTTGTCTATCAGGAGCAAGACAGTAGAGTAAGAGTGATGTCAGAGCTTGTCTGGTGTTCTGCTGTTAGTACTAGCTATTATCGCATAATACACTTACGCTGAGCTGATTTCTTAGTGTCCAGAATGAATCTCTCAGACATTCTCCATTGGCCTTTAGCCATCAACTCATACTGGAACCATGGAACTCTCCCTACTCTCAGGCCTCTACACAGAAGAATGAGTTAGACCAGTGGTTCCCAAACTTGTTCCGCCACTTGTGCAGGGAAAGCCCCTGGCGGGCCGGGCTGGTTTGTTTACCTGCCGCATCTGCAGGTTTGGCCCATCGCAGCTCCCAGTGGCCACGGTTCACTGCTCTAGGCCAATGGGAGCTGCTGGAAGCAGCGCGGGCCGAGGGAAGTGCTGGCCGTTGCTTCCAGCAGCTCCCATTGGCCTGGAGCAGCGAACCATAGCCACTGGGAGCCGCGATCGACCGAACCTGCAGACGCGGCAGGTAAACAAACCAGCCCGGCCCGCCAGGGGCTTTCCCTGCACAAGCGATAGAACAAGTTTGAGAACCACTGAGTTAGACTAATGGAGGAGTAGGAACTGTGAGGCTGATGAAGTGGAGGAAAGCTGCTGACTAGAGCTGTGTGGTAATACAGAGTTTGTCCATTACAAAATTTGGGGGTTGTTATAATTCCAATGATTTGGTCCAAGTCCAGTAAAGAACTATCTTTAATTTCCATAGTTCCAAGCGAAATCTGTGTTGGTTTCCCAAATGTACACCTTTCTTATTGAATATGAGTACAATTTTCACCTCCAAATTGGGGAAACATTTTTCATCAGACTGAGGAAACAGAAAAAATTGGAGAAACCAATATGTTTTCATTTTTTACAAAACCATGATTTCTTTCACCAGTTTGTCCACTGCTGCAATATTTTTCATCTCATTCAGACCAACATGCTGTCTAATGTCAAGGATTTAACTGAGCGAGGCACCCACCAGACTCCACTACACTGCCATGAAACATAGCCACTGGAAATAAGAGCGGGAAGGTACAAACTATCGTCCACATTTTCCTCTACATGAAAAAACCTTACTCTGGAAATTTAAACGTGTTGAGTTTCCTCTGATTCATTTGGGGCAGAGGGGAAACTTCTGCTCCCCTCCCCCAATAGAAAATGTGTTTTACCCCCTAAATTTGAGGTTGTCTCGAGATCTTCATGCATCTCAGAACCCCCACAAAGGTCAGTGACATCTGAGCTGAAGCCAATTGGCTCCATGCTAATCCTTATGGGGTCTTTGGTGGGGTTTACAAATTCCACACTGGACACATGGAGTTAATGAGCTAATGTGGGCTCAGGTGTCTAGGCCATGTTGCACTTGTGAGAAATGTCAGGATTAGAGTGAAGAGGGAGAGCCCCAGCTCAGTTAATGACAGGTCAGGGAAGAGAGCAGACCTTCAGCACTCAGCTCCTGAGGAGAGGACTGACTGATTTCAGGAGCTCCCCAGCCAACTGCTGCCTGATGACCTCTCCCTAAAGAAAAGGAGGCCCAGATACAGATGCCTCTTGAGAGGGAACCATTCCCCTCTGTTACTGGTGAACTCAGTCTGTTTTGTGTGTATGTATTAATGCCCCTTGGTTTTGTTTGTTGACTACCCTGGAAGAGAGAGACTTTAAAGTGACCTGGCCAAAGGACCAAGTCACAGGAAGAGGCAGACCACTGCAGGCCAGGATTAATGTCCAGCAGGATGTACCTGATGGAAAGAGAACTGCTATACCATGCCCGGCCACAAGGAAGTACTAGTGGTGAGTCAGCCCCTTCATGGGGAGGTTCTTCACTACCTTATGGCAGCCCAGCTTCATCGGGAACCATCTGTTCCCCATTGGCAGCTGCGCCAAAACCTTGTAGGTTTGTTGTACTGGACACAACAGGAGCTATGACTGGTTCAGCCAGCACTGATGTGCAGACAGGTTTCCAGTCAAAGGAACATGCTGCTCCGCATTCCCTGTCCTTGTCTTCACTTGTGAGCAAGCTAGCCCCTGCAGCATGGAGGGGCTATTGCGCTGTCTGGCAGAGCACGCAGTAGAGCTTCTCCTCTTCTCCCACCTTTCCCGGCATCGTTCTGTACCTATCTAGTTACCTGTCTGTCCTAGATTTGTGCTTATTTCTGTCGCATTAAAGCGCTGTAGCTCAAAATGCAGCACATAGCAGAAGGCAGCATATAATCCTGTGAACATAGCAGAGCTGAGCAACCTCTGGAAGAGATCAGGACCAGTTCATACAATGCTAAAATGCCTGAAACTGCAGTGAATTGCTGGGCCATGAAAGCTTCACCTGCCCAGGAACAAGTTAATATTAGTGTGCTTACTGCTCATGTGCCAGTCCCACATAGTATGGTGAACAAGCTAACTGGGACAATTGGTGTAATAACTTGAGCACCTAAGGCCTTTAAAGTAACCCTGGGAGTAGTATCTTGTATGCTCCCCCTACTCATGCTTAATAGGAATCCGTCTATTATTCCACTAACTCTTTCCACATGTACATACCAGTTCTAGGTAGATTCCCTGTTCCCCATCCAAACAGAGAAAGGAGTTTGGCACAGGTGTGTAAGCATGTATAAAATAACTAGACTGCATGTTACATCTTGGGTCTTTGAATGTGTGGCCCAACTGAATAGCTTTGCATAGAGCCTCTGAGTTGGCCCTGAGACAGCTTGTAAAGCACAGTCAAATGAATGTGATTGAAAATACTGCTGCTGCCATCATTCAAGAAGCACATGGTATCAGAACATTGAAACAGTGGAATAAAATGTACCCTACGTTATTGCTATAATGATATCTAGCTTAACAATCTATGACTTTATTAGCGTGAAGGATCCTGGCAAAGTTTAAAAAGCCTCAGCCGAAACATTGCTGCTCAGTCAGATGATGGCACTATAGACAAAGTTCCACCAGCAACACTCCACACTCATTAAAATGTGTGTTATGCCGTTCATTATTCTGGTTTCATTCTCTGTACTGATTTTTCCCTGGTTACCTGGTTGGAAACTGTACCCCCTGATAATTCATACACTCACACAGACAGCCTATAACAAATGTTGCTAAGAGAAGGACTGCCACCTGTTAAGAATCCATGGTTTGGGGATGCACTGAAGTGTGCTCTTTTCCCACACTAGTATTTTAAAAGGTTATAGATCATGTGTGCATAATAGGCAGAACATTAGGTCACTTGTCTCACTTACAACAATAATCCATTTTGATATGGGTCAGGTTGACACAAAGAATCCACCCATACCAGGTCTATTGACAAAACTGATCCCTTTCCCCCAAACTAATGAAATTTTCAACTAATGGGTACTTAAGTTAATAAAGTGTGCCGCACATCTGCTAGGAGCCATTTGTAAAATAAAGCACTGGAGTTCAATTTTGAGATCATTGACATAGTGTTTGAGTGGCATCCCACAGGGACACAGCATGGCACCAAATTAAGGAGAGTAACACAATAAATGTGTGAGAAATTATGTTAGTATATAAACAGTAAGTGAGAGTGACTCTTTCTTTAAAGGAAGCATAATGCTGTTTGGGGTTCACACCATCACTAATGAACTGAGTAGGCCAAATCCTGGTACCATTCCCCCTCCATTCCCCCCTCCCCCCGCCAAAGTCAATGAGAGTTTTGACAATGACATCAAAAAGCCAAGGATTTGGCCCAGTGAGTTATTTTCAAGGAAATTGGAGCACAACTATTCTTAGAGCTAAAAAAATCTTTTCAATGTGTACGTCAAAAAATCACCATTCCATGTTACACAGGTCATGGCATGCTGAGGATAACAGAGAACAAATATTTCAATAAAGCTAGGAAAGGCTGGGAGTTTTTTTAAATTCCTGAAATTTAGCCAGCCCAGTATAATGCAAGCCAAACGTCACATTAACAATAATGAAGCCCTATGCCTTTGCAGCACTTATGAATTGAAAATATGTCCACATGAGAATTAAAGATGGTCCTGAAGTGTAGCTTGAATTTGATTTCTCAGCTTTTCAATGAGCTACGGCACCTGATCCTAGCCATAGAATGGCCCAGGATATCAGATATTAAGATGGTAACTTTACTGACTAAATAAAAGTTATTTTAGGTAAGTTGAAGAGTTTTGAAAAATGTATTATTACAGATGATGAATATTTTTCAAACAAAAAATGTTTTTCACTCAAAAAGGGTCTTGTTTAAAAAACATTTCCTTTTATATTTCATTTTGAATATTGAATGGTTAATATATTTTTTAATGGAAAGCATTACTGAGAATTGAAAAAATTGATAACATGTTCAATGTTTTCTGTTAACTTTTTTTGGCGGTGAGATTGGAAAAAATATTTTTTGAAAAAGCAAAAAAATGGGCACACCTTGAACACTTCAAAATTGAAAAAGCTTTGATTTTTTAAAAAACAGGTTTCCATTTTTGGCCAGTTCTACTTGTTATTTACAATCTTTCAGCCTCTCGGGGCTTGTGCAGAAGGATAAAAGTAGTACCAGCAAAACATTAAAACTCTCAGAAACACTCCTAAAGTAAATTTTTGTTCAAATGAGTAGCATATACAGAATACATGAGGGTATAACTGTTGCCGGCACCCAGTACCGAGAGGCTGAACAACAGCTTGAGTTGGTTCGTTACCCGGTGTGCTGCACCCAATAATCACAACGGGGTGGAGAAGCAGAAAAGTTTATTTGAAGCTTCAAAAAGGTACAGGGAGATTTGAATCTCAAATCCTGTACCCAGAGCAGGAAGTTACACAGGCTTTTATACATCCTTTTTCCCAGCATACTTATCCAATAGCAAGCTGCTCCAAGTATCCATATAGCCAGCCAATCCAGTTCCCAGCTAGTTCCCTGATTCTCTGTTAAACTATACATAAAGCTGCTTTATTCAGCATTGTTCTTCCATATCTGCCCTGTTTGGCCTTGCTTAGTTTCAGGCAGTCTGACTTCGCAGCATATTGTTGCAGATCCTCAGCATAACTGCTATGTGTGCCTCCAGGCGGGGGGGCCAAGGACACTTGGGCCTAGTACGCAGAGCTGCTGCGAGTGCCTCCAGGTGGGAGGGGGGCCAAGGACACCTGGGCCTAGTACGAGGGGGCTTCATCGCCACTCGTGGTCTTCCATCCCCTCGAGTTACCTAGTGGCCATGCCCCAGTGTTCCCAACGTAATGATGTCAAATGGTTTTATTGGCACTCACGGAATGATCAGCATAGCTTCGCTATGGCTTTTCAACACCAGTAATGTGCCCAGCCTAAACTCACGCTGACGAAAGCCTTATAAGGCACAGATCTCCCAGGGTATGTCTACACTGCAATTAAAAGCCTGCAGCTGGCTCGTGCCAGTGACTCTAGCTTGCAAAGCTTGGGCTAAGAGGCTGTTTAATTGTTAGGTGCAGCTGTTTGGGCTTGGCTGGGGCCTAGGAGCTAGCAAGATGAGAAGATTCCGAACATCTCCACCACAATTAAACAGCCCCTTCGCATGAGCGAGAGTCAGCTGACACAGACCAGCTGTAGGTTTTTTAATTGCAGTGTAGACGTATCCCAGGCCTTCTCTTGCCCATATAAACTGCAGCTTCCAAAGTAGAACCAGTTGAAATTTTGTGAAGTTTTGATATGGGTTTGTTTCTCTAAAAAACTGGAATTTTTTTAAAAAATATTTTATTAGGATTTTTTCAAAAATTCAAAATGTCAATGCTTTTTTTTTTCACAAAACAATTGCACCATTTTTCAACCACTTTAATGCCAAAGGCAGTTTCCAAACTTAAACAACAGTCCCAGGTTTTTATTGAAAGTCTCATTCTTGTCATGTTCTAATGAGACCTGCCATTTCAAATTCCAGTCTTGGAAAACAAGATTTTAAAAAAAGAGACTTCAAGATCAGTCTTTCTCACAGTGTTTCTAAACTTTCACTACTGGTCCCAGTTGTCATCCACAGTGTGTGAAATGGAAAATAATGGGGAAGGGAAAAAGCCATCAGACATTGTCACAGCTGAGATCCTGTTTTATCCAAACTGGTTTCCTATGTGACAGGTTCATGCAACAATAACGTTTTCCAGAACAATCAGTTTCCCCACCAAAGGCCTTATCCAAAGCAAATCCATGGGAGTCTTTCTACTAACTTCCGTGGGCTTTCAATCACATTCCAACACAGTCATTTTATGTCTGGCGTCCATAAACGCACGGCCTCCAGAGAATTCCTGCTACAATTGACTGATTTACACATATCTGTGCCAAACCCCTCTGGAGAAGGATGTAGGCATGAAGCAGAAGCTCACATTGATTACAGCAATTCTCACATAGGTATTCACTACACTGAGGATACTCCACCAGCCCAGCCCCCTTCTGCTCTTAGCACACCCCCTACTCACACATAAAGCCCTATCCCTGCAGACTTGCACTGAAGGATTTCTACAACACAAGAGGAAGGGAAAGCAGGCCTAAGGCTTTTGCTTCTCAACATATAATTAGCTAATGATACAGGGTACTGAATATTTGAATATACTGAAAGCTTAAGCTACTGTATTTATAAGAGTCTGTTCCATTCTGTCACTAATGTTGCCAACTCTCCAGGATTGTCCTGGAGTCTCCAGGAATTAAAGATTAATCTTTAATTAAAGACTATGTCATGTGATTAAACCTCCAGGAATAGATCCAACCAAAATTGGCAACCCTATCTGTCACATTCACTGATTAATACCTCATATCATGCATAATATCTAATTGCATTGGGTTCAGCTGCTCCAGCCCAAGCCTAAACATCTGCATCACAATTAAACAGCCTCTTAGCACAATCCCCGCAAGCCGGAGTCACTGTCACAAGCCAGCTACAGGTTTTTAATTGCAGTGCAGACTTTCGTCTGCAGATAAGAGTCCTTTGTAAAGGAGGTGAGTATTAGTATGCCTGTTTTTACAGGTGGGGAAACTGAGGCACAGAGCGATGACGTGGCTTGCTCATGGTCACCCTGCAGGCTAGTAGCAGGGGTGGGAGAGGGATAGCTCAGTGGTTTGAGCATTAGCCTGGTAAACCCAGGGTTGTGAGTTCAGTCCTTGAGGGTGTCTTTTAGAGATCTGGGGCAAAAATTGGGGATTGGTCCTGTTTTGAGCAGGGGGTTGGACTAGATGACCTCCTGACGTCCCTTCCAACCCTGAGATTCTATGAATAAAACCCTCATCTCCTGAGCCCCGTTAAGGACTCTTCTTTTTCAATCTGATTACATGAGACCATTTTGGCCACAGGTGAAAGCTGCTATAGTTCTCCTGGATTGGAGACATCGTACATTGAACGTTAGCAAAGTCTGCACTAGCTACAAGCTGGCTAGGCATCTGTCTAGGGCGGCAGCTTTCTGAGAGTAGCAGATTGGCGGTGCCACCAGGGGATAGTGGGGCTCTAAGGAGCAGGAAGCTGCCCCCAGACAAGCTGCTAGGGAAACATTCCCACCCCCAACCCCCTGAGACATTTTCTGAGCAGCTTGGGACTGCTTCTGGCAGCACCATGACCTGCCAGTACAATGACCTGCCCAGGTCCATGTTGGTGGCTGGCCCTGGCCTGCCACTGTACACCTGGCTCCTGTGGGCCCTGCTGTCTGGGCAGCCATCAGCCGCTGCCTCACCAGCCACTTCAACTCCCCCATGTCCAGGCTCTGGAGGGAATGCCACCATGTGGGCTATGGGCCCAACAGCAAGGGGCTCATCTGGAAAGGTGAGGTGGGGTTGCTGGGGACAAATCGGGGAATAATCTGGGATGGGCTCAGAGTGCAGGGGCTAAGGTGCAGGGCTGGGCTTGGGATGCAGGCTGAGGTGCAGAGACCCCCTGACACCATCTTGTGGAAAGGCACCTGCTGCCCCCTGTGTGAGGGAGGGTCAGCCCCCCAGCCTGGATGGCTTTGTGTTGCCCATTAACCAGGGCTCTACAGACTGGAAGCTGGCCCCTGCTGCTGCCTGGATGTTGGACTGTTATGCTCCCAAGGAGTCTGGCCCCAGGGCCCATCAACCTCTGCAGTCCCAGGCTGGGATCTGCCCCATCAGCCTCGAACCCAGCTGCATGAGGATCAGGGGAGGAAGTGGCAGCAGAGGTGCTGGCAGTCTGCTACGAACCCCTAACAGAGTAAGAGGGGGACGGCAGACTGAAGTTTTGCCTAGGACAGGTATTATCTTGAGTGGTTGCTGCACATTATTATTATTTTATTAATAATTAATTAAATAAATGATTCATTATAATTAATTTTTATTATAGTATTTGTTCACTGGATGGATTGTGTGCCATTTTCCTGTGCCCGTTGGCAATGCTCTAGCACTTGGAATAACTGGTAATAAACACAAACACAACAACAACAACAGCAACAAAGATTTATGACCTGTTCTCAGGGTTTATACTTTGAGTTGGTTTCAATAAATCACATATTTGTTCAAGGTAATTGAAAACAGAGGCATTTCATGGAAAGCACAAATGGGGAGTGGGGAGGAGGGACTAAAAATAATAGAAATT
This sequence comes from Lepidochelys olivacea, assembly GCF_965140295.1. Classification (NCBI taxonomy): domain Eukaryota; kingdom Metazoa; phylum Chordata; order Testudines; family Cheloniidae; genus Lepidochelys; species Lepidochelys olivacea. Next base: position 21,072,479 of record NC_140413.1, read on the forward strand.
TGAGGTCAGTTTTGGTTTACTCTAAGGTAGCTATTTACGTTCTTCCCATTCAATGCGATACAATAGGAGCTGATTGGACTAGATTCAGGCTTTGCCAGCCGGCTCTTGGAAAGGCCAGTGCACATCTGTGCCACCCTAACAGCAGCACAGTGGAGGAATCATGCCTCAGACAGGCCTAGTTCTAGCCCTACTCTCAGATCATGCCAGGAGGCTTGTAATTTGCTGCAGGTCCAAATCATAAATAATTTACTGTCCTGTACCCCACCAGCTCAGCAGTGCCAGCCAACTTGTTGGTGGAGGAGAGTCAAGGCTCCACCTACTTCCCATATCATGGCTCCTTATTTACCTGCTCATGGCAGGAGTGGGGGGCGCAAACCACCCATTGACTCATGCATGATCAGTCCCAAATTCTGGTTAGCCCATGCACAGCCATAAGGGGTGCTCTTAGACCCCATTAAGCACTTGCATGGGCATTTAATCCAAGGGATAATCAAGCCCACAGTAAACGAATGAACGAATACTACTTAAAGTGTACAGCACACCCCCTATCTATTGTATCGAGATTGCACAGCTGCCCTCAATGGCGATTTTTTTCTGTATTTCTAATTATTCCCTCTGTCATTTATTGAGAATTACTATTTACATAACTTCATTTTGCACTCATCCCTGCACTCATGAGGGTCTCTACAGACCTAAGCACATGGGTGGTCCCCAAAACTTGGTTTGTAAGGTGAGGGACAGGGAAAGGAAGGCAGGCATCCATCAGTTATTCACACAAAGCCTGAGCTCAGTAAAGGATCCAGGCCTTGGAAAGATATGTGAGATATGGGGTAGGATGAGGGAAAGCCATCATTCCCATTAGTTGACTGTGGAGGTGCTACTTCAGGCCTATGTAGGGCCTTTAAACATAAGGGATAATAGAAAGATCTATAAAATGGTGTGTCTGCTATGTGTCACCCTCTTCTATGGCCATGCCACTTCCCATCTTCCATGCATGGCTGTATGGAACAGAGTTCTGGCCCATGCAGGGGAATGCATTCCATTCATAGCCCCTCACATTCAGCTCCTGGCCCTTCTTGTGCTGTGAAATCATAAAGGAGGGGGCTTGTCTAGATGGTGCATTAGCCCACCCTAGAGAAGAATAAATTCTCGTGCGTGCTAGCATGTCATACACTATCTGGCCCTTGCAGATCGTGCTGGCACTAGAAGTTTCCTCATGTCTGTTAGTGTAGTCCTGTTTCAAACACAACCATGTTAATCCACATGAGGTAACTTTTAGTGCACAACAGCTGGGTCCACACTGACTAGTTCATGAACATTTACACTCCTGTAGTGCAGATTAGCGCAGCTGGTAGACGAGCTCTTATAGTTTATTTTAATTCCTATTATACAAAATCCTCTATATCAATGCCCTGTCTTTTGCTTTGTGCAAACTGAAACCTGTTCTGTCATTCTTCTTGGCTTACAAGTTAACAATGACAAACAAATGCACAAATCTACAGTGTAGGTATGTAGGGGGAATGTCTAGCAGAAAAGAAAGCACCAGTCATTCGACTATTCTTCACTCTTATAATTAACCATAAGCAAAATTGTTTATTTTGGTTTCAGTTATCACTCAGCAAATGGGTGTCCTCTTATTCCACTTCAAACAGGGATTTGATTTTCAGTCTCCATGAATCATATTAATCCCAATAACTTGTTTTTCAGACATCATTTCAAAACAGTATTTGCCATTTAGTGATTCATGTCAAATAATTTAGCATGTTAATTTACAGGTGAACATGTGTCCACAGATCATAAATCCATTTCCACATCTGGCACAAGCTTGTAGGCCATCTCAAATGAGAAATCAAGAACTAGATAGGCTGGAAACTAAATAATTCTCTGACCCCTAGAGATTGTGCAACCTAATTCACCTCTCATTTTACACCAATTTTCCAGCAGTGTAGCTCCACTGATCTCAGTGGCATTAGTCCTAATTTAAACCAGTGTGAGAACATAATACTTAAGGCTACTGCATGGCAAGTCAGGGTATAAATCTACTGTGCACTAGCTTGCCATGCACTAACTCAACTTTATAGACAAGTTCTTAGTAGTTTTTTCAACCAAAGGGCCAGAGTCTTCTTTCAATTGTTCCTGTTTTTCACTCATGTAACTCCACTAACTTCAACAGACTTACTCCTGATTTGTACCCCTATAAATGGGAGAAGAAGCTGGCCTACAGGACATAATTCTATCATTTACCCAGATTACCCACTGATGTCTCAGGGAGTTGGACCTGGGCAAATGAGGTCACAATTGGGTCCATAGTGCTTTAGGCCAAAGCCTCTTGTCAGTGTGTAATCTGGGGATTTGAAACAACACAAAGGAATCTTCCCTTCCAGGCTCCAGAGTGAGCTGAATCACTCCACCACTGCTATTCCTAGCTAATATTTCAAAGTTGTTTTTATTTCAAAGTGTTCAAAATGTGTTTGTTTTTCCTTTTTTGCAAAATTTTTCTTGTGCTTTTTTTTTTTCAAAAATTGTATCCAAAACTCTAACAAATTAGCTATCAACATTTGTCACTTCTCAAAAGCTGGAGGTTTTTGGTAAATGAAACATTTCAATAATGTTTTGTAACATTTCTTTTTTGAAATGGAAGAAAAGGAAGAAATCATTTTGATGGGGGACATGCATTAAAAAGGCTATTTATCAACGAAAAAATTGGTCCAAAAACTTTCGACCAATTCTGTTATCAACCTTCTTTTGTTGAGGAAACAACTTCAGGACAACAACGGAACCTTTAGCAAAACACCACCCCAGGCCCATCCTGCCACATTGTCACTGCTACAGCTTAAGATTAAACCCAGCTAACAACAAAACAGTTGTATCCTGGAAGAAACATCGATGTAGTGTTGACACTAGAATTTAGCATCGTGACAGGTAGGGACACTCACAACCTGGATACTCCTTTATACTCAATAAACCCTACCAACCAAGTGGGGGGAGGAAGGAGGGAGGAAATTAATTAAATTAAATTTGAAAAGATAACTACTCCAAGAAGAGTTTTGACCCTTAAAGGAAAAGTATTAGAGAATCTGTGAACTCCACTATGGACTTTGCTATTTCTAGTGATTTTATGTGGAAGGTGGCTCAGATATTATGGGTGGTAGTATAAAACTGATCAATAGATTAGACAGAATATACATTAATTAAGACAGGTTAAAACACAACTAAAATCCAAGTGTAGAGCTACCCTATCCTAACATTGTGTACAGTTTTTTGTGTGCTTCCTTGTGTGTGTGTGAACTTTGAATTGTGTGCACACATCCTTAAGCAGTGTGTCTATCACATTGAATGTTTTTAGTAATTGAGGAATATTTTCTATAGGGATAATAAGGAAAACAGAACTCTTAAAAACATTTTCCAAATTGTAGAATATTTCAAATTTCAACCATTGTCTGTGTGTGCAAATCAGATATGCAAGCCAGGGACACACAAAAGTTCATGAGACCCTTTCATACGCACGTGAAAACCTGTCATGTTATTTTAACCCAAGAGATTACAGAAGTCTCCAAACATTTGATGATCTCTTATGCTAGGTGTGCTGCAGAACTTTGAAGCAGTGAGATAAATTAACTGGTGCAGTTGCAGGCACATAGGGTAACACCTCTCCAGTGCAGCCCCATATCTCTAGCATGTCACCATTGTATAGAAAGCCCATTGGAATGTCTGCACTTCCAAGAACGTAGCTGTGTTGTACCGCCACACAGAGACAAGAGCGGAATCCAACAGAGAAGCATTTTCAGTATAAAGTTTCAGCCTTCAATTACCATTCTCTGTCTGATCATGTTTGCGGGGGGTGGGGAAAGGAGGCGAGTCTGAGGACCTGAGGATGCCTCTGGAGGACGCACTTGAACACATCGTGACATTTGGAAACTCACACATCATATTTTTTCTTTTATTCCCTGCGGTGCTTAGCTAGCTACATACGCATCAGGAAACACCTAGGCTTACTAGTTTTTTGTGAAATGCCACTACCATGCTGTGTTCTGTGCATGACACAGAATGAGGCAGCCCCATTTCCAAGCTACTTGCATTCTAAATAGATCGATATAGATATAATAACCACATATCCATATATATTCTCACATCACATGTGATATAGATAGATTTAAATAGGGAGTAAGTGGATTCAGAATTCCATCTGCTATATGAAAATTAAGAGCAATTTAACTGAGTCAAATGAGGGTGCACATGGTTAAGACATGCGCTTGGCAGAAAGGAGTAGGAATTTGGATCAGAATAGCCCACAGTCCAAACACACAGGAAGACAGTCCTTGCAAAGAGTGCACCATTCAATTATTTAAATATAAACCAAAGGCTTTTAGAAAGTAAAGAGCGGGAACAAATATACACTGATGAGTAAAAATAGCAAAGGCAGATTTTGCAAGCAACATCCTAAACGTCCCCAGTCGTTCGCACTGTTTAGCATCTCTGTGGTTGGTCCTGATCTTTTTACTCTTCAGTCAGCAAGGATACTTATCAAAAATCATTAGGTTCCCAGCTCTCACACATGGGTGGCTCCTGTAGAGAGTGAAAAGGATAGAGCAGTATTAGAAAACAGCTACATTGTAACTTTTGCAAAGGAAGGGATTTTGTAATAAACAGGGAATATCAAATACAGATGAGAAATAAAAAAGTAAAGAGCCCCCTTCCGTGTCATCATATACATGATTAGAGAGACTTAAAGAATTCACCAATAGACTCTCCAAGCAACTGAGTGTTGCTTCGATGGTATGCAGTCAGGTTGTATTTATATTCAGAAATCCCAGCTGTATCAGTGTACCCAGTGTACTGAATATTTGTGAGAAGAATTACACACAATTCTGTTAATAAAAGAAATCAAGGGACATTTTCAAGGGAGGCAGATTGCTGTAGGTGATACTGTTATCTTCCAACTTTTCTTTCCCTTTCTTCACTTTTAGACTTCAGTGAAATTAGAATAGCAATATAATCATACATAAATTCTACATTTAAAACAGGCTCCAGAAAAATCTAGTTTACATAGAAATGTATTTGTTTGGGAATAAAATAAGAAAGTCGTCTAGTGACGAAAGCAGAATAATTGTCCTATGTCTGCTACCAGCTCACTCTGGGACCTTGAGTAAGTCATGCTGAACCTCTCTATGAACTCAATTTAGCCATCTAAGAAAAGGGTACAATATCCCCCCAAGCTAGTTTCTTTTCCAGATTTCTCATTCTCAGGTCCCAAATAGCTCCTCACACATGTACACCCATTCCACACACAATCTCATCTTTGTTGTCTTTTCATTATGTTGGGGGACTGATGACTTGTCTTGTCTCACCCCCGCTTTCTCCTGGGACAATTCCCTGGGGCCGTCGGGTTACTGGTTGGCTGTTGCTAGATTGCAACTGTGTGGCAGCACATTATCCCTCTTCCCCAGCACCAAACCCATAACAGTCTTACGAGCCATAGGTCTAAGGTACTGCAATAGATATATTAGGGTGGGATTTACTCAAGTAGTCAGTTCTGGCGTAATTCTGATACCACAATGTGAAGACTAGTGGAGGCAGAATTAAGCTGAGCATTTTTCCCATTCATCTTCTTTTATGTTTATTTTAAAATAATATTTTATGTATTTAAGCCCCATGTTTTCTTTCTAGATCTTTTACATTTTTCTGCAGTCAAAGAAGTTGATAGTTTCTTAATAGCTGATATTACGATATGATAGTCTCTTAATGGTCACAAAAGAATTAACATATAGATTATAAATGGCTACCTAGCTTCAAAAGTGGGGAATCCACATCCTATAAACAATCCTGAGAGCTCCTACGATACTTATTTGGGGTTCAGTTGGAATGTCCTATGAGGAAATACTATGTTTAGTCTGGCAGAGATTTACTTGAGAAGTGGCTGCATAATGGTATACAAAATACAGACAAGTTAAATCTGGACAAAGGACAGAGGTATTAGAGAACCGAATTTCTTCAAATACTGTAAGATGATTAAAGTAAAAAAACAACCAGATCTTACATTAATGAAGAACCGCTGGTCTTGTGTAGCCCTTCAGTCCTTTAAAAATAACAATGAGAACCTCAGAACAATTAGTAGAACAAATATTTGTTCTTACAAAAAACATATTGAATAGATTTGGAACACAGGAAACAAGTAATTATTAGAATCAAAATAGGCTAATGTTCTCCCTCTGCTATTTCTAAAACAATTTGAGTTTCACTATTAGTATGTGTATTTAACATATCATTTTGAATCTCGTTACAAGTTATTTGGACTACATTTAATAGGATTATTATTTTTGGCATTCATGGTCATGCAATGTCTATAAACAATACTTCTGAACCCTTTAACACTAGAAATGGCCATATGGTGTCAAGAAATGAGCAGATCTTTTTTGTATTTTTAACAGTGCATTTATGTCATGCTTTTAATTTTTGGATTTCTATCTGCAGTTGGTGGCATGTGTCACCACTGAAGTACTATGTGTCTGTCTAGTTGCTTATCTAGCCCTGATCTCCATAGGATCTGTTTAGCTGTCCCTTGTTTAATGTCATTATGAGCCATCACACTATTCAACAGGTTCCATGGTCATTGTGAGATGGCTCGGTTTTTGGAGATTTTCTGGAAAATTGGTGGATAGGAAATTGACAGCCATTAGAACCATGAGAACTCTTTTCATATGATGTATCCTGCCCAGAGAAGAGGGGAGAAGAAAGGCAATTATTGTAAACCTTATAAGTTTTCCTCAACTGTAGTTCGCCAGAATGGCTCTTTCCTGTATTCATGCCCCAGCAAACACTGTGAGGAAACTCCATCCTGTTCCAATAGAAGTAGATTCTGTGCTGTGCCTCCTGAGAGAAGGTGCAGATGGGGGGGGGGGTGTCAGGGTTCCCTCCCCACTCTGAACTCTAGGGTACAGATGTGGGGACTCACATGGAAGACCCCCTAAGCTTATTTCTACCAGATTAGGGTAAAACTTCCTCAAGTCACAAACTCTTTGCCCTTGGAAGGTACACTGCCACCACCAAGTGATTTAACAAAGAATCAGGGAAAGGACCACTTGGAGTTCCTATTCCCCCAAAATATCCCCCCAAACCCTTACACTCCCTTTCCTGGGGAGGCCTGAGAATAATATCCTAACCAATTGTCTTAGGACAATAAAGAAATCAGTCAGGCTCTTAAAAGAAACAGAACTTTATTAGAAAGAAAAACGGTAAAAGAAGCCCTCTGTAAAATTAGAAGGGAAGCTAATCTCACAGGGCAATCAAATTTAAAACACAGAGGATTTCCCTCTGGGCAAAAACTTTAAAGTTACAAAAAGAAAATCAGGAATACACCTTCCTCTCAGAGCAGAGAAAATCACAAGCCAAAACAAGAGTAAACTATCACATTTCCTTGCTAGTACTTACTAATTCTAATGGAGTTTGTTAGAGAGCTTATTCCTTCACTCTCCCACTTCCCTGGTCCTTCTCACATGAACAGAGAGCAACAATACCCGAAGTCCGAAGGTGCAAACAATTTGATGTTTATTGGGGTGAACTTCCAGCAAGCTTAAATACAAGTTCCTTTTCCTTATTTCCGAATCCCAACTTACTTCCTGTTTGCCCCTAATTTATATAGTAATATTCTTAGCTATACCTTAACCAATCATTCTACTAAAATTTAACTAACCAATCCTAACATATTGTAACATGATTATGTAACCAATTATATCCCACCACCTTAATTAGTTTACACCCAGCAAAATTAATTATACAGCAGACAGGAACAATCACAGAACCAGACAGAGATTATACAGACAAACAATAGCAAAGTGGGAACTATAATGGCAAGACAATACAGAAGTGAGGATTTCACATCCCAGTATTGATAAGTGAGTTCTTGCCAGACAGGATGCTATCAAACTAAGTTTTCTTTTACATTTTCTAGGCACTTCCCTTTCTCTGGAGCTGATAGGCATACAATCCTGTCCTGATAGTGCCTAACAGCCCAATAGCACCTTATTTCAATGTGATTAGTTTGGAATGTGAGGATGTGACCGTTCGCTTCCCAGTTTATGGCTGCCTCTGCTGCTTAGCCAAAGGCCTTAGCCTAAGAACAGGGCCCCAGACTGTCACAGTAAGAGAAGGACCTTACATTGGCAGACAGTGATTTTGATTCTTTCTTTTATACCTCTAACTAGCCAAGTGATAAGAATACACCTAAATTCTTAAAGTACAGGCCTTTACAGGCAGGCCTGAATATCTATATCCTAACAGAGTTGGATTACTTGCTTTCTTGATCTCTCTCCGGCAAGCACACAGAATAGACAGACAAAACCTTCCTCTCCCCCCTGCCCAGCAGATCTGAAAGTATCTTGTCCCCTTCTTGGTCCTTTTGGTCAGGTGCCAGCCAGGTTACCTGAGCTTCTTAACCCTTTACAGATAAGAGGATTTTGTGCCTCTAGCCAGGAGGGATTTTATAGTACTGTATACAGGAAGGTTGTTACCCTTCCCTTTATATTTATGACAGGGGGCAAGGAGCGGGGATGGCAAAGATGGTTGTGATCGCCTCCAGTGTAATTTAGAGCAGCTTTGAAGTTTGCTTTAACTTATAGTAACCCCCCAATCGCTGCCTGTAGGCTGCACCCCAAATCCTCATTTACCCAACACTGGGGCCTGTGAGGGCGTGAAGGGACATCTACATAGAACACATCACCAGACATGGGCAGTACCAGCAGGGATGAGCTGGAGTGCTGATGAGAAGCGCAGTTGGGAAAGTAACTGAAATACTTTCCTCATGGATTGTACTTTCTAAATGGACAACCTACCCTAAATTCTCAATTACTGAGGGACAATCTTCACTCATTGCTATATTTGCTTTCCACAACCAACTCTCTGTATAACTTTTCATAAGTGATGTACCCGAATACTTGGATGCTAATATCTAAACTGTATTCTTAAATTTATTCACCTAAATTTGGGTTATTGCTGATTATGCACTATATATCTTATGACTTTAAAAACAAACTTTGTATTTGTGGATAATCTAAACACTATACCCAGATGTACAGACACTCTTTTCTTAACCTGTGTACTATATAATTTTTTAATATTAGCTTTAATAAAAATTTTAAATCTAACCTCTTCCATCAACCCTATGCTAATTCTGCATCAGAGAAGGTATCCTCTGGCTATCTGAGTCTCTGTTATGGCCCACAGAAGAAGCCAGAGAGGCATGTGGGAGTTAGCACAGAATAGGTCCCTTATTAGCTGCCAGTAAGAAATGTTCAGAGAGTTAATCCCTGGTCATGACTGCCCAGATGGAGTGGAGTGAGACTGTTGCCAGGAAGGCTAGGAGAGGGCATTTAAAGAGAAGTTGTATTTTCTTTTTTTACAATTCTGCCTAGGTTCTTAAATGATGCCCATTACTGTGTGGAGTCATGCGAGAAAGATGCTTTAGTATAAGAAAGAAATTTTGCATTTTAACTGGTCAAAATAATGTTGATATGCAATGATAGGGGAAACAACTTCTCTTTACAAAAATGATTGAACAATACTGAGTAGACAGTTTGTTTACATTAAAATGGCATAAAGAAAAGGAGGACTTGTGGCACCTTAGCGACTAACCAATTTATTAGAGCATAAGCTTTCGTGAGCTACAGCTCACTTCATCGGATATTGTAGCTCACGAAAGCTCATGCTCAAATAAATTTGTTAGTCGCTAAGGTGCCACAAGTCCTCCTTTTCTTTTTGCGGATACAGACTAACAGGGCTGCTACTCTGAAACCTGTCATTAAAATGGCATGTATTTATCACCACCCTGATTATTTGCCTTTATGTTTTGACATTCCCTCTCCTTTGTTTCTTTGTCTTTTTAAGTAATGAGCGCCTTGAGCTTGAGTGTCTTTGTCTGTGTTTGCACAACAGCCGCTCTAATATGGTCACAACAATGACTGGGCACAACAACACTGCAAATAATAAAATAAGAATTGAGCTGTTGAAATAACATTATTCTGCCTTCACTACCCTATGAAGGTACAATTGAATGTAACTAAATCGTAGGCTTAGTCCCACAGGTCTGAAAGAATTCATGAAGGAATTTCTAACCACTTCAAAGTAACAAAAGAAGCTGCCAGTTTGGCATGTAAGGATACACCGGTGCCTGGTAGAAGTAAATTCCTTGTTTGAGGCAGACACTTCAATTACACAGTGGCAAATTCTACAGCAAAGGAGTTCTCATTGCACACAGAAACCAGAAGTGTATAGAAGGTAATAGGGCTTGATTGTGCAAGATGCTGAAGAACTCCTGCCTTAGACTTTGCAGAATTGAACCCTACAGATACATTTCCCTGCCTGCTTTGATTTATTCAGGGACAATAGAAATAACATATATTTATACAGTCTTTCCTCCCAAAACAAAGCATTTTACAAATATCAACTGAAAACTACTGCCCGTAACAACACTGGACAAAAGTTTGGGACAGGATGTCAAGGTTCCTTCCCCACTCTGAACTCTAGGGTACAGATGTGGGGACCTGCATGAAAAACTCCCAAGCTTATTTTTACCAGCTTAGATTAAAACTTCCCCAAGGTACAAACTATTTTACCTTTTGTCCTTGGACTTTATTGCTGCCACCACCAAGCATCTAACAAATATATAACAGGGAAAGAGCCCGCTTGGAAACGTCTTTCCCCAAAAAATCCTCCCAAACCCTACACCCCCTTTCCTGGGGAAGGCTTGATAAAAATCCTCACCAATTTGCATAGGTGAACACAGACCCAAACCCTTGGATCTTAAGAACAATGAAAAAGCAATCAGGTTCTTAAAAGAAGAATTTTAATTGAAGTAAAAGAATCACCTCTGTAAAATCAGGATGGTAAATACCTTACAGAGTAATTAGATTCAAAACAGAGAATCCCTCTAGGCAAAACCTTAAGTTACAAAAAGACACAAAAACAGGAATCTACATTCCATTCAGCACAGCTTATTTTATCAGCCATTTAAAGGAATCAGAATCTAACGCATATCTAGCTAGATTACTTGCTAAGTTCTAAGACTCCATTCCTGTTCTGTTCCTGGCAAAAGCAACACACAGATCGAGAGAACCTGTGTTTCTCCCCACCTCCAGCTTTGAAATTATCTTGTCTCCTCATTGGTCATTTTGGTCAGGTGCCAGCAAGGTTATCCGAGCTTCTTAACCCTTTACAGGTGAAAGGGTTTTCCCTCTGGCCAGGAGGGATTTTAAAGATGTTTACCCTTCCCTTTATATTTATGACACAGGACGTAAAGAAGAAGAATACTATATCCAACTGAAACTACAGGGTAGTCAGAATGTAATTAAACACCCAGGAATTGGCCAAGAACACAGGGGTTAATAAAGGACTTTTGACAACAGCTTGCAAATGACGACTGGCGGTGAAGACTAGCACTGGTTGAATTTTCCTATGAAACATTTTTTTCATCAGAAAATGTTGATATGTCAAAACCAAAAGTGTTTGTGTGAAAGGGTCGGTTTGACAAATCTCCTGATTCAAGAAACTATCGATAAAAAAAAGTTTTTTGAAATTATTTAATCAACCCACTTTGACATTTTTGAAACAAATGTTTTAATCAAAACAATGAAACAACATTTTTGTTCTGAAATTTTCAATAAGTTATACTGAAAAGGTTTTTTAAAACTAAAAGCCTGAAATAAAAAGCTTCAAAACTATCTCAATGAAATGCTTTGATTGGCCCAAATTGAATTATTTTTTCCAGATTATTGGTTTGAAAAAAATATTTGAGATTGAAATTTTGAGTTTCGTCCCATTTCAGGACAGGGAAAAATGCTGAAAACTCTTGCAGGACAGTAAAACCATTTCCCGTTTAACTCTAATGATGACTTTGGTTGTCCATCTAATTTTTAAAATGGCACAGCACCATTGCAAATACTGGACTATTTGCGGAACGTTAACTCAGAAGAAAGCGAGCCATCTACTGAATCACCAACCTCACTTCCTGAAGCAGCCCAATATTTCTTGGAAGTCTCCCTTCCAAGCACTGGTTTGGCCTGGATCGTCTTACTTCATGAAACAGGGCAGGAGTAACAGCATAATTCAGAACACAGGCTCATAGGTTTTAAGGCCAGAAGAAAGTGCTATGATCATCTAGTCTGACCTCCAGACATGAACGTGTATGAGGCACTATTCCTTTTTACCCCATTTCCTCATCTTAGCCCCCAAACTGGAGATAAATGGAAAGAGGTTTGGAAGATATCTGATCCTTGTTTGGGAAGAGTGGGAATCCAGTTTGTTGTTTAATGTGGTTTTCTGCTTTCCCTGAAAAAAAGAGAGATCATGAAACATGATTATTGAACCATGTGCTTGCCTACACACAGGTTTTCGACCAAGGTAACCAAGTTTGAAGGGGCCAGATCTCCAATGATGAGAAACATCTAATTCCCATCAATTTCCATGGAAAGAAAGCATTAGCTCTACTACAGACAGTGATCAAAAATCCTTGGTGGAAACCTACTCAGAGCTCCCTCTGCTTCTGCTGGCCTGCTCCCTTTCCCAGCAATCTTCTACCATCCTCAGTGCTTCAGACAGAGACGTGCAGTTTCAAGGGTCTTTAGGGGCAGTGACATATTCAAGACTAATTCAGAGGGATGAATTGCAATACCAACACCGAACAATCCCTACTGGCAGTGAGCACAGCAACTGAGTCCCTCAGGTCTACTAGGGAGACAGGCAACACTGTATTAAAGGTAAATGTGGCCTGAAGAACTCAATCTAACCTTCAGTAAAACCAGCTAATATGCCAGAAATCCATGAGCTTGAGCTTCATGCATGTTGGTAATATAGGAGAAAGTCTTCAGCAACAGACAAGGGGCTGCCAAGAGGCATAAAGTAAAAATCATAGTTTGCCAAACAGTTGGTGCCATTCTCACACTCTCTCTTTTACTACAGCAATCCGTTCCTTACAGAGTTTCATTAGATTGTAAAATAGGGTTTCCCCAGGAGAAGCTTTTCCTTTAGGCCAAATATTGTTCCCACTTACACCACTGTAAATCCAGAACAATGTTGTTAAGTTACATGCCACTGAAATCAGTTGCACAAATGCAAATGAGCACAGAATTTGGACCATCTTCATGTTCAGAAGTGATCATAGGCAGATAGAAAGATTTCTCCTGCCTATGCTCACCTTTTCCTGCCTTCATCAAGCCTATCCAGACTCCTCCTGAAGTTTTTAGTAGCTAGATGTTAAGTAAATATATTTGCTCATCCTCTCTTCTCATTTCAATTTCAAACACAAGTAATATGTTCCAAAAAGACCTCATAAATTCAGGAGATGGTCAAAAGTCAGCCTGTGTTAAGACCTGCCATATTCTCAGCACAGAGGGAAGCTGCCCCCTGCTGATTGAGGCAGTTTTTTTAAAAAAAAAATCTGCTTATTTGACCCTGAGATCTGGAGAGGGATACACTATTCATAACACAAGCCCAGCTTTTACAAGATCTGGCAAGACACAAGAGAGCCAGCCAGCCTTTAAAGTGGACACAGTCTGTGTTTTCAGTTTATGTTGTCATTCAGTGAGAAAGAAACATAAGTCAGTAGTTTTCAAATGAACCCCAAGTCACAGCGTCTGGATTTTACAGGCTTCCATAGACAGCTGTGATTTCATTAATGAGTCACATCATTTTGATTTTCAGAATTATGCTTTGAGAGTGAGATTTCTTCTTCCGAGTGCAATGTATGTAGCTTTTTTTTTAATGGACAATGAGTAGCACAGCAGAAATCTTGCTTGCCAGTGCTTCTATAGCTTAAAAAGAAAAGGAGTACTTGTGGCACCTTAGAGACTAACCAATTTATTTGAGCATGAGCTTTCGTGAGCTACAGCTCACTTCATCGGATGCATACTGTGGAAAATACAGAAGATGTTTTGTATTTTCCACGGTATGCATCCGATGAAGTGAGCTGTAGCTCACGAAAGCTTATGCTCAAATAAATTGGTTAGTCTCTAAGGTGCCACAAGTCCTTCTTTTCTTTTTGTGAATACAGACTAACACGGCTGTTACTCTGAAATCTATAGCTTAAAGTTACTGTGCCCACCTGGCTGCTCTTTGCAGAGAGGAACTGTGAAAAAAAGAACAGGAGTACTTGTGGCACCTTAGAGACTAACAAATTTATTAGAACATAAGCTTTCGTGAGCTACAGCCCACTTCATCGGATGAATAGAATGGAACATATAGTAAGAAGATAGATAGATAGATAGATAGATAGATAGATATACATACAGAGAAGGTGGAACTTGCCATACAAACTGTAAGAGGCTAATTAATTAAGATGAGCTATTATCAGCAGAAGAAAAAAAACTTTTGTAGTGATAATCAAGATGGCCCATTTAGACAGTTGACAAGAAGGTGTGAGGATACTTAACATGGGGAAATAGATTCAATATATGTAGTGACCCAGCCACTCCCAGTCTCTATTCAAACCCAGGTTAATGGTATCTAGTTTGCATATTAATTGAAGCTCCGCAGTTTCTCGTTGGAGTCTGTTTTTGAAGCTTTTCTGTTGCAAAATTGCCACCCTTAAATCTTTTACTGAGTGGCCAGAGTGGTTGAAGTGTTCTCCTACCGGTTTTTGAATGTTATGATTCCTGATGTCAGATTTGTGTCCATTTATTCTTTTGCATAGAGACTGTCCGGTTTGGCCAATGTACATCAGGAACACTTCAACCTCTCTGGCCACTCAGTAAAAGATTTAAGGGTGGCAATTTTGCAGCAGAAAAGCTTCAATTCTATGCATCCAATGAAGTGAGCTGTAGCCCACAAAAGCTTATGCTCTAATAAATTTGTTAGTCTCTAAGGTGCCACAAGTACTCCTGTTCTTTTTGCGGATACAGACTAACACAGCTGCTATTCTGAAACCTGTGCAAAAAAATTTTCTTCTTTTTGGAAGGGGAGCAAGTGAGATTTTGTGGGTTTTCTGTAAAGTTACAGATACCATTATAGATACCATTATATAGTAAATACTCACCAATGCCACTGTAAAAATACCTCAGGGTAATAGAGCTGGCCAATAAAATGTCATCATAACAGGTTTCTGCTGGCAAATGCCATTTTGAAGAAACGGAAAATTTTCCAAAATCTCTCAATTCTGATTAAATTTCATTTTGAAAAATAATTGGAAACAGCAATTCTGAAAAAGTTGAACCATCTAATGTAAACATTTTCAGAATAAAAAAAGTTTCTGATTTTCTTTTCAAAATGACTTTTCATTTCAAAATTTATTTTATATAAAAAGTGTCAAAGATTCAGAAAGGTCAAAATACAAACTAAACATTCTGAATTTATAAAAAGTAAGCATTTCAACTGATCTGAAACCACTTTTTTAAAATTTTGTTGAAAAAAAATCAAAATTTTGACTTTTCATCCCAATTTGGAATCCAAAAATTTCTAAATTTTCCATGGGACAGAAAATTCATTTTCAAACGAGCTCTTTGGTGATACAGCAGAGGACCCAGACATATTTGGAAAAATAGGGTTTATCTATATAGGAAATACTATCATAAAGTCACTGCTTTTGAAGCATATTTGCAGTATAGTCTGTACTGGAGCTTTGTGCATGTTATTGGGCCTGCACTGCAAATTCCCTTAGAAGATGCAGAGGGCCAGACTCTTAGCTTGTGTAAATTGGCATAGCTCAACTGAAGATCTCTGGCCAAGAGGTTGTCATCAATATAGGCGGCATCACATCTCTTGAATGCTCCAGTTCCACCTTGCAAGACCACGACTCTTAAATGACCTCCCCCAGGGAACTTATTAAGAGCCACTTTAAATTTTTCAAAATTGTGATGAAATTTTGAAAAAAAAATTTGCAGGAAGAGGAATATTCAGGAAAAAAACATGATTTTTTTTCTCACAACTTTTCTCCCCCGCCCCTATTTTTCAACCAACCTTAGAGTTGGTTGAAACTTTTTAAATTTTGAAATTTCAAATTTTCTAATGTAGAGGGGGAAATATATGTATAAAATCACATTTTTCCTATTTTTAAAAAATAGCTCCAGAACTCATTTAGACACTGTCAAGGTTCCTTCCCCACTCTGAACTCTAGGGTACAGATGTGGGGACCTGCATGAAAACCCCCCCTAAGCTTACTTTTACCAGCTTAGGTTAAAACTTCCCCAAGGTACAAACTATTTTATCTTTTGCCCTTGGACTTTATCGCTGCCACCACCAAATGTCTAACAAGTTTATAATTGGGAAAGAGCCCATTTGGAAATGTCTTTCCCCAAAAAATCCTCCCAACCCTTACACCCCCTTTCCTGGGGAAGGCTTGATAAAAATCCTCACCAATTTGCATAGGTGAACACAGACCCAAACCTTTGGATCTTAAGAACAATGAAAAAAGTAATCAGATTCTTAAAAGAAGAATTTTAGTAGAAGAAAAAGTAAAAAAGAATCACCTCTGTAAAATCAGGATGGTAAATACATTACAGGGTAATTAGATTCAAAACATAGAGAATCCCTCTAGGCAAAACCTTAAGTTACAAAAAGACACAAAAACAGGAATCTACATTCCATTCAGCACAGCTTATTTTATCAGCCATTTAAAGGAATCAGAATCTAACGCATATCTAGCTAGATTACTTACTAAGTTCTAAGACTCCGTTCCTGTTCTGTCCCCGGCAAAAGCTTCACACAGACCAAGAGAGAGCCTTTGTTTCTCCCTCCCCCCAGCTTTTGAAAGTATCTTGTCTCCTCATTGGTCATTTTGGTCAGGTGCCAGCAGGTTATCCTAGCTTCTCAACCCTTTACAGGTGAAAGGGTTTTTCCTCTGGCCAGGAGGGATTTTAAAGGTGTTTACCCTTCCCTTTATATTTATGACAGACACTATTTAGACTGAAGCTTCATTTGGATCCTGCTTTATATAGGCCCTTATACCACACCCATCATCACCACTTAATAGGCATGCTCTGCAACATACACCTGTGAAGCCTCCTGTTTGTCCCAGGAAACTCCCATTCCCATGCACCATCTCCAGGGCTCCTGAATGGCTGCATGAATCTTTCAGGTCATAAAGGTCAGGCCTGCTGCCTAGAGCAGTGACCCCAGACTGCAGACACCATAGAAGTTTGGACAGCCCCCTTGAGTTCCCTGGATGGGAAATACCATAGAGAGAAAACCAGTTCCCTAGAGTGGGCATTCATTCCCATCTGGGCAATGGCACTGCAGAGAACTAGGCATATCTCTCATTACTGTGGCTACCACTCTAGGCACCTGGTGGGATGTCTATGATCCAGGAGATTCAAGCACTCCCTGATAGCTGAAATAATCATGGGATGGAGACCCCTGCTGCCCAGCCTGTCGCATCAGCAGTCATATCTCCCACAGAATGCTCACAATGAACAACTGCCCTCTTGGGAGCAGTGGGGGAGGATACACTAGGCAGGCACCATGAGAAAAGGAAATATTGTGAGGCTCCCCCATTCAGCATGAATGCACCTGAAGTCGATGTTGTACGTCCACCTCCAGCCCGTGCACCCTAAGCTTAACCCCTCTCAGCCCCTCCATTCTTCTCATTCCCAGCCACACTGCACACTTGCTCCCTAAACCACCCCACTGCACCTCTCCCACCTTCTCCAACACGGTTGTCAGCTCTTGCCATTTTATTTCAGGTTTTTCTATAGCTGATGCTTTTCTTAAAGCCTCAGCTCTGGGAGTCATGTAATTATATGAGAATCCCAGCTTTCATTTAAAAAAAAAAAAAAAGAAATCCAGGAGAGTTAGGGGACTAAATGCCTTTAAGAATCTGGCCCTAAGGTGCTAGCCCTCTTGGTTGCAGAGAAAAGCTTGAAAACATGAACCCTAAATGCTATAACAAAAGACAAACAAAAAGAGGTTGTCATCAATGTAGGTGGCATCACATCTCTCCATAGCTGTTATTTTTAAAAAGCCAATGATTTTTAAGCTAATGTCATGATGGGGAAGGGCAGCTCACCTCCCTATCCACTCAGATTCCTCTCCCCAGTTTCTATCCTAAACTCCCACTCTCTCCCAACCCAATCTAAAATTAATCTGCAACAGCAACATCCTTGTTCTCACCTCTTCCTCCCCATCTGCCCCTCTGAAATGTATGATGATAAACAGTTAGGAGGGGAACTGACTTATCCAGGTGTGAGAGTTTGGGAGGTGGGGGCCTGATCTAGCACAGTGATACTCAGACTGTAGCTCGCAAGCCTCAAGTGGGTCTTTAATATGTCTCCTGCAGGTCTTTGTAGCACATGATATTAAAACACTGTGTGATTTAATTATTAACCAGTCTAAGTTATTAACCAGTCAGGATGCTTTTACTATTAACCAACTAAGTTATCAACTTGCACTAAGTTGTTGACTTATTTGCTTTGAGAATAAACTAAATATTTCCCCTGTCATACTGTTTAAATAGGAATAGCACTACCATAAATGAAACAGTGACTTCACACTACTGTGGCTCTTTTGGGTAATGTTGGTCACTAATTTGGCTCCTGAACCACTAAGCTCTGAGTATCACAGATCTAGCAGGTGGGGTAAGGTAACTTTGGGGAAACTGCAGTGCTCTCACTTTTACACTGTACATGTACAACTTGATGTCACTTATTCAAATGAGAATACATGTTCATCCAATGTGCAAATTAGGGCATTACATCATTTGTCCACAATCTCCAGGTTTCTGGACCTTCATCCTTAACTGTATGGCTGTACGCCGCCAACACCAAGTGTGTAAATGGAGCTTAAGCCTGTTATGAAGTAGGTTGTGCATCACATAGGTTAGATAAGTTGTGTTTAGTTCCCGAGGTGATGGAAATAACAAAGTATTGTCTACTTAATTTTTAATCATTCAAATTACAGAGGAATAAATGGAATTGAAGAGATCATTTTGACACATATCTTCATTTTTCGATAGTTCATCCACACATGTAGGTTACAGATCAACAGATATTGCTAATTTTTTTTCTGGAAACTGGTGGAATATTCTAATGAATTTGTGAGGCAACAGCATTAAACTTCTAGTCAGGGTGTCAAAATACACATCTGATTTATGTAGCATATCTGTAGTAACTCGACAGCCATTACACACAGCCATGAATGATGCATTAATATCTACAAATCAGTGTTCAAAGCAGTTTGTTTAGACGTGTGCAGACCATGAGGTGTCTGAGTAGATCCCAGCCTGGACAAAAAGTTTATCTGTTGCTCTACAGAAGAGCAATGTCGTTGCTACCGCAAGGTTTTCCTCTGCCATGGAAACTACTTAACAGTTCAGTTGTGATACAATTAAGCTGTGAAAATATTTCCCAGTCTCTTGAATCCTTGTCTACACAGTTTGGATAGCACAGGCTCAGTCCATCGAAAGTAATGGAGTGAGATTTTCCACTGTGTTCATTTCATTGGACTAGGAGTGTAATTACATTTTGGGGAAAATAAATCTTTCTAGTATAATCATTTAGCTTAACAAGCTTTAACCCAGCAGAGCATGCTGGCATCACCTACTTATATAATAAATATATGTCTAATAAATAAATGTCTAAAAAAGCCTTCATGGCAATAGGATCACATTAGCAGGGGTCAGGAGTTTATATCAATGCCTGTTAGAGCCCTCTCCAAAGCAGTAGGCTGTTTTCAGGTCTACTATGGAGATTTGCTTTCTTACACAAGCGAATGCGGTTCACCTCAAGGGAAAAGAAAACAGATCATCTGATCCTTCACAGTGGGCCTGCACGCCACACTGCTAATCATGAAGAAATCATGGAAATACACCAGGTGTGTAAGGCACCACAGTTTAAATCCAGCAGAACTTTCCCTGTTGCAGCCTCTGGGGAGCAGGTCCTTCAGAGGATCATAAAATCTTAAAGGAAAATGCAAAAACAAAATGCAGAACGATTAATTAAATGAAGGGCATCTGTCCAAGAAACCTGTAACAACTCTATGAAATATGTTTTCAGCACCATAATGCACATTTTCTGTTTTGTTTCACAGCAAAACCATTACATGTAAGTGTTGCCTTTGAAACTCCAGAAAAAAACACTGATGAATGTTTCACGGTGGACCAAAGGTTGCCAAAACTAACAGATTTCTGTTTAGAGACCCTCACAGTGAAATCCCTGTGAAGTAGCAGAGCTTGAAGAGTAATTAGCCACAACCATAACAAAACAGCGAGCTACTCACCACTCACATCTCCACGACTTCTCTGTTGTTTTAACTGTCATTGGTCTTGCTGGTAGTTGAGAAAGGATTGTCCACGAAAGAATCACTTTGCATAACACCAGCCGATGGAACAAGACACAGAAAGGATATTTGTCATGTAGACTTATAACATTTTGAAACCAAATTCTCACCATTGTACCTGTTCCCATTCTTTACAAGCAAAATTTATTCCCAGTAAAATTCCACTGACTTCAATGGAGATACATCGGGGATGAATTTGGTCCCTCATCTGTCATCAAAATCATAATGGGGAGTTAGCTCAAGTGGTAGAGACTAGAGCTCATGTTCTCTAGGCTTGGGGAGGGAGGGAAGGAACTTTCCCTTCTCTTCTTAGTCCAGGGGTTGGCAACCTTTGGCACGCGGCCAATCAATCAGGGTAATCCACTGACGGGCTGCGAGACCTTTTGTTTACGTTGACTGTCCAAAGGCACGGTCCCCCGCAGCTCCCAGTGGCCATGGTTCACCATTCCCAGCCAATGGGAGCTGCAGAAAGTGGCAGCCAACACTGAGGTTTTTTCCTGAAATTCTCTCGTTGCACTAGAAGTAGATGCAGCTCCACCTGTGAGAGCAACAATGGGAGGGGCGCTAGTGGAGAACAAGCCACAGCTGTGTTAAGCCCAGGGTGTAAACTAGGCATTAAGCTGGTTGTACATCAAATAAACTTTTACGGTGCTTTCAGATCTGCTCCGGGGAGTGGTAAAAATGTTAGTAGCTGATCTAAACTAGGTTCCACATGTCTGCTTGCAGCAGTAGTGATACACTGGTAATAAGGCACCAGAAGAAAAATCTCAGAAAAAGTTCAGTGTAGACGCAACCTTTGTTTAACTTCTCAAGAAAGAAGATATTGTATTGATGGACACTAGAGAGAGAGAGAAAGCATTTGCATAGTACTTTTTCATAACAAGAAAAGGAGTACCTGTGGCACCTTAGAGACTAACCAATTTATCTGAGCATAAGCTTTCGTGAGCTACAGCTCACTTCATCAGAAGTAGCTCACGAAAGCTTATGCTCAGATAAATTGGTTAGTCTCTAAGGTGCCACAAGTCCTCCTTTTCTTTTTGTGAATACAGACTAACACGGCTGCTACTCTGAAATTTTTCATAACAGTTCATCACCATCACATATAAAGGGACTGGTGATTTCTTTCTCTCTATATTGCTTTATTGATGTTTTGTTTTACCAAAAAAGTTGTAAATAAAGTAACCTGCATCAATCCTTTACCTCCATCAAAAAACAAACAAAACAAGAACCAAAAAACTACAACACTTTATTCAAGTATTGTCATTAATGAAACCTGCAAAAGTAACCTGGGCTTTTATGTTACCCTTCCAGTTTCCATAAAATAATATTGCCAGTGATGTTACTCGTCATTTATTGTAACATGAATATCTAGAAGTTATATTACAGATATTGTATAATTAGGAAACAGACCCACATTGAATTTCCCCACCCATGGAGATGTTTGGATTCAGGGATTTGTGCTTCCCTTTATCCAGTCCTTCACAACAATCCAGTTCAGAGTGTGGATCCAGTATTGAAACTAAATCTAAAACTAAAATGGAGAGGTTTCCATCATTTCTATCTCCCTCCTTCACCCTCTGCCCCATGGCACCTTTTCTGGTTATGGTCTGGGATCGGGACACCAAAGGCTGCCAACCGCATCCTGAGTTCTTCAAAGGAAAGATGGCAGGAGGGCTGTAGTAGCCAATCCAATGCCCTTGCACTCTGCTCTCCAGTCAGCATGTGCTGCTCCCCACTAAGCACTCCAGGTTTGTGGGTGTGTTGGGGAGGTGCATTAGGGAAAGCTGTTGATCCCTCCTGGATTAAGCTGAGAGCATGGACTACCTGGAAGTGTCCCAATAGGCAGTGAGTGGAATTAGATAGGTAGTGCCCAGCTGAGAGACCCAGGTGAAGAATGGAGGTTTTAAGTTCCTCCTTCCAGAAGATAGAAACAGTCAGTGGGATGCCTAGGAAAGGGAGGGTTTTGAAGATAAGGTCTAATGTTTATTTCTGAACATGGAAATGGAAATTAACCTTTTCCGGAGTTTTGGTCTGGAAAAAACATTAGCCCTCACGTTCTTCAAACAACTTCCTGGTTTCAGCCTTCCTGATTTCTGCCTATATTGATTTGAAAGATCATTTTAAAAAATTGTTTCCGCAAAAATAGCATGAAACCTGCAATGCACTGTGTCTCCTGCATCCAAACCTTCTGAAACTCTTACCAATGTGAGCTTGCTTTTGAGATTAGTTTGAGCTTTATTATGAGCTTGATTTCCTGGTGAAATGTTTGCTCCCCCAGTACAGTAGTGTCTTTAATAACCTCATCCATCAGTGTCCATCAACTATTGTATCCTTCGTCTGAAATGTACTGAACCATAACTTTCATACTACTTCTCTTTCTCCATTACAAGCTTAATTAAAGCCATAACTGGTTGGAAAAGTTCCTGTGAAACATTGTTTCATTAGAATTGACCAATTTGGCAACATTGGACTATTTTGCAGAGGGAATCAAACTTTGCTGTAGTATTGAAAGAACCCAGGAGAGGTTCCTACAGGTAGCCTATCTAGTTTCTGACAGCTTGCCTGCCCAGATCCTTGGTAGCTCACACGGTGAACTGCTGAGGAGCCCAAGCTTCCATGGTCTACAAATACAGATTCAGGGCAGCCAGTAAGTGCTTAATTTATGCTAGGGCTTGTCAGGCTGAGCCCTGGCACCTCAAGGCTTGGCAGTTCATAGACCCAGCACTCTGGGCTTGCTGTATCATGTATGGAAGTAAAAAAATTACTTGAGCCCTGGTACCTAATTGCTTGAGCCCCGGTACCTCTTTCATTACAAATTAAGCACTGCAGCAAGTCATGCCAACTACCCCGTGTTGGTGACCCCACAGCTCTCAGTATCCACAGTTCTGCAGCAGCCAGGCATGTGGACTGCACTTGGACTCCATTCCCTTTCACTGAGAATTTTAAAATGTTGGGGTTTCGCTTCTAATCAGAATG
Source organism: Lepidochelys olivacea (assembly GCF_965140295.1). Taxonomy (NCBI): domain Eukaryota; kingdom Metazoa; phylum Chordata; order Testudines; family Cheloniidae; genus Lepidochelys; species Lepidochelys olivacea. Next base: position 21,095,705 of record NC_140413.1, read on the forward strand.
AACCAAATTTCTAAACCACAAAATCTTCCCCTAATCAAAACTGTCTTCACTCAGCTCTTATCATAGAATCATAGACTTGTAGGACTGGAAGGGACCCCAAGAGATAATCTAGTCCAGTCCCCTGCACTCGTGGCAGGACGAAGTATTTTCTAGACCATCTCTGACAGGTGTTTGTCTAACCTGCTGTTAAAAATCTCCAACCTCCCTAGACAATTTATTCTAGTGCTAAACAACCATGACAGGTAGGAAGTTTTTCCTAATGTCCAACCTAAACCACCCTTGCTGTATTTTAATCCCATTGCTTCTTGTCCAATCCTCAGAGGTAAACGAGAACAATTTTATTTCCTTCCTCCTTGTAATGACCTTTCGTAATGTATCTGAAAACTGCTATCATGTCCCCTCTCATTCTTCTCCTCTCCAGACTAAACAAAACCAATTTTTTCAATCTTCCCCACAGGTCACATTTTCTAGATGTTTAATCATTTTTGTTGCTCTTCTCTGCACTTTCTCCAATTTGTCCACATTTTTCCTGAAATGTGGCACCCAGAACTGAACACAATACTCTAGCTGAGGTCTAATCATCACGGAGTATAGCAGAAGAATTACTTCTTGTGTCTTGCTTACAACACTCCTGCTAATACATCCCAGAATGATCTTCACTTTTTTTGCAACAGTGTTACACTGTTGACTCATATTTAGCTTCTGGTGCACTATGACCCCCAGATCCCTTTCCACACTACTCCTTCCTGGACAGTCATTTCCTATTAGTATGTATGCAACTGATTGTTCTTTCCTAAGTGGAGTACTTTGCATTTGTCCTTATTGAATTTCATCCTATTTGTCTTGGACCATTTCTCCAGTTTGTCCAGGTCATTTTGAATTTTAATCCTGTCCTCCAAAGCACTTGCAACCCCTCCCAATGTGGCATCATCTGCAAATGTTATAAGTGTACTCTCTATGCCATTATCTAAATCACTGATGAAAATATTGAACAGAACCAGAACCAGACCCAATCCCTGTGGGACACCATTTGATATGCCCTTCCAGCTTCACTGTTAACCACTAATAACTACTTTCTGGGAATAGTTTTCCAACCAGTTATGCACCCACCTTACAGTAGGTACATCAAGGTTGTATTTCTCTAATTTGTATATAAGAAGGTCATGCGAGATAGTAACAAAACCCTTACTAACATCAAGATGTACCACATCTACGACTTTCCTCCTATCCACAAGGAGTATTACCATGTCAAAGAAAGATATTGGGTTGTTTTGACATGATTTGTTTTTGACAAATCTGTGCTGTTACTTATCACCTTATTATCTTCCAGGTGTTTGCAAATTGATTGCTTAATTATTTCCTCCATTATCTTTCTGGGTACTGAAGTTAAGCTGACTGGTCTGTAAATCCCTGGGTTGTCCTTATTTCCCTTTTTATAGATGGCACTATATTTGCCCTTTCCTAGTCTTCTGGAATCTCTCCCATCTTCCATGACTTTTCAAAAATAATCGCTAATGGCTCAGACAACTCCTCAATCAACTGCTTGAGTATTCTAGGATGTAATTCATCAGGCCATGGTGACTTGAAGACATCTAACTTGTCTAAGTAATTTTTAACTTGCTCTTTCACTATTTTAGATGTCCAATCACTGCTAAGCTTTTTGGTGAAAATTGAAATAGAAAGTCATTTGGCACTTCTACCATTTCCACATTTTCTGTTATTGTCCCCCTCCACCACCCCATTGAGTAACAGGCCTACCCTGTCCTTGGTCTTCCTTTTGCTTCTAATGTATTTGTAGAATGTTTTCTTGTTACCTTTTATGTCTCTAGCTAGTATAATCTAATTTTGTTCCTTGGCCTTCCTAATTTTGTCCCTACTTATTTGTTAATATTCATCCTTTGTAACCTGAACTAGTTTCCACTTTTTGTAGGGCTCTTTTTTGAGTTTCAGATATTGAAGATCTCCTGGTTAAACCACACTGGTCTATTGACATACTTCCTATCTTACTTATGCAGTGGGATAGTTTGCTTTTTTGTCTTTAATAATGTCTCTGAAAAACTGCCAACTCTCTTGAACTGTTTTTCCCCTTTGACTTGCTTCCCATGGGATCTTACCTATCAACTCCCTGAGTTTGCTAAAGTCTGTCTTCTTGAAATCCATTATCTTCATTGTGCCTTTTCCCCCCTACCTTCCCTTGGAATCATGAACTCTAAAATTTCATGATCATTTTCACCTAAGCTGCTTTCCACTTTCAAATTCTCAGCCAGTTCCTCCCTATTTGTCAAAACCAAATCCACAGCAGCCTTTCCCTGGCAGCTTTCTCCACCTGCTGAACTAAAAAACAGTCTCCAATACATTCCAAGAACTCGTGGGATAATCTGTGCCCTGCTGTTTTATTTTCCCAACAGATGTCTGGGTAGTTGAAGTCCCCCATCACCACCAAGTCCTGTGCTGTGGACGGTTTTGTTATTGTCTTAAAAAGGCCTCAGCCACCTCTTCTTCCCACCGATGAGAAGAAGCAAGTCTGACATAATTTGCAATGTCAGATCTGTGCCTATTCTCCTAGTAGTATGAATGCGAAAAAGCACACATATTCCTGACTTCTGGTCGACAGAAGTTTAGATACAAGCTGACAAATTTTTCAGATACTTAATGGTCTTTCTCTTTTTGAATGTAAGCTCCTGGAGGCAGAGTCCATGTACACTGAGTAGCTCAATAAATAATAAAGTAATAGTCTTTAGATATCATAGTGTTTCCTTATCCTCCAATAATTACAGTAATCAAAAATATCAAATGAGAAGAACAAAAACAGCCCTGTAGAAGTTATGACTTGAGTAACATGACTTCTTGTTACATAAGGTAATAGGGATCAGATATTTAGGTATATGTGACTTTTCCTGTCCCTCATCCCCGGTAAAGTGGAACTACAGAATAGAACAGCTTTAACATTACACAGAAACTTGATGTAAGATTTCCTGATACATATATGAACCTGTATCCTAGCATGCATGATGTATCTGATAAGAATTATTAAAATGACCAAATGTAGTTAAGTTATGTTGCCATGGTTCCTTTGTGTAGGTGAAAGAGTAACATTACTTTTTTTACTATTTTGTTGAATTTTGCCTTCCGTTCTGTCCCCCATTTTTTAAAGTCAGCTGCCATCTTGGCCTTCCTGCCCACCCTTTGGACAATTTAGTTTTTCATTAATTTCTATACATCAGGAGAGCATTCTTGGAAAAATGCCTTTCCCACCAAAACTACCCACAAATTGCAAAATCAACATTGAACTATTTTGTAGCCATTACTCCTGTGACAGAATTTGAACCTAACATCCTCTGATCCAAGGTACTGAGATAATTTACTCAATCTTTACAAAAATAAAAGCCAGCAAAGTCTGAAGGAATTACTCTCTTCTTTGGGCTGCAACAATTATATGAAATGGTTTCCTTGTCCGTTGCAGGAATAGTAGTTCTTTTGACATCACCATTTTTATAATGCTGTCAAATATTAGCCTAAATGAAAAATTGGGTCTCTAATTAGGCTCACTGGAAATACTGCATTGCCTGACCTTGCTATTATATTTTCAGGTTTGTTTACTAGGAAGTGTTGCTGGCTGAGTCTTTAATAGAGTCTTAAAGCCTTTAACTCCATATGGGCTATTATTTTGCTTTCCTTCATATCAGCAACTCATATTCTCTAACACTGGTATGCCACATTTGGTAAAAATCCATATTTCAATCAAGATTGTTTGCAGGAATTTTGCAAACAAGAAAAAGGACGAATTTTGCTGAATGAATAACAATTCTAGCCACACATTCCCTCCAAAGACTGCTGGTCTCTCCAGTCACAGGATCCTCCTTGCCTAATCTCTTCAAATAATACTTGAAGCAACTGCTTCTTGCTAAAGCATAATCACCAACAGGAACAGAGGCCAGCAGTGCAGCAGATGATAGTAGTACCTTGGAAAGGACCTTCTTTCTTCAGCAGGATGTAAACAAGAAAGAAAGGTATCTGAAAATACATTCACTAAAATCCACTTGTTTCCCAGTCTTTCCAGAGAAGATCATGCTCCCACAACAGCCTGGAAAGGAGAGTTAACATGATGTATATCTTGAGAAACAAGCAACCTTGTCACCTTACTTCATATAGTCCTGCCTCCTCCTTGTCTAGTCATTGCTCACTACATCCTCTCATCTTACAGCTAACTTAAAGATAATACTAACTTTCTTTACTACTTGATATCTGCAATTAGTATAATTATCCTCATTCTATGGATGAAGAACAGAAGGCACAAAAAGAAAAGGAGTACTTGTGGCACCTTAGAGACTAACCAATTTATTTGAGCATGAGCTTTCGTGAGCTACAGCTCACTTCATCAGATGCATACTGTGGAAAGTGTAGAAGATCTTATTATATACACACAAAAAGCATGAAAATTTTTTTGTGTGTATATAAAAAGATCTTTTTGCGAATACAGACTAACACAGCTGCTACTCTGAAACCTGTCAGAAGGCACAAAGAGATTAAATGATCTGCCTTATGTCATGTAGCCAGACAGTAGTACAGCTGGTGTCCCTACTCCTAGTCCAGTCTCCCATTCAATTTGTCCTTTCGCTTGTAACATCATTGGGGCAGGGACTGTGTCTCTGTTCTCCCGAAAGGGCCATGTTTACCTAAAACACTGTGTAGAAATATTAACTAATAAACAACAAAAAATGAAAACATTTTGAAAAGGGCAAGATTAGGCTTTATTACAGCTAAACTTTCTGTTTAAAAATAGCTGGGGAAAACCTATATCTACATATTAAATACATTTTAAAAAAAATCATTGAGACTTTTACACACTGCAGTTCTGATTTATTTAGCCAGAGGACAATGCAAAGTGATAATTAGGTGCTAAACTCGAGCCATATACCTACAGATAGCCCTCCTGACAGTCATTTAACACCTAATCAGGTGTTAACACCTAATCAGGTGTTAAAGGTGTGTTAAAGGTGTAAATTGTGGGGTTTTCAACAGCATTTAGACACTATATAAATTATAAAATAGTTTTAAATTAATAGAATTTGTCTATATGGGAGAGTTTTACCAGTTATACCAATATGGCTATACAGGTATAGTTATACTGGTATATTTCCCAAATGACATTCTTATTCTAATATAGAAGGTTTTATTTCTAGTTTAATTTAACCCCTTCCCAAATGACTTAAGTTAAACCAAACCAAAACAAAAAAACCAACAACCCTATTCTTATATCAGAATAAGGCCTAGTCTACACTTAAAAGTTTTGCTGGCATAGCAACGTTGGTTAGGAATGTGAAAAAAATCACCTCCTTAACCAACATAGTTTTGCCAGCAACAGCCCTAGTATAGATGCAGTTATACTGACAAAATGACTTATTTCATTTGGGAAACAGGTATAAGCTATACCAGCAAAATAACTTCTGTCAGTACAAGGTGCATCACCAGGAGAAGGGCTTATCAGCAAATGCTTTCTAGTGCAGACAAGGCTTAAGTGTGTCAACAAAAATGGTTATACCAATAATTATATCCATTTTTGGGCCTTGTCTACACTACACAGTTTGTCGACAAAAGTCAGTTTTCGTCAACACAACAGTGGAGGTATACACACTACAATGATCCTCCCACTGATTTAACTCTCCTGCTACACCAACAAAATAAGACCACTTCAACAAGAGGTGTAGAGCTTTTGGAGACAAAGATAGATCGACGCAGAGTCAGTGTAGACACTGCACTTGCTTATGTCGCTATAAATGACCTCCAGGAGGTGTCCCACAATGCCCATCCTGACTGCTCTGGTCAGCAGTTTGAACTCCGCTGCCCTGCAGCCAGGTACACAGGCATCCATCCCTCCCCCTTTAAAGCACTGGGAAATTTTGAAATTCTACTTCCTGTTTGCTCGGCCTGGGCAGCTCACATTGCATCTTCCCAGCTGACCATGGCAGCTCCATGCAGCAAACGCTCCCTCGCTTGGAGTACACCAGTGTTGTTGGATCTCCTGGGTCTGTGGGGAGAGGAGGCGGTGCAGTCCCAGTTCCAGCCAGCCATAGGAACTTTGAAACCTCTGCTCAGCTTTCTTGTGGCATGTTGGAGAAAGGCCACAAATGGGAGATGCATCAGTGCCGTGTGAAGATCAAAGAGCTGAGGCAGGAATACCAGAAGGCAATGGAGGCAAACCGTCACTCTGGGGCTGTGCAGAAGACCTGCTGCTTCTACAAGAAGCTGGACACCATCCTTGGTGGCTACCCCACTTTCACCGCCAAAAGCCCTGGCGATACTTCATGGGGGCTGGAGACATGGGCTAGCAGACTGAACCCCATGGTGGATGAAGAAGTGGAGTTAGAGGATAAGGTGGGACAGGCAACAGGATCATCCAGTGGTATGGTGAGCCAGGACCTCTTCTCGAGTCTGGAAGATTCAAGCCAGTTCTAGCAGTCCTTGTCTGGCATGCATGATGCAGGAGAGGGGAGCTTTGGTGGGTTCTCATTTTGATTTCATATTGCTTGGTTACATGAGATAGAGCTGTCCTTTCTTTCATTTTATGTGCTAGAAGTGGGTTATGGGATAGAAATATACAAGACAAGAAGTGTTTGCATCTGCTTCCCATTTCCCTATGCAGCTACTCAGTGGGAGCCCTGCAGAAAAGTTTGTTAATGCTCACCGAGATTTCATGGGAATCCTCCAGAGAGATCTCTAGGAAAGTTTCCTGGAGGTACTCACCAATCCTCTGCTGAAGGTTCCTTGGCAGAGCTGCTTTGTTCTTTCCCCCATTGTAGGAAAGTTTCTTGCACCAACTGGAAATCACTTGTGCAGAGACGAAAGCAGCACACAGGCAAGCAGCATAGGGATCCAGTCTGAAGCCATATGCATGCAAGATATGCACCCTTGCATCCTTGTTTACCCTCAGGAATGAGATATCAGTTTCAATAACCCCTGCCTGTGGAAAATGGTGGAAGAATTTACAATAGTGTCATTATTCGCTTGCAGTGATCCCCTTAAATAAACACCTAGACCAGTGGTTCTCAACTTAATTACCAATGTGGGCTGCATATGCATGGGGGAGAGGGATAGCTCAGTGGTTTGAGCATTGGCCTGCTAAACCCAGGGTTGTGAGTTCAATCCTTGAGGGGGCCATTGAGGGATCTGGGGCAAAAATTGGGAATTGGTCCTGCTTTGAGCAGGGGGTTGGACTAGATGGCCTCCTGAGGTTCCTTTCAACCCTGATATTCTATGAATGTAGGCTGTATCCACACCATATATATATCACCTGTATGGCATGAGGATGTCACATGGGCCACAGCTCTGTGCTGATTGGGCCACAAGTGGCCCCTGGGCCACAGGTTGAGAATCACGGGCCTAGACCCTTTGCTCCATTTTGGACCTCTCCCCCCTGGGTTAAACTCACCATGTTTAGGGTGCTCGCTGATCTGTGTGCTTTGCCAAGGGAGAGGGAGAAAGAGGTGTATTTAAATATTATGATTCAGTGCTGTGAGTGCACTCACAAAACTGCCTCTGTTTCTTGTGCTTATGCAAATGTTCCTTGAGGAGAACCCCCTACACACCAGCACAGTGCCTCTGTTAGATTAGTAGTTGACCCAGGAGGAGTAGGGAGGACATGTTTAGGGAGGTGTTCCAGTCGTATAATGCCACAGATCATGATCAGAGGGCATGGAGAGAGACAATTAATGTAAAATTGAAAATAGATAGCTTGGAGAATAAGCAAGGCCAGGAGTGAATGCTAAAACTGATGGAGGACCAAAGAGAGATGCTGAAGTCCCTGATTGCTTGCTTTCCCCTGCAGCCTATACAGAACTGTGTGCCATGCCCTCGACAAATTCCCTACACATATTCCTTGCATGTTCCCAGCCCGTTGCAATACCCCTTTCACTGTAGTTGCTGCTGGAATTCATACACAGTGGCAACTGGCACATTTGCAGACTACAAATCACGCTCAGGAAGCAATCATCACAAGGGTCATTCCAAGCAGCAAGTAAACAAAGCCCGGCTGAATGCATTATATAAAGACACATTACTGGGGCTCATTGTCAAAATGCTGTTTCAAAGCCTCCCTGATTTGACTATCCCCCCTTTGATCCCCTCTAATAACTCTGGTATGTGGCTGCTCAAAATCAGCCTCAGTGCTGCACCCCTGGCAACACTTTTCCCCCTTAGTGTCACAAATATTATGCAAAGTACAGCAGGTTTCTGTGACCATGGGAATATTTTCCTCACTGGGGTCTAACCTGCCATAAAGGCAGTGCCAGTGAGCCTTTAATTTGACAAATGTACATTCAATGGTCATTCTGCACCTGCTCAGCCTGTTGTTGAAGGGCTCCTTGCTGCATTCAAGGTTTCTGGTGTAAGGCTTCATGAGCCATGGGAGTAAAGGATAGGCTGGGCCTCCCAGGATCACTATGGGCATGTCAACATCCCCCATTAGAATCTTCTGGTCTGGAAAGAAAGTTCCTGCTTGCAGCTTTCTATACAAGCCAGTGTTCATGAAGATGTGTGTGTCACGCACCTTCTCTGACCATCCCACATTGACATCAGTGAAAATACCTTGGTGATCCACAAGTGGCCTGCAATACCAAAGAGAAGTAGCCCTTTCTATTGATGTACTCTGTTGCAAAATGGTCCAGGCCCAAACTGGGATATGCATGCCATTTATCACCCCACCACAGTTAGGGAATACCATTGCTACAATGCCATCTACTATTTCACACACATTTCCCAGAGTCACAATTCTTCTTAGCAGGATGGTGAGCAGTGCAGGATTCATGCTTTCAGGCAGAGATAGCAGGTGCACAGTTTACAGGGGCTGTTGAAAAATGCTGTGAAATGTAGTTAGAAGCCCATGGAATGATGGGAAAGAAAAAACTGCATCATGGGCCATAAGAGTACTGACCATCACACTGTCTTTTAGCCTTTTCCATTTCTTTCCTCACCCTTTTAGGGGGTCTGTTACGTTGTACATATTACCCATATCTGAATACTGGGTATATACAACATTCTCCAATGTTGAACAATGGGCCTGACTCTCATCTCCCTTACATTAGTTTTACAACTCTTGTGTAACTCTATTCACATCAGTGGATGCCTAATTTAAACTAGGGTAAGAAGCGAATCATGCTCAGGGTTTGCAAAATCCATGTGTTCAAGGGTATATATTTAGCGGTAGTGTGATGGGGCATGCATTCCCCACACTGGGACTGCAGGGGTTAATTCCTCTCTTTGGGCTGAGGTGGCCATGTCCCCTTGGCCGTCCTGGGCATGTTCTAGCTGGAGGCCAGGTAAAAAAGGGAGCAGACCCGTTCATTTGGAGCAGACTGCCAGAGAGGAAGGAGGTGTGCTGCAGGCCCCTGCTGAAGGATCACCATCACTTCACAATGAGGAGGTCAGCCAGATAGCAGTGACCCACAGCCCCAGGTTCTGGACACCACAGAGGGAGGAGGGACCGGGGGAACCATGAGATCACAAGCTGTGCAGAAGCAGGCGGGAAGTAACCCAGGGAGTCTTTGCGGGGAGATGGTTGGAGAACCGGAGACTAGGTTGGCATGTTTCAGCCAGATCCCTGCCGAGATGGTGCTGGGCAACTGTTCCACCAACAGTGCACTGGGTTGGGACCCGGGGGATAGGGAGGGCCCAGGTCTCTCTATCCTGGCCACCACCCACTCATGGGGTGGCAGCCCGCCTCACCAGCTCTACTGACTCTGGCCACTAGGCCACACATCCCTGATTGGGAGGGCCACTGTACTGACTCCGGCTGCTAAGCCACACAGCCCTGATAGAGAGGGTGAGTAGATTGACTTTAGCTGTTAGGCCACATTACTTGGCGACCCAGAGGGGTTGCGCAGACGTGGCCAAGGGCCCCATCCCAAAAGGGGACAGGGCATGCATGATCCGCGACAAGTAGTCGTATTGTTTTGTCCTATTTTATCCCATTTCTGGTCCAGCTTGAGGTATTTGGAACAGATTCTCCGGTATGCTACATGAACTTCAGGCCATGTAAATGGTTTGAAATGAACGTAAACAGGCTGGAGATTGCCCTGGAGGATTCTACCTGCATATGGAGATTCTCTCTAAGTTAAATGCAGTTTAAGGAGACAAAGGGACGTGTCATGCTGGGAGTGTGGGGAAGTGGCTGGTGTTATGGTGAACAGAGCGCCACTGTGCCTGAATCCCCACGAGCAGGAAGCTTATGCCAACAGCAGACTATAGAGTAGGCCCCTACTGCTCTAACCTCTGACAGGGCTGAGTATTCAAGGATCAAGGCACTGAATCCATCTCCCATGCCCGCTGCTGTCCACAACATGAAAATCAGGGCCAGTCCTATTATCTTATCTTTAGGATATGCAATTCAGTGGCTGACCCTATGAGAATTACTCACTTAGCCTTCACTGAAAGTAACAGAGCCAAGCTCCATACAAGTATACATTTATACTTCCATAGCTTCGTTGTCTTTGATAATCAATGCTCCCCTTGGCAACCAAAGCATCTCACATACTGTAAGTCATCTGTGGAGAAATGAAAACAAATAGTTAAGGAGCAATCACTTAAGAAAAACTCTTTCCACAAAGCTGAACCAAATGGCTTCAAGCTCATCTTTCTCTGTAAATAAAGTGGTGAAGAGAATGAGATGTTCAGTGAAGTGTTCAGGGCCAAAAGACATCCCGACAAGTCAAACAAATGTAAGCACATTTAGAAAATGTTTAAAGTAAGGAAACTATTCCAGAAATACCTTCTTTCCCTAGCCTTGTCCCTCATTTACTTGCATTCCTCAGGAAAAGCACCATATACGTTCACGCAACAGGGTTTTCCAAGAATATTCATTTTTCATCAAAATAGAAGGAACCATTTACAGTATAACTTGTATTACCTACTATTCAAATGCTTCAGCTCTGGAGATCATGCATAGATGTGTAATGATACAAGATTTCTCCACTCTGACCCAAGGGAATCACAATGTCATCCTCAATAACAGAGACCACAGACATTCCAGAACCCAACACACAACAGCCTGCAGGTTGTTAAAAATTCAGATCCAACTTTGTGGTTCAGATCTCCATCACCAATTTGTTGTTCCTGGTTGATTCTGTAGTCCAATAATGCTACATTTTGACATCACATTCATTTTCATGGGACAACGTTAAGTCATATGAAGATTGATTATTTATCATTGATATTGATATTGCACTGACACTAGACACTCCATTGTGCTAGGCACTGGGAGAATATATAGTAAATGACAGGTCTAGAATTTCACTGAAGAATAAATAGGAGGGAACAATTGAGGATTAATTTTGCTATGAAAGCAGTGTGGTCTAGAGGACTGGGGTCTGACCTAAGAATCAGAAGACCAAGATTCTCTTCCTACCTATGCTAACAGCTTGCTGGGTGAGCTTAGGCAAGTCACTTACCCTCCCTAATCTCAGTTTTCCCAGAGCTAAAATGGAGGTAATGATACTGACTTCCTTTGTAAAGTGTTTTGAATCTACTGGTGAAAAGTGCTACGTAAGCACCCAGTATTATTATGAAAAACAGAAAAGGCTATTTATCCCTACTTGATAGATACAGAATTGAGGTACATGGTGGGTCCCAGGATATTGGGGAGACAATGTGGGTGAAGTAATATCTTTTACAAGCTTGTCTCTCTCACTATAGAAGATATTAGCTCATCTCACAGAACTGAGGCACAGAGAAGCTAAGTGTCTTGCCTCACAAAGGAAATCTGTGGTAGTGCCAGGACTCAAACCCAGATCCTCCAAGTCCCAGGCTAGTGCACTGACCACTGGAAAATCCATCATCTCCTTATTTACTTAACATGACTTAATTGCTAGCACAGAAACTCAGTGCAGTTTTAAAAAGAACTTTGCAATTACAGCCAAGTGGATAACCAGTAGGAAATCATTTATTTAAAAAATTTAGCTGCTGCTTCTGTGCATGAATAGCCCCCAAGCACCTAGTGGCTTTCTCATGTGTATTTATTATTTGCAATTATGTATATGAATAATTACTTAAATATTATATTTGGTTGTTATTATCATATTGTTACAATAATCAATCAGTATAACCAAATTTTAGAATTACTGTGCACATTTTTAGCAGCTTTTGGCTCATATTTGATGTTCAAAATTGAAGTTGTATTAGTTAGTTTTCTGTTGTAAATACACATGAGAGTGCGTATTCATCCCAGAGATCTCAAGTCTTTCCTTGTTTCTAAGGCTACACACGGAAGTTTCACTGATTTAACAAATTGGCTTAAAAACTGGTTTTGTTACATTGGTGCAACTTGGTGCATGGACTCACTTGTATCAGTTTAAAACTGGTTATATCGGTTTAGTTCGTCCCTGTAAATTTACCGAAATAAACCAAAACTCATAGAAGAGTGTCCATACACAAAGTTGTACTGGGTTAACTAAAATACTTTCAGAATCACACTTTTAGGCAAACCAGTGCAACTCTGTGTGCAGACCAGGCCTAAAAGTTTCATTCATCCAAGCAGGGAACATTAAAAAAAACTCAGAGTTAGAGGACCAATCACATACTCTGACCAGCAACTTACAAGTAGCAAACAGTCCAAGCAATAATCAGAGTGAACAGTTCACAAGCAGACAGACAGAAATATGTTCACTTATAACATTCATTGACGAATGAGCACATTCATAGAATGGAAGGAAACACATTTGATGAATAAATTATTTCGTGCAAATAGTTTGCTCATTTTAAATCCCGGTTAGTCTGCTACTGTAAAGCAGACAGCTGTCTGTAGGAATCCCAGTGCTGTACTAGCTCATAACAAGAGCCTTGACAGTTAAATACTATACATGATTTTACAAGGAAGTGGAAAATTTAATAATACAAATGGTAATCATATCAACAATTTGCATTTTAATATGGCCAAATGCATGATCATACAAAGAATGTAGGCCATACTTATAGTATCTGGGGACTGTATCCTGGACTTTAAAAATGATTTAGGGTTATAATAGATACCCAACTGAATATGAGCTCTCAGTTCAATGATGTGGCTAACAGAGCTGAATCAATCTTTGGATGTGTAAACAGGGCAGTTTCAAATAGCTATATGTTATTGGTGAGACCATTATTGTAATACTCTGTCCAGGTCTGGTGTTCATAAAAAGGATGTTGAATAATTGGAGAAGGTTCAGAAAAAGAGCCAAAAGAATGATCCCAGGACTGCCCTACAATGAGAAATTTAGGGAGCTCGTTCTAATGATAAAAGAGAAGTTAGGAAGTGACTTGATCACCTAACTGCCCTTTGAAAGTCTCCCCCAAGTACGGTAATTAACCATTAGAACAAATTATTAAGTGATGTGCTTGATTCTCTATTTCTTGAAGTCTTTAAATTGAGACTGGATGTCTTCCTAAAAGGTATGTGCTACTTCAAACAGAAGTTATAGTATGTGATCATAATGGTCCTTTCAGATCTTAAAATATAGGAATCTATTAACCAAAACCACCAAGAATTGAACAGGGGACCTGACACAACCATGTTGTCTTCAGCACTGATAAAATACTGCATACCTAATGGGACATACTTTTCACACAATGACATCTCCTCAAGTGATTTAAGCAGCACATATTTTTGAATATATGGACCCACTAGCCAGACTATATCATAAGTGTTACTCTCTGAGTTTTGTCATATGTATTTTCTCTTGCTCAACCTGCTCCAGACCTGGCAGAACTGATGGCATTTGCAAACAGTTTCTGTTTTGCATTTCTGGCAATTAAAAGGATAACAATGTAGCCAAGACTGTACAAAGCAAAACCGTCAGTGAGTGGCCTTCCCGTCCTTTTCCAGGGAAGTTTTGATGGCAACAGCTCAGGTGTGCAGGTATGGTGAAAAATGTGCTTTGCTTTTCCTTAATGCTGTGATTTATTGTCATTCTATAGGCTTCTTTTTACGGAACAGGAAAGTACACAATAGAATGGAAATATACTAGAGAATGGAAAAGAGGTACCTAGTGCATCTGCCATTTCAATGATTTAATGGAGCTATGCTGGTGTATATCTATTGAGGATCTGGCCTACTCTATTATGTCAAATTGACTCAAGAAACTCTCTGTTCCATTTTATCCTGAAATGCAGTTATTTAATACTGACAATCCAAACTTTTTTTAGCTGGGGTATAACAACACATTAATACTATCTCTTCTATACTAATACTTCCTGGACAGTGATCATGCCTAGAAATTTGCCAATTGCCTTATGTTACAAAATAATGTTACCTCAATGTTTACAGTGTTCTTTTTAGGGAAGCAGAGAGACACTGTGAATACTGACAGGTTTCAGAGGGGTAGCCATGTTAGTCTATATCAGCAAAAACAATGAGGAGTCCTTGTGGCACCTTAGAGACTAACAAATTTATCTGGGCATAAGCTTTCGTGGGCTAAAACCCACTTCATCAGATGCATGGAATGGAAAATACAGTAGGGCAGGGTATAAATACACAGCACATGAAAAGATGGGAGTTGCCTTACCAAATGGGGGGTCAGTGCTAATGAGCCAGTTTAATTAAGGTGGAAGTGGGCTATTCTCAACAGTTGACAAGAAGGGGTGAATACCAAGGAAGGACAAATCACTTGTGTAGTGCTAATGAGGCCAATGTAATCAAGGTTTTTCTAAGCCACATATTTGGTACACTGATGCAGTGTATAAACTCTGATCACTTGCACTATGTTTAGGAAGTTGCTAAAAATAAAACATTACTTTTTAAAACAATTTTCTTCCCTTCATAATTGCCTTGTTTTTGTATTACGTTAGGAGCAAGATTTGCAAGAGTGACAGTGGTTTGGGATACCTCAGTGTTTGGGTGTCCAACTTAAGCCACTTTAAAAGGACTTGATTTTCAGAAAGCACTGAATACCTGCAGGTATTGCAATTTGAGCAACCAAAATCTGAGGGAGCCAAAAACCACTAGTCACTGGAGCTAGTCAAATTTTTTCCACTGAAATGATTTTCTGGGGGTGGAAATGAAGTTTCCAGAAAATCTAAATATGCCTTCAAAAGTTTTTGATTTTCCATCAGGAAAATGTAAATGATGTAGGTCAAGTTGAATCAACCGCATTCAGAATAAATCATTTTTGAACTGACCTGATATATTTTGTTTTGAATCAGTTCAACTCAACATTTTGCATTTCTTTATTAGTGCTGCCTTATGGGAGTTGTAGTTCAGGTCTCCATTCTCTCCTATTGGCCAGCCTCCCTGAAGGACTACATCTCCCATAATGTAATGCAGATTTCCTTCTGACTGAGTTGTGTGGTGCATCATAGAAGTCACATGAATCTCAGTGCATTATGGGAGATGTAGTTCAACCAGGGAGACTGGCTAATAAAGGAGAATGGGGCATCAGGTTCCTGAACTACAACTCCCATGAGACAATGTGTCATTATGGGAAAATGAAGTTTCCTATTGAACTGACTCAAAACAAAGCATTTCAGGTCAGTTTTGGGAATTGAAAGAATGTGTCAACATTTCCAAATCAAAATTTTCACAATTTCTAATCCACACAAAATTTGGAAATTTTATCTCTATTTGGAATGAAAACAAATGCTGAGATGCCAGAATGTCCCACAGGACAGAAGTTCTGATTTGTGCTCAGTTCTACTACTCACTTTGGAATATCTTGGCCTAAAGCAATAATCATGGCAAGAATGCCACGATAGGTGACCTTAGCATCATTGTATACTGGTGTAATGTTTCTCTGATAATTTTAGTATAACTGTACAGCAAATATATAAGAATCCCAAGCAAAGCAGGCCTTAGAAATCAGGAGCTGAAAGCAAAAGGTAGCCTTGTTAAGTAAGAACCATAAAGAAAAAAAACCCTTGGAAGGGCCAGGAAGATTCTATAGTGCACAAAATAGAAACATGCTGTCTATAGTAAATCTATCAATCTCTTTAAATGATAAATTATTTTACAATGGGCTGGATTCACAAAAGGACTTAGGCACCTAATTGCCACTTTAGAACTCTAAATCCCAGAATCAGGCCCGACTGGAATTCACACTTAGCTGCCTCCAAAACGTTGAGGCACCAAAACTTGCTCGGTGCCTACATTTTTGCAGAAAAAGATCCCTGGGCTCTTATGTTTCTGATTCTGAGCATGTACACTGCATCCTCCCACGAGGCATCAGGACACCTCACCCCAGGGTGATTCATGAATGGGGGTAAGATAGGCGTTCCTCTGCCTAACTCACCTGGAGGGTCCAATCCAGTGAGTGTGATCATAGTGATCCAAAGCTCCTGTAGCTGAGCTTACACAAAGCTCCTGGGGAGGGGGAGGGATCTCCTTCATAGCTTTTAGCCCCGTAGTTAAGGTGCTCACCTTGGATAGGGAGATTGCTGGTTCAAGTCCCTCCCCCCACATCTGAAGGGGAGAAGGGATTTAAACAAAGATCTGCTACTTCTCAGGTGAGTGCCCTGGCCACTGGGAGATGGGATAGTCTTATGCAGGGCTCAATCCATCTTTCTTGTTGAAGCTGTTCAACTCTGGATAAATAATTTTTAAAAAGTCATTGGAACAGGGGGACTGGATCCTGGTTCTCTCACCTGAGAGCTCTAATTACCAGGCTACAGGGTCATTCTCTTGCTATCTCTCTCGTTTCTCTCCGCACAGTGGAACAGCGTCAACAGGAGCGACTGAGGAAGCCCCCAACAGAATATGTCATTTCCCTTTGGTTAGGGCACACAATTGAAATGTGGTGATCCCTGTTCAAATCCCTTCTTCCCTCTCAGGAGGAGGGGGGATTTGAACTGGGGTGGGAGGGGGTGTCTCCCACATCCCAGGTGAATACCATCACAGGTGGGGTAAGAGTTATGAGGGCGCTCCTTCTCTCTTCCCTTCCTCACCCAAAAAAATGGTGTAGGCACCTAACTCCAACACAGGGTTTGCAGTTGAAAATCCCAAGCAGAGGAAGGTGGCTCCCTGCAGCCTGGATTTAGGTGTCTATCTCTGTGAGGAGGGTGGGGCTTGGCTTGGCATTTCCCATTGGCTGGTTTAGGTAGCTCCCCCTCAGCATGCTGGCTTTTATTAATCCCATTCTAAGGTGCCTATCTCTCCCCATTCACTGTATAGGGAGCCTAGGCTCCAAACTCAGGCTTTGGGAATCCTAGTGATTTTGTTAGTGCCTAAAAGTCAGACACGGTGCTCAGCATCACCGCACCTAATTTTCTCTGTGAATCTAACCCAATGTGCTTCCTTCTGATGACTGATTTCTTCTATTATTAATCCACCTGCATCAAAAAGAAACAAAAAAGGAAGAGGTCGTAAACCTTCCAGAGTTGTCCTTCTGGACCTAGGATGAACTTTGGTCAACAAGCAAGTCAGAAGCTTGCTCCACTAGGGACTGAAAGGCTCAGTTTAACTCCCATTGAAATCAATGGAAAGACTCCGTTTGAACTGAATGGGAACTGGACAAGGACCTAAATGAACAAAGGCTGTTGTTGCACAGACTGAGTGACGTTAAGTGTTGCCTGAGGGTTTTTTTGATTACATTAAAATCAGTGCTTAAATCACTAAAGTGTGGAAATTTCCCATTCCACAAGTAAGCAAATATTCTGAAGTATATATATTTTACTTAGCAACCACCACACAAAAATATACAAGGGGGAAATCTGTTAAATCCAAACCCTCGCTGCGTATAAAAATGTGTTCTTTTGACAGGTCTGTTTCTTTAATGAAGAGGGTGCTATTGTTTTATAAAATACTTTGTGGTTTGGTATGTAAAATATGCAGCCATTTAATATATCTCAAGTAGTTCAATTTTGCATTGTATTTTAACTTTTGGTGCAGTATAAGTTTCTCTCCAGCAGTTCTCTCTGAAAAGGCTTCATTGTCGTTTTCTATATATTTTGGTTGAGTACTTGGAAAATGTCTTCTTTGATCAGATTTATTTCTTTAAGTATTTTTGTATGTGTATTTCAGATAGATAATGTAATGTATGGGGTACAATTAATGTAAGGACTAGAATAGCTCACAAGATTGGTAATAGAGGTGAAAGTATCAACTTGTTAAGTCATCAGTTTGAATCCAATCCTGGTGCAAAGTCACTTACAGTTGTCAATGGCCGTTTGGCAACATATGTGAAATGTGTCAGATGTCTCAATCCATTTCCTAAAAGACAGGTCACAGCAAAGTCACTAGAATTTGCATATGCAATTGTGACTGCTAATACACCTGAAAAGAAAAATCTGCAAGTCAAAAATGGGAACTACATCAACAGCACAATCATTGATAACCACTGATGTCAGAAATCAACCATCTCACATAAAATGCTATGGTAAACAGATCCAAAAAGAGCCATCATATTTTTAAATGACAAAAGAGTCAGAACCAGAAACTTTGAAAAAGTATATGATTGCATTGAATAAACACAATTGTTGATAAGAGAGTCAAGCATGATCAAATGAGACCCTACCCCCAAAGGAAGAAACTGAATAATACTATTCAGTTACACTAATTAAAAAAGACATATACAGAAAAAAAATATCCAATCGGAATACTATGAGGAGCTCAGATACAACAGAAATAGATGACCTTATCAAAAAAGGTAACTATGGTCCCAGTTATGCAAAGTACTTAACTTTTATTCAATGAAGTCACTGGGTCTTTAGTGTGTGTTTAAAGTTAAGCATGTAATTACATGGTGAAGTTCTATGGCCCATGTTTATACAGGAGGTAAGACTAGGTGATCACAGTAATCCCTTCTGGCCTTGGAATCTATGAATATATGAAGTGCATTGATAACAGGGTCCTAAATTCTATGTCAGACTACTCTCAATGTATCCTTTTCTTTGAAAAATTAATGCCTGATCTACACAGTTTTGTACTGGCATAACTATGTTGATTAGGGGTGAGATTTTTTTACTAATATAGATATACTGGTACAACTCGTAGTGTAGATGCAGTTATACTGATATAAAGGTGCCATATACCAGTACAGCTTATTCCCCTTCCTACATGGGAATAAGTTATATCACTATAAGCACACTTATACCCATATAAATGTGTCTACAATAGGGAGGGTTGTACGGCTTTAACTATATGGATATGGTTAAAGGAGTGCCATTTTTGTGTGTGGACAAGCCCTAACTCAGATTATAATCTCAGTGTTGTTTTAATTCTAAAATCAAAGAGTGGTTTACTATTGACTTCAACAGTAGCAGAGGGAGGCCAATGCTGAGCAGCTTTGAAATGCCCTTTCACAGAACCTGGACACTTGGTCTGGGTGCATGAGGAGTGAATTTCACCTTAAATGCATAACAGGTTATGAAAAGGAAACTTCCAGCTCTTTATTTGCAGTGGGCCGAATACATCCCTTGTGTGACTCCACTGACTTCACTTTTGCAAGGTTTAAATGTTCATTTTTTCAACTGGAAACACTAGGGAACAATAGATCTCAGGCAAACTTGTGTCTTGGCACAAGTTATTCACAATTACTTCATCCAGCTACATTTTGTCTTGTGCACGACACGCTGGGTGCCCCCACCCAGTGACAGCAATGCATGAGAAGAACAGGTAGGTACCCTTCTTGGTCACTGACTACATAATAATGTGATAATAGTACCCGTAGTGATCATATATTGATGCCATAACATTGCCCCTTAGTTCCACAAGTATTATGGTTTTCCTAATTTTTGTGTTGCCATAACCATTGTTCTATCTACAAGAATAACAACTTCAACCCTACATTTAACAAAATATGAATGACCTTTTTGGTCTTTCACTCCATTTTCTGCCAGTCATGGCTCTTAAGCGCCACACTAAATCATGGAATCATAGAAGATTAGGTTTGGAAGAGACCTCAGGAGGTCATCTAGTCAAAGCAGGACCAACCCCAACTAAATCATCCCAGCCAGGGATTCGTCAAGCCTTAAAAACCTCTAAGGATGGAAACTCCACCACGTCCCTAGGTCACCCATTCCAGTGCTTCACCACCCTCCTACTGAAATAGTTTTTCCTAATATTCAACCTAGACCTACCCTACTGCAAAGTGAGAACATTGCTCCTTGTTCGTCATCTGCTACCACTGAGAACAGCCGAGCTCCATCCTCTTTGGAATCCCCCTTCAGGTAGTTGAAGGCTGTTATCAAATCTCCCCTCACTCTTCTCTTCTGCAAACTAAATAACCCCAGTTCCCTTAGATTCTCCTTGTAATTCATGTGCCCTAGCCCCCTAACCATTTTTGTTGCCCTCCCCGGACTCTCTCCAATTTGTCCACATACTTTCTGTAGTGGGAGGCCCAAAACTGGATGCAATACTCCAGATGTGGCCTCACCAGTGCCGAATAGAGGGAAATAATCACTTCCATTGATCTGCTGGCAATCCTCCTACTAATGCAGCCCAATATGCCATTAGCCTTCTTGGCAACAAGGGCACACTGTTGACTCATATCCACCTTCTCATCCATTGTATTCCCCAGGTCCTTTTCTGCAGAACTGCTGCTTAGCCAGTTGGTCCCCAGTCTGTAGCAGTGCATAGGATTCCTCCATCCTATGTGCAGGGCTCTGAATTCGTCCTGGTTGAACCTCATTATATTTCTTTTGGCCCAATCCTCCAATTTGTCTTAGTCACTCTGGACCCTATCCCTACCCTCCAGTGTATCTATTTCTCCTCCCAGCTTAGAATCATCTGCAAACTTGCTGGGGGTGCAATCCATCCCATCATCCAGATCATTAATGAAGATGTTGACCAAAACGGCCCCAGGACTGACCCCTGGGGCACTCTACTTGATATGGGCTGCCAACTACCTGATGAACCCGATGATCTAACCAGCTTTTTATCCACTTTATAATCCATTCGTCCAATCCATACTTTTTTAACTTGCTGGCAAAAATACTGTGGCAGGCCATAGCAAAAGCTTTGCTAAAGTCAAGATATATCACATCCACCTCTTTCCCTACGTCCACAAAACCAGTTTTCTCATCATAGAAGGTAATCAGGTTGGTCAGGCATGACTTGCCCTTGATGAATCCATGTTGACTGTTCCTGATCGCCTTGCTCTCCTCCAAGTGCTTCAAAATGGATTCCTTGAGGATCTGATCCATGATTTTTTTTTTACTGAGGTGTTGCTGACCAGTCTGTAGTTCACCGGATTCTCCTTCTTACCTTTATTAAAGATGGGCATGACATTAGCCTTTTTCCAGTCATCCGGGAACTCCTGTGAGTGCCCTGAGTTTTCAAAGAAAATGGCCAATGGCTCTGCAATCACATCAGCCAACTCCCTCAGCACCCTCGGATGCATTAGATCCGGACCCACGGACTTGTGCATGTCCAGCTTTCCTAAATAGTCCTTAACCTTTTCTTTCATCACTGAGGGCTGCTCACCTCCTCCCCATACTGTGTTGCCCAGAGCAGCAGTCTGGGAGCTGACCTTGTCTGTGAAGACCGAGGCAAAAAAAGCAGCTTTTTCCACATCATCTGTCACTAGGTTGCCTCCCCCATTCAGTAAGGGTCCCACACTTTCTCTGACCTTCTTCTTATTGCTAAGATACCTGTAGAAACCCTTCTTGTGACCCTTCACATACGTTGCTGGCTGCAACTCCAATTGTGCTTTGGCCTTCCTGATTACACCCCAGCATGCTCGAGCAATATTTTTATACTCCTCCATGTTCATCTGTCCAAGTTTCCACTTCTTGTAAGCTTCCTTTTTGTGTTTAAGCTTACCGAAGATTTCTCTTTTAAGCCGAACTGGTCACCTGCCATATTTGCTATTCTTTCTGCACATTGGGATCGTTTGTTCCTGAGCCCTGAATAAGGCTTCTGGTGCAATGGCATTCATGCTAAGAGGATTCCCTTCCACGCTGTGGAAATGACGTTCCACTTGCTAGTTACTCAGGAGTGTCATTGCCAAAAAGCAACGTCAGCATCTGCAGCAGCCACAGAAGCATCTTCTGGGTGAAAACTAAAATTTTTACCTCGAAGTATATCCATCATTCTGAGTCAGTGTTCAGGCTCTCTTGGGGATTGATTGAAGCCATTTTGAATCTTGGCATTTTGAATAAAAGCTGGAAGAAGTTAATTTAAAGACAGAAGATATAGGCCGTGACTCTGCAAAGTACTTAAGTATGTGCTCAACTTTCAGCATATGGGCAGCTCTACTGAAGGCATGCTTAATTGCTTTTGCTGAACTGAAGAAGGAACAAACTTCTTTTTGTTTCAGCAAAGGGATGCAGTAGTAGCTCCTATTCACGTAAGTAGACTCATAAGACCTGAGTCTCCTCTTGCTCCTTTGAGTCACAGTATGATTCCCAATCCACTCCTGGAGCAGTGTGACAATATGCTGCCAGGGCTATAAAGTAAAGTCATGACTGAGCTAACTTAAAGTACAGTTTGAAAGTGGACAATTTTCTGAGCTTGAGGCTTTTAGAGTAAGTGGTTTCCATTGCTGATCAACAATGCTGTCCTCTTTTCATTTGCAAATATCTATATCTGCCCATGGGCCAACTTTCCTTTTAGTTGCTGAGTGCCTTCTTGACAATATCAAAGGCTATTCCCTCACTTCCCCAATTGCACTCTGTTCTGCAAGACTCATTTCACAAGTAACCTCATGGCCCTATTGATTTCAATGGGGCCAGAATTTTCACCATCAATTATTAGAGTCAGGAGGGTAGAGAGAGGACAAATGACTTAAAGGAGGTGATGGGTTTGCAGAGAAAGCAACAGAAATGAAGGCATTTAAATGTGGATGTGATCCAAATTAAAAGTGAATCTGAATTTAAACCTGGAGTGGAAGCAAAACTGCCAAAAAATTAAAGTATGTTCTTTTCTCTGGTTTTGGGGCCTCTTTCTTCTTAATGTTGTTATTTATGGTCAGTATTTAAGCAATGTAAAAAAAACAAAACAAAACAAAACAACAAAGCAATGCCTATTTGAACAGCTACCAGTGACCTTCAGTTCTCCTACCAATTGCAAAATAGAAAAGGGCTGTTCTTCCCTTTCTAATCAGACATGATTTTGACATACTGCTTCCATCTACTTGTTAATGATTTTCCAAGCTACTCAGCTTGATTCTTCACTCCCTCCTGAGTATGAAAGCTTTATTGTTCCCTGTTAACGTTTCTACCATCCACCCCTCCCCATCCCCATCCCGAGCTTTGGCACAAATGGACTCATTTGAGCTTCTGTGTGAAGACCACCTGCAGCAGACCTTGAAATGACTAACATGGAAGCAGACTGAGATTCAGTTTAAAGCCCAGTTTCATATCTACTCTACATCTCTCTCTGTTTCTTACACCAAAAACTACTTCA
Source organism: Lepidochelys olivacea (assembly GCF_965140295.1). NCBI lineage: Eukaryota > Metazoa > Chordata > Testudines > Cheloniidae > Lepidochelys > Lepidochelys olivacea. Next base: position 21,119,004 of record NC_140413.1, read on the forward strand.
TTTCCTACACCAACTGCTAAAGTAATAGTCCCAAAAGAGGGAGCAATAATTTACAGCAACTCTTCTTAATACCCAAACATTAATTTTATTTATTATGCCAAGAATGAAATTTACTCGAGACACAGTCAGTGATTGGCATCTTTGGAGGAAATATGGTAAATTACTCAAATATATGGATATAGCTGTAGAGATTTATAAAACATTGCCTTGAATGGCTATAGCATGATATATGACTAGTGCTGAGGTCATGTCCAATGTACGTTTTGCTCATTTACTTTTGCAGGTGGGGCTGAAACAGTTGCCAATTCACAAAATGAAGTTTAAAAAAATAGATTGAAAAGTAGATTTGAAAAGTTAGATTAAATAGTGTTACCTCTTAATAGCGAATATATATATCTATACACCCAGGCATGATAAAACCCAGTTTTTGACTGTTTGAAAAATAAAGAATAAATTAAAGGACCCGATCCTGCAAACACTTACTACTAGGTACAGTGCTTATTATTTGAGTACTCCCGTAGAAATCAATGAAGCACGCCCAGTAGAAAGTAATATGCCCCCTGAGTCAAATGGAACTACTCGCAAAAGTAAAGCCCTGTGCCCAGCAGTGTTCAGGGGGTCAGAACTTAAGAGACCTGATTCTGCAAGACTTACTTGGGTGAAAATTCCACTGAAAGCAATAATATTGCCATTGATTTGCTGTGGTGTAAGTGAGACCAGAATGTGGCCCAGTGGGACTATTCATGCGTGTGGCCTCCAACTAAACAGATATGAAAAGTCTTCTACTTTTCAAGCTTCACACTCACAAATGCATTGGGGAGAATGGATTTAGCAAGGGTTGTGTTTTGTTTCTTTGTTGGAGCACATTTGGACGGCAAACTCCGGCTCTGTTTTTCTTGTCAGTGCTAGGGAGAAAACAGAAATGGCAAGCTCTTTAACAAGGATTCAGAATATGACTCGCCTACTTTTTTTTTTCTTTAGGGAAAGAACTGGATGATGTTTAAAGTCCCTAAATCACAAAAGGCATATTTTTAATATCTTGTACTAGGGATAACCTTTTTAATAGCACTGGAAATCCCCATGTACTACATCTAGGTGTATCTAGATGGATTGCTTCCATATGAATACATTTTCCTTCACCATTTTTCATTCTATTGTACATATCTGTAACGTATGCTTTTTATAATGAAGGGCTACTCTTAATAACCTTATATTTATTTTATTTTATTTTATTTTATTTTAAGAAATAGCAGATGTGATGAAGTGAATGAGAGCTATTGGTTTAATAAAGCCCAGTCATCTTCCCTCAGATGTTACAATAAGCCAGATTAGATAGAACTCTAATGGCGAAAGTTCGAATGTTACTTCTACTGTTGATAAATGGGGAGAAATTTCATTTTCTCCTTTTGGTGTATGCTGTGTGTATGTGTGTATTTAATTGTTTAGAGTCTGGCACTGTAAAGATATGAAACCAAAGCATCCCTAGATCTTAAAATGGCCAATTATACAAACAATGTTTTTTAACTGACAACAATAAGGAAGTGTAAAGTGATAAAGTCCTTTTTTCTCCCCAATTAAATACTTTTCATAAAGGTCTTGAATATATTTCTCTCTATAGTGTCATTCGAGTAATAACAGAAAACTTGGTGTCACGATGGAAAAAGGACATTAGAACTTTTTAAGGGTGGAGAAAGGGGATCTGCGAATGTACATCAAAGAGTGGGTCTTGTTTTTCCTTCTATTCCCTCAGTGTTTCCATGAAATCTAAGGCAATGACATCACAACAAAACAACGTTGCCAAGATATACTATACAAAAACATGTTTTCACATGGTTACATTTTCTGCAAATTATAGCTCTTGGAGTATAAATCAGAATAATTGTTTAAATCAGAGTGACTGTTGAAACAGATTTACAGAGATCAAATCAAAAATGTAATAATTCTTGTGGTTTCACTAATGCTCAGAGCACCAAATACTTCTAAAAATTTTGGTTGTCAGTTATATATAGTGTTTACATTAACATGCTGCTTGAACAGAGAAAATATATATTTTAAGATGAAAATGTGAATCCAGGGTTACAAGAATGTTTCTGAAACAGCTAAGTCATCTTGTTTCAAGTAAAACCAGATGTTTGCTTAAAGTGAAAGCCAATCATTTCTTTTAATTATGTTCACTGGTTAGGCCACCAGGAATATCCATATGTGCACACAATGATCCGATTAAAATCAAAGACCTTATGATGGAGAAAGCAATCAACAACTGAAAGACCACCAAATGATATGTAATGCACTGATCTGGATTCTACCATGTATGTTTGCTCATTTTCACTCAGCAAGTCAAACAAGAAAGATATTGCTAGAATTCTCTAAGACAGTCATGTGTGAATTATAACCTAGGTTTCTACAATAGCTTCAGTATTAATGGCATGGTAAACAGTGCCTCCAACCCAATTAACCTGAATTAAATTTAATTCTTGACACTGCACACAGCCAAAACTTCCACAAAGGTTCAATGCACCATGTACTGTAAGGGAACCGCTGCGTCAAAATCTGTGCTCTCTTCAGCTTTTAGAAGATGTTATATCTTGGTGCTCTTGACGGGGGAAAGTAAGATTAAATGATTTGTACAGTACTTTTATTAATATTATTAATACTTAAGAAGGAGAGGGATTGCACCTCCACTTGCTTTGCAGATGTGCCTCGTGTGGCATAGCATTCCTTTCGCTGACATTTATGATATTCATCTTTTGGGGCTGGGCGTGTTTACCAGGAATGCTGGGCAACTTTACCCCATCTTATGTCATTTTCTCTTCTGTGTTACTTGGGCCTAACATATTCTGTCAGAGCTGTTCTGACCTTCCTCCCCACAACCTAGTCTTCTGAGTAGATAATAAGCAGTCCTCCATTCCAGTGGTTCTCAACCTTGCCAGACAACTGTACCCCTTTCAAAAGTCTGATTCATCTTGTGAACCCCAAATTTACCTCACTTAAAAACTACTTGCTTACAAAAATCAGACATAAAAATACAGCTCACAACACACTATTACTGAAAAATTGCTTACTTTCTCATTTTGTCTGTATGAAATTTTAGTTTGTACTGACTTTGCTAGTGCTTTTTATGTAGCCTGTTGTAAAACTAGGCAAATATCTAGATGAGTTGATGTGCCCCTGGAAGACCTCTGAGTACCCCCAAGGAAATGCATAGAGAACCACTGCTCTATTCTATTATATGTAAGCTTTTATACTGCACTCATCACTGTAGTAGCCAAGTGCCTTCCACAAGTGAATTAAGCAATGAGATTAATATCTGTCACGAATAACTTGTTCTTTTATCCTCTCCCCTCCTCCATCACACTGCAGGATCAACACAAAGACACTTCTTGCTGCCTTTGCTCTTCTTTCATATTAGTTCCAAATGAGAAACTAAAATACAGTCACTCCTTCTGAGAAACTGAGTTAAAATTTCTTCTACTAGTCCTACTGACCACACGGGTTAAGTTAAGCTTATCAAGTAACCAGAAACTATACCATGCGACTTACGTAACCAATCACAGCCAACCAATCCAGGTAAAAATTCAAAAAAGTGATGTCAAAACATGCCAGAAAACGTTGAATTGCATTTTACATTGAAATATCATAAAATCTTGAAAAATTGCAACATTATTCCAAATATTCACAAGTTCACAAATATTTGATGCACTTGAACAAGAGGTAAATTTCATTAATATTTTTCTGTGAATCCTTCTCCCAGCTTGTTTCACTAGCCAGAAAATGAACTTAATAGTTGACAAATCAATTGCTGATATCAAAAACTATTTAGGTTCAATATGTGATCAAATAAAATTATTCTATGACATGATATAAAGGAACTACCATTATAGCTTTTAAATAAAGTAAGTTTTGTTGAAATGATGTCAAAAGAACAATAGGCACATGAGCTATTCTTATGAAATAAATGAGTGTTCAATAATTCCACTTAGGCTATGCTTTACTGGTAATGTATTGATAATTAAAGTATTGTGTGATTTATGGAAGTCAGAAGGGAAATTACTCTAAAAATATTTAGACTTAGTTCTTATAACTTCCAGCTTCCACCGTCTCAAAGGGCAACACTTCAACAATCACCATGACTTAGTTGAAAATAACTTTGGCTTATTTTTGCAAAATCTTTGCTTGACTTCTTCAGCTGCATCTACTAACTGTGCTTAGCTCGATAAGATAACTGACTTATCAAGCTATGCAACAGTGTAAATACAGCATCAGTCCACAATAGCAGTGATATTTTACAACATACAGCAATTTAGAAGTCTTGGAAAAAAACATCCAGAAGAATTAACTTCCATCGACACTGGAAACTCAGTGTACAGATAGACTATAATGTATTTTTATCTTATAATTTGTCTGTCTTTATAATGACAATCTATAGTAAGCTATTTTTCAGATATGAAGATATGTATCAAAGTTATAAATAATGTACGTAGTAAGTAGAGCTAGTCAAAATATGAAAACCTATTTTCACCGCAAAAAAATCAATTTAAAAGTTATGGTCCATTCCAACGTGTCCCCCTGCCCCCTGCATTTGTTTTACCTTTGGTAAATGAAAATATAATAATTTCAGTAATAGTTGGTATTTTATTACATTTATAAAGACTTTGGAAAAAATGAAGGCAATTATTTTATTTTATTTTATTTATGATAAAGGGCCATTTCTGATTAAAAACTTTTTTGTTCAAAACAGTTTTGTCCAGTTCTAATAGTAAAGTGTTACTGTATACTATGGATTTGAACAATCAGTTTCACTCCCCAATGGTATATGACAGGAGAGTCATGATTCATATTCAGTGAAACAGCAGTTCAAATGAATAAATATTAATCCTACGAATTTCTAGACCACCTTTCCTGAAAGCAATTTAAAAATATTTTCTGCAGCGTTATCAGAAGCATTTTTATAAGTGGGTAAATTGAGGCACAGAGAATGTAGTTCCAGCATAGTGATAGTCTGTCATAAAGTACACAAGGCTTCATGAGATATGCCATTCCAGACCCTGTAAGCACCAATAATTGACACTGTATGACCACATTTGGAAATGTAATTTCCTAGCAGTGGGAATTTGACCATCACACTTCCACTCCGGCATAAATACAGAGCAATTGGAAAGCAGATTCAGCCCCTAAAAAAGGGCAGAAACATATACAATGGAACAATGAGTGTTTTATTGACATAGTAATCCATCATGGGCCCTGATGTGGCACAGGATAAACTTCAGCTGCAATGAGGAACCACCCTCAAGATCTGATTCATCTCTCAATGTAGTACATGGGAGCCTTTACATTAAGTTCCAGAAAGATGAATCTGGGCATTAGTCATTAGCTGTTCCTGGGTTCATGTGACATAATGATATGGCAGCAGCATATGGTGGCTAAAAATAGTCAACTATTTAATAATATTTATGTTTCACAACTGCACACCAGCCGAGTACAGTTTCATCAAATGAACTGTTTAAACAAATCTCAGCACTTTCACAGATACTTATTAAGGTGATGAAGTGATGACAAGGACAATGATGATGCTGATGATGGAGGCTCACATTGACGTTGTCATACCAGGACTCCGCAGACACGTTAGGTGAACACATATAAGCGAGGTCAGACCAGTGCGAGAACCGCAAACACAGTTACATGTGGGACAGACAAGATTGTCCATGACCATTGCAGGCTGTTGTCTCCTTGCACTGTTCGTGTTCTTCACAGGTGTTAATGCACCTTTTTTCAAAGCAGTCAACAGTGATTTGATAAATCTGCCATCACCATGCTTTGTCATGGGCTCCTGTTTCCTAGTTGCTGGGGTCAACCTGACATGCTTTTAAATTTGACTTCAGTGTGTTTTTATATTATTTGTACTGGCCACCATGAAAAGGGGTGTCTGGCCTTAGCTGACCATAAGATACGCTCTTGGGTTGTCTCAAGTCAGCCATACGAATGAGGTGCCCAGACCAATGCAACCAAGGTTTTATGACAACGCTTTGAATGCCAAACATCCAACAACAATTAAGGATTTTGATTCTGGGAATCTTGTCCCACCATTTGACCCTGCAAACAGGCTAAAGAAAGTACATATGAAACAGATCAAGTTTCCTAATGAGGTGGTGATATGTTGTCATACAACCATATCAAAGTGTTGTAAAAACACAACTTCCCCATCAACATTTGGTTTAGTGCTTATTTTGATGCCTCTATTGTTCCATGGGTGGTTTGACTGCATTCCAAATGCAGAGCTGGCTTTGACTTCGCAATGGGTAATATCATCAGTTGCTGCATTCTGTGACAGCATTGGTCCTATGTTGCAAAACTTCTCAACAGACTTGGAAAGGTCATTGTTGATCTTAATAATTGGGCAGACATGCATATCCCCTAGCGCCAGCTGTTACAGTACTTCGATTTTCTTCAGGCTGACTGTGAAACCAAAACAATTGACTGCAAAAATGAAATCATCAGTTATAAATTGAATGTCATCAGTCAAGTGAGCAATCAGTGCACAGCCAATAAAAGCTCCTTTAATGAATAGAATTGCCACTTCTGTGGGAGCACAGAAGTGTTGCAGATTGAACTTCTTCCCATCAGGGTGGAACTGGATAGATACTCCTCTGTCAATGTCATCAAATCCAACCATAAGTACAGCCCCCGAAAAGGATGGAAAAAAGTATGGGAGCCAGCACACAACCTTGTTTTATGTCATTGGTGACCAGAAGGGGTCCGATATCTCACCATTCTCCACCATTCTGGCCATCAGGCTATCATGAAAGGACCAAACAATGACCAAAAGTTCCCAGAAACCCTCATAATTTACAGTGTCAAAGGTTTAGCTAAATTGACCAACACCATATAAAGACTGCAGTTTTGCTCCCAGCTCTTTTCCTAAAGCTGATCAGGTGTGAAGATCATGTACATAGGTCGTTATCCACACCAAAATCCACACTGAGTCTCAGGGAGGATGGTTTCCACAAGACAGGTGTTAAGTCTATTCAGTATGACTCAGGCAAGAGTTATCCCAGCAAAACATCAATGAATGGCTGTCATGATTATCACAATTTGCCCTATCACTCTTATGTTTATAGAATCATAGAAAGGTAGGGCTGGAAGGGACCTCAAGAAGTCATCAAACCCTACATTCAAGCCCCCTGTCCTGAGACAGGATCAAGAAAACATAGACCATCCCTGACCAGTGTTTTTCCCAACATGTTCTTAAAAACCTCCAGTGATGGGGATTCCACAGTCTCCCTAGGAAACCTAATACAGAGCTTAACTATTTTATAGTTAGAAAGTTTTTCCCTCTTCCTGCAAATTAAGCTCACTGCTTCTTGTCCTCCAGTGGACATGGAGAACAACTGATCACTGTCCTCTTTATAGCAGACTTTAACCTAGTATGATGTGGTGACAACTATGACAGATGATGTGGAAAAAGCTGCTTTTTTTGCCTCGGTCTTTACAGACAAGGTCAGCTCCCAGACTGCTGCTCTGGGCAACACAGTATGGGGAGGAGGTGAGCAGCCCTCAGTGATGAAAGGAAAGGGACTATTTAGAAAAGCTGGACATGCACAAGTCCGTGGGTCCGGAACTAATGCATCCGAGGGTGCTGAGGGAGTTGGCTGATGTGATTGCAGAGCCATTGGCCATTTTCTTTGAAAACTCAGGGCACTCAGAGGAGTTCCCGGATGACTGGAAAAAGGCTAATGTCATGCCCATCTTTAAAAAAGGTAAGAAGGAGAATCCGATGAACTACAGACGGGTCAGTATCACCTCAGTCCCTGGAAAAATCATGGATCAGGTCCTCAAGGAATCCATTTTGAAGTTCTTAGAGGAGAGGAAGATAATCAGGAACAGTCAACATGGATTCACCAAGAGCAAGTTATGCCTGACCAACCTGATTGCCTTCTATGATGAGATAACTGGCTCTGTGGATATGGGGAAAGCAGTGGATGTGATATATCTTCACTTTAGCAAAGCTTTTGATATGGTCTCCCACAGTATTCTTGCCAGCAAGTATGGACTGGATGAATGGACTATAAGGTGGATAGAAAGCTGGTTAGATCGTCTGGTTCAATGGGTAGTGATCAATGGCTTGATGTCTAGTTGGCAGTCAGTATCAAGTGGAGTGCCCCAGGGGTCCGTTCTGGGGCTGGTTTTGTTCAACATCTTCATTAATGATCTGGATGATGGGATGGATTGCACCCTCAGCAAGTTCACAGATCATACTAAGCTGTGGGGAGAGGTAGATAAGCTGGAGGGTAGGGATAGGGTTCATAGTGACCTAGACAAATTGGAGGATTGGGCCAAAAGAAATCTGATAAGGTTCAACAGGACAAGTGCAGAGTCCTGCACTTAGGATGGAAGAATCCCATGCACTGCTACAGCCTGGGGACCAATTGGCTAAGCAGCAATTCTACAGAAAAGGACCTGGAGAGTATAGTGGATCTGAAGCTGGATATGAGTCAACAGTGTGCTCTTGTTGCGAAGAAGGCTTACAGCATATTGGGCTGCATTAGTAGGAGTGTTGCCAGCAGATCAGGGGAAGTGATTATTCCCCTCTATTGCTATGTGCATTACTTTGCATTTAACATTGAATTTCATCTGCCATTTTGTTGCCCACTCACCCAATTTTGTGAGATTCCTTTGTAACTCTTTGCAGTTTGTTTTGGACTTAACTATTTTGAGTAATTTTGTATCATTTGCAAACTTCAAACTTCACTGGCTCACCGTTTACTTCTTTTTGCAGAGCATTTATGAATATGTTCAACCGTACAAGCTGTTTGGGGACACCACTGTTTACTTATCTCTATTCTGAAAATGGACCATTTATTCCTACCCTTCATTTCTTATCTTTTAACTGGAGTGCCTGGGAATGTTTTCAGGATCATAGAATATCAGGGTTGGAAGGGACCTCAGGAGGTCATCTAGTCCAACCCCCTGCTCAAAGCAGGACCAATCCCCAATTTTTGCCCCAGATCCCTAAATGGCACCCTCAAGGATTGAACTCACAACCCTGGGTTTAGCAGGCCAATGCTCAAACCACTGAGCTATCCCTCCCTCCAGGATCCTTAGTTTAATTTAATGGCAAGTCTTTTATTATCTTAATCACCTTGCCTCTGTTTATAAATGAATTCCCTGCCCCAAGGGCAGAAGCTGGGAGCAGCACAGAACTCATCACATTCCACACTCAAGCTCTGGCTCCTGGGTGTTGAGCACCCACTAATTTTTTCCCATGGGTGCTTGAACCCGGGAGCACCCACAGAGTTGCCGCCTTTGCCTCCTTCTTTTCTCAGGATTAACTATGCCCTGTTTTTTTTAACCTTTTCTCATAGGTCATATTTTCTAAACCGTTTATCATTTTTGTTGCTCTCCTCTGGACTGTCTCAAATTTGTCCACATCTTTCCTGAAATGTGATGCCCAGAATTGGACATAAGTACTACAGTTGAGGCCTCACCACTGCTGAGTAAAATGGAATAATTACCTCCCAGGTCTTATATACAAATGTGATGCTGGCACACCAGATGCCAGCTCATGCCAAGAGCCCCATGTCTCAGTGGAACACTGACAAATACATAGCTCACCTATTAGAATAGGTGTTAAAATAGGGATTAGAATTATTTTAAAAGTGCTTAGTGTTTATTTTATTGAATGCTTGTAAATTGCTGCATGCACTAATCTTACTTCTAATATCTGTATCCTATATCATAAGGTAATATTTAAGCATTTGTATTATAAGCCCCTGACTGTGTAAATCACCAGACAGGAGAGAAGTATCAGGGTGTAGCCGTGTTAGTCTGTATCCACAAAAACAACAGGGAGTCCGGTGGCACCTTAAAGACTAACAGATCTATTTGGGCATAAGCTTTCGTGGGTAAAAAACCCACTTCTTCAGATGCATCTGAAAGCTTATGCCCTAATAAATCTGCTAGACAGGAGAGAGACATTAATTAGTGTAATTAATTCTGATCTCCAACAGAAGGTGTTGTGTCCTGCCCCACAAGGAAGGCCCATAAACACCAAACTATTGTGAAACATCAAAGAGGATAAAAGACTATTGGCTGCTGCCCCACGCTCAGCTGAGTTTGCAGCTCAAAGCACAAGGGAGGAAGGGAATAAAAAGCCCTAACAAAGAGGAACTGTGTCTTTATGTTCCTTGGACTCTGAGGACAAGGATTATTAAACATCAGCAAAATATCCTCAGTGTTTAGTGTAGGTTAGCCCTGTTGGACATATAGAGCTTCTTTATTATAAAAGCATCTGTTATTTTTTGAGACTTAAGATTAGAACTCTTTGTGTGTATATATGTTTACATGGCTTACCTTTGTAAATAACTGTCTTATTTCCTTTTCCTAGTTAATAATTTTTTAGATAGCTTATTGCAGGATTGGCTACAAACATTGTCTTTGGTGTGAAATCCACAGTGGACTTGGCCAGCAGTAAGTGATTAGTCCTTTGGGACTGGAAGTAACCTGAATATTGCAGTATAAGGGATCATTTGTCATAAAGACAGGCTTACTTGGGTGGCAAGACACACTGAAGTACCCAAGGGAACTGCCTGTGACTCCATGTTAAGGCTGTTAAAATGTCTGAAGATTTTATGCTTGATAATTGATTCATGAAATCTACGTATAGAACTCACGGTCAATTTGGGGTTTGTGCTCTGTTTCCTATCAGTCTGCCTTGATGTTGGTACTCATGCTTTTGAGCTACTGTAGGACAGTTTGACAACACTACTCCAGTGAATACGTGCCAGAATGATATTAGCCTTTTTTGAAACTGCATCACATTGTTGACTCATTCAATTTGTGACCCACTAAAACCCCAGATCCTTTTCAGCAGGACTACCACCTAGCCAGTTATTCCCCATTTTATAGTTTTGCGTTTGATTTTTCCTTCCTTACTGAAGTATTGTGCTCTTATCTTTATTGAATTTCATCCCCAACAAGGATTGTCTGCCTTCTTTGGCTGATTAGACATCTCTTTGTGCAGACATTTGATAGTCTTACAGATTTGGGTGAGCAGCCATCCTCAGGTATGTCCCAAAGAGCATTCTACTCTTTTTGACCACAGGGATCTCTGTTCTATTCAAGAGTATTTTCTGCTGTTTCTATGCTGAGAACCTAATAATGATTGCACAGCTTTAGCTGTGTGGAATTCCGACTGGTACTCTTCTCTCTGGTGTTCACAGCCTGCCCACCATCTTCTCCCTCCAGCTGTGTAGAATACTGCTGGTCCTCCTGCCTCTGGTAGTTAAGAGTTGCCAGTCCTCATCTTTGGTTTCAACTCTGATTCCTTGGTCCCCAATTTCTCTCTTTATTGAATCTGAGGCAGTGAAGCATCCTGAATCTGGTTTTCCAAATACGCTACAGGCTCTATGATGCTGTGTAGTGTCAGTACTTGTCTTTCCAAGCCATAAATCTTTTCTTCCAGAATAGCCACCGACTTTCATTTCATACACAGGAAGTACCCTCTGGCTTTAGAAGCCAAGGGAAGCCCAAGGACAGGGCAGACCTATTACTCAATGAGGTGGGAAAGACAATAACAGAAAACACAGTAATAGCTCAAGTGTTAAATGCCTTTTTTGTTTCAGTTTTCACCAAAAAGGTTAGCAATGATCTAATCTAATGAACTCCAGTGTAAACAGTGTAGCATCTGAGGCTGAACTAGGGAAAGAACAATGATTAAAATATCCCCAGTGTTTAGTGTGGGTTAGCCTATGATTAAAGGCCTAGAAAACACTACCTATGAGAAGAGATAGAAAAAAATTGGGTTTGTTTAGTCTGGAGAAAAGAAGACTGAGAGGGGACATAATAACAGTTTTCAAGCATATAAAAGGCTGTTACAAAGAGGAGGGTGAAAAATTGTTCTCCTTAACCTCTGAGGATAGGACAAGAAGCAATGGGCTTAAATTGCAGTAAGGGTGATTTAGGTTGGACAGTAGGAAACACTTCCTGTCAGAGTTAAGCGCTGGAACAAATCACCTAGGGAGGTTGTGGAATCTCCATTATTGGAGGCTTTTAAGAATAAGTTAGACAAACACCTGCCAGAGGATGATTTAGATATACTGAGGCCTGGTCTACACTACAGGGTTAGATCGAATTTAGCCGCTCTAGGTTGATTTTAAAATGAATGCGTCCACACAACCAACCCCATTTTGTTGAATTAAAGGACTCTTTAAAATCGACTTCTGTACTCCTCCCCGGTGAGGGGAGTAGCACTAAAATTGACCTTGCTGGGTCAAATTTGGGGTAGTGTGGATGCAAATCGATGGTATTGGCCTCCAGGAGCTATCCCAGAGTACTCCATTGTGACTGCTGTGGACAGCACTTTGAACTCCGATGCACTAGCCAGGTATGCAGGAAAAGCACTGGGAACTTTTGAATTTCATTTCCTGTTTGGTCAGAGTGGCGAACTCAGCAGCACAGGTGACCATGCAGTCCCTGCAGAATTGCAAATGAGCTCCAGCATGGACCAAAAGGGAGACACTGGATCTGATTGCTGTCTGGTGAGAAGCATCTGTGCAGGCAGAACTCCGATCAAAAAGCAGAAATGAAAATATATTTGCCAAAATCTCACAGGGCATGGTGGAAAGAGGCTACAATAGGGACACACAGCAGTGCCACGTGAAAGTTAAGGAGCTGAGGCAAGCCTACCAAAAGACAAAGGAGGCAAACGGTCACTCCAGGTCAGAGACCCATACATGCCGCTTCTATGATCAGCTGCATGGCATTCTAGGAGGGACCCTACCACTACCCCACCACTGTCTGTGGGCACCTGCAAGGGGGAATCTCACGCAACAGGGAGAAGGATTTAGTGGATGAGGAGGAGGAGTAGGAGGCGAATGCGCAGCAGGCAAGCAGTGAATCCTTTCTTCCTGGTAGCCAGGACCTTTTCATCATCCTGGAGCCAATACCCTCTGAAGGCAGGATCCCCGACCCTGAAGCTGGAGAAGGCACCTCTGGTGAGTGCACATTTGTAACTACAGTACAGGGTTTAAAATCAATAGTGTTTAATGTTTGATTTGCCCTGAAGAATTGGCATGCATTCGCGGCCAGTACAACTACTGGAAAAGTCTGTTTACATGTCTGGAGATGGAGCAGGAATCCTCCAGGGACATCTCCATGAAGCTCTCCTGGAGGTATTCTGAAACTATTCTGGAATCCTTGCAGTACAAAGCATGGCAGCGAATGGTCCTGGGTTTTGGTGACATTCAAGCAACATTCAGTCTATATCTTTCTGTGTTAGCCTTAGGAGAGTGAGGTTACCTGGTTGAAATAGGGGAATTTTTGTAAGGGAACAGTAAAAGGACCCTGATCATGCTGGGCTGTTTGTGTTTGCCTAAAACGGATCATCCCGCAGAATAGCCACACGGTGGGGTGGGGGAAGGTGTGTGCTGCACATCCACCCAAAAACTGCAGCCCCTCCTTTTAAATGTGAAACCCAACCCATTGCTTGCTATGGGAAAGGAGGGCGCTGCAATTTGAAACCATTCGCACATGTTATGCATAAGAAGCCAACCCTGCCTATCCTTTGCCTTACCATGGCTGAGTAGAAAGCCAATTCTATTCCTCAGCCATGTGTGATGTGTCACCATACTGGGAGGCGCTCAATATAAAAGGCAAAATGTGACCTTATAAAGCACATGTGCTGTCTTCTGTGAATTGCTTGATTCACTGTGAAAGAGTCTCCCTTTAGTTCTCAGAAATGTATCATCTTAAATTTTACTCTCCCTTTTTATCTCCCCGCAGGTGCAAATGTTTCTAGGCTCCCCCTATCATCTCCATCCCTGAGGTTATCGCAGATTAGAAGGCAAAAAAACCGCACTCGCAATGACATGTTTTCCAAGCTCATGCAGTCCTCCCACACTGATAGTGCACAGCTGAATGCCCTGAGGCATTCAGTGTTGGAGGCTAGGAAAGCATTAAGTGAGCATGAAGAGCAGAGGCAGGAGGCGATGCTAAAGCTAATGGGGAGCAAACGGACATAATGAAGCATCTGGTGCAGCTGCACGAAAGCCAACAAGAGCACAGACGCCTGCTGCATCCATTGTACAACCGCCTGACCTCCTCCCCAAGTTCCATATCCTCCTCACCCAGATGCCCAAGAACGCAGGGGGAGGCTCCGGGCACCCAGTGACACCACTCCAGAGGATGGCCCAAGGAACAGAAGGCTGTCATTCAAACAGTTTGATTTGTAGTGTGGCTACAATAAGCAATGTGCCCTTGTCCTTCCCTCCTCCTCCACCCCATCCCACCCTGGCTACCTTGTCAGTTATCTCCCTTTTTTTAATTAATAAAGAAAGAATGCATGGTTTCAAAACAATAGTTACTTTATTTCGAAGGGGGAGGGTGGTTGGCTTACAGGGAATTAAAATCAACAAAGGGGGTGGGTTTGCCTCAAGGAGAAATACACACAACTGTCACACCGAAGCCTGGCCAGACATGAAACTGGTTTTCAAAGCCTCTCTGAGGCGCAGCACGCCTTGCTGTGCTCTTCTAATCACGCTGGTGTCTGGCTGCTCAAAATCGGATGCCAAGCAATTTGCCTCAACCTCCCACCCCACCATAAACGTCTCCCCCTTATTCTCACAGATATTATGGACCACACAGCAAGCAGCAATACCAATGGGAATGTCGGTTGCGCTGAGGTCTGACCTAATCGGCAAACAGCGCCAGCGAGCTTTTAAACATCCAAAGGCACATTCTACCACCATTCTGCACTTGCTCAGCCTATAGTTGAACTGCTCCTTACTACTGTCTAGGTTGTCTGTGTACGGCTTCATGAGCCATTGGAGCAAGGGGTAGGCTAGGTCCCCAAGGATAACTATTGGCATTTCAACATCCCCAACAGTAATTTTCTGGTCTGGGAAATAAGTCCCTTCTTGCAGCTGCTCGAACAGCCCAGAGTTCCTAAAGATGCGAGCATCATGTACCTTTCCCGGCCATCCCACACTGATGTCAGTGAATTGTCCCTTGTGATCCATCAGTGCTTGCAGCACCATTGAGAAGTACCCCTTGTGGTTTACGTACTGGTTGGCAAGGCGGTCTGGTGCCAAAATAGGGATATGCATTCCATCTATCACCCCACCACAGTTAGGGAACCCCATTGCAGCAAAGCCATTCAATCTGACCTGCACATTTCCCAGAGTCACTACCCTTGATAACAGAACGTCAATGATTGCATTAGCTACTTGGATCACAGCAGCCCCCACAGTAGATTTGCCCACTCCAAATTGATTCCTGACTGACCGGTAGCAGTCGGGAGTTGCAAGCTTCCACAGGGCTATCGCCACTCACTTCTCAACTGTCAGGGAAGCTCTCATCTTGGTATTCCTGTGCTTCACAGTGCAGGAAAGCAACACACAAAGGCCACTTTTGTGGAACTCATGCATGCGAAAGTTTCGCAGCCACTGTGAATCATCCCATACCTGCAACACTATGCGGTCCCACCAGTCTGTGCCTGTTTGCCGGACCCAGAATCAGCATTCAACTGTATCGACCAGCTTCACTGCCACCATGATGTTCCAATTGCCACAGCTCGTGCTTTCAGGAACATCTGTGTCCATGTCCTCATCAAAATCATTCTCGTGCTGGCATCTCTTAGCCCGGTTCTGCATATACTCCAGGATAATGCGCGAGGTGTTTACAATGCTCACAACAGCAGCAGTGAGCTGAGCGGGCTCCATGCTTGCTGTGGTATGGTGTTTTCAGGAGAGCAGGAGACCAGAGTTGCAGTAGAAGCGCTGGATGATGATGGATGCCACGAAAATAGAGTAGAGTTGCAACGGAAACAGTGGATGACAATAACATAGAGAAATTTGCTATTGAGACTGAGCTCATTTACAAGAGCAGGAGAGCAGAATTGCAGCGGAAGCGGTGGATGATGACAGTTAGCAGTTGTACTGCACTGTTGGCTAACAGCAACACCCAGGACAAAACAGCAGCGGTGACGGTGAGCTGAGCGGGCTCCATGCTTGCCGTGGTATGGCGTCTGCATGGAAAAAAGGTGAGAAATGATTGTCTGCTGTTGCTTTCATGGAGGGAGGGGAGACTGATGACATGTACCCAAAACCACCTGCAACAATGTTTTTGACCATCAGGCACTGGGAGCTTAACCCAGAATTCCAATGAGTAGTGGAGACGGCGGGAACTGTGGGATAGCTACCCACAGTGCACCGCTCCGAAAGTCGATGCTAGCCACGATAGTGAGGACACACTCTGCTGACTTAATGTGCTTAGTGTGGACATACGCAATCCACTGTATAAAATCGATTTCTAAAAATCAACTTCTATAAAATCGACCTAATTTCATAGTGTAGACATACCCTGTCCTGCCTCAGTGCAGGGGACTGGACTAGATGACCTATCAAGGTCCTTTCCAGTCCTACATTTCTATGAGTCTGTGATTCAGGCAAGAAAGAAAACATGGCACATCCATTGCAGGTCACAACCACTGTTCCATCACTGGCCAACAAACTATTGAACACAGAACTGTATTTAGAAAGAAAACCTCTCACACCTCTTCTCTATACTCACTCCAAAACTCTCCTGTTTGCTACTCTAGTTTGCCTTTTTCATAGACATAGTATATGTATGGATGCAAAAAAGTCATCAAATGGATGCAAAGATCCCATCTGCCCAAAATGGTTTGTCTATCCTGTTTATATAAATAGCCTGTGGTTTCACCATGCCCAGCACAATGAGGCCCTGATTAGGGACTCTAGGCCCTACAATAAATATTAATAATAAATAATTAATACAAAAATAGGTCTGATATGTGAATTGGGGATGTGAAAATATCAAAAAAGATGGAGTTGCTGTCCCGGTAGACAGATGTCCAAATAGGAGCAAATATAGTGCTGCTTGTGGAAGTAAGCAAATGTAGTCATAGTATATTTAAATTCTGCACTATATTCAGAAAATGTGAGATTGTTTACAAGTGACTGGCACTAAATGTAATAACTCAGAAGCATATACCGAGGGCACTTCTATTATCACTGTTTTATAAATTGATATAAATGACTGTAAAGAAAAATAACGGCCAGTTTCTGTCTTGGTTTACAGTGGCCCTCAAGACACAAGTTACTGATTACGCTGACAACACTAATCAAAAGCAGTGTATTACTTAAATTTACTGCAGATTACTGCGGCAGAGTGCTGGCTATCCAACTTAGATATAAATTTGTATTTGTTGCTACCTACCTAAACCATATGAAAGAAGAACTACTGCAGGTTATGTAAAATCTCCAATGGGATGTCTTTAAAGTAAACGGTAAAGCTCTGCAGTATTTCACCTTTATCTTCCTCCATTAAAATCGACTTGCCATTTCAGATCTTTGGATGCTTTCGAATGATTCTGAGATAATTAGACAATCAGGATTTGTTTACCACATACCCCCTGGAATGAGTTCATTTTATGGTTAAAATTATGATACTCATTAGCTACTTTGGGAATCAGCCCCCTTAATTGGCATTCAGATGCTCCATGATGGGAGTAGTACGAAAACCTTAATACACAGAGATTTGTACATTGCTTCGCCCAGTGGACCCTGGTCCATACCTGTGGACCCTAGGTGCTACTGAAATACAAACAGTAAATTAATAATAATAAATTGAAAGATGTTGATATGTATGTCACTATCTCTAAGATTGCACTGGAAATTTTCAAAAGGGACCATTTTATATGAGTCATTTTCTGCCTCTGAAATTCAGGATCCTCTTCTCGTCTAACAGTCAGCTGTCTCCTCACTTCCTCTGAAGTTTAGGATTATCCTCTTCACCCATTTCGCTCCTCCTCCAAACATTCCCCTGAGGCCAGTGTCTCTTGAAATATTCAACCAAAATCTTGGCTGAATCTATTTTTCCAGACCATCCCACCTGTGCCTTAGAATCACCTTCTATATTTCCACTCTACATTTTAAAGATGAGTTAGCAGCCATCAGTGTCTCCACAGCACATATTTTAATAGTTTCTTGATACTCATTGTACTCCAGAGTGACCCCTCCTCTCAAATAGTCTAACGTGAAATGTGCTGAAGTCAGTAGAAGAACTCACATTGACTTCAGTGAGCTTTCAAACAGGTCCTAAATTTCTAATTTTCTTTCTATTTCTAGTAACTCTTTTCTCTAGAAAATGAAAAAAGGCATAACTTATTCTAAATAAACAACTATTAATGTTCCAAATGCTCCTTCATAATTTTAAAACATATTCACATAGCAATAGAAAGATGTACTGTGCATTAAAATGTGCATTCAACCATGAGGTGAATGGGTCAGATTACATGGACTCAAGTGCATTATGAAAATGATACACCTTACCTTTCCTTCACTACATATGACCACCCAACTACCACCAAGACTGTCCAATGCTTGGTAAAATCAGCTCAGGGATGAAGAACAGCTGGTTGAAGCTGATCCCAAGTGAGACAGAGATAGTGTGGGTGGGCAGAGGAAAGGGTTTTGAAGAGCTTGCAGCCACGGTGCAGTCTCCATTGGTTTAAGATACACACCCACAATTTGTCAATTCAGTCTATGAGCACTCTTGGATTCTTCGCTGATGCTGAGATCTCATATAGCAACATCCACAAGTAATGCTTTCTACCATCTCCACTTGTTTAGGAGACTCCATCCCATCCTGGTGGATGATGACCTGAACTATTATTCATGCCTTTGTCATCTCTCAGCTGGACTACAGCAAAACAATAACCTGGTGTAACGGATCACTGACTCACCAATGCAGTGCCTCCTGCTGGGCGCTCTGAGAATTAGCTCCATTCTAGCCATGGAGCACCATCTGCGGGTGGTGTCTTGCCCGTTGTCTGCTCTGCTGCGCTCCTTGGGACCCACATTGCTCCCTGGCTTGCAGTGTCCTCTTCTGTACACAGCCCTCTGACTGTGCCCCTGTTCTATTCTCTCCCCGCTTCTGGGGGTATCAGCAGCCCTCAGTCTGCACCTGCCTTCATGGCCACATGCTGCCCCACAGTCTAGTCCCTTGCCTCAGGGACAAGGCATAGTCCATCAGCCACGCTCCACCATGGTAAGATGCAGTGTAAAGGGGGAGGGGAGGACCCAGGCCCTCCTGCTACTCTGGGTCCCAATCCAGGGACCCTCTAGCAGCAGCCTCCCACTGCCCTCCTTCAATCCCCTCTTCTCCCTGTGTACCCTGAGCCACTTCCCCTTGGCCTGTGCACCTTCTTGGCCCTTTTCCTCAGGGGGCCACCATTTTGCAGGTAACAGGCCAGATATATATATATATATATATATATATATATATGCCCCCCTGAGCCTGCCCAGCACTGCTCTAGCCTGGGTGCTCTGTCTACAGGGAGCCAGTCCTTCTCCCTTGCTTGTCAGGAAGAGACTGCTCTCTCTTCTGCATTGCAGTCTTTATATAGGGCCCAGCCTAGCCCTGATTGGCTGCCTTTCTGCCCTTCTCTGATTGGCTGGGTTCTGCACAGGCTCCCTCCAGACTGCTTTAACCCCTCCTCTGCCAAAGTTGGGAAACTGCCCCACTACACCTGGTTATAAAGCCTTCAGCACTTTGGAAACTCCAACTAGTACAAAACAATGCACAGCATCTCCCCAGCAACACAGGCTATTGCAAACACAGCAAACCTACCCTCCTTTGTCTACACTGGCTTCCCATTGGCAAACTCATCTGTACGAAAAACAGAACTTTCTCCAAGCATGGTCCAAGACTGTGGAATGAACTCCTCCAGGACTAACAACCTTACAAGTTTCCATTCCAAGTGCAAGGCACATTATTTGACCTGTCCTCTCTAACATGGACACATAACAGGTATATTTATATAACAAAAGAAAAAAACAAAAACAAAAAACACAAGACACTACCAAAACAAGACACTCCAGTTCCCATGTTTCTCCCCATAGAGAGAGGATGAGAGAACAAACCAGATGTGTAGTCTACTGGAAGATGCTCAGATACTATGGTGACAAGTGTGGTATAAGAACCTATATAGAATAGCGGACAATTGGCGTACTTCCCTGAGGTCTAGTTTATAAGGCACTGGATTGGAAATCAGTATACATAGGTGTTGGTCATGGCTCTCCAACTGACCAGCTCTGTGGCAAGTCACCTCACCTCTCTGTGCCTCCATTTCCCCTCCCTTTTTTTTTTTTTGGTCTCTTCTATTTAAATTGAAAGTTCATTAAGATAGGGACTGTCTCTTGCTACAATATTTGGCACATTTGGGCCCTGATCTTGGCTGGGGCCTCTAAGACCTACTGTAATATAATAATAAATAATAATACTCAGGTGGCTGAAGGCACAGACATTGCCTCACAATGTCACTAAACGTCACAATGAACCTTATGTTCATATTACTATGCTGTGGGCTAAATTCTGCCCTGACCTACATGAACATAACTCCCACTGAGATCTTTGGGAGTTGTGTGTGAGATCTTTGGGAGTTGTGTGTGCACATCTGAGGGCAGAGTTCGGGCCATAAAGTTTAAGTATGAGCATCTGGGCACAATTTTCTCTAGTGAACAGAATTCCAAGTTTCTGTAACATCTGCTGTGGGAACTATAAGGATTTTATATTAATATTTTACATTGTGTTAGCTATAATCGCCCACTTTTATGGGGCAAGCATAGTCATCTCCACCTGGTGCTTTTAGTGACGTGATTTTAGGGATGTGGACACTAGGAACTGGACTGAGACCAGCAACTCATTTCACGTGGGCCATTGAAGAGCTATCAGATGGTAATGACTTTAGCTTGTGACTTGCAAGTGATCTAGGCATGGTGTTTTTTTCCAGCAGAACATCATTTTCAGATAAGCTCTCATTCCTCTGTTGGGAGTCAGTAAATCCTACCACTTCATATTTTTGAGAATTGTTTGGCTAAGATAACAACTGCATTGACACAGAAAAAATACGCTTAAGTGTTAGCAGTTTGTGTATAGGCATCTCATAATGGGAAGGATAATTTGTAAGAACATAAAAATGGCCATATGCATCAGAGCAATGGACCATCTAACCAAGTATCCTTTCTCTGACAGTGGCCAGTGCCAGATGCTTCAGAAGAAATTAAGAGAACAGGGCAATTATTGAGTGATCCATCCCCTGTCATCCAGTCCCAGGATCTGGCAGTCACAGACTTAGGGACATCCAGAGCATGCGGTTGTGTTCCTGACCATTGGGGGTAATAACCATTAATGAACCTGTGATGGCATGCACCAACCCTGCACTGCGCCGCTGAGGGCGGGCCAATCATTGTGGGCCCAGGAGACCATGCCTCCTTGCCCCTGCTGTGCATGCTCCCGGTGGGGAGACCACATAAAAGGAGGCAGCCCAGGTCAGTTGGGGTGGGTGAGGGAGAAGGAAGGATGCAACTTGCTGACTCCTGCAATGGTCCTGGCAGTAGAGCCCGAAGACCTGGACTACTCCTGCGGAGACTGCCAGGGAAGCCAAGCCACCGCCTGTGGAGAAAGCTGCTGGCTTGTTCTGCATCCCAACACAGAGGGAATTAAGGCCTATAGGTAGTTGGTTTGTTTTGCCCCACCCAGGGGTTCCAGTCTGCTTACAGCTTTGCTCCTCCCAGGGGACTAATTCCTCAGTGTAACTGCTTGCCCTAGCCCAGACTGTTTGTTCGTTTTGCCCAGCCAAAGGGCTCCAGGGCTCCAGACGGTTTGTCTGTTTTGCCCGTCCAGAGACTATGGGCTATTTACGGAGTGACAGGATGCACCAACCCTGCACTGGGCCAACGCTCCCTAGCTTAATGCACGGAACCTGTCACAGAACCTATCCTCCATAAACTTGTCTAATTCTAGGTTTCAGAGTAGCAGCCATGTAAGTCTGTATCCGCAAAAAGAAAAGGAGGACTTGTGGCACCTTAGAGACTAACAAATTTATTTGAGCATAAGCTTTTGTGAGGGGGGAGGGATAGCTCAGTGGTTTGAGCATTGGCCTGCTAAACCCAGGGTTGTGAGTTCAATCCTTGAGGGGGCCATTTAGGGATCTGGGGCAAACATTGGGGACTGGTCCTGCTTTGAGCAGGGGGTTGGACTAGATGACCTCCTGAGGTCCCTTCCAACCCTGAGAGTCTATGATTCTATGATTTCGTGAGCTACAGCTCACTTCATCTGATGCATTCAGTGGAAAATACAGTGGGGAGATTTATATACACAGAGAACATGAAACAATGGTCGTTACCATACAGACTGTAACAAGAGCTTGTTTAGCCTAACTAAAAAGAAGGTTGAGGAGAGATATGATTGCTCTCTATAAATATATCAGAGGGATAAATACCAGAGAGGGAGAGGAATTATTTAAGCTCAGTACCAATGTGGACACAAGAACAAATGGATATAAACTGGCCACCAGGAAATTTAGACTAGAAATTAGACGAAGGTTTCTAACCATCAAAGGAGTGAAGTTTTGGAATAGCCTTCCAAGGGAAACAGTGGGGGCAAAAGATCTATCTGGCTTTAAGATTAAACTCGATAAGTTTATGGAGGAGATGGTATGATGGGATAACATGGTTTTGGTAATTAAATATTCATGGTAAATAGGCCCAATGACCTGTGATGGGATATTAGATGGGGTGGAATCCGAGTTACCCAGGAAAGAATTTTCTGTAGTATCTGGCTGATGAATCTTGCCCATATGCTCAGGGTTTAGCTGATTGCCATATTTGGGGTCGGGAAGGAATTTTCCTCCAGGGCAGATTGGAAGAAGCCCTGGAGGTTTTTCGCCTTCCTCTGTAGCATGGGGCACGGGTCACTTGCTGGAGGATTCTCTGCTCCTTGAAGTCTTTAAACTATGATTTGAGGACTTCAATAGCACAGATATAGGTGTGAGGTTTTTTGCAGGAGTGGTGGGTGAAATTCTGTGGCCTGCATTGTGCAGGAGGTCAGAGTAGATGATCATAATGGTCCCTTCTGACTTAAATATCTATGAATCTATGAGAGTGATCAGGTAAGGTGAGCTATTACCAGCAGGAGAGCGGGAGAGAAAAAACCTTTTGTAGTGATAATCAAGGTGGGCCATTTCCAGCAGTTGACAAGAACATCTGAGGAACAGTGGGGGGTGCAGGGGGAAATAAACATGGGGAAATAGTTTTACTTTGTGTAATGACCCATCCAGTCCCAGTCTTTATTCAAGCCTAAGTTAATTGTATCCAGTTTGCAAATTAATTCCAATTCAGCAGTCTCTCGTTGGAGTCTGTTTTTGAAGTTTTTTTGTTAAAGAATTGCCACTTTTAGGTCTGTAATCAAGTGACCAAAGAGATTGAAGTGTTCTCCGACTGGTCTTTGAATGTTATAATTCTTGACGTCTGATTTGTGTCCATTTATTCTTTTACGCAGAGACTGTCTGTTCCTCAGATGTTCTTGTCAACTGCTGGAAATGGCCCACCTTGATTATCACTACAAAAGGTTTCTTCCCCTCTGCTCTCCTGCTGGTAAATAGCTCACCTTACCTGATCACTCTTGTTACAGTGTGTATGGTAACACCCATTGGTTCATGTTCTCTGTGTATATAAATCTCCCCACTGTATTTTCCACTGAATGCATCTGATGAAATTAGCTGTAGCTCACGAAAGCTTATGCTCAAATAAATTGGTTAGTCTCTAAGGTGCCACAAGTCCTCCTTTTGTTTTTGTCTAATTCCAGTTATACGCTTGGCTTTCATAACATCCCCTGGCAATGAATTCCGCAGCTTGATTGTATACCGTGTGAAGAAGTACTTCCTTATGCTTGTTTTAAACCTGCTGCCTATTAATTTCATTGGGTGACCCATAATTCTTCTGTTATGTGAAGAGGTTAATAACATTTCCACATTCATTTTCTCCACACCATTTATGATTTTATAGACCTCTACCATATAACCTATTTTCCCTGCCCGCTTGGGACTCCAGAACCTTGCCAGTTTGAGCCAGACACACTAGCCTGTTACAAACCCAGCCCCAGGTCTGAACCATGTCCCACAACAGCTGCAGGCTTAACTGAAAACAGCTTAAGAAGTGTTCCTGTCTCTAACACTCAGATGCCAGCTCCCAATGGGGTCCAAACCCCAAATAAATCCATTTTACCCTGTATAAAGCTTACACAGGGTAAACTCATACATTGTTCGCCCTCTATAACACTGATAGAGAGATATGCACAGCAGTTTGCCCCCCCTCCCCAGGTATTAATACATACTCTGGGTTAATTAATAAGTAATAAGTGACTTTATTAACTACAAAAAGTAGGATTTAAGTGATTCCAAATAATAACAGACAGAACAAAGTAAATTACCAAACAAAATAAAATAAAACATGCAAGTCTAAACCTAATACAGTAAGATAGTGATTACAGATGAAATCTCACCCTCGGAGATATTCCAATAAGTTTCTTTTACAGACTGGTCTCCTTCTAGTCTGGGTCCAGCAATCACTCATACCCCCATAGTTACTGTCCTTTGTTCCAGTTTCTTTCAGATATCCTTTGAGGGTGGAGAGGCTATCTCTTGAGCAAGCTGAAGACAAAATGGAGGGGTCTCCCAGGAGCTTAAATAGACTTTTTCTTGTGAGTGGAGACTCCCTCCTCTTTCCTATGCAAAATCCAGCTCCATGGTGGAGTTTTGGAGTCACATGGGCAAGTCACATGTCCATACATGACTCAGTTTTTACAGGCAGCAGCCATTGTCCACGTGCTATGTTGAATGTCTCCAGGAAGACTTCTTATGTGGATTGGAGTCTTCCAAGATCCATTGTCAGTTAAGTGTTTCTTGACCGAGCACTTATTTGCACATTCCTTTCTCAAGAAGCTGACCAAATGCTTTACTAAGGGTACTTAAACTCAAACAAGTACATGGCCAATATTAATAACTTCCAATACAAAAATGACACATGCATACAAATAGGATGAATATATTCAGTAGATCATAACTTTTGCAGAGATATGTTACATGGCATATGTAGCATAAAACATATTCCAGTCATGTCATATATACATTCATAAGCATATTTCCATAAAGAATTGTGGGGTGCAACATCACAGGGTCCATAAGGCATTTTCTCTCTGTTAAGATGAGGTCCGCCCTATGGAAAACTTTTAGTTACATACAGAAAAGTGGGCAATAGATTTCAGTGGGAAAATGGGGCTGCGGCATTCAGAGTTCTGGTTACAATGGGCTGCAGAGCCTTTCTACTCTAGGTCACTGGTTGAAATTTCTCAGGTGGGGTTCATCTTTTAATCAAAGCTGGCTTACCACCAAGCTTTCCAACCCAAGGGCAAGCCAACATGGTATAGATGTGATATAAGAACCAGAACAATAAAAACATTATGCATGAATACATTTTATTTCTTCTTATAATTTTTCACAAATCAAGCCTATTTAGTGGAACAAGGATTTCAGTCTCTATTTGCAGTGTAGAAGTGTATTGACAGATTAAATCATACTATTTCACATCCATATAGTTTTTTCATAGTCTGATCCTACTCCATGAGTTTAATGTCATGGATCCAGGATGGTGTGTGGACGCAGTAGTTATAACTTTTGGTCACTGAAAATTATTTTCTTCATTCATACTGACATGTGGCTCTCAGGATCATAACTAAATCCTAACAGCTGTAAAAAATGCATTCACAAATATTCACTAATGTTATTTAGTAGCAACTGCATGAAACTTTTTATTTGTTTTCTAGAAACACTCTGACAAGTAGAGCTTGTTGAACATTGCAAAAACAGATTTTATGAGGGTTTGTTCCAATTCCAAACAGCTGTTAAGTTCAACTATGTTTATACAATGGTTTTTCTTTGTGGAAATGTTTGGGGAAAGGCTGTTCTTTCCATGATTACCTGTATTTGCATGTGAACAAGAGTATTCATGTGAGTGTGTTTATATACACACAAACAGTTGTGACACTTGTATTTTAATACCTTGTGGGTTGATCTTGTAGGGTGAAATTCACTTGTAAACACTCAAACATATATACACATATACAGATATAATTTCCAAGAAGGGTGGTTGGGAAACTATATTCTTGGATGGTATGGGGAGAGTGGGCAACTTGAAACCAATGCATTGATGTTAGACGTGACTATACTGCTGTACTAACTCATCAACACCCTGACCGTGTATTTGGGTAGCTTGTTCCTCAAGGGCAGGCTGAAAACCTAGAGGGTTCACATGAGTCTTCATAACAGAAATGGCCTGTTATAAGAATACTTACACAGACCCATCACTATAGGAACTTATCCTTCCTCCTGCTCATGACAATTTTGGTCATCCAATCAGGAATCTTGGGTTTGAACATCCCCTTCACACAGGTACAAATAAAGCAACCTGTGTGCAAATGAGTTATTGACATTTCAGATTCTTAATTTGTACCACATTCTGAAGTCAATGGGATTTAGTCTCCTAAGTGATTTAAGTGCTTCTAAAAATGGGACTCAGACTCCTACCTCCTACCTCACTTAGGTGCTTTAGAAAATTTGACCCATGATCACTGACCCAAATACGTTATTATCTATGGATAAAGGTGAGATATGGGTTGGAGAAAAAATACTTTGATCTTAATGATACTATACATCTTTTTGTTTTGATTTTTGTTATTAGCACGTTTTAGGAATTATTTTGACTGGAGTGAAAGGTGTGTTGTGAGAGTGTTAGCTAACACATTGTGAAAGTCTAATACAGACAAGGCAGTGTGGACTTTTAAACACATTCCAAGTTAATTAGGTTGAAGCCAAAGGAGGGGTCTAGATTTCAATTTGATCAGGATAGGATGTGTAAAAATTCTGTGTTGCCTTGCCTACATTAGAGATTCTGTGTATATTAACTAACATCTTCTACCAACACAGCTTTCACCCTTGTCAGGACAAACCTTTAGTGAAGAGGACTCGGACAGTCTAGTATAATTCTTAAGGTACGCTTTGATATATTTTATAGTGCCCAGAGGCCCCAATAAAGATTGAAGTCCCACTGTGCTTGGCACTGTACAAAAACTAGTTAAATGTCTTAAGTTAAAATTCCAATAGCCCATTATTATCATAAAAATAACCATTAACAACCATTGAAATTTCCTATGTAACATATAAATCAAGAGCTATTGTCTTAACCAGGCTTGGTGCATTTTACACAATGAAAAAGGTAAGGCTTCATTAAACCAAAACGTACTTGTCTCATTAATTGTGAACACAAGCGAAGGATAGAGATGCTGAGAAAATAATGAAGTGTTATGAAGAGAAGTTGCTTTAAACATGGTAATGAGGAAAGAGAGCCTGCAAGCAGATGGTCTTCTGGTTTCTCATTTCAGAGCTACTGTAAACAGGTGTTGAAAAAACCTTCCATCCTGCTGATGCCTGAATGTGGAGAAAGCAGCCCTTTGGGAAAACCACAGCAAAGAGAAATGACTGCATATTCTGCCATTTATCAGTGGGAAAAGTTCATAAATGCAGCTTCTCTTATGGAACTGATTAATATTTCAAACAAATGTGTACCACACAAAGGAAACATTGCTATTTGCAGCCAGGCTATAAATTACTGCAGATAACTCAGGAGACAGGTTTGGGAAATGAGCAACACTTTGCACAAAGATCTGGATATCTGCATCAAAACGGTTTATATTTACATTGTAGCATATCTGTAACATCAAACCAAGCCAGCCATTTCAATTTAAGTACTGTAGTTCTGAACTTGTTGGATTGCAGCCTTTCATGTTTCATCCGAGGCCTCCCTAACACGCCTTCCAATGCACACACACATTGCATATGCTCTTTAGAAAATACAGAATTGATCTGCCACACAATAAATATGAAAATTCAGCAAGAAAAATTACAGGGTTTTGGTTGATTCCCTCCTGCCCCTTTTCTTTATTTTATTTTCGGTGGGGGAGAGGGTGTCACGTGGGGAAGAATGGGCAGGAGGGAGTGGAGAAAAGAGGGAAAAGTATGGAGTACTTTAGGCCCTCCCAGCATGAGTTCTCCCAAGTCTAAAAGCCAGATGAGGGTCCAAGGATTGCTCCTTCACATTCATTCTGGCAGACTCCATTTTATTTTGCTGACCCTCCTCCACACTCTAATAAGTACACAGGGAACAAGCTCACTGGAGAGAAGCCCAGCATTTTTACTGTATTAATTGTAGGAGTACTCAACTCAGAATGGCTATGCTCAGGCTTCTGGAAACATCTATTCACACTGGACATACTCAGAGGATTAATATTAGCATAAATCACTCCGATAGCAACACTTCATCACTTTATTTGTATGATAAATCCCATATCGAGAATATTTACTCTTACAAGTAGGCTTGGAAGGATTAGATTTTTATCAGTAAATGTTGATTTCACTGCACACACACAAATGGAAAATTTTTTCCAGGGATAATAATTGAAATTCACAGGTAGGCAAATAAAGAAAAATGCTGCTTGGGAACTTATTAGAGTTTGGTTTAAGGCTGTTTTTTGTGCATAGTTCGATATATGATGCTGACTTTTGTTTTAATGGTTATAAAGCTTTAACTTTTTGAATCTCAACCTCTGCATCCGATGAAGTGAGCTGTAGCTCACGAAAGCTCATGCTCAAATAAATTGGTTAGTCTCTAAGGTGCCACAAGTACTCCTTTTCTTTTTGCGAAGACAGACTAACACAGCTGTTACTCTGAAACCTGTCAACCTCTGCTGTCATTTAATAATCGTCTGACCCCCTCAGAATTTCCCACCATTGTGAAAATTTAAATAGATAAAAATAAAATTGATATTACTCATCAAAACTATATAAAAAATCAAATTCTGCCATGCCGACTTACAAAGCATCAAATATCTGAGTGAGAGAAACATTGTAAACCTACCGTGTTTGCCCAGCTGTCTAGGTGATTTATATATCCATTTTACTTGTGTGTACATTTTAATTAATTACAAAGGACACAACATCGTCACACTATGCTTATCCCTATCCCTGGATGTCCAGGGCATCTGTCTTCCATTTACTAAATTTTCAAAAGTGGTCACTGAGTTTGGTAGATTCTGGTTTTGAGGGCCCAATTTGAGAAACTCTTAGTCCGATTTCAGGGTTGCTGACTGCAGCTTGAGTTATGGGCACTCAGATACCCCAAAATTGATTTTTATTGGGTACTGTCACAGGGCGGGGTTCCCTCGCCCTGGATTCTTACTGCAAACAGGCTTCAAACACACCTCTGGCAAGTTCAGCATCAAGTGCTTTATAAATATTTGTTCCCCACAGTGTAAGACTTTTCCCCAAGTCATTATCTACCACCAAAGAGGGGGAGAGACCTCAGCTCTCTGAGTTCTTGGGCTGCAGCCAGCCAGCCTTAGGCTACTCACACTGTGACAGATTTCTGATACCAATTGGCCTGAGGCATCAGTTGATCAGGCTGAGGCCACAGGATTGTTAGGGGAGGAGATGACAGAGCACACCAAAGAACTGAGTTTTAAATCTTTATTGATAAAATTATAAAATAACAGTGGAGAGTGCTGGGGGGGCAGGGTTCCCCACATCACTCAGAGGAAGGAAGAAAGTGTTAGTGCCCCAAGCCCTAACCCACTTTCATACTCACACCCTCACTACTCAAGGCTGGCCAAGCCTGGGTGTAACGTAAGAAGAAGGAAGGGGAGGGGTGGTCGGGAGTTTGTGTCCTGTGCACAGGTCGTCCAGGGTCCGCTGTTGATCTCTGATTTGCCTCAGCTCCCGGAAGGATTTTTAAGTCCCTGGGGTCTCTTGGGGGCGTCTCCTTCCAGGACCTTTATTCCCCAAGCTCTGTGTACCAGTTCAAACCAGCCTTCTGTGGCTTCCTCAGCTTTCCCAAAACACACCGGCTTTAGAGATACAAGACTTTGTTTTCCCTCTTGCTGGCCTTCGCTGTCTCCTAGTTTTTGCAGTCTCTGAGTCCTGTCCGGCTTGTTTCTTTTTTCTCACAGTTAGCTGGGGTTGGGTGAGATACAGATGCAGGGGCAGGCTTTTTGTCTGCAGAGAGTTTGTTTGAGTGTAGTAACCTTGGACTGGGGCCAGTGTCTTATCTTTAGGCTGAGCTGAAGCTTTGAGTTAACCCGTTCTCTTCTCTCCCACTCCCTCTTTGGCCTTGTACAACCTGCAAAGGAACCTTTCACTTACACTCACACCTTTAACTCTACCCAGAATATTTTGCAATGCCTGCAACAGCATTAGCAACATACAATGCTGATCTGTCTCCCCAGGGGACCCCCTGAGGGAGGGGGCCATTGGGTTGTGACAACACTCCATCACAGGAACCCCAAAAACTGAGGCACCAAAAGTTATGTAGCTGCTTTTGGAAATGAATAGCATACTCCTTACAGCAGAAACTGCCTTTATTTTTTTGCATGGAATAGCATAGGCCATACTATACAAATAATGATGACACATTGGGCCTAGTTTTCCTTAGTGTGAATCGGAAGCAGTTTCTCTCAAGTCAAGAGAATTACAATGGTGTATCTATAATACTTAGTCCTGCCTCAGAGCAGGGTACTGGACTAGATGACCTATTGAGGTCCCTTCCAGTCCTGCATGTCTATGATTCTATCTGATGTAAGTAAAAGAAGAATCAGGCCCAATAGGCAATGGAATGTACCTAGAAATAAGAATGTTCCCCATCCCTACTGGAAGCCTCAGATAATGAGGACTGAGGAAGGAGTGGATACATTTCCCGAGTAGGTGTCAATGGCTGCACTACCAAAATTATTCCTTTCACTGAAAGTTAAATCAAGCTTGTGGTATCTTTTGGTTTTTTGTCTTTAATATGGGTTTGATCTCTAATTTAAGGCAGTTCAGGGAGGAGCAAAGAAACAATAAGAAGGTTGGAGAGACTGACTTTTAAGGAAAGAGTTACATGGATTATGTATAGGCTAAGTGAAGGTAAAGGAGGAACATGATCTCAATCTACAAATATTTGAAGGGTATAAATACCAAGAGGAAGTAATTATTTAGGCAAATAAAAGGAAGTAATGGGATGGAATTGAGAAGAACAATACTCAGGCTGAACATCTGGAGGAACCTTCTGATGTTGCAGTCTATTAGCTGGTGGAGTAGTATCCCATGAAATGAGGCAGCAGCTCCATCACTTGGATCATTTAAAGATAATTGGACAATGAGGACCTGACCCAATTCTCCCTGGAGACCATAGAGAGACTCCCTTTGACATACATGTGTATTAGGTGAGATCCTAAACATATTGTAGAAAATCACTCCTGCACTAATTGGGAGATGAACTGAATGACCAATTATCTCATATGAATTTGTCTGATGTAATTCTCTGGTTTATCCATTTGTATGTTTTGCTCATCTTAACTCTATCTTTTGCTCATTTCCACTTCTGTGACTAAAGTTCCTCTTAAACCAGGATTTATCCCTACCAGACTGACTTTCTTGGTTCTTATTTGGCTTCCAAGTTACTTGATCCTTGTTCTAATATCTGGCTCCTCATGGTTTGTTCCAGTTTTCTCAGCCTACCAGTCAGAGGCATTCATGCATCTTTCCAAAATTATAACCTTGATCTGCTTGCTAGTCTTCTCTGCTAATGATGTGGGAACTCTGTTTGAATAAACCATCAAAGGGCATGTCTACACTTCGAGCTGAAGGTGTGATTCCCTGTTTGAAGTTGACATACCCACATTAGCTCTGATCAAGCTAGCATGCAATAAGCTAGAGTGGAACTGTGGCAGCACCTCCAGCTGGAGGGGCTAGTTGCTCCAATCACATGCCTAGGGTCTCAAGTGGGTATGTACTAATTTGGCTAGCCCCTCTCACCTCTTGTGCTTCCACAGCTAAACTCTATTTTTAGTGAGCTAGCTCAATGACAGAACATAAAAATGGCCTTGCTGGGTCAGACATAAATCATTAAGTTAAGTATAGCCCCATGTACAATATATTGTGGTAGTCCAGTGTCGAAGTAACAATATGTGTAATGGTACCCAGATCTGCTTCCAAGACCTTCTACAACCTTCTGGCCAAGCCTATAAAGGAAATAGTCTTAGCAATAGTTGCTAGCTGGACATTCAGGATCTCCTAAGGCTACGTAAAGCAGAAACATTAATAAATAGTAATGGGCTAGAACCAAAGTTAGGGATATGAACAGCCAAAAATTCAAACCCAGAGCCAGATTCCAATTTTGCAAATGGCCCTTATCTTTAAAACAGGCCAAACCAAAGCCCTACATTTGAATGCCACAAAATTCAATGTGTGTCCATTAGGGGGGTAGATCTGGCTATGAATTCTGCTTCTTGGTAACAATTATTGATAGCAAATATTGCGTTTAAAACACAATGCCTTCCTTTATTTTGCCATACAAATGAACAAGAATGACTTAGTCTCTGTGTCAACCTTTCCAGGTATATTTGGTTGGATGAAACTGATATTAATAAAGTGGAATTAGTTTTAAAAAGTTGAATCCTTGGGGCTCCAGCTGCTTGTGTGAATAATTCACTATTAAAGGTGTATACAAGTTCTTTCTCTTTTTTGTCTTTTCCATTTTTTGAACAGCTGTTTAAAAGTTGATAGCATAGTAAATATTACTGTTTTTAAATAAGCTCCATATTTTAAGACTGGCATTTATATGATTTTTGGACTTCATCCTGACTTGATATAAAATCCATGGACAAATGATGAACTTCATGAAAAGGCCTAAGTTTGAGTGGGAACACCCTTGTTTGTTGCAGCAGAATGCCACACACCAGGGGTGGGAGAACATCAGATCTTTCAGGGACTACTGAAAACTGAATACTGTTCATGATGAACTTGCACCTGAAAAATAATCCACTTTTGTATAAATTATACGGATTAATGACATGAAGCTACCCTGCTTTACAACTGGGCATGCATCCTAAGGATGGTTGGAATGCATACGGGAACATAGATTCTCCTGAGTTGGTGTTATGCGGAGTGTGTCATTACATTGCAATACCTGTAACTGCCTTTTCCCTCCCAGGTTACTCTGGAGCAGGAAACTCATACCTGTTGCTTGGGTGCCTTGCCTCATTAAGGATAATGGTGTTCCTGGGGGGGTCCCAGCTGAGAGGGGAAATTAGGTGGGAATGCTCTAGTCACACCTCTGCAATAGCCCTCTTACTTCTATGAATATTTATAGTTCGTGGTGCCTCTACCGGGTCAGGCACTGCATACACCTGTGGGCGTACCTCGGTTGCCTTCAGGAACAAAAATATAAATAATAGATCGTACGCAGGAAATAAATACTCAAAATAAAAGCAACACAATGTTTCTTAAAAAGAAAAGGAGGACTTGTGGCACCTTAGAGACTAACCAATTTATTAGAGCATAAGCTTTCGTGAGCTACAGCTCACTTCCTCAGATGCATATCGTGGAAACTGCAGCAGGCTTTATATATACACAGAGAATATGAAACAATACCTATTCCCACCCCACTGTCCTGCTGGTAATAGCTTATCTAAAGTGATTTCCAGCACAAATCCAGGTTTTCTCACCCTCCACCCCCCCACACAAATTCACTCTCCTGCTGGTGATAGCCCATCCAAAGTGACAACTCTTTACACAATGTGCATGACAATCAAGCTGGGCTATTTCCTGCATAAATCCAGGTTCTCACATCCCCCCCACCCCCATACACACACAAACTCACTCTCCTGCTGGTAATAGCTCATCCAAACTGACCACTCTTCAAGTTAAAATCCAAGTTAAACCAGAACATCTGGGGGGGGGGGTAGGAAAAAACAAGAGGAAACAGGCTACCTTGCATAATGACTTAGCCACTCCAAGTCTCTATTTAAGCCTAAATTAATAGTATCCAATTTGCAAATGAATTCCAATTCAGCAGTTTCTCGCTGGAGTCTGGATTTGAAGTTTTTTTGTTTTAAGATAGCGACCTTCATGTCTGTGATCGCGTGACCAGAGAGATTGAAGTGTTCTCCGACTGGTTTATGAATGTTACAATTCTTGACATCTGATTTGTGTCCATTTATTCTTTTACGTAGAGACTGTCCAGTTTGACCAATGTACATGGCAGAGGGGCATTGCTGGCACATGATGGCATATATCACATTGGTGGATGTGCAGGTGAATGAGCCTCTGATAGTGTGGCTGATGTTATTAGGCCCTGTGATGGTGTCCCCTGAATAGATATGTGGGCACAGTTGGCAACGGGCTTTGTTGCAAGGATAAGTTCCTGGGTTAGTGGTTCTGTTGTGTGGTATGTGGTTGTTGGTGAGTATTTGCTTCAGGTTGCGGGGCTGTCTGTAGGCAAGGACTGGCCTGTCTCCCAAGATTTGTGAGAGTGTTGGGTCATCCTTTAGGATAGGTTGTAGATCCTTAATAATGCGTTGGAGGGGTTTTAGTTGGGGGCTGAAGGTGACGGCTAGTGGCGTTCTGTTATTTTCTTTGTTAGGCCTGTCCTGTAGTAGGTAACTTCTGGGAACTCTTCTGGCTCTATCAATCTGTTTCTTTACTTCTGCAGGTGGGTATTGTAGTTGTAAGAAAGCTTGACAGAGATCTTGTAGGTGTTTGTCTCTGTCTGAGGGGTTGGAGCAAATGCGGTTGTATCGCAGAGCTTGGCTGTAGACGATGGATCGTGTGGTGTGGTCAGGGTGAAAGCTGGAGGCATGCAGGTAGGAATAGCGGTCAGTAGGTTTCCGGTATAGGGTGGTGTTTATGTGACCATTGTTTATTAGCACTGTAGTGTCCAGGAAGTGGATCTCTTGTGTGGACTGGACCAGGCTGAGGTTGGTGGTGGGATGGAAATTGTTGAAATCATGGTGGAATTCCTCAAGGGCTTCTTTTCCATGGGTCCAGATGATGAAGATGTCATCAATATAGCGCAAGTAGAGTAGGGGCTTTAGGGGATGAGAGCTGAGGAAGCGTTGTTCTAAATCAGCCATAAAAATGTTGGCATACTGTGGGGCCATGCGGGTACCCATAGCAGTGCCGCTGATCTGAAGGCACTGCTATGGGTACCCGCATGGCCCCACAGTATGCCAACATTTTTATGGCTGATTTAGAACAACGCTTCCTCAGCTCTCATCCCCTAAAGCCCCTACTCTACTTGCGCTATATTGATGACATCTTCATCATCTGGACCCATGGAAAAGAAGCCCTTGAGGAATTCCACCATGATTTCAACAATTTCCATCCCACCACCAACCTCAGCCTGGTCCAGTCCACACAAGAGATCCACTTCCTGGACACTACAGTGCTAATAAACAATGGTCACATAAACACCACCCTATACCGGAAACCTACTGACCGCTATTCCTACCTGCATGCCTCCAGCTTTCACCCTGACCACACCACACGATCCATCGTCTACAGCCAAGCTCTGCGATACAACCGCATTTGCTCCAACCCCTCAGACAGAGACAAACACCTACAAGATCTCTGTCAAGCTTTCTTACAACTACAATACCCACCTGCAGAAGTAAAGAAACAGATTGATAGAGCCAGAAGAGTTCCCAGAAGTTACCTACTACAGGACAGGCCTAACAAAGAAAATAACAGAACGCCACTAGCCGTCACCTTCAGCCCCCAACTAAAACCCCTCCAACGCATTATTAAGGATCTACAACCTATCCTAAAGGATGACCCAACACTCTCACAAATCTTGGGAGACAGGCCAGTCCTTGCCTACAGACAGCCCCGCAACCTGAAGCAAATACTCACCAACAACCACATACCACACAACAGAACCACTAACCCAGGAACTTATCCTTGCAACAAAGCCCGTTGCCA
The DNA here is from genome assembly GCF_965140295.1 of Lepidochelys olivacea. Lineage (NCBI taxonomy): Eukaryota > Metazoa > Chordata > Testudines > Cheloniidae > Lepidochelys > Lepidochelys olivacea. The sequence continues at coordinate 21,154,702 of NC_140413.1, forward strand.
ACTGTGCCCACATATCTATTCAGGGGACACCATCACAGGGCCTAATAACATCAGCCACACTATCAGAGGCTCATTCACCTGCACATCCACCAATGTGATATATGCCATCATGTGCCAGCAATGCCCCTCTGCCATGTACATTGGTCAAACTGGACAGTCTCTACGTAAAAGAATAAATGGACACAAATCAGATGTCAAGAATTGTAACATTCATAAACCAGTCGGAGAACACTTCAATCTCTCTGGTCACGTGATCACAGACATGAAGGTCGCTATCTTAAAACAAAAAAACTTCAAATCCAGACTCCAGCGAGAAACTGCTGAATTGGAATTCATTTGCAAATTGGATACTATTAATTTAGGCTTAAATAGAGACTTGGAGTGGCTAAGTCATTATGCAAGGTAGCCTGTTTCCTCTTGTTTTTTCCTACCCCCCCCCCCCCCAGATGTTCTGGTTTAACTTGGATTTTAACTTGAAGAGTGGTCAGTTTGGATGAGCTATTACCAGCAGGAGAGTGAGTTTGTGTGTGTATGGGGGTGGGGGGGATGTGAGAACCTGGATTTATGCAGGAAATAGCCCAGCTTGATTGTCATGCACATTGTGTAAAGAGTTGTCACTTTGGATGGGCTATCACCAGCAGGAGAGTGAATTTGTGTGGGGGGGTGGAGGGTGAGAAAACCTGGATTTGTGCTGGAAATCACTTTAGATAAGCTATTACCAGCAGGACAGTGGGGTGGGAATAGGTATTGTTTCATATTCTCTGTGTATATATAAAGCCTGCTGCAGTTTCCACGATATGCATCTGAGGAAGTGAGCTGTAGCTCACGAAAGCTTATGCTCTAATAAATTGGTTAGTCTCTAAGGTGCCACAAGTCCTCCTTTTCTTTTTGCGAATACAGACTAACACGGCTGCTACTCTGAAACCTGTTTCTTAAAAGTAATTCTAGCAACATACAGTAGAAAATGCAACAGACTAATATAGGTTAAGTTATTATACCTACAGGAGATCAGTAGGTGGCACTGCAATAGCTCAGCTAATGGCTGCAGCTTTCTACAGCAACATAAACAAATCTCTTGGCATCATACACAGATCTATCCCATCCCTGAATGCACACCCTCCCTTAAGATTATAGCCCTCTCTTGTGTTGGCACACTGGGTGAGCAGGAGTTCAGGCCAGCACTTTGTAAATCCGGCAAAGGCAGTCCAAGTGAAACAAGAAGGAGTGAGGCAATTTTGTATTGTGACCAGCTTAGGTTGCACAGTACAAGTTGGCAGTAACAGTTGTTATATTAGAGAGCAATAACCCAGGGGTAAGTCACTCTTTCCTCAATTGTCTGTAAGCCAAATTCAGATCTGCGCAACCAAAAGACTCTGGCTTCTGCTCTCAATGTGGAGAACGCACCCATGAGCTAGGGATTAGTACTAACAAGTTATCAACTGTAGTGTAGTCTTAACCCTAGTCATGTGGGGTTAAGGACTCCATCACAGCTTCTCCATGGCCCAGACCCCAAAGGGAGCAGCAGCTCTGCTCCAGCTCTCTGCCTACAAAATGGAGTCCACCAATGCCCTGCCTCTGAGCAAGGAAGGTCAGTCCCCGTCCCCCCCCCCCTGCAACTTGGAGTTTGTAGTCCTTCAAAGCCAGCATATGGTACGTAGAGGGCTGTCTGCTCAGAATACCTCTGAAAGGATTCAGAGGCTCCTCAGACAGGGGGACAACGTACAAATATCATCACATCATTTTCAGTTTCAAACTTTGTGCCTGTAAACCAAATCCGAACATGTAGAGATTTGCCTATCCCTGGTGGTAATAAATCTCAGTTTTGTCTTTAGCATGCCAGGTATTCCAGGACTGAGCGGCTCCTTAACAGAGACAATAGCTAATTGCACTGGATGTGTGCAATTTAGCAATGTGAACATGGCCATCAAACTTATTTAACATGCACCTAAAAGTAAGATTTCAAATCAGCTTCTGGAGGGGAAGGGCTCGTATATTACAGCACTCTACTGCCATCCCCAACCCAATGTATCATATGTTTTTTTTTAAGAGGAGGCATATTCTACACTCAGTTACACCCCCCCAAAGAATTGCATGTGTTTACATGAGAGTAGAATATGGCCAAAGATCTGCCATCTATCTGATAACAGAAGCCTCACAATCCTGCCCTGGAAAAGAAAGAGAATTCTTCTTATTGGGGCTCAGTTATGACTCCAACTGTGTGCCCACAAAGATGGGAAAGGGATGTGAGGAGCCCTTTTACTCCCCCACTGCTGGGAAGCTACCCCCCTCTCATGTAGGTGAGTGGAGAGTCAGTTGGCATGAGCATGAAATGGGCAACACCTGGCCCAGTAGCATGCCAGTCATTGTTCTGGAGGTGTCAGAAAGAAGTAAGCTGTGTCCGGAAAGGGGCTAGCACAGTTTACTTGTCCCATAGAACAAAGGGGAAGCAGGGCCTCAATTGGGACTCTGAGACAATATTATATGGGTGCTCACAAAAGTTTGAGCAGAAAAGGGTGAAAATACTCCCTTGTTGAGTAGAGAGAGGATGGGAAAGAGAGAGAAATCCTTATGTGTCTCATAGCACCCCTCTGGAAGGGCTTGTTCTTGACTGCCTACATTGTGTTGTGTTGAGACTACAAGTTAAAGTGGAACGGAAATCACTCAGTCTCTTTCTGATGGGATTATATACTGAGCTCAAGTGGTACCCACAATCTCTTCACAGACTAATAGAAGCAAATATAAGCCAATAGCACATCAGTGCCTGCCTGTATCTGCAGAGAGCCTGAACGATGGCTCAGAGAGGTCTGAGTACACCATTCATCTCAATGGGTTATTAGTGCAGATGCCTATTGTTGGTCATTTAAATGTCTCATCAACTATTTCACCACTACCACAGTGTGGAACGAGGGATGGGTCACAAAGGAGAGTGATTCTGGCAGAGGACATGGTGCAGGGGGGAGCACCATTACTGGTGTGAAGGAGGGAAGTGATGAGTGGTCCAGGGAGGAGAGGACTTGGTAGCCCCACTGAAAGGTCAGCAGCAGACCTTCTGATCAGCCCGGCACTCCTGCTCTGCATTCTAGCACCACAGCTAACCCCCTCTACCTTCTCTGCATCGGCCACCTAGGCCAGGGATATGCAGAAAACCTGGGACAAGTGGACAGTGATGGGAAATAAAGGGCCAGGGCAATAGGGAACACAATTTAAACAACCCTCCTTCCCCAAAACACAATCCCTCCTTCGCTCTTCAGTGTCCTGCTCCCCACAGCCTCAGAAGGGCAGCTTTTGTGAGTCCCAGGCCAATAAACTTCCCAGGGTTCATTGGAACCACTTTGTTAAACCATGGGACATTCATGAGGCCTAGAGGCTGCCTTAGGACTGCAGCCTAGACCTCTGCTTGTCAGGGGAACTTCTGTGACAGTTCCCCCTCTCCTGTAGCTTTCAGGGCCTGGGAGAGTGACATCCAGAGAGCGGAAAGCATTTCAGCAAAACATTTACTCATACAAAAAATGTAGCAGGAAACACTGCATTTGTATGGAATGCCCGTGAACTCAAACCAATGAACATTTCAGTTCCTCTATAAACATTTCAGCCAGCTCTATGCAATATACAGCTGACACCTCCTTCACTCCAGGAAGCACTAACCAGCAACAAAGGTTTCAGTCCAAACTATTGCGTTAGAATAACAACAACACATGAGTGTTGTGCTAACTCCCAAAGTACTGCTCATTATCACACCTGTGAGGAGGGTTTGGGCTAAGGGCACATATAACACAGAGTAAGGAGTCTTAGGGGTCTCCAGAAGTGACCGAGGAAGCAGATAGCTGGGAAGGAATTGACTTAGTGATGGCCACAGGTAGGGGATTCCAGAGTCCTGCTATGAGGGTCCAAGCAGGATTACTGTCATTCAGGCTCTGGAAATTCTCTTTTCCCCACATCAGTGAATTTTCAGTAGAACCTGCACTTTTCCAGGTTTTTTGAGGCCTGTCCTTTACCACTCTATAAAAGCAGTAGGGGTCAACTCAGTAGGGGGAACAGTGCTAGCTTTCCAACCTGGCAGCCTCCCTTTCACCACACTGAGGCCAAGTACGCTGCCAGCAAGTCCCAGGTGTATGCCACATGAGCAGGTGAAGAAAATAAAATATATTTATGTGGGTTGCGATGACAGTTCTGAGTCCATCTAAAGCATAACACACGACAAGGAGTGTGGTTATCCTGGGATACCAACATTCCTCATGTGCACTAATGGGCACAAATCCAAAGGCACGGTGCCTTCATCTTCCTGGAAAAATCTACGGGCCCTCTACTCTTTCACATGTTTTCTTAGTTGATTTTTTTTTCTCTTTTAAAATGCAGTGGGGGGTGGAGGGAATTTAAGGTTTAAGTGAGCAACAAGGAACTATTTTATGTGAAGATTCAATCACCCACTGGTTTTTCACCATTGTAACTTCAGTGGAGTTGCTTCTGATGTATACAGGTGTCAAGAAGGTCAGAATCAGACTCCTGGAGTTCTTTAAAAAATATCAACTAAAACTTTTTAAACCTAATATTTAAATTAGATATGGCCCAATGAAGGAACTCCAGCATGTCAGCTTGCTGCTATGCCTGTATGAGCCACAGCAGGGGAAAGATAATACATAGCCTTCTCTGAGACAACAGTTAATGCTCAGCCAACCATAAGAAGGTGTTTGAGGAAGACTCTGTGTTGATAACAGCCAACAACTCTGTCCTCTGAAGGTCAGTCCCATTATTCTCATTATTCGCTGTTCCTTGAACCAAAGCCCTTTGCTTGTCCAAGTGGAAACAGAACCAAGGAACTGGAATAAATTGATATATTAAACAGTCATAAGTCAAGGAGCAGATGGTGTTTGTCCGGGAATTCTGAAGGAACTGAGATATGAAATTGCAGAACTACTAAGTGTGGTATGTAACCCATCATTTAAATCAGCTTCTGTACCAGATGAATGGAGGATAGCCAATGTAACGCCAAATTTTAAAAAAAGGCTCCAGAGCTGATCCTGGCAATTATAGGCTGGTAAGCCTAACTTCAGTACCAGGCAAATTGGTTCAAACTATAGTAAAGAAGAAAATTATCAGACACATAGATGAACATGACTTTTGTCAAGGGAAATCACCATTCTATTAGAATTCTTTGAGAGGGTCAACAAACATGTTGACAAGGGCGATCCAGTGGATGTCGTGTTCTTGGATGTTCAGAAAGCCGTTGACAAAGTCCCCCACCAAAGGCTTTTAAGCAAAGTAAGCAGTCATGGGATAAGAAGGAAGGTCCTGTCATGGATCAATAACTGGTTATCAGTCACAAAACAAAGGGGAGGAATAAATGGTCAGTTTTCAGAATGGAGATGCGTAAATAGCAGGATCCCCCAGGGATCTGTACTGGGACCAGGGCTGTTCAACGTATTCATAAATAATCTGGAAAAGGGGCTAAACTCTGAGTTGGCAAAGTTTGCAGACAAAACAAAATTATTCAATAGTTAAGTCAAAAGCAGACTGTGAAGAGTTACAAAAGGATTTCACAAAACTGGGTGACTGGGTAACAAAATGGCAGATGAAATTCAGCGTTGATAAACGAAAAGTAAGGCGCAGTGGAAAACATAATCCCAACTATACATACAAAATGATAGGATCTAAATTAGCTGTTACCACTCAAGAAAAAGTTGGAGTCATTCTAGATAGTTCTCTGAAAACATCTGCTCACTGTGCAGCGGCCATCCAAAAAGCTAATAGAATGTTAGGAACCATTAGGAAAGGGATACATAATAAAACAGAATATACCATAATATTACTGTATAGATCCATGGTACTCCCACACCTTGAAAACTAAGTGCAGTTCTGGTTGTCCCATCTCAATAAAGATATATTAGAATTGGGAAAGGTATAGAGAAGGGCAACAAAATTATTCAGGGTATGGAACAGCTTTTCTATGAGGAGAGATTAAAAAGACTGGGACTTTTCATCTTGGAAAGAAACAACTAAGGGGAGATTAAATAGAGTTCCATAAAATCATGAGTGATGTGGAGAAAGTGAATAAGGAAATATTATATACTCCTTCACTTACCATGAACCAGGAGTCACCCAATTAAATTAATAGGCAGCAGATTTAAAACCAACAAAAGGAAGTATTTCTTCACACAACACACAGTCAACCTGTGGAACTCATTGCCAAGGCATATTGTGAAGGCCAAAACTATAACAGGGTTCAAAAAAAGAACTATATAAATTATGGAGGATAGGTATATCAATGGCTATTAGCCAAGCTGGTCAGCGATGTAACTCCATGCTCTGGGTTTCCCTAGTCTTTGACTGCCAGAAGCTGGGACTACACCAGTGGCTCTCAACCTTTCCAGACTACTGTACCTCTTTCAGGAAACTGATTCGTCTTGTGTACCCCAAGTTTCATCTCACTTAAAAACTACTTGCTTACAAAATCAGACATAAAAATACACAAGTATCACAGCTACACTATTACTGACAAATTGCTGACTTTCTCATTTTTACCATATATTTGTAAAATAAATCATTTGGAATATAAATATTGTACTTACATTTCAGTGTATAGTATGTAGAGCAACATAAACAAGTCATCTATATGAAATTTTAGTGTGTATTGACTTCGCTAGTGCTTTTTACGTAGTCTGTTGTAAAACTAGGAAGATATCTAAATGAGTTCACGTACCCCCTGGAAGACCTCTGTGTACCCCCAGGTGTACATGTACCTCTGGTTGAGAACCACTGGACTAGACGATAAGGGATGGATCAGTTGAAAATTGCCCCGTTCTGGTCATTCCTTCCAAAGCACCTGGCATTGCCCCTGTCAGAAGACAGCATATTGGGCTAAATGGACCATTGGTCTGACTCAATATGGCTGTTCTTATATTCTTATGAACTGATTCACAGGGTACGCTGGTCATCACGTCGCTGGTGACTCCCTCAGGTTGGAGTTTTTATTTAAAAAAATTGAAGAGCCAGTACTACAAACAGATATGCCTATGTAACTCTAGGTAGGTAGACTATGCCTTTATGATGAAGACTTTGTTCATCACTTTGTTGTGATAGTAAGAGGAACAATTTCTTTACTGATTGTTGCTGAGGGTATTTGCTATAGCTGGGATTGCTATTCCTTAAGAATGTTCAATAACAGAAATAAAGGGAAATTACAAATGAAACTGCAGGTGCTAACGTGGGGTTTTGGAGTTGGAGGCAAGGTTCTTTGTCACCCATAGCACCATCTTTCATTCTTTTTCTTAAAAAGAAATCATACTATGATTTTAAAAAAGAGCAAGAGCTCCAAAGACTCAAACACCTGCTCGATTCACTGTGTTTCCGATATGTACGACGTGTGTGTGTGTGTGTAAAAAAGCACTCGTGTGCACACATTTTTGGTATTGTCTTTATTGAAAATGTACATTAATTTCTATTACAGAAAATGGAAAAGTTCTAGTTTTAAGGTGAACAAGGGAAAATAATGTCAGTGTCTTACACTTTATTGACATCTTTGCTTATAGAAAGAAATATCCCCTTCTTTAAGTGGATCTACAAAGTACATAAACTATGAATGTAACTGTTTTAGAAACATGAAACAGTCCTAAAGCTGAAGTTTAGAATTCACGTTGGAAGGTAGAGAGCTCATGGCTTAAAATCAAAACAAGTTGTTAGTAACATTTTTTTTTTGAACATGCATTGGCTGTTCTACTGTGTAGATTGTTACTATCTTGAGCATTTTTTAAATATTTCCCATTAGCCTTTATTTGATATTTTATGCTTCCCCTCATAAAACCTTTAAACAGATTAATTGTGCCTGTGATGTTTGTTTGTAAGTACAGCTGGTCTTCCTTCCAACTTGTTTTATAATTGTGATGTCTCAGAGATATCCTTGTAAAACCGAAGGGTGGATCTACAAACAACTATTTAATTCTCAAAAAGGAAATCCAGATTAAAGTTACTCAGGGACATATTTCAATAATGTTTGAGGTTTATAAAACTTTAAATGAAGGACTTAAAAAAAACACAGGTACTGTTTTATAGGTGAGCAATGATAGTCCTGGAGTTTCTTTAAAGAAAAAAATATCACAGCTCTGTTAAAATAGGATGTCACAGAATGAACAATAAAACCAATCTCAAAGTATAAGAGTAATACAAATTAGTTTAGGAGCTGTCATGCTGTACCTCCTGCAAGTGCTATATTTCAGGATTATTTTTCTTATTAGTTGGAAAGGATGGGTGAGGTTTCAGACCAAAGCAACTGTTAACTATAAAACCAGATCAAAAAAGGTTTCAATTTGAAAGAGCACCTTTAAAGTCTGTTTGTGAGATACACTGTTCAGCTGTTAAATGTCTTGTAAGTTTTCCAAGAACTTTAGTGAGCTTTCTTCATAAAATCTGTATTATTTTCATTGAAGATTAATGATAGGCTTATTAAAAAAATCAAAAAGTTGGATAGGTTTTCTGTTATTATAAATAAGGGTCATCACACTACATTGCTTTGGAATGTTTTTATAAGTTCTGTTGGTATAACTACAGTTTTGTTGGGGTTTTTTAAATATATGGGCCTATTTTTTTCTAGTCTGTTTTTCATTTTTAAAGGAGACCATCTATTTTTTCCCTTTTCTCTGAAAGTATATTTAGGACTGACAAATATTGTCAACCTTGCAATCTCATTGAATCAATTTTCACTATGATTTAAATGCTGAGCACCCATGCTAAATTCAATATGTTTGCACAGGTGTAAGTCAGGGAAGGATTTTGCCCATTGACTGAAATAAGGCTGCACAAGGTGAATGAGAGCAGAATTTGGCCATGTGCATTAGTAATTGGAATGAGGGAAATTAGACCCTGGTCCCTCATTCTGATGTCTGCAGATGGGCTGCTGGACTGCGCTGTTGCCGCTCTCTGACAAGATAGCTCACAATGCAGGATTAGAGCGACAGAGTGCAACAAACATGCCAGTGTGCATTCAGATTCCAACACCAAGAAGGATAAGGTTGCCAGGTGATAGCACATGCTCATTGCAATAAAATAATGATGTGCATGACTGCTGAGCCCAGTCACACTGAAAGTGGCAGGGTTACAAAAAAGTATACCTTGTCACATGGTGGTGGTCAATAGCCACTGATTCTACTGATTCCTGTTGTATCTTTCTTTATGCTTTTGAAAATCAAAATCAAATAAAAGATAGCATCAAACCATAACAATATAATACAGCCAAGTAATGAAATGCACAAATAGCGATGTCTAGGATGGAGGTCAAGTTAATGATCTAGACCCCTCTTTGTTCTTCACACACACACACACACACCCCCACACACACACCGTGACAGATGAGAGGATTATTCTGTTTTTTACTGGATGTCAGTCCATTGCTGCTGTCCCTATCTGTTATTCAAGATGAGTTTTGTATAAAAGGATAAGAATAAGCTTTTTAACAGTGACTAGTAATTTGGGGTGTATCAGTTGTGAGCACCCAGCTTGACACACTATAAAGAGGTCTAATTTTTGGAAGCAAAAGAAAAATCAGGCCCTGTTATGGGATCTTAGGTTTGACATCCACAAACTAAGGCACTCAGATTCATTAGTCACATTTGAAAACCTTTAGTGTATCTAGACACCTTTTTTTAAAAAAAAAAAAGTTAATTAACTGATTACAATGGTATATATAATTTTAAAATCCACATTAAAAACATGCGGTACAGCTGCACAGTTGCCATTCATAGCTGGATAACTCTATGTTCTTGAAGAAACGTATTTTAAAACAAGGGCTTGTCACTTTTACCATCAGGAAAGTCAGGTACTACAGGTTTACTCATGTCAGGCCTAGGAACTCAGCTGGCTCATGGACAAACTGCTGCCAGGATACCGGGATTCTGTTGCCACACATTTCTTTGGAACTGAAGTCAATGGACCAACATCACTTTACCAGTGATTCCACTATCCAAGGGAGCGAGGAGAAGTGGCAGATGTGCTGCAGGGGCTCCCTATGCGGTGCTGCATGTGGAGATTGGAAGTGGGAGAGCAGCAATGGGGTAAGGAAAAACTGGGAATGAGTACAGAGGATTGACAACTACATGAACTCTCCAATCCTTCCCTGCACTGGAATGAAAGCACTGAAGACATGAAGGGCTCTCCAACCTCTAGCATAGAGAAGCAGCCACCAAGGTACTGCCCTTTTGCTCTATGACCTCTGGAGTGGGGGAATATTCCTTGCCTTTTTCTACCCACATGGTCCCTCAGCAGCCAGCCAAGTAATCTGGGCTCTTCCCTGGGAAAATGAATCTGGCCTACAAGCACAAAACCACTCCCTCCTTCCCCTGATGTACAAGGTGTCCGCTCATCTTTAGATACTGGGGCTACTTTGATGGTGAACAATAAACTAAAAACATTATGTGGAACCTTCCTCTGAAGTTATGTCTGCAAAATTTCTTGTTGAAACTCATCTCTTGCATGCTGGAGATCATTGTACTGCTTGATATTACTTGACTCTCTCTCTCTCTCCAGTGGACATGTTTTCTTCTCTCTAGTAGCTTGTTTCATCAGGAAGCAGCACTACTTGGGTTTTTTGTCTTTGTTTTTCTTTTGAACTGAACTTTGTGAGAGGTCAGATTAATAACCTGGAGAGTGAAGGCTTCTAGTTCCCATGGAAAAGTTACAGTGTGAGCAGAGGCCATGCAAGCTTTGCTCACATTGCCCTGTTGATGTTCCTCAAAGGCGACCTGCAGTCATAGCTGCCCACCACATACAAAACACCGATCGAAGCAGAATGGAGACTATATGAGATCTACATCTGTGCTAAGTGAGACATCAATGAAAAAAGAACCAAGCACAAGCGAAGAGGTGCCTTGTGGATTTCATATTCTTCAGCTCTTCTGCCTTCCCTCCATAGGAATTCTGCTGCCACAAGTGTAAAAATAGCAAGGACACAGTCACTGCTCCCAAACAGCTTCTAATCAAAGGCTGGGATTTCCAAAATGGACTAAGGGAGTTAGGTGCCCATTTGAAAGTCAATAGGAGTTGGGCACGTAACTCTCTTGGCTCCCTTTGAAAATGCCCAAATTTCAGACAAGATGCAACAAGGTGACAACTTAAGACAAATTTGAGGCAAGATGCAATTATCTTCTCCCCTGCCCCTATGCCAGGCCTCTGTGTCTTTGCTTTTTCTTCCCCCTCCCAAGTCCCTTTCTTCTCCTCAGATTGGAAGTGACAGGCAGACGGCTTGTGCCCAATCTCTGTCTCCCTCCCCCTACACCGTAAAGCAGGCTTGGGGATGCAGTGTGCTAGGAGGGGGGATAGATGGCTTCCCCATAATCCTCTCGCTCTCTCTCTTCCCCTGCTGGCTTAGCGTCCACCCCTGAGCTGTTAGGTGTCTCTTAGCAGGGAAAGCAAAGAATAACATTTTTAGTACTAATAGCTTTTCTGGTTTTATGATTTTCTCTAAAATCAATAGGGTTCTATCCACTGATGCCTAGAATGTTCCTGAAATTTTGGAATTGATCAGTTGCGGTGTTCATGAGAACATAAGAATGGACATGCTGGGTCAGACCAATGGTCCATCTAGCCCAGTATCCCATCTTCCAACACTGGTAGATGCCAGCCACTTCAGAGGGAATGCCCAGAACAGGGCAATTATCAACGGATCCATCCCCTGTCATCTAGTCCCAGCTTCTGGCAGTCAGATGCTTAGGGACACCCAGAGCATGGGGCTGCATCCCTGACTATCTTGGCTAATAGCTATTGATGGACCTAACCTCCATGAACTAATCAAATACTTTTTTGAATCCAGTTATTCTTTTGGTCTTCACAACATCCCCAGCAATGAGTTCCACAGGTTGACTGTGTGTTGCATGCAGAAATACTTCCTTGTGTGTGTTTTAAACTTGATGCCTATTAATTTTGATGGGTGACCTCTGGTTCTTGTGTTATGTGAAGAAGTAAATAACACGTCCTTATTCATTTTATCTACACCAGTCATTATTTTCTAGACCTCTATCATATCCTACCCAATCATCTCTTTTCTAAGCTGAAAAGCCCCAGTCTTTTTAATCTCTCCTCATATGGAAGTTCTTCCATACCCTTAATCATTTTAGGTGCCCTCCTCTGTACTTTTTCTAATTCTAATATATCTCTTTGGCGATGGGGGATCAGAACTGCACTCAGTATTCAAGATGAGGGCGTACTATGAATTTATATAATGGCATTATGATATTTTCTGAGTTTTTATGTATCCCTTTCCTAATGGTTCCTAACATTCTGTTCGCTTTTTTGACTGAAGCTTCACATTGAGCAGCTGTTTTCAGAGAACTATCCACAATGAATCCAAGATCTCTATGGTGAGTGGTAACAGCTAATTTAGAGTCCATCATTTTGTATGTGTAGTTGGGATATTTTCCAGTGTGCCTTACTTTGCATTTATCAACACTCATCAGCTATTTTATTGCCCAGTCACCCAGTTTTGTAAGATCCCTGTGTAAGTCTCCATAGTCTGCTTTGGGCTTAACTATCTCAAGTAATTTTGTATCATCTGCGAACTTTGCCACTTCACTATTTCCCCCTTTTTCCAGATCATAGAATCATAGAAGTGTAGGACTAGAAGAGACTTCAATAGGTCATCTAGTCCAGTCCCCTGCACTCAAGGCAGGACTAAATAATAACTAGATCATTCCTGACAGGTGTGCATCTAACCTGTTCTTTAAAACATCCAACAATGGATATTCCAGAACCTCCCAGGCAATTTGTTCTAGTGCTTAACCACCCTGTAGTGAAGCACACACTCACTGGTGCACTGCCTCCTGCTGGTCATCCAGGGAATGGCCACTCATCATTGGCAAGGGGGTAGGACCTGCTGCCTTTGCCTATTCCCAGGCTGAATCTCTGCAGCCCCAGTACTTCTGTAGGCCTTCAAAAAGGCTCCCTTGCCCTATTTCCCAGCACTGCTCCAGTTCAGGTACCCTGCTCCCATGTAGTCCTTCTCTCTGCAGAGCTAAAGAGAGTGAATCAGCTCCTGGCTCACAGCCCTTTTATAGGGCCAGCTGTGGCCTGATGGGGTGTGGCCCCAGCTGTGGCTGCTTCCCTCAATCAGCTTAGCTTTTCACAGGAGTGGGGTAACTGCCCTGCTACACACTCTGAAAGGAAGCTTTTCCTAATTTCCAACCTAAACCACCCTTGTGACAATTTGAACCCATTACTTCTTGTCCTATCCTCAGAGGCTAAGAAGAACAATTTTTCACCCTCCTCCTTTTCAGAACCTTTTATGTACTTGAAAACTGTTATCATGTCCCCTCTCAGTCTTCTCTTCTCCAGATTAACAAACCCAATTTTTTCAGTCTTCCCTCATAGGTCATTTTTTCTAGACCTTTAATCATTTTTGTTGCTCTCCTCTGGACTTTCTCCAATGTGTCCACATCTTTCCTGAAATGTGGTGCCCAGAACTTGACACAATACTCCAGATGAGGCCTTATCAGCGTGGATTAGAGTGGAAGAATTACTTCTCATGTCTTGCTTAAAATACTCCTGCTAATACATCCCAGAATGATGTTCGCTTTTTTTTTTTTGCAATGGTGTTACACTGTTGACTCATATTTAGCTTGTGATCCTGCTTCCTAGGTAGCCATCTCCCATTTTGTATGTGTGCAACTGATTGTTCCTTCCTAAATTGAGTACTTTGCATTTGTCTTTACTGAATTTCATCCTATTTACTGTCGACCATTTCTCCAGTTTGTCCAGAGCATTTTGAATTTTAATTCTCTTCTCCAAAGTACTTGCAGTCCCTCCCAGCTTGGTATCATCTGCAAACCTGAATATGTTGAACAGCACTGGCCCCAATACAGATCCTTTGTGACTCCACTATTTACCTCTCTCCACTGTGAAAACTGACAATTTATTCCTAACCTTTGTTTCCTAGGTTTTAAACAGTTACTGATCTATAAGAAGACTTTCCTTCTTAGCCCTGGTCTACTACTGGGTTAGGTCGAATTTAGCCACGTTAGGGCTCTTAAAATCAACTTCTTTACTCCTCCCCAACAAGGGGAGTAGTGCTAAAATCAACCTTGCTGGGTCAAATTTGGGGGAGTGCAGATGCAATTCGATGGTATCGGCCTCCAGGAGCTATCCCAGAGTGCTCCATTGTGACCACTGTGGACAGCACTTTGAACTCCGATGCACTAGCCAGGTACACAGGAAAAGCCCTGGGAACTTTTGAATTTCATTTCCTGTTTGGTCAGCGTGGCGAACTCAGCAGCACAGGTGACCATGCAGTCCCTGCAGAATCGCAAACGAGCTCCAGCATGGACCGAAAGGGAGACACTGGATCTTATTGCTGTCTGGTGAGAAGCATCTGTGCAGGCAGAACTCCGATCAAAAAGCAGAAATGAAAATATATTTGCCAAAATCTCACAGGGCATGGTGGAGAGAGGCTACAACAGGGACACACAGCAGTGCCACATGAAAGTTAAGGAGCTGAGGCAAGCCTACCAAAAGACAAAGGAGGCAAATGGTCACTCCAGGTCAGAGACCCATACATGCTGCTTCTATGATCAGCTGCATGGCATTTTAGGAGGGACCCTACCACTATCCCACCACTGTCTGTGGGCACCTGCAAGGGGGGAGTCTCACGCAACAGGGAGGAGGATTTTATGGATGAGGAGGAGGAGTAGGAGGAGAATGCGCAGCAGGCAAGCGGTGAATCCGTTCTCCCCAGCAGCCAGGACCTTTTCACCATCCTGGAGCCAATACCCTCCGAAGGCAGGATCCCCGACATTGAAGCTGGAGAAGGCTCCTCTGGTGAGTGCACATTTATAGCTACAGTTCAGGGTTTAAAATCAATAGTGTTTAATGTTTGATTTGCCCTGAAGAATTGGGATGCATTCGCGGCCAGTACAGCTACTGGAAAAGTCTGTTTACATGTCTGGGGATGGAGCAGAAATCCTCCAGGGACATCTCCATAAAGCTCTCCTGGAGGCACTCTGAAAGTATTCTGGAATCATTGCAGCACAAAGCATGGCAGCGAATGGTCCTGGGTTTTGGTGACATTCAAGCAACATTCATTCTATATCTTTCTTTGTTAGCCTCAGGAGAGTGATATCATTCATGGTCACCTGGTTGAAACAGGGGAATTTTTGTAAGGGAACAGTAAAAGGACCCTGTTCATGCTGGGCTGTTTGCGCTTGGCTAAAAGGGATCATCCCGGAGAATAGCCACACAATGGGGTGGAAGGAGGTGTGTGCTGCACATCCACCCGAAAACCACAGCCCCTCCTTTTAAATGTGAAACCCAACTGGCATTGCTTGCTATGGGAAAGGAGGGTGCTGCAGTTTGAAAACATTCCCATATGTTGAAGGCAAAAGAAGCCAACCCCATATACCCTTTGGCTTACTATGGCTGCCTGGAAACTGAAATCTGTTGCCCAGCCATGTGTGATGTGTCACCATACTGGCAGGTGCTCAATATAAAAGGCAAAATGCGACCCTTGTACCTAAAGCACATGTGCTGTCTTCTATGAATTGCTTGATTCACTGTGAAAGAGTCTCCCTTTTGTTCTCAGAAATGTACCATCTTAAATTTTACTCTCCCTTTTTATCCCCCCACAGGTGCAAATGTTTCTATGCTCCCTCTATCATCTCCGTCACTGAGGTTATCGCAGATTAGAATGCGGAAAAAAAGCACTCATGATGATATGCTTTCCGAGCTCATGCAGTCCTCCCGTATTGATAGGGCACAGCTCAATGGATGGAGGCATTCAGTGGCAGAGGCCAGGAAAGCATTAAGTGACTGTGGTGAGCAGAAGCAGGAGGCAATGCTGAGGCTAGTGGGGGAGCAAACGGACATGATGAGGCGGCTGGTGGAGCTGCAGGAAAGCCAACAAGAGCACAGACCCAGACTGCATCCATTGTATAACTGCCTGCCCTCCTCCCCAAGTTCCATATCCTCCTCACCCAGGCACCCAAGAACACGGGGCAGGGGAAGCTCCAGCACCCAGCCACTCCACTCCAGAGGATGGCCCAAGCAACAGAAGGCTGTCATTCAAACAATTTTGATTTGTAGTGTGGCTACAATAAGCAATGTGGCCTTATCCTTCCCTCCTCCTCCACCCCACCCCATCTGGGCTATCTTGTCAGTTATCTCACTTTTTTTAATTAATGAAGAAAGAATGCATGGTTTCAAAACAATTGTGACTTTATTTCCTTTGCCAGCTATGATCAAAGGGAGGAGGGCTTACAGGGAATTAAAATCAACAAAGGGGCAGGTTTGCAGCAAGGATAAACACACACAACTGTCACATTGTAGCCTGGCCAGTCATGAAACTGGTTTTCAAAGCCTTTCTGAGGCACAGCATGCCTAGCTGTGCTGTTCTAATCACCCTAGTGTCTGGCTGCTCAAAATCGGTCACCAGGCGATTTGCCTCAACCTCCCATCCCACCATAAATGTCTCCCCCTTACTCTCACAGATATTATGGAGCACACAACAAGCAGCAATAACAATGGGAATGTTGGTTCCGCTGAGGTCTAACCTAGTCAGCAAACAGCACCAGCGAGCTTTTAAACATCCAAAGGCACATTCTACCACCATTCTGCACTTGCTCAGCTTATAGTTGAACTGTTCCTTACTACTGTCCAGGCTGCCTGTGTACGGCTTCATGAGCCATTGGGGCAAGGGGTAGGCTAGGTCCCCAAGGATAACTATTGGCATTTCAACATCCCCAACAGTAATTTTCTGGTCTGGGAAATAAGTCCCTTCTTGCAGCTGCTCGAACAGCCTGGAGTTCCTAAAGATGTGAGCGTCGTGCACCTTTCCTGGCCATCCCACACTGATGCTGGTGAAACATCCCTTGTGATCCACTACTGCTTGCAGTACCATTGAGAAGTACCCCTTGTGGTTTACGTACTGGTTGGCAAGGTGGTCTGGTGTCAAGATAGGGATATGCATTCTGTCTATCGCCTCACCACAGTTAGGAAACCCCATTGCAGCAAAGCCATCCAGTATGCACATTTCCCAGAGTCACTACTCTTTATAACAGAAGGTCAGTGATTGCACTGGCTACTTGGATCACAGCAGTTCCCCATAGTAGATTTGCCCACTCCAAATTGATTCCCGACTGACCGGTAGCAGTCAGGCGTTTCAAGCTTACACAGGGCTATCGCCACTAGCTTCTCAGCTATCAGGGCAGCTCTCATATTAGTATTCCTGTGCTTCAGGGCGGGGGAAAGCAACTCACTAAGTTCAAAGAAAGTGGCCTTACGTATGCAAAAGTTTCGCAGCCACTGTGAATCATCCCATACCTGCAACACTATGCGATCCCACCAGTCTGTGCTTGTTTGCCGGGTCCAGAACCAGCGTTCCACTGTATCAACCAGCCCCACTGCCATCATGATGTCCCAATTGCCACAGCCCGTGCTTTCAGGAATGTCTGTTTCCATGTCCTCCTCACAGTCGTCCTCGTGCTGGCATTTCTTAGCCAAGTTCTGCATATACTGCAGGATAACGCACGAGGTGTTTACAATGCTCACAACAGCAGCGGTGAGCTGAGTGGGCTCCATGCTTGCTGTGATATGGCATCTGCAAGGGTAACCCAGGAAAAAAGGCACAAAATGATTGTCTGCTGTTGCTTTCACAGAAGAAGGGGAGACTGACGACATGTACTCAAAATCACCTGCGACAATGTTTTTGCTCCATCAGGCACTGGGAGCTTAATCCAGAATTCCAATGGGCAGCAGAGACTGTGGGAACTGTGGGATAGCTACCTACAGTGCACTAATCTGTGAGTCGATGCTAGCCACGGTATTGAGGATGCACTCCACCGACTTAATGCACTTAGTGGGGACATACACAATTGACTGTATAAAATCGATTTCTAAAAATTGACTTAATTTCATAGTGTAGACATACCCGTTCCATAACTGCTTACTTTGCTTAAGAGCCTTTGGTGAGGGACCTGGTCAAAGACTTTCTGAAAGTCCCAGTGCACTATGTCAACTCGATCTCTCTTGTCCACATATTTGCTGACACCTTAAAAGAATTCTAATAGATTGGTGAGGCATGATTTCCCTTTATAAAAGCTGTGATGATTCTTCCCTAGCATATCATGTTCATCTATGTGTCTGACAATTCTGCCTTTTACTGTAGTTTTAACCAATTTGCCTGGTACTGAAATTAGTCTTACCAATCTGTAATTGGCAGAATCGTCTGTGGAGCCTTTTTAAAAAAATCATTGTCATAGCTATCCTCCAGTCATCTGGTACAGAGGCTGATTTAAGTGATAGATTACATACCCCAGTTAGTGGTGCTGCAATTTAGTATTTGAGTTATTTCAAAACTCTGGGTGAATACTATCTGGCCCTGATGACTTATTACTGTTTTGTTTATCAATATGTTCCAAAACCTCCTCTACTGACACCTCAATCTATGATAGTTCCACAGATTTATCGCCTGAAAAGAATGTCTCAGGTGTGGTAATCTCCATCACATCCTCTGCAGTGAAGAACAATGCAAAGAATTCATTTAGCTTCTCTACAATGGCCTTGTCTTCTTTGAGTGCTCCTTTAGCAGCTTAGTCATTCAATGGCCCTGCTGATTGTATGACAGACTTCCTGCTTCTGATGTACTTTAAAAAAAATGATGTTAGCTTTTGTGTCTGTTGCAAGTTGCTCTTTAATTTTTTATTTATTTTTTTTTGCTTGCCTAATTATATTTTTACACTTGACTTATCAGAGTTTATGCTCCTATTTATCTTGGTAGGATTTGATTTCCAATTTTTAAAGGATGTCTTTTTATCTCTAACTGCCCCTTTTATTCAGTTGTTTAGCCATAGTGGCATTTTTTTTGGTCCTCTTACTGTGTTTGTTTGTTTTGCTTTGTTTTATACACATTTAGTTGACTCTCGAGTATGGTGCATCTTGCAGGCATTTCACTCTTGTGACTGTTCTTTTTAATTTCCATTTAACAAGCTTCCTCATTTTTGTGTAGTTCCCCTTTTTGAAGATAAATGCCATTGTGGTGGGGTTTTTTTGCTATTTTCCCCACTACAAAGTTGTTGAATTTAATTACATTATGGTTGCTATTACCAAGGTTCAGCTATATGTACCTCTTGGACCATGTGTGCCACTTAGGACTAAATCAAGAATTGCCTCTCCCCTTGTGGGTTCCAGGACTAGCTGCTCCAAGAAGCAGTCATTAAGGGTGTCTAGAAACTTTATCTCTGCATCGAGCCTGAGGTGACATGTACCTAGTGAATGTGGGGGTAGCTGAAATTTTCCATTGTTTTTGAGTTTTCTGCTTGTGTAGCTCTCTAATCTCCCTGAGCATTTCACAATCACCGTCACCATCCTGGTCAGGTGGGCAGTGTCATAGTTCTACTGCTATTCTCTTACTAATCAAGCATGGAATTTCTACCCATAGAGACTCTGTGGTTAAGTTTGATTCATTTAAGATTTTTACTATATTTGACTATGATTTCTCTCACATATACTGACACACCCAACTTTGTCATTTCTATATATTTATACCCTTGTATTACCATATCCCATTGATTATCATCATTCCACCACGTTTCTGTCATGCCTAATATTCATTCAAGTTCACCCATTGTAATATCTAGACTTACAGCATTTGTATACAAGCACTTACAAAATTTGTCAATATTTAGTTGTCTGCCTTCATATAATGTAATTGAATGGGACTCTTTTGTGTTTGATTGTTTCTCTTCACTTCTTATCTGTACTTTATCAACTTCTATTCTCTCCTCTTTACGAGGATACAGAGTATCTCCTCTAATAAATCTTCCCATAAGGGATGTATCTGTTCAAATCATGTGCTCTGCCTCACCTGTCGGCTTTTCCCCAGCCCTTAGTATAAAAGCTCCTCTACCGCCTTTTTAATTTTACATACTAGCAATCTGGTTCCATGTTGCTTTAGGTGAAGTCCATCCTCCCTGTATAGGCCCCTCCTTTCCCAAAAGGTTCTCTAGTTCCTAATAAACCTAAATCCCTTCTCCAAACACAATTGTCTCATCCACACATTCTGCCTGTCTGGCCTTGCATGAGGAATTGGAAGCATTTCAGATAATCTGGACTTTAATCTCTTACCAAGCAGGCTAAATTTGGCCTCCTTCTCTTCTACCTTTCCCTGTGTCACTGTTACCTACATGTACCACAACCACCAGCTCCTCCCCAGCACTGCACATAAGTCTGTCTAGATGTCTAGAGAGGCCCACAACCTTTGCACCCAGCAGGCAATTCCCCATGCAGTTCTCTCAGTCATCACTAACCCAACAATCTATATTTCCAATCATCAAATCACCCATTACTGTTATCTGTCTCTCCCTCATAACTGGGGTCCCCTGCTTCAGAGAGGTTTTCTCAGTGCAAGAGTACCATGACATCATCTGGAAGAAGTGTCCTAACCATGGGATCATTTTCCTCCACTTCAGCTTGGCATTCTCCTTCCCCTGGATTTTCATTCTCAACAGCATAGAGGCTGTCAGACAGAGGGCAGCACTGTACTACTGTGTCCCAGAAAGTCTCATCTATGTACTTCTCTGTCTCCCTTAGCTCCTCAAGTTCAGTCACTCTGGTCTCCAGAGCCTGTACTCAGTCCCTGAGGGCCATGGGTTGCTTGCACCAAATGCATAGTAGACCACCTACTAGGGGTTCCGGAACAGGGTGGGGCCAGGGAGCCATGGTTCCATCACTTTTTACTGCAGGGATATGCTGGCTACTGCTTCCTGCAGCTTCCATTGGCCTGGAATGGTGAACCGTGGCCACTGGGAGCTGTGGGGGCTGTGCCTGTGGACAGTCAATGTAAACAAACTGTCTCATAGCCTAACAGTGGATTACCCTGATGAGCCGCGTGCAGCACACAGGCCTCAGGTTTCCCACCACTGGTTTAGAGAATGTTTATTAAGTGTACCTGGCTCTGATGCTCTTTCTCTAAACTCCCTCTCAAAAATTCCCCTATTCTCAAACTTCTCTGGTCGAACAGGAGCTGGCTTTTTAAAACTCCCTATTCTTGCTGAGTTAGCTCTGCTGCCTTGTCAAGAGATCCTAAAACAATTAGTGATCAAAGGATGGCAGGCTAGCACCTTGTTGGGAAACTCTCAGCCTTGCCTAACAGGCTACTAGGCTCGGCTCACAGCCCCCACAAACACACCACACTATAAACGTCAATCAAGTAGACACTCAGCAAACAAGCAAGCACACAACAACAAACTAACGGACAGCAAACTTACCCCATCAGTCATGTAGTTGCTCCTCCTTCACCTGGAGAACATAAGAATGGCCATACTGGGTCGGACTACTGGTTCATCTAACCCAGTATCCTGTCTTCCGACAGTAGCCATGCCAGGTGCTTCGGGGGAATGAACAGAACAGGGAAATTATTGACTGATCCATCCCCTGTCACACAGTCCCAGGATCTGGCATTCAGAGGCTTAGGGATATCCAGAGCATAGAGCTGTGTCCCTAACCATGTAGGCTAATAGCCATTGATGGACCTATCCTCCATGATTTTATCTAATTCTTTTTTAACCCCATGTAAAGGTTCCTTCCCCACTCTGAACTCTAGGGTACAGATATGGGGACCTGCATGAAAGACCCCCTAAGCTTATTCTTACCAGCTTAGGTTAAAAACTTCCCCAAGGTACAAACTTTGCCTTGTCCTTGAACCGTATGCTGCCACCACCACGTGTTTTAAACAAAGAACAGGGAAAGAGACCACTTGGAGACATCTTCCCCCAAAATATTCCTCTCAAGCCCTACACCCCCTTTCCTGGGGAAGGCTTGATAATAATCCTCACCAGTTGTGAACACAGACCCAAACCCTTGGATCTTAAGAACAATGAAAAATCAATCAGGTTCTTAAAAGAAGAATTTTAATTAAAGAAAAGGTAAAAGAATCACCTCTGTAAAATCAGGATGGTAAATAACTTACAGGGTAATCAGATTCAAAACATAGAGAATCCCTCTAGGCGAAACCTTAAGTTACAAAAAGACACAGCTTATTTTACCAGCCATTAAACAAAAGAAAATCTAATGCATGTTCTAGCTAGATTACTTACTAACTTTACAGGAGTTGTAAGGCTGCATTCCTGATCTGTTCCCGGCAAAAGCATCACACAGACAGACAGAACCCTTTGTCTCCCCCCCCCGACATTTGAAAGTATCTTGTCCCCTCATTGGTCATTTTGGGTCAGGTGCCAGCAAGGTTACCTTAGCTTCTTAACCGTTTACAGGTGAAAGGATTTTGCCTCTGGCCAGGAGGGATTTTATAGCACTGTATACAGAAAGGTGGTTACCCTTCCCTTTATATTTATGACACCCCATAATACTTTTGGACTTCCCTGGCAATGAGTTCCACAGGTTGATTGTGCATTGTGTGAAGAAATACTCCCTTACATTTGTTTTAAACCTGCTTCCTATTAATTTCATCAGGTGATCCCTGGTTCTTGTGTTTTGTGAAGAGGTAAATAACACTTCCTTATTCACTTTATCCACACAATTCAAGATTTCATAGACTTCTATCGTATCCCCCCTTCGTCTCTTTTCCGACCTGAATAGTCTCAATCTTTTTAATCTAGCCTTATATGGAAGCTGTTCTGTACCCCTGATCATTTTTGTTACCCTTCTCTGGACCTTTTCCAATTCTAATTTATCTTTTTTGAGATGGGGTGACCAGAACTGCATGAAGTATTCAAGGTGTGGGCGTGCCATGCATTGATATAGTTGTATTATGATATTTACTGTCTTACTAACTATTGCTTTCCTAATGGCTCCTGAGACAGGATGTACCAACCCCACACTGGCCCAAAGGGGGTTAACCAATCACTTTGGGCCCAACAGGCTATGCTGCCTTGCCCTTGGTGCACATGCTCCAGGCAGGGCCAGCCTTACTCCAAATGGCACCCCAGGCGAGGAGCATCTTCAGCACCCCCACCCCACTCCATTTGTTAAACTTTTGAATACCTTATTTTTTATTGCATTTGTAGCCCATTTCAGGAATTTGATACATAATTTGCATGCATGATTTATCCCTGTCATATAAGATGATAAATTTGCATGCTCGGTTCTGTAAATCTGTATTTATTCATGCCATGTATAAATAAAAAATAAAATAACAAAATTGTTTCCTCTAAGTTGATAGACACTTTTTAATTTTAAGAATAATTGAAATGTGCTAACATCAAGAATTTGAACTGTGCACCCACATTGGGTGGACCAGTATTAAATAGTGTTACAGTAGGTGACAGCCTTAGCATGTTAACCCTAATCATTTACTTCAAAAGGTTGCTGTTCTCACCTTTGCCCTCACGAACTGAAGCACAGCGTCAAAGCGATCCAAAGACTGGCCAATGGCATTTTCAAGTGATAAAACAGTGATGTCAAGTAATGTCAGTCTCTCATAGGCCATCGTCGATCAAAGATATATTTTAATGAGCTTGAGCTTCAAAAACCTGCACTAAGCACTCATGACTGTGACCAGCAGTGTGAGCAGAATCCTCAAAGCTCCACATATTAGGAAAAATGTCCTTCATCTCTGCATCCTGAATGAATTGGAGAGTTTTGAGTGGAGAATGCTTCCCGTGTTGCAAAATATGATGAATGTTGTCCAATTTGACATAGAGGTCTTTATCATTGACATCCAAAAATACCCCATGAGTAAGTGTTCAGTGAATGTCTATACAATTGTTCAAGAGTGTTTTCCCATCTGCCAGCAGCTTACTAAGGTCATAAAAGTCCCTCAGGACTTTTCGTGGTACTTCATTTTTCCAAACCTTTCTTTGATGGACACTCAAGCAGTATCAATGAGCAAGCAAAAAAAAAAAAACCCTCTTGAATTTTAATTCCGAGCTTCCCATAACCTCATCTCTGCCTTCAGAATCAAACTGTCTCTTCTTCTGATGAACACAAGTTTCCTCGAAGACCGGATCAACTGCGTTTTCCATCATTTTTTTGGAAGCAGTGATGGCTTCTTCAAATCCATTGTCTCTGTAAGCCACAATGAAATCAAGGCAGCTTCTGACCTAAACAGTAGCGGTCGCGATGACCGTTGACTGAGTTTGTAATGCCTTGCTTACAGCATTTACTTTGAACAGGATATCATGCCAAACCACAACTGAGACCAGAAATTTGAAGTCAGTGAACTGGTTTGCCAGGCATTGTGCCTTGCATCAGATTTCGGCCTCGGCTTTACTTGACTGTGCCAGTTCCATCGAGGCATCATAAACCTCAGTCACTTGGTACCTTACTGGCCTTATGCTGTCAATGCAGCTCTCCCAGAGAGTGTTACTTAGCAGCTTCATTGTCAGATTTGTAGCATTGTCCATGAGGATCTTCCACCTGGCAGTTGGAAAACAGGATGGGTATCCTTTTCAGTGCCCCAAAGAGAGTTACTGAATTTAAAGAAGATGACACTGCATCTGACACAACCAGATTGAGGGAATGGCAGACACAAGACATGAAGAAAGCTCTTGGAGTCAGCACAAGGATCCTTGCCTGGACGTCACTGTTTCTTCTCTTCATGTTCATGCCATTGTCATAGCCTCGGCTACGGCAGTCCTGAAGCTTTATTTAATTCTCATTCAAAATGTTCATAAACTGTTCTGTTTGGCCTTTTCCAGTAGAGTCGTCCACAAACCGGAAACAGATGTGGTGTTCCTTTTCTTGGATACAGCAGCCCTCGTCATCAACAAATCTTACTGTAAATGACATTTTTTCACTGTGACTAATATCGCTAGTGCGGTCCATTATTATGGCATAATACTTCGCTTTGCCAAGCCACATCAATATGTTATCAATAAGACTGCAAGTCTGTCATGGAGGTCATGGAAATCATGGATTCTGTGACTTTCCGTGGCCTCCATGACTTCTGCAGCGGCTGGTGCTGGCTCATGGACTGTCCGATCTGGGCAGACAGCAGCAGCAGTTTGGTTGTGTGGGAGGGGGCTCAGGGCTAGAGGCAGGGGGTTGGTAGGTATGGGAGGGCACTTACCTCTGGTTGGGGGGGCTCCCCGGCTCCCACTGGCATGGCCCTATAGCTCCTAGGCGGAGAGGCCAGGGGGCTCCATGCTCTGCCGGCACCCACAGGCCCCGCCCCCGCAACTCCCATTGGCTGCAGTTCCAGGCCAATGGGAGCTGCGCAGCTGGCACTTGTGGTGGGAGCAGTGGGGAGAGCCCCCTAGGCCCTCCACCACCTAGGAGCTGCAGGAACATGTGGAGCTGGATAGGGAGCCCCTGCCAGCCCTGCCAACCTGTCTCCCTGCACCAGCTGGGGTCCCGGACCACACGCCGTGGCCCAGCCCTCCCCCCAGCACCAGCGGGGTCCCAGACCACCTCCCCCAGCATCCGCGGTGCCCCCAGACTGCCTCCCTCAGAGCATCCATGGCCCCCTGCCCAAGTTTTAGTTAGGGGTTAAATTAAAATCATGGACAGGTCACAGGCCATGAACTTTTGTTTACTGCCCATGGCCTGTCCATGACTTTTAACACAAATGCCCATGACTAAAATGTAGCCTTAGTTATCAAGCAGCTTCCTTGCCATAAGGTCAATCAATTAGTTTTGAATTTTTTTGCTGCAGTAATGGTCTATAGCTTCTTTACAAATTGTTCAACATTGGTGCTCATGCATAACATCATCATATTTCCCCAGGAGCTCGACCAAACCGAGGAAATTACCATGATGGTCGGTGAACAACTTACCTGATGAGCCCTGGAATACCAAATTATTCTTTGCAAGGAAGCGGGTAATTGAGATCAGACACTCGAGAATGTTCCTCCAATGCTGGATTTCAACATTAATAATGCACTGGTTTTCTTCATCTGCATTTATTGGGCTTGAGCCTGCACTCAACCACCATCCATTTGGAGTAGGCGATAAAATGGCCGGGTGACTTTTCATATTGTTTTAACCCATCAGCTAAGTTATGCCAGTAATTATAGCTGGAAAGCCCAAGCAACAATTTGGTATTCTTGTCAAATATTTTGCAACAAAAACATAACACTTTGTCAGTTGCTTTTGAGTAAACTAGCCAATGCAGATTCAGTTTCTCACCATTCTCGATCACTCTTTCGTAGTGTGACTTTGAGAAGGGTCACTGCTGCTCACTTACTGGAAACATCGTATCCTTGATTTTGCCTGGACCATTCAGAATTGTATGATCAATATCGGCAGAGTTTAGGATCTCCAGCCATAAAGCAGGATCTGATGTATCGATTTGTGGCATGCAATTTTTCTCACTGCTGTTTCTGTCATCATGAGAGGCTGATTCTTCTTTATTGTTTCTCTCCTTTTCATGTAAACCAGATTTTTCTTTGTCATTACTCTCCTTTTCATGTGAGCCACATTCTTCTTTATCATCACTCTTTTATGCTGCCAGGAAATTAGGACAATCACTTTCCTCACATTTCCATTCTTTATCTTCAGATAAATCTGCTAATTCCTTAGTAATAGGACTTCCATCATTTACACTTCACTCCTCAATTTCTTTGTACTGGGATGATTACTACTGACTAAAGCCCAGTCTATGCTGTTCTGTTTCAGATATTTTTCCATCAAATTTGCCCTTGCTGCAAACTAGATTACAATTGAGCTTTTTGCTTCCTATACTGAGCTCCTGAAGGCTTCTTTGGAGGAATCTTTTAATTTCTATGATGGGTTTGATGGGGTGCAACTCACCACTACGGTGCCTCCTGCTGGCTGTCCAGGGAATTAGCACTGAACCCTCTGCTGGTGGTGTCTCACCCACTGTCACCTCAGTTCTTAGACCCATATCACTCCCAGGACCTCGGCGTCCACTTCATGACACTGCCCTCCAGCTGTGCCACACTCCATGGTCCCCCCTTCCGGAGGAACTGCAGTCCACTCCGGGTCCTGGCCCAGGGATCCCACAGATAGCAGTCACTTACTGAATCCTCTTCCTCCTCCCCTGAGCCACTTCCCCATGGCCCCAGCACCTCTTTGCCCTAGCCATAGGGCCTCAGCCTGTAGGTGTAGGAGCACACAGGAGCACCTGTAGGCAGGTGTAGAAGCATCAGCCTACATCACTGCTATGTCCAGGGTGTTTGCTGCCCTCAGCCTTCAAAGGCTTGACAAAGCCCTGGCTGGGATGATTTAATTGGGGATTGGTCCTGCTTTGAGCAGGGGGTTGGACTAGATGACCTCCTGAGGTCCCTTCCAACCCTGATATTCTATGATTCTAAGGCAGCCAGTCTACCCCTTCCTCTGGCTCCAGGGAGTGAGTCCCTCTGCTCTGCTCTGCAGCCCTTCTTATTTTAGCCTGCCGGGCCATGACTGGCTGCTCCTCTCAGACCCTTTCTAATTGGCTGCCTCTGATGCTGCTTCCTTAGGGCTGCTTTTAACCCCTTTTATGCTAGTGTGGGGCAGCTGCCCCTTCACAGGAGAAACAGACAGTACTAGGGAGAGCAAAAATCTATGTTCTGCAGTCTTAAAAAGTCATCAAACATTATGTGTTAAGCATGGCAAAAGAACTAACAGTATTTCTTTTATATCATTGTGTAGATAGGGGTTCGATAGATATCTCTGGCATCTTATTAAATATGTCCTTTATTAGTTGCTACTTACACTCTTCAAGTCTTAAAACACAAGTACACTTTCACAATTACACAATAAAATATCGCAGTTGGGCTCTCACTTTGTTCTTATATCTCACTGACTGACTGGTGACACTCCATCCTTTATATACCCATGAAGGCATGGTTGACTACGTTCTAGGAGTTTCACAGAAAATGTAGTTTTCAGAGAGTGTGGAAAGTTCCATGAAATTCTACAAAGGTCCAGAGCATTCTAGGAGGTTAGTGAAAAATGAATCCACGTACGGAACACTTGAAATATTTTACTTCAAACATTCTATTTTCCCTTTTGTTGCTAGCAACAAAAACAGCACCCCAAGCCCGGTGCCTACGTTGTCTGCCCCTAAATCCAGCCCTGGGTCCAGGTGGAGACAGGATATAAAACAAAGCAGCTCAGCTCAGTCAGGGCTGACAGAGGAGAAGACCGGACACATGCTGCAGGCTCTTGCCAGGGGGACACTGGCATTCCAGACTGCAGAGGCCAAGCACACTGAGGATGCTGCGAGACCCCACTCAGCTGTGGACACCAAGGGAGACGGATGGCTGCCTCCCATGGAGGAGCCGCCAGAGCAGGGAGCAAGGGTAGGAAGCAGCCCAGGGAATGCATGTGTTGGTATGGAAACCTGAACCAGAAAACAAGGTTACCAGTCTCACAGGGCCCTGGGTCAGGACCAGGGGGAGCAGGGTGGGCTTGGGTCCTCCTCCCCCATCCTGTGCCTACTGTGGGATGTGGCAACTGCACACAATATTAGACACTGCTGCCTGTGACTGTGGGTGTCAGGCCCTGCTGCTTGGGACTAAGATACTGGCCTAAAGGAAAGAGCAACTCTATAAAATCCGGCCACTAGACCTCGCTGTCCTGAAGAATGGGGTGGCTCCACAGACTCTGGCCATTGGACCTCACTGCCCTGAAGAAAAGGAAGACTCCATGGATGCTGGTCAGTGGGCCTTGCCTTCCTGAGAGGTAGGATGGCTTTCTAGATACATGTAATTGGGAGTCACCGCCACTGAGGGGGGGAATGACCCCCGCATTTTCCCCTGCTGTGAACTGACACCCCGCGACAGTTCTTAACATTCTGTTAGCTTTTTTGACTGCCACTGCACAGTAAGTCAATGTTTTCAGAAAACTCCCTACAAGGATTCCAAGAGCTCTTTCTTGAGTGGTGACAGCTATCTCCCTTGCAAAACTCCCGTTTGCTGCTTCTGTTCACTTGCACCTCTGGTGTTTTAATCCCCTGTGCTCCCTGACTTAGACCTTAGTTCAGAAGTTATCACATTACATCCAGAAAGGCAGATGGAGAAACATAATTGAATTGAGTGTAGGAGAGAAGTACCATGAAATTGAGTGTAAGGTCTCACTTCACTCAGCCAATTGTTTATAGTACTGTAGGGACTAGAAGCCCCAATCAAGATCATTACTCTTTGCATTGTGTGCTGTATATAATCAGAGATAGACCCTTTCCTAAAAAGATTAAATATAAATAGACAAGATACAAACAGTGTGGCAGGAAGCAAGTATTATTATCCCCATTTTACACACGGGGAACTGAGGCACAGGAAGATTAAGTGACTTGCCTACAGAGAGTCCGTGGCAAACCTAGGAACTGGAGTTCTCATTTCAGAGCCTTACCTACCAAACTCTCTCCCCTCTCTTTGCTAAGCTCTATTACTACTTCACACTCTTGTCAATAAATCCAACATTATTTTGTTTTTAAAATTAAATGAAATAAAAACCAGTTAAACTAACACTTATCATGACCCTGCTCTACACTATCAGTCCATAATCAATCCCCTCAACCTTCTTCAACATAGTGAATGGCAATGACACCCACTACATCCTCCCAGTGCCTCTCTGTTGAGAGAAAACGCCCACTCATTTGCAGAAGCTCCTATCTAAATATCTCTGCCTAGTGGAAGAAATTTGATAGCAGCCTTCTACTACCTGAAGGGGGGTTCCAGAGAGAATGGAGCTAGGCTGTGCCAAGTGGAGGCAAATGACAGAACAAGGAGAAATGGTCTCAAGTTGCGGTGGGGAAGGTCTAGGTTGGATATTAGGAACCACTATTTCACTAGGAGGATGGTGAAGCACTGGAATGGGTTATCTAGGGAGGTGTTGGAATCTCCATCCTTAGAGATTTTTAAGACCTGGCTTGACAAAGCCCTGGGTGGGATGATTTAGTTGGGGTTGGTCCTGCTTTGAGCAGGGGGTTGGACTAGATGACCTCCTGAGGTCTCTTCCAACACTAGTCTACTATGATTCTGTGATCTCCTCCACAACAGATGAGTTCAAGAATTCATTCCTGACAACTCTGGAGGTTCCAGGAATCTGTGAAGGCATGTTAAGTCTCTGCTCTTGGGTGCTACTCCACAGCTGGGAAGAGGTGGTGGGCTCTGCCCCACTTCATGGCCTGAGGAAGGGGTGCAGGAGCCTGGGGAGCTATGGGTCATCTTTGGGCTCCTGCCCTCTGGTTATGCCTATGCTTGGAAGGGTGAGGATGTGCTTTAAGTCAGCAACCCAATTCAATCCTTGCTCTTTCAGCTGAGAATGCCAATTATGATGGTGTTTTTTGGAAGCTAGAAAGCAGACCAATGTCACACAAACTATCATCAACTCTAGTCACAAAAGCACGAAACAATCATTTTTAGTCAGTACCAACCTGGGTTAGCTTTGAACTGCTGACCAAGATGTGAAAGGCTTTGTATCCTATTACCAATATTCTAAATCTTCCAACCTCCCCTATAGCTCTATTTTTTTGATTATTATGTAGGAACAATAACAGAATACCCCACAAACAGGTTCTTTAGATATTCAAACATGTCAGGTTGTACTTTCTACATTTCCCAACAATTGTGGAGTAAATATTTGTTAAATGAAGTATTTTACATCTGTCTTGGACCAAAGCGATCTGTCTGTCAGTAATACCACTGAACACTTGTAAAAGTATGCCGGCCATTACAGAGTTATGCATTCTTGGCAAATGCCGTCTTTGAACTCACATTACTGAACTGCCAGTAAAAAATACGGTGTTTTTTTTAATCAACTGGATATCTTTCAATTATACAATCATTGTCTGTCAGAGAAGCAGTTGAAATAGATACAAAAATACTATTTTAATTTCATACCAAATGGCAAGAGGTTGACATTTTTTTGTCTAGCTCTCAGAGCCATTTGGTGTAGTTCAACAGAACAAAAAAAATATTGTATGAAGATCAAAAGGAAAAAACATGTATATTTTCCTAAGAAAGGAAGCCCATGATTCTTGCAGCGGGAAATGCTTCATAAGAACGTAAAAGTGGCCATACTGGGTCAGACCAATGGTCCATTTAGCCCAGTATTCCGTCTTCTGCCAGTGGCCAGTGCCAGATGCTTCGTAGGGAATGAACAGAGCAGGGTAGTTTATCATGTGATCCATCCCCTGTTGTCCAGTCCCAGTTTCTGGCAGGCCGTTCTTCATTTCATTCTCATACTTGAGAGCTAGTCCTTCATCTCATCATTATGTTCATCTGCAGCCAAAGAGAATGGAGCTGGAGGACAGGGCTGACCAATGTTTTCATAACCCATTTTACTCCTATACAACATAAAACAGTAAAAAAAACCTCATAAATAACAACTGTGCCCTTAACCCCAACTGGTTAGAATAAAAGTGGCTGGCTTAATCTAAAGTCCTATTTTACATACGCACATACATCCCTTACTTAACTTACATTTAAGGTTGCTCAGATGTATTTCCCATCAATGCACTCACTAAAATCTGCGAAAACACAATTTACAGTAATATTTAATATTATCCAATACACCCACAAACCATTTATCTTCACAACCACACAAAATAATACACATCCACATTCCTGTCTTAGATGCCATCACACTACATTCATTTCCAATACAAACCTACACCACCCACCATCTGCACAAATAAAATGTAGACCCTTAACTACAACCAGATAATTTTTCCCTTGATGAAATACACTTGGAACATTACAGATGTACAACCTCCCCACCTCTAGAATCTCTTCAACTTCTTCACTCCTTCATATAAAATATTTACTAAACGTATATTGTCACTCATTTTCGAAAAGCTAATTTCAGCTTTATTCTTTTCTATTAAAATAGAACTCAGAGGTATTTACTTCCAATTAAAACACTTCCTGCCCTCTTTCTACTCTACTTTCTACATTCAAAAGTCTACATTTCCCACCAGTGTGAGTATTTCAAGGTCAGAGCTCAGGTTGTATTGTACGTTTCTGTGCTGTGCGTGGTTGTAGTAGGTGGTATGTGAATGGTTTGGATGCTTGGGTTAGCTAGTGATGTCCTAAATTATTACTGATTGCATTGATGGGAAATGCAGTTGAGCAACCTTAACTGTAAATTATCTAAGTTTTTGCTGGGAGAATTTCTTTGTTTACAGTATTTAATATACAGAAGTTCCTCTCCCCGCTCTATACACCTTTTGAGAAGAGAGGTATTTATTCCTAGGAGATAGAACTTCCCCAAATAATTCTGAACAGAGATGCCACTTTCTACTGGAAAGTCTTCCAATTTCCATCTTTTAAAACAATAAACTGCTTGAGCTGAATAAAGTCAATATTGATGAGCGTTGAACATCAGGGAACAACTTTTTCCTTTATTAACTGGAAGAGCTTTAAAAATATTTTGGTTCACAAAGTCAAGAACTTAAATAAAAAGCAAATTGTGTCAATTTTCAAGTGAGCAATATTGAATGTGTTAGGCACATTTCAGGTGGCATTTTTTAAAAAAATATGCATTATACCAATAAAAACAAAGGAGTGCAAAAGTCAAACAAATGGACATTTTTTAACATTGATATTTTTCTGGATGCTGGCCAGTTTTAATAATCTTACCTCTGTTTAAATTAAAATACAGTGTCAGCTTTTAATACAAACCCTACATGGGTTGCAAACTCACAATATGTATTAAGTCTACAAAAATCATCATCTATCATTGCACTATTTCAGCAGTGGCAGCAGTGTATTTTTAAAAGGTTCCTATGAACACAGATCTTACTTTAAATTTAATACTATGTTATATTACTCACACTTGAACCGACCTTCATAAATATCAAATCCTTACAATCATAAGTCCTGACATTTAATACTTTCCTGCAGGGCCATGTTACATTATAAGGTCACTTGTCATTTGCAGCTTTTAGAGAGACTTATCATTTTAATGAAGACACTAACTCAGACACATATAGTAATGAAATAGTGAATTAGCTTACTATTCTTACTACAGCTTAGCCAACACCCTATATAGGATCATACTGAAAGAATTAAAATTGTCCACACCAGTTCATTGCCTATCTGTACTAATAAGCAGCAAGTGCTTTGCATAGTTACCTAAAAAAGAACACCTCGGGCGGTGCTATTGAAGCCCTTCCTGTTAACCCAGGATGAGACTAAAAATGCTTCCCCATTTGCCTGCTTCACTCAGTGCAGGAAATAAAAAAAAAATTGCCTTGGCCCACTTAGCAAGCTGCCTAGGTGTCAATTTCAGACAGAGGCAAGAATGCATTGGACACTGAATTCCAGTGTGAAATCCTGGCCCCACTGAACTCAATGGCAAATTTCAATTCATTTCTATGGAGCCAGGATTTCACTCCTAGTGATCACAGAGCCATAGCAAAGTCTATAACAAAATCATGGCAAAATAAGAAAAAAATTGTCAGGCAAGAAGGGGAAGGGGAAGAGTCTGTGGTCATCCCTTTCAGAGTTCTATCTGTCCCCCTTTCTTCTCTTGTATGTTCTGCCCTAGATCATTTAGGGACATGTATATATTGTTTGTATTTATTGATTGTCAGTTAATCATTTATCTGATTAATTCATTACCACCATGTTGCTGCTCTGTTATTGAACACAAGGAGGTGGTTACTAGAACTATTTGTACACACTCTCACACTAAAACATGACAATGATGATGGGCCTATTCTACATATGAGCCAAAAGGCAGTTGTTTCCCTGTATCCTGGTGATCAGTGTTTCCAGAGCTGCACTTAGTAAAAGCCAGGTACATGTGTTAAACAGCATATTTTGACACCATGAGCACATCACCCAGATGTTCCAGGTATTGCACTGGCTTCCCACATAATTCCAAGTCCAATTCAAGGTCCTGGCCTTGAACGTCAAAATCCTCAGTGGAGAGGGCCTGGGCTCTCTCGCCAAAACATGCTGCAGTCTCTTCAAGAGTAGCACAACTGCCAGGACTGTGCGCACTGCCTGGGAGCCCCCAGAAGGAATTCTGGCTAAGTCCTAACATTTCTGGCTGCAGTGCAGCCCCTCTGACATGCCTTATGATGCATAAGGCACAATCTAGCTCTCAGCAAGCTGCACAGTGATGTGTTTCGATAATGAGGAGAGACTGTGTGTTTCAATTGTCAATGGTGATTGATAGCTTGATAATTGTATACAGTTGCCAATAAAGCATGTGAGTTTTGTATTTGAAACAGTTTTCAGTGGAATGTATTTATGGCCACTTAACATTCAGGAAACCATATCCAGAAAGGCTTGCCGCATTACATTATGAATGCTTTTTGTAGCACATTAAAAAAAAATTGTCAGTCCAGGTAAAAATGGACTGATCCTCAAGTAGTCTCCAGGTTCTCAAAAAAGATAACATATATCCTTTACATGAAGAACCACAATATGTCAGAACAGAGGATAGACAAGTAAACTGACACTGCAGTGTTTACTACAGTACTTTTAACAACAAACCTCATATTCTCTATCCCCATGAGGAGTTATATCTCCCATAAAATTTGAATAAGCGCATTAAAAACCCAATTCAGTAGAGAACCAAAATATTTAATACAGCTGAAACAAGATATCCAGGTTCAGAATAACCATCCATTTGAGTTTATAATGCAGAAATTCTGATGACAGTTTATTTTAAACCAGGTTGTTCACGGTCATGCATTATTATTTGCATTCAGATGTGTGAGCTTTGCAAAATTAAGGGAATAAATTTTATATTTAAAAAAAAACAATATTAAATGCTGTAAAGAAATGTCATGCTGCATCACCATTATTTATTAATATGTATGCATTGCATCAATTATACAGTTTGACTTCCTCTGTCTTCATATTGAACTTTGCACTATAGTTCTGGGAAAGGCTTGTTCTCCTTCTACTGAAATGTAAGCAAATATTTATCATCAAGAAATAAATAAATACATCAGTTAAAGATGCACCACAAATTTGATAACAAATAACTTCTCAGGGGTCATGGTGGATTTTCCATCAGTGACCATTTTAAAATCAAGATTTGATGTTTTTCTAAAAAATAAGCTCTAAGAATTATTTTGGGGGAAGTTCTATGGCCTGTGTTATACAGGAGGTCAAACCAGATGATCATCTTCTTTGGAATCTATGAATATATCTTATTCATATTAAAGATATTTTTAGAGACTCTAACATTAAATGTCATTATCAAATTATACTGTTTGGTGTGTTCTACTGTTGTAGGAGCAAATATGAATAAAAGGAGAAAGGTCTAGAAGACATAAAGAGTTCACCAGATGAAGGAGAGTAATCCTCCACAGAGGGCTCAGTACAGAAGCAGGATGTTATGAGATAAAAAAAGAAGAGAAAGATAGATATGAGAAAAAATATAATGGCACAGAAGTTGTATCACTTATTAGGTTAGATTGTAGGTTGTAAGTTAAATTCAACTTTTCACCATTAAACAATTAAAGGTATTGCTAAGTCTGTAATGAATATTTCTAGTTCTTTCTATCATTTATTGGGAGTTGCTCAAGGACTGCCATTTCTGATAAGATGTTATAATTATCTTAATTGTTTGAAGAGATTTCCACTTTTGATAAACCATTTGGCTAAGCCAAAGAAACCAGAGTCTGAGGATGTGTAGGATTTAATGCCACCTTTATTATTTCTAGAATGAAATTTTCAGGTGGTCAAGAATAGCCACATTTAAAGTAAAATTTATTGGTCACAGATTTTTCCAAAATCCTTTCACCTTAAGGCAATCTCACAGCATGTGTGTCAATGAAACAGAGGTTTTGCTGCACCTCCTACATTTATCATCCTCTTTTATGCCTTAGATAAACATGAGGAGGTACTAGGATGATCTTCAGCTGAATCAACTGTAACTTTAAGTCAACTGAGGATTGTTTAATGTTACAGCCAATATTATTCCACTAGGATACAGCTAAAGTGGCTCTCAACTCAGTTTCCCATGAAGAGTGCAATTTATCCAGGCCTACTGCTATTGCCTTCATAAAGTAGGAATAGAAGGTAAATTTTTCAAAAGCCCTTATGTGATTTTGGAGCATAAATTCCATTGGCTTTCAATGGGACTTGGGTGCCTGAATCATTTAGGCCCAGATCCTCAAAGGCAGTTAGGCATTTAACTCTCTATGAATTCAATAGGAGTTAGGTGTCTAAATACCTTTGAGGATCTGAGCTTTAGGCACTATTGAAATATTTACCTATCGTAAAATGGAACTAACCATGTGCTTAAAGTTAAGAGCATGCTTTGCTAAATTAGGTCTTAAGAACTTATAAAAAAGACTTTAAACATTCTCCAGCCCATTCTCTTTCTTCTTTTTTTTTTACCCTGCACAACTGGTAGTGAAGTGGGGAGCTGACATTTTTGATCACTGCAGAGGTCTCTGCCAAGTGCTTTATTCATGCCCAGGTGTCCCCGCCATCCACCCTTGCTCTGGAGTGCAGTAATGTCTTTGGACAAACTGCTGGGCACCACACAAGGATTTACAGTAGCACAGCCTAAATATTATTCATTTAAGCATATACCCCTAGATCACAGGAAAGCAAAGCTGGAGAGGTTTCTTTCTCAGGCTGTTCCTAATATCAGAACAGCTAGCAAGTATTTTTTATATACACATTATTGCCAACCACTCCTTTACTGGCTACACTGGTGCTCGGTATCTTCTGTTTCTAATCGCCATGGCCTTTATGATACTGTACTTAATGAATTATGCTTCTCAGGAGGAGGTCAGTGAAAGAATTAAGCTGAAAACCCCTAACAGTGTTGTTGGCCAGAAGCCAGCTCTTTCGAGGCTGTGTTTCTGCATGAGGTCTACCACAGCTGGAGCGAAACGACTTGCAGGTGGCTCAGTGGGCAGCAGATCACACAGTACTGCTCTGTCCGCCCCTCGACAGCAAGGAGGGAGTCACCTACGCCTGCCGTTGGTGGCTGAAAATGTGCAGGAAATGTCTGACAATCTTGATTAAGAACTCCCAAGCACTGAACTTTCCATAAGGAGAAGGCACACTCAGATCTCTCTTCTTTGACATTCTAACTTCCAATTTAAGTTCTACTTAGGGTCCAGAGGAAAATGCTAATTCTTCTCTCTGCAATGTATGCGGTACATGCATTTGCAAACTTCATATAGCACACTACGTACTCACACCGCAGATCGGAGACTGGAAATTATGTAGGTATGTCGGATTTTTTTTCCCCTGAGAGAATTTATAGGTTTTATTTAAAAAGTAGCTGAAACATACTAAACGATTTCCTGAGTTTTTAGAAACTATTCATTTTAAAATTATCTTAACAGATGCATAGCACATGAGTAATGGAAAATAATGGTACATAAACTCAGAGATGGTGAGGTATAGTGAATTAGGTGCACTGGACTAGGACTCAGTAGATCTACATTCTCTTCTCTGCTCATGATTTGCTGTGTGACCTTGTACAAGTCACTGTGCTTCTCATCCTTTGTCTATTAAGACTGTTAGCTCAGCAGGGCCGAGACTGTCTCTTACTTTGTGGAGACCCCAACAGAGCTCATATTCCCAGAGCTTGCACCTTGAGTGCAGGTAGCAGGAGTACCCAAATTTAGAGACTGTTCTATGAGAATAATAACTTCTAAAATAAAACACGAAGCTTCTCTGAGACACATTCCTGCCAGGACAACTCTACACTTTCTCATGACTTTCTTACAAGGACAAAACACTGTTTTTTGTAAAACCTACAGGGACAGGTCTACAAAATAGGTCCATTCCCTATTTTTATTTCTAAAAGCTGAGATACATGGTGTTGTCCCTTGACTGTGATACAAAGTGGCTGGTGGGCAAGAATCAGGGGGTTGTTTTTTTGGTGAGAGGATGTGATGGATCAGTAAGTTTGTGATCAAACAGTGGGTGGTTAAATGTTTTGCAAGTCTGGCAAAAAAAAAATCCTAAGGCCAGACCCTGGACTCCAGCAAACCTCTTTCCTCCTGTACCTCCAGTACTGAAGTTCCAAGAAAGACCTGGCTCGCGTGACCCTGAGGATAGGGTCTTAAAAATTCCCAAATCTTGCCAGCCTAGCTCCTCTTAATCCCACAGATTGCTCCCACTCACCCTGAGAGAATAAAAGGCTAGTGGCTTGATCATGCCCTCCTACTACTTATTACTTGCGCTTATCTAATCAGGAAACAGAAACAATAGCATGTGACTAAGGTGGCAAATCACACTATAGCAATAAAAAATAATAAGTAGGGTTAGTACAGACCTCAAACAACCCCTAGGCTGATATTTGTTCACTGAATAGTTACAACTAATGAACAGACTCAGAAAAAGCTAAGTCCTTTTGTGAACCATTGGCTTAAAGAAAAGGGACAACATTTGTCTAACTGGCCAAACTCTAATAAGAACCTTGGCATTCTAGCTCCAACACATCCTATTTGTCCACCTGGCAACATGAAATCTCTCCATTTCCTGCACTCACTGCAGACCTTTACAAATCTGCAAACTAAACACAGCCATGAAACAGATTCAGAGGGACCCAACAGCCAGTTTCATGTCCTCACAACAAACTGAAGTTCAGAAAGAGCCATGAAAACCAGCCCCATTAATAGGCACTTTAATTTTTTATCTTCATCTTGCACTGCAGTACCCATAGTGAAATAGGTGCAGGGAAGTGCATGGGGATGAATGACTGGAAAGTGTTAATGGCACAATGTGTGCAGCTTAAGGTCCGCAGTGCCTCCCAGCTGGTCTCTAATCCCCATCCTTGCACCTTGATCATTAAGGCTTAATTTATTAAATTTTAAATTAAAAACATAAAATGAGGAACATACAGGCTCATATGCGTGGTAGCTCTCATTCCCTATAAATTCCCACAAGGCCTAGGAAACTGTGGTTTGTTTTTCTGTGTTGCTAATTGGTGAGCACAGAAATTGCTAGCAGGTTTTCATCTCTTGAATTTATTTACCATCATGGAAGAGGGGGGGAAGTCATTCCTCTGGCAAAGGGGGAGAAACTGGAAAGATTATATTATTTTGACCTTACATTTGAGCTGACATACAGCACAGTACTCAGTCAATGACTTGCACAACAGACAGAATTAGCATGGTGGGTTATGAGAAGTTTTGCAGCACCATAGCTGTCCTGTTGCTACCAGTGGATGTCAGTAGAGGCACCGGTTGCAAAAAAGCCAAATGTAAAAAGATAACAGCTTAACTGAGCACATGCAATGCAAAATCATATCTACTCCAAAAAAACAGTCCCTCCAAGCTAATGATTTAGGACTACTAGCAAGCAGTAGTACATGAAAGGATGTAGCAGAACTGATCAGGTTGCATGTAATTCTTTATGCTTTCACCTTTCAACAGTAATATTTTTTCAGTTGATTTAAAAACAATTCAGAAAGTCAGGAGGCCCATTGTTGGAAAAGTAGTGATTCTGAACAACCAATTAAAAAGAAGTGAAACATATATCATCTGCTTCTCTTCTGGCTGTAGATCAGCCACTGCTCAATAAATACTTAAAAGCAACAATAAAAAGCTATGCTCTCTAAGTATTGCTTTGCAGTGATTGGACTGCATTCCTTTAGTAAAATAAAAAGTCCCTATAAAATAAGCACAGGCTATTTGGCTAAACTCTAACTATTTTATCTAAAAGAACAAGACAAAAACCACACCAAAATGTCAAGGATTTCCTTTGCTAAATTATAGCCCATCATCTTGTATAGCAAACCACTGACCTCACTTCCCAAATAAACATTCTTGGAAATGAATTCATTGATAAGAAGGATTGAACTGTCTATTCAGGGACAGATCCCAATGCCCTTACTCGTGCTGAGTAATACCTTGCTCTACTCAATATGACACTACTCAACATGAATTAGGGTAGCAGAGTCTGGTCCCACATGTTTTGTTCTTAAGGGACCCCATCAGGGAGAATGACAGAGAACTCTCACCACATGGACACCGGAAAGATGTAATTCTTCTATCCACAAGGCAAATAATATTCTTTTTCATAGCATAAAAATAGTTGGACCTGAAAAGGCCAATAATTTATCTATCCCAGTATAACCTCAGATATTGGTACTAAGACATCAGGAAGTGTAAGATGCTAGTATTGGTGCAGAAATACCAATAAGACGAGGTGATAAGTGTCTCAGAAATAGGAAAGATAGATAGATAGCTCTGACTGTGGCCATTAACAGATGCTTCAGAGAAAGGTGTAATCACCACCATAATGCAGTTGCTTGTACAACAACTTTTGGCAGATGAATTTCCCCCAGTTCCAGCTAATGAAAAGCACTGCCCTGAGACCTGAGGACTAATAGTCCCTGTAATTGTTCTTCTAGTTAGAGTCATCAGAGGCAATGCATGGGCGGCATGCAGGGTCAATTGGCCCCCACCCCCGCCCGATTGGCCTGCTGAGAGGGAAAGGAGAGGGGCTCTGTCCTCCTCCCGCTGCGGTTGCCCCGCGGCATGCTCGGCCCCAGTCCCTCGCAGCTAGGCTGGGCAGGGAGCGGGACCAGCCGCTTCTCACACCGGCCGCTGGGTCGCTGCTCTGTGCAGCACAGCAGCTGTCTAAGAGAGCCTGGCTGGGGAGGTGGCAACAGCGGGCCACCCCCTGCCCGGGCCAGGCTGCCGGGGACAGGGGCCAAACAAGCCAAAGCCCTTCTTTACCCCCGGCATGCTCAGCCCATCACTGGCAGCTGAGCCCAGGCAAGGAAAGGGCTGCCACCACCACTGCCCCACCAGGCTGCAGCGAGCCAGAGAGGCCAGCTTCAGCCACGTGAGAAGCGGCTCAGTTCCACGCCCCGCCACGGCCCAGCTGCCATGGAAAGCAGCTGAACATGCCAAGGCGGAGGCACAGTAGTGAAAGAACAGAGCTCCTCCCCGTAGGTAACGTGAGGCGGGGAGAGCGCGGCAGCGCCGGGCTGGGTGCAGGCCAGGGGGAGTCACTGGGCAGAGCGGCCACGTGTCCCCTTTAAGATTGTGCGTGGCCACCCACCTCCCCCTTCCGCCAGTATGGGGAAGCACAAGTCATCTATGAGTGTAACTATACTGAAAAACATTTTCTGCTCTTATACGCTGCTCAGCTAATAACCATAAATCAGTACAGCCCTAACTCATTACGGTATTAATTTAGATGGAATAAAGGGCCCAAGAGTCAAAGGTGTTGACATGACATGACCTTGTCACTGTCCAACATTAAACATTACTACACAAGGTCTGAGGTTTGGTACACAGAGACCTCAGCCTGTTTAGTACCAGGCTTAATACCAAATCCTTTTAACCTTTTCTTAAAGATACAGACAAAAAGGAATAACAGTGAAAGCATTTAAAATATAAAATATTAAGGAAGGCTTTCATTTTAACAACATTCCTTGTTCCCTTTCTCTTTAAATGGAGAGAGTTTTTGGAAGGAAACCTCCCTCTTCTGACAGTCTCACAGATGCAGTTTAAAATGGTCATAACTGTGCTTTTGGGGGGAAAGAGAAGTTAGTTGTGATGGGCTAGAGCTGTTGTGATTGCTGTTGTTGAAATTCAATCCTGTTTCCTAGAAGACAAAACAAGACAACCACACACAAAAGGCGGGCAGGGGGAACAGCAAAAGATAGAAAATGAAGCTTCTGTCTCTGGTGTAGACTCTCACTTGCAACCTCACTCCTGGAAAAACACAGGCACAACACACGGTTTCATCACTCTCTCTGAGACCTGGCAAATTTGTACCAGCACTGGGCTGTTCAGGGTACTGAAGTTAGCTGCCTTTCTGGTCACAGGCTTATAGCAGTTTTGCAAAATATACCTACCTTCTTGGCTCGCTAAGCCAGACTCTTATTAGACAGAAGGCAAAAGAAGAGAGATAGGAAAGAGAAGAAATAAGGTTCATCAGGCTGACACCTGACCCCATTAGTCCTTCCCTGCCCCCTCAGGCTGGAAGGCTGATTATGGCCTAGGTGGGGCTGATTGAACTGCTCTGGTTGGCCCAAGGCATCCTGCCCGTTCAAGGGGCAGGCCATCCTGTTACAGAAACATTCTGGGTTTTTTTATTCAAAACAATGCTTCCTTCCAATTTTTTCTTCAATTTTATTTCTATAAAAAGTTTCAAACAAAATGGAACATTTTGTTCAACCCATAATTACTTTTTCAACTTTTAAATTTCACTGAAATATTCAAAAACTTTTCCTTGATGTCAAACTAAAATATTGGTTATTCTCCCATCTCTAGTTGTGTCCAGAACACAGTACTCCAGGTGGCACTGACAAAGGGACAAGCGGAGCTGTACAGAGAGAGTCTATTACTGCCCTCCTTTGTGATCACATGACTAATCTTCTATCAGTGCTGCAGTTCACTAGGCTTCTCTGCCTCCCCCAGGTGAGTTCTGGATTATTTGTCTTCCATGTCTTTTAGCTTTAATTTATATCATTGCTCTGCAGAGCCAAACCTCCGTACTCCCTTCCCTGGCACCTTGATGCATTGGTCTCTGGTCTTGTGTTTCTTTGCTTTCACTTGGCTCCAGAAGAATCTCTGAAAAGCTGAACTGTGTCAATCCTGTATTAAATTCTCTCTTACAGCCTCTGAAGTAAGTCCGGACAATAACAAAAATCTTCCTTTGCTGGAATCCCCCATTCAGATGCCTTTTGACATCAGACAGGCTTATTGGCTTAATTAAAGACTTCAAACACCCAGATGCCTTAACTTTGCACCTTTTCTCAGGCTATTCCTTTATTTTCTCTTTCTCTAAACATAGGAAGTAGCCGTTAAAACACATGCAGGGACAAAGGTGATAGAGAGGGGCGATG
Source organism: Lepidochelys olivacea (assembly GCF_965140295.1). NCBI lineage: Eukaryota > Metazoa > Chordata > Testudines > Cheloniidae > Lepidochelys > Lepidochelys olivacea. Next base: position 21,197,311 of record NC_140413.1, read on the forward strand.
ACTGTCAGCTCCTTAAAATCCAATTATTTTACCTAACCTACTCCCAGTGCCTACTTCCAGTACCTACACCCAGTGGTTAGGGAGCTAACCTGAGACTCAGGAGAAAGACTTCAGGTATGACCTCAGGAAAGTCACATACTTTCTCTGTGCCTAATTTCCCCCATTTCTCAAGAGGTGATAATAGCAACTTCTACATCACAAGGGTGTTGTAAGGGAAAAAACACATTAAAGATTGTGAGGCACTCAGATATACCAGTAATGGCGACCACAGAAGTGCCGTAGATCAATAGACTAAGACTGGAAAGACAGGCAAGTCTCATGACAGAAAAAAGAACAAAATTTTTATGCAGCATGAACCATGGGAAACCTCTGTGGAAAAACACCAAAGAAAGAGTTGCTAAAAATGACCAAGAAACCCTAAGTGAGTCTACCTTCAACCTGTTCATCTGAAAGACTTTTACTGTAGGAAAAAGTTCTTTTCTCTTAGCCTTTGTAGCTCAGCTGGATTCATTGTTCCTTTTAAGCAAATGAAATTTAAGAACAGATTTACCAAATCAAAATATCAAGGAGAGAAAAACTGCATTGTTCACGATGAGACATTTTATAGGGTGTTTCCCATCTTTATCTTCACTGTTATAGTAATTTAACACATGGGATAATATCAACTGATAATTCTGGCCTCAAATACTGTTATTTTATGTTTTATGAAAGTTAATTGCATCTTCAAACATTGTAGGGCAAAATACTGAGAAATAGGGCAGATTCCTTTACAATGCTGTTCTCTATTCATTTGACAACCAGTCCATGCTAGACCAAGCAGAACTTTTATAAAAAAAAAATTGACACAGCAGGTGTAATTGAGAGCTTAGGGAACAAAAGGGTGCTATCATATTATAATAAGAGCTAGCCTCCCATAGTGACCTGCAAAGAATGTGGCCTTTGAAACAGCTTCACTAGAATTAGTCGCCTTTCAGAAAATATGACTATTGTTCTGAATTCCACTTGCAAATTTAATTTGCCCCCTGTTATTCTCAAGCAAATTCCAACAGAGTTTTATTCCATAAAATCTGTGTGGGTACATGAAGAACACTATTTTAGCTCAGGAAATTCATGGGCCTTTTGTACATACAGCTATCTATTTATAGCGTTTATTTGTCACTCTAAATGTAAAGAGAGCAGTTGCAGATATAATTCATGATCAGATTCACATACTATATATTGAAATTGTAAGTGTTCTATAATTAAACACATACATTGTAGGACACTATGAAATGCCGAATTATGTTTAGACAGATAAACACGTGAAATAAAAGGTCTTACTCATAAAAGCAAAGGAATTTGAAAGCTAAAGTTCAAAGGCAAGGCTAAAACTATGCCCCTTCCTAACATGCAATATTAGATAGATATGATGCTTTAGATCAGACAGCCTGTATAATATCTACCCTACTCTAGTAAGCCAAAAGTAGTTACTTATGAATAGAGTTTAACTTTTAATTTTCAATTTCTTCACTTTGATAAGTTTGAATTATGTACGTAGAGTTAAATTTATCCATGGTTTAAGCAGAACTAACTTAGTCCTGGTATATGTGGGTACAATGTAAGCGTCTTTCCACAGACACTGAGTAGGTAAACATTGGCTACAGAGTTTCTGATCCACATACTATAGTCAGTGGATGATTTAGGAATATACTCCTGTTATAGAGGATGCATCGTCCTCTTTCAGTTGGCTTAGACTCTCTCAAAGGCCACATAGAAATAACCCCATATTCTTGTAACACATTAGCATTCATGCACTGAAAACAACATATTTAATCTATGAAACTGACACATTTCAATAACAAACAGGAGATGGAACATATTAAACAGACATATCCTTATACTTGATACAGTCAATGAATAATAAAATCTACCTATATGGAGTATAGAGTGCTGCTGCTCAGTTAAATGTATCAAGAAAAGCCTGAGCTTTGTTATAAGTAAAGGTAAAAACGACTGCTATGAGTTTTTTTTTAGGGCACTGGCTGGCTAACCATTTTGGTCGTAATCTGTATAGGTTTGATCCTATTTCTTACTACAGATTTTATCTGTCTGCCAATCTATTTAGATTACCAATGACATTTAGTCACCTTAGATACGGATATTTTTTGCTAACAATAACGCAATATAAAAATGTAGGAGCGTGGAAATATGTAAAATTAGACAATAAAAGTTACCCCCTTTTAAACATTAAAAAAAATGATTTTGGATTTGGTTCCAATTTTTGTCAAATGGTTGGATCCATTTAGTCAAATCAATTCACCAATCCATAACAGCAATAAATGTTGAAAGTTTCCTTGGTTTTAGTCAGCTTTTCTACACTGGTGAGGCCTCATCTGGAGTATTGCGACCAGTTTTGGGTCCCCCCACTACAGAAAGGGTATAGACAAATTGGAGAGAGTCCAGAGGAGGGCAGCAAACATTATTAGGGGGCTGGGGCAAATGACTTATGTGGAGAGGCTGAAGGAACTGGGCTTACTTAGTCTGCAGAACACAAGAATGAGGCGGGATTTGATAGCAGCCTTCAACTACCTGAAGAGGGGTTCTGAAGAGGATGGAGCTAAGCTGTTCTCAGTGGTGGCAGATGACAGAACGAGGACCAACGAGGACCTCAGTGGTGGCAGATGACAGAACGAGGACCATGGGGCCGGACGACTTGCATCCGAGAGTGCTAAAGGAACTGGCGGCTGTGATTGCAGAGCCATTGGCCATTATCTTAGAAAACTCGTGGCGAACGGGGGAAGTCCCGGATGACTGGAAAAAGGCTAATGTAGTGCCAATCTTTAAAAAAGGGAAGAAGGAGGATCCTGGGAACTACAGGCCAGTCAGCCTCACTTCAGTCCTCGGAAAAATCACGGAGCAGGTCCTCAAAGAATCAATCCTGAAGCACTTACATGAGAGGAAAGTTATCAGGAACAGTCAGCATGGATTCACCAAGGGAAGGTCATGCCTGACTAATCTAATCGCCTTCTATGATGAGATTACTGGTTCTGTGGATAAAGGGAAAGCAGTGGATGTATTGTATCTTAACTTTAGCAAAGCTTTTGACACGGTCTCCCACAGTATTCTTGTCAGCAAGTTAAAGAAGTATGGGCTGCATGAATGCACTATAAGGTGGGTAGAAAGTTGGCTAGATTGTCAGGCTCAACAGGTAGTGATCAATGGCTCCATGTCTAGTTGGCAGCCGGTGTCAAGTGGAGTGCCCCAGGGGTCGGTCCTGGGGCTGGTTTTGTTCAATATCTTCATAAATGATCTGGAGGATGGTGTGGATTGCACTCTCAGCAAATTTGCGGATGATACTAAACTGGGAGGAGTGGTAGATACGCTGGAGGGCAGGGATAAAATACAGAGGGACCTAGACAAATTGGAGGATTGGGCCAAAAGAAATCTGATGAGGTTCAATAAGGATAAGTGCAGGGTCCTGCACTTAGGACGGAAGAACCCAATGCACAGCTACAGACTAGGGACCGAATGGCTAGGCGGCAGTTCTGCGGAAAAGGACCTGGGGTGACAGTGGACGAGAAGCTGGATATGAGTCAGCAGTGTGCCCTTGTTGCCAAGAAGGACAATGGCATTTTGGGATGTATAAGTAGGGGCATAGCGAGCAGATCGAGGGACGTGATCGTCCCCCTCTATTCGACATTGGTGAGGCCTCATCTGGAGTACTGTGTCCAGTTTTGGGCCCCACACTACAAGAAGGATGTGGATAAATTGGAAAGAGTCCAGCGAAGGACAACAAAAATGATTAGGGGTCTGGAACACATGACTTATGAGGAGAGGCTGAGGGAACTGGGATTGTTTAGTCTGCGGAAGAGAAGAATGAGGGGGGATTTGATAGCTGCTTTCAACTATCTGAGAGGTGGTTCCAGAGAGGATGGTTCTAGACTATTCTCAGTGGTGGAAGAGGACAAGACAAGGAGTAATGGTCTCAAGTTGCAGTGGGGGAGGTTTAGGTTGGATATTAGGAAAAACTTTTTTACTAGGAGGGTGGTGAAACATTGGAATGCGTTGCCTAGGGAGGTGGTGGAATCTCCTTCCTTAGAAGTTTTTAAGGTCAGGCTTGACAAAGCCCTGGCTGGGATGATTTAATTGCGGATGGGTCCTGCTTTTGAGCAGGGGGTTGGACTAGATGACCTACTGAGGTCCCTTCCAACCCTGATATTCTATGATTCTATGATTCTATGATTCAATGGTCTTAAGTTGCAGTAGGTGAGGTCTAGGTTGGATATTAGGAAAAACTATGTCACTAGGAGGATGGTGAAGCACTGGAATGGGTTAACTAGAGAGGTGGTGGAATCTCCATCCTTAGAGGTTTTTAAGGCCCAGCTTGACAAAGCCCTGGCTGGGATGATTTAGCAGGGGGGTCAACTAGATGACCTCTTGAGGTCTCTTCCAACACTAATCTTCTATGATTCTAAGATCTTTCATGAGGTATAAGAGGAATACTGTTTTCAGCACGTGTAATTGTGTGTAGGGACATCATATTGGCTTGGCTATTTACTATCCAAAATAATCATCAGTCATAGAAGTGAAAAATAATGTGTTTTCCCCAAATAAATAATGTTTCAGATTATGTTTGGTTACAATAAGTCACTTCATGTTATTTCATCTTCCCAGTCTGACAAGATGTAAACAATTATGGCATGACACAACATATGTCAGAAATCAGAAAACTGAAATACACATGTTTTTTTAAAGGAATGTCAGGCCGCTGCAAAACCTTTCCAAGTGGCAAATATGCAACCAAAATGTTTAAAGGCTAATTTGGGAAGGAACATATACTACTTCCTCCCCTGTCTATTGAATTATTGGGGTTGGGGGGCAGGAATCTGTCAGCAGGGGAAGAAGAATGTGAAACTAAGGACATTTAAGTCCATGAGAGATACCTATGTATGACTTACCTTTGTTTTGTTTTTCTGAGCAGATACATAAAGCAATGTACTAGTATATTGTATATCTTTCTATCTAGATTTTTATACTGTTCTACATGGGATGTTAGGGTTTGGTTCTACAATTGCTTTTTGAGTATAGCCTGCTATGCTACATTTTAAAGATAAGTTTGTACTGCAGTGTAGTTATTAGTAACGTTACAGTAGACAAAACATTGCTGTAGTATGTGCTAACTACTTATGCTAAACAATCTGTTCCACCTTGCATTTAGCTGTGATACTTGGAATACCTTTCCCAGACTTGAAGAGCTGTGTGTGGCTCAAAAGCTTGTTTCTCTCACCAGAAGTTGGTCCAATAAAGGATATTACTTCACTCACCTTGTCTCTCTAGTACAGTGGTTCTTAAAGCCGGTCCGCTGCTTGTTCAGGGAAAGGCCCCGGCACGCCGGACCAGTTTGTTCACCTGGCATGTCCGCAGGTTCAGCCAATCACGGCTCCCACTGGCCGCAGTTTGCCGCTGCAGGCCAATGGGGGCTGTGGGAAGGGCGGCCAGCACGTCCCTTGCCCTGCACCGCTTCCTGCAGCCCCCATTAGCCTGGACCAGCGAACTGCGATCGGCCAAACCTGCGGATGCGGCAGGTAAACAAACCGGTCCGGTGCGCCAGGGGCTTTCCCTGAACAAGTGGCAGACTGACTTTGAGAACCACTGCTCTCGTACATAAAACAGGCATAATAAATTGTGGTTTCTTTATAAATCCATAACTGAACCCAGATTCACTAACTGGACTAGGAACCACACAAGTAAACTTTAAATGAGTGTCAGGTGAAGCTTCTTCCACATGGGTGCCAGGGAATAAGGTTTTGGGTAGAAAAGATGCAAAGCTCATTCATTTTCACTGAATTATGTATCATCCTAGCCCTTTCCTTTCAGATGTGTCCCTCACAGGGTCAGGTAGGACAGGCAGTCACTTAAGGCACTAAAACATGAGAGGTAACAAAACAGCATCTATTTGTGTGTCTTACATTCTAGGAGCAGTGGCTATTTGCCTTTTGGCACAGGGCATCAGAACTCCTAGAATCAGCCCCGAGACCTAACTACAGTTATATTATACAAGCCTTTGTCTCCTGGACTTGATTGCTGCAATGTACCTTTGAAGCCCGCTCGGAAGCACCTGCCACGCTTACAAAGCAGTGATTCTCACACAGAATATACTACACTGATGCTCCCTAAATTGCACTGGCATCTGCTTGCAATTCAAGGAGTTGAGTGTGAGCCATAAAGCATTATATGGTTTGAATCCTGGCTACCTCTGTCCCCCAGAAAATGAGATGAACTGGAATGTTCTTGCCAAAAGTCCCCAAAGACTGGACTGGGAATTTTTGGTGAAGGAAGGCCTCAGCTCTCGAGCTCCCTTCTTCCACTGGTCCAACAAAGCCCTGATCTGTTGCTTGGAATTATGTTTGGAGAGCTTTTGGGTTTGTTTGTTTGTTTGTTCGTTTGTTTGTTTGTTTGTGTGTGTGTTTGTTTTTTGGCAGTTTAGCTATGTTGTAATTTATATACTATTAGCTGATGTACCTGGGCCTTTGGGTGTGTATATTTTATAAATTAAAAGGTAAACAAATAGAAGAACTGAGAGAGATCATTAAGAAGCAACTACACGAAGGAATGTGAAATATGGCCTTTTGAGTTTGCAGTACTGTGATACCCACAGCAAAGGTAAGTGATTATATCATAATAAGCTTATTTGCACAAGGCATGTGATAGCAAAGGTTGTAGCAGTTGATGTGCTAAATGAGCAAAATATGAGAAAGTTATAAAACTGCAGAATTCTTCAGCGCACAATTCACAGAACAATCCTAAGGCTCATTGCTCAAATAATAAGCAATGTCCTTTAGAGTCTTTCATTTATCTGAAAAAAGCCTTGAATTGTAAGACTGATTCAGCAAAACTGGGATGCACAAATGGGGTGTGTATTGGATTGCACAGGCCAAGATTTTCAAATTTGCCTATGGTATTTGAATGCCCAAGTTCCATTAATATTAATGTGAATTGCCCATCAGCTGTGTGGATCTAAAAATCTCAGCTGTGCTGTTTGCAATACAAGAACATAGCTTTAGGAATAAACATGGACATACGGGTCCTGTTGCAAAGCTCACTGAAGCTAGTGGGAATCAATGGAAAGCCTCCCATTGACTTCTATGAGTTTTGGATCAAGCTGTTGCTAGGTAACATGCCATTTACTTTGAACAGCTAAAACATGTTTACATAGACATATGATAATTGGGTAATCTCTGTAAAGTGCTTTAAATATAAAAACCTGTTATATTAAAGATAAGGGAGGAAGGGAAGGGAACAGAGAGAGAGAAAGAACGAACACAGGGATTATAGCCACCTATCATAATTCAATGCATCACAGAGAAAATGTATTCCTTTTTATCAGTTAAAATGGAAATTGATACCAAGGCTGCAATTTTTCTGATTTCAGAGAAGTTGTACAGACAATAATTCTGGGAAATTAAGCTGATGCATCACAAAGTTTGTTTAGACCACATCAAATAGTATTTAAATTGCACAGGTGTGGTCTGAGAGTAATAATTGTTCCAAGCGTGATCAGGCATAGGGAATCTAACTATGTGTTGTGCTCTTGTGTGATGTTTCCTCAGGACACTCAGAACTGTAGGTCACCATGCAACCCTCTGCCTCACAGAGAGAGAGAGAGGTTTCAGAGTAACAGCCGTGTTAGTCTGTATTCGCAAAAAGAAAAGGAGTACTTGTGGCACCTTAGAGACTAACCAATTTATTTGAGCATGAGCTTTCGTGAGCTACAGCTCACTTCATCGGATGCAAACCGTGGAAACTGCAGCAGACATTATATACACACAGAAATCATGAAACAATACCTCCTCCCACCCCACTGTCCTGCTGGGAGATAGATTTGCTGATGCTAAACTGAATGACAGGTCCCTGCCACTCCATTCTGACAGCTACTTCAGACAAACTTCTCAGGACTCTGCCTGTCTTATTTTGTCTTGCAGTTAATACTTGGTGTATTCCTGTTCCTTAGAGAGCCTTCCCCTTGGAGTGTCCAGCTCCTGTCACTGGACACTTACAGAAATTACCCAGTTTGCTATCTCCAAAGAAACCGTGTGCACACCAGCTTGGTTGATTCAACTGAGAATTCACACTTTGCTTAATTTTGCAGCACTGAGATGAATTTATAATAAAACAAGAGTAAGCTTTTTTAACAAAGAAAAAAGATTTAAGGGAAACTGAGCAAGGATCATGGAAACAGAAATGATTACAAATAAAACAAAAGTATAGCATGATTGTGAAAAACTAAACATAACTTCATCAGGCTACAATCCTTGTCTAAAGAAACATTCACCAAAAGCAACTTCTCAGCATCATTAGTCCCCATGCAAGACAGGGTCCAACTTACATGGATGCAAAGAAGTGCCATCCTTTTTGGTTCCTCGGTGATGGACAATAAAATGTCTTTTCTCCCTGCTTCTTATAGTACAGTAAACCTTTGAAATGTATTTTTGTTGTTTGTTCTCTGGAGTGCTGGCACCATGCTGCTCTCTTATCCTCCTGTTAACTTGCTCATCCTGTCTATCTCAGATGCAAATGTAGTCTCCATTGTGTTTGGCCTACCCTGCTTACTTTACATTGGCGATCAAGGCAGACAGGTAAATCAACATTCCTTTGCCTGGGAAAAATTTGTTTATCAATGCTGCCTGGTTACATAGTTTAAATATATTTTTACTACATACATACAACTTTTTGCATAAAATCCATACATACATAATGCTTATGATGACCAGTATGATATAAGCTTTTATTTGATTCCTTACACAACATTTTTTATAGATAAATACTATGACATCTACATGTTAGGTGTACTGAGTTGGTCAGGCCTAATAGGGCTCATAGAGCCACATCTTGTGTATCCATTATTTTATACATAATGAATGAGGATGTGATTGGCCAAATATTCCTCAATTAATACAAGTATGTTCAACCACCACGGTTAGATTTAAGAAATGGCTGTTCCCAGCTTTCATCAGGTCTGAAAGACTAATGTTACAAAAGTGATGGACAAAATCGATCTTCAGTCTTCAAGACTGGTGCTTGGATCTACAGCGATTATCTCAAATAACAGCAATTTCTAGAGTAAAGAAGGACTAAATCTGTAATCAGGTAAGGATTGTAGAATTGGTCTCAAAATATAAGGACTAGTGATATAAAGTTTGAATCTCTGTCCCAATATTAAAACCCTGAAAACCCAGGTTTTGTTTCCATTGTTAAAAGAGGGACAAAAGTTTATAAAACTAGATTTGTTTCAGGTTTACCAGTCATTGGATTTCAAGCAAGAGTCTTGATAATACATGATCATTAATATGCAAAAAGAATTCTTCTGGTACAATATGCTTCCATAGAACATGACTAGAATTCTGGTTACAGCTCAACTTAAAATTAAACAAACATTACCAGATTTGAGTGGAGTGATATTTTTATCTGGGTGCAAATGCAAAAGCTTATTTGAGAAGACTGGAATCTGGGCTAAAGTGGTTTAAATGATTTCAAAAAGGTAAGAAAAAAGGACAAATGTACCTTTTTCCATTCACCTAGGCCATCTGAGTGGTGATGTGGAAGGCTTAACACCTCTCATAGAGAAATGGAATGTTGTGTCAAAAGTCACTGTACCTAAGGATGCCACAGATCCTCTCTAGAACTGTCTAATTATCATGGAAAGTCTTAGAGCTACATACAATTTGTCTACATTAAAAAAAAAATCTAACAACACAGTTCTTAGTGGCTGGCATTGGACTAAAAACTGTAACACGCTATTTGATCAAACCAAAAAGTTACAGACACCTGCAAGGGATTTAAAAGAAAGTATGGCCCCAAGTTAGAACAACAGCTAGCATATGATGCTTCAGCTGTAGGTATAGATGAAAACTTATCACCTAAAATAATATATGGGATCAAAAGACTAATTGCTTCCAATTCCAGGACCTTTGCTCAAGCATATGAAAACAAGACTCTCCTGCTGACTATTATATTTTGGAATCAGGAAATTCCAAGTTTCTCTATTGGAAGAAGTTACTTTAATTGCAGACCAGAAGCCTATTGTTAAAATTCTTGGACCAGAAATTGATAACCTGGCTTATACATTATAGAAACGGACACTGAAGCTAACCTCTTCTCACTACAATACCATGTCTAAGTTATCTGAAAACCAAAGAAAGCTGCATTATCCTGTTGTCCATTTGAGATGAAAAGTTCACCTCAAAGCATCCCTTTCTCACAATCTCCTTTTTTGGAACTATTACCAAGTACCCTGGAATCAGCAGCTGCAGAGATGGAAGAAGGCTATTGGCTTGATTTTTTGTTGCCCTGCAGCTTATGCTGTCTTTTTAAAATCTGGGCAAAGTGGGTATGCAATGCTACCATCCTGTACTGGAAGCGTCTTACCCGCACTTTGCACTGGTGTGTGAGGCACAAAGGGCAATGCAAAGTCAGGCCCCTCCCATTCAAAAAGATGCAAGCCTGTATGTATACATTGGTTCAGTCCTCCTGCTCTGCAGCAGCCACAGAATGGATGCTGCAGGAGCTAATCCTGCAGCAAGTGACTTTAACTTCCTTCCAGATTTGTGTATTAAAAATGTGGGATCTGAGCAGGGGCCAGAGACATGGATAGCATCTGGTCCTCGGTTTACTTCCCATAACACCTGCCTCTGTACCCACCCTGTAAAACCCAAATGAAAGGGCATCTGTATGGTCATGGTTAATTGAGGTTAGTGCTGTAGATGTAACAAACCCTTTCTTCCACACAGTGAGAGGTGTAACTACATCTCAGCGGAGTCCCCCTCTGACTACAGTGCTGGAATGCTCTGGCCCCTATTATTTATCATGAAACATGAAAAAATATTACATCCATGTTACAGCAGGATTAAAAGAAATTAATTAAAAAAGGAATTAAATAAAACATGCTACTCATCTGACTGGGAGCATTGCATAGATCAATGTGTGTGATGCTTTGGAAATAGTGCCCTCCAGAATATAAAACATTTGTGGGATGCAAGAGTCACTATGGTTGAATTCAGATGTGACATAAATGGTGGTATTAGTAACCCACTAGCAAGTGAGACTAAATTGGTGTAATTTACACACCATAGGCCAAAATCTCTATTGGTGTAAATAATCTGAAATCCACTGAAATGAAAGGTGCTGTGTCCATTTACAGTTCAGAGAATTTGGCCTCAGGTAGGCAGTACAGTAGGTATGAGGCTGCAAAAGCAACTAACAGGAAAGTGTATGGCATGGCAAGAAAAAGCAAGTCCCTTTCTATTTTTCTTATACCAGTTAGATCCCCCGTTGCTTTCGTGCTTCAGCCCCACCTTCTCACCCAATCAACATGTAAGTAGCACCACCTTAGCCTCACTTTTACACCACCATGTACCCCCACGATGATTTGACCCAGTGTGCAGTAGCCATAAATATTTTTTTATTTCATAAATCCACCTAATGAATCCGGATCATAGGATCCAACTCCGTGGGTGCTCTGGGGCTGGAGCAACCATGGGGAAAAATTGGTGGGTGCTCTGCGCCCACCAGCAGCCAAGCTCCCCACCCTGCCGCAGCTCACCTCCTCCTCTGAGCACGCTGCATCCCCACTTCTCCACCTAGCTCTCAGTGCCTGCAGCCACGAAACAGCTGTTTCACTGCAGCAAGCGCTGGGAGGGAGGGGGAAGGAGGGGGAGTCGGGGCAGGGGCGGGGCTGGGGGCCAGCACCCACCAGCGCCTGGAAAAGTTGGTGCCTATGATCCGGATCATGCAAACTTTCCACTGACTGACCCTGGCCTAGGTGCCTTACCTGGCCACAGGGAACACCTCTAAAATTGTACCTTAGGGAAAGAAAAATGCAGTCTTAATTTGAGAGAGTTAACACATGGTAACTAGCTTGAGGTAAAAGCCTGGTGAAGACAAAGCTGTTTGCCTGTTCACCCAAGTTAGCAGGTTGAGTAACAGACTATGAGAGGAGCCTAGTCTTTACCTCGACATGCTACTCTGTGTGAAAACAACAAAGTGCCTTGTTTTCACAAGGGTTTTCCCTCAGGTTAGTCAACTTGAGTTAAGAACACACTTTAGTTTCCCCAGTGAAGACAAGGCCTAGATGTGAAAGGGCTGTTCGGCCTCACTCTAGGCCTACTCCTGACCCTGGCCTCTCTGCTGAAACTACCAACAAGGTTGCCCTGATAATTTGAGGAGATTTACAGCTCCAGGTATTTCCCAGCATACTCTATTTAAAAAAACGATGTTCCTGATTCTCCTTTTATTTACCCCCATGTAAATCTGCAGTGACTCCACTGAAACCAATGGAACAATACATTGTCTAAGTGAATACAGAATCAGGCTGTGTTCACTGCTCAAGATTCTCCAAGCAATTCGTGATTCTGAGTGTCTTAATTTGTAGGTGCCCAAATTGAGGCACTTAAAGTGAGCCTGATTTTCAGAGAAGGCTCAGCACTTTCTGAAAATCAGACCCCTTTAAGGTGTCTCAATTGGGTACCCAAAAACAGAGGTATCCAATATCATTTTTGAAAATCTGGGCCATATTTTAAAAGGATGTGTCGGTCTCTCAAACAGATGCAAAAGCAACGACCACTCAGGTAGTTTGATGTTTACAAATTCATCAATCAAAAAGAAGCACTTTGATCACCTGACACAATTTAAACACCACACTTGATATCTAACACAAGACCAAGAGCATGCAGATCTAATAAATTTTTGGCTCCTGCAAATTTATTTTATAAATATAAAAGAGGGTCAGTTATAAAGAAGTTGATTAATATGTACTCTGCTCAAACAGCCTTGAACATCTGTGTATTAAATTCATTTATTAAATTATACCAATCTGTATTTTAATGAGTAAAAGATACTTATTCTGCCATCCATCAAAATAAACTCAGGAAATACTTAACATTATAATCATTTTTCTTGTTTGAACACGAGTTATGAAATATGAATCCTGCACTAAGAATGCCGTACTTGCCATTATGATCAAATATGTTTTTACAGGTGCACCAAATATTCCGTTTTCCTTGCATTCTCAAACTGTTGAAAATATAAACCATGTTTTATATTTCTTAGGTAGGTAATATTGCCTTTTTCCCCCTCACATGGCACCCATTATTAGTGAGTTATTACCACGTCTTTTTTCATACACACTGCATATCCTAAAGTTGCTTAGTAATGAAAATACAGATTTATGTAACATCTAGTGTCAAGTAACATTTAGGGCACACTTTAGTATTGAAAGGTTTGGGGCACTAATAACATTCAAGTGCATGTTAATATTACCAGATAAGGTGTATACAATCTATTAGGTCAAGTTCATTCTTTTACCACTTTCCTTTTTTCTTGTTTGAGGAAAGTCCATTTTTAGACACAACCAGGATAACATGTGTGTGCACAGTTAAACAACTGTTATAACTGTTGTGCTGCTCATTGTTCTAATAGGTGTAATTTTTATTGCCATTTTTTCCCTTTCTTATCTTCCAGGAGAACCTGGCAGAAATTCAGCAAGCCCAGCTGGAATAGCAGGTGAGCTAAGCTTCAGACTTCTTCACAATATCAGTTTGACACCATATCAAACACTAATTTGAATCATTTAAAATATTTCTAACGTCTATTTTTTTTTGAAAGGGCAGTCATTTAGAAAAATAGAATTTAGGGCTGGGAACCAGACACTCAAAGAAAATAATATCTGATAATGTAGAATGAAGAAGGGTAAGATGATTCCGGGGGAACAGATCAGCTGGTGTGAACTTGCAGGCCTTAATTGACTTCAATGGAGCTACAACAATTTGCACAAGATGAAGATCTGGCTTGGAGTTTCAAATACACAGATCAAGTTAGCCATATTGGCAAGCATGACCCCAATTCTGCTTTCACTGAAGTCAATGAAAGCTTTTCCTTTGAGTTCTATGGGAGCACGTTCAGATTGTAAAAGAATGCATCAACAGCAGAGCCAGCACACCATAAAAAAGCAATCACATTCTGGAAAGTAAACGTAACCCCTATTTTACCCATTTTTCTAAAACAAATGGATGGGGGAGAAAAAAAAACACTTGACACTTTATTTGTTGGGGGGCAGGGCGGTGGGACCCCTTCATCAAAGCAATCGCTTTGTACAGTTGCAACCAGAATTTAAATTGCTACCCTGCCAGAATTCCAGCTGTGACAGAGTCAATCCCTTTAATGGGAACATGGGAAACAGCTGATGTGCAGGAGGACAAAGAGGAAAAACTGTAAATTGAAGTTCCAAAGTGAGTGAAACAGAGCGATAGCTCTGTAATGGCAGGGTGATGGCCAAACAAAAGTGGCATCAGGAATGGAACAAAATTAATACAATCATAACTTGGAGAGAAAATTGGAAATCTAATCTATTTAATAAGAACTTTTCCCATTCCTATTGTACTTGTGTTTCTGCTCGTCTTTTTTCTATTTAACCCTGTAGTGAATCTCTTTTCCAAAACATTTCTTATTGAAATACCCACCATTTTTTTCTCCACCTGAAAGTATGCAAGGTATATAGATTCATAGAATTTAAGGCCAGAAGGGACCATTATGACCATCTAGTCTGATCTCCTGAATAACACAGGACAGAGAACCTTGCCCAGTAATCACTGCATCAGGCCCATACGTTATGTTGATCTATAGCCTATATTTTTAAAAGACACCTAGTCTTGACTACAAGTGATGGAGAAATCATCACATCCCAAGGTGTAAGTTGTTCCAATGGTTAGTTAAACTTACTGTGAAAAATGTATGCCTTATTTCTAGTCTGAATTTTTCTAGCTTCAACTTCCAACTAGGTTGATCTCATTATGATGACAGATAAAAAACATTTTTTTAAAAAAAAATCAATTTAAAATGTGCCTATCGCCTGCTCTTGGCAAATGTACAAATCTTCAGCATCCAAAAGAAAATGTTGCAGATGCCTTGCAAAGTGGAACTGACAAAAGCTGTCTTGGTCACTCCCACTGCCTTGCCACCCAGAAGTAGCTGAGGATCTAGTAGGCCCTCTGAATTGCAAGCCTTCATTCAAAGAGCAGACACAACTCCTCCCACAGGAGAAGATAATATTCTGAAGCACTTAGAGGAGAGGAAAGTGATCAGGAACAGTCACCATGGATTCATCAAGGGCAAGTCATGCCTGACTAATCTAATTGCCTTCTATGATGAGATAACTGGCTCTGTGGATGAGGGGAAAGCAGTGGACGTGTTGTTCCTTGACTTTAGCAAAGCTTTTGACACAGTCTCCCACAGTATTCTTGCCAGCAAGTTCAAGAAGTATGGGCTGGATGAATGGACTATAAGGTGGATAGAAAGCTGGCTAGATTGTCGGGCTCAACGGGTAGTGATCAATGGCTTCATGTCTAGTTGGCAGCCGGTTTCAAGTGGGGTGCCCCAAGGGTCGGTCCTGGGGCCGGTTTTGTTCAATATCTTCATAAATGATCTGGAGGATGGTGTGGATTGCACCCCTCGGCAAGTTTGCAGATGACACTAAACTGGGAGGAGAGGTAGATACGCTGGAGGGTAGGGATAGGATACAGAGGGACCTAGACAAATTAGAGGATTGGGCCAAAAGAAATCTGATGAGGTTCAACAAGGACAAGTGCAGAGTCCTGCACTTAGGATGGAAGAATCCCATGCACTGCTAGCTACAGACTAGGGATGGAATGGCTCGGAAGCAGTTCTGCAGAAAAGGACCTAGGGGTGACAGTGGACGAGAAGCTGGATATGAGTCAACAGTGTGCCCTTGTTGCCAAGAAGGCCAATGGCTTTTTGGTATGTATATGTGGGGGCATTGCCAGCAGATTGAGGGACATGATCGTTCCCCTCTATTCGACATTGGTGAGGCCTCATCTGGAGTACTGTGTCCAGTTTTGGGCCCCACACTACAGGAAGGAAGTGGAAAAATTGGAAAGAGTCCAGCGGAGGGCAACAAAAATGATTAGGGGACTGGAACACATGACTTATGAGGAGAGGCTGAGGGAACTGGGATTGTTTAGTCTGAGGAAGAGAAGAATGAGGGAGGGGTTGATAGCTGCTTTCAACTACCTGAAAGGGGGTTCCAAAGAAGATAGCTCTAGACTGTTCTCAGTGGTAGCTGATGACAGAACAAGGAGTAATGGTCTCAAGTTGCAGTGGGGGAGGTTTAGGTTGGATATTAGGAAAACCTTTTTCACTAGGAGGATGGTGAAACGCTGGAATGCGTTACCTAGGGAGGTGGTAGAATCTCCTTCCTTAGAAGTTTTTAAGGTCAGGCTTGACAAAGCCCTGGCTGGTATGATTTAATTGGGGATTGGTCCTGCTTTGAGCAGGGGGTTGGACTAGATGACCTCCTGAGGTCCCTTCCAACCCTGATATTCTATGATTCTATGATTCTATGAATATCACCTCTGGTCTTGTCTGTACTAAACCATTTTTGCAAATAATTCACAAGGAATAATTTAATTAATCAGATTACCCTCTTTTGCTCTATGCATGTTACAGTGTTTTTGACTTTATTCATTATTTGAAATTATTCTCAGTTTCTAAGCTTTTATTCTGTGGATTGGTTGGAAATATTCAAAATTCAGGGTCTGTTATTTAATTGTGGTAGTCGACATGGCCCACATGGATTCATATCAAAATTCAAATATTCATGGAATTTTTCCCCCAGTTATTTGACCAGCTCTAATAAATGCAATTAGATAGCAAGAGGCGTTATAAGAACTCAAGTCCTCATCCTATGATTAACTCAATGTGTGGTGATACCTGTGGCATCCACAGACTGCAATTATGTTTATTGGAGTTCCATGTGAACACAGGAGTCTGCCCACATGGAACACATTGCAGGAACTGTGCCTTTGACTTCAAGGTTCCTTGTAAATATAAGCGCAAAGTCAAAACCTGTGTTAAGCAGCAACCAAAAAAGCCTGCAAAGATTGGCCACCTAGCAAAGATTTCAGCTAATGACTGAACAAAGAATTACCAGAAACCTCAGGGAGTCTCTACAGTGCTGACTCAAGGCATGGAATTTCTTGTTGGGGGTGCTCTTTGCTGCAGGTTTCACCGTATGTTTATTTCAGGCCTAGATCATTCCTTTTATGGAGTGCAAGGAATATATTGATTAGCAGAATATTTTATCATCAATTAAGAACTAGCATAAACATTAAACCCCATTATCAACTTTTTGATGTTTGGATTAGTTTGGTTATTTCCTCCCTCTCTCCATTCCCTCCCCCTTGAGTTAGCTATTCTGCTCTTTCTCACCTGGCCAAAATCCGGAAGTGAAATTCTCTACATCTGTGGTTACATAAATTCCTTGATTGTCTGCCATCACAGGCAAATTCAGACAGAGGGAAGTTTTACTTTTGAGTGTGGGTGGCCATGATGTTCATATGAAGAATCATCAGAAAGGATATTATTTTTTGACTGTAAAGGAAGTCAGAAGGCCCCAGGATACATTTTTATAGGAACAGTTTTTTTAAAAACATTAAATTAAGACAATAAAATGAGAGAAAGAAATAATAGTGTGAGTGTTTGGCAGTGCTCTACAGATTCATCAGCTGTTAAATGGACAGATTGGAGCCATTCCGGCCATAGCTCATAGCCTTGAGAACTTGGACTCTTTATCCCCAGAGAAGAAACTAATTAATTTACCTCCCAACCCATTACAAATATGGTTTAAAATAGTATTTTGAGTTGTGTGTGTCTGTAATAATATTCAGACTAATAACAATTACTGGATATTATTACTCTAAAAAATCCAAGTAAAGTCAATCTATCTTGGGTATTTCTGCCATTTTGGTTCTACAGGCCATTAATTATTATTATTATTATTACTTTAGTGCCTTGGAGCCCCGGTCATGCACCAATGTGCTAGGTGCTGTACAAACAACAAAAAGAGAGTCTCTTAAGCCCTAAAGAGCTTATGAAGTCTGTGGGAGTTTTGAATGCAGAAAAAAGGAAGGCCCACGCTCTCAATTACTAACTACAGGGATGCTGAAATCACAAAAGCTATTAAATGTTGTTGGTTTTTCTTGGTTGGTTCAGGGGCTTTTTTGGGGGGGTGAGGTGTTCTTTTTAATTTTAGTTTAAAAAATCTGTTATATTACCAACATTACCTCTCTTTCCCCTTACCCCGACTCCTACACACACCTGAAGATCTCCACTGCTTAAACACCTGACTTTACTAGCCAGTCCAGAAGTAGGAGTAAGGAGCTCCTGACTGAAATTTGCATAGATATTAATTGGGGAGTTATTGAAAACCTCGGTGAGCATAGAGAAATAATACAAAGACACTGATCTTAGAATCATGGGGGAAAAACTAAATCAATGAGATTCAGTCTGGGAAAATGCAATCTAATACATCTTAAGAAAAATACTCCAAAATATAGACATTTAGTTCAATCTTAGGGAGATACCTAGAAAGCAACAATGCTGAAAAGACTTGGGGGTTAATAATGAACAACAAATTATATTTGAGTTTGCAATGCTATATAGCAGCAAAACCAGCAAGTGTAGTTCTGAACTGCATGTACAGAAGAAGCAAGTCAAGCCTAGTAATTAGAGACCTGGATCAACAACAGATTTTTCAGTTCTTTGGAAATTTGGAAAAGTAAAAAAAAAATTCCTTTCTGGTTGGACCAAAACCAAACATTTTTTAAATTATTGGCAAATCTAGATGTAAAAAAAAATACTTACGGTTGAACAAACTGTTGTTCAATATAAAACAAAAAGTTTCAGTTCAATTGTGAGTATTTTAAAATGTTTTTGATTTCTTTTTAAATAAAATTAAAGGACATTTCTAAGTTTAGCTTGAAAATTTTCACCCAAATCTACCGGTAACTATCTTCTCCATTTGGCTCCTAGAATATTGGGTTGAGTCCCAAGTACCTAAATCCCCGAAAGATATTAACAACTTAGAGGGATCCAAGCATCTGGAGCAACTAATATACAATGAATGATTTACCCACCTAAATATATAGAGCTTGGCAACGAGAGGACATGACAACCCTCTAAAATATTTGAAGATTTTAAACACTGAGATTGTAGAAGAATTATTTATTGTGATACAAGTGGTTATATCTAGCTGTAATGGGATAACTTAAGAAAGGGAAAATTTAGCTTGAATATCAAGGAAAAATAAACCTTCCTGGAGGTGAGATGTATTCACATGGAATAGTGTCCAATGGAAAACTGAGGAAACTAGAAAATTTGGGACATTTAAAACAAGACTGGACAAACTATTAAGAATTACTTTGCAGGAATAATTATATAAAGAAAGACAATCAGTAAAGCGTTGAGAGGAGCAGCACAGATACTGCAGCCAGGACAAAAGATGACTGCAGTCGACAGACGTCATCTAGTAATTTACAGTGAAATGTGTCTTAAGTGATTGTCAAAAGAATCAGCAAAAATTGATTATGTAATAAAACTGGTTTTCAATGAAATGTCAAATGAAATTATGCCTTGGAGATACTTGACAGTAGAATCTTAAGACAAAGGTTTACGAGCGTGTTTATGGGGGGCGGTCCTTAGTGCAAGGTTTAGGAAGGAAATAAGGATTTTTGTTTTCACTGCATTCTTCATCAGTTATATAGTATATTGCCCTAGGCAATGGATACTTTGACACTAATTATAGTTTGCATTACTATTCAGCTTCATTCATTTCTGCAATTGGTTTTGGTGCTGACATAAAAATAAATGAATACCAAAATATTTAAACGAATGTTTTGTCTAGTGGAGAACGTAGTCATAAATAACATTCAAATGATCTAAAATGGCAGATAAGCTTCTGTTGCTGGGTTGCTTTCCATCAAAACCCATAGTGTGATTCATGAGGAAACCGATTAAATGCAATCCAAAGAACTTGCAGAGGCTGTCCCTAAATACCATAAAGCTTCACAGTGGATATATCTGTAGAGAAATTTTAACCTCAGAAAGAATATAGGAATGACCAAGAAACTTACACTACATTGAACAGAAAGGCCTGATGGGAGCTTCACAGAGACCTTAGAACTGTATATGGCAAAACAGAAGACCCCAGAAAAAGATATTTAGAGTGGATGTCCATCAATTGCTAAATTAAGCCATTGAAATTCTGTAAGCGGCATTGGGGTATCAAAACAGCGCATAATCACTTGTGTGTTTTACAACTATGAAGCCACAAAAAAAACCTCCCCTGCTTTCCCATTGAACTACAGAACACTGACATGCAAAGCCCACCTTGTAATCCAGTTGGATTTTGCCACTCTTAATCCAAAGAGTGCATTTTATTCTGAATGGCCCACATCAGCTCTTCAAGAAGAAGCAAACCACTGAATAAAAAGCTTGATGCAAATCTCTTCCCACAAGCTTGGGAAAAACTCATGGTCAGGTCAGGAGATGAGATCCAGTGGCTGGACTCTGAGGACTTGCCTGCTACTAGACACAAAGATTTATCACAGATAAACACCTTATTGACATTTTCTTTTAAGCCCCTAAAGGAAGACTGCAGCAATATTGGAATAAAACAAGACTTGTAAAACTACTCTGCGCTGTATGACGTTTTTACCTGTCTTAAAAGGCATTGCAAAATGTCAGCTGAGCTAGAGAATTTATCCACATATTGGTTCCATCTGATTAATAACAAAGACTTTTAGATAAGTATCCCCTTTTTAGAAAGTCATGACTTGTTTATTCTAAGGTAGATGCTACTCAGAAAGTACACAGCTGAATTATAAATCCTGTAAATTATTTAGCTGTATGTTTGCAGGGTGTTGTAGCTGTGTTGGTCCCAGGATATTAGTGAGACAAAGTGGGTGAGGTAATATCTTTTATTGGACCAACTTCTGTTCCAATATGGATACTCTTCAAAGGTATGACCTGAAGAAGAGCTCTGTATAGCTCGAAAACTTGTCTCTTTCACCTAAAGAATTTGGTCCAGTAAAAGTTATTACCTCATCCACCTTGCCTCTCTTAACTGAATGACGTGTAACTTTAAAACCTTTCACCATAAACAATAGGAAAGAAATCTGAGACTGGAAAATTCATTACATTAGTTCAGTATAGCACTAAAATCATAGAATCATAGAATATTAGGCTTAGAAGATACCTCAGGAGGTCATCTAGTCCAACCCCCTGCTAAAAGGAGGACCAACACCCACTAAATCATCCTAGCCAGGACTTTGTCAAGCCGGGCCTTAAAAACCTCTAAGGATGGAGATTCTACCACCTCCCTAGGTAACCCATTCCAGTGCTTCACCTCCCTCCTAGTGAAATAGTGTTTCCTAATATCCAACCTAGACCTCCCCCACTGCAACTTGAGACCATTGCTCCTTGTTCGGTCATCTGCCACGACTGAGAACAGCTGAGCTCCATCCTCTTTGGAACCCCCCTTCAGGTACTTTAACAATAAACTGTGTTTATATTCAGTGAGAAGACAGATGAAAAAGCATATGTGCTTAACACAGTTACAGCCCAGAGAGAACATATGATTTGTAGTGTCATACAAAACTATCACTTTTCAGGCAAAGAAAAAGAAGCTTGAATTAATTAATATGATTTATAAAATAAAGACTTTATCACTATTTTAACATTTGGTCAAAATAATAAAAATGTTTATAGTAAACCAAGATTAGGGTTACAAATTGCCTGTAGTTACACCTACTAGTAGAGTTGAGTAAATAACTGATTTTTATTTTATTTTTTGGTTCACTGGCAGTTCTGGAAAAAAATTAAAATCAGTTTGAGTGAAACCAAATCAGAAAATTCCAAAAAACTGCAGTGAATCAAAGTTTTGGATTGAACTAAACATGAAGGTCAGGCCAAAATGTTTAGTTTCTCGGCATTCTTAAAGGGATGGATTCACAAAATAGTTGGAGGAGGTGGTGCTGCCACCCTCGCTATAACTTTTAGCTCAGTGGTTAGGGCACTCGCCTGGGATGTGGGAGACAGGTTCAAATCCTCACTTTGTCAAGTGGTTGTTTTGTGAGCAATTCCAATTATTCTGGAATAAAGATACTTTTTGATTCTGGAATACAAGTGTCCACCCAGAGGAGTTATTTCAGAATACCTAGATTATGCCAGAATAGATATAGCAAAATAATCATTCTAGAATAAACATGTTGGTCAATTATCCCCCCTCCACAAGGCAGAGAAGGCCTTACAGTTAGTGTGGGTGGTGTGTATGTATAAGAAAATGACTTGACTATGAATTACTGTTATTTAGGAGTGCAATTTGTATTTGGATCAGTAGTACAGTAATTAAGTAGTTTAAATAACTTCTAATTCATGTAAAAATCCTGATCTAAATGGATGGATCCATACTTCTATATTTGGATCAAAATCACCTCCCTAGAATTGTACAGAATTTAGCAGTGTCATAAAATTTTGAAATATTTTGTAATTTCATTTATTAAAGGGTGTTAACACCTGCATTAAGTTCATGCATTTAAACATTGTAAACAATACTGTACAATCATCTTTATTTTCCTTCCTGTACTTTATTAATCTATTTTAAGCTTCTATTTTTGATTAGTAAATGTATATAGTTCTAATTTTCTCAAGCCTATATATTAGCAAAGCAACCAAAAATCCAAGAAACGAATCAGAAACATGGTATGGATAATTGCTTAATTAAAATTACTGAACTAATGTGTTCTGTACCGCACCTTCTCTAATATTCTCACATTGCACATGTTTTGTTCATTCATCCTGTTTTATTTAAGTTTGTAGTTTCTTTCTTTTGTGGGCTGCACAATCCACAAACAATTTTGCTGATGCTCATTTACGTTGAATGAATATTTACCCTTCTCCCTTGATTTGTGCACTTCTCTTCTCTTCTTTAGCTTGATGGGGTTGCTAAAATTATAAACCATAACATGGCCTGGTGATTGGTGCTGAGTGCTTTCCGAAAGATTGTGTGCTTGTTAGAACTGAAATTACCATTTGTTTCAAAACGTTCCAGGGAATGATTGCCCAGTGAGATAATGTAAGTTGAGTAAAGAAAACTTCAAACAGAATTTAACGACAAAGGCATTGGGTGGTAATGCAGAGTGACCTTGTGTATTTAACAGAAATATGATGCATTGAGTAGGGAATCCTAGTTTGTGGAGTGCAATAGTAGTCTTCAAAAACACTTTTCTTGCAGTCACATTGACACTATCATAAAAAACCCCAGTAGTGGTTACAATTCATGTTTTTAAACAGTTCTAGCAATTTTTTTATTCAAGCTCAAGTAATTTTCAGATCAAGATACATTATAAAAATAATTAGGCACAATATAAAGATCAAACTGATATATACTTTAAAGCTTTTCTTTAAGAGTCTGTGGTTTGGACCATGTTGAGGTATTATCAATCATGCCTTTAAACAAAAATTGTTCATAGATATTGAGCCTGATTCAAAGCCCATTGAAGCCAATGGGATCTGGACTTTAGCTTTTAAAAAAGAGAAGAAAGAGATATGTTGTTATAAATAAAATGTTTATGTAGAATGAACTCTGAAAGAATCCAATTATATCCAATAATAATGGAGACATATATTATGCAATATATTAGCAGTTATGATGAATAGCTATTCCCTTACCTCCTACTACATCTCCTGTTCTTTTTCTCTGTATTTTTGGTGCTATCCTTTTGAGAAAGTTAGGATAGAATTTGAATTTGATGTTTAAATCTGTGAGTCAAATTCATCCCTTGGACAACTTCATTTTACTTTTTTTTTCTGTTGTAGCAGCTAGTAGCTCCAGCCCTATTGTGTTAGGTGCTGTATAAATACATAACATGAGACAGTTACTGCCCCCAAAGAGTCATAATCTAAGTTTAAAATTAGAGAAAACAGGGTGAATGCAACAGACAGGGGATTGCAAGGTAACAATGACAGAGTGGGCCACATCCGCCATGACTGAATTGGCCTCATTAGCAGTATAAAAAGTAATTTCCCCTCTGTTGATATTCACCCCTTCTTGTCAACTGTTGGAAATGGGCCACATCCACCTTAATTGAATTGGCCTCATTAGCACAGACCCCCCACTTTGTAAGGCAACTCCCATCTTTTCATGTGCTGCATATTTATACCTGCCTACTGTATTTTCCACTCCATGCATTTGATAAAGTGGGTTTTAGCCCACGAAAGCTTATGCCCAAATAAATTTGTTAGTCTCTAAAGTGCCACAAGGACTCCTCGTTGTTGTTTTTTAATGACAGAGTAAAAAGCAGAAGTTACTCATTAATAGCTGATCTATAGAAAGATATACCCTACCCAGCAGCAGCCAGAAGCAGTCATTACAGGGAAAATCCAGCTTCAATCTGTATCCTTAGGTTGGAGCATGTTCAGTTACTCTTTGGGGATGGTGCATGCATACTCTGGTCAGCAACAGGAGCTGTGAGGGGATGGAGCATGCTCAGTGAGGACGGAATCTTTGGAGATTTTACTTGTTAAGAAATAGCAAGTCTCTACTGAGCACGTATGAACTGCATTTTTTCAAAGTCTTATAACTTGGCCAGATTTAGGTGCCTTTTCAAGGGGACAGCAAAAGGCTCACCCCTGGCACTAGAGCATGTTAAAGAAAAGATCTCAAGAATTTTCTTTAACATGGGCAAAACAATGTATTTTTCTCTGCCATCATTCTCGGAAATAATTGAACCATTTTGGGTGAAATTTTCCAAAAAACATCCAACCTGAGGCAGACATTCAGCATTGATAATTTCAGCCTAAACAATTAAAATTTGACAAAGTTAAACTGGGGGGTTATAATGGAAAGTATCACACGATCTTAGTATAAGGTACTTTAAGCTTTGCCTATAAACCTTTTGTCAAGGTTCCTTCCCCACTCTGAACTCTAGGATACGGATGTGGGGACCTGCATGAAAAACCCCTTGGGCTTATTTTTGTCAACTTAGGTTAAAACTTCCCCAAGGTACAAACTATTTTACCTTTTGCCCTTGGACTTTATTGCTGCCATCACCAAGCGTCTAACAAATATATAATTGGGAAAGAGCCCGCTTGGAAACGTCTTTCCCCCCCAAATCCTCCCAAACCCTACACCCCCTTTCCTGTGGGAGGCTTGATAAAAATCCTCACCAATTTGCATAGGTGAACACAGACCCAAACCCTTGGATCTTAAGAACAATGAAAAAGCAATCAGGTTCTTAAAAGAAGAATTTTAACTGAAGAAAAAGTAAAAGAATCACCTCTGTAAAATCAGGATGGTAAATACCTTACAGGGTAACCAGATTCAAAACATAGAAATCCCTCTAGGTCAAACCTTAAGTTACAAAAAGACACTAAAACAGGAATATACATTCCATTCAGCACAACTTCTGTTATCAGCCATTGAAACAAAACAGAATCTAATGCATATCTAACTAGATTGCTTATTAGCTCTTTACAGGAGTTCTGACCTGCATTCCTGCTCTGGTCTTGGCAAAAGCAACACATAGATCGAGAGAACCTTTGTTTCTCCCCCCTCCAGCTTTGAAAGTATCTTGTCTCCTCACTGGTCATTTTGGTCAGGTGCCAGCAAGGTTATCCTAGCTTCTTAACCCTTTACAGGTGAAAGCGTTTTTCCTCTGGCCAGGAGCGATTTAAAGATGTTTACCCTTCCCTTTATCTTTATGACACACACCCCAAATCACAGATAGGGTGAAACGCTGGCTGTGATTTCTTCCTGGAGCTCTGTGTCAATGGAGTGGTATACCCGTTCAGTCAGTCCTGGGGTGGCTGAGAATGTCGGCGCGTAGCTAGTGCACAGCTCCTTGATCTGCTGTCGCTGCATATGCCCAAGTGTCATGGAGAGGTTCACCTCTTCCACGCCACCAGCACTTTTCCCTTCGTAGTAGACACCTTCAGGCCACTCAACGTATTCTCCTCCCCCTTTCCTTTATATTTATGACACCTTTAAACATGTTAAAGTTTCATCTGTCGTCACATGAATATAGCTCTGTATAGCTGTGGCCCAGGCTGTCACCCCAAGGCACAGAAAAGGAGGAAAAGGGAAAGAAAAAAGAAATAAGATGCAGGCCATTTCTATTCCCCAGTGTACCAAGTATCAAAACCTAATTCCAGGACACAAAACATAGCTTGTTTGCTTCAGCCAAGAGGAAAAAAAACTAATTTACAACATTTCTTTTAGGCAGTTTTTCAGTTCTTCCTTGCTTCTCCACCTTATGGTATGACTATAGTAGGCAATCATTTCCTCTTCTTTTCCTCTCAGGGCCTATCCCTTGACATTCCACTGACTCCTTTACATATCATTGTTTTAATTAATCCCCAGTAAACCCATTGTCTGCCTACCTTCCTGTGTAACAAAAGCTGCTTTTATGTCCTTGTTATATATCTTTGACATTTCCCCCACTGTCCACCCCCAAAATACAGAAGTGAACTTCTCCTCAATGAGGCCAAACAAAAATTTGAAAGTTTTCCAGTTTTAATACGTTTAAAAATATTATGAGAATGTTCAAAAATGAACTTCAGGTAAGTTTCCAAAACAGCATGGGTAAAATCCTGTGCCCACTGAAGTCAATTTCAAGACTCCTGTTGACTTCAGTGGAGAAAGGATTTTACCTCACAACTTTAATATTCCTTTTTTGATTTTTACCAGATTTATAGGAATCATTCTCTCCTGGGATAAGATGCAGTATGTGACATGAAAGGAAGATCAGCTTCCCTCTTTAGCCAAGGTAGGGTGGTTGAAAATCAGACATGCATTGATTTCAAGAGGGAACCATTATGATAATCTAATCTGACCTTTAGCATAATTTAGGAAATAGAACATCAGCCACTAATTTCTGCATCAAACCATAATTTGTGTTTGAGTGAGAGTATATCTTTTAGAAAGACATCCAGTCTTGATTTAAAGACTTCAAGTGACGGAGAAGCCGCCACATCCCTGGGAAGCTAGGTTCCACCATAAAAATGGAGTGGCTACCATCTGATTGCAATGTCAAGCCAGACATTCAGTCCATTGACTTCAGTGACAGATTCACTTGTATAAGGACTGAACATGGACTGAGAAAGAAGTTCCAGATTTGGCTCATATATAGTAGAACAGTCTCTGTGGGGAGGAAGAGCGATCTGGATTAAAGGTTTATATAAATAAATATAACGTAATGTAACTTGTAAATATTGCTTCCATTATTTACCAGAATGCCAGGTGGTAAACTCACAGTTCCTTGCTGTTTTAAATAAAACATAAGATGGAACTGACTAAAGGATACATTTTAATACCTAACTGCCAGGGAGAGTTAACACAGTTGCACCTATAACAACATTTTTATTAAATCTTTATTATGTTGTATTAAAAAAAAGTCCCCTCCGCCCTCAGGTAGTTGGTTGATGCCCAGTTTTCAAATGAAATATTTATGAAGTTCTTTGTTTAGAAGTTTAATTGTATCTGTAAATTACTTTCATATGTTTATAGTGCGCTAGCCTCCAATATAAATGCCATATGATGCTCTATCATACTGTCCGGAATAGTCATTATGCATTTCACCATCACAACTGTTATATAACAATAAGCAGAAAAAAAGGACAAAAGGATAACTAAGTTAAACCAGACCTTATACATACTTATTTAGTTGGTAATACAGATCATATCTGCAGTAAAGTGTGCTTCTAATCATGTAAAGTTGCATAGTTATTGTAATACTTTCCATATTTAAACTCTCAGACAATTTATATTACTATAAAAAAGGATACTAAAACTCACTATGCATTCACCCTCCCCTTTCCACTTCCATGTCATAAATTGGGGAAGGATGATCTTGTGGATAAAGAGCAGGGGTAGAATCAGAAGATCTAGGTTCTTTTCCTGGAACTGTCACAGATTTCCTGTTTAAGGGTCAGAGAAACCGTTCCAATGGTAAAATTTGTAAGGGGCAAGAGAACTTCACAAGGCCATGTCACTTTTCCAATTAATAGATACAATTTTCAAAAGTGCTTAAGTGGAATTTTCAAAAGTGGCACCTAAATCTCATTGAAAATTAAAGGGATTTAGGCTCCTAAGGGCACTTAGGTGTTTTTGAAATTTTCACTGAGTGCTAACATGCACTCCACCAGCCCTGATTCCACCACCCGCTATCTACTAGTAGTCTGCCCATCCCCCCTTCTGTAAGGCCTAAGGAAAAGGCAAGAGGATGCCTGACATTACCCCTCCAGGGTTCTATGCCTGATTAGAGATCGCGCCTTGAGGTCCCCACTTCAGTCCTCCAAAACTTCAGACATCTAGATTACTCACCTCCAAAGGTGTAGTGCCCAGACAGCCCACAGAGATAGTGCTATGCCTACTGTGACACTATACAAATTATCCTAACACTGCTGTGCAGAGTGTCACTCTAGTAATGCATCTTTGGGTTTAGGCGGGTTGGGGAGCATTTAGAGGGAGAGAATGGGGGAGCCTAAATTTAAGGTGGGGAGAAATTATGGGTTCACAGAGAGAAGGAGTGGGGAACTAATGGGTTTGGGGGATGCCAGAGAAGAATGGTTTGACGTGCAGGGTTTATTTTTAATGACATATCTACCAGAATATGCAAATTAGGTCATGATATCATTTGCATAAAGTTGCTGGATTTTCCAGACACATCACCTTAACAGATGCTTTACAAAGCCTAAAAGATGATCCTACAGGGTGAACATCAGTTCGCAACTGTGGAAAACTGTTGTTTTTTGCAGCCTGACAAAAAAATAACTCTTCACCAACTTAACAGATGGTCAACATCTGAATGAAAATAAGCTCTCCTGCCCGCCTCAAAAATAGTAAATATGTTTCTGTTACTTTTGCTTTCTTGGCTGTAAATTCGTATCACATCCAGCTGCTGGCAAAATGTTCTCTCCACTTATTGAAAAGCCCACCTGTTCCCATTTTTATTTAAACAAACAACAACATGTGAAGCATTATTTTAAGGTAGCAATGAAAATGTTATGTGGAAGACCACAGTTTTCCTATATTGTTATGCTATGAAATGATACAGTTTCTTATTGTAACTGTGGTTCTTTAAGATGCAAAGCAGACATGTATTCTACCTAGACATGCAAAGCAGACATGTATTCTACCTGTGTGCGCACGCAGTGCACCAGAGCCAGAGAATTTTGCCTAGCAGTACCCATAAAGGGATGGCACTTGTGCCTTGTGGCCATAGTCCCTCCCTTGGCTATATGAAGTGGTGCTGCCCCAACTCCCCTCAGTTCCTTTGCACCAAAAACCCAGAAACTTGACTCCAATACCGAGGGGAGAG
Organism: Lepidochelys olivacea; assembly: GCF_965140295.1. Classification (NCBI taxonomy): domain Eukaryota; kingdom Metazoa; phylum Chordata; order Testudines; family Cheloniidae; genus Lepidochelys; species Lepidochelys olivacea. The sequence continues at coordinate 21,226,515 of NC_140413.1, forward strand.
AGGGTGAGCTGTGGAATATATGTCTGCATCACATCTCAAAGAACCAGAATTGCAGTAAGTAACCATGTCTTCTAATAGATGCAACCGTGTATTTCACTTAGGTGACTCACAAGCAGTACTTACAGGAGTTGGGGCTCAGAGTCTATTTAAACAAGAACTGCAGGACCCCCTACCAAAGTTGGCATCTGCTCTGGATGCCATGGTAATGGCATAATAGTTTGTGAACAAAAGTATCGACAACCACATGGCAGCCCTGCAAATCTCCAGTACTGAGACATCACTTAAGAGCATTATTGACATGGCTTGTGCTCTTGTAGAACCTGTAGAAGGAGTGTAGCTGAAGCTGTTTCATATGCAGTCTTGATGTAGGAAGTTATCCACTTAGCTATCATCTGTGAGGAAACTGCCTGTCCTGCCGGTCTGCATATGAAACAAAACAGATGAGGCAAAGCCCAAAAGTGTTTAGTCTTGTCCAGATAAAGACCACACATGGTCTGATGGTTAATGTGTGAATGTTCTGCTCCTCTGGAAATGAAAGTGGCTTTGGAAAAAACACAGGCAAATTTATCACCTGGTTTAAATTAAACTGAGAGACCACTTCAGACACAAATTTTAGGTGCGGCCGCAACATCACTTTGTCTTTGGAGAACTGAATGTAAGAAAGCTCTGCCATCAAAGCCTCTAACTCACACTCTTTCCTTGCAAACGTTATTGCCACAAGGAATGCAATTTTTGACATGAGAGGAAAGGGGCAGGAGAGGCCAGTGGCCCAAATGGAGGTCCCATCAGAGCCGCTCAGACCATATTAAGGTCCCACAAGGAAACTTGTTCTCTCACTGGTGGGCAGAAATGCGAGATTCCTTTTAAAAATCTCACCCCCATGGCATTGGAAAACACCAATCTTCCATAAATGGGTGGATAAAAGGCTGAAATCGCCACTAGATGCACCCTCAACCAGCTAAGCATAAGACCCGATGACTGAAGGTGCAACAAACTCTCTAAGATGTTTTAGATAGTAGCCATTGTCCGCTGAACTCCGCAAGCCAATGACCACATTGATAAACGCTTCCATTATGCCAAATAGGCCATCTTGTTAGAGTGTTTTTTGCTACTGAGTAGGACCTGATGAACTGCCACCAAACATCACTCTTCCCCCTCATTCCACCACGGAGCAGCCATGCCAATCTATGAGGGCCTCAGTGCCGAAGCAGGCCACATGGCTTTTTCAAGCTGGTGCTGCTTTAGGCAAAGAACCCTAGGCACCTAGGTCTGTTTCAGGAATCATCTACAAATCGAATACCACTCCTTGACATGGGCCTCACCCAAGCAAAGCAAGTACCACATGTGGGGATTGCTGTTGGGGATCGCTCCCCCATACAATGGACAATGTATGAATCCCAGTGAGGGCACCACAGGGGAACATTTAACTAAATGCAACTAAGATTAAATCTAACACTAAGGGTACTAACTATATACAATAGAAAACACACACTAAAATAGTGAGAGGTTGTGAGACTAAGACCACATAGAGCTTTGATTCCAGCCACGGGACAGTAAGAAGGAAGTGAAGAGGTCAGGGCAACGCCCCGTCTTATAGCCAGGAGTGGGACTATGGCCACAAGGTACAAACATTGCCACTCTGCAGGTACTGGTAGGTAAAATTCTCCAACTCTGGTGCACTGGGCTCACACACACCTAGGAGGAATACATGGCTGCATCTACCTGAAGAAGTGAAGGCTAATGTAAAAGGGGGAAAGGTTATTCAGGAGGGTATCAGTGAATAGACCAATAATTGAAGAGATGGAAACATTTATGTGATACTGGATGGAGTTGGTTGATATTTTATGTATGAAACTTTTTACATCAAAAAAGGCTTTTTGCAAAAACAAAACTTTTTGCAAAAAAAATTGTTGACATTATCAAAATTTTCATATTTTTTCCAAAAATTTCCATGACATTTTATTACAATTTTTATTGCAATTTTTTTGGAAATCTGTATTGAAATTTTTCATTTACCAAATCCCTGGTTTTCCTTAAGTAAGTGGAAGAGGGGAGGGTAATGGAGAATTGGTAAACAAAAGGCTTCTAAAATAATTTTTAAACCATTTTGATACACATATCAGTACAATTTAAATTTTAAAAATCTGCTAAATAATCACAAAAAACAGAAAATAGGTCAACTTTGAATTTTCCCATTTTCATCCAGCTCTAATACTGGACTTGAATCTCCTCTTAGTCTTGTTTTACATTGGTGTAACTCCAATCATTTTGATGGACTTACTCCTTCATGCCACTGAGAAGAAAATCAGAACCATTGCATTCAATTCTTTACTTTATGCAATTTGATGCTTTTGCTTTGCCATAGTTGGTGGTTCCAAAGAGAGAGATTTTTTCTAATGTGTCCTTAACAATATGATAAAGGTTTTCTTTTTGGGGAGAGAATCAATATTTGTCCTCCTTGGTTTTGCTTGTTTCACTTTAAAAATCAGTATTTCTGGTTTAAATGGTTTGGAAATAATAAAGAACACTGTCAGGGGTTCTCTTCTTTGTTGGCATTAGTTTTGATTGGATTGTAAAAGATGGTACAAAAGATTTTGAGTTCATGTGACGGAAAAAATACACTCCTTCACTATGCTGTCTCGAAAAAAAATCTTTTTGAGAGGTTTCATTTATTTAATTTGGTTACTTGTGATTCAAAATCAAAAGAGGCACAACCATTAGTCATTCTACCAGTCATTCCAGTTTGCATTTGTCACAAATGAAGGTAAAAATTTAATCACGAAATAACACAAAATTGTTCCTCTGTTTATTAAGCATCTCACAAACTTCCTTTTGTCTTCCAGGCCTCAGAGAAAACCTAAAATAAAAAATAAGCCTATCTAGCTGAGTCACTTGTAATAGTTTGTAAGCTATTTAACCGACTAATATTTTCTTAACAACATATCAAAGCTGGAGAAAAAAATTGGTTGGTTTGGGGCTACAGACAAGAAGAAAATGAGGTTAGCTGTTTTCAATATTTTATGTTGTGTTCCTTTTTCCTTTAAACAAAAGTACAGTAATTGTTCAGGCTGTTCATGCATTATGTGAACTAGTAGCTTATATTTATTACAAAACAAATGTAAAATAATCTGTTGCACTTCATGTTATGGAATTCAGTCCTTTGTGTTTAGAAAGGAAAGAGCAATTACAGCCCACAGACACATATCAAATGCCCATTGAAATCAATGGGGATCTTTCCACTGACTTCAGTGGGTGCTGGATTGGACCCTATATTGGCACTGAGGCTGCGATTTTCAAAACTGCCTAAAGGGATCATTGGACACCCCATTCACCATGAAAAGTTAAGGGAGTTGGGTATCCAAATCTTCTAAGTGGCTTTGAAAATCATAGCCTAAGGTTTTCTAAACTCTTCTATAAATTAAGTCTGGATATGGTGCAGGTGCAGTGGGGGGTGAACAATACTAGATCCTTGGCTCCAACCCACACACGCACACACTTGTTGGCCAGACAGAATGGGAGATCTAAACTGCATCATATCAAGGATGGCAGTGTATTACTTTCCCTTCCCCACTAATAGTAAGAAGGGAATCACAATTCCTCCCCAAGGCCACTCTTGGAGTGGAACTGCTAAACAGGAGCCCTTGTTCTGGGCTAGATTGTGCCTTAAAGGTCTGCCCTTAGTGTCCAATGAGTTAGATATTCTCTGGCTTGCATAGTCAATGGAGTTTGTCCGTCTGATAGCTCCAGAGCAAGCAGTTTGCAAATTTACCAGACTAACTTTTTCCCTTGTTTTCTTAATTACCTCCCACCCTGTTTTTAATACTTTTTCCTTTTAAAAGATTAGGAAATTAAATGGAGAAAAATGCATCATTTGGCCAATAGGCTCACACAGTTAAAAATCGCAAACAATAAGAAAATGGAAGTATTAAGGTTCCAACAGTAACATTGACTTGGCTGAATTTTGCAACCTAAACTTTGCATTAATTAAGTTTTTTGAATTTGACTAAAATAAATGAGCCTGCTCATTTAGAGCAGTATTTGCTTGCATCCAACCATTTGGAAATCCATGTAAAAGAGGAGATTCCAAGTTCCTAAAAGGAGCAGAAGGAAAGAAAGGGGTTGGATGATGAAAAAATTGTTACTGCCTACCTCATTCTTTTCCCTTGAGTTTTCCTCAATATTTTTTAGTTATTTTGCAGTGTAAGAGTACTGATGATGGTATTCCCATCTTAACCCTGAATTCAAATCAGATCTAGCACATTATTATTTTAGAAAGGATTTAATTATTTTAATAACTCTGGAAATAGCAGATAAACATTTGTAGGTTACAATTACTGATGCTTTATCCATAGTTTTGTTGGACCTTTGAGTAGCACCTGACACTCCAGATCAGAGGCTACTTTTTAAACTTTTGAAAAATCAGTTTGTGACGGGTTGGATCACAGACACCCCCTGGGAGCTGCCACCTGATGTGCCAAGACTACTTCTGCTTCTGCTTTCCTGCCCAGTCAGCTTAGGACTTCAGCACCCTGACTGGTTTGAGCCAGACCCGCTAGCCTGCTGCAAACCCAGACCCAGGTTTGAACCACGTCCCCTAACAGCTGTAGGCTCAATTGAGAGCAGCGTACTGAAGTGTTCCTGTCTTTAACACTCAGATGCCCAACTCCCAATGGGGTCCAAACCCTAAACAAATCCGTTTTATCCTGTATAAAGCTTATACAGGGTAAACTCATAAATTGTTCACCCTCTAGAACACTGATAGAGAGATATGCACAGCTGTTTGCCCCCCCCCCCAAGTATTAATACATACTCTGGGTTAATTAATAAGTAAAAAGTTATTTTATTAAATACAGAAAGTAGGATTTAAGTGGTTCCAAGTAGGAACAGACAGAATAAAGTGAATTACCAAGCAAAATAAAATAAAACATGCAAGTCTAAGTCTAGTACAATAATAAAAAATGAATACAGATCTAATCTCACCCTTAGAGATGTTTCAATAAGTTTCTTTTACAGACCAGACACCTTTCTAGTCTGGGCACAATCCTTTCCCCTGGTACAGCCCTTGTTCCAGCTCAGGTGGTAGCTAGGGGATTCCTCATGATGGATCCCTTTTGGTTTGTTCCATCCACTTATATATCTTTTGCATAAGGTGGGAATCCTTTGTCCCTCTGGGTTCCCACCCCTCCTTCTCAATGGAAAAACACCAGGTTAAAGATGGATTCCAGTTCAGGTGACATGATCACATGTCCTGTGAGACCCCAAGCCTTCATTCCTCCCAGCCTGACTCACAGGAAGGCCTGCCTGCAAACAGAGCCAATTGTCCTGGTTGATGGGAGCCATCAAGATTCCAAACCACCATTAATGGCTCACACTTTACATAATTACAATAGGCCTGTCATAAATATAAAGGGAAGGGTAAACCCCTTTGAAATCCCTCCTAGCCAGGGGAAAGCTCCTCTCACCTGTAAAGGGTTAAGAAGCTAAAGGTAACCTCGCTGGCACCTGACCAAAATGACCAATGAGGAGACAAGATACTTTCAAAAGCTGGGAGGAGGGAGAGAAACAAAGGGTCTGTGTCTGTCTGTAGTCGTCTTGGCCAGGGACAGAACAGGAATGGAGTCTTAGAACTTTTAGTAAGTAATCTAGCTAGGTATGTGTTAGATTATGATTTCTTTAAATGGCTGAGAAAAGAATTGTGCTGAATAGAATAACTATTTCTGTCTGTGTATCTTTTTTGTAACTTAAGGTTTTGCCTAGAGGGGTTCTCTATGTTTTTGAATCTAATTACCCTGTAAGATATCTACCATCCTGATTTTACAGGGGGGATTTCTTTATTTCTATTTACTTCTATTTTTTATTAAAAGTCTTCTTGTAAAACACTGAATGCTTTTTCATTGTTTTCAGATCCAAGGGTTTGGGTCTGTGGTCACCTATGCAAATTGGTGAGGCTTTTTATCCAACATTTCCCAGGAAAGGGGGAGTGCAAGTGTTGGGAGGATTGTTCATTGTTCTTAAGATCCAAGGGTCTGGGTCTGTAGTCACGTAGGCAAATTGGTGAGGCTTTTTTACCAAACCTTGTCCAGGAAGTGGGGTGCAAGGTTTTGGGAAGTATTTTGGGGGGAAGGACGCGTCCAAACAGCTCTTCCCCAGTAACCAGTATTAGTTTGGTGGTGGTAGCGGCCAGTCCAAGGATAACGGGGGTAATATTTTGTACCTTGGGGAAGTTTTGACCTAAGCTGGTAAAGATAAGCTTAGGAGGTTTTTCATGCAGGTCCCCACATCTGTACCCTAGAGTTCAGAGTGGGGGAGGAACCGTGACAAGGCCCTCAGAGTTATATTTCATATTTCTAGTTTCAGATACAAGAGTGATACATTTATACAAATAGGATGACCACACTCAGTAGATTATAAGCTTTGTAATGATACCTTACAAGAGACCTTTTGCATGAAGCGTATTTTAGTTACATTATATTCACACTCATCAGCATACTTTCATAAAATCATATAAGTGTGTCACACAGTTTATACCGGGTTTGATGTCAACCATACTAATCAAAGCTCTATCAGTCCATAACCGCTACTTCTACTGGACTTATTCAGATACGCATGGCAAACCCCTGCAGGACAGATAGGTCAATGCTCTTCTACATTACTTAATTTTCTTGGCAATTTATTTGGAAAAAATATTAGTTCAGTTACTATGTCTGTTTAGTTTTTCCTCCAAAAAACAGACTGGTCCATTTCTGATAATGTTCCTTGACTTTAGCAAAGCTTTTGACACGGTCTCCCACAGTATTCTTGCCAGCAAGTTCAAGAAGTATGGGCTGGATGAATGGACGATAAGGTGGATAGAAAGCTGGCTAGATTTTCGGGCTCAACGGGTAGTGATCAATGGCTCCATGTCTAGTTGGCAGCCGGTTTCAAGTGGAGTGCCCCCAGGGTCAGTACTGGGGCTGCTTTTGTTCAATATCTTCATAAATGATCTGGAGGATGGTGTGGATTGCACCCCTCAGCAAGTTTGCAGATGACACTAAACTGGGAGGAGAGGTAGATACGCTGGAGGGTAGGGATAGGATACAGAGGGACCTAGACAAATTGGAGGATTGGGCCAAAAGAAATGTGATGAGATTCAACAAGGACAAGTGCAGAGTCCTGCTCTTAGGATGGAAGAATCCAATGCACTGCTACAGACTAGGGATGGAATGGCTCAGCAGTAGTTCTGCAGAAAAGGACCTAGGGGTTACAGTGGAAGAGAAGCTGGATATGAGTCAACAGTGTGCCCTTGTTGCCAAGAAGGCCAATGGCATTTTGGTATGTATAAGTAGGGGCATTGCCAGCAGATTGAGGGACGTGATCGTACCCCTCTATTCGACATTGGTGAGGCCTCATCTGGAGTACTGTGTCCAGTTTTGGGCCCCACACTACAGGAAGGAAGTGGAAAAATTGGAAAAAGTCCAGCGGAGGGCAACAAAAATGATTAGGGGACTGGAACACATGACTTATGAGGAGAGGCTGAGGGAACTGGGATTGTTTAGTCTGAGGAAGAGAAGAATGAGGGAGGGGTTGATAGCTGCTTTCAACTACCTGAGAGGTGGTTCCAGAGAGGATGGTTCTAGACTATTCTCAGTGGTAGAAGAGGACAGGACAAGGAGTAATGGTCTCAAGTTGCAGTGGGGGAGGTTTAGGTTGGATATTAGGAAAACCTTTTTCACTAGGAGGGTGGTGAAACACTGGAATGCGTTACCTAGGGAGGTGGTGGAATCTCCTTCCTTAGAATTTTTTAAGGTCAGGCTTGACAAAGCCCTGGCTGGGATGATTTAATTGGGGATTGGTCCTGCTTTGAGCAGGGGGTTGGACTAGATGACCTCCTGAGGTCCCTTCCAACCCTGATATTCTATGATTCTATGATTCTATGATAATGTGCATGTAACCCACTGTTCAGTATGTGTTACATTTCCCCTTCTATTCCTGATCCCCAGAGGAAATGATTCTGCTGCAGAAGCCAGTTAGGTGAGTTAGTCCTTTATCTCATGCTGCAGATACTCATGATCTTAACTCTGGAGGTAGTCAGTTATGTGAACAGATGGGTTCATTCGTAGTAGGATATGGAGTCTTTGGAAACCATATTGTAAGGCCAGGTCTACCCTCCAAACTTTTGCCATCATAGCTATGTTGGCCAGGCATGTGAGGTGATGTCATCTCTGATCAACATGGCTATGCTGGCAGTTTTGCTGATAAAAGCTGCATCCACACTAGGAGCCCTTTGCTGGTATACTATACCAGTATACTCCAGCAAAGCCTTTCCAGTGCAGACTTAGCTTAAAGCTTCATCCAGATAAAGAGAATGTTAGGCTTAGTTGAACCCTGTTTCTTCACTATTTACACCACTGAGTAGTAACATGATTGTTTGGTCTTTCGAATCAGATGATCTAATTTCAAGGTTTTGTTTGTTACTTTGCAATGTGTCTTTTGGATGCCCAAATCACTTGATGGGATTTCTACTTCAGCAATTTTAAAAGTTTGAGATCATTACTGCCTTAGCAGGGGCTAGGGTTCCTGATTCATGCCTCAACAGCAAGAATGGATTGCCACAATACTGTTTTATTTATAGGCCTCCTCTGCTAGACCTTTGTGTAGCATTCAAAATACACCAGTTTTAGCATCTATATCATTCCCTACAATTACAATGTTTTAACACATCATGTCACTAATGTGATATGAACACAATTATTTGCCCTGTGAGGCCTGTGTATCTTGCCATTACTGAGGCCTGTGTATGCACACAGCCACATTTTACTCAATAAGATTTGACTGGATGTAACTTACTTAGAATTTTGTTTGAAGTACAAACCATGCAAACCCTGCAGTCTCGCTCATCTGTATTAAGTTACATGGTTGATAATTTGCTAAACAAAGAGGAAACATGGTCTTTGTCTGAAATTTAAAATGAGTCATCCTACAAAAATAATAGAGAACAAGATGGTTTTGTGCTCTCTGTTATATAGTAATAGGATTTTGTTTCCATGTTGCATACAAAAACCTGACAATGGCCTAGGCTGCTGGTAAGGTGAGACCACTTCCTATCATGCTGGCCAATGTTTTATAGATTCATAGATTCATAGATATTTAGGTCAGAAGGGACCATTATGATCATCTAGTCTGACCTCCTGCACAACGCAGGCCACAGAATTTCACCCACCACTCCTGCGAAAAACCTCTCACCTATGTCTGAGCTATTGAAGTCCTCAAATCATGGTTTAAAGACTTCAAGGAGCAGAGAATTCTCCAGCAAGTGACCCATGCCCCATGCTACAGAGGAAGGCGAAAAACCTCCAGGGCCTCTTCACTATTTCCTTGCATTCCCCCATCTGACTGACCATCCATCCATTGTCTCTTGTCTTGTACTTAGATTGTATGCTCTTTGGGAAAGTGACTGTCCTTTGTTCTGTGTTTGTACAGTGTCTAGTATAATGTGGTCCTGGCCCACAACTGGGGCTCCTAGGTGCTTAGATAATACAAACAAATCAATAAAGATTGATACTTCCCCTCATGTTCAGTATGATGCGTTTTATTACCAGACTCAGAACACTCAGAGAAGAAAAACTATTACTGTAGATCATTTTTCCATCCCGTTTCTATATAGGATTGTTCCTCACAGTTCATATAAGAACATAGGAATGGAAGGAACCTCCTGGGTCACCAATGCAGGCCTCTACTATTGCAGGCAACCATGTCATATAGTCCCATTCACAAACTTATTCAGTTCCATCTTAAAACTATTTAGATTTCTTTCCCCTACTGATCCTATTAAGAACCTCCCTCCTCTGGTAGTTAGAAATCTTCTTCTAAATTCCAGGCTAAATTAATTCATGGTCAGTTTAAACCTATTAGCTTTTGGGCCAACATTGCCCTTTAGCTTAAATAGCTCTTCTCCCTCCCTGATGTTTACTCCCCTGATTTATTTACATAGAACAATCGTATCTGCACTCAGCCTTTGTTCTACTAGACTAACCAAGACAAACTCTATAAGGGCTAGATTGCTTCTGGCCCTGGCATGGGGGTGCTAGGGTGCAAGGAACTTTGTCCCACTCTTGTGTCTGCTGTGCAGAGCCAAACAATAGTAGTCACTGCTCCCTCGCTATGGGGCAGGGAGAAGGTGGGGCATGGCCCTTCCTACCTATTCTATACTGGCTCTAGCTTAGCTGTCACATAACAGTTTATTATTTCACCATATAAGAATGTCCATCTGAGAGAAAGTTTTAAAACATACATAGGTTGTATCTAATGAGGCCACCCAGCTCAGCAAATACAGAAAACATACCATAGAGACTAGTCTGCCTGCTATGTGAATCACATTAGTGGCTCCAAGAACTTGATTTTTAAAATGGCCCTCCTAAGTAATACAAAAGGGGAAACAACTGAAAAAAAACCTACCCCAGCTCTCCATTTCACTTTTGCTTCCCTATTTTCCCTCAGATTTTAGCCCATATGTTAAAGACCAAAGTGGATTTATTGAGTTATGCTGTTTAGATATAAACACATGGAAATAATAAATACCTAGGACATTAGCTTGCATACTTCCTTAATGTATGCATATTTCTCCCCAATTTTCCACATGAAATGAGACTAATTCACTTAATTTTCTTGGGATCCACCCTCTGTCAGATTTTCCACAACTTTGTATTAATCCAGCAGTTGATTAATACCTTCAAGAGGTATTGTGGACGCAAAAGTCTCATAGGTCAGCTGTTCATCTTGCACAAACCAGCATATTTCCATGGAAGACAATGAAAATGTGCCAATTTACACCAGCTAGGGATCTGAAACCATGGCTCTGATGGCATGTCTGTGGATGTTTATCTCTTCAGAGGAACATTTCATATATATAATATATAATGGCCCATATTCTGCACTCAGTAACACCTTTGTAAATGTAAAGTAACCCCATTGATATAAAAAGATTTTCTCCAGATTTACAACAGTAGCAGAATTTGGCTCAATGTTTACTGTCTTTCTTTTGGATTTATGGAGCAAAAGCCAACATGACCTTTCTGGTTTACTTCCCTTTTTTAGAAAACATGACCTGTGGTGGTTCAGTTCCTGCACAGCTTACTCCTGCAAAACTTCCACTGACTTGCAGTATTCTCTGTAAGTATTATGCCTTCCGGGTCAGACCCAGCACATCACTGATAGCAGAATAGTGTTGGTAATAGGACTGGTTAAGCTCTGCTCATGCTGCTGCATGAGTGGTTTCCTCTAGAAATGTAGGATGCAAATATTATAGGGTTATACATTAAATGCTAGCTCCTGTTATCATTACTTGTGTAATAGCATCATTCACTTCCATGGAACTACTTGCATGAATTAGTCAAGCAAGTTTGGACCATGGAGTGCTGCTGGGTGGGAAACAAATTTACTATCCCAAGAATATTTTAGAGAGTTCAAAAATTTTTACTATCCCGAACCAGGAAAAAAAATCAAAATCTCAGAAATGTTGATGAATCAAAAATTGAAAAAACAATTCAGTTCCAGGCAATCAAACCATTTATTTCAACACTTTTGAATAGTTTTGTTTCAACCTTTTTTTTAACCTTTGTTTCAGTCTGATTGGTTCACATTTTGAAACAACATCATTTTGAACCAGAAAACAAGAATTTTTTGTTTCAAAAATATCAAAACAAAACCTTTCAACAATTTAAAATCCTTTTTCTTCATATTTCTGTGAGTCGAGAAATTCAGCGCAACTGACACTGTTTTCTTTTGACAAATCAGCACTTTTCTATGAAAAATTATTCATCAAAAAATTCCCAACCATCTGTACCATTGGCCAAATATTGCTTCTTTGTTTGTTTTAGTTTTAATTTCTTAATAACAAAGTAATAGATTTTTTTTTAGTTGGGCTGGGGAAGGCGGGGTCAGTCAGAACAGGATGCAGAAGAGGGGGGAGGAATAAGGGGGTGGGCATGTGACTGAAGATTTGTAGGCCAACTGCAGCATAACCAAGTTGGTCAGATCATGTTTCTTCTGCAGCCGTTCAGTACTCTCGTGAATGGGAAAAGTGATTCTGGTCTACCTGTTGTTCGCTTACTGGATTTTAATATGCACAGAAAGCAACTTTCAATAATTATGATCCACAGGGACCTGGTAAGGACTTCCCAATAATATTTATGTGGTTGAAAACAAAGTGTTTTATTATTTATTATTTTAACCCACTTCTGTGGAGCAGCTACCTCAAAGGGTAACATTTTCAAAAGTGACTTGGGCACTTAGTACTCCTAGCACCCTTAAAGTGCCAGCTCACCCTGTGAAAATACCCCTCTCCCAGCAAGTGCAAACTCAAGCCAGACAAATTCAAATGTGAAATAAGGCACAGATTTTTACCAGGGAGGGTGATTAATGATTTGGAAAAGAAACTAACAAGGGAAGTGATGGATTCTCTTGATGTCTTCAAATCAAGACTGGATGCTTTTCTGGAAAATATACTTATCCAAACACAAGTTACTGGGCTCAGTGCAGGAGTAACTGGGAAAATTTAACGGTCTGTTATTTACAGGAGGTCAGACTAGATGATCTAATAGTGCCCTCAAGACTGAAACTCTGTGACTAGGAGGGTAGGACAAATATATCCATCACCACTGGACAAGGGCATCAATTAGATATTATCAATGTAAAGATCTTCAATGAAGTGGTGAACAACATAAGCATTCTTAATTAGGCTACTTAGTTCACTTGGCCCATCCCCCTTTAAAATAAATAGAGGACGTTTCCACCCCGCATGATTCTACTGAATGCACTTATGTACTACAAACAATAATTAACTACGTAAATCACACACAGAGCTAGGACTAGCATTCACAAGGCAATGGTGTTTAATGCACCAAAGCATTGTTAAATCTATGAACAAGTCCCTCAAAAAGAGCAATTTACTTTATGCCAATCCTGATTCTGCCGTGCTTGATGTAGAATGTACGTACTGCATCTGTATTCAGAGAAAATCACTTATTTTGAGCCTTAGAAATATTTTGTACTTCACTAGACTCATGTCAATGAAAAATGTTTTGGAAGGTCAGGCACCTTTATTTTTATTTTATGTATTTATTTATTTGTGTATTTTTGCATCAGAAATTTGAACCTCTTGACATAGCCCAATAATGGTCCACCAAAATTTTAACAAAGGTGCTCCCTCAAAACTCTTTACATGGTCAGCAGCACACTCAACTCAACTCAGGATCAACTATTCTTTCATTCTAAACTATTCTAAAAAGAATCCACCAGTGACAACTTTCACCGTTGGTTCTTCCATTTTAAAAAAGTCAGTTTTATATTCTTCTCCCAAAGTCCCCAAAATCCATTGATTACATATTCTTCCCCTCCCAAGTTTATCAGTCCTTCCACTCCACCACCCAGTACCTTCTAGTATCTCACTGAGCCTTATTTAGGTGGATCCTTTAGTTGGCAGCTGCTCCTCAAAGCAGCAGCCCAGGTGGATGAGGAGTTGTCCTGGCCACTACTGGCAACACCACGGGCAGATGGGTTACTAGCTGAGAAGTGGTTGCGGGGATGGGGAGTAGGTCTCCTTTTGGTGGTTGGTTGGGTGGTCAGGTGGGGAATAGTACTCCTTTGATTCTTGTGGTCGGCATGTCTCCCCTGACTGCTGGAGTTGGTGAGGGGGATTTGGGGACAACAAATCTCTCCTGACACTTCGGTCCTATTTTCTTACTGAGGCACATAATAGTCGAGTCTCCTGTGGTCTAATTTCAATTGTTGGGTTTAGTGTCCAGGTGCAGGGTGGGCATGGTGACCTGTGATATAAATGATCTGCTAGTCCCTTCTGTCCTTAAACTTTATATGACTAGGTTTTCATGGCTACCTTTACAAGGAAAAGGCTAGAGCAGAGTTTCTCAAACTGTGGTCTGCAAGCTCCATTTAGGTGGTCTGTGGATAGTTCCCTCTAAGGTGTGCGCCTGGCAGCTGCACACAAGAGAATGAGGGGCCACCCATCTAATTAGTGGAGCCGCGCAGGCATGGCTCCACTAATTAGGTGCCTGGACCCTGGAGAAGACGCACATGAAAGGTGAGGTGGTGGCCTTGGGGGGAGTAGAGGGTAGGTGGGAGGGGGCAGTGGGGTGAGAAGAGGGGGTGGGGGGAATTTGGGACATGCAGGGCTGCAGCAGCCAGAGAAGGAGGTGACTTTCCCCAGCTCCAGGGCTGCGGCTGCCGGGGAGAAACAGCCCTCCTTCCCAGCCTCAACCCTGTGGCTGCTGTGGAGGGGACAGACCCCCTCCTTCCCAGCCCCATCTCGGGGGCTGTTGATGTGGGGAGAGAGGGAGAGACCCCCACTTCTTCCCAGCCCGAGCTTGGGGGCTGCTGCAGTCAGGGAGAGAGAGCACATCCATCACATCAGAAAGGTAAGACCACTGATATTAAAATATGAGTTGTGTGCTTTTATTTGTAGAACAAAAAAACGTTAATTATTATTACGGGGTTTTTTTATATAGTGCTTTTATCCAAAGCACTTTACAATAGTTAGCTAACGGTACAAACAACATTTGGAAAGATTATAAAGTGGTTCGCCGAGACCCTCAGCAATTTTCAAGGGGTCTGTGAAAAAAAAAGTTTGAGAACCACTGGGCTAAAGATTTAAAAAAACCCAGAAACTAAGATTCTCCTTTAGATGGCTCTGATGCAGTCTCTGTTAACAAACAGCATAAGTACAAGCGCACGCATTCACACACCCTTAATTGTTCAGTAATACAACAGAATTCTTCAGACTTCCATCATCTATAAAGCACCTGATCTTGACAATATTTCATTAGAACTGCTAAAAAGTGGAGGCCCCAATTGCATTCACTGACTTCCCAGAGTTATCTTACAAGTTTGGGAAAACAGTCACATTCTAGAAACCTGGAAAAGGGTCTACAACATCCCTTTTTTCAAAACAGGACAATTATCTTGCTCAAATTATAGGGGAATAATGCTGCTGTCAGTCCCAGGGACCATGCTACTGAACCAACTGAAATACCGTCTCAATCCAAAAATCAGAAACGACCAATTCTGCACAGATCGATCTATAATCCATGCTACATATGCTCTGCAGAATGTCACTGAAAAATGACTAGATTGACAAAACAAAGTTAACACAATGTATATAAGGCAGGTCTACACTACCACCTAAGTCGATATAACTTACGTCGCTCAGGGGTGTGAAAAAGTCCATCCGTCCCCCTTCCCCATCCGAGCGACACAAGTCCACACGGGCACTTTGGCAGTGGAAAGTTTCAGAGGGGTAGCCATGTTAGTCTGTATCAGCAAAAACAATGAGGAGTCCTTGTGGCACCTTAGAGACTAACAAATGTATTTGGGCATAAGCTTTCATGGGCTAAAACCCACTTCATCAGATGCTTGGAGTGAAAAATACAGTAAGCAGTATATATATTACAGAAGTCCTTTTGGTATGATGTCCATCTGTTTGCATTTGGAAAGGAAGATGATGTCTGTCTGTGTCTGCATGAGTTTTTTCATAGCTTCTGCTTCTCACTGAGGTGGTGTAATTATGCCGATGGGAGAGCGCTGTCCCATTGGCATAGTATGTCTTCACCAGATGCACTACAGTGGCACAGCTGCATCTGTGCAGTGACACCGATGTAGCACTATAGGGTAGACTTGCCCTACGATTTCTGGCTGCTGTTGTCTGAGTGCATCAATCAGTGTTGCGAGTACTGCTACACCAGTATGGGATGCCTGAGAACTTAGTGAGCCTAGCAGAGGAACTATTCCGTAGTACATTAGCTGTGTGAGGGGCAATGGTTGTATTACTGTCTAGGTATCACTAGAATCAGGAGTATGCCAGAGATTCAGTCTTTCACCTATGTTATTTCATGTTCTATTAGACTATCTGATGACAAAGCTGATTGAGGCCAAAGTAGGAGGTGTGAAATTTAAAGATTCTTCTTTAGAGGAGCTCAAGTATGCATATGATATTGCCTTACTTGGAGAGACTACTGACCAACTAAAGTTAATGCTGGAAGAGCTGCAAAAAAGGCAGAATCTATGGGACTTCAGATCAATGGTTATAAAGCCAAAGCTAAGCATGCCCCCTATAAAAATGAAACATGTAGATGTCAATGATATTGAATGGAGAATAGTTTTATCTATCTGGGCAGTCTTTTGACAGCAGGAGGTTCTGTATGTGATGAAGTCACACGTCAGATCAATCTTGCATCAATGGCATTTCAGCATCTTCAAAGGCCTCTGTTTGGGCAACAGGATGTCTGTGCGACAGCTGAGATACAAGCGTTCAGCGCGGTGGTGATGACTTTTCTGATACATGAATCAGAAACATGGCTGCTAAAAGCAGCTGAGGAGAGGAAACTAAAAAGTTTTCGGCGCCAAAAGGCATAGCATATTTTTAACATCCATTGGTTTGATTTTGTCAAAGCAGGAGATACTTGCATGATCCCACCAAGTGGCAGTCTTGCATCAGTTGAGAACAAGACGACTGAAATGGTGGGGCCATGTCCAATGCGCAGATGAAGGTATGCTTTTATAGAAGGTTTACAGAGCTGAGGTTGAAGGAAATAGAGCATGAATGAGGTTGGAACATGCAATTTTGAGGGATTTAAGAAACCTAAATCCTCCCATACTGACTCTTGCCAAATGAATACTTGCAAAGGACTATTCAAGAAGAAAATCCATTCTACACATCACCAGAGCTACATCATAGCTATGTGAATTTGCTGCTGCAGCTGCTAGTGTCCATCCATAACTGTTCTCTCCTTGGAACAAGGCATGATGTATTCCCCTTGGTGACTAAGATCATTCAAATGGAAGCTAGGCTAAATTCTGATCTATACTGAATAGTAATAATACTAGAACTCTCACCAAACATTTTTTCACTTTCAAACCACTGTGCAAACATTAAAACAAGTTGCTGAGGGCCTCCTTTGAGGTTCTGGGTATCCCATGAACTTGGTGGGATTGCAATACTCACTGACTTAAAGGAGAACTAGCTCTAATTATTTAAGCCCCAAAGTGCCCACTAGTTATGGTTGCCCAACTGGCAATATCTATCACTAAAATTTAAAAAATGGGCTTCAATCATGGGTGCCTTTTTTTCTTGAGACACCTAACAAGTATACAGCAAAATCTATAGGAAGCCAGATCACTAGAATGCATGACTTTCCATATGTGCAGTTATGTTCAAGCACAACAGATCTGGAGCAGCACCTGTCACTCAAACAGATCATCCTGTCTTTGCTATAGATAAGGGCAAAAGGGCATGGCTACGCTTGCAGATGTAGAGCGCTGTGAGTTAAACCCGCCTTCGGACAGCGCAGTAGGGAAAGCACTGCAGTCTGTTCACACTGACAGCTGCAAGCGCACTGGCATGGCCACATTTGCAGCACTTGCAGGGGCATTCAGAGCGGTGCATTATGGGCAACTGTCCCACAGAGCACCTCTTCCCATTCTGGCGCTGTGGCTTGTGGGAAGGGGCGGGGAGTGCGGGGCATTCTGGGTCCTGTCCCAATACATTGTGATGCATTGGTTCGCATCCTAGCATTTCCTTTGATGCAAGTTTGCAGGGCCATTAATCGCATCCTGCTCAGAAGAACCATGACTCCAGGTAACGTGCATGACATTGTGGCTGGCTTTGCACAAATGGGTTTCCCTAACTGCAGAGGGGTGATAGATGGGACGCATATTCCAATTCTTGCAACAGCCCTCTTAGTCTCCAAGTACGTTAATTGGAAGGGCTATTTCTCTATGGTTCTCCAGGTACTTGTGGATCACTGTGGGTGTTTCATTGACATTAATGCAGGCTGACCCGGAAAGGTGCATACGCACGCATCTTTCGTAACACTGGCCTGTTCAGGAAGCTGCAAGCCGGGACTTTTTTCCCAGATCAGAAGATCACCGTAGGGGAAGTCGAAATGCCCATTGTGATCCTTGGAGACCCCTCTTACCCTTTGATGCCGTGGCTCATGAAACCCTACACAGGGAGCCTTGACAGCAGCAAGGAGCGGTTCAACAACAGGCTGAGCTGGTGCAGAATGACTGTGGAGTGTGCTTTTGGCCGTTTAAAGGGTCGCTGGTGCTCTCTGTATGGGAAGCTGGACCTGGGCGATAACAGCATCCCCGCGGTTATATCCGCGTGCTGTATCCTCCATAACATTTGTGAAGGGAACGGTGAAAGATTCACTCAAGCATGAAACTCGAAGGTTCAACACCTGGAGGCTGAATTTGAACAGCCAGAGTGCAGGACTATTAAAGGGGCCCAGCACAGGGCTGCAAGGATTAGGGATGCCTTGAGAGAGCAATTTGAGGCTGAAAGCCAACAGTAATTTCTAGTGTGGTGCCCTGCACGGGAGTGAAGTGCAGTAGGAGTCTGTGTTTGCTATGTACAATACACTGACTTGCAGTGCCTGTTGCTTTCCTGGGCTAAGGTTTCTTTTACGTTATGCAATAATAAAGAATGTTTTCAAAGCCAAAAAATCAATTTATTGAAAAGAAACTCAACACAACTGGTTGGGAAAAACAAAAAGGGAAGGAGGTAGGGTGGAGTGGGGTGGGGTGGGGTGGAGAACGGTACAATCACAGATTTGCGTATGTCCTGTCTGGAGTGCTGTGCAATGCGTGCTACACTTCAGGATGGCTATACTGCCTGGTGATGGGGGTTGAGTGCAGTGGGTAAGGGTCATAGTTTTCAGGGCTGGGTTGTGAAGCTACCGGTGTTGGAGGCAGCAGGTGGCAGTAAGAACCTTGATGTTGGGGAAAGTGGTTTGGAGGTGACATGGTGGCACAAGGGAAAGAGTTTTGGGACTGAGCTGCGGGGTGGGGGGGGGATGGGCATGGTAGTGCTCCGCCTGCATGGCTATGAGTGCCTGGATACAGTCCGCTTGGCGCTCCATGATGCTTATCAGCTGCTCTGTGCTTTGGTGCCGGTGATCCACATTCTGCTGGCGGACCCTCCTTTCACTGTCCCACCACTCCTGCACTTTTTGATTTTCATTGGTTGAATGCTTCATGACTTCATACAGCACGTCCTCTTTGCTTCTCTGTGGCCTCTTCCTGATTCTTTGCAGCCTCTCGGCTGGTGATAACACAGATGACTGAGATCTCAAGGTTGCATCCGTAAAGGCAAAATGCAACACTTAACAGAGGCAGCATTGTTCACACCAGACAGAGCAATGACTCCCCTGTACTCAAGGGCAAGCACAGTCTACACAATAGCATAATTTGCCTGATCCAAAGCGAGCGCACATAACCCACAGGAGCCCCAAAATGGTGAGTAAGCACAGGGTCAAGCGTGACTGATTCTTTCATAGCTGTACTGTCCTCTGGGTTTCTGTGCCTTGGGGAGAGCCAACAGCAGCAGGGGGCCCCTATACTGAACACTGTCCCCATATTTTCCACAGGAGTTCATCCTGGAAGATATCTCGCTGCTGAGGGTGACCAGGGAAGCAAAGGAGGGTCTTCTACTGCAATGCAGATTCCGCCCTGGCCCATATGCAGCTTGCCTGTGTGCAGCAATGGTCCCCCCGCCCATCACGGCACAGTGGCGCAGACAAGTTAGCCTTACTGGGATGAGGACAACAGTGGCTCTCCTGAAAAACCTGCGCGAGCGCATCGCCCAAGTTCTGGCTGAGACCTTTGAAGAGATCACTGAGGCCGATTACCGCAATGTGAGAGAACACATCAATGCCCTATTCCACATCTAGGCATGCATGCAGCCCTAAACCCTCCTCGCCCCAAGAGCCTGCACCGAATAACTTCCTTCCCAAAATAAAAGCCGCTTACCGGGAACCTCCTCTGGTGTTTGTCCCTCCCCAAGCACTGGCCGCCGTGACTGGCTACCTTTCTCCTGGCTTGAGAACAGCTCCTGGCTGCACGCATCTAGGGATTCCAGGGTGTCTTCCTCCACCACAGCACCCTCGCTTCTGCTTAGCTGCTCCTCCTCCCTTGTTGCACTGGCCTCTGAGGTGTCCATGCTGGTACTCAGCATGGAAGTGGGGTCGCCCCCAAGTATCGCGTCCACCTCTTTGTAAAAACGGCAGGCTGTGGGGGCAGCACTGGAGCAGCTTTCGAGCTTTGCGGTAGGCATTCCACAGACCGTTCACTTTAACCCTGCACTGCAGTTTGTCCCGGTCATGGCCCCTTTCCAGCATGGCCCTTGATATCTGCCTGAAGGTATCGTAATTCCTGCGGCTGGAATCATAGACTATCAGGATTGGAAGGGACCTCAGGAGATCGTCTAGTCCAACCTTCTGCTCAAAGCAGGACTGATCCCCAATTTTTGCCCCAGATCCCTAAATGGCCCCCTCAAGGATTGAACTCACAACCCTGGGTTTAGCAGGCCAATGCTCAAACCACTGAGCTAAGAGCGCAGCTAGGACTGGTCGGCTTCCTGCCCCCAAACACTGATGAGGTCCAGCAGCTCGCCATTGCTCCATTCTGGGGATCAGCTGGCGCGTGGAGGCATGGTCACCTGGAAAGGTGCACTGAGAGCACTCCACGCCTGGCTGAGCAAACAGGAAGGGGATTTTCAAAATTCCCAGAGAATTTTAAGGGTGGGTCTGAAGGTTGGTCACCTGAGGGCAGGGCAGTAGAGTTCAAAGTGATGACTAGAAGGGCTAGACCAGGCATTGTGGGACACTTCTGGAGGCCGATCACACCGCAATAACAGACCAGGGTGTCCACACTGGTGCTGCGGCACTCCAGCAGTGGCGCAGCAAACATTATTCCACTCGCCGAGGTGGAGTACCAAGAGTGCTGTAGCCGTGGAGACAGAGCGCTCTACGTGCCTTTCCAGTGTGGACGGGTAGTGAGCTAGGGCACCCGAGGCTCCTTTATTGCACAATATTGTTATTGTAACTCGCAAGTGTAGCCAAGCCCTCAGATTTCTCTTGTCCCTGTCTGCAATTCCTCCATTGTATTACAATGCAGTTGAATGGGTGCTATCCAGATAAGTGCTCTGCTATTTTCATATGACACAGGACTTATTGATACAAGCCTGTTATCAGTAAATGACATTATGTTTTTAAATTGGACATTATGGAAACCATGAATGTAACTCAAAAGATGCTTAACAATTTAAGAAAATATAAACCAGTGACTTCTAGATATAATAATTGGCTAAATATCTACAATCAGACATGGTTAATCAAAACCAGTTTGTAAACTTCATTTTTATTCGGGTCAGCCAGTCAACAGCACATGTAATACATACTATAAAACTGATTTAGGGCTTTTGGACACCCATGCATCTACATAAACCGAGTAAGGATTAAACAGGTCTGTCCACTCATAAATTACAGCACATTGTTTTTAACTGAACAGGATAAAAAGCAACATGCCGTGAACCATCTACATCATGCTTTTCATCCTTTGACCAATTTCCCAGTTACTCTCTCAAATTATCACTCCAATTCCTTCTTTGTTCATCCTTGTATTGTTTCCATATTACTGTCCAAATCTGCCTCCAAAGCTACTAATCAAAAAAGGCTGAAGCAAGGAACATTGACCATTTGATAGTTTGCCCAACATATTAAAAATATGAGTTTGACATCTTGCAGCATGTTTTAACAATTGGTTTGCAAAATTAAATTAATTCTGTTGTACACAATAACAGTTTAACATATGCTGTGAATCTTGTACACAGATCAGAACTTTGGACTGTTTTTTCTACAGCTGTTAGTTTGGAGTATTATTGCTTTGTGTTACAATCCAATCAGATCTCATAAGATAAACAGGGATGGGCAAGGTCATTGCTTGGTTGGGATACTTACAAAATACACCTAGATGTTTTAGGAAGTGATGATGATATTAAGTAGGTGGTAGTCTTCCTTTTTCAGCCAGTATCGAAGATCAGCACACCAACATGGTGTTAAGGAGGCATTATGCTTTCAGAGATACTCTCTTTCTGCTCCATCAAAATGGGCCGTGCTGTAAGTCCCAGAAAAACTGTTAAGCATGTATTGAATGCTAAGCTTGCTGCAATCAGTGGGAGGGCTTGAGTAAATAACTTCTCACCTGCATAAGGGGTTCACAATCTGACCTCATATCAGTAGCATACATTTTGAACTTGTACAAGATAATATATTCACTTACATGAACTAACATGAAAGTGGTCTCTCCCATATATTACATCACATTACATAGGTACCATATATGAAGAGTGTGTGATATACAACTCTCTAGGTACATGAAACACATATGGATCTGATTTTCCACTTTGTTACATCAATTTTACACCACTGCAACTCTATTGAAGTTACACCAGCATAAAACTGGTGTAATAAAGTGGAGAATCAAGCCCATATGTCTTTTCCACATGTGCCAATTTGTGGACTAAAGTGGTTTGAATAAGTTCACTAAATATCCAAACTCCTTCAGAGTTCTATGCATATCATACCTCTGGAAGGACCTTCTCCTTTTTCTTCTTAAAGACAACAACTGTTATTTGTTAAAGACATGTCAATAAAAATCTATACTATTAAAAACAACAGAAAGGGTGAGAAGATTTGTGACCTACTGCACACTTGAAACAAAATGGCACTTCCCGAGACTTACTCAGCTGAGATTAAAATCCCTTTTGCCTATCTAAATGAATGGCTCTTTATGTAATTAAAAGTGTGACCTATGGTCTTTTGTGAAGTCTTTGTAATTTCAGTGCATGAGGTTTCAAGTATTTTTGCTGGCTTCTTTCCATCTAGTACACCTGTGTGTTAGCAGAACAATATTTTATTGCAATATTAAATTAGTTAATTTTGTTTGATTTGGATCTGGTGTAAATTTCTGAAAACATATAAAGTGCTGACCCAGATACATTAATTGAAGTAATTCCACTGGTGGATACAACATTTTCATCAGCCAAAGATAGAGCCTAATCTCTAAACCTTTACTCACAAGGTTAGGTCCACTGACCTCAACTAGAGTTTTTGTATGAGTTAAGTTTCTCTGTGTGTCATATATTTGTCGGTTGTAAGATCAAGTCTTTACATAACCTGCTGGAATATTTTACTAATAAAACACTTCAATGATGTTTGCTTTTCTGACAAGAGAAAACATTCAAGAAGAAATTATGTTCACTTTGTGTCTTGTAGTTTTAGACTGTAACCCAGTTCTAGCTACACTTCATACATTTATTCACTCATACTCTTTTTGGCACAGTTGCCTTTGAAAAAAATCTTCATTTATTTGCTTTGATGAAATGTTGATTTCAAAAAGGGGAGGTTAAAGTGTTCTCAAGCCATCTTTTTACATTCAAAGTTAAAAGCCAGTGGGTGAAAAATGAAAAATGCAGCCAGCTAGCAACTTTCATTTTGAAAAAGAGCAGTTCGGATTTTATATAGTTCCACAAACAGGAATAAATGGTCACAATTGCAAACTAATTAAAAATTATGTTTCATATATAACTATTTACATTTGTGATGGGAATACCTATGATTACCAAAAATTATCCTATAGGGCCACATTCTCAGCTGGTGTAAATTATTCTCACACCATGGGAGACAAAGAGCAATGCCAATTTAAACCAATGGCAAATCTGGGCCACAATTGGCATCGCCTAGAAATTTTACTTATAAAGCAAACAAGACAAATTATGTTGAGGCTCCCCACAAAGGAATACCTAAATACCAAAATTACCATGACATGAAAGCAATAGGCCAAATCAGAGATTTTATGGAAAATTAGTTTGCCAGTTGCATCTGGCATGACCTTCAAATACTTACTAATAGACAAGGAAGAGTTTGCATGTAATCACTTAGCATCCTCAAATCAGACATCCCACGTGCCAAACCCTTTGGAGCAGGGACCACGCCTGTCTCTGCATTTTTAAAGCACCTCACACTCTCAGCCTCATTTGGAGCCTCTGATACTTATACAACTCTGCTGAACCCAAGCCACTTTCATGGGTGTTGCAGAAGGCAGGATTTGGCACATAATATATTCATCCTTCCTCATTACATTCAAGATTCTTGTCTTCGCTTTCAAAGTTCTGCACAACTCTACCTTTACCAACATCTTGATCTCATACTCATAGATTCACAGATTCCAAGGCCAGAAGGAACTTTCCTGAAACACAGGCCATAGAACTTCCCCCGAATAATTCCTCTTTGAATTAGAGCAGATTCTTTAGAAAAACATTTCATCTTGATTTTAAAATTGCCAGTGATGGAGAAAACACCAACACCCTTGGTAAATTTGTCCAGCACCACATTTCACTCCCTGCTTGGAACCTGATTCAAAGCCCATCAATGAAAAGACTCCTATTGACTTCAGTGGGCTTTGGATCAAGCCACCAGTGGGGGCTTTGAAGTGAGGGACTATATTTCATAATTTTATCACCTATCTCCCACACCCCAATGCTACCTTACTCATTAGGATTACTCATGTTTCTCACACAAACAATCTTCCTCATGGCTCTGTGGGAGTTGAGTGGGTACTTTCAATATGCACAGAATATGATTCCATTATAAGGCTGGTTTTGCAGTGTTATGTTGTTCTCATTTGAAGAGCCAAAGACAAAAGAGTCTTAATACCACTGCTTCTGGTAATAATAGGTTGCATTTATATAGTCCTGTACATTTTCAAAATATCCTACAAATACTAATTATTCTGGCATCAGATTTTCCTCAAATATACGGGTGCCACCAAATTTCTTACAAGACACTATTCATAGCAAAATAACAAAACCCTAACAAGAGTCAGTGAATTAAATAAAGATGGCAGCCCAACCCGAAAGAACAAAGAAAATGGAAGGAAATATGACATAAGCTTTGCAGAACACAGGATGTTTTGATTGAAGTAATTTTGATTTAACGAAGGCTCGTGTTACATGTCATTTTAATAATGCTGTATACAGCACAGACACTATACAATACAAAAGATATTGTATGTTAATGGAAAGCATTCAGAATTTAAATAAGATAAGAAACAGACATCTTTAAATTCATTCCCATATTTTGTTCCTTCCTCTTTTCTTTTTATTCACGGCTTGAGACTCATTGTCCAGATCCTCAGCTGTTGTACATCAGGATTGTTTCCTTTACCGGTGTAAAATCAGCAGAACTTTGGCCAAGTCAATGGAGCTAATATATAGAAGCTGAGAATCTGGCTTATTGTACCAAAACTGTAGCAACAACACCTGTTATGTCTAATGGTGGATGTAGCAGATGTTTCCTTCCTACTCACAATTTTCACTTGACCATCTTTCTGATTTTTATTAATAAACTCAAATATGACATCAAATATCATAAAAAACAGCATGGGAAAGTGTCTTGTTTCCATAAGA
Source organism: Lepidochelys olivacea (assembly GCF_965140295.1). Lineage (NCBI taxonomy): Eukaryota > Metazoa > Chordata > Testudines > Cheloniidae > Lepidochelys > Lepidochelys olivacea. Next base: position 21,251,809 of record NC_140413.1, read on the forward strand.
CATTCTAATATCTCTTTCTTATTTTAATTTACATCTGAGAAGTACACAACATCTTATTGTCCTAAACAGAAGCAACATCTGTTGAAAACATATACAGTTCATTGGCTGGGATCACGGATGAAAGCCAGCATTGGTGTTCACCAAAACACTTCACTGCAGTCAATTTAAAGCAAAAAATTACAAAAAGGGGGTGGGGGGGTATTTTTTTTAAAGAAACACTGGGAAAAATTTCCAAGGCAAATAGACAAGAAAAATTAGTGACTAGATTTCATAGGATCTCAGTTAGATAATACAATTTTGTTACATGAATCGATTCTGTATCACAGCCAGCAGAGACCCACTTGGTGTTCTAAAACATGGCCTTTAATTACAGACTCCTGAAAAGAAATAAACTATGCATAACATGGCTTTTTCTACCAGGATCACCTATAGAGAAGAGGGATTACTTTCTACACCAGAGAAGAGCATGTTTTTTAAAAACTACTGGTACCACCCTCTTGTCCTGCATGACTCAGGATGGTGCCCTGCTTGCTGTTAATTATTACAATTCATTATTTGCATGGCAGTAGCTTCTAGAGGCAGCAATCAGGGATTTTGTACTACTCCACTATCTGCTTCATCTAACCCCAGTTCCTAGCTCCTCCTCATCTAGGCAATCCTCGCTCTCCCTTCTTGCAGAAAGCACCAAGCTGTTCATAATTCCTTTTAATTTTAGGAAACTCTCTCCCCCTCTCACTCCTCAAAGCCTTGTCTAATCCTATTGTACCTACTATTCGGCAACCACCGTTCTTCCGTTCACCAAAGACTTAGACTGCTCTGGCTTGCATTTATGGGAACCCTCCTCAGTCCCTTTCCCCAAAGCATCAGTACAATGCCCACTATTATAGGCATGTAGTATTTTCTAGGGCTAGACATTTTTCAGCCCTGGAGGCCATCGGGGAAGCAAATATGAGACAGCTAGTACTGGAGACTTCTCCGCATCCTCCCACTGTCCATCTCCACTACAGTTTCTGCACACTGTGCTGTACAGTTAGGCACAGGGGAGGTGAGGAAGCTTAGCGAGCATGGTGGGGCCGGGAGGTTGGAGGGTAGCATAGAAGGATAAGAAAGAAGCCTGGACAGTCTGCTCAGCAGCCCCTGGAAGGTGGGAGGAAGAACTGCAAGAGAAATCTTTTCACCTCCAAACAGCACCACCTGGCTTATGAATTACATTTCTGCAGGGCTGAGTGATAGAGGAACAGCAAGGGCATATATGAGAGAGTCATCACAGATACGTGACACTTAGCAGGTGAGACTGTTAGACATTTCCCGGCTCCCAGATTTCATACATTTCTGTGTATCATTTCCATCTATTTAGTGGTCCTTCAAACAGTTTTCTATCCACATTCTAAACACTGTTAATTTGCAGGCCAACTGAAATGAATTTTGAAAGTGAGATTAACAATTGTTCCTTCCCTTTCAATGAACCAGTCCTCTTGTCTACTCCCACTCATTCCTTTTTGTATTCTTCACATTGCGCTTCTTAATTGTCTTCCTTTTTAATGCACATAATTTCTTCTCTTTTCCTTTTCAGGACTTAAGTTTCTTTCCTCCCTCCATGAAATTCAAGTCTCTCCATTTCCCTTTGTCCTCTTGTTCCCCTTCTGGCATTTTTTTCTCTCACCTTGTATTCATTCCCCCTACCCCTCTTTTGCAATTCTGCTGTGATTCTCCATTCCAGTCCTTTGCCCTCTCCATTCCTCATTCTCCTTGGTTTCCTATTACCACTCCTTTATCTCTCTTCTTTATACTGTTTTCTCTCTAGCAACTCCTGCATTCATTTCTTTCCATTCTTCATTTCCTTTCATGTCTCCTTTTTTCCTCAGTGCCAGTCCTCGCTCACTCTTTTTCCTTGTGTCTGAGCACAGCCCAATGTGGAATGATGTGAAGAACAAAATGAAGAATATTGGTCAGGGGGTTGGGGGAAGTGATCATCTCTCATGCATTCCTTTCCCACTTTCTTCATGTACTTGTTATCCATCTGCATTACTCCTCCTCATCCTTCCCATATTCTTTGTTGCATCACACATTTTATTTGCTGCAGCTCAGTGCTGTTTATCTATTTCCACTCAAACTGTTTCATCTCTGCATATACTCCCATTGAAGAGGCAGGAAATACACCCCAAGTATCAACCATGGCTGAGATGATAGGCTTAGCTTTGCCTTTTTTGTGCCAGATTTCATAATTCCAAGGGTCAGAGGTTTATGACTTGTTTCTTGTAGTTCCAGACTCACGGTCAGGATGCCCTAGCGTTGAGTTGGCAAGATCTATGGCTTTTTTAAATATTTTGCCATTTCTGCTATTTATTTCAGACAACTTCTGCAAAGTTTATATATATCAATTACATGGGAAGCTGTTTCAATAAATTCATGGTGACCATCAAGAGCTTCTTTTTAACCTTTTATACTAAACTAAAGGTGCTAGCTGTCTCCTTCAAAGGGGCTGCAGAGTAAAGCATTTAGAAGGCTGTTACAGAGGGAAAGCTAAGTGATTTGCAGTAGAGTCTTTAAAAGTTGTGGTATACCAAGGTTAGTGGCTAATATTTTGTCGGTACTTCAGCTTGAGCTAGGGCTTTGAGCAGCTTGTAAGATGGGGCAACATTAGAGCTTTCATGACAGAAATTTTAGGTGTGTTGGGGTCTTAGGTGGTACCAGGTTAGGCGGAAGCTGAAGAGCAATTTTCAGGATGACAATGGTGCCAAAATGGTGGAATTGGACACCTGAAGAGGTGGATAGGCACCTAAATACCTTTGAGGTTCTGGACCTACATGCCTACGTCACTTTTAAAAATAGGACTTAAGCCAGTTAGGTGGTTTTGAAAGTTTCACCCTAAATTTAGCTGTGACATAATGGGTGGGGAGGGAATGAATATTATGAAGGGGATGGAGTGAGGAATATGAGAGTTAGAGCAATAATATCATACATTTGGTTTCTCTACTTCAGTTGTCAAGAGTACTTTATTATATCAAATGATGGGCATGTGTTCTGAGACTTTTTGCTATTGGTTAGACTTTATACATACAAACTTTGAAAAATAAGTAGGTTTTTAAGAATAATTTTAATAAATGAACATATTAAAACAAAGTACAAGCTTTACTCATAAGTACATTTTATTGGACATGTGTATATATAAACATACATTGTCCTTATACATTGTGCCCTGCAAAGATATTCTTTGGTATGGAGCAGTGAAAACATATAGAAAACAAAACCAGAAAAAGAAAGACCAGTCAAGGAGAAGGACGTGATACCAAGTAAGACTAATGCAATCAGCAATATATTAGTCTACCATCCAATATTCAGTCTAGGAGCATATTCCATTATAGAGTTACGAATGGCTGGCATATTCTATGACTAGGGTGATATGATTGGAATATGTGGGTCGAACTCAGCCAGTGTATGTATAGAGTCATACGTATAAATATTTGCCTTGAAGAGTTCAGTGTGAAACATTTCCTGTTTACAATAGCAAGCTATAATATTGTACTATGCTAAAGATTTTTAACCATAGATTTTATCCAGAATGTTGTGTAAAATGTTCCTCATAATAGGGAGAGCAATGTAGGTTCAATATTTTAGCAATGTTTCAACTATTCTTTTTAAGGAAATACGGGTGCTGTTTCCTGTATTTAATATTCTTGCAACATAACATCCTCTGGAAAAAAATGTGTCTCTCTTAGCTGTTAGCTTTTCCTTGCCCAAGAAAAATGTTGGTTTTCAAAGTCTGTCTGGCTTAAGTCACAAGACAAAGGAGGCTGTTAAGTGCCTATGTCACTTTTGAAAATAGAACTCAGATGCATTTGCTGGTCTCAGTAGAGCCTCTGGTGGATGTTTTTTCACACCACAGAAACACTGTGCAGCTGTGTCCTTTGCACAAGACAGTCCTGCCACTCTTTGTAGACCACGAGGGAAGCTCTATAGACCAGATCCACCTAGTAATTTTTATTTCTTCCTTCCATGAGCACCTCAAATGTTATTCTCTATGTGGTACAGTCTCCATGCATTGTGTACATGTACTCTTCTTCTGTTACCCAAGTATTGACAGAATATGCCTTTGTCTTACATTTTAAGGTGTTAATAATGAACCTGGATCTTGTTCATGATCATTGTAGATAGGAATCTTTGTTTTAGCATAACTATAGCTCTGCTAATATTAAGGATTATTTTTCTCACTTGTGAGAAGTCACATCCTAAATCAGCTAGCTAATTAAGGCTCCACTCCTGCAATAAGCTCCGAAGAAGTCAATGGAAGTTGGGTGCCTGGGTGCATCTTTAGATGGCTATATACATTGAAAAATCTGTCCCTTACTGTTTCCTACGGCTGTGGGTGATAGCCTTGAATAACCTTGTGAAAGTAAAGGTTAGTAAGATTAGGACTCTAAAATGTTTAGGGGATCCTTCTAGATGAACAGAGTTTTATAAATGTAAATAAATCTGCATCAAATGCATCTGATGAAGTGAGCTATAGCTCACGAAAGCTTATGCTCAAATAAATTTGTTAGTCTCTAAGGTGCCACAAGTACTCCTTTTCTTTTTATAAAATACCTAGAAGTTTATATGTAAGAATAATGTTGAAATGTTGGTGTGTTGTGTTCTATTTGGTATTGTTGTGAGATGGTGCAATTATATCCCAAATGCACAGAAAATCTTTTTGGTTATTATATTAGATGAACAAAGTTTATTTTCTAAACTGTTCAATATATGTGAAAAGAATTCATTAATCCTTTCTTGCTAGGAGTCAGATTTTCCTTAGCAAATATCTATTGCCAGCTGTGCATGCTCCAAAACTTCTTTCGTAAGAAGTCTTTCATACCTAAAAACGGAAGATTAATATGGTAATTTCTATTGTATTTCACTACCTCTTATTCTCTTTCATTCATCTGTAACTGGCCAGTTGTGCAGTCTCTGCACAGGTAAAGGCAAGATCATCTAGAAATCACTACAAGATCATGCTTGTAATTAGAAAATAAGAATTAGTGAGAATTCACTGGCAACTAAGAAAATACAGTCGATCCTTTTTTGGTGAATACATTTCTTGGGTTTTACATGAAAATATACATTTCTTGGGTTTTTTGTTTTTTTGTTTTGTTTTGTTTTGTTTTTGCATATCTACATTCAGGCATTTTAGCACTTTTTTTTTAAATCAAACAACCTTTAAAACAAATAGCTATGATTTTCAATACACTATTTATTTTACTATACATCATAATTAGTATATTTTATTAATGACTGCACATTTACCAAGAGGAATTTTTTCCCATGCAAATCAACTGATGCAGATCCAAGCATCCCCTGCACAGAGCCTGCAGAAAATCTTTTGCACTTTATGTACAAGACCTACTCAAACTCAAAGTAATGTCTGCAATGCTGAATTCAAAGGCCCAAATGCCAGGAACAACAACTGCACTTCATCAAACCCAGGAAGAAGTAATGAGACTAGAAAGGGAGATTTTCCAAAAAATCAGAGTTTTTATTTCCTCTGTAATATTGTTGATAAATTGAAATGCTACCATGTGAAATCCCAAAACTTTTTTGGCTAGAAAGGCAATCATACTTATATAGCAAGCCTGGGTTACAGTGGCTTGCCAAACTTAGATCATGTACAGATTAGTAAGGATATCTTTTAATGTCCTAATGATCTCTTAATGAAATTTGCTTATAATCTTATGATTTGGTAAGGACTCACTGAACATCTTTCATATCATAACATCCTGTTTGAAGCATGTTTCTTAATAATAATTAGCGCATACACCGTGTTTTTCTTCTTTGAGGAACTTTACAAACATTACCCAATTTGTTAACTATCTAAGCACCCATCTGATGGCATGTACTATTTGTCTGGGTTCCAAGACACCCCTGGCAGCTTAGCTGAGGCCTGCCAGGTAAAGTCCAGACCAGAAAATTCATTTTACCTATGAATTCTAGAGCATCTTACAACAAGGCAGGAAGAACATGCCATGGAGTACATTAAACCAAGGTTATGGCCACTTTGTATAAAGAATGTTTCACATGACATACAAAAATAGAATACACTTTTAAAACGTATCCAGAACTTTATATCTACGTAAGTTCCTCTGTGGTGGGGGGAGATGGGGCAGCCTAGCAAATAAGAACAAAACTGGAGATCATCCCTTTTTGACAAAGGCCCAGATCCACAAAAGTACTTAGGAGCCAACATTGCAGTTTTAGACTGCACTGCGATCCACAAACTCCCCATTCAGCTGCCACCAAACCCTGCAGACACCTAAACTTGCTAAGAGCCTAATTTTTTGCCATTAAAGTTTCCTAGGTGTCTAAGTTTCTGCCTCTAGGCAAGTACACTGTTGCCTCATGCTAGACACCTGGGCACTATTTAACACCTAAACCGTAGTGTGATCCACAAACCAAGGGAAGATAGGTGGACAAACTCCAATCTCCCCTGCAGGGACTGATCTAGGAGGTGGCCTCTGTGCGCTACCTACTGGATTGGGGCCCATTCAGAATCCAGGAGGAGAAATAGATGGTGATGATGCCACTGCCCATCTTATAACTTTTAGCCCAGTGGTTAGAGCATTCATCTGAGATGTGGGACACCCAGGCTTCATTCCCCCTCTCCCTAAGAGGTGAAAGGATTCCAACAGGGGTCTCTCCTCTCAGAAGAATGATCTAACCACTGAGCAATGGGATGTGGGGCTCCCTTAATCTCTTCCATTGAAATGTTCTACTATGGGTAAACAATTGAGAACCATTGGAACAAGGGGACTGGACCTCTGGTGGGTGCCCTAATCACTTGGCTATAGAGTCTCTCTCTCTCTCCGGCACAATGACTATTTATACACAGTGGAGCAGCTTCAACAGGAGAGACTGAGGATGCCCCACATCAGAATAGCCCATACCTCAGTGGTGTTGGAGTACCATTAAAATTAACTAAAAAACAAAGCCTGAAAACCAGAGCACCTCAAAATTTGTAACAGGAAAAGCATTGATCAAACTTGGCTTTAGAAAATTACAAAGGTTTTAGACTTGAAGTAAAATAAAAATTCCCTGATAAATTTGTGTTTGCAGAAGATAAGAAATGTTGACATTAATCATAGTGTGCTCTCCAAAATCCTGCTACTAATAGATGAAGGGGGAGGATAACATAGACATAGTAATCTTTAACATTAAAATGAAGAATTACTAATGATAAGATTACAAGGTTTGTTAACTATATTTTTAATAAATTGTGGTTATGGATAGTGAGTAAGTGGATAGATAAGGTAAGGCTTTGCCTTGCATGAGTGTATTCTTGTTAATTTCTCTTTGATATAATTTGTTGATTTGTTTAAAACGATATTGCTGGCAAGATAAGTAATGTGCCGTGTTGGAAGATTTAAGCAAGAGACACAAACATGCAAGGATGAACTGCGAATTTAGCAGGGGAAAGTGGACATTAGGTAACTGAAGCTTGCACATGGGTAATGGACGGGTTATGTAAAATGTAAAATGGACGGGTAATGTGTTGAATGCTGATTGGAGGACAATTGAGTAATGGTGAATGTGAAAATCTATGAGAATACAAATGAAAACAAGCCCAAAACTGGCGATATGCTGGACCAGAAACTGCAGAACGAGGTTGAAGTGCCAGACCAGGAGATCAGGGGAGGTGAAAACCATCAAGAAGGAAGGAAGGTCTTTTTAGTACCCCAGAATGTGGTAACTTGGGCCTATTTATCTATTTTGTCTTGTCTGTTATTACCTGTTTACCATAATATCCATAATGTCCAGTTACTATAAGTGACAACAATTCTATCTGAAATTGTATCCAATGCAAAATCTGCTTAATCCTAAATTGGCTAAACTGTGACACAGTTTCCCACTCTGCACTCCCCACAGTGGTTACAGCACTCTCCTGAGAGGTATGGGGGATCCCAGTTCACATCCTTTCTTCCCATCAGGCAGCGGGAAATTGAGCCTGGGTCTTCCACTCCTAGATGAGGGCTAAAACCACTGGACTAAAACTTATGAGGCCCCAACACCTTCTGCTGTTTTGGGTGGAGTGAGACAGGTGCCTAACTCATGCTCATAAGAAACAACCTGACTCCAGGAGAGAGTTCCTGGTTGTGGTTTGCAAGCAGGGATACGTGCCTCCTTCCAGCCTCCAGAACCTAGGTGACAAACTCAATGAGAGGGACAAGGTTTGTACACACCCCATCTCATCAGCATTTCCCATTAGCTAGCTTCAGCAGCTTCCAGCCTAACATGCAGGCTTTTGTGGATCCCATTTTTGAGTGCCTCTCTCCATGACTGTATATAAGCCTAGGCTCCTACCCCAGACTTTGTGGATACTAGTGAATCCTGGTATTGTCTCAGTGATCTTCTAGGTATCTAAAAGTTAAGTGTTGCAAAGCTCAATGTCACAATGCCTAAGTCTTTTTGTGGATCGAGCCAAAAACCCTACTATTTTCATTTATACCTGAGCATCCAGAGTGAGGCCTTTTCTACTTGAAAGCAGAGCCAAACTGCTCCCAGCTGAAACAAGTCCTCTCATTACTCCACACCAATGAGCCACAAGATCCCATTCTGACACAGACAGGCCACATCTGGATCAGATGCAGGTTTGAACATTTATGACAGAAGGACCCCAGGAAAAGAGTCTGAATAGGGAATCATTAGGGCTGAGCTGAATTGCTCTGCTTACGAAGTTAGACAAAGTCTGGGACTGTATAAGAAAAGGAGAAAGGGCACAAGATGTTATCCATTACAGAGAGGACACTCTGCCAGAGTTAAAGTCTCGTGAAATCTCTCTAGACAGAACAGGTATGGCATGGACTGACCACTGGGTAAAAAACACATTTATTAGACAGGAAAGGAACTTACAAAGAGAGGGAAGAGCATCTTCGGAAGCAGACTGGGTAACCTAGTAAGGAGGGCTTTAAACTAGGTTCACTGGGGGAAGGAGACCAAAGCCCTTAGGTAAGTGGGGACATGGGACACCGGGAGGAAGCGCGAGCAGGAGAACGCGAAAGGGAGGGGCTCCTGCCTCTTACTAAGAAAGGAGGACAAACAGCAAGTTATCTCAAGTGCCTATACACAAATGCAAGAAGCCTGGGAAACAAGCAGGAAGAACTGGAAGTCCTGGCACAGTCAAGGAATTATGATGTGATTGGAATAATAGAGACTTGGTGGGATAACTCACATGACTGGAGTACTGTCATGAATGGATATAAACTGTTCAGGAAGGACAAGCAGGGCAGAAAAGGTGGGGGAGTTGCATGGTATGTAAGAGAGCAATATGACTGCTCAGAGCTCTGTTATGAAACTGAAGAAAAACCTGAGAGTCTCTGGATTAAGTTTAGAAGCGTGAGCAACAAGGGTGATGTCGAGGTGGGAGTCTGCTATAGACCACCGGATCAGGGGGATGAGGTGGACGAGGCTTTCTTCCGGCAACTCAAGGAAGTTACTAGATCGCAGGCTCTGGTTCTTATGGGAGACTTCAATCACCCTGATATCTGCTGGGAGAGCAATACGGCGGTGCACAGACAATCCAGGAAGTTGTTGGAAAATGTAAAGGACAATTTCCTGGTACAAGTGCTGGAGGAACCAAATAGGACAGAGCTCTTCTTGACCTGCTGCTCACAAACCAGGAAGAATTAGTAGGGGAAGCAAAAGTGGATGGGAACCTGGGAGACAGTGACCATGAGATGGTTGAGTTCAGGATCCTGACACAGGGAAGAAAGGAGAGCAGCAGAATACGGACCCTGGACTTCAGAAAAGCAGACTTTGACTCACTCAGGGAACTGATGGGCAGGATCCCCTGGGAGAATAACATGAGGGGGAAAGGAGTCCAGGTGAGCTGGCTGTATTTTAAAGAATCCTTATTGAGGTTACTGCTACAGACTAGGGATCGAATGGCTTGGCAGCAGTTCTGCAGAAAAGGACCTAGGGGTTACAGTGGAAGAGAAGCTGGATATAAGTCAACAGTGTGCCATTGTTGCCAAGAAGACCAATGGCATTTTGGGATATATAAGTAGGGGCATTGCCAGCAGATCGAGGGACGTGATCGTTCCCCTCTACTTGACATTGGTGAGGCCTCATCTGGAGTACTGTGTCCAGTTATGGGCCCCACACTACAAGAAGGATGTGGAAAAATTGGAAAGTGTCCAGCGGAGGGCAACAAAAATTATTAGTCATGGAACACATGACTTACAAGGAGAGGCTGAGGGAACTGGGATTGTTTAGTCTGCAGAAGAGAAGAATGAGGGGGGATTTGATAGCTGCTTTCAACTACCTGAAAGGGGGTTCCAAAGAGGATGGATCTACACTGTTCTCAGTGGTAGCACGTGACAGAACAAGGAGTAATGGTCTGAAGTTGCAGTGGGGGAGGTTTAGGTTGGATATTAGGAAAACCTTTTTCACTAGGAGGGTGGTGAAACACTGGAATGTGTTACCTAGGGCGGTGATGGAATCTCCTTCCTTCGAAGTTTTTAAGATCAGGCTTGACAAGGCTGGCTGGGATGATTTAGTTGGGGATTGGTCCTGCTTTGAGCAGGGGTTTGGACTAGATGACCTACTGAGGTCCCTTCCAACCCTGATATTCTATGACTCACGATAGCCCAGTATGGAGTATTTGTGTTTCCTGCTGCAGGTAGTTCAGGGCAAGTTTCCCCTGGTAGGCACAGACAAGACTCCTTCATGCTGTAAGCAGGGTGGTAACAATTCACTCTTGATACCACAGCTATCCCCGAAAAGTGTCATACTCATATAGTTTCATTATAGTTGATACTTAGCTGTAGAGGGGTGAAGAGAGGTTGTAGCTGGGGCTGGCTAACCCACTTGGCCACACTGGCTGGCAGACATAAAACAGAAGGAGGCTGCTATAGCTTGGAAAAACTCAAGTTGAATCAGAGTGTATAGAGAACATATTCTGGAAAGGGAGGTTTTCAGAACTGGGACCTGTTTATACCAGAACATGTGGAGAACTTTCTTTTGTGTTGTGGAGTTACTCCTTGCCAGCATAAGTCTGTGGTAGGAGGAAGGGCTAACTAACTCACAGGAAGGTGAGTTAAAGGACTTGGATTAGATTTCTGGCCATGCCACAAAATTTTTGTGACCTTGGATGAGTTGTCAAAGGTGGTAATTAATTTGGAGGAGTTGTGTCTTTAGTGTGTTTATAGGGAGGAAATAGTGAGCATTTAAAATAGGTAATATAAAATTTTTATATTCTAAACTTTGGCTAAAAATCCCATCCTGGTTCCGTGATTTAAAAAAGCAATTTAACAAATGGAAAAAAAGGGGAAATAGATAGCAAAGAATATAAATCAGAAGTTATGAAGTGTGGAAAACCAATAAAGGAAGGAAAAACATCAGGATAAGATCCGTTGCTGGCAGGACTAAAGTCTAAAGGACCAGGGCATAGGCAGTCTGGCCTAGTGGTCACAGCTGGGCTGGTGTCACCAAGCCAAGGACAGCCATGAGTCCATAGTCAGTGAGCAGGTATCAAAGCAATTGTAAGTGCTGAGATCAATAGGCAAGAGTCAGGGTCAGAGTCAGGCTGGGATTGGAGACCAGAAATCAGGAGTAGCTACCATGCTGGAGTCAGGAAGCAAAAGTCTGGGTGGGGTCGGAGACTGGAAAGCAAGGTGAGGTCTGGTGCTGCAACAAGCCAGTAGTCTGTGTGGTTGCCCAGACAGCTTCCTGAGGCACCATCAAGGTTAAATAATTAGTGTGAGCCAAATCAGAGGGCTGCAGGGTGCTGTCACTCTGGCCCCTTCAGGCAGTACCTCCTGTAGCACCTATTTTCCAGAGTGATCTTTGGCTGTGGCTCTACATAGCTTTCCAGGGATGATGTAAGGTGCTACTTACCCAGGTTCTAGTCCTAGTCCTGTGGATCCTTAAATTATCTTCTTCCCTTCAGGGGTACCCTTCTGGGTTGGCACCAAGCCCCATTTATCCTGATGATCTTGATGAAATCCTTTTACCAAGTCAGGGGCAAGGACACGGGGAGCAGGTTCCCAGGAGCAGTCTCAGGGACCACAGCCTTTCCAGTCTATGAAGTAGGGAAGTTTCCCCCTCTACAATCTAAAGTAGAGGACAGCCTGGACTATGTATCTCTCATGCCCTTGGGCCTGGACCAGTGGGGGTAGCTGGTGGAACCAGTTGGGAAAAGGGTCCTTTGTGTAAACTTCTAGAGTGATATGTGGAAAACACGACGTATCTTAAGGGAACAGGAAAGCTGTAATCTGAAAGTGATGGGACTGATTTCCTGACAAATCCAGAAAGGTCTGAGGAACTGGTGGTCTAGCTTGTGGGACAGCCTGTTCATATGGAAATGCTTGGAGATGAACCAGACCTTTGGCCCAGTGCAAAAGGTGGCCCTTCCTGGTGTCAATGGCCCACATATCACTTGTAGTCCTTTTTTTCCATGTTTGACGTGGTCCTTAAACTCCTCCTGGATGCATTGAATCCTCTGTATCCAGTCAGTGACTGTTCAGTTCAAGGAGTGTGCTGGTAAAGCCAGATGGAAATGAGGGTAGAACCTATAATTTGCAAAAAAGGGACTCTGCACCATGAGGTGTGGCCAGTGTTATACAAGAATACAGTACAAGGTAGGAGGGAGGACCAATTTTCTTGATAGAGAAAGCAACTTAGATATTGCTTCCCTATTTGGTTCACCCTCTCAGTCTGCCCATCTGCCTACAGATGATACACAGAGGAGGTAAAAGTGTGAATGTGTGCTGACCGCAGCATTTTGTGCCAAAAGCCTGAGACAAACTGTGGGCCTCAGTAAAAGGTGATACAGTCTGGAAGCCCATAGAGACGGATAACATACACCACTGGGATTTGATTGTTTCAGAAGAGGGCAGGTGGTCTCGGGAGATAAGGTTCACCATTTTCGTCAGTTGGTCTACGACAGTCAAGACCACAGTGTGGCTAGAGTCTGCGAGTTCCGCTATGAATTCCAGGATAACGAAGGCCCAGAGATACTAGACTGCCAAGGAGCTTAGCAAATGGCATCTTGGTGTGTGCACACAGGTCACAAGTGTTAACATTGTCCTGGATTTTGCCTCACATATGAGATCACCTGCACAAACAGGAAGCTGTGCAGAAAGTGCAGCCAATGGAGTGTCAACACAGAGGTGAAGCACCTCCAACCAGGGATTCCCTGGTTGAATGTATATGCACCTGTCAACATATGTGACTCCATCCTGTATGGAGCATTGCATTTTGGTTCTGGTTTGCTCAGGTTAGAATATAAGAATGGCCATACTAGGTCAGACCAAAGGTCCATCTAGCCCAGTATCCTGTCTATCGACAGTGGCCAATGCCAGGTGCCCCAGAGGGAGTGAACCTAAAAGGTAATGATCAGTGATCTCTCTCCTGCCATCCATCCCCACGCTCTGACGAACAGAGGCTAGGGACACCATTCCTTACCCATCCTGGCTAATCACCGTTAATGGACTTAACCTCCATGAATTTATCCACTTCTCTTTTAAACCCTGTTATAGTCCTAGCCATCACAACCTCCTCAGGCAAGGAGTTCCACAGGTTGTCTGTGTGCTGTGTGAAGAACAACTTCCTTTTATTTGTTTTAAACCTGCTGCCCATTAATTTCGTTTGGTGGTCCCTAGTTCTTATATTATGGGAACAAGTAGCCTGGATGGGTAAGGAATGGTGTTCCTAGCCTCTGTTCGTCAGAGGGTATAGATGGATGGGAGGAGAGAGATCACTGATCATTACCTGTTAGGTTCACTCCCTCTGGGGCACCTGGCATTGGCCACTGTCGGTAGACAGTATACTGGGCTGGATAGACCTTTGGTCTGATCCAGTATGGCCATTCTTATGTTCTCATGTTAAATAACTTTTCCTTGTTCACTTTCTCCACACCAGTCATGATTTTATATACCTCTATCATATCGCCCCTTAGTCTCCTCTTTTCCAAGCTGAAAAGTCCTAGCCTCCTTAATGTCTCCTCGTATGGGACCCATTCCAAACCCCTAATCATTTTAGTTGCCCTTTTCTGAACCTTTTCGAATGCCAGTATATCCTTTTTGAGATGAGGGGACCACATCTGTACGCAGTATTCAAGATGTGGGCATACCATGGATTTATATAAGGGCAATAAGATATTTTCCGTCTTATTCTCTATCCCTTTTTTAATGATTCCTAACATCCCGTTTGCTTTTTTGACTGCCGCTGCACACTGCATGGACGTCTTCAGAGAACTATCCACGATAACTCCAAGATCTTTCTCCTGATTAGTTGTAGCTAAATTAGCCCCCATCATATTGTATGTATAGTTGGGGTTATTTTTTCCAGTGTGTATTACTTTACATTTATCCACATTAAATTTAATTTGCCATTTTGTTGCCCAATCATTTAGTTTTGTGAGATCTTTCTGAAGTTCTTCACAGTCTGCTTTGGTCTTAACTATCTTGTGACAAATTTTGCAGGCGATACTAAACTGCTCTTCACTGTTTACCCATTTCTCCAGTTCATTTATGAATAAGTTGAATAGTATTGGTCCTAGGACTGACCCTTGGGGAACACCACTCATTACACCTCTCCATTCTGAAAATTTACCATTTATTCCTACACTTTGTTCTCTGTCTTTTAACCACTTCTCAATCCATGAAAGGATTCCCTCTTATCCCATGACAATTTAATTTATGTAAGAGCCTTTGGTGAGGGACCTTGTCAAAGGTTTTCTGGAAATCTAAGTATCATAGAATATCAGGGTTGGAAGGGACCTCAGGAGGTCATCTAGTCCAAATCCTGCTCAAAGCAGGACCAATCCCCAACTAACTCATCCCAGCCAGGGCTTTGTCAAGCCTGACCTTAAAAATATCTAAGGAAGGAGATTCTACCACCTCCCTAGGTAACGCACTCCAGTGTTTCACCACCCTCCTAGTGAAAAAGTTTTTCCTAATATCCAACCTAAACCTCCCCCACTGCAACTTGAGACCATTACTCCTTTTTCTGTCATCTGCTACCACTGAGAACAGTGTAGATCCATCCTCTTTGGAACCCCCTTTCAGGTAGTTGAAAGCAGCTATCAAATCCCGCCTCATTCTTCTCTTCCGCAGACTAAACAATCCCAGTTCCCTCAGCCTCTCCTCATAAGTCATGTGTTCCAGTCCCCTAATCATTTTTGTTGCCCTCCACTGGACGCTTTCCAATTTTTCCACATCCTTCCTGTAGTGTGGGGTCCAAAACTGGACACAGTACTCCAGATGAGGCCTCACCAATGTCGAATAGAGGGGAATGATCATGTCCCTCGATCTGCTGGCAATGCCCCCACATATACATACCAAAAAGCCATTGGCCTTCTTGGCAACAAGGGCACACTGTTGACTCATATCCAGCTTCTCGTCCACTGTAACCCCTAGGTCCTTTTCTGCAGAACTGCTGCCGAGCCATTCGGTCCCTAGTCCGTAGCGGTGCATGGGATTCTTCTGTCCTAAGTGCAGGACTCTGCACTTGTCCTTGTTGAACCTCATCAGATTTCTTTTGGCTCAATCCTCCAATTTGTCTAGGGCCCTCTGTATCCTATCCCTACCCTCCAGTGTATCTACCTCTCCTCCCAGTTTAGTGTCATCTGCAAACTTGCTGAGGGTGCAATCCACACCATCCTCCAGATCATTTATGAAGATATTGAACAAAACCGGCCCGAGGACCGACCCTTGGGGCACTCCACTTGATACCGGCTGCCAACTAGACATGGAGCCATTGATCACTACCTGTTGAGCCCGACAATCTAGCCAGCTTTCTATCCACCTTATAGTCCATTCATCCAGCCCATACTTCTTTAACTTGCTGGCAAGTATACTGTGGGAGACCGTGTCAAAAGCTTTGCTAAAGTCAAGGAACAACATGTCCACTGCTTTCCCCTCATCCACAGAGCCAGTTATCTCGTCATAGAAGGCAATTAGATTAGTCAGGCATGACTTGCCCTTGGTGAATCCATGCTGACTGTTTCTGATCACTTTCCTCTCCTTTAAGTGCTTCAGAATTGATTCCTTGAGGACCTGCTCCATGATTTTTCCAGGGACTCAGGTGAGACTGACTGGCCTGTAGTTCCCAGGATCCTCCTTCTTCCCTTTTTTAAAGACGGGCACTATATTAGCCTTTTTCCAGTCATCCGGGACTTCCCCCGATTGCCATGAGTTTTCAAAGATAATGGCCATTACACTATGGCCAGTACACTATGTCCACTGGATCCCCCTTGTCCACATGTTTGTTGACCCTCTCAATGAACTCTAATAGATTAGTAAGACATGATTTCCCTTTACAGAAACCATGTTGACTTTTGCCCAACAATTTATGTTCTTCTATGTGTCTGACAATTTTATTCTTTACTATTGTTTCAACTAATTTGCCTGTTACTGATGTTAGACTTACCAGTGTGTAATTGCCAGGATCACCTCTAGAGCCATTCTTAGATACTGGCTATATTAATTATATTATATTATATTATATTATATTATATTATATTATATTATATTATATTATATTATATTAGCTATCTTCCAGTCACTGGGTACAGAAGCTGATTTAAAGGACAGGTTACAAACCATAATTAATAGTTCCGCAATTTCACATTTGAGTTCTTTCAGAACTCTTTGGAGAATGCCATCTGGTCCCGGTGACTTGTTACTGTTAAGTTTCTCAATTAATTCCAAAACTTCCTCTAGTGACACTTCAATCTTTGACAATTCCTCAGATTTGTCACCTACAAAAGACGGCTCAGGTTTGGGAATCTCCATAATATCCTCAGGTTGTTCCATCACTTCCTGGGCTAAAGGGTCGTCCTACCAGATGGCTCATCTCTTGGTGTACCATGGCTATAAGGAAGTTCCAAGGTTTTAGCAGAAAAGGTGATTCTTGATTAGGCTTCTCACCCTCTTGGTAGCATCCCCCATTTTAGGATAGGGCATCACCTTTCCCATATTTGGGTAATAGGTGATGATGAAATCAAACAGAGAAGAATAATGACCACCTCAGCTGTCTTTGCTTCAAGCCTTGAGGCTTACACAGACGTTAAAGGTTTTTATGATCAGTGAAGACTTACATCAGGGGGCAGGGCTCCCCTGACTTGACGGCACTACTTTTCAAAAGCTGATTTAATCGTAATCAGTTCTTTATCTAGTATTTTATAATTCCATTCTGTGTGAATGAGTTTCAGGACTAGTACACTCAGGGGTACAGCCTTGTTCTGGTCCATTCCTCTAAGAGAGTATAAACCCAATGGCTACATTGGATGCATCAGTTTCCGCTATGAATGCCTGGCATTAAGACTGTGCTTTCCTAGTCTTTCCAGGATGAAATGGACATGGTAACAATGCTGCTCAGGGTTCTCTGAAAAGGCAAGAATGTCATCAAGATAAATGACTACATACAGGTCCAGAATGTCTCTAAACACATTTTTCCCAAAGTGTTGAAAGGTTGCAGGAGCCTTGGTCAGACCAAATGACACTACTTAGTAGTCAACGTGCCCTTAGGGGGTTTGGAAGGCAGATTTCCATTTGTCTCCTGCCCTAAGGGGCACTAGGTTGTAAACCCAGAGAGAGCCAGTTTGGTAAAAATTCTGGCAGATAACACATAATCTAGCAACTCCAAGGTTTGAGGCATTCCATTGTTTTTCTTAATAAAAAGGACCAGAGACCTGCTGGGGAAAAGGAGCATCAGATAAAGCCTTTGGCCAGGTTTTCCTGGATGTGTGCACAAAGGGCTGCCAGGTATGGCTTGGACATTGCATAGATTAGTCCAATGGTTCTCAGACTGTCGGTTGGGACACCAAAGTGGGTCATGACCCCATTTTAATGGAGTCACCAGGGCTGGTTTAGACTTGCTGGGGCTTGGGGCCCAACTCAAAGCCCGAGAGATTCAGTCCAGGGCAGCTGGGCTCAGGTTACAGGCCCCCTGGCTGGGGCTGAAGCCAGTGGGCTTCGGTTTTGACCCCTTAACCACTCGAGGCGGTGGGGCTCAGGCTTTGGCTTTGGCCCCCCACCCGGGGCAGTGGGACTCGCATGGGCTCAAGCTTCGGTCCCCCCTCCTGGGGTCATGTAGTAATTTTTGTTTTCAGAAGGTGGTCACAGTGGAATGAAGTTTGAGAACCCCTGGATTCGTTCATAAGGGGCAGTCATAGTGTTGGTGCAGAGATAACATGTCCTCATTTTTCCCCCTAAAGCATCCACATAATCCTGGTACTTATCAGGGAGATGGGGACTCAGACATGGGAGTGGTTCTTTTTGGCTAGCTGCCACCATCCAGGGTTCCCTCATAGGTGCTGCCATCTCTGATCAGGTCGCAGCAGCTTGGGTCCGGAGGTTTGGGACCAGCAGCATGCATGCAGACCCTTTGGCAACATTCAGAGGGGAAGCTGATTCTCTTCTTGCTAGGAGATGCAAGGATTTTGCTGCTCCAGTCAGGTGAAGTTGAGAATTAGGGGTGTAATAGAATGTTAAACCTAGTTCAGCCACTAGGTGGTGCAGTGTTAAAATATCTTATTTAAACAAACCTCAGTCATACCTGATAGAGCATTAAAGGATCTTATGATGAACGCATCTGGTGTGCATAAGCAAGCTCTGTAGCCAATCCATATATCCATTTCTGGTACAGTAACACATAACCAGGGGAAAGTGTAGAGAACAAATCACACTGAATTGCAGCACTTCCCAGCATCCCTAGAGTACGGCCTCTAGGGATACTGTTTCCTGTGTCACTGGCCCACAGGATAGGGCTGACCCATCTATCATCTTTACAAGAACTGGCATAGGCTTTAACCGGAGCGATTGGTTTTGGTATCTATGAAATTATTGGCGGCCCCAGAATAGATCACAGCCCCCTGAAGAGGGAAAACCACTTGGCTCTATCCATGATACGTATAGCTCTGAATAGTGTTCAACCCAACGAGACAACTGCTTGCTTTTATCTGTAATGATTTCACTGCTGTGAGATTTGAGAGGGGCAACCTTGTTGACAGTGGGAACGAGAGCTTTTTTCAGGCCATCATACATGACTTTGAGGTTTCCTGTGTGTGAGGCTGTCTGTATCTCTTCACAGAGATTGATCCAGTGATGATTTGAACAGCATCTGCTTGCTTGCTGTACTTTGTTTTTTGCATGTCAAAGTCTCACTTTGGTGCTCTCTGTTGGCTTCTTGTTGTGTTCCAGCTAGGCTGTGTTCTTAATGTTGATGAGAGAGAATAGTTCCGATTCATTTTCTTCAAACAAGTCCTTTTTTGACGATCTCTTTTCCCTAAATGTAGCGAAAGCTATTTCATGGATTGTTGTTCTTAAATCTTCCCATAATTCCTCTGCCTTCCCTGGTAATGACTTCCCATGCATGCTAAGTTCAAAAGCCTTCACAAACTCCTGGCATTTCCTCTGATTTTCAGTGTTAATAGCATTGATTTTGGGCTTCCTCCTAGGTTTTGCTCTATGTAGTTTCGTGGCTGTAATATTCACTTTGTTAATAATCAAGGAGTGGTCAGTGTCATAATCAGCACTGTGGAACATACGAGTGTTCTGCACTAAGGGTAGGTCTTTCCTCTTGACAATAACATGGGCTAATTGGTGCTAGTCGCCTGATCATGGATGTTGCCATGATACTTTGTGGTGATCTTTTCCTGTAAAATATGTATTGGTAATACACATTTGGTTTTGGGCGCAGAATTCAAGAAGTCGTTGGCTGTTCTCATTCATCTTGCCAATGTCAAAATGTCCTAGGCAATCTGGCCATGAGTTGTTGTCTGCACCGACTGTTGCATTAAAATCACCAAGGAGGAAAAGTTGCTCAGTTGATAGTATTCTTTTGAGGACTTGATGCAAAGGGTCGTAAAATGTATCCTCCGCGGGGCTAGATTTGAGTGTTGATTCATAGGCACTAATGATGTTCACAGAGTTGATGGTCGTCTGAAGTTTAAGTGAGATGATTCGCTCTGATTTCCCAGTGGGAGTTTCTAGGAGTTTTACCCACTTGTTTCTCACAGCAAAACCGACACCATGCAGACGGTTTTCTTCGCTGCTTTTACCTTGCTAAAAGAAGGTGTAATTGGCCTCTTGGACAGAACCAGCATCTGCAAGTCTTGTTTCCTGAAGTGCTGCGATGTCAACATTGTGTTTGTACAACTCACAGTCTATCAAAGCTGACTTCCGAATTATGCTTGTGTATTGTAGGTCGTCATACTCTGTCAGTCCCGGGCACATGGTCCTGACATTCCAGCTTCCAAGCTAGATGCATGAGAAAGAAACATCACCAGCGAATCACTGGACCAAATACCAACTCTACAGATCATGCCAGAGCTAGATGTGGAGCCCACTGTAGAAGGGCAAATCAATGGCCTTGCTTAGCTATCCAGTGGCCAGGCTTCTGGAAAAGACGGCATCCCAGAGGAAATCCTCAAGTGCAGGAAAAACACCCTACTACCATATCTTCATTAGTTGCTACTTAAATGCTGGAAAGAGGGTGAGGTACCACAAGAGATGTGTTACGTAAACATCACCACTTTGTAAAAAAAGGGGAAAAGGGCGACTGCAACAACTACGGGGGTATCTCGCTACTAAGTGTAACAGGAAAAGCTTTCGCAAAAGTCATCTTGGTGCACTTACAACAGCTGGCGAATTGTGTCTACCCTGAATGACAGTGCAGATTCAGGGCTGGAAGATCAACTATAGACATGATATTTTCTCTGTGTTAACTCCAAGAAAAGTGCAGAGAGCAAAACCAACCATTGTGTATCACCTTTGTGGACCTAACCAAAACATTCGACACAGTCAAGCAGAGCAGGTCTATTTGCAATACTAGAAAAGATAGGATGCCCACCAACCCTGTTAAGTCTTATATGTTCATTCCACAACAACATGAGAGCAACTGTCCAGTTTGATGTGTCCACTTCAGACAGCTTTGAGATGAAAAGCGGAGTGAAGCAAGGATGTGTTCTTGCCCCTACACTCTTTGGAATCTTCTTCTCAGTACTCTTGAACTGTGCATTTAAGGACATGAAAGATGGAGTGTATCTCCACACAAGTTCAGATGGGAAACTCTTGAACCTGTCCCAACTTAAATCAAAACCAAAGTCAAAAAGATGCTAAAAAGGGAACTTCTATTCACTGATGATGCCCTCCTCATAGTCCACAATGAAGATCTACTACAAGAACTCATGGACCGCCTTTCAAGTGCCTGGCAGACATTTGCTATCACCATCAGCATCAAGAAAATGGTTGTATTAAGATAGGGGGTTTCACAAGATCCTTCAATTATCTTAAATGCAAACCAGCTAGAAGTAGTCCAAAAGTTCAGCTATTTAGGTTCTACAGTGACCACCAACCTCTCACTGGATGAAGAACTAAATGTTTGCATTGAAAAGGCTGCCACCCCCTTTAGCCGACTAACTAAAAGAGCAAGGAACAACTCAAAGCTTACCATCAAGACCAAAATGCTAGTGTACCAAGCTTGCATCCTCAGCACTCATGTATGATGGGGAAACATGAACAACTTATGCTCATCAGGAGAAAAGGCTAAACAGTTTCCTCCTACATTGTTTACGCCACATACTCAACTCCAAATGGCAGGATAAAGTCACCAGCACAGAAGTTGTCCAAAGGGCAAATTTACCAAGTGAGACAGCCCTGCTCAAGCAAAGATGACTGCACTGCCTGGGCCATCTGAGTAGGTTGGAAGACGGACGCATACCCAAGAACATGCTACACGATGAACTATCAGAGGGAACAAGAACAACAGGACAGCCCAAGCTTTGCTATGAAGGATATGAAGATATGAAGGACTTTGGAATTGATCCTTACCAATGGGAAATCTTGGCAAGTAATTGTAACAAGTGGTGCCATCATCTCCATCAGGGTATCAAAGTCCATGACAGAAGCTGGCTCCTACAGCTAGAAGAGAAAAGAGCCCACAGGAAGCAAGCTGCTCCCAACCAAGATACATACATTTGCAATAATTGTCAAAGATCATGCAAATCTTGGACTGGACTATTCAGTCACATGACACATTGCTAACCATCTACATAATAGGCTGCAATTCCCACCGTCTCCCGCAGACAAAAGGATGCCAAACGTGTATCTATGGTGCGCATCTGTATCTGTACTTGGAAGCATGAGGAGGACCTGCATGTCTCAGATAGTGTTTCCATCAAGGGCTGAAGGGTAATTCTGAAGCATAATGAGCTGTTGGGACTCAGGCTGGCTTCCCCAGCATATGACATTGGCTTTATTTATTTCCCGATCCTTTGCTGGTCAAGGTCCACAATGGGCAAGAGATGGCAATATGTCCTGGTGCCCTGCAATAAAAGTCTTAAGTTATTGCACTGTTGCTGTTCCTGGGTCAAGTGTGGGCAGGGCAGATCAATCTGCACCAATTCATGGTTGGACCCTGGGGTTTTCAGTATGGCATGTGAGCAAAGCCCTTTTCTCCTCCTTTCACTCATGCAGGCAATTGTCAATACGGAGAAACAGGTCAACAAAGTCATCCAAGCTGGTCAGGGTCTCAACAGGGGCTAGCTCATTCTTTACCTCCCCACTAAGTACCTACCAAAACTGTTGCAATTGGGATGCCTTGTTCCATTTGACATCAGCTGCAAGTCACCAGAACTGGGCAACGTGTGAGGCAGCCAGCCCTTGCCCTTTCTGAAGCTTTCATAATAGGGCTTAGTACTGGTGCCTACTCTGCCTAGGTGTGCAGCATGATGGAGCTGCTTTGCCAAAATGATCATTTTTGGCTGCTTTTGCCTTACAAATCACTCTAGCATTCGAATGGAGGGGTAATGAAATGTTGTTATCCTTGTTGTATGAGTAAAGGGCAGCAGAACTGTGATTAGCATGTCCTGCTTGAGGGGGCCACCCTGAACTTCACTTCCTAAGCAGGGGTAAGGTTGCCAAATCCCAGTGCAGATGAGAGTAGGCATGGACAGGTTTCTACCTGGTGGTGTGGACTCTGCCCAAAAGACCCCTAGACACCATTTGACTTGCCCCTCTCCAGCATTTAATGACAAAAGCAGATTAGATTCAATTGAGAGTCCTTGTTTCTGGCTGGTGCTTCCTAGAGAGCAGGTCTAGCAGCTACTCCTTAGACCTTGGGTGGGGACAGTGAAAGACAACACAGAGACTGCAGTGGCTATGAGGTTCCCCAGCACCAGCTAAAATCACTTACAGCTGGGTTAAGTGGTGGAACCTCAGAACATGATATTATGGGAGTAGCAAGTAACAGCAGAGAAAAGAGGCCAGCAGCAGCTGCAGAGAGCAGGAGCCTACTGTGGTAGAAGAGAAAGCAGCAGCAGCAGTGGCCAAAGGCAGGAGAGAAGGAGTAGCATCCAGTGGCAGTAGGATGGCAGCCAGCAGCAGCAGCAGAGATAGCAGCAGCTGTGAACTAGATGGAGAGGCAGCAGCAGAGGCATCACTTGATGCCCCTTTACCCCAGGAGTGGGACGTGAACCCCATGAATTCACCTCTGAACTCTGGGTCTTCGCTAACCAAGGACTAACAACTGTGAGTGGGGCAGGCCAAAAGGAGAGGGGAGTGATGTGTTAAATGGACATTGGTTTGTCAGACTTTCCTATTGCAAGATGGGAAACTGAGGCAAAGGTCGCTGCCCACTGTACTGTGGGGTTGGGTTTCCCTATGGTCACATGCTTTTAACTGTGGTTGTGGTGTTTTTGCAAATTAATGCTTGGTTCCCTTTCAGTAAAAGTTCTCTTTTATTATACACCAGACTCAGTGCTTGCAAGTGGGAAAGTATTGCCTCTTAGAAGCAGCCGGGGGTGATGTTAAAAGTTTTCCCAGATTACCGAGTGGAGGCTCGACCCAGTTCTGTTTGTATTGTTAAGAGGAACCCCTTCATATTGAACCAGACCCTTGTTTCTGCCGACTACACCTGACAGAAGGGCTACATTTATAGTCACTTGATGATTATCTGTTCTGTTCATTCTGTCTGAAGCACCTGGCATGGCCACTGTCAGAAGACAGGATACTGGGCTAGATGGACCTTTGGTCTGACCCAGTAGGGCCCTTCTTATGTCAAGCATACTGACAAGTGGAACTGGCAAGTTTATGTGATGGCTATAGATATATTTCTTTCTGCCTCTGAAGATGGCAATTGTCTGCCCTGTATTCAAAAGAAGTGGCAGTCTTAGGACAATTCTGCAAAAATCACGCAGCCATCTCCTAAACTGAATTATTCAATATAATGAAAATAGGGTAATGACAATATCTATCCACCAGAAAGTTAAAGACTTGGAACTTCTGTATATTACCCCGCTACCACTAGGAAAGGTTTGTTTCTTGTTCCTGGGGATTCAAAATTAGTAAGAAAAGCCCAGTAATCTATAAAGTTAATGGACCAAATTTATTCTTGCTGTTAAATGGTGTAATTGATGCAACTAGAAACAGAATTTTACCGTTACCTTATGTATTAGCTTTATATACACTTAAAACTGAAGATGTTATGATTAAAAACAATTGGTAAATTGCAACCAAATTACTTTTTTTGAACAGCTAGGCTGGTTATAAGTTTTACACTTGCTTCCATAACTTCTTCAGACAACTTCAAATTGTAGCTTTTCATTCCAGCTCAATCACCTCATTTATGTCAGCAATTGATCAATAGATTTTGATACCATTTTTTTTAAAGACTGATGAAAAGGTATCTGTCTGTTTTATTTATCACTCCTGAAACCCAACTATGATTCACCAGTTCAGCATTCTTTATATTGTATTATTCTTTTTAGACATTGTGCTAGGTACACATATGATGCTGAATGGTACAGTATACTCTTTATACTTCTATATAACAAGTGGATTAGTAATCTATTTTAAGAGCAAGAGCAAGCAGCTCTCCAATTCCAATCCTGATTCACTCTGGCCTTGGTTAGCCCAATTTACCTTCTTGCCTCAGCTTTCTCAGACTGTAAAGTAAAGGTAATATCCTACTGGACAGTATTTTCCAGAGGATTTTATAGCTTGCTATAAAGTTGAAAAAGTTGCATAACTGCTAAATATGGTAGCCAATATTTTCAAAAGTTAGTTATAAAGCTAGTCTCCCAAATTCATCTGATAATGTGACTTGATTTTCAAAACTGCTTAGCACCAAACAGTTCTCATGGATCTTTGATGCTCCCCATTTTAAAAAATCTTGCCTCATTCTGCTTAATGAGCAAACTTATCTATCAGAAAATAAAACTCTGACATTGTTCACACAAACTACACTTGCATTTATGTGCATTCAGAATGAACTTCAGCTGCACATTTTCCCTGTAAAAGGGAGACAACCCTTCCGAAAATTTACCCCTTACAGTAAGCTATTGTTATATCACAGGAGTGGGATGTGAACCCCATGAATTCACCTCTGAACGCTGGGTCTTCGCTAACCAAGGACTGCCAACTGTGAGTGGGACAGACCAAAGGGAGAGAGGAGTGATGTGTTAAAGGGACATTTGTTCATCAGACTTTCCCATTGCCACTTTCTGCAGCTGCCATTGGTCAGAAATAGCGGACCGTGCCCATTGGAGCGGTCAACGTAAACAAAATGTCTCGTGGCCTGCCAGCGGATTACCCTGGTGGGCCGTGTGCTGAAGGTTGCCGACCTTTGTTATATCAAGGCTAGTGCCACTTGCTATGATCAGAGTAGAAAGGTGCTGGTTAGTGTAAGAACTTTTCTGATCTTCTCCAGACATGCTGGGTCATATGTATTTTGTTTACTGCCCTCTCCTATTAGTATTAGTGTTGCTAATTCTTGTGATGCCTGGTGGTAATCTGCAAGCTGCTGGAGCTGTGTGACTGTGTGAGAACCTCAGCTTTCTTTGAAAAATAAGAGCTTCTAGCTCTCATGACTGGAGAGAAATGTTTAAAAACATGAACGCTAAAAGACTTGAAAACTAGAAGGAAAATACAAACTCATCGTTATTTATAATCTTATGATCTGGGGGGCCCTGACTCATTTTCAAATGCTTGGGGTTGGCAATGGTGTAGTGGTGCAGGAGAGGCAACACAGCTGTGAGAAAGGGAGAAATTATGTCCTGGCTTGTTCAGAAGAAGAACTGTCAACTGCCTGAAGGCAAAATCTTTAGTGCTGGTGCTGAACGAACCAAAAGGGTTTGGCTGTCAGATTGTAGGTCATTCTGCATCAAGCAAGGGGTGTGCTTAAGTTTAGTATTGGTGTTCAGTGTTTTCCAGATGTAAGCAGAGTCAGGATGAGCTCCACCCTGACATCTGGTGGTGAAGTGTGGCAAGTTGTGGAAAAGAACTTCAGGAGCTGATCTCATTTGCATAGGCACACCCACCCCACCTAGAATGAGGCCATAGCTGCCCAAATGGTCACTTTGGCTGCTGTGGGATCCCCAGTGTCTCTGTTATTGGGGCAGGAAGAATAAATTGTTATTACCCTGATTATGGGAATCAAGGACAGTGGAACTGTACTTGGCCTTTTGTTATGCTGGAGGGACTCGCCATCAATTAAGTAGCACTCACTAGGCAAGGGATATGGGTTCCAAAACTGTGTGAATTGAGAGAGGTTGGGGATAGGTATTAATACTTGATGGTATGGGCCCCCTGGTGAGGGCCTTACATGCTAATTGCACTTCCTCCTCTCTCCACTGTAGAATATCAGAGCTAATTTTGATTCCATCAGAAGTCTAGTTACAGGCTGCTGAGCTGAATTCACTTTGGCCTTATGGTGTACTAGCACTGAGGCTCCCCTACTACAAGCTGAAATCACAAAAGAGCTAAACTTACTAAGAAATCACTGAGTGTTAAGTAGTGGGGGAGCCTGAAGATATATGGTGGAGCAGTTTGCGGGATGGTGAGCAGAGCAGCTTGTGGAGCAGAGCGGCTGGTAGAGCAGAGCATCAGATACCTAGAGCAGCTCATGGGGAGGCTGGCAGAGCGGAGCCCCATGGAGAGGTGGGGCCATCAGCTTTGGACCATGTAAGGTGCCCCTTAAACTCCCCATCTCCACCCAGGTTGGGAGGTAAAACTCTGCAGATAAACTTTCGAACTCTGGGGCTGCCCTGACCAGGGACAGAGACTTTAGTGTCGTTGGACTTTTGGGACTTTGAGTGATTTTGGGTTGCTGAACTCAAGAACCAAAGGGAAAAGACACGCCCCAATTTGCTTGGGGTGGGTTTTTTGCTCATGGGTTGTGTTATGAAGCCTGTTGGTGGTGTTTCCCCAACATAATGCCACATTGTTTCTCTCTGTTATTAAAAGGCTTTTGCTACACTCAGACTATGTGCTTGCGAGAGGGGAAGTATTGCCTCTTAGAGGCGCCCAGTGGGGTGGTATATATTTGTCCCAGGTCACTGGATGGGGGCTCGAGCCAGTTTTGCATTGTGTTATTGGAATGGAATCCCTAGATACTGAACCCGACCCTTGTTGCTGCCAACTCTGATGGGCAGAAGGGTTACATAAGATATTGCTAATGCTCCTGGGAGCCAGTGATTAGGGCCCTAGCTTGGGATTTGAGAGATCCAGGTTCATTCCTCTGCTCTTTTGAAAGTCCCACCAGGCACCTATCTGCATCTTTAGGTGCTTAAAATATATTTAAAAATCTGACCCTTAGTCTCTCTGTGTCTCCACTTTCTATCTTGAAAAGGGAGATACTACTTCGTAGGACTGTAATAGGGATAACTACATTAAAGAATAGGAGGCACTCAGAGACTATGGTGATGGAAGCCATATAGGTACTGAAAATAAACAGGTAGATTCATTGAACTGGAAACAAGCAAGATGGGGTGGTGTGCTCATTAGTACTTTCACTCTCCACAAGCTGAAATAGTATGGAAGAGACCTGCTGCTGTATTACTTATGGCGTTTTAAATGGCGTCATGGAGTTAGGTGGGTGGGAACTCAAGGGGAAAAAATACCAGCCAAAAAACCCAAGTCTCTTAGAATTTGTTAGTTGAGTTTTGAATGTAAATGCATGGTCCAAATAAAAAAGTTTAATATTAATTGATGCTACCTTTCTTGCCATTTTTCACCATTGCACAATGTTAGGCAAACACAAAGATTGCCAGTTGAGTTTAGATAATGTTGTTGGATAATGGATAAACTCTGACTGTAGTACTATGTTTTGAGTAGAGCAATTTTCCTGTCACAGCTGACAAAATGAGGAGGTTGTGGTGGGTGGGGAATTGGATAGTCAGAAGAAGGGCACGTCATATTTCAGATCTTCAGTGACGAATTGGTTGCAGCAAAAGGAAATGCCTCCAGCAAAGAACACAAGCAGAAAACATGCTGATTATTTACACCTTGCATACCCGTGGAGCAAGTGCTTCATTTGTGCCATGGCATCTCTAGGCTTGGCAGTTCACAGCCCTGGCTCCCAGCCAGCAGCCACCAGTCTCCAGTCACCCAGCTCTGCAGGCAGCGCCCCCACCATTGTGTCACCCTTACTTTTGAGCTGCTGGTGGTGACAGTGCTGCCTTCAAAGCTGGGTGCCTGGCCAGCAGCTGCTGCTCTCCAGCTGCCCAGCTTGAGCCCTGGCACCTCTTTCATTACAAATTAAGCACAACCTGGGCCTCTTCCAGCCGTGTGTTGGGACCTCACTGTATTTGTGCGTTAAACTTCAGGCAATATATAGTTTGATACCAGTGAAGGACTGGGAAATCTGATAAAATTCTTGAACACCCACATTTTATTTATGTTGCAGATCAAAAATTGCAAGTTGCAGATCAAAAATCATGGGGGAGGAATGTCCAATGCGAGGTTATTCAATACCAAGCCACTGATTTCAGAGTCTGAAGTAAGGAGTGCTCGGTTTCCATTCTTTTTCTTGGAAGCTTCAGCAGGGCAGAATTTCATAGAACCGACCCTGCCTTACTTTAGCCATCTCCCTCATGTCTGTTGAACGAGTCTCCCCAATGAAGTGAGCAATTCCAGGGGATCTGCTAGCAGGAAATTCCTTTCAACAGAGTTGTCAGCAATGGAATGATTTGTCAAACTATCCTCCCAGAGGGTTTCAAGGGTAGGAACTCTGTATCAGTGGATGTGAGAAACTTCTGTGCATGTACTTGCACAAGACCTGTAGTTCCACCTTAGCTTATATACAGGGTCATCTTCAGACATTCATTTGTATGGCAGCCAAAGTAGACCCAACACCTCAAATACAGGCCTTCCAGTTCTACAGTACATACATATATTAGATATAAGAACCAACTTTATCTATCAGACACACTCTAATTTGTAAATTTGAATTAAATTAATTGTTAACCAAGGACATTCTCTTCTGTCCCATACTTATATAAACTTCTTATTTAAGTTGCGTAGCCTTTATTCAAATAAGATGTATTTTTAGGATTATTTCCCTGCCAGAAAACCCATTGTATCCTGAATCCAAAATTAAAATTAAGGTTAAAAATAGAAAGTGATTAAAAAAAAAAAAAAGATTTCCCCATGCGGCAGCCACAATCTCACCTAAGGGGTTTGCTGATATTCTGCTACATACTAGAAGCTCAGATCAGCAATGATTCCTGATAGCCAGCAACCTTGCAAATTAAAGGCCTTCAGACATGGAGGATGGGTCCATCCTTGGCTATTAGTCATTCTCTGGGTGTCCCTAAACCTCCAACTGCCAGAAGCTGGGACTGGATGACAGAGAATGGGTCACTCAAAATAGCCCTGTTCTGTTCACTCCTTCTAAAGCATCTGGCACTGGCCACCAGTGTTCCCTCTAATTTTTCCCACGCATGTGCGGAATGAATTTTTTTATGTGCACCAATATGGAGGGGAAGTGTAACACATCCCCTTCATATTGTGCACATAACAACATTCATGTGGTGGAGGTGGGGCCGAGGGGTTTGGAATGTGGGAGGGGGTGTAGCGGGGTGGTCACCCCGCCCCTGCCTGGAAGGGCTCAAAGCAGCCCAGGAGAGGGCTGTGCCAGGGAAAAGCTGGGCTGAGGGGGAAAGCAGCCACAGCTGTAGCCAGTGCAATCAGGACCCAGCTGGCCCTTTATAAGAGGGCAGTGGGCCAGAAGCAGAGAGAGTCTCCTCTAGTTGCAGAGGGAGACAGGCCTGGCTGCTGGGGAGTGTACTATAGTACCTGAGGTGGAGCAGGGCTGGGGGAAGGTCAGAGGAGCTGGGGAGCTCTGGCCTGGAAAACCCCCAGGCTGCAGGCCTACTAGAAGGCCAAATAGGTACTGGGGTTGCAGAGGGCAGCCAAAGGGGTAGGGTCCAAATCCCTCTTGCCTATGATGTGTAACCCTTCTGCCCATCAGAGCTGGCAGCAAGAAGGGCTGGGTTCAATATCTAGGGGTTCCATTCCAATAACACAATGCAAACCGGCTCGAGCCCCCACCCAGTGACCTGGGACAAATATATACCACCCCCGCTGGGCACCTCCAAGAGGCAATACTTCCCCTCTCGCAAGCACATAGTCTGAGTGTAGCATAAAGCCTTTTAATAACAGAGAGAAACAATGTGGCATTATGTTGGGGAAACACCACCAACAGGATTCATAACACAACCCATGAGCAAAAAAAAGCCCACCCCAGGCAAATTGGGGCATGCCCTTTTCCCTTTGGTTCTTGAGTCCAGCAACCCCAAAGTCCCAAAAGTCCAATGCCCCAAAAGTCTCTGTCCCTGGTCAGGGCAGCCCCAGAGTTCAAAAGTTTATCTGCGGAGCTTTACCCCCCATCCTGGGTGGAAATGGGACGGGGGTAAGAGGCACCTTACGTGATCTGAAGCTGACCACCCCATAGCGGCGCTCCGCTCCACCAGCCGCCCCACAAACTCCTTCGCTCCGCCAGCCGCCCCTCGAACTCCTTTGCTCAGCTGCGCTCTGCTCCGCCAGCTGCCCCACGAACTCCTTCGCTCAGCTCCACAGCCCACAAGCAGCTCCTGCCATCCACACACTGCTCCGCGTCGAACTGCTTCACCAGCCGTCCCGCAAACTGCTCCACAATATATCTTCAGGCTCCCCCACTACTTAACACAACACTCAGTGATTTCAGCTCTTAGGTAAATTCAGCTTATAGTAGGGGAGCCCCAGTGCTGGTGCACTGTCAGCCCAAAGTGAGCTCAGCAGACTATAACTAGACTTCTAATGAAATCAAAATTAGCTCTGATATTCCACAGTGGAGAGAGAAGGAAGTGCAATTAGCATGTAAGGCCCTCACCAAGGGGCCCATGCCACCAAGTATTAATACTTGTCCCCAGCCTCTCTCCATTCACACAGTTTTGGAACCCATGACCCTTGCCTAGCGAGTGCTACTTAGTTGATGGTGAATCCCTCCATCATAACAAAAGGCCACGTACATTTCCAAGCACAGTTCCCATAATCAGGGTAATAACAATTTATTCTTCTTGCCCCAATAACAGAGACACTGGGGATCCCACAGCAGCCAAAGTGACCATTTGGGCAGCTATGGTCTCATTCTAGGCGTGGTGGGTGTGCCTATGCAAATGAGATCAGCCCCTGAAGTTCTTTTCCACAACTTGCCACACTTCACCACCAGATGTCAGGGTGGAGCTCATCCTGACACTGCTTACAGATGAGTGGCATTTACAGTGCAGTTGGCCCCAGAGGACGGGGGCTAGTTGAGGACTGGCAGTTGTCGTAGACTGAGGCGAGTTGGGGATAGAGGGTGGGGGTTCCCTGGGGAGGGGAAACCCGATACTGCAGAGGGCAGCACCTCGGGTAAAAGGGTACCGTGGTCCATGAGGGACACAATGGCAAGCAGGACACAGGCCTGCACAGGGCGCTCCAGAGGCTGGAAGAGCTAATTCCCAAGGATGACCAGCCCGAGGCACCACGGAGGTGAATCTTGCCCCGTTACAGGGAGCTTATGGCTGGGGTAGACGGTTGGGGTGTGAGGCCTACAGCTGGGGGTGCTGGTTCTGGGGTGGGGCTGGGGATGAGAGGTTTGGGGTGCAGAAGGGTGCTCCGGGGCTACAGTGGGGAGAGAGAACTCCCCCCAGCTCTCTCTGCCTGCAGCAGCACCTGGGCTCAGGGGGAGAGGTGCCTCTCTCTGGTGTGGCAACTCTGGGACTGGAGCTGCGGGATAGGTGCCCCTCCCGCAGCTGTGGCAGGTCCGGGCCAGGTGAGGGGTGCCCCAGATGAGCCAGGTCTGGACTTGGGCTAGGGGAGGGGGCATCCTCACCCCAGCCGCAGCAGACTGGGGGCTGGTCTAGGTTGGGGCTGGGGAAGGGATGCCTCTCTCCCGGCCGCAGCATGTCCCAGCCGGGCAGGTTCCCTGAGTGCCTCTGTGGCACTAAATAGGCTGCTGCACAGCTGTGCAACCACACAGCTTACAAAGAACTTAGCTGGCCACGGTCAGAGACAAGATACTGGGCTAGATGGACCCCTGGTCTGACCATGTCCTATTGTAAACACTGTTTTTAAAAAAATCAGTGTGGATCTTGAATGAAGAAACTTCTCAAAATCTTTATTGAAGAAGGGTTCTCAGAAAGGGATTCTGAAGTGAAGATTAAAGACTCCATATGCTTGAATAGTATTGCTGAAATAGATTTGTTTGCATCTGTCTCAGGGTGATTCCCAATACACTAGGACCCCACTTAGAATGAGACTGATGTGGACCGTAATAAGTACAGAGCTGTTCATCTTAATTCTTAAAAGTGAAACATATCTCTGGTGAGGGAATATGCAAGCAGAGTTCTAGAATGGAAAATTGCACCTGCCACTGATCAGTAAGATCAGTTTATCTTCAAGAGAGCTTGTCATGCTGGAGGGGCCATAACCCAGCTTCAAAGAAACGACTGGTGAAAGCCAGAGGGAAAGCCTACCATCTTCTGAAGTTTGTCAAGGACAAAGAAGGGTAATGTTATAATAAAGATGGGGAACTTATGCTCCTCTTAAAAAAATACCTACACCGAGAGAATTCTAAAGGAAGCCATATAGCAAAAACCAGTCAGTATTGCTAACCTAGAGGGAATACAAGAACCACTATGAAATCAGAATGTCATACTTGGATCCTGTCAAGACTTGGAGGCATTACTGCAATCCAGAGGGAAAGACAGAAGTCCCGTGAAGTCAAAAGACAAATAAAAGAGAGACCATAGAAATCAGCTGGACAGAGCTAGACAGCGGGACATAGTGAACTAGTCAGTTTACATGTCTTAATTCTCAATGTATATGAAAAACAGACATTCCATATAAGAGCAAGCTCTTAGAAAAGATCAAGAGACAGAACTAAGCAGAGGGAGAACTTGCGACTCTGGTGGAAGAAAGCAGTTCAGTGCTCAGAGGAAGCAAATGGCATACAAACAAACTGAAAAAGGAAATTTACTGCTTTACTGAGCTCTGCATGCGTAAGCACTTATACTGTGCCCATCACATGATTATGTAACTTTACTCCATATCGTCTCCTCTCTGAGTTGAACTCCTGCTCTTAACAGACCTCTTCTGAGTTGTTCCATTTCTTTGTGGACCCTTTACTAATATGGTCTGATTATTTATGGTTACAGGGAACAATTTTACATCTTAAACAAGTACTGGTTATGGAAACAATACACGGGGTTGCATGTTTTAATCACTGCAATCGCATTGCAGTCTAGCAATAAAAAAAAATCTGAATTCACAAGAGCAAGGACACACTGTGGTGGGTATATAAGCCCCCCCAAACAGGCTAAGGAGGTTTAATAAGGCACTGTGGGGCCAATCAACCCCACCCTGCTACACCTGTCATGTGGCAGGAGTGGAGAGAATTAAAAAGAGAGGGCTTAGGTCATTTGGGGGATCACCAGGAAGCAGAGCAGACCTCCGCTTCTCCCTGTGTGTGGGAAGCCTGGTTGCAGCCAGGAATCTGAGACCGCTCACCCGCCTCTCTGATGAGGTGAAGATGACTAAGTGACCTTTGTTCACAGGCCATTAAGAGAGAGGTGGAAGTGCAGCGTGTCTTAGCTAGAAGGCTAAGGCACTGGTCTCTGAGAGGTGGAGTCCCTGAGGTGAGGGTATAGTGACATGTTGAACTACAATGGGGTGCTGCAGAGGCTGGCCTTGCTACCTACAGCCAAGTGTTTCATCTATTTCTGATGGATGGGAGTGGCGAGAGCTAAAAATACATTTAAAGGGGCGAGATTTGGGTCCCAGTAGGAATACTAATAGGCTTATTCACATAAGAGAAGTCAATCTGCTGTCAATGTCACACTAAATGCTGAAAGGTACAGTTTACAAAAGACCAAAATAAAGACTTGCTTCCTCCACATTTAAGCTGTTAAGGTCAATGCTTATGTCCCATATCTCTGCATAAGGTAAATGGATGTTTGGTTCAACTTGACCTATTTTTTCTTATGTATGCCTAATCTTTGCATTTGTTTTGGCCAAAACTCACTAAAATAGCATTTCCCTAAACTAGAAAAGACCAACAAAAAAATCAAAAGCTACCAATTCAGCACTGATAACTTTAATGTGACAAACTAATGCTAATATAACCAGGAAAACCAATTATGCTATATCTTATTCATATAGCCCCTTTAATTATGAAATGCTTGAACTGAAAATTGTAGAACTAAACCTGCAGACCTTGTTCTAGCAGAACTTCCATTGGCTCAGACCTTATCTCCATCACCATTGAAATGCAGCCATCCTTGGGGTGAGAAAAGATTAAGTAGGGGACATCATAGGATACAAGGGGTTTTGGCTGAAGCCAGTGCAAACCCCTTTTTTAGAAAAATACTTTTGTGATCATTGTGCCTGCTTCATACTTTATGAATAAGGCTGAAAGTCTTTCAGAGGTCATGGAAATCATGGATTCTGGGACTTCTGGAGCAGCTGATCCCGGACACTGCTCCGGAGCAGCAGTCCAGGAGCAGCAGTGGCGCCCAGGGCTGCTCCCCCGCCCAACAGCAGCGGCAGGACCCCAGGCTGCCCCCCACCTGAAGCAGATATGGTGGTGGCACCCCAAGCCACCCCTCCCCCAGTAGCAGCAGCGAGGCTCTGGGCTGCCCCCTGCCCAGAGCAACTGTAGCAGCGAGGCAGCATCATCTGTGGGAGCACCCCTCCCCCCAGCACCTAAGATTGAGTTAAGGGGAATTTTTAGTAAAAGTCATGGACAGGTCATGATCAGTGACTTTTTGGTTGTTGTCCGTGACTTTTACTAAAAATACCCATGAGTAAATCGTAGCCTTATTTATGAAATTAGACTTTAAATATTCAAGTCAATGTAATTATTGCATTGTCACCAAATGACACACAACAACATATGGCCTCTTCAGAGCCCTAACCTAGGCAAAGTGTAACAGTCTCACTATCCCAGAGGACCCATTCCTGCTCATGTTTATCTTCTGTAGTGGGATGCTTGGCCCTCTGGAGTTCTGCTGCTTCTAGGCCATCCATGTCCTTGAAGTTCCAAATAAAGTCCTTCACAACTGAACACTAAAGCATCAATATTTAACCCATGTCTTCAGCTCTGGCTGTGGGGAGGCGTATCCACCCTGGCAGACATGAAGTCTCTGACAATGTTATGTAGACACTGACTTACAGGACTGCTTTTGTTGAGGTCCTTTAAGGCTCATCACTGGAGCTAGAGCTCCCCTGCAGCTTGTCAGAGTTCCCTTCTTGGGAGAGGATCCCAGGCTTGGTCTTCTCCATTTTAACTTCCCCTTTCACATAGCACATTCTCCCCAGGTGTAGCTGGTAAGGTCAGTTAAACCCTTCAGGAGTACCAGGTGAGGTTACCAGAACTCTCCAACTCCTTTTAACCCCTTCTGGACCCAAGTAGGGTTAATACATCCCATCATACAAATTAAAAAATATAGAGAATAAATTCATATCATTAAGACATTAATGGAACAGAGGGGTTATTTTAACTTTAAGTCTACTGGGAAACTTGAACCAAAGTTTTATTACAGGAGGCCTTTGTTGCATATTTGTCAGGACCAGGACACAGGCTGCCTGTCTACCCTGAGCTGTTGGGCTCAGGAGATGAGTAGCAGGGTCAGAATCAAGCAGGGTCAGGCTACCAGGAAAGTCAGAGTCCTGCACCAAGTTGCAGGCAGCAGTCAAATAGAATCAGGGACAAACTAGGGTCAGAAGCCAGAGTTTAAGGTCTACCTCAAAGCAAGATCTGGAGTAGAAGCAAGCGGGCAGTCTGAATTATTGCTCAGATATGATCACTCTCTTGGCTTCCTGGTTTATATACCAGCATGAACGAATCAGTGAGCTGTGCAAGGGCCACCACTAAGGTCCTGTTGGGTGGTACTTCCTGCAGAGCCTAGTTTCACAGGGTCCTCCAGCAGAAATCCACTCTAGGGTTCCAGTGGTAATGCAGACATGTCCACTTCTTCTCCCAATCCTCATAGCCCCAGGTCTTAGTCCTGTGGGGTTTTTACAATATTGATCTTAAGGGGGAAAATGTTATTTGAGTCAATCACATGACTGATTGGGTGAATAAGTGTTTGTTTGGAACATATCTAGTTTTTCAGTAGTGTAGAATTTCACTGTCACATAGTCAAGGATCAGGATTAGAGTCAGAATGGTTGCCAGGAGCTCTGCCTTCCTGTGTCCATGCACAGTCACCACAATAACAGTCCGTGAATACAAAAATGTATAACATGAGCAAAGTTAAGCATGCACGTGTTCTCAGGATGAACTCCATGGGTGAAATTCACCATTGTGCAGAGGTTCAACATAAAGCTTATTCAACACTTGAGCATTCAAAGTGTGACTTAAGCAATGCTTGGGTCTTGTGCTGGCCTTCCACATAGAGGTCATGTCAGCACCTGAGCTCAAACCTGCACTTCATCAGAACATCTCTGATGAGAACTCCTGATTGTGGGGAACACTTCTGCCCACACCCGAACATGATTTATGGTTTCAATCTCACAGTATGATCCTCGTTGTTCAGTTTTAGATAACAATGTGTTGGGGCAGGGAAGAAAATAGATCACTATTTGGATAGTTCTCAAACCTGTTTAAAGTTGTTTTCAAGACATGCAGTAATTCAGTGTCCTATTTCATTCTGTAGTTCTCAGTTATTAAATACAGAGCAGTTAAAGTGTGAGTTATTCCAGTGCATGCAGCTGCATGAACAATCATCTCCAGATATGTTTTATGCTGCTGGGTACTTTGAAGAACCAAATGTCTCTCCAGTTAGTTTTACCAGCTATTTTCTCATGTGTTTAGCCAGTTCTAGCTAATTCTGTCTGTTGCTCTCTATGTATGTGCACTTTTTTCCTGCCTATACTGTTTTAAAACTTATTTCCACTCATCTATGGGGCAAGATTAACAAAGACACTGCCATCTGTTCCTAGACAGAGTTTTCTGTCATACAACTGTTGACATATAAAGGGTATTTTATATTTTAGTTGGACAATAATTGTGCTTTCTTTGGATTAAATATTTTAAACTGAACTATGAAAATAGAGTTAAATATATAGGTCACAGCAATTATTGCATTATTTACATTACTAAACTACAAACACGCAGCCTATAGCCCCCAGGGCCCTGGCCAGAAGAACCCATCTCCCATAGATTTATTTGGTGCTTTGAGATACTACCAACAAACTTCTAAAACGTTTCTGTATGCCACTGTGCCTGTGGTTCATTGCCAGGAAAAATATTCAAGGCCTATTTGTTTGGACGCTAATATTTCTCAAGCCTTCCTTGGTATCGGAGCACATAAAATGTATATATTTAGGGCCTGGTCAGTGAAGTCATGCAAAACACTTAACAAACAGGATTGAACCCTTAAATAACTACACTGTTTTCATAGCATAAATTTTGTTCTATCGTGCTAAATAAATGTGTTCATTTTGGAACCAACCCAACAAAGCACTTAAGCATGTGATTAACTTTAAGCATGTGAATAGTACTACTGGTCTCATTTGAACCACTCACATTTAGATGTAAGCTGTTTTGGCAAGGACCATCTTTTTGTTCTGTGTTTTGTGGAGCCTCTAACATAATGGGGTCCTGATTCATGACTAGAGCTCCAAGTAACTACAGTAATACAAAAATTAATAACACAAACATAGTTAAGCATGCACGTGTTTGCAGGATTGGGGCCATTGATTTCAATGGGATTACTCATGTACTCTAAAGTTATGCAAGTACTTATGTGCTTTGGATCAGAGCTTTAAATATTTTAAAATGACAAGCAAATGACAGTGATATTACATGTATAAAGGTTCAAAATCCCCTAACTTTCATTTCAAAATCCCTGGAGCTAACTTTAACTTCGTGTTAATGTAGAAAAAAACACTAAAATATTGTTACTGACATCATTTGTATAACATGAAATACTCATTTGAATGCATACTTGTGGTGTACTCACATATTGATACTGTGTGGAGACAGCTAATCATCACCGCATCAAATTCTCTTTATTCCATATCACTGTGGAGAAAAGGGTCATTCCCACTTAATGTTTCCTTTTCTTATTTTAAATTTCTGAATTTTTTTTTCCTGTGAGGCGTTTTGGCCTTATATAATTCCTGCACACTCTATCACTGGGACTGTCAGAGTTGTGCTGGGAAACTGAGGCAACAACTGTTTGAATCTTTCCACTGCCTCTAGGACAGGGATCGGCAACCTTTGGCACACGGCCTGTCAGGGAAATCCACTGATGGGCCGGGATGCTTTGTTTACCTGCAGCATCTGCAGGTTCGGCCAATTGCAGCTCCCACTGGCCATGGTTCGCCGTTCCAGGCCAATGTGGGCTGCGGGAAGCGGGAGCCAGCACATCCCTCGGCCCACGGTGCTTCCCGCAGCCCCCATTGGCCTGGAATGGCTTGTCTCTGACCTGCAGAGGGCTCCCCAGAGCAAGCTAGCCTTGCTAACCCCTAAAAGGACAGGGATACAGCCTTCTGCTCAAGGGTAGACACACAGAAGCAGAAATGCTTTGAAAACATATTTTTTTAATTTAAATGAAATAGAAAG
The DNA here is from genome assembly GCF_965140295.1 of Lepidochelys olivacea. Lineage (NCBI taxonomy): Eukaryota > Metazoa > Chordata > Testudines > Cheloniidae > Lepidochelys > Lepidochelys olivacea. The sequence continues at coordinate 21,290,652 of NC_140413.1, forward strand.
TTACAGTAGGTTTAGTAAAGAGAGAATATATAGAAGGTAGGAAAGAAAATATATATAATCTATATAGCACAATAGAACTACATAGAGTGAAATGACAGGTTTCAGAGTAGAGTGAAATGGCGCACCAAAATAAATAGACAGACTAGAATCATAGAATATCAGGGTTGGAAGGGACCTCAGGAGGTCATCTAGTCCAACCCCCTGCTCAAAGCAGGACCAATCCCCAATTTTTGCCCCAAAATATCCCTAAATGGCCCCCTCAAGGATTGAACTCACAACCCTGGCTTTAGCAGGCCAGTGCTCAAACCACTGAGCTCTCCCTTCCCCCCCCCCTAGATAGCATATAAATCATACATAGACCATATGACAATTACAATGTAGTAGGCATATAGCAATCTGGCATATGCAAAAGGAACATAGTATGCCTAACCTCTGTGTACATCTACACAACACTATTACATGGTAACAGATTTAAAGGAACCCGAACACTAACATTCACCATTTAACATTAATACAATCATTAATACTTAATATCTAATAGTAACTATTTACATTAACCTCCTGTGAGGGCTGATCAGGCTGTCTCAAATGGGTAGGGGAGATCCCACTCGAACACAGGCATCCAGCTTTATTGACAGGCGGAATCCACACATTCCTTAATAGATAGAGAATTACACTCGCTTCTACTGGTCTCGAGTACCTCTTACACCCTCAAAATCCTTCTACTACAACTGAGGTCAATGTCGGGGGTGTTAGTTTCTCCAGGTGCTGCCAAAGCTGGTTCTGGTGGGCAGCTGCGGGAACAGTGGTTGCCCTCCTGCTGCTGCTGGCAGAGGCTGCTGGCTTGGTAGTTATGGCAGCTGTTGCCAGGGCAACCTCAGGGGTCTCTTGCTTCTGCTGCTTGAGCCTTCTTATAGGCAATGGCTCTTCAGAACCCCTCAGCAATCCCCACCAAAAGTGTCACAAGAGTCCACCAAAAACCTGGCTAAAACCCTCTTCTTTCCAGTTAGATGTTCTTCAAAGATGGCTCCTTTTCTTCAGCTTTTGTTCTTCTTAAGGATCCCAAATCCACTACAAGCGCAGCCTGCTGGCTGTCACCTGTATATACCATTTCCAGCTTGTCTTTGATTGGTCGCCTTTCAGCAGTGTGACTTTCTCTCAGCCTCTGATTGGTTACTCTTTCAACCGGGTGATATTCTCTTAGCCAATTAGCTACCAGCTCTCTAGCTCACATGTACCTACATGTGCCTTCACCTGTTATGATGCCATCTTGGATTCTAGGAGTTTCTAAAAGGTCCTAGAGAGTTCTAGAAGATCCTTATATATGCCATTTTGATCCACTACATTGGATTTTCTAAATTTAAACTATCATTAATTTCTACCTAACCAAAGCCTCAATTTTACAACTAATTACTGTTCCATGCAAACCAAAGTGTCTTGATACTGTCATCACCTTAATTATTTCAAATTGAGAGAAATGTATTTTATGATTTTTAAACCCTTTTTCACCGCTTTTCTCTGTAAGGTTTTTCAGAGCATAGATTCATAGGACTGCAAGGGACATCAAGAGGTCATCTAGTCCAGTCTCCTGCACTCATGGCAGGACTAAGTATTATCCAGACTATTACTGACAGGTTTGTCTAATCTGCTCTTAAAAAATCTCCAATGATGGAGATTCTACAACATCACTAGGCAATTTATTCCAGTGCCTAATCACCCTGACAATTAGGAAGCTTTTCCTTATGTCCAACCTAAACCTCCTTTGCTGCTAGTTAAGCCCATTGCTTCTTCTATTCTCAAGATTAAGAAGAACAATTCTTCTCCCTCCTCCTTGCAACAACCTTTTATGTGCTTTAAAACTGTTATGTCCCCCCTCAGTCTTCTCTTTTCCAGACTAAACAAACCCAATTTTTTCAATCTTCCCCCACGGATCATGTTTTCTAGACCTCTAATCATTTTTGTTGCATTTCTCTTGACTTCCTCTAATTTGTCCATCTTTCCTGAAATATGGCACCCAGAACTGGACACAATACTCCAGTTGAGGACTAATCAGTGTGGAGTAGAGCGGAAGAATTACTTCTCATGTCTTGCTTACAACACTCCTGCTAATACATCCAGAATGATGTTTGCTTCTCTGCAACAGTCTTACACTGTTGACTCATTAAGTTCATGGTCCCCCAGATCCCTTTCTGCAGTACAGTCACTTCCCATTTTGTATGTGTGTAACTGATTGTTCCTTCCTAAATGGAGTACTTTGCATTTGTCCTTACTGAATTTCATCCTATTTACTTCAGACCATTTCTCCAGTTTGTTCAGAGCATTTTGAATTATAATCCTATCCTCCAAAGCACTTGCAACTCCTCCCAGATTTGTACTGTCTGCAAACTTTATAAGCTTGCAATCTATGCCATTATCTAAATCCTTGATGAAGATATTGAACAGAACTGATCCCTGCGGGATCCCACTCATTATGCCCTTCCAGCATGACTGTAAACCACTGATAACTATTCTCTGGGAACTGTTTTCCAACCAGTTTTTCACCCACCTTATAGAAGCTCCATCTAGGTTGCATTTCCCTAGTTTGTTTATGAGAAGGTCATGCGAGACAGTATCAAAAGCTTTACTAAAGTCAGAAAATATAAAGTCTACCACTTCCCCCACTATCCACAAGGGTTTTCATGCTTTCTTTGAAAGAATAATCAGGTTGGTTTGACACAACTTGTTCTTGACAAATCCATGCTGACTGTTACTTATCACCTTTAGTATTTTCTAGATGTTTGCAAATTGATTGCTTAATTATTTGCTCCATTATCTGTCCGGGTACAGAAGTTAAGCTGACTGGTCTGTAATTCCCCAGGTTGCCTTTATTTCCCTTTTTATACATTGGCACTATATTTGCCCTTTTCCAGTCTTCTGGAATCTCTCCCATCTTCCATGACTTTTCAAAGGTAATTGACAATGGCTCAGATATCTCCTCAGTCAGCTCCTTGATATTCTAGCATGCATTTCATCAGGCCTTGGTGACTTGAAGAGATCTAACTTGTCTAAGTTTTAACTTGTTTTCCTATTTTAGCCTCTGATCAAATCTCATTTTTTCACTAGCATTCGCTATGGTAGATGGCCAATCCCCACCAACCACCTTGGTGAAAACCAAAATAAAGAAGTCATTAAGCATCTCTGCCATTTCCACATTTTCTGTTTCTCTCTTTCCTTCTCATTCCCCCACTCCCCATTAATGGGCCTACCTGTCCTTGGTCTTCCTCTTGCTTCTAATGTATTTGTAGAATATATTTTCTTGTTACCTTTTATATCTCTAGCTAGTTTGGTCTTGTTTTGTGCCTTGGCCTTTCTAATTTTGTCCCTACATATTTGTTTATATTTGTCCTTTGTAATTTGACCTAGTTTCCACTTTTTGTAGGACTACTTTTAGATCATTGAAGATCTCCTGGTTAAGCCAGGTTGGTCTCTTGCCATACTTCCTATCTTTCCTACGCAGTGTGATAGTTTGCTCTTGTGGCCTTAATAATGTCTCTTTGAAAAACTGCCAACTGTCTTAAGTTGTTTTTCCCCTTAGACATGCTTCCTGTGGGCTCTTACCTACCAGCTCCCTGAGTTTGCTAAAGTCTGCCTTCTTGAAATCCATTGTCTTTATTTTGCTGTTCTCCCTCCTTCCATTCCTTAGAATCATGAACACTGCCATTTCATGATCACTTTCACTCAAGCTGCCTTCTACTTTCAAATTCTCAGCCAGTTCCTCCCTATTTGTCAAAATCAAATCTAGAACAGTCTCTCCTCTCCATATCTTTCTCCACTTTCTGAAATAAAAAATTTGTCTCCAATACATTCCAAGAACTTCTTTGGATAATCTGTGCCCTGCTGTGTTTTCCCAACCGATGTCTGAGTAGTTGAAGTCACGCATCACCATCAGGTCCTGTGCTTTGGATGATTTTGTTTTTAAAAAAGCCTCAAATACCTCTTCTTCCTGATTAGGTGGTCTATAGTAGACCCCCTTCCATGATATCACCCCTGTTTTTTACCCCTTCTATCCTTACGCAGAGACTTTCAACAAGTCCAAGTATATACATTTTTAATATAGAAGGCAACACCTCCTCCCTTTTTTTCCCTGCCTGTCTTTCCTGAGCAAGCTGTACCCTTCTATACCAATATTCCAGCCATGTGTATTATCCCATTAGAGCATCTGAGAGCAAAATCTCTCATTACAGTGGGTTCTTTCTGGGTATTTGGGTGGCCCATTCCATGATCTACTTCTGTGGTGTGTTCTTGGTTTGGTAAAGGTGGTTTTGAGCGTGAGGTATATATCTTGGACTTTCTCCTTGGAGCATATTCTGTGCTATCTGAGTGCTTGGCTGTAGATAACAAATATTTTGGCATGGTTCCTCCATCTATGAAGGTAGTTGTAGTGATCCATGTGTTTCTTATATATAGTTATCTGAAGGTTTCCACTGTTGAAGCTGATTGTGGTGTCCAGAAAAATGATGATGGAAAAACGAAAACACCATATCACCTGTGGGTGAAAAACCTTTCACAAAGTGATCACTCTATATCTGACCTATTAGTCCTCATCCTCACAGGAAACCTGAACAACACTTTCAAAAGATGAGCCTGGGAGCTTAAATTTTTGGCTTTGCTAGACACTAAAATCATGGTCTTAATAAAGACACTGGATTTATAGTTTATTACAATAATCCATAACCCGCTAACTCTCCTTTTTGTCCTATGACTACAGCGATGTTAATGGGCCACTTCACCTGGAATGGTTTCTTAGAATGTAGGTATGACCCTCTCAGTACTCTTCTGAGATCTGAAGAAGAGCTCCTTACAGCTCAAAAGCTTGTCTCTTGGACCAACTTCTGTTGGTGCGAATCAAAAATATTACCTATTAAAGACACTGCATTTATGGCTTATTACAACAATCTTTAACCTGCTAACCCTCCTTTATGTCCTATGACTATTGGGGTATTAACAAGCTGTTTAGCCCATATTCTAAGGGATCATTCCAGGTTAACTACTTATGCTAACTTATTGGTTTGATCTTGTATTTAGGTGTGAGGCTCTCAGTACCTTTCCCAGACCTGAAGAAGAGCTCAGTGTAGCTTGAAAGCTTGTCTCTCACCAATAGAAGTTAATCCAATAAAAGATATTACCGCATCTACCTTGTCTCTCTCATCCTGGGACCAACATGGCTACAGCAACTCTGCATATGTTCATTAGCACCATTATAATCCCAGTAGCTGATCAGATTTATGCAAAAAAATGAAATTCTGGGTTTTACAATAAAAGCATGACATCTGCCAGAGTCTTAGGGTATGACCTAAAAAATATTTTCAGATATGGGGCCCATCGTCAGCTGATGCCATGTTGGCTGTGGCAGCCATTTTAACAACACTACCATCAACTGTAAAACAGTTATTTACTGATTGACATTGTCACAGGGTCCATTCACCACAAGCTGTGCCTCCTGCTGGCCTTTCTGGGGATTAGCTCTACAAGTTTGCGCTCTCCCTCCACTGTTTTCTACCATCTTGTTTCACTCTGCTGCCTCTCTCCTGGTTCTACGGCTTGCTCTCTGTGGCTTGGCCCTCTGGCCACTAAAAGTCACTAAAGTCCTCCCCTTCCAAGGAATTTTCAGTCTTTCCAGACCTGCTGCCTGGCTGATGCCTCCAATTCCCTTGCCACTCCCCAGTGACTGGTGAGGGAATCCAGGCAGTATAAAGGGAGGGCCCTACAGCTCAGTTGAGGCTGAACCAGGGAAGGAGGCAGATGTCTTGAGCCTTCTGCAGGAAGCCGGATCAGGCACTGCCATCCCCTGCCACCAGAAGAGACTGAGAGGAGTTACTGGGACTGCTGTCGACTGTCTACCCCAAAATGACTGAAGACTTGCTGACTACAGAGCCATGCTGATGGAGGACGGTAGGAAGTAGCCCAGGGGAACCAGACTTTGGTCAGGTTGTGCTGCCAGGAAGCAGGGCACTGGGCTGGGACCTGGTGGAATAGGGTGGGCCCAAGTCCTCCATACCCTTCACTGTCAACCCCACAACTGGGATTGGTGGCACACTCCCCTTAGGCCCAAAGGCCTGTCATCTTGCTTATTGCTCTGCCCCACCCAGAGGGTCAGAGCCCAGACTGTAGTTGCTGTCTGCCCTAGCCAGGAAGCTAGGCTAAAGACTACTCATTGCTCTGCCCCATCCAGATGGTCAGAGCCATAGACTGCTAAACAGCCATAGACTGTTTGTTTGTTACCTGATGCAGTGAGAGAAAGTGGCCTCCCTCCAAGGTTGAGACGAAGGGACCACTACAGTGACCAGCACAGAGGACCTCCAGAAAAAGAAACGTGCTTTATTTGTGAAATGAGAAGACCTCCATGAAGTGTCTATCATCAGCACTGATAGTTAAGTCTGCAAGTGTGCTCCTCAGCTGCAAGACCAAAACTAAGTGAAGAGGACTTAGTGGCCCAAGAGGCAAAGTATCACCTATCACACTGGAACCCATATGGGGGTACATCAATTCATTTAGATATTTGCCTAGTTTTAAAACAGGCTACATGAAAAGCACTAGCTTTTTATGTAGCCTGTCATCACACAATTCACTAGAAGTCAATACAAACTAAAATTTCATACAGATAATGTCTTGTTTATACTGTTCTGTATACTATACACTGAAATGTAAGTACAATATTTATATTCCAATTAATTTGTTTTATAATGGTAAAAACAAGAATCAATTTTTCAGTAATAGTGTGCTGTTTTTGTATTATGTCTGATTTTGTAAGCAGTATTTTTAAGTGAGGTAAAACTTGGGGGGACACAAGACTCATGAAAGGGGTACAGTAGTCTGGAAAGGTTGAGTCACTGCCCTACAGCAATTTCCATCTGCTAGCTGTGTGGCAGCTGATGTCAAGAGTTGATCTCACTTTCAATTCCCCCGGGGAAAGCATTCACCTCACAGGAACCACTATGAGTATGTCTACACAGCATTTTGGAGTGAGCCTCCCAGCCTGGGTCAACAGACTCTGGCTACCGGTTCTCCTCATCTTTCAGGATCAGACTCTCTGAGACTAGGGGCCAGTCTGCACTTAAAATGCTGCTACAGTGAAGATGCCACTATGCCAACAGGTGAGCTTCTCTCATTGGTGTAGTTAACCCACCTCTATGAGAGGCAGTAACAGCTACTGGGAGAAGCACTCTTGTCAACATGGTCCTGTCTAGACCATGGGTTAGGTCAGTATAACTGCATCTGTTAGAGGTGTGGATTTTTCACACCCCTGAGTGATGTAGTTATACTGATATAAGGTTATAGTGTAGACTTGGCCTAAGAAAGGTTGCTAACTGTTGCCAGTACTCACAAGGATCTACACAGCATTTTGAATTATCCTCCCAGCCCAGGTCAACAGACTCAGGCTAGTGGTTCTTGCACTGGTTCTCTAAAAATAGCTATATAGACAAAGCTTTAAAGTTTCCTCCCTAGGCTTCAGAGCCCAAGCTCCAGCCACAGCTAAGGCCCCAACCCTGCAACAAACCCCTTAGAGGGAACGCCTAAAATAAAAGGCAATCGGGCTTTGTTTAGGTGCAGACCTCCATTCTCACAGAGCGCATTGCAGGATCAAAGCCAAAAAAGAGAAGAAGGCAAATGCATTTTGTCACATTTCCCCTACCCCCATTCCACAAAATCAACAATACTTAATAGCCCTCAGATTTTGCACAAATTATTTTATTATGTGGCCCTGCAGTGGAGGCATAGAATTTAAAAATGAGTTTATCATAGAGGAAAGTAGACACCAAATGCCAAGTGGACTTCAAAATACTTTTTTACTGATGTGGCAGGGAAAGCTGTGTGCTTACATTACACAACAAAATGTAAATTTGTTTGCAAAAAACATAATGGGGTCTTTTTACAGTAGCTGGTGAGGTAGCTTCATTAATAAGAAACGTGCAGCCCATGACGACTTACCAAAATTCGAGGAGTGACTCCCCTGTGAAAATATTTCCCACCCCTGTTCTGGGGTCTGTCACTGTAAGGGAACTTTTTGGTTTTATCGTTTTATTCCCTATTGGGCTATCTTGGATAGCCTATGTTGTTGTGTGGCATCATCTTGGCTCCCTTTCTTCATCCAGGCTTTGGTGCCATTTTTCATTTTGGCACTCTTCTCCTGCTAGGGCAGGAACAAGTAGGGGTCACGTGACTGGCTAATCTGCTGGCCAGTGGGAGGTGTTAAGGCCAATGAGCCAGTCACTCAGGGCTCTCTGCCCTAGAGGCAGCAGTGAAAGCTGTTTGTGCTGGAGGCGGTCCGAGCCCGTGCAGGGGTAGCCAGCCCATAGGTGGGATTACCTCCAGGTATCTGTACCATCTGTGTAACACCTGTGTAATACTGGGGAGGGCTTCTTACTTCCACTCAGGATAGCAGTCCATCAGCTATCCATCTTTAACTCACATCTGCACTCAGGACATTGCAGGGAAGAAGACCAAGAAGAGCTACTTACCTGAAGAGCTCCTGATTCCAAGGATCCTGTTCTCAATCTCTGTGCCAGTACTCCTGTCCTGTCAGTGAGACGTGTTCCCTCCTGTTAACAAGAGATGGCATAGTGTCCTCTTGTAATATCTTAACCCTACCTACTGTAAATGTTCTTGGGCCCAGGCTTCAAGCCCTGGTTGGGAAGCAAACATAAAATAACCCCTTGGCTGTTAACCTGTTTAAGTTGGGGGTCCTGTGTTCTACCTTGTTTTAGTTCGTACCTTGTTAATAAACTTTATCTGTTCTGCACCTTAAGGTTTGTTGGGACCTCTGTTGGGGTTAAAAGCACCCAATAATAGATGCAGGATGCGGGAATGTAAAATTAAGGAAGTCCCTGGCCAGGCTTAACAGATTTGGCAACTGCAGCAGGACCCCCTTTTGTTTTTACCCTTGTTTCTAATTTACTCAGCTTGTTAACTGGTGACCCAGAAGATTGTGCGGGCGGGATACCACTCCAAGTGGGCTCAAGGGTATTCAATGGGTAGGCTTGTGTGCTGACGGCTGTGTTGCCATTGTGTCCCGTGTAGGTAGGCCTTGCGCCAGCGGCTAGTTTGCTGTTGAGTCCTGCTGTGGCCTGTGTGCCATCAGCTCTGCCTAGCCAGAAGCTAAGAGAGGCCACTGGCCTTGGGTGTCATGGGACTGGGGGTTCGTTTAGCCACTCCCGCCTCTTTGGTCTTGTGTACCGTGGGGCAGATTTAAGGATGGCCTTGTGTACTGTGAACAGGGAAAGGACTACCCTTCTCCCTTGAAATTGGTGTGGTTTGTGTGATGACAAGTGGGCCCTTCAGAGTGTCCCAGCCTAGTGTGCTGCGGTAAAATCAGTGCTTGCTGCAGACCTTGTCAGCTGATACAAAGCTGGGGACAGGCCTCCAACCAAGTGTGCTGCGAGAGCTGCAGCTACCAATATCCACTTCCAAAGTGGACTGCGGTCTAGCCCAGCCTTGCAACCAGTGACAGCCCTATGTTTTGGGAAGGAACAGGTCCCATCTGACCATTGGCAGAAACTAACCCAGGCTGCAAGTGTTTGTTACTGTCACTGGGGAAGCCGAAAAAGCTTCCAGCGCATACCAGCCATTGCCAGGTGTGTTTGATTGCTGCTGCTAGCAGGGAGGCAGCAGTTGTGGGCTTTTAGAATCCCAGGGCCCCCTGACACATGAGGACAGCTAGCTGCAGGGATGAGCACATAGACCTACAGAGCCTCAGGATGGTTCCAGGAGCACAATAAAGTATCCCTGGAGTATTGTGTTAATTCTTTAGGAAAAGGGAAAAAACCCTGGGCAGCGGGTCTGTTCATGGGGAGGGACTCATTCACCACCCTGTTATAGAAATTGGAGGATTTTATCCAAGATAAGCCCAAACCCAACAAAAAGATCAGGAAAAGGGCCCTGATCTAAGGTTTGTGGAGCTGGACAAGCTCAGTGCTGCACAGGCAGCCAGAGTACGTACTTTGGAAAATCAGGTTAAAGCCCGGGATTTGAAAATTGACAAGTTGAGAGGCAGGGTGGTATTGTGTATTTGGTTGTCATGGTAATAGAATCTTGTTGCTATGGCAACTGAGTTAGATTATTAAGGGATAGCCCAGCCAATTTTGGCTGGTTTTTGGTTAGTTCAGTGTGTGACAATAAATGGCTGCTTTTAAGGCTTTCCGCTCTCTCTCTGTCTCAAGTGATTTCTTCCTAAAACTGTTGCCCCCACGGATATAATAAGTGGAGGGCCTTGAGTCCCAGAGCTAGGCATATATTTCCCAAATTTGCAGATTACAACTGCAGGGGCAATACCTAAGCGACCTTCTGAGCAAGAAGGAAAAAGACTCCATCAGCCTGGTGCTCAACAAGAAGAGTCACAGGCTGCAATAAGCAACCTCCTTAAGGAAGTGCATTCAAGCCAAGGTCAACAGGTAGCACACTCCGGGTGTCAGTAGCACATTGAGAAGCTCCAGCAGAAGCTTCATCACACAAGAAGTCTGCTGAGAGCACTTAGTCCAGACCCTCTCCAGAAGCATGGAGGAAAAACGAGAAGTGGGGGGCAGAAGCTGAAAAGAGGCAAGACGGGGGTGGGGGTTTGGCGAAAGGGGTGGAATGGAGCAGGGGCAGAGCAGGGTGAGAAGAGGCAGGGCGGGGGTGGGGGCTTGGAGGAAGGTGTAGAACAAGGGCAGGGCCTGACGCAGAGTGGGGAGGCTGTCCTGGGCCCTGCACCCCCCTTTGCAGAGTGGGGAGGGCCCTGCTTTGTATCAGCAGATAAGGTCTGCAGCAGTTCAGGTGAGTCAGAGGAGCAGCTCCACCATGAGCCTCTCAGACCTCTGTGAACAAGAGAAGCGGCAGCCATGTGCACGGCCTGAAGAGAGCCAGCAGGAGGGGAATAAGCTGCCAATGGCCCACATTACCACCACTGTGATTGCTATGGGCCAGGATCAACTTGACCAATGGAGATCAGGCACGAGAGTAAGGCTTACATGCCTGAGCAAGCTAAAGCCGCAAGCAAAGCTCTTGACCCTCTAACCCGGGAGTCAGCGTTAGATTGGCTGGCAAAAGTCTACTCTTTCTCCGTCTTAGCAAGGAGGACATTGCCTCGCTCATACATAAATGCATAGCCAGAGAAGATTTTCCTGCTCTCCCTGGACATCTTCAAGTAGCATAAGTAGATACCCACCTGCAACTATATGAGGGAATCCTCAAGTTTTATTTCCCACATCAAAATCTGATTGGGAAATATTATTCGGAGTAGCAAAGATCCAATGAACAACCAGAGAAGTATCTAGGTTGCAAGAAGCTCCTATATTGGCAAGCAGGAGCTCAGACTTGCAACTCACTGGAATTCATAGAGGCAGCTCTGGAAGGACTCACTCCCACTTTTAAAGTTACCCTAGAATCCCTGGACCCTCCAAGAATCACATTAAGGGAGCTGGAAAATTATCTATGGGAAGCCTGTGAAATTCAAAGGGAGGCTTTCCCATCTTCAAGATCAAGAAAGTGTCGGAGGTGACAGAGGAAGAAAATAGGAGTTCAGGAGAGGCCCTAAGGGGCGTCCCAGCTATCCCCATAAAGGCAGAACTCCAGCAGAACCAAACCATGGTCCAGGTAGTCCACTGAACAACCTGCATAGAGAAGAACAAAAGACCTTCCTCAGCTGGTTTGAAAGCAGTTGCTTCAATTCGAGAAACAAGAGGACATCAATGGATTACCAAGGGAGGAACTTGTGAAAAGGCTGACCCTGCATGAGAGGTAGAACAAGACATCAGGAGGAAGAATCCTCCAACCTGTTGTGACAGGGCCAACCTCCCCCTCCATCCCCAGAGAAGGCACCAATAGAATAGGACAGTTGGGGAAGACCTGTCACCTTGGTCATTGTGGAGGGAGAGTTTGGTGCAATGGGTCAGCGTATGCTCAGATACCGGTGCCTCTGTCTATTTTATGTTCAGAGGCTGAACCCAAGGTGAAAATCTCCATTCAAGAAAGAAGAGTCCTGTAATGATTCAATAGAGGAACCAGTGTGGTGCCATTCACCAAACCTGTCAGGTGCAGCATCCACAGCATTTCAGCTCCGGCTTTCTTTGGTATACAAGCCCTGGGCAGCCAGGGGATATTGGCATAGATCTGATGTCAAGGTTGAACCTGACAGTGGACCTACCCAACTTAGCTTATCCAAAGCAGAAAGATCAGTCAGCATGAGGTAGTACCAGCATCCCACTAAGTAGCTGTGTTAAAAGCCCTAGAAGACCTCATCATTCCTGAATGGGATGCTGATATGACCAAGGTAACCCAGAAACGTGTGAAAGTATTTTCCACCAACAAATTTCAATGCGGCAAGATAGACACTGAGGTTCATGTGGATGGCCTGGATCCAAGGCCCCAAAAGCAATATAGATACCCTTCTGCTGCAGAAGGGGGACTGCGAACCACCGTAGAGGCCCTGGTCCAACAAGGTGTGCTTTTAGAGATGGAGAGTCCCTGTAACTCGCCCATCTGGCCCATCCTCAAGGCAGATAAGAAGACCTGGCACCTGATGGTTGATTATCGTGTGCTGAACCAAGTGATACCCAGGCTCACTCTGGTAGTCACCAAGTATAACAAAATTATGGCAGCCATTACGTCGAAGGCAAGGTGGTTTACAGTACTTGACTTCTCCAACACATTCTTCTCCATCCCTGTCCATCCAACATCATGGCACAAGTTTGTGTTTACCTATGGAGACTGTTAATATACTTTCTACAGGGTACCCCAAGGTCTACATAATGCTATTTCCATCTGTCACAGGTTCATCTCCAGGATGTGGAGTGACATAAGGAGCGTCTTGAGTTATGTAGATGATATTTTGATAGCAACCACTACCAGGGATAAGAATTTGGACATTCTGGATGCTGTGCTGGAAAAGGTCCTGTCCTGTGAAAGCCCAGCTGACTCTACCAAATGTGAGTTAACTAGACATCAACTTGTGTCCAGAAGGCAGATGCCCTGATGACCCTCATCTGCAAGTTACCTGCACCACAGGACGTGTAAACCTTGTGATCATTCTGTGCACTTGTGGGTTTCTCAAGGGAATTCACTGAAGGGTATGCAGAGCTGGCAAAGCCCCTATACCTTTTGCTTCGCAAGAGACAGGAGTGGCAATGGAAACAGCCACAGCAGGAAGCCTTCTGCAACCTCAAGCAAGCCCTTGCCAAGGTGCCTGCCCTGGCGTACCCAGAACCCAACCAGCCTTACCACCTGCAGCTATATCCAAGGAAGGCATCAGTGCCATACTGCTTCAGGACCACAGCAACCGTCTGCAGCCCATTGTTTATGGGTCCCACACTCTCAGCAACGTAGAGCAAGAGTTCAACATGCTGGTGCTGGTGTAGGCGTTAAGTCACTGGGAGTACCTGGTCGGCCTGGCTCCAGTGATCCTAAAGACCACTCACTCTCCATTTAAAGTATCTTCTATCAGGCCAAATAAACGAGGGGCACACCTCCAGCCCAAGATTGGCTAATTGGACCCTTAGCCTGATTAATAGACACATTAGGATTCAGAGGTCACCCCAAATCAGTGTGAAGCCCTATGCTCCCTTAACTGAAGGGCAAGACCATGAATGCCCGTTACCAACTCAGGAGCCACGAGCCAAGTCACTGTTTAAGGTCGTGAGCAGCTTCCAACAACCCAAGAACCTGAAACTAACCATCTGGGTTGTTGATGGAAGTTCTTACAGAGATGGCAACCCCATGTGGGACATGCAGTTCTGCAAGCAGCCTCCCAAAAGACCCTCCAAGGAAGAGTGAGGCCCTGTTCAGCACAGGCAAAGGAGGTAGCGGCAGTACTGGTGGTCTTCTATGAGGAAGACCCAGGCACTAACATCTGCATCTGTTCGGACTCTGGGGGGGTAGTCGGAGACCCTTTGGGCTTAACATGGGATGAAGTCCACCGATGGTAAACCAGTTGCCCATGCAAAATACCTTCTCTGTGCATGGGAGTTAGCATCCACCAAACAGGTGAGACCTACCTCTGCAAGGGGAAGGCACACCAGAAAGACTGCACTGACATTTCGAGGCTGAATAACACCATGGAACAGCTCGCTAAAGAGGCAGCTATGTTAGGAGAGGAGAATTTGTGGTCTCGCACTGAGAAAGGGTAATGAAGGTTCAGCTCTCTGAACTGGACTTGCTGATCCTTGGCCTGCAATTCCTTTATGTCTAATTGATTAGGCAAGTCCAAGAGGTGCTGAAAAAGGAAGAGTACTGAGGCTTCAACATCTTCCAAAACAAGCACAGTTTAGTTATGGCCATTAGGAAAGATGTTGAAGATGTGTCACCTGTATTGGTAATGCCATCCTGCTTAAGAAGGGAAATGATCGGATTGGCACATAGCCAAGGCCATTTCTCTGCAGATAAAACTGCATACTGAATCTCACTAGTAGCATGGTGGCCTGACCTCCTTAAGAATGTGACCAACTACAGCCATTCATGCCTTGCCTGCACAGAGAACAATGCAGACCAGAAAGTCTCAAAAGGGCCTCTACAACATCATTAGCCCATAGGAGGACTTCAGGTCCCATTTGCAGGCCTCTGTCCTGCATAGGACAAGGCAACAAGTTTTGTCTAGCTATCGTTAACTTGTTCATCAAATGGGTGGAAGCGTTCCCAACCAGAAATAACACTGCTTTGGAAGTAGTCAAAGTACTGCTTGAACAAACCTTTGCCAGGTTCAGCCTCCCTCAGTGTACTGATCCAGACCAGGGGCCCGATTATTTGGGAAAGGTAATGCAAGCAATGTGCAAGGCCCTGGGAATCAGACCATTGTCCATATCGCAGCACATCCACAGAGTTCTGGTCTTGTAGAGAGGACCAACCAAACTCAAACAGTGATGCGTTAGGTCATCATGAACCAGGGCAAAGACTGGGACCTTAAATTACCTCTGGTCCTGATGGCAGTGCAGTCGACATTCTCTTCTCATGGCTTTACACCCCATGAAGTAATGATGGGAAGCCCAATGTGCACTTCTGAACATTGGTGGATTGGGGGCGTTCTCCCCCATCTCCCCCATGAGTATCCATATATGAGCTAGTAGTTGATCAGTATATATGAGAGCTTCTAGAGGATATCAATGCCCTGCAGCACCAAGTAGCCCTGCAAATCAAATCGAACATCAGAGTTGATGGACAAAGATTGGAAGGTCTCAAACCTGTAGAATGAGAGGTGGGAGACCCAGGTCCTATACAAGTTCTTTTCAGACAAAGGCCACAGGGAGTCCACGGTGAGTGGGACTGGTAATTGTGACCAATAAAGCCAGTCCCTCTTGTGACAAAGCTCTGTCCTTGCCTCCGTGGGTCCCATGTTTCCTGGCAGATTTCGGTAGCCTCAGAGGCTCAGTGACCCTCCATGTAACCCTTCTATCTCTAGAGACAAGGATCACAGTCTACTGAGCCATTTTCATCATAAGCCAGTGAGGGAGGTGAGGAGAAGTTATCCTTCCTTGCACAGACTCTGTTGTCTCCCAGTCTCAGTGATTAATCAGGGGGCAAAAGCGGGGGGAGCCCAGGCCCACTCTCTGCTCAGGGCTCCAGCCCAGGGACCCTAATAGTATCAGCTATGGTAGCTGACCTTTTAGAAACATGACATGTACAATTCCCTGGGCTACTTCCCCCTACAGCAGCCCTCACTTCCTCAAGCTCCACTTCACCCTTACCTCAGGGCCTCCTTCTTTGTTCCTGATATGGTGTGTACTACTGAGTCTCTCCAACAGCACAACTTCCTTCCACAGCTCCTGACATGCACACCCACCTGACTAACTGGAAGGCTTTTAACTAGTTTCAGCCAGCCCCTGATTGGCTTCAGGTGTCCCAATCAACCTAGCATTCTCCCTGCCTTCTGGAAAGTTCTTAATTGGCCCCAGGTGTCTAAATTGACCTGGAGCAGCTGCCATTTCACTTATCCTGGTACCAGGGATTTGTTTAGCCTGGAGCTAATATATCTATCTCCCACTACTTTCTATAGCCATCTGGCCTTGCCCCATCACACTCTATATATGAGGTAGAAATAAAGGGAGAAAAAACAGTGATTCCACTCCAGTCAGTTGAAGGAATGGAGGGGAGCTAAGGTGTAAGCCAGGGGTCTCAAACACATGGGCCGCATGTGGCCCACAGAGTTTTCTTGCAGCCCGCCAAGTTCCCCTCACCTCCCACCCCCTTCCTTCCCCCCCTTGGCACATCTTTGTCCACACCTTGGCACTATCTCCAAACAAATGACTGGGGAAGATCAACTGTATATGTGGAATTTAATAGGAAAGCATCTAGATAAAGTATGAATGAATAATTATATAGTGAAGGAAGTTAGATAATTTCATGATAGCAATAATGTTAATGTTAGTAGATAAGTATGTAATGGGTTAAGTTCAATTAGGTAGTAAATAAGTGTTAAGTATGGTACCAAGGGGTGCAGCAACTATTCAGAATCTATTGCTGAAGCACATAAACAAAGAGCAATCACATTAATGACAAATCTCTAGATGAAACCAGTACTGCACCTGCAAAGAATGAGAGAAGAATTATAGAGCTATAGATTTAAAAGAAATGCTCTATGGTCATTGAAATAAGATATAGTAGTTAAGGCAGTGATAAGTAAGAAATCTAAGTAATGTATAAAGACACCAATAACTAGTAATTTTGTTTAATAGGGAGAAAGAATTAGAAAAGGATACACCAGATAAGAAATAACTATGGTGGAATATTGGGAAGAAGAAGATGGGGAAAGTGGGGTCAGTTGGAATGGAGAGGACAAGGAGAATTTGCTGGACTTAGTAATTGTAAGACTAATGGTAATATGAGAGAGGCGACTTTTGGTCCCGGTGGTTTTAATTCTATCAAACATGAACGTGGAGGTATTGTGTTGTTTTAACACAGATCATCCATCTCCATCCTGAATACCAACATAGAGGGAGATAATCGTACAGCCACCCGGAATAGAATCATGATTGATACTGGATTTAAGAGGCAGCTCCGTGTCCCGCTGAGTCAACCAATCACTTTTACAATTGGGAGGTAAAATTTACGAAACTTACAATTTGGGTTGGTTGATTTGGGAAAGAATAATTATGGTACCATCAGCACAGACATAATAGAATCATTAAACTGCTCTATTAATTTTAATGGAAGAGTATTGTGGGAAAATTAGGAGGGGTGATTTGTAAAAAGTATGATTTGTAAATAATTGGATAAGTAGTAATCATAGTTGGTTAGAAGAAAGGTTAGTGAGTAGATTAGTTAAGAAATATGGTATATAGGATAGATAGAATTAATAGATTAAGTTACGTATAGGTCACAGATAAGTTTATATTAAGTGCTAGAATAAAATAGTTAAGTATAAATAGAATAAGAGTAGAATTAGGACAGAAATAAGTAGTTTAGTAAAGAGAGTTTAAATAGGAATGCGTTTGTTAAAATATATTTCATTAAAATAAGAGTGTTTATGGCTTTTATAATTCTGGTATTAAAATAAATATGAATTTATTGTTTTCAGAGGAAAGGGTCTTTCAGTTATTTCTATCTTTCAGACAAGTCAGATGGTGGAAGAGGCTGTTCTATTCATCTTGGCTCTTCTGGGTAGTTGTGGCTATAAAAATTCTCTTATAATAGTGTAAATTTGGATATACCTAGAAATGAACAGACACCTCCCCACTTACCTTTTAGGAATCTTTAACTATTTGGCAAGTAACACAATATCTATTGGAATAAAAATGGTATAAAGGTTTAAAAAAAAGGCGTTAACAATTTAACCCTCAAACTAATTATACTGAACTCCTGGGTGGTGGGATGGAAGAAAAAAAAGTTGAATGAAAGCTCCTACTGATAGAAGAAGAAAAAAGTTTGATGAATACAACCTTAGAAGGAACAGGTACAGGGCTTGAAGCACTATTTTGAAGTCTAGAGCAATGCCCCACGCCAATTTGAGAGCTAACAAATTGATGTCCCTAGTATAGAGGAAGAGGTATTGGCTAATAAGTTAAATACAGTAGGACAACATTTGGGAGTTGTGTCATAGAATCATAGAAGATTAGGGTTGGAAGAGACCTCAGGAGGTCATCTCATCCAACCCCTGCTCAAAGCAGGACCAACCCTGAGTAAATCATCCCAGCCAGGGCTTTGTCAAGCTGGGCCTTAAAAACTTCTAAGGATGGAGATTCCACCACATCCCTAGGTCACCCATTCCCGTGCTTCACCACCCTCCTAGTGAAATTAGTTTTTTCCTAATATCCAATCTAGACCTCTCCCACTGCAACTTTACACTATTGCTTCTTGTTCTGTCATCTGCCACCACTGAGAACAGCCTAACTCCATCCTCTTTGGAACCCCCCTCAGGCAGTTGAAGGCTGCTATCAAATCCCCCCTCACTCTTCTCTTCTGCAAACTAAATAACCCAAGTTCCCTCCGCCTCGGCTCATAAGTCATGTGCCCTAGCTCCCTAATAATTTTTGTTGCCCTCCGCTGGACTCTCTCCAATTTGTCCACATCCTTTCTGTAGTGGGGGGCGGGGGGTGGAGAAATTGGATGCAATACTCCAGATGTGGTCTCACCAGTGCCAAATAGAGGGGAATAATCACTTCCCTCGATCTGCTGGCAATGCTCCTACAAATGCAGCTCAATATGCTGTTAGCCTTCTTGGCATACTGTTGACTAGGGGTCTCAAACATGCGGCCCAATGTATTTTCTGCTGCTCACCGAGCTCCCCTCACCCCTCCCCTTTTCCCCCCGAGCACACCGCGTCCCCACTCCTCTGCTTACCTCCCAACACTTTCTGCCACCAAACAGATGTTTGGTGGCGCTTAGGACTTTCCAGGAGGGAGGAGCAGGGACGCGGCACGCTCAGGGCCAGGTTGGGGATTTGGGGAAGGGGTTGGAATAGGGACAGGGAGGGGGCGGAGTTGGGGCAGGGACTTTGGGGAAGGGGTTGGAATGGGGGTGGGGCCTCATGGAAGGGGTGGACTGGGGGTGGGGCTGGGAGCAGACAAGGGGGTAGGGTCTTTAACCAAAATAATTCTAAAAGTAAGTGTATGTTTTGTCCTTTGAGCAAGGTGCATTATTGAGTGTTTATATTTTATTAAAACCCCTCAGAAATGACTTCGGCATCAAAAAAAAGAACACATTTATTTTGGTACTTAATTGATCTTTAAATATTCATGGTAAATAGGCTCAATTGCCTGTGATGGGATGTTAGATGGGGTGGGATCTGAGTTACTACAGAAAATTCTTTCCTGGGTATCTGGCTGGTGAATCTTGCCCATATGCTCAGGGTTTAGCTGACTGCCATATTTGGGGTCAGGAAGGAATTTTCCTCCAGGGCAGATTGGAAGAGGCCCTGGAGGTTTTTCGCCTTCCTCTGTAGCATGGGGCATGAGTCACTTGCTGGAGGATTCTCTGCTCCTTGAAGTCTTTAAACCATGATTTGAGGATTTCAATAGCTCAGACATAGGTGAGAGGTTTTTCGCAGAAGTGGGTGGGTGAGATTCTGTGGCCTGCATTGTGCAGGAGGTTGGACTAGATCATAATGGTCCCTTCTGACCTTAGTATCTATGAAAAGAGTTTTCCAAGACAAAGGGGAGAATTAATATTTTTTTCAGAGGTAAAAGATAAAATTCAATGCCTTATTTGTCAGCAAACGATTGCTGTTCCCAAGGAGTATAACATGCATCGGCACTATGACATGATGCACCGTGAAAAATATGATGCATTCACCGGAAAAATCCGAGAGGAAAAAGTTTGGCAACTTAAAGCAGCATTTGCCAAGCAAAGAAATTTCTTTTCGGAGATTAACAAGTCGAGCAAAGATTCAGTAAGAGCAAGTTTTGTGATAAGCAAAATGATAGCTAAATCATCGCGACCTTTTACAGAAGGTCTATTCGTAAAAGAATGTCCTGTGAAGTAGAGCAAAATTTTATGTCCTGATAGGAAGAAAGTTTTTGAAGGCATAAGCTTGTCTGCCAATACAGTTGCTTGCAGGATAACAGATTTAGCAGATAATGTGCAAAAACAATTGATTCAAATGGCAAAAGACTTTGAAGCATTTTCAATTGCTCTTGAGGAGAATACAGATGTATCAGATACTGCACAGTGTGCAGTGTTCATTAGAGGTGTAGATTGCAATTTGAATATAACTGAAGAATTGCTAGACTTAATGCCACTGAAGAGTCCCACAACGGGACATGACATATTTCAAGGACAGGAAGAGTACATTGAAAAAGCTGCACTGCCATGGAACAAACTCGTATCTTTGGCCACGGACGGTGCGCCATCAATGTGCTCTGAAAATGTTGGCACGGTTGGATTATTGAAGACCAAACCAAACAGCCTCAATATACCAGGAATTAGCTTCACCAGTTTACATTGCATTTTGCACCAAGAAGCCCTGTGTAGTAAAAATCTACAAACGAAGGAAGTTATGTAGTTGTTAAAACCGTTAATTTTGTATGTGCACGAGGGCTGAATCTCAAAAAGGTCACTTCTTTTCGAGCAAGTATGGTCAGCGAATATGGGGAACTTCTGTATCACACTCAAGTTAGATGGCTGAGTCGTGGAAATGTTTTGAAGCTTTCTTTTTTTTTGCACTTAGAGAGGAAAATTGATTCCTTCATGAAAATGAAAAACAAGGAGGTTCCACAGCTTCCTGAATTCACTTTTATCTGTAACCTTGCTTTTCTAACAGATGTAACTGATCACCTGAATGCACTGAACTTGAAGCTTCAGGGTAGAAAAGAGGTGATAACACGGATGTATGACAGTGTTAAGTTATTCAAAGTCAAGCTTACTTTGTAGGGGAAACAGCTGACTGCTGGCAATTTGGTCCATTTCTTGACTCTGAATTCCTTAGAAAAAGTTGAATCCTTGAAAAAATTTCCAGATATCATTTCTAACTTACACAAACAGTTTGATGTACAGTTTAAAGATTTCAAGGCACTTGAACCACATTTTCGACTTGTTTCCACACCATTTGCTGTGGAAATTGACAATGTTGCAGAGGAAACGCAGATGGAGTTAGCAGAGCTTCAGTGTGATACCATTTTGAAGCAAAAGTATACAGATGTTGGAATTCCAGAATTCTACCAGTTTCTTTCACAAGAAAGATTTCCCACGTTCTCTGCTTCTGCAAGGATAATGGCAATGTTTGGAAGTACTGTCATAAATATAAAGGGAAGGGTAACCACCTTTCTGTATACAGTGCTATAAAATCCCTCCTGGCCAGAGGCAAAATCCTTTCACCTGTAAAGGGTTAAGAAGCTAAGGTAACCTCGCTGGCACCTGACCCAAAATGACCAATGAGGGGACAAGATTCTTTCAAATCAGGAGGGGGGAAAGGCTTTGGTCTGTCTGTGTGATACCTTTGCCGGGAACAGATCAAGGATGTAAGCCCTCCAACTCCTGTAAAGTTAGTAAGTAATCTAGCTAGAAAATGCATTGGGTTTTCTTTATTTTGGCTTGTAAATTCGCTGTGCTGGAGGAAATGTGTATTCCTGTTTTTGTGTCTTTTTTTAACTTAAGGTTTTGCCTAGAGGGAGTCTCTCTTTTGAATCTGACTGCCTGTAAGATTACCTTCCATTCTGATCTTAGAGTTGTTCTCATCTTCTTTTGTTCTTCCAATAAAGTTCTGATTTTTAAGAATCTGATTGTTTTTTTGGGGTCTTAAAAACCCAAGTCTGGTTTGTGCTCATCTTGTTTGTTCTCAAGCCTCCCCAGGAAAGGGAGTGTAAGGGCTTGGGGAGAATATTTTGGGGAAATAGGAACTCCAAGTGGTCCTTTCCCTGTTCTTTGTCTAAATCACTTGGTGGTGGCAGCATACTGTTCAAGGACAAGGCAAAGTTTGTGCCTTGGGAAAGTTTTTAACCTAAGCTGCTAAAAATAAGCTAGGGGGTCTTTCATGCGGGTCCCCACATCTGTACCCCAGAGTTCAGAGTGGGGAAGGAACCCTGACATGTACATATTTATGTGAACACTTTTTTTTCTTCCATGAAGATTAACAAATCTGTGTTTAAAGTCAAAGCTCACTGATGAAAATTTGCAAGCAACACTGAGATTGGTTTCGTCTCAGGCTATCAAACCTAATGTTGATGCAAAACGCTGCCAGCTAAGTGGCCAAAAATGAAATGACTGTCAAAATTAGCACTGACTTTTCGCATTACAGTTTTTAAAAAGTTAATACATTGACTTTTAATAGCATAATATATTACTCTTCATTTTTTTTCATTTTTGACTTTTGTGTCGTTGTATGAAATGGTTTCAGTGATGTGGCCCTCGGGCCAATGTACTAGTCCTCTTGTGACCCTCATGGTGATTTGAGTTTGAGATCCCTGCTGTTGACTCATATCCACCTTCTCAACCACTGTAATACCCAGCTCCTTTTCTGCAGAACTGCTGCTTAGCCAGTCGGTCCACAGCCTGTAGCAGTGCATGTGATTCTTCCGTATTAAGTGCAGGATTCTGCACTTGTCCTTGTTGAACCTCATCAGATTTCTTTTGACCCACCCTCCAATTTGTCTAGATTCTGGACCCTATCCCTACCCTCCAGCATATTTACCTCTTCCCCCCCCCCCAAGTCGCTTGTCTACACTACAAAATTAAGTTGACTTTATCTAATTCGACCTTGAGCCTCCAAATTAATTAAGTCAGTTGTGTGTGGCCACACCAAGCTCGTTGTCTCGATGGAGTATGTCCTCATTAGCAGTGCCTGCATCGATGTACAAAGCAGTGCATCATGGGTAACTATCCCAAAGTGCAACTTGCCGCAGTGTGTTTTGCGAAGTTTGTGAAATGCCTCATGGGACCAAATCATTGTCGCAGGGGAGAATGGGAACCTTGCATCAGCGTCCCATGATGCACTGTCCTCCCTCCCTCATATCTGTGGCAAAAAACCCAGTGTTTTTCGCACCTTAAAACTGCCACACATATGCCATAACCCCAGAAGCATGGAGCCTGCTCAGTTGTGCACTCTTGCTTTGAGCATCTCAAACACCTCGCGCCTTCTCCTGCAGTATTTCCAGAGCCTAAGTAGGACCCGCCGTGCGGAACATAGCGATGTCCTGCAAGCAGCCCTCCTTCAAGCCATTGAAAAAAACAATTCACAGTTGCTGCTGGCAGTCACAGAGCAGCTGCACTCTGAGCGCCGTTTCTGGTCCCGTGAAACAAGCACTGACTGGTGGGACTGCATCGTTTTGCAGGTATGGGATGACGAGCAGTGGCTGCAGAACTTTTGAAGGTGGAAGACTGCTTTCCAGGAACTTTGTGCAGAGCTTTCCCCTGACCTGCAGTTCAGCAACACAAAAATGAAAGCTGCTCTGACACTGGAGAAGTGAGTGGTGATTGTTATTTGGAAGCTTGCAACGCCAGACAGTTACCGGTCAATTTGGAGTAGGTAAATCAACCATGGGAGCTGCTGTGCTCCAAGTGTGCAGGGCCATTAATCGACTTCTGCTACAAAGGGGAGTGAGTCTGGGAAATGTGCAGGACATAGTGGATGGTTATACTGTGACCCTAATTATGGTGGGATGATAGATGGTGCACATATCCCCATCTTGGCACCAGACCACCTTGCAAAAGAGTACATAAACTGAAAGGGATATTTTTCAATGATGTTGCAAGCACTGGTGGATCACGGGGTGTTTCCCAAACATCCTACTTTGATGTCGGTGAAAGGTTCATGACGTGTGCATCTTTAGGAACTCGGGTCTGTTAAAAAAGCTGCAATCCAGGACTTTCTTTCCAGACCACAAAATGAGCTTTGATGACGTTGAGATGCCAATAGTTATCCTGAGGGACCCAGCCTACCTCTTGCTCCCATTGCTCATGAAGCCACACACCAGCCGTCTGGACAGCAGTAAGGAATGGTTCAACTATAGGGTCAGCAAGTGCAGAATGGTGGTTGAGTGTGCCTTTGGCCATTTAAAAGGGCGCTGGAGAAGTTAACTAACAAGGTTGGACCGTAGTGAATAGAACATCCCCCTGGTTATAGCTGCCTGCTGTGTGCTCCATAATATCTGTGTGGGGGAAAAAAGGGGGAATATTGTCCACAAGGGTGGTCAGTTGAGGCAGATCACAAGGCAGCCATGTTTGAGCAGCCAGACACCAGGGCAATAAGAAGAGTACAGCAAGGGGCACTGTGTATCTGTGAGCCTGTGAAAATCCGTTTCAATAATGAGTCACAGTAATGTGAGCTGCTGTCTGCATTGTGCTTTCCCAAAGCTTCACCTGGCTTGTATCACTGTCCCTGTAAAGCCAACCCCCAGGCTAAGCCCACTGCTTTTACTCAATAAAGAACAGTTATTTCTCGAATCCATTTACTTTATTTAACAAACATAAGTAACGAGGGAGAACAGAAGAAAAGTTAGCCTTGCGGAAAAGGGGTTGTAAAGTTGGAACGGGAGAAACATTTTAAGTTGTGTAACATAACACCGCATTCTAGATATATAAAAGGTCTGTGAATGGGCACCTTCTGTTCCTTATACCCTCCCCCTGAGTTAAGTGAAAGGGATAATGGACTTTTCTCCCAAATCTCATGGAACGCTTGGGGGAGGGTGATTCTGCGCTAGGCGATGCTGGCTGGCTGTCCACTAGGGTCTGCAGAGGGACTCTGGTCAACCTGAAGGAACAGAAGCAGGAGGGCAGACACCTCAACATGTCTGATTGGTCCCTCATAATCCGAAGCATCTCACCCTGCGCTGCACACTCATGCTTATGGGAAGCATTTCTGCTCTCCATGTCCATGTCTAACTTCTCAGACAGTGAAATCCTCCATGCTCTCAGCTCTGTATCAGCTGTCCCGGAGGCATTCGTTATCTCGGTGAACATGTCCTCCTGCGTTCTCTTTCTCCTCCTTCTAATCAGCGAAAGTCTACTTTCAGGTGTTGATGACATGCCAAAGGACACATTTCAGCTGTCAGTCATGGGGGAAAAAAGAAAGGGACCATTGTACATGCATAAAAGGTTTCCATAGCAAGGCTGTTTTCATTTATAAAAAAACAAACAAACAAAAAAAACCCTTATTACACTAGGTGCAAGCCATAACACAATCAGAATCCGTAAGCGTTCACTGTACCGTTTTGCTGTTCCAGCCATGGTGAGTAGCGCCCCCTGCCCCGAGTCATGGGTGACTGCACTTTCAATGAAGTTTATGGCAGGCTCATGTCGGGAGCAGAGGTAACTAGTCAAACAATCAGCTCTCCCCATAGCACCACGTGAATCTGTTTACGAATGGGGTGGAGGAAATGTTTTCACTCCCAAATTGCGGAATCTCCCATGTGGCGCCCCAGTCCCCTATCAGCCACTTAACCTACTTGCTGACCCATGCTGAGAACACTAAAGGCACATTATCGGCCGCATAGTTTGGCGATCTGGAATGTGGAGGGGTGGGGTGGGTCGACATGCCATGCGCTTTTTTCTTTTCCCCCCCTTGTAAGAGCACTTTTAATGAGAGTGTCCCCCATTTCCCCTAGGTGACCCTGTGTGATATCAGTCTCCTGAGGGTAACAGAGGCAGATAGGAAGGAGATGCTGCAAGCGTCTGGGTATAGACCTAGTCCGTATGCTGCTATCCTGTGTACCGCAATGATGCCAGCAGACTTAATTCAGAAGTTGCGTGGGAAAGTGCCCTACCATGGTTGAAGAAATAAGACTGCCCTGCCCAGAAACCTTCTGCAAAGGATGGCAGAGTACCTCCATGAAAGTTTCCTAGCGATATCCATGGAGGATTCCTGGGCTATCCCGGTCCTAATAAACAGTAGTTTCTGGGGGCCACCCTCTGTGTAGCTGAAACAGCCTCTTGTAAGCAAAGAACCTCAGCACCTCGTTTATTCTTCACAGTAAATGTGCAATACCACCGAATGTTTGTGCCCACTAAAGTTTTAACTGGACTTTGATTGTAACTGTATACTCACCAGAGGTACCTTCTCCGGCATCATGGTCGGCCATCATGATGTCCTGCGACCCACAGAGCTCCAGGGTTAAAAGTATTTCCTGGGTCTCAGGGAGAATGGATCCACCACTCGCCTGTCTCCCATTCTCCTCCTCCTCCTTCTCCTCTTCCTCACCCACCATATCATCCTCCCTGTCGTCCCTAGACTCACACACATGTGAGATGCCCACGTTTCTTGTGGGGGTATTGGTAGGGTCACCCTTGAGAATCACATGCAGCTCGTTGTAGAAC
Source organism: Lepidochelys olivacea (assembly GCF_965140295.1). Classification (NCBI taxonomy): domain Eukaryota; kingdom Metazoa; phylum Chordata; order Testudines; family Cheloniidae; genus Lepidochelys; species Lepidochelys olivacea. Next base: position 21,316,833 of record NC_140413.1, read on the forward strand.
CAGCATGTGTGGGATTCAGCACCAGAATGACCGTTCGCCTCCCTTGCCTTCTGGTACACTTGGTGAAGTTCTTTTATTTTCACACAGCACTGCTGTGTGACCGTCGTGTAGCCATTCTCCCCCATTCCACGAGCGATCTTTGCATAGATGTCAGAGTTTCTTCTCCTGGATTAGAGCTTTGCCTGCACAGACTCTTCTGCCCACAGAGCGATAAGATCCACCACCTCCTGTGCAGACCAGGGTGGAGCGCATTTGGGGTGTGTAGTCTCCATGATCAGCTGTGCTCAAGTTGGCACGCTCCCAATGCTGATCAAACAAGAAATGGGAAATCAAAAATTCCCAGGGCTTTAGCAGGGGAGGGGCTGTTTCCTATGTACTTGGCTGCCGTGCAGCAGAGTTCAGAATGATCTCCAGAGCGGTCACCAAATAGCATTGTGGGACACCACCTGGAGGCCAATTAAGTAAAATTACACAACACTGCATCTGCACAACCTCGCAGTCGACCTATGAAAATCAACAAGCGCTACACCTCTCGCAGAGGTGGATTACAGAAGTCGACATTAGAGGCGACTTAGGTCAGCGTAAAGGACCCTGTAGTGTAGACACATACGTTAACAGGTTGACTTAAGGCAGCTTCCTTCGACCTAACTCTGTAGCGTAGACCAGGCGTTAGTGCAGGAGTCTCAAATTCAGTTTACCTTAGGGCCAGTGCCCATCCTCAAATCCTCCCAGCAAACCAATAATGTCACTGAAGATGGTGTTCAGAAAAGAAACATCTATATTGTATTTTTTATTTTGAATTTCTTAGAAATAATAAAACTGTCATACAACTTTATACAATTCTTCACCTCCCAGAGAGTTTTTAGTGTTTGCCAGACACCTGGCAACACTTCAGTTCTGTCAGTTTGTTGATGTTTGGCCAAAGTGACTGAGCAGCTGAAACCTTCAGGATTGGAGCAAGGTGGGCATCAGACAGTTGTGTTCGGTATTTTGACTTGTTAAATTATATTCATTGTGGAAAAAAGTGATGCTGTGTCCGCCCGGCAACTAATGATGCTGCCTCCATGGCTGGCTCTGCCCAGCAACTAGTGATGGTACCTCTGTCCCTCTCCCCTGTAGCCAATGGGAGCTGCGGGGGGCGGCGCCTGTCTGCCTGCGTCTCTCCTCCGCGGGCCGCAGTGGGGAGGTTCTCGGGCCGCAGATGGCCCAGGGGCCAGGACTTTGAGACCCCTGCCTTAGTGTCATCTGTGAACTTGCTGAGGGTGCAATCCATCCCATCATCCAGATCATTAATGAAGATGTTGAACAAAACCGGCCACAGGACTGACCCCTGGGGCACTCCACTTGATACTGGCTGCCAACTAGACATCGAGCCATTGATCACTACCTGATGAGCCCGACGATCTAGCCAGCTTTCTATCCACCTTATAGTCCATTCATCCAATCCATACTTTTTTAACTTGCTGGCAAGAATACTGTGGGAGACCGCATCAAAATCTTTGCTAAAGTCAAGGTATATCTCATCCACCACTTTCCCCATATCCACAATGCCAGTTATCTCATCATAGAAGGCAGTCAGGTTGATCAGGCATGACTTGCCCTTGGTGAATCCATGTTGATTGTTTCTGACATGAAACAGAGCTCAGAGCTCAAGTATGAAACTGCAGAAAAACCTGAGTGTCTCTGGATTAAGTTTAGAAGTGTGAGCAACAAGGGTGATGTCATGGTGGGAATCTGCTATAGACCACCGGATCAGGGGGATGAAGTGGACGAGGCTTTCTTCCAGCAACTCACGGAAGTTACTAGATCGCAGGCCCTGGTTCTCCTGGGAGACTTCAATCACCCTGATATCTGCTGGGAGAGCAATACAGCGGTGCACAGACAATCCAAGAAGTTTTTGGAAAGTGTAGGGGACAATTTCCTGGTGCAAGTGCTGGAGGAACCAACTAGGGGCAGAGCTCTTCTTGACCTGCTGCTCACAAACTGGGAAGAATTAGTAGGGGAAGCAAAAGTGGATGGGAACCTGGGAGGCAGTGACCATGAGATGGTTGAGTTCAGGATCCTGACACAGGGAAGAAAGGAGAGCAGCAGAATATGGACCCTGGACTTCAGAAAAGCAGACTTTGACTCCCTCAGGTAATTGATGGGCAGGATCCCCTGGGAGAATAACATGAGGGGGAAAGGAGTCCAGGAGAGATGGCCATATTTTAAAGAATCCTTATTGAGGTTACAGGGACAAACCATCCCGATGTATAGAAAGAATAGTAAATATGGCAGGTGACCAGCTTGGCTTAACAGTGAAATCCTTACTGTTCTTGAACACAAAAAAGAAGTTTACAAGAAGTAGAAGATTGGACAAATTACCAGGGAAGAGTATAAAAATATTGCTCGGGGATGCAGGAGTGAAATCAGGAAGGCCAAATCACACCTGGAGTTGCAGCTAGCAAGAGATGTTAAGAGTAACAAGAAGGGTTTCTTCAGGTATGTTAGCAAAAAGAAGAAAGTCAAGGAAAGTGTGGGCCCCTTACTGAATGAGGGAGGTAACCCAGTGACAGAGGATGTGGAAAAAGCTAATGTACTCAATGCTTTTTTTGCCTCTGTCTTCACGAACAAGGTCAGCTCCCAGACTACTGCACTGGGCAGCACAGCATGGGGAGGAGGTGACAAGCCCTCTGAAGAGAAAGAACTGGTTCGGGACTATTTAGAAAAGCTGGACGAGCACAAGTCCATGGGGCCGGATGCGCTGCATCCGAGAGTGCTAAAGGAGTTGGCAGATGTGATTGCAAAGCCATTAACCATTATCTTTGAAAACTCATGGCAATCGGGGAAGTCCCGGATGACTGGAAAAAGGCTAATGTAGTGCCCATCTTTAAAAAAGGGAAGAAGGAGGATCCTGGGAACTACAGGCCAGTCAGCCTCACCTCAGTCCCTGGAAAAATCATGGAGCAGGTCCTCAAAGAATCAATTCTGAAGCACTTAGAGGAGAGGAAAGTGATCAGGAACAGTCAGCATGAATTCATCAAGGGCAAGTCATGCCTGACTAATCTAATTGCCTTCTATGACAAGATAACTGGCTCTGTGGATGAGGGGAAAGTGGTGGATGTGTTGTTCCTTGACTTTAGCAAAGCTTTTGACACAGTCTCCCACAGTATTCTTGTCAGAAAGTTAAAGACGTATGGGCTGGATGAATGGACTATAAGGTGGATAGAAAGTTGGCTAGATGGTCGGGCTCAATGGGTAGTGATCAGTGGCTCGATGTCTAGTTGGCAGCCAGTATCAAGTGGAGTGCCCCAAGGGTTGGTCCTGGGGCTGGTTTTGTTCAATATCTTCATAAATGATCTGGAAGATGGTGTGGATTGCACCCTCAGAAAGTTTGCAGATGACACTAAAGGGAGGAGAGGTAGATACACTGGAGGGTAGGGATAGGCTACAGAGGGCCCTAGACAAATTGGAGGATTGAGCCAAAAGAAATCTGATGAGGTTCAACAAGGACAAGTGCAGAGTCCTGCACTTAGGACAGAAGAACCCCATGCACTGCTACAGACTAGGGACCGAATGGCTCGGCAGCAGTTCTGCAGAAAAGGACCTAGGGTTACAGTGGATGAGAAGCTGGATATGAGTCAACAGTGTGCCCTTGTTGCCAAGAAGGCCAATGGCATTTTGGGATGTATAAGTAGGGGCATTGCCAGCAGATCGAGGGACGTGATCGTTCCCCTCTATTCGACATTGGTGAGTCCTCATCTGGAGTATTGTGTCCAGTTTTGGGCCCCACACCAGAAGAAGCATGTGGAAAAATTGGAAAGAGTCCAGCGGAGGACAACAAAAATGATTAGGGGACTGGGACACATGACTTATGAGGAGAGGCTGAGGGAACTGGGATTGTTTAGTCTGAGGAAGAGAAGAATGAGGGGGGATTTGACAGCTGCTTTCAACTACCTGAAAGGGGGTTCTAAAGAGGATGAATCTAGACTGTTCTCAGTGGTAGCTGAAGACAGAACAAGGAGTAATGGTCTCAAGTTGCAGTGGGGGAGGTTTAGGTTGGGTATTAGGAAAAACTTTTTCACTAGGAGGATGGTGAAACACTGGAATGCGTTACCTAGGGAGGTGGTGGAATCTCCTTCCTTAGATATTTTTAAGGTCAGGCTTGACAAAGCCCTGGCTGGGATGATTTAGTTGGGGATTGGTCCTGCTTTGAGCAGGGGGTTGGACTAGATGACCTCCTGAGGTCCCTTCCAACCCTGATATTCTATGATCACCTTCCTCTCCTGCAAGTGCTTCAAAATGGATTCCTTGAGGACCTGCTCCGTGATTTTTCCAGGGATTGAGGTGGGTTCCCCGGATTCTCCTTCTTACCTTTTTTTAAGATGGGCACTATATTTGCCTTTTTCCAACTGTCCGGGACCTCCCCCAATCGCCATGAGTGTCCAAACCTTTAACAACATCTTTTTAAATGATATAAGTACTAGCCATCACCTTATAGCCACTTTTACTACCTGGCTGGGAAAAATTACAGAAGGCACATCATTTAGTCATCTTAAACACAGTGAAGGTGTTACAAAGCAATATATCTCTGGCATTAGCATAATATTCTTGGTAAAAGATGGACAGGAAGAAAATAATAATAGAATTTCTCTCTATAAAATACACCATGACCTTCAAACTTTTGAAATAGCTACTCCAAAATTTACACTTTATGATGTCAAGTCCAATTTTAATTCACTTACTGGTGCCAACATTGTTCTTATCTAAGTTAACAAATGAATCTGGGATCTATAGGGCCCAGTACAACAGCATGAACAGAGAATATGAATTGCAAAAATACAAGGCAGAATTTCACCTAATTTTTGGTGAACAAAGATGTAACCAGCTTTTTCAATATTTATTGGTCAATTGAACCCGTCAAATTCATGATCTAAAATTCTAGTGAAAGCTAATATAGGATTTTCTGATTTATAAGTTTAATTAGTCAAACAGATCAAAAATGCTGATCCAGTATTCGTAATTCCCATTGTTAACTTGACCAGTGGGCAATGGCTACTTTTAAGACCAGACACTTAACTTTATATCTTAATACATATTTCACCTTCTGTCTGCTTTTAGCAATTGAAAGTCATGTTGGCTAATAAGCAAAAATATTCATACTTTAAAATATTTTGATATTGACTCTGTTCTATGTCCCACTTTTGGGCTCATGATATCAAAATTTAATTTGTGTGGTTCCAGTATGCAACACTGATGGCCAGAATGGAAAGAATGACATTATAATGGGCTTTTGCAGTGATGTTATTTTTCCTTTGGAACGTGAAGGTCTGAATGAGGGTTTTGATTATGAATGTTTTTGAGAAGCCTTGCTTACATTTTTTTTTTATGGTGTAGTCAGTGGAAATGGAAAATGGCATTGTAAATACATTATACAAGATGTAATGAGTGGAAGTTTACCTCTAGAAATAAGAAGTATAATGTGGAAATATGCCACTGAGGCTGAGAAGAGGTTCTGTTCCTGATGGAAGATGGTGAACTCCACATACAATCCTCAATTAAATCAAGTTACTACATATATAATTATGGTGCTTAGTGCCCAAATTTAATGGATATTTCCTATTGTAACACTGGGGTTAAATATTAATGCAACCAATAAAATACAAATTGTGGGCCATAAAACAAAATTAGACATGGATTGTTGAACTTGAGGCTTGTATGGAGGAACGTGGAATTGGATACGTTTGCAATAGTGATGCAATCCAACCTTATGATGTATGTTTAAATAAAGAGAGAGGAAAATGCCATTATCAGTTAGATCCTTTTCTGTTTAATGATCAATTGTTGTATACATCAGAAGAAAATGTGTATGTATCAGAAGTTGGTGTACATTGTTTTAAGTAAATCATATATACAATATAATTCATAATCCTTATGAGAACAAATGCTTGTGTAACATTACCTCAGTTATTGGTTGCAATTTCAAGATCACATTACCCAAAATTGAAAATGAAGAAATTAAAGATCAATATGAGCTATATGAAAGAACTGAATTAGGATTAAATATGATCTTAGTTAAGCAATTGATAAATCATCCTGAATTGCAAAAATAATTACAAAAAGCTCAAGAAAATGCATAGTTATGATTACTGTTCACCAATCCACTAAGAAAATTGACCAAATAATTGAGTATCTAAGAAGTGCTAAACACAGCTGATGGGAAGTGTTTTGGAGATGATATCCAACAACTATAGGATTTTTTAAAATAATTCCACATCCCATTGAGATAATATTGGCATTTCAAATTATAATGGTTATTATGCTCATTATTTTGGTGGGCTGGATCAAACAGAATTTCAGGCAGCTAAAGCATATGCAGCCCCTCAGTCTTAAAAGAAATTACTGTGGCACATAGGTGAGTGAGAATCAAGTGAGAATCAAGAGTGGTGAGAAATCGTGCCAGTACGAAGACATGTTGGTGCGGTTTCCTATAAAGGAAACTCTTGAACCAACACTGGACAAGACCACACACTTATCGAACTCATAAAATTATGAAATGTTGGATTTATAAACAAGTGGGTGCAAATCAAGCAAGAAGGGGACTGTAACAAGAGATATTTGCTTTGAATGTTCTGAGCTATCTTGCAGCACCTTAACAGAGGCTTGCAGGAAAACCTCAGAGGGGGGTTTAAAAACACCATAAAATTCACTTCTCCAAATTGACATATTTAAGATGGTGACAGTATCAGGACACTTTGAGTTGCATAAAACGATAATTACTTTTAAGATTAAGGCTCTAAATAAGTAGAAATTAATCATAGTTTAAAAATAGAGAATCCAACATGTCAGATCAAAATCATAGGACTGGAAGGGATCTCAAGAGGTCATCTAGTCCAGTCCCCTGTACTCATGGCTGGACTAAGTAGTATCTAGACCATCCCCAACAGGTGTTTGTCTAACCTGCTCTTTAAAATCTCCAGTGATGGAGATTCCACAACCTCCAGGCAATTTATTCCAGTGCTTAACCACCCTGACAGTTAGGAAGTTTTTTCTAATGTCCAACCTAAATACCCCTTGCTGCAATTTAAGGTCATTGCTTCTTGTCCTATCCTGGACTTTCTCCAATTTTTCCACATCTTTCCTGAAATGTGGCACCCAGAACTGGACACAATACTCCATTTGAGGCCTAATCAGCACACAGTAGAGAGGAAGAATTACTTCTCGTGTCTTGCTTACGCCACTCCTGCTAATACATCTCAGAATGATCTTCACTTTTTTTGCAACAGTGTTACATTGTTGACTCATATTTAGTTTGTGGTCCACTATGATCCCCAGATCCCTTTCCACACTACTCCTTCCTAGGCAGTCATTTCCCATTTTGTATGTGTGCAACTGATTGTTCCTTCCTAAATGGAGTACTTTGCATTTGTCCTTATTGAATTTCATCCTATTTACTTCAAACCATTTCTCCAGTTTGTCCAGATAATTTTGAATTATAATCCTATCCTCCAAAGTACTTGCAACCCCTCCCAGATTCATATCATCTGCAAACTTTATAAGTGTACTGTCTATGACATTATCTAAATCAAGGGTCGGCAACCTATGGCACGCGTGCCAAAGACGGCACACGAGCCAGTTTTTAATGGCACGCTGCTATCTGCCTACCCTGGCAGACATCAGCCTGCCATTAAAAATCCTGCCCTGCCCGGCCCACCCACTACTCTCTCCTTGCAGGGCAGGCAAGCTTTCCCCTCACCCCGCCTCTTCCCCCAGCATGCTAGGTTCCTGCTTCTCCTCCTCTCCCTCCCTGTGGCCGATCAGCTGATGGCCCTTGCTACGGAGGGGAGAGGGAAAAGCGGAGCAGCAGCGTGCTCTCTGCTCTGGGCACCTTGGGGAAGGGGGTGGAATCGGCATATCCCCTCCAGCCCCCTGCCATAAGCTGCTCAGGGCAGGGGGCTGGGAGCACCCCCACGACCCCTGCCCACCGCCTTAACCCCTGCACCCCCTCACACACCCCAGCCCTCTGCCCTGAACCCCCACACAACCCCAGCCCTGACTCCTGCACCCCCACACATACCCAGCCCCCCCACACCCCATGCCCTGACTCTTGCACCCCTCACATCCCCACCCCCACCCTCAGCACAAAACGGGAGCTCCTGCACACACACACCCCACACACATTCCCACCTGCACCAAATGAGAGCTGCCCAGGTAAGCGCTCCACATCCAAACCTCCTGCCCCAACCCTGAGCCCCCTCCCTCATTCTAGCTCCTGGCCAGACCCTGCACCCCAACCCCCAGCCTGCTCCTTCACCACCAGCCCTGTTCTCAGAGCACTCCCACCCTCATCTCAGTGCAGAGAGAGGAAGAGAATGGCTAGAACAAGGGAGAAGGTAGGTACCTACTCTATGTGGACAGGACCGGGACCCCCGATCGGCAGCGGGCTGAGTGGGGCTGGCAGCCAGGACCCTGGCTGGCAGGAGTCCGCGGATGGCGCTCCAGACCGGCAGCGGGCTGAGCTGCTCAGCCCACTGCTGGTCTGGGGTCCTGGCTGCCAGCCCCGCTCAGCCCGCTGCTGGTCTGGGGTTCTGGCTGCTGGCCCCTTGCCAGCCGGGGTCCCGCTGCCGGCCTAGGTGAACGGAACCCCAAGCTGGCAGCAGGCTGAGCGGGCCGACCGTGTAAGATCAGCATTTTAATTTAATTTTATATGAAACTTCTTAAACGTTTTGAAAACCTTGTTTACATATGACAGCAGTTTAGTTATATAATATATAGACTTATAGACAGAGACCTTCTAAAAAACGTTAAAATATATTATTGGCATGCGAAACCTTAAATTAAAGTGAATAAATGAAGACTCGGCGTACCACTTCTAAAAGATTGCCGAACCCTGATCTAAATCATTAGTGAAGATATTGAACAGAACCGGACCCAGAACTGATCCCTGCAGGACCCCACTCATTATGCCCTTCCAGCATGACTGAGAACCACTGACAACTACGCGCTCAGAACGGTTTTCTAACCAGTTTTGTACCCACCTTATAGAAGCTTCATCTATGTTGCATTTCCTTAGTTTGTTTATGAGAAGGTCATGTGAGACAGTATCAGAAGCTTTACTAAAGTCAATATATACCACGTCTACCGCTTCCCCCCATCCACAAGGCTCGTTACCCTGTCAAAGAAAGCTATAAGGTTGCTTTGACACAATTTGTTCTTGACAAATTCAGGCTGACTGTTACTTATCATCTTATTATCTTCTAGATGTTTGCAAATTGATTGCTTAATTATTAGCTCCATTTTCTTTCTGTGTACAGAAGTTAAGCTGACTGGTCTGTAATTCCCGTGGTTGCCTTTATTTCCCTTTTTGTAGATTGGCACTATATTTGCCCTTTTCCAGTCTTCTGGATCTCTCCCATCTTCCATGACTTTTCAAAGATAATTGACAATGGTTCAGATATCTCCTCAGTCAGCTCCTTGAGTATTCTAGGATTCATTTCACAGGCCCTGGTGACGTGAGGACATCTAACTTGTCTAAGTAATTTTTAACTTGTTCTTTTCCTATTTTAGCCTCTGATCCTACCTCATTTTCACTGGCATTCACTATGTCAAAACAGCGGAGACAGGGATGATGTAGTTTAAATTTAGAGGGGAAAATTGCGGAAGGTTCCAACAATTCAGAGGGAGGAGCTCTGTTATCTAAAAATAGGTGAGAGGAAGGAGTTCTACCCAAGATGGCATCAGAAGGAGGAGCTTAGCTATCTAAAAATAGGAATGACGTAATAGGAAAGATCTAGAATTTTGCTAATATCTGGAAGCTGATTGGCTGAGATGAGCTGACATTGACAGAGCAAGCAGCCTATATGGTCGACAGCTAGCAGGGTGAGTTGTAGTGGATTTGTGGTTCCTGGGTGAGCAGAGACGGCGAGACACCCGAGGAGGAGAATGCTACCTGGAAAAAAACAAAGAAGAAAAGCAGCAGCAAAGGTGGAACTTTCCTGAGAGCAGCAACACAACTCTGAGGCTGCCTTGGCAATGGCCCTCAGAGCAGCTACCTGCCAGCAGCAGCGGCCAGCAGCAACCGCTGCTACACAGGCAGTATCTTCTAAGGCAGCAGCAGTAGCTCCAGGAAAGCAGTAACATCCATCATCTCCAGGCGTTGACGTCATCATCCTTAACACTGACAGAGCAGAAGTGTAAGTCTGATATTCTTTCTACCTGTTATTTAAGAGAGACTGGGAGTGTCTGTTAATAAAGTGGATGCCTGCCTCTGAATGAGATCTCTCCTACCCATCCTGTGACTGGCTGATCACCACTCACAAGATGTTAAATATTAAATGTTTGTTAAATGGTTAGTGTTTAAGTAAATGTTTTATTTTTAAGCTGTGAATATAATGTTTTCTCATGTATATGTGGAGGCCACGTATACCACATTGTATTAAGTATGGGGTTAGATTGAAACCCTAAGATTAAAAGCCTTTGTGTATGTGGGATCTTTATAGGCATGTTACATTGAAACTATTTTATTCTCTGTATGTGTTAGATATTCTATTACTTCTGGGGGAATTCTGCGCCACTACAAGTGTGCAGAATTTGTCCCCGCAGATTTCTTTGCTTCCCTACAGAAAAATGACTTTCTGACAGGGAAGCAGAGGGAAGCCACAAGAGCGGTCATGTGACCCTTCCCAGCAGAATGTTTTGGGTGCCCAGGGCAGCCAGCAGAGATGTAAATCTCTGTGGCGTTGGGGTCGGGACTGGGGAAGACTCAGCTGGTGGCTCCCATCCTCAGCTGCTAGTCACAGCTGGACTGGGGAAGAAGGGACTTCCTCTTCCCCTGCACAGCACCCAGGGCTGTGTCAGACCCACCCCCAGATTTCTCCCCGGCTCCAGGAAGCTCTGCAAACTCCCCCCACTTCCTGCATCCATCCCTCCACAGCTGCAGGGAGGGGGATCACTGTACAGGGAGCTGTTCCTCCATCTGACCAATCCTGCGCATCCAGACCCCCACATACTCATACCCAGACCCTCCTGCCGAGCCTCACCCTTCCATATCCAGAACCTCCCCTTCCAAGCCACACTTCCCCTGCACCTGGACCACCCCAATGAGTTGCCTGGATCCCCATCCCACTGACCCCCAACCAGCTGCACCTAGATCCCCACCCCACTGAACCTGCCACACCCAGACCCCCCTTCCAAGCTCTATTCCCCCCTCCACAGCCAGACGCCCTTCCTCGCTGAGCTCCAACCATCTTCACCTGGACCCCCCTGCAGAGTCCCATTACTGTTGCACCCAGAACCCCCCCCAACAAACCCCTCTGCATCCAAATTCCCCCCATACCCAGATCTCCCACTGAGCTGCCTGCACCCAGATTGGACAATCCCAATATTTGGGGCTTTGTTTTTTATAGGCACCTATTCTCTTTCCCCCTGCCCCCAATCCTGATTTTTCACACTTGCTAGCTGGTCACCCTACTGGAAAGGGACAAGCAGCAGGGTCCCTCCCCCCCGCTATGCAGGCAGTCAGGCCATGCTGCCAAGGGCTCCTTGCAGGAGGGTGCCAGGTGCCTGCTGCGGTCCCCCAGGACTGCGCCAGCCAGCGGGCTGCCACCATGGGGACCCCACCCCGGGGGCCGACTTCCAGCGGTCTCCAGGGGGCCCGGGGCGGGGAGGGGGGGGGAAAGGGGATGCGCAGGCGCCATCACGGCCCGCGACGCCGATCCCGCCCAGCGCCGCGAGAGAGACGCGCGGCGCGGCCGCGACACAAGGGCGCGCCAGGCTTCCCCCGCCCCGCCCTGGCCTCCGGGCCTCCGCTGCCGGGCGGAAGAAGCCGGGACGCGCCCTCCTTCCGCCCGGCCTGGCAGACGCTGCTCGGCAGCCGGCGCGTGCAGCCCAATGACCGCGGACATGCTGGGCGCCGGGGCAGGTACGTGCCGCGGGGGTCCGGCCCGGGCATTTCCATCCCTGCTCCGGAGCTGCGGCCCGGCGCTTTCCTGCTAGGGCGAGGCCCGGCCTCCCGGCGGCGGCCCTCCGTGCAGTGCAAGGGGGGTGAGGCAATGGGACTGCCGCCTGCCCGCCCGGGAGCTGCCGGGCAGGGGACCTTGCTGCCGGGCAGGGGACCTTGCTGCCTGCAGGGTTTGTCAGTGCAGGGCTCCGCAGCTGTGCAAGGGATAACGCTGCTGCTGGTCTCCCGGTATCAGATCAATTCCTGTCCAAGATCATGCCCAAAGAACCTCGCACGCCAGGCGCTTCTTTGCAGCTGGTGCTGCCTGTAGGCGCTTATCATAGCGCAAGAAACAGCACTGCCTTGCCGAATGATGTTGCATGCAGTGTATTCTCGTGCACCAATAGTGCAAGAAAAAATACTGATTGTAGCACAGTGTTGCGTACTATAATAGTGCTGGAATAGTACATTATAGGTAATATTGTGCACGACACAATGATGATGCAGTTATACTAATTGTGGAATAATACTGCATTAAATTTCTCATGCTATAACAATATTGCAAGAAGTAAGTTTATGCAGGTATGCATTCAGTAAAATCGATATAGTAATAATGTTGCCAGTCGTAATATTTTTTTCTGTGATATTACTAATTCTCAGGTAAACTCTCTCAGAATATTTGTTATGTAAGTAGTCTCTTAAATTTACATAATGCCTCTATAATACAAGTAAGAAGAAAAACTCCATGGCCCAAGTCCCTATAAACAAAAGGTTTCAGAGTAGCAGCCCTGTTAGCCCTGGTCTACACTAGGACTTTAGGTCGAATTTAGCAGCGTTAAATCAATGTAAACCTGCACCCGTCCACACAATGAAGCCCTTTATTTCGACTTAAAGGGCTCTTAAAATCGATTTCCTTACTCCACCCCTGACAAGTGGATTAGCGCTTAAATCGACGTTGCCGGCTCGAATTTGGGGTACTGTGGACACAATTCAATGGTATTGGCCTCCGGGAGCTATCCCAGAGTGCTCCATTCTGACCGCTCTGGACAGCACTCTCAACTCAGATGCACTGGCCAGGTAGACAGGAAAAGAACCGCGAACTTTTGAATCTCATTTCCTGTTTGGCCAGCGTGGCAAGCTGCAGGTGACCATGCAGAGCTCATCAGCAGAGGTGACCATGATGGAGTCCCAGAATCGCAAAAGAGCTCCAGCATGGACCAAACGGGAGGTACGGGATCTGATCGCTGTTTGGGGAGAGGAATCCGTGCTATCAGAACTCCGTTCCAGTTTTCGAAATGCCAAAACCTTTGTGAAAATCTCCCAGGGCATGAAGGACAGAGGCCATAACAGGGACCCGAAGCAGTGCCGCGTGAAACTGAAGGAGCTGAGGCAAGCCTACCAGAAAACCAGAGAGGCGAACAGCCGCTCTGGGTCAGAGCCCCAAACATGCCGCTTCTATGATGAGCTGCATGCCATTTTAGGGGGTTCAGCCACCACTACCCCAGCCGTGTTGTTTGACTCCTTCAATGGAGATGGAGGCAATACGGAAGCAGGTTTTGGGGACGAAGAAGATGATGATGAGGAGGAGGTTGTAGATAGCTCACAGCAAGCAAGCGGAGAAACCAGTTTTCCCGACAGCCAGGAACTGTTTCTCACCCTAGACCTGGAGCCAGTACCCCCCGAACCCACCCAAGGCTGCCTCCTGGACCCAGCAGGCGGAGAAGGGACCTCTGGTGAGTGTACCTTTTAAAATACTATACATGGTTTAAAAGCAAGCATGTGAAAGGATTACTTTGCCCTAGCATTTGCGGTTCTCCTAGATGTAGTCCTAAAGCCTTTGCAAAAGGTTTCTGGGGAGGGCAGCCTTATTGCGTCCTTCATGGTAGGACACTTTACCACTCCAGGCCAGTAACACGTACTCGGGAATCATTGTAGAACAAAGCATTGCAGTGTATGTTTGCTGGCATTCAAACAACATCCGTTCTTTATCTCTCTGTGTTATCCTCAGGAGAGTGAGATATAATTCATGGTCACCTGGTTGAAATAGAGTGCTTTTCTTCAGGGGACACTCAGAGGAGCCCATTCCTGCTGGGCTGTTTGCCTGTGGCTAAACAGAAATGTTCCCCGCTGTTAGCCACAGGGAGGGGGGAAGGTTGAGGGGGTAGTCACGCGGTGGGAGGAGGCAAAATGCGACCTTGTAACGAAAGCACATGTGCTATATATGTAATGTTAACAGCAAGGTTTACCCTGGAAGAGTGTAGCGACTGTTTTATAAAATGTGTCTTTTTAAATACCGCTGTCCCTTTTTTTTTCTCCACCAGCTGCATGTGTTTCAATGATCACAGGATCTTCTCCTTCCCAGAGGCTAGTGAAGCTTAGAAAGAAAAAAAAAAACGCACTCGAGATGAAATGTTCTCCGAGCTCATGCTGTCCTCCCACACTGACAGACGAATGCGTGGAGGCAAATAATGTCAGAGTGCAGGAAAGCACAAAATGACCGGGAGGAGAGGTGGCGGGCTGAAGACAGGGCTGAAGCTCAAATGTGGCGGCAGCGTGATGAGAGGAGGCAGGATTCAATGCTGAGGCTGCTGCAGGACCAAACCAGTATGCTCCAGTGTATGGTTGAGCTGCAGCAAAGGCAGCTGGAGCACAGACTGCCACTGCTGCCCCTCTGTAACCAACCGCCCTCCTCCCCAAGTTCCATAGCCTCCACACCCAGACGCCCAAGAACGCGGTGGGGGGGCCTCCGGCCAACCAGCCACTCCACCACAGAGGATTGCCCAAAAAAAAGAAGGCTGTCATTCAATAAATTTTAAAGTTGTAAACTTTTAAAGTGCTGTGCTTAAAGTGCTGTGTGGCATTTTCCTTCCCTCCTCCACCACCCCTCCTGGGCTACCTTGGTAGTCATCCCCCTATTTGTGTGATGAATGAATAAAGAATGCATGAATGTGAAGCAACAATGACTTTATTGCCTCTGCAAGCGGTGATCGAAGGGAGGAGGGGAGGGTGGTAGCTTACAGGGAAGTAGAGTGAACCAAGGGGTGGGGGGTTTCATCAAGGAGAAACAAACAGAACTTTCACATCGTAGCCTGGCTAGTCATGAAACTGGTTTTCAAAGCTTCTCTGATGCGCACCGCGCCCTCCTGTGCTCTTCTAACCGCCCTGGTGTCTGGCTGCGCGTAACCAGCAGCCAGGCGATTTGCCTCAACCTCCCAGCCCGCCATAAACGTCTCCCCCTTACTCTCACAGATATTGTGGAGCACACAGCAAGCAGTAATAACAGTGGGAATATTGGTTTCGCTGAGGTCTAACCACATCAGTAAACTGCGCCAGCGCGCCTTTAAACGTCCAAATGCACATTCTACCACCATTCTGCACTTGCTCAGCCTGTAGTTGAACAGCTCCTGACTACTGTCCAGGCTGCCTGTGTACGGCTTCATGAGCCATGGCATTAAGGGGTAGGCTGGGTCCCCAAGGATACATATAGGCATTTCAACATCCCCAACAGTTATTTTCTGGTCTGGGAATAAAGTCCCTTCCTGCAGCTTTTGAAACAGACCAGAGTTCCTGAAGATGCGAGCGTCATGTACCTTTCCCGGCCATCCCACGTTGATGTTGGTGAAACATCCCTTGTGATCCACCAGAGCTTGCAGCACTATCGAAAAGTACCCCTTGCGGTTTATGTACTCGGCGGCTTGGTGCTCCGGTGCCAAGATAGGGATATGGGTTCCGTCTATAGCCCCACCACAGTTAGGGAATCCCATTGCAGCAAAGCCATCCACTATGACCTGCACATTTCCCAGGGTCACGACCCTTGATATCAGCAGATCTTTGATTGCGTGGGCTACTTGCATCACAGCAGCCCCCACAGTAGATTTGCCCACTCCAAATTGATTCCCGACTGACTGGTAGCTGTCTGGCGTTGCAAGCTTCCACAGGGCTATCGCCACTCGCTTCTCAACTGTGAGGGCTGCTCTCATCTTGGTATTCATGCGCCTCAGGGCAGGGGAAAGCAAGTCACAAAGTTCCATGAAAGTGCCCTTACGCATGCGAAAGTTTCGCAGCCACTGGGAATCGTCCCAGACCTGCAACACTATGCGGTCCCACCAGTCTGTGCTTGTTTCCCGAGCCCAGAATCGGCGTTCCACAGCATGAACCTGCCCCATTAGCACCATGATGCATGCATTGGCAGGGCCCATGCTTTCAGAGAAATCTGTGTCCATGTCCTGATCACTCACGTGACCGCGCTGACATCACCTCCTCGCCCGGTATCGCTTTGCCAGGTTCTGGTGCTGCATATACTGCTGGATAATGCGTGTGGTGTTTAATGTGCTCCTAATTGCCAAAGTGAGCTGAGCGGTCTCCATGCTTGCCTTGGTATGGCGTCCGCACAGAAAAAAGGCGCGGAACGATTGTCTGCCGTTGCTCTGACGGAGGGAGGGGCGATTGATGACACGGCTTACAGGGTTGGCTTCAGGGAGCTAAAATCAACAAAGCGGGTGGCTTTACATCAAGGAGTATTTCAGGCAGGACTTCACGGAGGGTTCCAATAAGAAATGGTGCACCTAAGTTATTGTCCTTATTGGAACAAGAAGGTTAGTCTGGCCTCTGATTGATACATGGCTAGATTTACCTCGCTGCACCTTCTCTGTGAGTGACTGCAGTGTGACCTAGAAGAATGAGTCCCCTAGACAGGGGAGGGGGGGGAAGCAAATGAGTACAAAACAAATCTGGTCTGTTTCTTGTTTTGATCCACTCCATTTATCTTTTACATCTTTGGCTGGCAGCAGACGGTGCAGAAGGACTGCATGCCATCCACATCTCATGGCTGCTCGGCAGAAGATGGTACAGTACGACTGCTAGCAGTCCGTATCGCCTGCCCGCTCACCATAAGACGGTTCAATAGGACTGACTGCAGGACTAAAGAGAATGACCTGGTCAAGTCACTCCAAATTTAGTCCCTGCGCCCATGTCTGCCCAGGCGCTCCCAGCCGACGTGGCCAGGAGCACCTCGGACATGATGATGACGGCAACCAGTCGTACTGTACCGTCTGCTGCCACAAGGCAAGGGGTTGCTGCTACTGTGTAGCAATGCCGTACCGCGTCTGCCAGCACCCAGGAGACATAGGGTGACGGTTACCTGAGCGGGCTCCATGCTTGCCGTGGTATGGCGTCTGCACAGGTAACTCAGGAAAAAAGGCGCAAAATGATTGTCTGCCCTTGCTTTCACGGAGGGAGGGAGGGAACGGGGGCCTGACGATATGTACCCAGATCCACCCGCGACAATGTTTTAGCCCCATCAGGCATTGGGATCTCAACCCAGAATTCCAGTGGGCAGCGGAGACTGCGGGAACTGTGGGATAGCTACCCACAGTGCAACGCTCCGGAAGTCGACTCTAGCCTCGGTACTGTGGAAGCGCTCCGCCGAGTTAATGCACTTAATGCACTTAGAGCATTTTCTGTGGGGACACACACACTCGAATATATAAAACCGATTTCTAAAAAACCAACTTCTATAAATTCGACCTTATTCCGTAGTGTAGACATACCCTTAGACTGTATCTGCAAAAAGAACAGGAGCATTAGTGGCACCTTAGAGACTAACAAATTTATTAGAGCATAAGCTTCGGGCTGTAGCCCATGAAAGCTTATGCTCTAATAAATGTGTTAGTCTCTAAGGTGTCACAAGTACTCCTGTTCTTTTTATATACAAAAGGTGGGACTGACAAAGGGACTTAGGCATTGCAATGCTGAGCATCACCCAGCATTATACTTTTAGATGCCTAGAAAATCACAGGATCAGCTCTGAGATCCTCTAAGCCAAGTCAGGAGTCTACACTCCATATACAGTGCTCAGGGAGAGATAGGCAACTTAGAATGCAATGCACAAAATCTTGCTCACTAGATATGGAACTCCCTAAACTAGCCAATGGGAGACACCAATGACAGGGATGTGTCCTAAGCCAGTAGTTCTCAACCAGGGGTATGTGTTCCCCTGGGGCTACTCAGAAGTCTTCCACGGGGTATATTAACTTCTCTAGATATTTGCCTACTTTTACAACAGGCTACATAAAAAGCATAGCTAAGATGATATCCCTTGGCCCATGCTGCTTCCCGCAGTCCCCATTGGCCTGGAATGACGAACTGTGGCCAGTGGGAGCTGTGATCGGCCGAACCTGCGGGCGCTGCAGGTAGACAAACCATCCCGGCCGGCAGCAGATTTCCCTGACGGGTCACATGCCAAAGGTTGCCAATCCCTGAAATAGTGCATGAGTCTTGAAGCGGAGGCGGGTTTGTGCTCAAAGGGAAGGGTGGGGAGTGGAACATGTAATAGAGAGGGAAGAATGCTTCAAATAGAGGATAATTGAGAAAGGAGGAATGAAAACTAAGGTTGAGAATGAGGGACACATTCTCTTTTCCTGAGATAGGAGAGATTGATTTGCTACCAGGAAAATAATTGCTAATGAAGAGGGATGGAAGTTAGGCCAAAAGTAAGAGTTAAATTGAAGTGTCTATAACTCTTCAGTATGATAATTGTTTCCTCTCCTGCTACTCCTTGTAAACCACCATCCCCTCTTGAGACAGAGTGAGAGAAGAATTGTCTTCTGTCCTTTGTGCTCCGAATTTCCTCCCTCTCTGAAAGCATTGACCACTCTTTCACTCAGATCTCTCCATCAAACACACTTTTCTCTGATAGAAACTTTCATTTCTATTTCCCTGTAGAAAAAGTGTTATCTTAAATGAAAAACATTCACTGTCTTGAGATGTGACCATCGTATTACGTGATTGGGGCATTTTTGGGGCCGAGGCTGAAGAGGTAGAGGTGTGTGCGCGCTGGAGACTGAACTGGGGTGGCCAGAGCTTTGTCCCTGTAATGGGAGGAGCCCAGTGGTTGTGCCAAGATATTGGTACTTAAAGGGCTCTCCATCAGTACAGCTGGCTTGGTGTGCTGGGGAGCTGAGTCATCAGCTTCAAGCATGGATACCTGGGCTTGACTATATAGCACCCAGGAGCAAAGTCGTAGGAGTTGAGAGTCTTGTTGCCAAAGTAGTGGCATGTCAACAACTCCCAGTGACATTACTGCCTTGAAATGCCAAGGAAACCCTTCAAGCAACAGTAGCTTAGTACAGAAGCACTGAATTACTCCCTACTTCAGGCCACCTGCTCAGCCACAGTATTGCCACATATAGTCTCCCTTTGCCCTCACCTATGGATCATCAAATAACTTCTCTCCTCCATCTCTCATGTACACCACCCTCTTCATCTCATATCTCATTTTTCTCACATCTCTATCAAACACAGCCCTATTTGTTATCTGTATATTGGTAGTACCTAAAAGCTGCAGTCATGGACCAATACCCCATTGGGCTAGGTGCTGTGCTCCCTCACCGCTTCACTTGCACATCGTGCTTCCTCTTTCCATAATTCCAAGCAGATGTCCCCCCCCCAAAAAAAATTGGGGATTGGTCCTGCTTTGAGCAGGGGTTTGGACTAGATGACCTCCTGAGGTCCCTTCCAACCCTGATATTCTGTGATTCTATGATCATGCTTCTCTCAGGGCCCACAGCCACCCCACAGGATCCCTGCTACTCATCATGCTCCCTGTCACAGGGTGGCTGGCCCCTCTCTATAAAGTAGGTCCAGCATCCCTGTACCAGAATAGTTCTCCCATTAGGCCAGCTAAGAGGGCGGGCAGCACCTGGGGTCTATGGAGGAACAGAGACACAGCTAGTGAATCGGAATCAGTAAGGAAAGGGCAGCTGAGGGCTTCCAGAGACTGTATGTTTGGGACCCAGGAGAAGGCTGAAGGTAGGAGAGCAGCAAGAGGCATTTGCTGGGTGGTGGTCCCCAAGTCCAGCATCCAGCGGAGGGCAACAAAAACCATTAGGGGACTGGAACACATGACTTATGAGGAGAGGCTGAGGGAACTGGGATTGTTTAGTCTGCAGAAGAGAAGAATGAGGGGGGATTTGATAGCTACTTTCAACTACCTGAAAGGGGGTTCCAAAGAGGATGGATCTAGACTATTCTCAGTGGTAGCAGATGACAGAACAAGGAGTAATGGTCTCAAGTTGCAGTGGGGGAGATTTAGGTTGGATATTAGGAAAAACTTTTTTACTAGGAGGGTGGTGAAGCACTGGAATGCCTAGTGAGGTGGTGGAATCTCCTTCCTTTGAGGTTTTTAAGGACAGGCTTGACAAAGCCCTGGCTGGGATGATTTAGTTGGGGATTGGTCCTGCTTTGAGCAGGGGTTGGACTAGATGACCTCCTGCGTTCTCTTCCAATCCTGATATTCCATGATTCTATTAAGTCATAGAGATAGAGGGATGAAGGCAGGAGGACCAGTAGCAGAGGGATATGCCTGTGGTTCTAAGCCAGAGAGCTGGAACCAAGGGCCAGAGAGGGCTGAATGCAGGGCAGCAGCAGAAGAGTTCACCTGCTGACCTCTCTAGGGGCGGAGAGCTGAATCCAGAGGAACTGTGAGAGAGCAGGGGAGGTAAGGGATGCTCCCCTGGCAAGGAGGCTGTGCGGGTTCTCATTGGGAAAAGTGTGGTTGCACTCCAGTTATAAGTATGAGGGTGGCTGTTCTGGTACAAGGACAGGGGAGGATTGACAGAGAGTGTGAGCATGTTTGAAGATGCCGGTGTGTGATATATGGGGTGTTACTGGATGAGATGTTGGGTGATCTTAATGACTGCACTGGGGTGAGAAATGAACTATATGTGTTGAGACTTCATTCAGGATTAAATGAACTGTGTCTGGTAATAAACTGTGCTGATGGACTAGTGGATAAGCTTGCATGGAGTTATTGGTTCCCTGAGAGGAGAAACCGAGGCATTGATGCGTATCATGCTGTGTCCTGCCACAGAAGGGTGCTCCAGATGGGGCTGTTCAGTCACACTCTTCTCCTATGTTTAGCTCTTAAACGTTTAAACCAATCGACTCTACTACGTACTGAGGCTGGGAGGGAAGTAGGAGGGGCATGGTAAGCAGCAAGAATATGCCCGTGTTTGGGATGAGAGTGGAAATATGTGGGCTGTGGGTGGTGGAAGGGGAGTTATTTGAGGTTTATGAGGGGAGTGTTGGATGCGTTTGCAGCTTATTTCTTTGCTTTTCATGGTGTTTGGTTGACATTTGGTGTCAAATTATGTTGTATCCCACACACAAATAAAAATAAAATAAAAATGATTAACTTTTAAGTCTTTCTTCATAAGTACCGGTCCTCTTGTTGTAGTTGCGGGACTGAAAGCTGTGCAGAAAGAAATCCCCTATTTGTCCACAGGCAGCAACAATGCGAGCTTCCCCACGCTGCTTTGCCAAAGTGCTTTTGTGCCACTCACACATTGGCCTCTGCTGATGCTGTTCAAAGGGAGTCACTAGTAGTTTTTTTCACATGGACATTTGTTTACAAGAACTGGAGTGAGACCAGCTACTCGTTATGGCCCTGATAATAATGGCTTCATTTCATTCACCACTGATCTTGGTTGGATGTGAACCAATAATTGAAAGGTGAAGAATTTGTATTTGGTTGAAAATCCTCTGAGTGATTCTTGCAAGTTAAGCCTGCAGCCAAGTAATGGCATCACATAGCAGCTTGACTGTTATATCAGAAATATCGCCAGATAGACGGGCAGTGACTGTACGTGGAAAGGGAGATTGTTAGGGCATAATTCTTATTTCACTTACGGTATTGTAATTTGGACGAGACTGAAGGTACATCAGTGTAAATGAGAGGAGAACTGCATAGATAATAGAATTGACAATCTCCTCCTGGTGAATAACTGGGTGCACTGATTCCCCTAAATACTATAATCTGACATCTAGAGACAGTGGAGTCAATGGAGCAATCCTGATTTATGCCAGCTGAACATGTAGCCCTGAGTTTTTGATTTTGTTTTGTTTTACAGACCAGGTTTTAAAAAAATCACCCAAACTTCTTTGCTGATAATATTTTTCAGCAGTATATGTTATGATTTATCATAGGGGGGAAAAATTCAGCAGCCTGGAGCTAAAACCCCTGGGCTCATGCAATATTATTACTGAGGATTTTTTCACAGGCAGTTTTTATTAGATACTAATTACAAGTGTTTGGTATAAATTCTTATCTGCTTAATTGTCTTTCCTTCTAGCATCCATTCTTGCTTCCAAGTTGACACTACAGCATACATGTGCTATAAAATCAAAGTCCTGCGGTATTGAAACTACAGGAAGAAAAGGCACCTTAACCAACAAGACATGTTTCTGGCCTATTAATCCAAACTAAATTTGTTGCATTCCTTCATTTTTTGTCTGATTTATGAACTGATCCTTCAAATCCTATTCATGTCAGTAGTCCTCATTCATGTCCCACTGGAGTTCTCAAGTGAAATCCTGGCCCCAGTGAAGTCAAAAGGAGTCTTGCAATTGACTTCAGTGTGGCCAGAATTTCACTGCTCCTATGAGACTTGCTTCTGTGAATAAGATATTGTAGGATCAGATTATATGTAAACTCTTCAGAACAAGGTAGTTAGACCAGATTTTGAACTCTGTTGCTCAAGTGTAAATCCCAGCTAATACCACTGACTTTCTAACAAAGCAAATACAATTTACTGAAGTTTGTAGATTTTTTGAATATTAAGCAATTTAACAAAGCAAGGGTAATGCATCCTTTATTTTGACAATCATTAGGTTTAATTATTTATGTCACTCGGTTGCAGAATATTTGAAAATAATGCAGAAGAATGAGACCTTACTTGAGTTACTCTGCTATTGAAGAATCTTTGAGGAATGGGGAGGAATTACTATTTCTGTTTGCATATTTGCCAAATGTTGATTAGCAAGGGTCTGCTGTAATTAAAACATAAGTATATTTGTCAAAATAAATGAGCAAAGTTATAGTGCAGTATCCTTGTTCCACTTCCCCCATTTTTTCACAGATTTTGCAAAATTCAATAATTTGCAAAGGGACTTCCAATCATTACGATGAATTCGTAAGATCTGTTTTATTTCTTAATGATTAAGTCAAACCCAGAAGTTTTAAACTGAACTGTTTTTTAAAACTGAAATTGTTTTTCTTCACTCAAACTCTTTCTTTTGGTCTTATGCAGTTGCTTATTGTGTCCTGCAACTTTATTTTAGAAAAATGTGTGTTGACACAGTTGTTCATTTTAAAATAAGTATGTGCAAAGCATTGCACTCAAACTATAGAGGAGATGTAAGAAAATGACTGGGCAAATCAGGTTTTGGTCCTACCAAATCTGTTAGGGTTCCTTAAAGTAAACAGTGAAACAAAAGCGAAAAAGAGTTGACTGTGCCTTTCCCTGCACCTTGGATATTTAAAATCAACTCAGTTATCTTTTGTGGGTAAATCAGGGCCTGGTGTTGGGAACCCTGGGTTCTATGTGTGTCTTTTAATATAGGATTCTTCCGCCCTTTAGAAAGTCATGTCTGTCTTCTATTTTAGAGAGAGAGAAACGAACACCACTTACCTCCTATGGGTGCTGTGAGGCTTAATTCATTCATATTTGTGGAATGCGTTGAGATCCTAATGTAGAAGATGTTGTATGAGAGTGAAATATACAATAAATCTGTAACCCCTTGGGACTTCATGCTTATCGCTGTGCAGCTGAACACACCCACATAGAAATTTAGGACAGCAGTGGGGAATAGAGCTGAGATGCCGTTGCAGCAAAAGTATGCAGGCCACCCACACCCCTTGAGCTACCAGAAACTCTTCATTAATGCTATTTAAAAGAAAACACTGCCTTCCTTCCCTCCTCCTCCCCCACCCCCGCCCCATTCATTGCAATGAAAATTTAATTTGTTTACAGTCTAGCTCTGGTGGAACTCTGGACCTCATATAATCTGTATTGCTGACTCATTGTTTCAATTTAAATTGCAGCCTACAATCTGTTTGTCCATTTATTACCCTCATTTTCTTTTGATATTATGCTTTATATACAGTAATTTGGTACTCTGAAAAAGCACTTCATGATTTCTGTATCACATATACCTGAAAGT
This sequence comes from Lepidochelys olivacea, assembly GCF_965140295.1. NCBI lineage: Eukaryota > Metazoa > Chordata > Testudines > Cheloniidae > Lepidochelys > Lepidochelys olivacea. Next base: position 21,340,750 of record NC_140413.1, read on the forward strand.
AGAAAAAAAGTATTTTTTTTTCCTCTGTCCAGATCTTGGCCTTCTCTACACACAGTTTGAACTCTGATTCAATTAAAATCCAGTTTAGAAATGGATGTAGTTAAATTGGTGCAATGCCCCTTGGTATAGATATTCGTATTTCAGATTAAAAGTGCCCACACAAAGGGTGGCTCCACCAATTTCACATAAATTGATTTAGTACTCCAACTGTATTTAGACCCGTCCTTAATGGTTTAAGAAAGGCCTGAGGTCTGGATCTTAGATTGGAAGAGTGTAAGGCCTAAACTAATGTCCATTGAAGCTTATGATAGTTTGCTCATTGATTTCAGTGAGCCCTTGACTGAGCTCTGTTGTATTTCAATGGAATGTATAGGACCAGCATTAAAGGTATTAACACAATTCTGTAACTGTCCAACATTAAACAGTTTTAACCAAGGTTCAGCATTTGGTATACAGAGACCTCAGCCTACTCAGTGTCATGGCAAATATGCCCTTAAAAATATTTAAAACCCTTTATTAAGGATACAGAAAAAAGAGGGAGGGGAGAGAAAAGGTTAAGCATTTGAAATATAGAGTATTAAAAGTAAGGCTTTTATTTTAACAACATCCCTTGTTCCCTTTCTCTTTAGCTGGAGAGAGTCTTCAGATGGGGAAAAAACCCTTAGCTAGTAATAACTGTCTTTTTTGGGGGGAAAAGAGAAAAAGTTAGCTGAGATTGGCCGAAACTATTGTTATCACGGTTGTTGATTAAAGTCTGATTCCGTTTCCTAGAAGATAGAACGAGGCAAACACACATAAGAGGGGAGAGAAAAAAGCAGAACAGCACAGATAGAAAATGCAGCTTCTGCCCCTGGTGTTGACTCTTTGAAACAGCGAAGATCTAGTAAAATACCGGCACAGTGCATGGTTTTATCAGCCATTCTGAGACCTGGCAAACTTGTGCCATTATCAAGCTATTTAAGACATTGCTGTAAGCCTATGACCAAAGAGGCAGTTAAAAGCAATGTTGCAAAATATACAGGCGTTTTTGGCTAAACCGGACTTCTGTTAAACAGGAGGCAAAAGGAGAGAGATAGGAAAGAGAAGAAATAAGGTGAGGAAGGAAAAGGACACACAAGGTGGGAGGGTGGGGAGAGCGACTAAACCTCACGTGCGAGATGGTGTTTGGGATTTAGCCAGAGCTGGTGATGTCAAATGAGTTCTCTCTTTATTCCGATCTGGTCAGGACATCTCCTGGGATTAGAATGATGAAGGCCCAGTGATGTTATGCTGGATCCTGTGGTCACAGGAGATGTTGGGGGATGAGGTGGGCAGTCATAATGGAAAATTCACTCCTTTCTATTCTTTCTGTTGATAATCATAGAATCATAGAATATCAGGGTTGGAAGGGACCGCAGAAGGTCATCTAGTCCAACCCCCTGCTCAAAGCAGGACCAATCCCCAACTAAATCATCCCAGCCAGGGCTTTGTCAAGCCTGACCTTAAAAATATCTAAGGAAGGAGATTCCACCACCTCCCTAGGTAACGCATTCCAGTGTTTCACCACCCTCCTAGTGAAAAAGTTTTTCCTAATATCCAACCTAAACCTCCCCCACTGCAACTTGAGACCATTACTCCTTGTTCTGTCATCTGCTACCACTGAAAACAGTCTAGATCCATCCTCTTTGGAACCCCCTTTCAGGTAGTTGAAAGCAGCTATCAAATCCCCCCTCATTCTTCTCTTCCGCAGACTGAACAATCCCAGTTCCCTCAGCCTCTCCTCATAAGTCATATGTTCCAGTCCCCTAATCATTTTTGTTGCCCTCCGCTGGAATCTTTCCAACTTTTCCACATCCTTCTTGTAGTGTGGGCCCAAAACTGGACACAGTACTCCAAATGAGGCCTCACCAATGTTGAATAGAGGGGAACGATCACATCTCTCGATCTGCTGTCAATGCCCCTACTTATACATCCCAAAATGCCATTGGCCTTCTTGGCAACAAGGGCACACTGTTGACTCATATCCAGCTTCTCGTCCACTGTCACCCCTAGGTCCTTTTCTGCAGAACTGCTGCCGAGCCATTCCATCCCTAGTCTGTAGCGGTGCATGGGGTTCCTCCATCCTAAGAGCAGGACTCTGCACTTGTCCTTGTTGAACCTCATCAGATTTCTTTTGGCCCAATCCTCTAATTTGTCTAGATCCCTCTGTATCCTATCCCTACCCTCCAGCGTATCTACCTCTCCTCCCAGTTTAGTGTCATCTGCAAACTTGCTGAGGGTGCAATCCACACCATCCTTCAGATCATTTATGAAGATATTGAACAAAACCGGCCCCAGGACCGACCCTTGGGGCACCCCACTTGATACCGGCTGCCAACTAGACATGGAGCCATTGATCACTCCCGTTGAGCCTGACAATCTAGCCAGCTTTCTATCCACCTTATAGTCCATTCATCCAGCCCATACTTCTTGAACTTGCTGACAAGAATACTGTGGGAGACCGTGTAAAAAGCTTTGCTAATGGTTGCATTTGCCTCCCAAAGTCTCTCTTTTTTTAAAGGACCCCAAAAGGGAGTGACGGCTGGAATTTCCCATCCCTTCATTATTTTGTTCACCAGTTAGGCCTCATTTCCGACTCACCATATTTGGTTCCTGGATTTCCAGTTCCATACTTCTTTTGTTTACCAGACATCATCTTAATACAGTCCTTGAATTATCTCAGTATGCCTTTTCATTTTGATTAATTCAGTCTTTGTCTCGTTTTTGCACCTATTTCCATTAACATTCATTGTTATAAGTAATTGTGACACTTTATGAACTTTCACTTGTTCTTCACAGTTGAGCTTATGTTTAGGGTAAACATGTAGGCCTATTTATTACAGTAGCCCCTGTGATGGTTCTCAGGGTACCCAAGACTGAGAGTTGTCACCTTGTTACCCACTGCCTATGGTATGAGAGGGTCTTGCTTGTGTTTACCGTGGTGTTGGCTCCTTGACACCTCCAGCGTGTTAATCACCCAAACACACTCTTCTGGGCTATGCCAGCTCTTTCTTTGCCTTGTGGGTTAACAGTAGGTGCACTCCAGTCCCTGAGTCCTTTTGAAGTGTTTCCCTGTAGTGTTCATCCCCTTCTCCACTGGACACAAATACCAGGTCTGCTGTCCCTAAAGGACCACTGTGCACACCAGCTTGTAGAATTCAACTCAGGATCATCACCTTGCTTAATGTTACAGCATGTAGATATATGAATAAGAATAAGTTTATTATCAAAGATTTAAATGTTAATGAGTCAGAATATTGGCAACAAAGGCTTGCATATAAAACAAAATCATAACTTGCTTTCTAGAGACCAAACTTTAACAGGTTAACTTCTGATCTCAATAAGTTTATCTCACCTCCAAAAGTCCTCTGCAGCATTTCGACCAAGGGTGGCTGATCTCCCATTTTCATCAATGTAAATGCATTGCCCATTTACTTCATAAGTGTTGGAGAAAGTTTGTCTGTACATAGAGACAGTATAACCACCCAGGGCTTCTTTTTCCCGAGCGCTCCTTCTCCGTTGATTTCATATGTAAATGGGTATCCATTACGTTAGTTTTCAGTGTTTGGTTTACATCTGACACAGAGAGAGGTGAATAAAGATCTCTTGTCTGAGAGAAAACCTGTTTTGTTTTTTTTTAATTCTTGTGGTGTCTCGTACCTTGATACATTTAAGACCTCACATGGCATTCTTTGAAGCAGAATGTACATAACAGAATCAGGACATTCCTGTAACCTCTTTGCCAGTTGGTAGTAAGGGTTTCTTGGGTCACAGCCCCAAGAGATGATATATGTATAAAATAACATTGAAACAAGGCCAACGCTTATGACTTTGCAAGTCTTCTGGTTTGACAAATGCACCTGCCACTTCTTGATAAATGATCCTTTTGGCAAACATTCACATGTGTGTCATAGTTCACGTTGATGACATTTTTATTCATAACTAGTGAGTTGATGAACATGCACACCTTTTTGACTAATATTACAGATGTGTCTAGAGGTGAACAAAAGCTCCTGGTTGGCAAAATTATTCAGTTCCCAGGTGACCTCCACTTGGATACTAGAAAGTTTCTAAATGATGAATATATGTATTGGTTGTTATATTTGTGTGGCCCTTATATTTTCATATTATAGTGCATTGTTTTCTTTTTCATTGCTGTATTCAGATGGTTAAAGAATTAAGAAAACACACTGAAATTAAATTTTGACACAGATATATAATTTGAACAAGCCAACGTAGCTTTAGACGATGAAGACCTTTCCTTGCATCCCTATAAATATTCCCAAACAAAAACGACATTATAGTGGAAGTGAGGTTGAGAGTACAAACAAGGCTGGGAGGCAGGGTACTGGACTGTGGCCTAAGAAATGTGAATTCTATTTCCAGTTTGACCATTGACTGGCTGTGATGTTGGGCAAGTAACTTCTCCAGTGCTTTCCTCTGCCACCCTTTATCTGACTTGTCTATTTAGATCATAAGGTCTTCAGGGTAGGGACTGTCTTTTACTATCTGTTTGGACATCACCTACCACAATGAGGGCTCTGATCACAGTTGGGCCTTATCTGAATACAAATTCTAGATGATGGTGGTAACGCACATCAGTGTGCCATGCTGATATCACCTCCCATTCTGTGTTTAGTGAGGCTGGTCTGTTAGTCTTGTTGAGCCTGTCATGGGGTCCACTCACTGCAGGTGGAGCTCTGGGGATTAGCGCTTTACAGATGTGAGGCCCCCCTCCTGCTGCTCACTGCATGCCTGGCTGCTGCTTTCTCTTTCACTCTCTGAGGCTGTGTGCTCCCTCTTTGTGACTTGGTCCTCCAGTCACCTCACTATGTAAGGTTTCAGAGTAGCAGCCGTGTTAGTCTGTATTCGCAAAAAGAAAAGGAGGACTTGTGGCACCTTAGAGACTAACCAATTTATTTGAGCATGAGCTTTTATGCTCAAATAAATTGGTTAGTCTCTAAGGTGCCACAGGTCCTCCTTTTCTTCTCACTATGTATGTTTCTCCCTTCCGGGGTAACAAAGGCCTTCCTTACCAGCAGTCTTGAGCAGTCTTCCCATTCACTGCCCCATGGTACCGCTTCCCCAGCGGCTGGTAGGGGAACCTAGGCACACCCTCTGTTCTGGGTTCCAGCTCAAAGACCCTCTAATGAGCAACTGAGGTCTGTCCCATTCTGGACCTTGCTGCCTTTCACCTGAGCCTTTCCCACCCTTCTGGCTTCCCTCCTTCCCTAGGTTTGCCAGACCCAGAATTCCCTCCTCCCTGTAGGCTACTTGCTTCTCTAGCCCTAAACAGACCACCCTTCTCCCGTGGAGCGATTGCAGAATACTTCCCTGAGGCCCCTCTCTGCTATCAGCTCCCTGGCTTTATGGAAGCCCTGACTGTTCCTGCACAGGTGAACTTCCCCTAATTAGGGCGTTTTTCTCAGCCTTAATTCTTCCAGTTTGTAGCTTAATAGGTTAATTGGCCTAACTGGCTTCCATTAACCTCTTCAGGGTAAGTGTGGGGTGAACATCCCATCTCAGAGCTGCTGAGAGTCATTGTTATTCCTGTTGAGATTAAAGCGGGAACACAATTTTTATTACTCTACCATTGTTGCATGTACTATAATGCCTAAGGGGGAAAATATTCTCTTTTCTTTTCTTTTTTTCAGTTTGTTTTTAATGGGCAGTTGTGCCTAATCAGTGCACTGTTTCTTTCCTTTTAGACAAGGATCTGCCCATTACAGCCACCTGGGTAGAACCTTGCTCCCTGGAGTTCCATGGCCTGCTTTCTCGGATCTGAATGCAGGATCTGGTTTTTAGCTAGTCAGTTTTCCCCTGTTAGTTTTGTTTTGGGTCTTTTCACTCAGTTTCAGTTTCAGGGGAGAGGAAAACTTTCTTTAAAAAGTTAGGAATATATCATGTAAAAACCATAATAACTGACAAAGGGAACTCGGAGACAGAAGCAGTAACTTAAAGTACTTAATATCAGATTTGATGCTGACAGCTTCACTTTAATGGTGATGCTCTGTTCCTTTGTCAGTAGTGTCCACTTGCAGTCATGTCATGTCTTGTCTTGTTATACAGCATGTAGCATCTTCAGTATTAGAGTCTTCCACTTGTGGCTCTCAAAGCACTTTATAAACATTGTCATTTGTCACAGCTCTCCTTAACTCTCCTTATCACCATTTTATGGTGTGAGAAACTGAGGCACGGATAAGTTATTGCATGATTTGCGCAAGAAGTCACATAGGAAGTTTGGAGCAAAGCATCTTCTGTGCATTAGTGTAGAACCCATTTTGTCTTACTGTGGCCACAGTTCAGCAAGGTACTTAAACACATGCCTAGTTTTAAGCATCTGAGTCAGTGGGGTTACTCACATTGTTGAAAGTTTACCTTGTTGAATGAGGACCTCCTTGTCCTGTTTTAGTAAATATAACGTAATCCTTCTCTGTTATCTGTTTCCTGCTATTGGACCAAAAGTAAAAACTGTAAATATATAGCTCTGGGGGTGATTTCTCCTTGTCCAGAAAACCCCAGTCAGTCTTTGCACTAGCAGCTTTGCAAAATGAGATGTATTGCAAGATGGATGGGCCCAGAGGTGTAGCAGGTGTAACGATTGTACTGTGTTATGGCCTGATTGATCAATGTATATGTCAGAGTCATGTGCCCCCAATTTAGTGGCCTCTGTATCTTTATACCAATGTCTACAATATACTAAAGCAGTAGCTACTGAATCAGGTCATTGTTTAGTTGAACACTGGACATGGGAACTGGGTTTCTTTGGTTATTTATTGTTTACTGATGGGGTGTTTAGTGCTGTGGTGCTAATCGTACATAGATATTTACTGATATGTTATAACAGCCTCTTGTTCTGTTTAGCAGAGAGCACGAGACCAGGATCAGAAGAGCAGATCCCTCTGTATGAAGAATTTATTTACTGTTGTGGAGCAGCTACTCAGGTCTTAAAGTGTGGGCCCTGGAAAGACCTCTTGGAAACTGAAAGTAAAACTCTCCCCGGGCTCTTATTTCTGATTATTCCAGGTAAGTTTGGAAAAAACGCAAAGCTCTAATTAAAAGAACACTGGCAGGTTTAAATTAAATATGACAAAATTACCCAGTTTGTCACACAGGGAGTTTGAGGTAGAGGCAGGAATAGAACCCAAACTCCTGATACTTGAATCACAAAATCATCCTTCATTTGGTTTTTTATAATCTGCATTACAAGTTGTGCTTTACATGCATAAAACTGAAAATTTACAAAGTCTGATGTTCTCCTTATGCTGTTCACTTGTTTTCCGCATCCTATTTATCTTGAACAGTTGAAGCAGGCAGGGCAGTTTTGCTTCTCTTCCTCGTCAGTTTCACTTTGCAGCTGTTGTCCTTTAGGGTAATGCTTCCTCATCAGCCCTGCATACATGTCCCCTGAATGATTAAATTCACAGGGAAGAGTTTCAATTGCAATTAAGAAGAAATTATTTTTATCAATTATTTTCTTTTAATGTGAGCTTTGTAATAGACTTCTTTAAAAAAATCGTAGATTTTGAGCCTAAATTACCCTTTAAATCAACTAATCTAACAAATATCCAAGATTATTACTTAAATTATTTACATTTTATACATACAAAACTGTTAACACTTGCCTGATTAAATAGAGTTAAGATTTAAGAGCCAAAATCTAGCTTCATTGAAATCAACGGGAGTTTTGCCATTGACTTTAGTGGAAGCAGGAGTTGTCCTTCAATGATCCAGTATAGCACTACAATTATAATTATGTTGAGTGACCTCAATAGTGATTGCTTATATTGGGCTTAGGGGCCAACTATTGTAGTACTTTTAACTTTCTTCTCTCCATCACAGTACTGTACTTTAGAGATAATGTTAATTGACTGAGAAACAGTGAGGCAATGAATGACCCTTCTGGTTTTCCAGTTCCTTTTCATGTGTTTGACTAAAAAATCTCTTTATTTGTAAGTATACTCTGCTGTTATAAATAACTACTCAGGGGCAAGTCCAAAAAATTAATAATTGTTTGGGGTATGGTGTATTTGGACACTAGTTCCATCATTAAAAATAAATACCCTGATCTTACTTCAGTGGTAGTTGGCCTCTTAGCATCAGGCCCGTAAATGTTAATTGTGTCAAAATACATTAAATATGCATTACTTCTGGACTGTGATTGGTGAAAATCATATTGTATATTAAAAAAACACCCAATGCCTTAAAAATGTTGTGTCCATTTCTATAGCAAAAAAGCATGCAGATTCCGTTGTTGGATTCTTATGCAAGGTTTTGGAAGCCTCCCCAAAAGTTCTGTGTATCTGATATTTCTGGGCATCTCTCTTTGGGACTTGGGCACTACATTTTGTGCGATACCTACTGGAGTTGGATGATTGTGTCATTTTAACACATCAGCTAATGTTAAACCTATCACTGTTTAACCGATAGTTGAGAAATACTGCTCCTAATAAATAAAAATCAGCTGTGGCCACCTTTTCAAGGGAACATCTGGTGAAGTAAGCACCAGCTAACACAAATAGGGGTGGCAGAATCTGTTCCTGCAGTGACCGCTGTATGGGCAGACCCCCGCTGAAGTCAGCAGAGCTCTTCAGAGGAGCAGGATTGGGACCAAAGTCTGTAGCATGCAATCTGCTTTAAATGGATGTACTTCTGGAAGGCCAGAAGAGACCTGCTGAATTAAACAAGTGTTCTCCCATATTGTAGATGCTTTCCTGAACATTGCTTCTGCGTTGAAGTGATGAAGACAGGGAAAGAATTGTTATGTGTGAGGCAGTGGAGTGGCAGCACTACATAGATATAATTTCCGAGAAAACCATTCTGCAAAAACTTTGTAAACATCTTTTGGCCAAACAAGCACCCAGAAGGAGCAAAAGTGAAATGTTCATAGCAACATTTGTCCTGCGGTCTGGGAGGCTTTACTAACAGCTGATTCACGTTTTTGCCGTTTATTTTCAGTACAAATTGGAAGTTCCCCTGACTGTGAAAATAACTTTTTTTAAAAAGAAACAGGTTGCTAAACAAAATGTTGGACTAAGGAATAATGAATGATGGTGAGGGCATTTCCTGGCAGTCAGTATCCAGCTGGAGGAGCTGAGAGCCCTTGGCTCTCCCGCAGTCCTATAACCAGATGATTGTTTTTTCCGTTTTCACAGTTTATAGTAGCTATAATGACCTCCTGGTTCCTAGCAGTTAACAAAGTACCTTCTTATGTGTTAAAAAGTTAAACATTGAATGACACTTTACCATGGATACAGTGATCTGTTTACAGGGCTAATCTTTGCTCTAGCAGTTAGCAGCTGTAGAGTAACCAACCAAGACTTGATTCTGATTAAGTATGTATGTATTAATTTCTGTTCAGGTGATAGTTAATATTTTTTTTTTTACCTGAGATGTTAAATATTGACTGAAGCAAAGCAGATGTCAAGTTTTTTCTCCAAGCACTCAAAAGCTAGGAAATGCCAGGAGTAAGGTTTCCTGTGCAACCTTCTTTCGGCCCTCTTGTGAGTAGTATTATGGTAGTCTTTAATTACGTGATTATATGCTATTTTTTCCAAGCCCCTTTTCACCCCTGCTACTGCCTTCCCCTTCAGCACTAGCCTTAGCCCGTCTCCTGCCTCTCTTGTTCCCGTCCGTGTTCCTTTCCTTTTCCCAGCTCCTAGCTAGATCAAGAAATAGTTTTCCCCTCCCATGAAACTTTCGGATTTTTCAAAAATGTTCCCATTCCACATCAGAATGAAACCAAGACCTTTCAAAGGTTTTTGTGAAAAAAACAGAGAGAGATCTGCCCTAAAATAGCCAATAGCCAGGGGTTAGGGCACTCACCTGGGATGTGGGACACTCACTCTGTGCTGCTTTCCTCTATCCCAGGCTATTCTGGGGTGGGCTTTAACCAGCAATTAGGACCTGGACCTGGAAAGCCTTTCCCAATGGAAGTTTTTCCAGTACAGTCCCATGAAGAGTTTGGGGTTTTGACAAATTAGCATTTTGTCACCCCACCCCCTCCCAAAAAAGTTTTGTCTGAAAATTTCCAATCAGCTCTATTCTCGACCCCTTTTCCACCAGTTCAATTCTCCTGTGCCGTTCTCTCATCCCTGTGCATACGAGTCAAGGTGTTTCTTCTTCTCTGCCTGGGCACTGGCAGGGGGAGCACTGAGTGCACAGAGGAGACAATCCGCCTGCTCTCAGTTCTGGCACCTAGCCCCACTCTGGCACACAGCAGCGGAGAGGAGCAATTGCAGGAGAAGCCCTGCTCAGTCCTGGGATGGTACATGTCCGTTTGGTCAGTGGGGATGGTGCATGTACCATTTGGTTAGCATGTAGAGGCTGTGAGGGGGAGAGCGCGTGCTTGGTGTGAACAGAATTTTTAGAGAAACTGTCCTCCAGATTCTTAATACTGAGCATATGTAAAGTGCAGTTTTTTCAGAGGTTTATAACTAGGAATGATTTGGGCTCTTTTTAAAAAAAAAAAAAAAAGACAGAAAAAGGCACATCGCTAACACCAGCATGACCCCCCTGCCAAATTTCAAGTCCCTGCTGCAAAGCATGGAGGCTCTAGAGTTTCTTGCCAAAACAATTGTAGTTGTAAAGGTTTTTAACATGGGCAAAACAACACATTTTTCCCCTCACCTCGTTCTCGGAAGCAGCTGAACTGTTTTAGCTGAAACTTTCCAAAAAGTCTGGAAAGTGCCTTAGGCCGAAGACTGACATGAAAAATTTCAGCCCAAACAGTTTGGCAAAATTTTATATGTATGCAACTGAAAACGGTCTTATAATTGAAAGTATCAGGCAACTTTAACGATAGATATTGCTGCGTGCAGTGCCTGTAATGGGACTCCGTATTATATGGATGATTTTACGTTCTGAATGTCTACCTGTTGACTCTTGTTTCTAGCTCCACTAGTACAGTGACCCTGGACCCATGGCTTACTGCAATACCAGACTTGCCAATCCCCAGTATTCAAAAAACATGAGTCAGCCCTTCCCGCAGATCCTCCCCCACCCCAAATCATGAGCTCAACTTAAAAATCATTAATAATTTATTTTTAATGGGTTCTTTTGATTTGCCTTCTGATTCTTGGGCCTTGAGATTTCACGCTGTCAAGCATTTCTCTGCAACCATAAGATTTTTATTTTTTTTAATGAGCTGAGATTCATCCCTTCAGGATCGAACACCAAACGTTGTGAGAGACATAGTAAAGCAATGAGAATTGGTAGCACTGCAGAAATAATAATCTGAAATAGCTAGAAATCTTTCCATTATGGCTGTAAACTTTTAAGAAATTTAACAGTTTTCCCTTTGTAATTAACAGTAACAAACTGGCATTTTTAGCATGAAATGTCCCAGTCTGGTAGCAGCGGTTGATACAGGGCTAAGTGAGCACGCTGACCTACTGAGGCATGTGAATTGTTAGGCAGATGTTTCTCTCTAGGGGAAGGAGGATCTAGGGTATGGTTTGAGCAGTCCTGCGAGAGGATCCCTGGGAAGAGCATTTATTGTTTTTGTTTAATAAAGCAAAACCCCAGGAAAGGAGTGCTTGGGGTACTTGCCCACACTGTTATTCCAAAGGAGAGCTCTTATCCTCTCTCCCTCTTTCCACCTATTATAGTTTGTTGTGATCTGTAGCTGTGTCTTATTACAAGTTAGATTGTAAACTCTTTACGGCAGATTCTGCATCTTTCTAGATGTTTGTATACTGTTTAACACAATGGAACTTGATCCAGGTTGGGGATTTTGAGCACAACTGCAATAATGATGATGATGATAAATTAATGGAGAATATTAGGGAAAAGCCTTAAATCCATGGACTCTTTTTAGGTGGGATCCATGTGGCAGAGAAGTAATGGTGAAGAGAGAATGGGTTAACGCTGTTGAAAATGTAAATTGAAATGTATATAAAACCAAGTTTTAATGTCTACTTAGAATGTTTAATGTTGGATATTAGCTTCTTATATCTTCATTTATTACTACTCTGCAAAGTAGATGTTTCGTTTACTGGTTTTAACTTACCTTTGGAAAAGTCATGTTCTAAAACACTTTTTCTAAAAATTGGAAGTGTATCTAGTAACATTTTCTTGGTAGCTGATGTCTGCACTGCTAAACATGCAAATTGGATCAGGAAGGGTAGTCTGCTTTTAAGTCATTTACCTGGGGTTTTGGAGACCTGGATTCAGTTCCCTGCTCTGCGTGATTTTGGCCAAGTCACTTAAACTGAGATCTTCAGAAGGTAGTTATGGGCCTAATTTCCATAGATTTCAATGGGCATTAGGCACCTAAATACCTTTGAGGATTTGGGCATTAGTCTTACTTATAACTTCTTATAGTTCATAGTACACTAATAATAGTAATTAATAATTTGTGCCTCCATTTACCAGCTGTAAAATGGCGATAAAGGCATTTCACTGCCTCACAGGGCTGCTCTGAACATATACTGAAGGCTGAGAAGTGCTGAGATGCTACAGTATTGGGGTCATATGCATATCTGTGAGAGATTAGAATACCCCAAAAGTTTGGAAAGCTTTACTTTGAATCTGAAATATAGCATGTGGTCCTATCTATGATTTATTTTTAGGATGGTTTTCATTCTTCGTTTCCATTAGCTACAGACTGAAGCAGGTAGAAAAATGAAAAAAACTTGGCAGAATATATTGGAGTCATCTTTGTTCCATGGATTTAGAAATGGAATGATGTTTTGGGTCCTGCAACTTTTCTTGAAGATTTTTCTCAAAATATTTAGATCTTTTGGTCTTTCAGTTTTGTTTTGTTTTGTTTTTTTCCACTTCCCACTGCTTTTCCTCTTTCCTTCTTTTTCATTTTAGTGTTGGATGCAATAGAATAAACGATGTCCAGGGGTTTTTTCTCTTTTCTTCTTTTAACAAACTGCAAGTTGTCCAAAGTTGAGGAAACTTTCAAAAGCTGCAAAGGAAGAATGAAAAAGAAACAAAAAAAATTTCCCACCATCATTCATTCTGTTGAATTCAGCAGGAAAACAGGGGGTAGGGGTGGGGCTGGAAGAGGGGTAAGAGGAGAAGGGACAGGAGGAAAGAAAAAAGTGTGTGTGAGGGAATGGCTAAATTTTTCATTTCCAATTTATTGAAAAACATTTTTAATCTAATTTTTTGTTTTGACCAGCTCTACTTATAACTTTTCCTCCCTGAATTATTTTCTTTACTTTGTTGTTTATAATGCTCTAGTAGCATTCATTTTCAATCTCTATAATGCCTGTCAGCCAAGGTTTTAAAAACATAAATTAACATCACAAAATTCCTGTGGGAAGTTTATAAAATGGTATTATATCCATATCATAGATGGGTAAACTGAGACATGGAGGGGTAAGTCAGTGGCAAAGCCAAGAACAGGACACACACCCCTTGCTCTGACCACCTGTTTAATGTAGTTTAACTGATTTAAAGTAATATCAATTTTATTTTTCATAACTCAACCTTTCTGTCACTGTAAGTTTTCTGCTTTGGTGTTGGCCTATGTATATAATTCAGCAAAAACTCTATTAACTGTGGAACATCTAAGATAATGGAGCAGGCATTGAGAAAATCTGGGATCTCTGATCACCTTGCAATATATTCCCAGACACAAACATTCAGAATTAGGTGGATTCCCCCCTCCAGCCCATTCTCCCTCTAGCTTTTGTAAACTGTTTGAGTCACAAAATGATAAATAATTATTTCTGAGCGCTGGAATTTTCACACTTGAAAGGTTTGTATTATAGTTCTGTTCCTTTTATAGGGCGAGGCAGTGCAAGAAAGGGCAAAAGGGTGGCTGAGTAGTGGGTTGATGAAAGGAAAATCCAGGCAAGAGCTGAAGGGTGAGTCTTGCCCCAGAAGCAGAGGACGTGGAGCCAGGCACTCACTGGTCTGAACCGACTATAGTTAGTTTTAATGTAGATGATGATTCATTGTTCTGCTTATTAGAGTGATCTGGTGCATACTTTTCCAGTCTAATAAATTTCAAGCATATGACTTGTTTTATGTGTAATCAAATCAAACTGTTTTTAGAGTACAGAAAGGAAAGATACCAAAATGCTAAGGACCCTGCTCCTGCTCCCACCAGAGTTAATGGCAACAGGCCCAAGCTTTGCAGGGGATTTGGGAATATGTCCTGTATATTTATTTCCTTTTCATTGTTTAATCAAAACCATACATAAAGGGTCAAATTGCTCCCAGCTTTGACTTGTAAATATGGAAGGTGATTCAAAAATACTGCCTGATCCTGCACTCATTGAGGTTGATGGCAAAGGTTTCATTGACTTCAGTGGTGCAGGATTAAGCCCATGGGCAGTGTCTTACAGCTGTTAAAATGCATAGACTTTAGTGGAGTGAATCCTAATGTAACCATGACCAGCGGATGCATTTTTAAATAGGATTGTGCTTATCCACATTTGGTGCAAAATTTGTTTAACATCATGTTAGTTAGAATAGGTTGGTTAATGCATTCTCTAACTCATTACTTTTCCCCACTGTAGGCAAAGCCCGGACTGTTTTAGTATTAACACTTTTACTGCCATATACTCTTCTGAAAAAAGACCCAGTTAGAGCATATGCTCAATTTTACTACCATATACCTGTCCCATTAAAATCTGTGAGATTCACAGTAGTAAAGTTATGTATATTTGCAGGATCAGGGCTATCAGGGCTATACCTCATTCTAGGGAATAGCATCAGACAAAGTCATGAAAATTTATTTTTTATTTTGCGGTGTTGGTTTAGTGTAAAATTAGCAGTGGCGTGTACAATCTACAATAGCAATATTTAACATCATTTGGCATCATTGAACTGGGGCCCACAGAGTTTGATGGAAATTTCTTGTTCTGTTTTAAGAAAATCTGTCTATTTATGTCTGTGTATTTATAAAACACGCAACTTAGTAAATAAATAGAGTACAGACTTATATAACCTCTATGCTGTTTAGCTCATTGCAGGAGTACTTTGTAATAGCTCCATTCCAAACATCCTAACTCTTGATTTCATTGATGTAAATAGGGCAGTTTTGTCATCTTTGTGGTTTTATACCAGGAAGTTTAGTTCATGGTTGATAACGCGTAATGTAAATCATAACATTTTTTGTGGTAAGGTGTGCTTGCACAAGTTTAATGCATTAATATACAAGAATCTTTTCAGATTTTTATTCTTTTATCCATGTAGAATACTCTCTTACTGGCCAAGTTTCCTGATCTGCTTGTTTGCAGTTGGATTGTTTCTAGGTTATTGGATCATCATATTGTTTTACCAGTATATGCAGTGATTTGGTAGTATTAGATTTCTTTTTTCATTGTAAGATTTAGCCTTTTAGGGAGCTCTTCTTACTTTAAGACTGTCACATGGCAGCTGCTTATGGTTTTCTGTACAACAAAAGATTGACATGCACTGCAAAGATGTTTTGGGGGCTTAGATCCTCATTCTGCCAGCACTTAGGGATGTGTGTAATTCTACTTGTATGAGTAGTCAGTGGGAATATTCATGTGAGTAGAATTTAGGTGTTTGCAGGATTGAGGGCCTTAGTCACTTGTCATCCTCAAAATAAAATGTTTTTAATTTTAGTAAATTCTAATGTAAAGTGAAGTACTTTTTAAAGCCTTCACTTCCATTCAATAATGTACAAAAATGGAAATATATTTCAATAAAATTTGAATAACCTTTTATTTTTGCTCGCTCTGGATTTCAACTTGTCAAAGAGGAAAGCGTAAGGAATATCAGAGATTGCTGGATAAAATCCAGTCAGCTGCTTTCACAAATTAGTCATTATATGAAGGGCTTATTACAGTTTTTTTGAAATGACTACATAAATAGATTTTTGTATTATAAATTAATTTGTTGGACCCATGGACTCGAAAACATGATTTCTTGTTTTTTCACTCCTATTAAGATACAGGAAGGCTAGGTCTGGAATGTGAGCCCCTGACACTGGTGAGCAGTTACTTGAATGAGTAGTTTAACTGAAGTCTACTGAAGGAGCTGCTTTTTCGAGTAACTACTCACCAGTGTGAGCAGGCACTTTGTAGTCTGACCGTTAATGAATTAAGTTCTATTTCCTGGTTCAGCAAAGAGCTTAAACCTGTTTAAATCTTTTTTGTTCTTCAGTAGGCCTTAAAGATGTGTTTAAATGATGTGCTTAAATTTTAAGCATATACTTAAGTGCTTTGCTGAAGCTGGGCTGAATCCTGCTCTCTAGCACGTGGGCTGAATCCTACCTATCAGACATAGTGCTTTCTGCTGTGAATAGTCACAGTGAAGTCCAGAGGGAAGTATTTGAAAGATCTCTCTGATCTTGCAACTTTGGATGTGAATGGTCATACTCTTATTAAAGTCAGAACTGGAGGTCAGAACATGGCCTTTATAATCTTCCTCTGTTAAGAATCTGTTGTTCTAGCTATGTGTTTTGTACAGTCTCTTTGGGAGGTAATTCTGTCTGCTATTTCAGTTTATTCTTCGTCATAGTCATGCAAGTGGCATTGGAAATCAGCAGTTTAGATCTTTAAATTGGTATGTAAAGCTTTGTAGCAGCTTCTTTATTATATCTTTTCTAATTTTAATAGTTTAGGGCTAGGTTCTACCACCATTACCCATTGCTGAGTAGTACCTCTCTATGCTAGTCCTCTGGATTTCACTTGGACAACTCACTTGGGGCGTGATCCAGAGCCCATTGTAGTCAATAGAAAGACTCCAGTTGTCTTTAGTACACTTTGAATCAGGGCCCTGTCGTCCCTGATTCAGCAAGGCACTTAAGCTTATCCCTAATCTTAAGCATGTGAGGAGTCCAATTGACGTTAAAATTGTTTTATCACTTGATTAAAGTTAAGCATGTGCTTAAGTATTTTCATCAGTCAGGGCCATAGAAAAGTGAATAATAATCAGGGTGAGTAAGGGTGGCAGAATCGCCCCTTCGTGCTATTCAAGAGTTATATCAATATTTTTTTCTTGTGCGTTTGTTGTTCTGACAACTGTCTGTACAGTCAACCCTCGGTGTTGAGCGATGAAAGTGAAGTTTCTCTTTCCTTCCCTTCAGAGATTGCTACAAAAAGTGCTCACAGTCAGATGTTTATTGTTCACAGTTCTCACCATATGTTTTGCAGACACCGTTTATTACAAATCAAACAGAATTAACAACTGATAATAAGTGAGTCATGATTTTTGAATGTAGTGTTGAATGGATATGCCAGAAGATGGAGCTGTTTGAAAGATTAGCATAAATATGTTTTATCGTTTTGGAAAACTTTTTTGCTGCAAACAAAGGGAAAATCGTCTCCAGAGTGCACTACATGGGGTGCAAGCAGTCATTGAAGGCATATATAAACTTAATCAAACTCTTTTGTTAATAGCTGTACTTCATGAAAATCTGTTTTCAGACATTATCAGTGGAGTGTAAGGAGGCTGAATTAGCAGAATGGTTGATTGGCTTCAGGCTATTTTATCATGCCAAACGGACTCCTTCCTTTATTCATATTGTGCCTTAAAAAAATGCTTTTTTGCAAAGCATATCTAATCTATTGCCCAATTCTCAAGTGTGGTATCTAAGTTGTAAATAATAATGTTCAGTGACAATTAAGTAACAAATTAAAAATAAAAACAATTCCCCCAGTAAAATATAATAGTAACACATCTCTTCCCTCCTCCAAAGGCATCTGCACTGCTGATCCCAAGATTGGACCATCACCCAAGTTCTCATGAAGCTGTAGTGTATTGTCTGACTTTTTTGTTGTAGTAGCAGAAGATCCTTGAACAACACCAGATACACTAAAGGCATTCAGTAAAAATAGCAGTAATCACAGTCCTTTGTGCTTCAACTACTCTATGTGTAAAATAGGGATAATAATTCATCTGTGTGGCTGAGTTAAATAATGTTTGTAAGGTGAAGCTGAGATTCTCTGATGAAATCTAGATCAGTGCAGTTGCTGTTGATGTTTAAATAACTTACGGATGCTTTGTGTTTACAGGGTAAAAATAATGTCCTGTTCTGTTCAGATTTTTATATCTTTGGCTGAGTAAAACGTGAGGCCAAAGGACCCAGCTTGTTTCTGTATGGACATGTGCTATCTGATGTCTCAGCACCATGCTCTCTGTATTTACCCTAAGTACTGACCCCTCTTACTGTCATATCCGAGTGCCTCACAATCTTTAATGTATTTATCCTCACAACAGCCCTCTGAGGAAGGGAAGTGCTATTATCCCCATTTTACACAGGAGGAACTGAGGCACAGAGAGACTAAATGACTTGCCGAATGTTACTCAGGGAAATCTGTGGCAGAGAAAGGAATTTAACCCAGGTCTCTCAGATGAGCACCCTAGCTGCTGGTTCATCCTTCCTGACTGGCTATACCGCTGAGACTGCCGCATAGATATTCCATCATTAAACATGGCTGACTCAGCTCCTAAACCTCAGTTCTTTCAATATCCCTCTGAAGCATCTGGCATTGGCCACTGTTGGAAGACAGGATACTGGGCTAGATGGATCTTTGGTCTGACCCAGTATGGCTGTTCTTATGGTACTTTTTTGGTGGTTACTGCATACCCAGAGAATTATGTTAGGGACTGGCGAGGGGATTCTCCACACTGTAGAGTTCAGGGCAGTTAGTATTTCCGCTGTGATTAATCTGTTGAGAAGTCATAGATCAGCTGAGGGCAGTGTGGTGAATCTGCTAAGAATTAATCTCTTCTGCTGTGCGGGGATGGATGATACTCTCCAGAAGCAGGGAGGTTCCATGCCAGGTGGGGAGGAGTGGGTCACAAAGGGTCTGGTGGCCTTGGGAGGAGTGTGGCATTTGGAAATAGTTGGCATAATGGGGCCAAGCTGATGCTAGATCCTAGCACTTGGAGCACCTACAGTGCTTGCCTTGGCGCTTGTGGTGCAAAGAGCACACTACCAGACATCTAGAAGGTATGGGGGGGCACAATAGCACTCCAGCATCCCACAGGAAGGCAGTGATTGCTCCAGTTCCACCATCCCTCATGGCTTCTGCCAGAGAAGGTCAGCTTCGGTTTGGTTTCCATCCAGGGCTCCAGGGCAGTTTTGCTAGTGGATGCTGAACTTAGTACATGACGCACTGTGGGGCACCAGAGAGGTTGAGACCATATTATGCAGCCCCAATTGCCCCTTAGCAGACTTCCTGATGTTTGTGGACCTTAAGAAAGTTGGGGTAAATTTAGTCCATTGGCTTTAGTGGCTTTGCTGATATCAGAATGTGGCTCTTCTTGAGTACTTTAAACATAACGTGCCATAACTTGTACTGCGGAGCAGCGAGAGGAAGGGACTGATTGACAACGGGAAAAGAACCCCTACTGTTTTCTGGCAATTTTGATATTTGTACTTAAATGAAAGAACCAAAGGGAACAGATGACTCCGCGCAGTTCAGCTTCAAGTTAATGACCAGCGTATTCATGCAGGGAAAATACCTCCCTGGAGAGCAAAATAACTCCCCCCGCCTTCCCAGAATTACAAGTTGAGGGAAATAGATAGTTAAGTTATTAAGAACACAATTCTCTGCTCCTGTGAGAGATACCGTACAGGTAGCATCCTGCTGATTCCCATGCTAACTGAGATGCATTGCAAATGACTGAATTTTGCAAACTTATAAATGAAGGGAAACAGATGACAACAACAACAAAAAGCCAGTGTAAGTCTTCCGTCTGCCCCCAAGCAGCAACGCTTCATCTTTTATAAATATACATCACTAACATGGTGCATATTAAAGCTGGCTAACTGATAGCTCTCAAAATGTAATTGTGGACGAGGAATCCCCATCGAATCGGTGTGTTTCTAGTGGGGTCCCACAGTGGTTCTTGATCCTGTGCTATTTAACATTTTTATTACTTACCTAAAAAAAAACATAAAATCATCACTGCTAAAGTTTGCAGATGACACAAACATTTGGGAGGTGATAAATAATGAAAAGGACAGGTCACTAATTCAGAGCAATCTGGATCACTTGGTAAGCTGGGCTCAAGCAAATAATATGCCTTTTAATATGGCTAAATGTTAAATGTATATCTCTAGGAAAAAGGAATGTAGGCCATACTGACCGGATGGGGGACTCTATCCTGGGAAGCAGTGACTCCGAAAAAGATTTGGGGGTCATGGTGGATAATGAGCTGAACATGAGCTCCCAGACTGATGCTGTGGCCTAAAGAGCTAATGCAATCATAGGATGCATAAACAGAGGAATCTTGAGTAGAATTAGAGAGGTTATTTCACCTCTATATCTGGCACTGTTGCAATTGCTGCAGGAATACCGTGTCCAGTTCTGGTGTCCACAATTCAGTAAGGATGTTGATAACTTGGAAAGGGTTCAGAGAGGAGCTGAATCTATTTAGCTTAGCAAAGAGAAGGTTTTGGGGAGTCCTGATCAGAGCCCCCAAGTCCTTACATTGGGAACAAATATATAATAATGGGCTTTTCAATCTAGCAAAGAAAAGCTATAACATGATCCAAGGGCTGGAAGTTGAAGCTAGACAAATTCAGACTGGAAATAAGGTTTAAATTTTTAACAGTGAAAGTAACTAACCATCGGAACAATTTACCGAAGGTCATGATGGATTCCCAATCAGTGACAATTTTTAAATCAAGATTGGATGTTTTTCTAAAGGATCTGCACGAGAAATTATTTTGGGGAAGTTCTCTCATCTATGTTATACAGAAGATCAGACTAGATTATAACAATGGTCCCTTCTGGCCTTGGGTTCTATTAATTTCTAGACTTTTTTGAGTCATTAGGAGAGCAGTTCATGATCTTGTACCTATTTTCTGGGCCAATTTATAATATTTTTAATCAAAACAGTGTGCTTTCTCTGATCGGCACTTCCACAGTACAACTGCAGGTAAACATAACTTGCATAATTATAATGAGACAATACTCACTTTGCTGAACCTTATTAAGCTTTGTGATGTGGTGGACAGGTAAGTAAAGTGGGAATAATTACACTTATCCTCCTATATCAAGTGTTTTGAGATCTACACATGATAAGCACTGTATGGGCTTCAGTGGAAAGACTCCCATTGAGTTCATTGGCTTTTGGATCAGGTCCTAAGAGTGCTAAATATTTGAGTAATACTGTACAATCTGACTGTTGCTGTGCTTTGTTCCAGCTGAGTCATTACACCGGCTTTCACTGCGTTTCAAGAGAAGAAGAAAAAAATCTTTCATTAAAAATAGACTATGCATATTCCATGCTTTCTTCTTCCTCGGGCAGAGAGAGGCCTATGTCAAATCTGAGTTTGGGATGCTACTTTTGTTTCCTTCCCCAGTGCTGCAGAAATCCTTCTGATGGGGCCCTGCAGGGAGTGGGCTTTGTCAAGTTTGAGAGGGCAGGGCAGGGACCGGAAGGGGAGTGACATCTGTGCTTTGCCAGGTTCTCCTGCTACCAAATCAGAGGGATAGACATTTTGCATTGAAAACTTAATGCACTTTCTCTCTCTGCGGTTTGGATTGCCTCCGCCAATGGAGAGGGTCGTTGATTGTGGGGAACCTTTTGGAAGGATAGCTCCCGCAGGATTGGCTGGGCAACACAGCAGAGACAGGAGTGGGAAAAGCCCGTTTATTATAATATAAAAGGTTAAGAATTTTCGAGCCATCCCAGGGAGATGTTTTTAAAATAATGGTATGTTTCTCATCAGGTGGCCCATGAAGCAGAAGGAAAGAGGAAACTACCTGCTGTTAGATCTGGCTGTGGAGGGAATTCAGTTTTGGTGGAATCAACATCTTGCATACATAAGAAGTTTAAAATGTTAGTAACTGCAGCATCAGTATATAATGTAGTTCTTCCTTCCTGGTCACTGCTGCTGGAAGTGCCTGAGCCTGATATAGATCTGAAGTGACATTTAATACTTTGACCTGCTGATCTCTTTAAGTCACAGAAAGTAAACATGTCTTCCACTCTCTGAATCTAATTAACGAATAGGTCAGGCCTCATTCATCCCCTGGTATAAGCCTGTAGGAGTCTGGGATAAATCTGACCCGTTATTTTTTTTTTAAATGTTCCAATTGTGAAAAACTGACCAATCCAAAAATTCAAAGTCAAGGCTGCCAATCTGTTCTTTCCTTCTCCTGTACTGGAGTGTTGCAGTGCTCTCCAGTGAGTATGCTAGTATATATAATGGACAGCCACTCCTTAGTCATTCCTAAAGAAGTAAAAACTCTCATAATAAATAAAGAATAACTTGCATTTTCATCATGTGTTTCCATCTCTCAGTTTTAAGTTTTAGTGCCCATTTCTAGTACCCAGGCTTCATCAGGTCAAAGCACTAATGAGTTCACAAGCACTGATGAGTTTAGGTTTGCAACACTCTTGCGTGGTAGGGCAGTATTATCACCCCCATTTTACAGATGGAAAAACCGAGGCACAGAGAAGTTGATTGAGATGAAAAAGATCACTCAGGAAGTCTGTGGCAGAGCCACTAATAGAAACCATCCTTCCCCCAGTTCTTTGCCTGAACCACTGATGTCAGTGGGAGTTTTGACTGAGTTGAGAGTCAGTAAGGAATACAGGTGTGAGTCCGTTATTAGACTTTAGGGAGCAAAGCCTAAGGTATTATCTTTTCTTTAGGACTCAGGAGTGAGAAAGGATGACAAATTGCCTTTTAACATCTCTGTAAAGTGCCATGGTCCCTTGAAAGTTTTGAATATACTAAAGGAATCTTCTCTTTTTTTAAGGAATGCAGACAAAATTTTTCTAATTCTCTTCCATTATTAAAGTTCGTTCTTCTACGCATATGCTTATTTTATGTCTATAAAGTGGTTTATACTGAAACTATCAAAAACACACACACTTTCCAGTTTTTGTCATTCAGGCCCTTGGTACAAGGTTGGGAGACCTTCAGTTTACATTTGAAAACTTTTAAGTTCAAAGATGCAAAAAAATTAATTGCTTTCTCCCCCACCTCCACTTAACCATGAATTCCACATGAGTGATGGATAAAATCATAGAACCACTTGGTATGCAATGTATCATATTCAAATAATATTGTGAGTAGATTGGTTTTTTTAATGTTTTTTAGCCATAACTTCATTGCCTTATATTTCTCTCCATTGAATTGCATAAGAGTTTGTCTGCCCATTTGTAGTCTGTCCATCTCCATTTGGATTTCTATTGCCATCTTTCCTTGTATTGGCTGCTACCAGTTTTGTTTCATTGGGTTATTTTTTTCCAACTTGCTCCATACACTTTATTACAAATTATTGATATACTGTATAACCGGATTCTGCCCAATATTAATTTTTGTGCCATTTGAGAGTCTCTTTTCTTCATTTCATACCTTTCATTCCCAAGAAGATTGATTTCCCCTTAGATTTGATTCTGCCACTGGCAATGCTCCCATTGGCCTAGGACCCAACCAAGTTTGGGAAGACTGTCATTGGCCTCAGTGGATTTTGGATCAGGCCGTTTGAAAGGAGTAGAATCTAGCCACATCCTAAGTAACACCCTACATCACATTTACTGGCCTCCTAATTTTATCTTTTGTGTGATTATATTATTTTAAAAAACAAACAGATAAATCAAACTGAGTTCTAGCTTTGAAGTCAGTTCCTGTGCTTTTTGGTCGAGGACTAGTAAACCTAGAAAAGATTATTTGGAAATGTTTAAAGGGCATTCACAATTAGCCATTTGGAATATTTTTCCAGAATGCTACAGTAGAACCTCAGAGTCACGAACACCAGAGTTACGAACTGACCAGTCAACCACACACATCATTTGGAACCGGAAGTGCAATCAGGCAGCAGCAGAAACCAAAAAAAAAAAAAAAAGCAAATACAGTACTGTGTTAAATGTAAACTACTTAAAAATTAAGGGAAAGCAGCATTTTTCCTCTGTATAGTAAAGCTTCAAAGCTGTATTAAGTCAATATTCAGTTGTAAACTTTGGAAAGAACAACCATAATGTTTTGTTCAGAATTACAAACATCTCAGAGTTACGAATAACTTCCATTCCCAAAGTGTTTGTAACTGAGGTTCTACTGTATAAGGAAGATAAATTTCATAAGATCATGGGCTGATCATTGTCCTTCAGAGAATAAAATAGAAAAGTAATTGGATTACCTCAAAACAGACCTCAATACAGATTGACTAATATTTATTTTGTATATATTTTTTATCAAATATCTGGGTTGTTTTGTTGGTTTTTTGGGTTATGTGTTCTTTTTCTCTTTCATTATCTTTGTATATTATCTGACTCAAAAAGTAATGCAGAAACTAATATTAAAAATACCGTGGTCATTCAGTATGGTGCTTTGCTTATTTGAAAACAAGACTTGAATTTGACATGGTTTTAGATTTCAAGTTCATTAATTTCAAGGAAAAAAAAGTTTATACTAGGATTTATTAAACTTATTTTCCCCTTATTCTTGTGTCCATAAAAGAGCATTCATCCTGGGCCAGGTCTTCAGCTGGTATAAATCAGTGTAGCTCCATATTGAATGTTGCATTTACACCTCATTAGGATCTGGTCCTATATCTTTTTACTTAAAATACATAGTACTATTTAGTGTCACCATCTGACTTTTGAGTGTTTACATATTAAGTCATTCAGTGGCCCTTTTTGACATTGTCGTTTCTGCAGTCTTGCTTAACAAACCTTTTGCTGTACCAAGAAACATAATTAAAGGTTATAAATTGTTTATTTGCTCTGGGGGAAAAGGAAAAAAAGTTAATAAAGCTTAACCCATGTGAAGTTGTGGGGACCACCTTAAGAGACTACTGCATCCTGCTAAACTTTTATGCTGTCTGTTTGTCAATCTGATAGGTTCCTCTTAACTTTTTTCTGCCTCTAATAAATATGAATTAGGAATATTGCAAAAGTTTCATAGGGAATCAATTTATTAATAAATTTACATCCCATGACCTGCCATGCTTATGTACATTTAAAATCTGGGTGAATTGGAGGTAATTATTGAAATATGACATTGCACTTGATAAATGTAATGCACCTCTGCAGTACTGCTTACTAATGTCTACGTCCAGAGGCACATCTGGGATTTCAAACTTTAATTATCTGTAGCCTACACTGGCATATTCTCTTACTCATACATGGAAAATGAGGATGCGCTTTCCTGTTGTGATTTCTAGCCCTCAGTCCGTGGAATTGATTCATGGGCACAATTGGTTAGCTGGTTAGATTCAGGCATGTTAGTTAGGCTGGCAATGAGATCTCTCACAGGATGGTACAGACCTGATTCATCCTACAGATGGAATTTAAATATGTAGGGTGACCAGGTGTCTGGTTTTTAACAGGAACATCCGCTTGAAAAGGGATAATGGCGGCTCTGGTCAGCACCGCTGACCGGGCCATTGACCGTCAAGTTGATGGCACCGCACAGTGGGGCTGGCAGGCTTCCTGCTTGCTTCCGTGCCGTGCAGCTGCCGGGAAGCTGCCGGCATGTTCCTCCTCTGGCTCCTATGCATGGGGCAGCCAGGGGGCTCCTCAGCGCTGCCCCTGCCCCAAGTGGCGCCCCTGCAGCTCCCATTGGCCAGGAACTGTGGCCAGTGGGAGCTGTCAGGGGTGGCACCTATGGACAGGGCAGTGGGCAGAGCCACCTGGCTGCACCTCTGTGTAGGAGCTGGAGGGGGGACATATCACTGCTTCTCAGAGCTGCTTGAGGTAAGCGCCGACAGGAGCCTGCACTCCTGACCTCCTTCTGGGCCCCAACCCCCTGCCCCAGTCCTGATCCCCCTCCTGCCCACTGAATCCCTCAATCCCTGCCCCGAACACTCTCCTGCACCTCAAGTCCCTCATCCCCAGCCCCACCCCAGAGCCCACACCCCCAGGTAGAGCCCTCATTTGCCCCCCCCCCGGTGCCCCAATCCCCTGCCCCAGCCCCGATCCCCCTCCCACCCTCTGAATCCCTCAATCCCAGCCCAGAGCACCCTCCTACACCCCAAACCCCTCATCCCCAGCCCTACTCCAGAGCCCGCACCCCCAACCGGAGCCCTCATTTCCCCCCCCACACACACACTCCTATCCCCTGCCCCAGCCCTGATCCTCCTCCCGTCCTCCGAACCCCTTGCCCCCAGCCAGAGCCCTCACCCCAGCCCTCTGAGCCAGCCCAGTGAAAATGAGCGAGTGAGTGAGGGTGGGAAAAGTGAGCAATAGAGGGAGGGAGGCTGGAGTGAGTGGGGGCGGGGCATGGGTGGGGTCTTGGAGGAGGGGCAGGACAGGAGTGTTTGGTTTTGTGCAAGTAGAAAGTTGGAAACCCTAAGACTGCCCATTGTTCTTTGATTACTTTGCCATGTGGGTTCCACGTGCCTCTTCACACACAAAACAGCCTGATTCTTATAGCTATCTGGGCAAAAATTCAATATGTTAAGGGTTCAGGAGGGGAAGAAGCAAGGCTTGGGGAACCTCAGGGACATAATAAGCTGTTTACAGCAGGTGCCTCACAGAATTTTTCTGAGTTTTCCACTAGTCTGTAAATGTGGACAAGTGACTATAAGTGCAAAATGCAGATTCGGTCCTCTGTTTACATAATGGGGGCAAAAACTATAAGGTGCTCTTCAGCCGAGTTCATAGCACCGTAGTTATGATGTGTCAAAGTGAAGCCCGCTTTATGTGTTTCTGCTTAAGATACTTGCAGTTGCCTGCACTTTGGCTATGTTTAAGGGAAAGAATAAAGGAGAGATATCGTCGTGCCCTTGAATGTGCACACAAGTAAGAAATGAAAGTTAAGTGACAGGAGCTAATTATGATGATCATTTGTATAACTTTAATATGCATTCGATATATCTTATTTGGAAATCCTTTGCCCAGCATGTCACGGAAACCTATGTTTCCCTTTAAGACCTGATCTTCAGTTTGTTTGATATGTGTGTGTGTGTGTCAGCCTCCTTAAGCCTTTCCCATGCGTGAGAACATCATTGTGTTCTGTATATGCTCCATTTAAATCTGTCTGACATCTATGTGGGCTGCTTTCCATGCATGAACATGGGCGAGTTACATCTCTGCCTTCCTTGGTTGCTGGACTGCAGCCAAGGGCAGATTAAGTTTCTGTGAGCAAGAAACTTGTCGTTGTGATTCCTCAAGTCAGAACTGGGAGCCATGGCAGCCCTGGAAGGGGGCAACTGGAATCCATGCGACAGAAATGAAATCTGTGGGGTCCTGCTGTGCACCTCGGATTTAAACTTTCATTTATGGTTGCTCATTTCAAAATACCGTTCAGCATTTTAATTTTGTCGAAACAAATTATCATGTGAACCTTGTTGCAAAAGTTCTGAGTTCTGAAACTGGAATGTTTCTAAAATTAAATCTCTGGCAATTGTTGATTATATCTAGCAGTTCTAAAGCTCTTTGTAAATCCCCTGCTGCCTGTGTTTCTCCCTTCATTTATTCAGAGAGCTTCTCTCATTCTCTGCTCTCTTCACAGTTCCTTACTACCCCGTGGGTCAGATTGAGACCTCGTGTGTCTATAGGAATCTCCTAACTAAATTGGACCAGTGGTCTGGCTACCTCAGTGTCCTGTCTCCAACTGTGGCCAATACCAGCTGCTTAAGAAAAAGGTGAAAGAAACCTTATAGTTGGCAGTGATGGAATAACCTGCTGGGACAGGGTGCTAGGATAGCACCGTTGGCACTCAGCATGCTGCAGCACAAAGAAAGTTGTGGTTCAGCTGGGAGCAAATAACCAGTTTCTGTTGGGGGGGGGATGATTGACACCTGGGTTGTAATTGCTGGGCTAATGAGACATTTGGCTCAGTAGCTAGGTGGTTATATAATACATATATATACACATATATATATACACACACACATTTGGGAGGAAAAGGAAGTTATGGGGAGCTCAGAGGATGAGCTGCTGGAGGAGAGAGAGGGCTGGGTGTAAGTCTCCTGCTGTATCTTTGTGTCACGTTCTGTTTTGCTTGGGAACTGAAGAATAAATGTACACATGGTGAAAATTTCTTTCCTAACTTCCATAAATTAGAGGGTGGCTTATGCCTTGATGCAGAGGTATTTATATCCCTTCCAAAACTGTTTGAGTTGTTTTGTTCCGTTTTTTTACTCTGTGCTCCCTCTGGAGTAGTCAGGTTTCCCTAGGTTGGGAAACATGGCTGTGAAACGAGATGTGTTCCTGAGTTACCCCTTTTTTTGGTGGGAACTGGATTTTGCGGTATGTGGGCTTGTCTATACGAATGCCTAGTTCTTGGCAAATGGGTGTAAATCGACCCCTCCCTAGCGTGTCACACACTAAGTGTCTGTGTGGACCCTGCTGCCATGCACTAAAAATTCCACAGTGCGCTTTAATCTATTCCTGTTTCAAAGGCAAGCCCTCTGTGTGCTGTTTTTGTGTCATGTCCATACTGCTATATTTAATGGTACACTCATTTTTTTACAAACCTAAACATTTCACTTTTATATTTATTGGTACCTTGATTTTGAGGATGTTGTGAGTCCTGCAGTAAATCTGGGGATTATTTCAAAGTATGCAGAGCTATCTGCTACCACTGTTTTCCTGACTAAAGTTCAGGCTACATATTAAAAAAAAAAAATTGCAGAAAAATTCAAAATGATTGAGTCTTGTAGGCCGAAAAGCTACCTGTCTTTGCTGCACTGTGTGCAGGGGATACGGTGATTTTAAAATGAACATTATTATTTACTTATATTTTAAGCACAAAAACTTCAACCACGTAATTAACTTGGATGGTGATACTATATCCAGTTCCATACTTACTTACTATATATATAGCTTGTTCTTTTGAAAGTGTGTGAGTGCGTGCATGTGTGTTGAAAAAAACCTGCAGTTTGCCTCTGTGTAGCTTTCTAGAGGAAATGTCAAGTTGTGTTGCAGCATTGCTGTTGTTTATCAATGAAACATTGGGGCAGAACTCCAGCTGGTGTAAATTGTCATACCTCACAGCTACATACCTTCATGGGGAGAAAATACCAGATACCAAAGGGCTCTTCAATCTGGTGGAGAATGGCATAACAAGAACTCATGTCTGTAAGTTAAAGCCAGACAAATTTAAATTAAAAATAAAGCACACATTTCTAACAACGCGAGTGATTAACAATTTGGAACAAATTACCCAGGGACTTGATGGATTCTCCAACTCTTGAGATCTTTAAATCAAGATTGGATGTGTGTCTGGATGATACGCTTTAGCCATGCAAAAGTTTATTGAGTTAAATGCAAGTGTAAATGAGTGGAATTCTCTGGTCTGTTTTATTCAGAAGGTCAGATTAGATGATCAAATAGTTCCTTCTGGCCATAAATCCTGTGAAACTGTGAGTTTATTACCATTTACCCAGCTTTTGTGCCATCTGCAGACTTTATCAATGGTTTTGTTTTCTTCCAGGTCACTAATAAAAATGTTCAATAGCGCAGGGCCAAGAACTCATCCCTGCAGGACCCCACTGGAAACACCCATTAGATGATGATTCCCCATTTTCAATTACATTCTGAGGTCTATCAGTTAGCCAGCTCTTTATTCATTTAATGTGTGTCAATTTTATATCATTCTATTTATTAATCAAAATGCTGTGCTGTACCGAAACAAACACCTTACGGAAGTCTAAGTATTCCCATGAACAGGATTACCTTTATCAATCAAATTTGTAGTCTAATCCAAGAAAACAAAATCAAAATATTTGTTTCTGTTGTGTTCACTCCTTATCAATAATTGATTTGATATTTTTGAAAATATAAAAACCATAACAAAAAAAGCACAGTTGGGGACATCTGCTTAATATGTGCTTCTTCGTATTGATTAATCTTTGGAACTTGAAACTGTTACCATACATGAATGATTCAGTTGCCCTGAGGTGGCTGAGAAATGATGTGTTGCTCCAATAAACTTGAGTACGCTGCAAAGGGTGAAAGTTGATACAGCGTATTGCATTCACTCAGGGTTTCCATTTTTCAACAGTTACTTGCTGAGATAAAGAAATGGAGATATGCTGCATGGTTTTTGTTTTGATGCTATTGGGAAATCTGTAGAATGGACAAATGAGCAGTAGTGCATTGCTCCAGGGGCATTTACCTTTGTGATAAACTTGGCAGTTCATCCCACAAGGTAGATACAATTTAAATTGTTTAATTAGGTAATATTTTTGTTGCAACAGAAGAGCTCCTAAAACTACGTATTTTGGTCCCACACCAATGCACAGACTTCAGAGTAACAGCCGTGTTAGTCTGTATTCGCAAAAAGAAAAGGAGTACTTGTGGCACCTTAGAGACTAACCAATTTATTTGAGCATGAGCTTTCGTGAGCTACAGCTCAAATAAATTGGTTAGTCTCTAAGGTGCCACAAGTACTCCTTTTCTTAATGCACAGACTAAAACCCATTGTCTTTCATTGATATGATACTCCTGCCTAGGAAACATTTGTTACCTTGTAATTGTAATGCATGGAAATGCTTTGCTTAGATTCCCTTTGCACTAAAAACAACAACCCACCCCCTTGTCTCCTTTATTGACAGACACCTTTTGTGTCTTTCAGACTGACCATGTAAAGCTGCTGAACATTATGCTGGCATGTAGAAATGCAATAGGTAGTAAACTCCACTGGGCTTGGGGATTGCAAATGTTACCCTCAAGTGGATGCTTAAATTTGTCTACAGCGCAGCTGGGAGTGTGCTTCCCGGTGTGGGTAGACAGACACATGTTAGCTCTGCTTGAGCTAGCATGCTAAATATAACTGTGTAGCTGGGGTATCATAGGTGGCGCCATCTGAGTACAAGCCCACCCGGACCCCCTGGTTGTGCACTTGAGCAGCTAGCTCAAGTTACTGCATACCCTACCCCAGTTATACTGCTGTATTCAAGCATGCTAGCTTGAGAAGAGCTATTGTGTCTCTATCTACCCATGCTCAGATTATAGGCATACCCTGTGTGTGTCCCAGCTGCATTGTAGACATACCCTGAGAAGCTTCCATTTTGCACTTCTAAGGCTTCGGCCTCGTGGCTTTTCGATGGTGGGCGAGGTGCTATACTCTGCTGTCAGTTACACAGCTGCAAATCTGGAGTAACTCCAGTGGAACTGAAAGCTCAATAAACAATTTGTTTATAACTATTCTTCCGTTCGCTATGGAATTTCTCTCCACTGCTTTTTGTTGGTTAAAACCTTGACATGCTATTGATTTCTCTTATTAAGAAGGTCACTTTGTGGCAACGGTTCTCATTTCTACCCTTCCAAGACATTTTTAAGTATCAGTAGCTGTTTTAATAATTGACTGCACAGTATTTCTTTTATCCTAAGCAGGTGCTTATAATGAGGGTTCGGCATGGGGCGCAGTTGCCTGCTTTTTATGGATCTTATCTCTCTTCTCTGTCTAAAATAAACTTCAGGTAGCAACTCCATTTATCAGAGGATAGAAATCTCCTTTGTCTCAGAAAGGCATTAGTCACAGGTGCCGTGAGCTATATAGAGGATTTAACACAAAGCCTGACAAGTACCCTATAAACACTTCAAACTTTCACTATTCTTCAGCGGGTGACTGAAGCATGAGAATACTTTCATACTAGCTGCCCTAGTTGATGATGGGAGAGAATGTGTAAAAGCTCTGGACATTGTCAGATTTTTTTTTCCTCTTTGGTTGCTTTTGAGTTAATAAAGAAAATAGAAACTGGTTGAAAATGGATATTGGAAGCATTCAGAGAGGAAAATATCTGCTTTGAGGTTAACTGGATTCCTTGACCATAAAACACCTTAATGCATTGTATTTCAGAGTTGAAGTATAATGCAGGAACATTTCTCAGTGACCAGATACACTATATCTTTGGGTAGCTACTTTCATCTTCCATCTTGCTGAAAGACAGACTTCCTTTTTTGTAACGTGAGTTCAAGATGTTTGTCAAGTGGTGCCTAGAGTCCTTTTCAATATCTTTCTACCTCTCTACATGCAGCATTTTAAGGAGTGCTGTATAATTAAAGCATTTTTGTGGTATATATTTTTGCATCTGTTTTTATTTTCTCATAAATAATTGTTTCATCAAAAATCCAATTTTTTTTGTTTTATTTGACACGTACAATATAGCTCAGTTGTATAGAATCTAGACATTGAGAAATGGACGCATTTTTAACTTTTCCTAATTAATTTTTTCCCAGGTGCTAATATAAACCTTGTAGTGCTCCTTTGATTATATACACAATATTTTTATCTGTTTGCATTGTAATTTTGCTAATGTACATAATGGGCTTGAAATACAGAAAATAGTGTTGAGGGAAGTCTGGTTAGATCTGTACAGTTTAGTAACAATACACTTATTTTTAGAATAGTACTTCTATTAAACCTCAAACAGTCAGGCCTAGCACAAGCAATTAGCTTATAGATAAGTGAAGAAGAAAGTGCACATTCGACATATTTTCTAGAGAACACCTCTTTGCAGGGCACTGTATTTACTGTATAATACCTGAAGAATAAAAGGGCTAAAGTGAGAGATTTAAAATAAATGAAAATATGCGGCACAGAAAGAGAAGGAGGTGGAATAAACTTAGATGTGATCTACACACAATTTTTGTACCTGTATAACTATTTTGCTTAGGGGTCTGGGTATTTTTATCAGAATAATTGGCACAACCCTTAGTGTGGACACCGTTATGCTGATCTAAAGGAGCCATATACCAGGATTATTTCCCTTCTGGCGCCTTTATACTAGCATGACTGCATCTACGAAAATAGTGCTGTATGGTATAGTTACTGCTGTACAATTTTTGTGTGCAGAGGAGCTCCAAGTGGTGTTCTACGGATAGCATCCACACTTCAAGTGCTACTGAAGGAAGATTTGCTGATATACACTTAATGTAATGGTGTACTCTGCGCCTTTTTAATGGGCCATATTCTGAATTCCTCAGTCAGTTTCCAAAGTCTGGGAGTTTAGCCTGAGAAATGGAATTAGTGAATGTTGAGTGTGGGTTTCATGATATGTCCCTAAAAACAATACATATTATGAATGGAATTTTCAAAGGCACCTCAGGGAGTTAGGCATCTAAATCACATTCAGTGTCAATGGGAGTTAGTCTCTTGGAGTATTTGAAAATACTAGCCTGTATTTTTTAAATACATATTGGTGATAATTAAAAAAAATATATTACGGTGCTTCATCTTGAAATATTCTTGAAAGCTGCTTCTAAGTTGTAGGCATTGTGATGCTGCATTGCCATCATCATGCAGCTACATTCATCCAAATAGCATAACCCTTCGTGTGAAATGATTATGTTAATTTAACACGAAGGTTGCAAAATTAATCACTGAAAAGGCAGGAAATACCAGAGTTGAGATTGCATGCACAACAGATTTCATGCAATCTAATGAGCTGCCAGTGTGGACACGGTAGAAAAATGTCTCATTCTTTTGCTGGACCAAGCAATACCTTCACATTCCCAATGTGACACAAATCAGCTTTTGAAGAGATAAAGGAATATTATGAAGTTTCAGAGAATGGAGTAGCAGAACCTCTAGTATCTACATCAGTGTGATATGGAGAAATCCTTGTGATATTTTCATTCTGCACTCATCAGTGGGTTTCCCCAGAGCTAACTTTATATAGTCATTGATATTTGTTAATACATAAGGTAGGTATAATTTGTATGAGTTTTCAGACACAGTTAACAGAAATCAAGAGGATGGACAGGGAAAGCAGCTTGACCTTCAATGGAAAAAGAGTTATTGCTTTCCATTTGGGTAGCAGTGCACTTTTCACTGTGGTTACTCTCAGCTTGTCAAGATACACAGTACCCAGGGTCAGTAGAATTGAAACAGTTTGATACTGTAGTGAAATAAGGTGTACATATCTGTAAAAATATCAGAGGTACGAGACATAAGAAGACACACCAAATGTTTGTTTCATACAGAACTGTGTTGTAGTTTGTCAGTTGTAAGATCAACATGAACACACTTGTGTGTTTCTCTTGTCAGGTAACCCAGGACTGGCAGGCTATTACAGGACCTTCATACGGGCATTATACCATGGACTAAACGGGCAATATCCAGTTTGGGTTGTGAGCCATGCTGGGCACTGCAAGCCCCCTAGTGGCATGGGAATGACAGAAGGTACTGTACTGTAATTTGTAACATACACAGATTTTACCATAGCAATGATTTGTCCTGCAAAACCTATGTTTATTAATAATATCACTTAACACTTCCATGGTACTATTCATCTTTGGAATGCCCTCAGACATTCCCTCAGAACAACCTTGTGAGGCAGAAAGTACTGTGAGTGTTCTTATTATCATCTGTAGGCTCCTCTACATGAGAGAGTTGCTGTGGGTTCACTGGAACTGATTTTAACTGATTTTTAGCAGATTTATTTTGGTTTAGCATAAATCAGTTAGGGGTAGATTTAAGGTAATTGGAAATATTTTGGTCTTAAACCAAAATTAAAATGTCTATATGTTGATTTGCACCAGTGTAACTAGATTTATCTTAAAACTGTTTTTAAATCGATCAGTGTAACTTCTGTGTGTAGACAAGACCTTTGTCTTATAGATGCAGGGAGGGGCCAGGGAGAAGGAGCACAGTGACACAGTCCAAAGCCATGGAAGTAGTGTGGCCATATCCAAAACCCAGGACAAGGTTTCCTGGCTTCCAGGCCTACACCCTGACCATTAAATGGTACTTCTCTGGTCTTAAATTACTTCCTTAACTCATAGACAAACCTAAGCATTTACTCTTTGCATTTACACCTACACGAAGCAGTTTTCAGGATAAGGGGGGCTTAAGAGCAGAAATGTTTAAGGTCACTTTCCTTACCATAGCGTTAGCACCTGAGCTTTTGAGCCTTCGTATAAGGTTCAAAGTGAAATCTGAAATCTAATGGTGTTTTTGTCAAATTGCTACAAATCATTCTGGTCAAATGTCAAACTCTGAGGCAAACATTAACACTTTGGCCATGGGAGATGAGAAGTCCCCATGCTTCCAACTACTAGCCATACCATAGTATATGTTAGGATCTGCACTTGCTGGTAAGTCTGCAGCACCATGGAGTTAATAAAAACATAGAAAACTGTTGAGGGACAGCTACAGAAAAAAATTAATGAAATGATGCAAGGCTTTGGTGTAACTTTTTGTTTATTTTATTAGGAGCAGGAAGTTGAAGTCCTGTCAGTGTGAATTTAGAATTTATTTAAAAATATTCCTCAGGCAGCTTTTCAAACTAGTCTTCTAGGAAATCCAAAAATTTTAATAATTTTTAAAAATTTAGTAGTATTACTAAACTGATTTCTTGAGTAGGGCAGCAAGCTACACTCTGTGATAACACGTTAAGAATTCACGTAATTTCTTATTAACCCATGGGAAAATGCTAAACAGATAGAAGTCCTCGAGTTATATCTCATTATCATAATAATAAATTGAGTGCAATTGAGGGAACAGATGTTGGTCAGTGTTGGGAGAAAGGAGAAGAGGAAATAACAAAAAAGTAAATTTTGAGTTATTAGAAGCTGATCCCCTTTCCTGCATATGTTCATTGCAACAAATGCAATGAACAAAAGCATGAATTAATTGCAAATGCTTTATCTGAAAACTGCAAACTAAAGCCTCAAAAGATGGAATAAGAAAAGAGGAAACCAGAATGAATCTCTAAAAAAATTATTTGTGAAGTGTATCTATGAGGTGCTGCAGTGTGAATAACCCACAAAAGTGCCTTAAAGAGTCAGCACAAGGAAAATGCAGTCAGATCACACCTGCAAGTGTATAGTGCAAAAATATAAAACACTCATGTTACACAGTACACTCATGTTACACAATACAGTTGAAAACTGAGGGAGGTGGGAAACCTCAGAAGAATGAAGTTTCCTATTCATTTGTCAGGATGCGAAAAGAAAAAAGTGTCTTCACTGCAACACACATCTGCAAACGCATTCCTCTCTCAACACTAGGATATGGGTGACTTTTCCAGTTGATACTGAGTTTGACTTAAACATCCCTGCTATTTCTTCATTGTCTTCATTCAGTTTGCAGAAAACAATATTTTATATTAAGTTTTCTCTTTTCCAAAGGGGTCTAAAAGCCCATTACAAATTATGGGGCAAATCCTGACTTCCCATGTAAGGCTCAAGTAGCAAGGTGCCTTGTTTGGCCCAGTGGAATGGAAGGCTCTCCGTAGACTGTGGGTCAAAGTGGCTGCAGTTGCCTATATAGTGTCTAAATCTTCTCTGCCCCTCACAAAGAAGTTTGGCTGGTGGGTACAGGTGATGGACCCATTTTCTATGCCTCCTATGTCAGCCCCCAACATACATCCTGCAGCATTCTGGATGATAAAACCCCTGAGGAACACAAATCTGTAGGCACGGGGGAAAGGATCCTGCTCTCTGTTGCTCGTACTTATTGGGCCCTGAGTTTCTGGAGGGTGAAGTGCTAGAAACAGAATTTGAGGCTATGTGAATGCTGCAGGAGGATGGAAACCAGGTGGATAACTGGCACACTACACAACAGTGGAGGAAAAGGAGAGTTTGCCCAAGAATACTGAGGCTCAAATCTTTTTCTTCCATGGACTCTTTCACGTCCCCAATAAGCACCAACATCCTGTGGTTTTAAGGTCTCATTTGAAAGACCCACACAAAGAATTTCAGGAAACCCAATTTTAATAGTTGGGAAGGTTGAAGGGATAAACTGATTATGCTAGTAATTAAACCTATGATTCCAGAGTCTTTCAAATCTGAGCCTTAGGGCAGTACAAAAAATATGTTCTTTCCAAAACCTCATGCATCCTCAGAAGAAAGGAGGCTCCATCCCCTTGTTGCTCCATGAGCCTTGGCCTTTTACATGTAGAGAACAAAGTCTACCAGAGTATTTGTTGCCTTAGCGGTAAGAGATTATGGTCAGGCTGTATCCTCTTAAAGGATCTAAGGCTGTATTTTGCTCTGTCGTCAGCTGTCTAATCTTTCTCCCCTTCATGGGACAAGGCCCAATTCCTCAAGAGTGGAAGCAACATCTATGATATTGCTTCAAGAAGTTCATCTACTTGATATCTTACATGTTTGTAAGACTTTATGCTTTGGTGTAAGATTCCTCCGCTGATGTATCCGTTGGAATGGTGGTCCTTCATTCAGCTCTGCCGCTTGTGTCCTCACACCCTCCTCCTACTTGAGCACTGCTTGTTGGTCACCCACAGGGACCAGTACTTGAAGAAGAAGAGACCTTATAGCAACTGAAGGTTCTTTGAGATGTGTGGTCCTTGTCTGTGTTCTGCTATCTATCCTCCTTCCCCTCTGCTTTGGACCATCTTTTGGTTCGTGACTGAGAAGCAACTGAAGAGGCTGTCAGTCTGCCCCTTCCTGTATCTCCTAGGTTGGAGGCACAAGGTGAGTGAGGATGCATATGCGGACCACTGGACACTGCTTTCAAAATTCTGTGGCTCCTGGCATGTAGAGCGCCTGCATATGCCCAATGGAATACAGATGGGGGGGGGCACATATCTCGAAGAACCTCCGGTTACTATAAGGTAAGTAACTTTCTCTTCCCTTCTGTAAGTTTCATTCTCTGTGTTTGTTTTCCTAATAGTCTAAGGAGAGCTGAGGGATGCACTAGTATTCTGTACTTTTGAATAAGAGACACCGATGGTAACAAAATTGTTGTTAGCAGTGCATGTTGCTTAGCAATTTGATTGTGAATGGGATGTTAAATAGCTCACCATTTGCTGCTGTGGCTTCATGTAAAGAAGGAATCATATGGCATCTGGTAAAGGAATTTTCTCCTGTCATCCTTGCCTCCTGATATGGATTGAAGCAAAGAGGCTTAGCACTCACCAATTTGCATGTTGCCCTCTGTTCGGAGGTAGATATGTTGAGTTTTAACTGATTTATCAGCAGTTCAGTATTATAATTCTACTTTTAGCAACCAGCTGTGCATAAATTATTCATAATTTTGACCTTCACTTAGCCAAAAATCAGTCTTGCCCCTTAGTCAAAAAGAGTGGCTCATCTTCCGGCTCAACTGTTATAAAAATCCTTGTAGGCTGAACACTGCTGTGATTGTTCACTATATATAACACCTGATGCTGACGTGTTTAAAATTGCAAAAAGGAGAGCAGCTTATGAGCACTTTCTTGGACACTCTGTTTAAAAATCAACATAATCTATATATGCTGTATAAACGTTTGCAGAATCTTAAAGGTGTTGCTTTTTCCTTTGCAGTGCCTAATATTGACACTTTGACTCATAGTTTTCCTAATGGTTAATGTGCTTGAGTCAGTCACACAGATGCTACCTATGAACGGCTTCTTTTATAATGTCATAAACACTGACTACTTATTTATCCTGGCAGTTTTGTCTGCTACGTGAAATGTATTATGATTTTATTGGTGACTGCCTTTATGAGCTGTGAGTATTTGGACATCTGTTGGTTAATTTCAATTTAAAATACAAGTTTGTAAGAAACAAAGGGGGGAAAAGTGTGAACCCAAACAGATCATAATTCCAATATAGCAATGTCTGCCTTTAATTTAAAATAAACAGTGAAAGTATACCCATAATTAGTTTATTTGTCCAATTTGTAGGGCTTCTTTTAGCATATCACTATTAAAAGGGATTTGCATTACTTTTCTTTGAGATTTCCGGTCACATGTTGATGAGAAATGTAATCTTCTACAGCTCACAGAGTAACATGTTAGGCATTGAGAAAGTTTATTTAAACTACAAGTTAGTGCTTTTCCTATAAGAGGCTTTTAAAAATACATTGCAGCTCAGTGCCCTAGCTGTCAAAACAGAGGCTACTGCCTGAGAATGAATGTCAGTTTCTATTTTCATAGGGATTAAATAGGTGGGCCTTTGAGTTATTAGCAAGACTAAATGCGGATAATGATGGTGTATGACTGGCATTTAGGGAGCAAATAGAGTAAAAATGTGCAGTGCTTGGTATATGGAAAATGTGTATTCTGAAAAGGAGCAGTGGGTAATTAAGAAAAGAATGGAGGAAAATGTTTCTCCAGGAAACAGTTAATTACTGAAAGAGAATAGTAGAGATACTTTAGTGTAACTTTGTAAACGACATGTAATTATTTTCAAATAACTTCCTTTTAAAAAAATTCCAAAAATTCACCAGAGATGCAAATGGGGATTGCTTGAGGAATGAGGTACCACTGCGTATGAGTAAGTTGTGGCAGAAACTGGCTCTGTATTTATATCTTGAAATATCCATGCTACTACCAAGAAATACAGTCTGATTCTGATCGCAGAACATTGTAACTCTGGAGCATCTCCATAGTGTAAAAGCTATTTGAGATGACAGTCTGGCTTAAAATAGTCTTAGCAGTCAAATTCCTCCTCCATTATTTTTCTTCAAATGAACTCATATTGTTTGGAAAATGAGAGATGAATTAATTTATTTAGAAATTGAATACATGCCGTATTAAGTAGTTTAGTGGTCTTTTGTGATAATTACCATCCCCATTTTACAGGTGAGGAACTGGGGCACTGAGTCCTGTCCAAGGTCACACTGGACATCTGTGGAAGAGCTGGGAATTGAACCAGATCTCAAGAGTCCCAACCCACTGCCTCTGCCACAGAACATCCTTTCTCCTGCATGCAAAGTGCCCATAGTGCTACATAAGTAATAACAAAAGGTGCAGACAGTATCAGGGTTGGTGGGGAAAAAAAGTCTCTTCTAAACCATTCAAACGAAGTGCTTGTTCATTCTTCTGAAACACTCCACTGCTTGGATTTTAACTCTGTCTTTATCTCCAGATACATTTGTATAAATAAACTAGATGCACATAAGCAGCCATGCATTACAATTACGTTCCACAAAGGTTTTTGATGACTCAGTCAACAATAAGGATTACAGTGTCCCAGGCCAGAATATGAATAAAAATCCAGTGTTTCTTCCTCAAAAAACCCTAAATGAAATTGTCTTCTACAGATACTTTTCTATGTTGCATTATAAGGTCAGAAAACTTCTATTTGAATTTTAAATCTTTAGCTTTTTATTATTGGTTTATTAATTTATGGTAGTACCCATACTGTGTTAGGCGCTATAGAAATATAAAGTAAGTTATGATCCCTGCCTTAAAGAGTTTATAATCTAAGACATAAAGTAGACAGATGGACAGGTGGTACACCAAGGAGGTAAAATGGGCAAAATGGTTATTGGTAAAACAATGTCTGATAACATAATGATTTTATATATAGGCTATCTCCAGTCAACTATTCTATTGAAAGATGAAGCTAGGCAAATTCAGACTACAAATAATGTTTATTTTTAACAGAGTGTAATTAACTATTAGAACAGTTTACCTAGAGATGTGCTGTATTATCTATCACTAGATAGCTATGAATCAAGACT
This sequence comes from Lepidochelys olivacea, assembly GCF_965140295.1. Classification (NCBI taxonomy): domain Eukaryota; kingdom Metazoa; phylum Chordata; order Testudines; family Cheloniidae; genus Lepidochelys; species Lepidochelys olivacea. Next base: position 21,380,978 of record NC_140413.1, read on the forward strand.
GATTGACTTTATAAACGATAGGCTCTAATTCATCCAGATGTTATGGGTGAAATTCTTGATGCAGGAATTACTGGATGAAATTCTATGGCCTCTGTTATGCAGGAAGACAGAGAAAATGATCATGATGGTTCCTTCTGGCCTTACAATCTATGAAGTCATGATCAGGCAGTTAATTTCATTTAGACATCATGGTGGAAGAGAGTATTCACAAGCATGTTAAGGGCTGAGCCGAAGCCCTTGAAGGTTACTAGAAATCTCATCTCTTCATTGATTTCAGTGGGCTTTGGGTCAGGCCCTTAATACAGAGAGGGTAGTGGCCGTGCAACACATTCGGAAAGTAGGTTGCATGCTTAAGTGGCAGCATGGAAGAAGCCCCAGGAAAGGGTAGTGGGAGAAGCAGACAAACAGCATGTGAAGGCACGGAGAGCTTCAGGTTACATCATCCAAAATGGTAACGTTCTTATCAGTGTAAAACATTGATGGTGAAATGGCTATGTATGTTCTCTCTCACTCTGTGGGGACATTTGGAAACTCTATGCTATGTTGTTTCTTTGGTTAATTGCCTCTTGGCTCTGTTTTAGGATTTACTACCTGACAAAATGGAGTTTATGGTTTCATTTGCAAATCCTCTCTGTGTAACTAACATTGGGACAGATTCTGCCGTTAGTTACAATTATATAAATCCAGATTAACCCTAAATGAAGTCAACAGAGTTACTCTGGATTTACACTGGAGTAAATCGGGGCAGAATCTGGCCTATTATATAATATGTTGGATCATTGTTTGTCTGCCAGATGACACAATATGAGGGTCTGCAGGAATGCCAGAGAAGGGCCATTCATTTGTATAATCCTATGATTAACTATTCTGCTAGGAAAGTGGCTAAAATAGTAGTCTGAAGAAGACAAGGAACACTGTGTGCTATAATAAGAGGGTTGCATATTATTTTAGGACAGTGATTCTCAAACTGTGGTCTGTGGGCCACTGGTGGTTCCCAGGCACTTGCTGGTGGTCTGTGGAGAGCTGGTAGATCAGGCAGTGTTGGCTCTCACACTTGTTTCTACTTGCTGAGATGTAGTAATGATAGCTAAGAATACATGCAGTACTTTTCTAATAATATTTTTGTGTGTGTAAGCAATTACCATGGTGGTCACTGTGCCACCGCTAATGGGATTGTGGCCTGCACAATAGCAAATGTTAAGGGAAGTAATCCAATGGAAATGTCATATTACAGGGAAATCTAAATGGTAACTCAGTTGCAATACGAACTGACTGACTTCACTCTCATTATTGTCTCCGTATAAGCAACAAGGAGGGAGTTTATGTAAAAGTGTATGAAGTCAGAGTACATTGGCGACCTGATGGTTTTTAACTTATTTGGAAGCATGTCAAATGTTTTTAATGCTTGCTTGTTTTGAAAAGTACTTTATACCATCTCTTTGGGGTAACTGGGAGCTATTGACAAATTGTGGGTCCAGTGTTGAAATAAGTCAGCTCCAGGTTTCTGTCTATGGCATTTTTCTAGACAGCTCCTGAAAATTTAGTGACTCCCCTCCTGTGCTTCAGCAAAGAGTATATTTGAGATGTTGGATAGCAGGTGCAGTATTAAAAACACATGGCCAGATTCAAAGGCTAAATATAAGGTGGTAGGTAGGTGTAAAAGAGTTTTAGGTGGATGATTTGTGTATTTAGTGGGCAGAAGACAGGGAAGTAGCAGAAGAAGCAACTAAAGAGTGTAAAATTGTAAGGCCTTGTGTATACTACACTGTTTTGTCAACAAAAGTCAGCTTTCATCAACAAAACAGTGGAGGTGTACACACTGAAATGTTCCTCCCAGCCATGTAACTCCCCTGCTAAGCCAACATCATAAAACCACCTCGATGAGCGGCATAGAGCTTTTTGTAGTTAGAGTGACGCAACATCAGTGTAGATGCTGCGCTTAGTTATGTCGCCCTAATCGGTCTCCAGGAGGTATCCCGCAATGCCCATCCTGACTGCTCTGGTCAGCAGTTTGAACTCCGCTGCCCTGAAGATACACAAGAATGTGTCCCTCCCCCGTTTAAAGGCCTTGGAATTCCTCTTCCTGTTTGCTTGGTGTGCACAATTCTCATAGCATCTCCCCAGCTGACCATGCTGGCTTTCTGCAGCAGATGCTCTCCCGCGTAGAGCATACCACAGCTGTTGGATCTGCTGAGTCTATGGGGAGAGGAGGCTGTGCAGTCACACTTCGCTCCAGCTGTAGGAAATTTGATGCCTACAGGCTGATTGCTCGTGCCATGCAGGAGATGGGGCATGAGAGGGATGCGCAGCAGTGCCGTGCTAAGATCAAGGAGCTGAAGCTGCTGTACCAGAAGGCAAGGGAGGCCAACCATCACTGTGATGCAGCGCAGAAGACATCCCGCTTCTATAAGAAGCTGGATGCCGTCCTCGGCAGTGACCCCACCTCCACCCCCAAGAGCCTTGTGGATACTTCAGGGGGACTGGAGGCAATGACCAGCAGACTGAACCCCCTGATGACGAAGTGGTGGATGAGAGTGAAGCTGGAGGACAATGTGGAGCAAACGGCAGGGTCCTCCGGTGCGTGGCAAGTCAGGACCTCTTTTCCACTCCAGAGGGGTCTAGCCAGTCCCAACACTCTGGCTCTGGCACGCAGAATGGGGAACTCCAGTAAGTGCTCATTTTGTTTTGATACTGAATGGTGAAAGGAGATTGAGCTCTCGTGTACTTTGTTGTATGGTAGAAGAGGAATAAGGGACAGAAATTAACAACAGAGCCTGTGCATCTATGCAGTGGGTCCATGGGGGAAAAGTTTGTTAATGTACACAGGGATGTCCCTGGAATCCTCCATAGGGATCTCTAGGAAACTTTCCTGTAGGTACTCTACAATCCTCTGCTGAAGAAGGTTCATTGGTAGAGCAGCCTTGTTTCTCCCTCCACTGTAGGAAACTTTGCTGCGCCACCCGTCAATTATTTCTGCAGGGAGCAGCGCAGCACACAGGCGAGCAGCATACGAAGCCAGTCTGAAGCCACACGCATGCAGGATATGTACCCTTGCATATAGGGTTACCCTTAGGACTGAGATATTGGGTTTGATTACCCTAGCGTGTGGAAAAGGGTACCAATGTTCCAAATAGGTTTCAGAGGGGTAGCCCTGTTAGTCTGTATCATCAAAAACAACAAGGAGTCCTTGTGGCACCTTATAGACTAAGGAATTTATTTGGGCATAAGCTTTCATGGGCTAAAACCCACTTTGTCAGATGCATGGAGTGGAAAATACAGTAGGAAGATATATATAGCAGTACATGAAAAGATGGGAGTTGCCTTACCAAGTAAGGGGTTGAGACAGTTCACTTAAAGTGGGCTATTATCAACAGTTAACAAGAAGGTGTGAGTAACAGTTGGGGCAAATTAGCATGGGGAAGTTTTTTTTTTTTTTTTTAGTTTTAGGCTTGAATAAAGACTGGGAGTGGATGGGTCATTACACAAAGTAAAACTATTTCCCCATGTTTACCCCCCCCCCACTGTTCCTCACACGTTCTTGTAAAGTGCTGGAAATGGCCCACCTTGATTATCACTACAGAAGGTTCCCCCCCAACCCCCCACTCTCCTGCTGGTAATAGCTCACCTTACCTGATCACTCTTGTTACAGTGTGTATGATAACACCCATTGTTTCATGTTCTCTGTGTATATAAAATCTCCCCACTGTATTTTCCACTGCATGTATCCGATGAAGTGAGCTGTAGCTCACAAAAGCTTATGCTCAAGTAAATTTGTTAGTCTCTAAGGTGCCACAAGTCCTCCTTTTCTTTTTGCGGATACAGACTAACACGGCTGCTACTCTGAAACCTAGTGTTTTTTTTTTTTAGTTCTAGTAGTGACTCATCCACTCCCAGTCTTTATTCAGGCCTAATTTGATGGTGTCTGGTTTGCAAATTAATTCTAGTTCTGCAGTTTCTCGTTGGACTCTGTTTTTGAAGTATTTTCGTTGAAGAATTGCCACTTTTAAGTCTGTTATTGAATGTCCAGGGAGGTTGAGGTGTTCTCTGACAAACACCTACAGGATCTCTATCAAGCATTCTTAAAACTACAATACCCACCTGCTGAAGTGAAGAAACAGATTGACAGAGCCCAGAAGGGTACCCAGAAGTCACCTACTACAGGACAGTCCCAACAAAGAAAATAACAGAACGCCACTAGCCATCACCTTCAGCCCCCAACTAAAACCTCTCCAACGCATCATCAAGGATCTACAACCTATCCTGAAAAATGATCTCTCACTCTCACAGACCTTGGGAGACAGGCCAGTTCTTGCTTATAGATAACCCCCCAACCTGAAGCAAAGACTCACCAGCAACTACACACCACACAACAAAAACACTAACCCAGGAAGTGTTGAAGTGGGTTTTAGCCCATGAAAGCTTATGCCCAAAGAAATTTGTTAGTCTGTAAGGTGCCACAAGTACTCCTCGTAATATTCAGAATAGTCTCCCTAGCTGCTTGTAGTAACCCCCTTCGCAAACTACCCTTTGTTCCTTCTACCCTCTTGCCCGCCTCTTTCCCACCCCTGCCAAACTCACCGTACTGGGGACTCGAGCCGACCTGTATGCTAGCCCAGCGATGGTGAAAAATAGGTGTGTGTAACTATAGTGATTAACGGCTGTGACCACACTCACAATACTGTCTCTGTTCATTGTTTCTTTGGCTTCTGCAGATGTGCTCTTGAGGTCCCCCTCCTCCACACCCGCAGAGCGCTTCCGTCAGATAAGGCAGCGAACCAGGGGAGTAAACAGGATATATTTCATGAAGTGCTGCAATCAACAGATGCAGCACATAGTGAAACAAGAGGGAGACCTCAAATTAATGAAAGACTGAGGCGGGATAGCTTGGAAAGGCCTCGGGGGTAGGAGCAGATGATAAAGCTTTTGGAAGGCCAGACAGAGACAATGGAGTCCCTCGCTACCCTGCAATCTGAGCCCATCTGTGTGTGACTCCCCCTGCAGCTATTATAGAACTCCAATCTGTACACTCCCCAAACTCCTCCACCGCAGTCCTCGTGTGTTCCCAGGCCCTCACAGTACCGCCCATGCACTTCACACCTAGGGACTGGTTTCCCATAGAAAGCTGGAGTTACAGCTGTGAAAACCCTAACTATGAGACTGTTCTTCATTGTCGTGTCCCCTAGTTTACCAAAAATTTGTGTTTTGTCCTGTTATTAAAATGAGTATTTGTGACAAACACACACCCATTAGTGCTAACTTTGAAACACGCTGGCTATACAATTAACTCTCAGGAAGCAGGGGTAATTCAAGGCGGCAAGTAATCATTGCCTGGCCTAATGCATCACATAAAGACACATTACTGAGAATCATTGTCAAAATGCTCCTTCAAAGCCTCCCTGATTCGAATAGCCTCTTGCTGCAGCCCTCGAATTGCCCTTGTATCTGGCTCTTCAAAATCAGCAGCCAGCTGATCAGCCTCAGCAGTCTACCCCAAATATTATGTAGAGTACAGCAGGCCACAATGACCATTGGAATATTTTCCTCATTGAGGTCTAACCGGCCAAAAAGACACCACCAGCGACTTTTTAATTGGCCAAAGGCACATTCAGCGGTTGTTTGGCACTTGCTAAGCCTGATGGTGAAGTTCTCCTTGCTGCTGTCTAGGTTCCCAGTGTAAGGCTTCATGGGCCACTGGAGCAAGGGGTAAGCGGGGTCTCCAAGGGTCACTGTGGGCATGTGCACAGCCTGCACTGGGCTCTTCAAGTCTGGAAAGAAAGTTCCAGCATACAGTGTTCTGAAAGATGCATGCATCATGCCCTTCCCTGACGACCCTGCATTGATGTCAGTGAAATGGCCCTGGTGATCCACCAGCATCTGTAAGATCATGGAGAAGTAGTCTTTTTGGTTGATGTACTCCACGGCAAGATGGTTGGGGACCAAAATTGGGATATGCGTGCCATCTATCACCCCTCTATAGTTAGGGAATCCCATTGCCGCAAAGCCATCAATTATTTCCTGTGCATTACCAACAGTCACATTCTTCATAGCAGGAGGCAATTAATGGCCCTGCACATTTGCATCATCGCAACCCCCACGGTGAACTTTTCCACCCCAAACTGATTTGTGACTGACCGGCGGCAGTGTGGAGTTGCCAGTTTCCACACGCCAATTGCAATTTGCTTTTCAGCAGTGACGGCAGCTGTTATTCTGGTGTCCTTGTGCAGCAGTGCTGGGTCGAGCTCAGCACACAGCTCCATGAAGGTGGATTTGTGCATCTGAAAGTTTTGCAGCTACTGCTCGTCATCCCATTCCTGCATCACGATGCAGTCCCACCATTCAGTGCTTGTTTTCCTAGCCCAGTGCCAACAGTCCACTGTGGCAAGCTGCTCCGTGAATGCCAGCAGTAATCTTGAATTATGTGTTTCCATGGTACACAATCTTGAATTATTTGTTTCCATTCACACTCTTGTTTCACAGCTCATGAAGTACTGCAGGACCAGCCACGTTGTGTTCATAGCGCTTATCACCAGACTGGTCAGCAGCTCAGGATCCATGCTGTCAGGCAGAGATGGTGGGCACATAGTTCACAAGGACAGTTGAAAAATGACACAAAACGAAGTAGGAAGCCTGTGGAGTGATGGGATGGGAAGAACTGCATCACAGGACAGCGAGCACGTCTCTATGATTTACTGCGACACAGGGTGTTGAGTTGCACCGAGGGGTAGCTACCCATAATGCAACACTCTCTCTCTCTCGATGCTAGAGCACCAACTGTGGACTCTGTCCACCAACACAAGGACTGTTGCGTGGACGTGCACAACCAATGTTACTAAAGCGTCTTATGATCTTCAACATAACTTAAGTCAACTTAACTCTGTAGTGTAGACATGGCCTGAGTTAAACTACAGTGCCTGACACACACACACTTAATTTATGCCTATTTACAACAACTTCTGCCCCCTCGCATACGAATTACAACAGTTGAGACCCAGATAGACTCCCTTACACCAAGTTATATATCTGCAACTTAATTTATTGCTCAATTTAGCTTGCAAAATTTGTCCCCCGAGTTTATATTAGGACAGTTTTTTCTTTTCTGATGTTGGTCATCATGAAAGCTGCTTATTCTTAGAATTGTGAGTAGCATCGTGTACAAAGAAATGCAGTCAGGACCCAATTCTTGAATATTGGCATCTTTTGGCTGTGTTAAAGAAAGAACCAAATCATGAACCTGTTATCCAGGCAGAGTTAGGCAGGCTTCATTTGTAAGCATGGATTTTAAATATAGGTAGACGCTGAGCTTCCTGTTTATGTAGCTAGCTACTGCAAGTGATGATTCACTTTGAGCCCCTCACATAGGATTCGTCACCAGTAAGCTATCCCACATCAATTCCTGTGCAGAGGAACTGGTTGTTTTCTCAGGACAGGGCAGGAACTGCTTCAACACAGACTAGTCATGCTGCCTATCTTGATGCTGCAATCTCTGTTGCTCAAAAAGCGTGTACATCTCAGCCTTTTGAGGACTGTTTAAATCCTAAATGTACATCATGAATCATTAGTATTGATATAAATGTTGACATTTTTGTCATTGCTTGGCAATACTTATATTTCACATTATGGTTTTATTACTGGATGCTTATTTTAGGGAAACAAATGTACATTTCATTTTATGGACCCACTGGAATGTATTAAATTGAAATGTGTGAAAAGTGAATAGCCCTAGAGATGCTACAATGTTTTATTTACTGTGACATTTTTTTTCCTTTGAGCCGCATGCAGTAAATTATTATTAAAAGCCCTGATTGAGCAAGATACTTAAGCGCATGTTGAACTAGAATCATGTGAGTAGACCTAAAGGTGATTCTTGGCACTCAATTAAAGTCAATGGCAAAACTCCCATTGACTTCCACAGGACCCCTTAGATGCTTAAAGCTAGGCAAGTGCTCAAGAACCTTGCTCAATAATGGTCAAAATGAATGAAATAGAATTTTGCAGCATGCATTAAGGAAATGTGTATCTACGTTTTCCTGTTTATTTTCTTAGCATCCCATCCAAACATTTAGTAACTTTAATGATAAAGCCAGATCTTACAATGTTGTGTATACAGTTATTTACTTACTTGAATTGAAAGGCTACAGACTTGATTCAGATATTATTTGATATTCTGTGGACTTCAGTGAAGTTATGCCCAATTTGTACTGGTGTGAGAAAAGAATCTGACTGTCTTCACTTGTATTGTTGCCATGTGAAAGATAGTTTCTTTGCATTCTTGAGCTGTCTATGTCAAGGTTTTCTACAGTGTCCATCACCATAGTATCTTAGAGCTTATTTCTTAAAGAACGTCCACTGGTACATTTCTAATTCATTATTCAATGTTTCACTAATACTTTTTGTTAAAATAAACCTGCACTATCCATCCCAAATTACAAATGAGCTTAGTAAGTTTATATTTTTAAAGAATTGTTTGAAAGTGACAATTGCTGGATCCCTAAAATATCCTTTTAGATTCTTGTGTAGAAAATAAGAGGCATGTTAAAATTTGTTGATATCCACCCATTGCGGAGTTTAAACCCTTCACTGACTGCATTCCACGGAGCTTTGGAGCTAAGTTTTAGGATTGTTTATGGATTGTTTTCAGCCTTTCACCCCATGACATAGGTATGTTCTCCAGCTGATACCATCATCTTTAATTAGATGCAGATGGCTCTTTGCACACACACAAAACAGTTTGAACCCTAAGGAACCCCATGAAAAGGTAACATTTGTGTCTGTGGTGTCCTGCCTTAGAAAATATGCCTCAGTTCACTGAGTTGAGCAACAGTTTGATGTTTCAGTATATTTTGTTTGTACCTTTACTGTATTCTTGTTGTTTGTAAATGGATTAAGGATGAAATTTGGTTTAAATATAGTAAACAAGAGATTGGGGTTGGTGAGAAACCATGTTGTTTCATTTTGATTTTGAGGACTTTCTACCAGAAATCCAAGGCAATTTGTACAATATATTTTCCATCTGTAAGCAGAATGAGCTTGGACTATCCCCATTACTCAGAATCATTCCATGTGCCTGAAATACACTGCTTTTGTTATGACCATTGGCTCTTCATTCCCTACACAGTCTAGGTTTAAGATAAGAATCATTCACCAAGAACTCTAACTTATTAGCGTAACGTTTCCACTTCGTGACTAGGACATTTAGAATTTTTTTTCCTGTTACCTGGTAGGTTGGCACTGGGAATAAAAAATGTTATAGAGCTTTGATGGCATCAGTTCAACGACTGCTAATGGTGGTTTTCTTTTTATTCCACCTGATCGATGGTGTCAAGAACCATTACAATATGAATTTTGGAAATCTCCATCTGTTAGTGCAAGAAACATTGCTTGATCTAATTGTTTGTTGGTAGTTATGTCTATGAATATAAATCCATAACCTGTTTGGGGTGTATGCATATGTGTGTTGGAGGTCATGGAGTTGCAAATTAAATTCAAATGTGGACCAATGCAAAGCAAAGCACGCTTGAAGGAGTAACTCCGAGTAACAGAGAATTTATCGCATCCCTTGGTCGTCTCTTCCAATTATTAATTACTCTTACTACTAAAAACTAATCAGATAAACTACGAAAGGGGATTCCTTTGGAGCAGAGTCGTGACATATTGGCAGCAGGGCTGCTGTCAGAGGATGCAGGAAGACAAATGGAAACCATGTCCCAGGCTCAGACTGAGCAGGTTGATATTGTTGCTGTTCTGCCTGGGCTTTTTTTTTTTTTTTTTTTTTTTCCTTTTTTTTTCTGATGCTTGACAGAGCGACTAACATGCATGAAGTTACTTGCTTATGTGCTTTGCTGAATCAGGGCTTCGGTTTACATAAAGTTTTTAAGGCATACACTTCAGTTGTGCATTAGAGCCTATAATAAACTTCATCTGAGTTGTGGTACTGCATGATCAGAAAAAAACCCAGAGCTTGACTTCCGGGGTCAGATAACTTTGCATGACTGGCATTTAACAAACGAACATCCATTACATGCATAGCAAATTGAATCTGGAAATGCCATTATTCTAGCCACTTTTCATAGTGAAACTGTACTTCAGAAGTGTTTCTGTTGAAGCTATGTTGTCTGTCTCCACAAACATCTCCATAACATGCAGAGAGTTTGGAGATGGAAGAAGGACATCGCAGTGGTTAGAGCACTAGGCAAAGACGTGGGAAACATGCCTTCATTTATTTGCTCTGGCACTAACTTCCTATGTGACTATCGGCAAGTTACTTAGCCTCTCTGTGCGTTGGTGTCCCCGCCCAGGAAAATGGGGATCACAGCACTTCCCTACCTCAGAGGGATACTGTGAGGATATGTTATGTTGCCCTGGCAATGAGTGATGAGGAATCATCCCCAAAAGATGGCGGCGGAGAAGCCATATAGTCCCAAGGCTGGGAGGATCGCAGCCACCACTCCCAGGTGGAAATGTAGGGTAGTGGTGGTTGGTGACCATTTTTGGAGGCAGATGGAGACACCCATCTGTCAGCCTGACATGGCATCCTGGGAGGTATACTGCCTGCCAGGGGCCCGTATCTGAGATCTTATGGTGGAGTTGTCGATGATCATCTGGCCCTCTGACTTTTACCCTGTGCTACTCATCCATATGGGCACTAATGATACTCTGCGGTATGACCCTCAGCAGATCAGAAATGACTACAGGGCTCTGGGAGTAAGGGTGAGGGAATTGGGAGCGCAGGTGGTGTTCTCTTCGATCCTTTCAGTCAATGGTAGGGGCCCAGTCAGAGACAGATGCATCCTAGAGGTGAATACCTGGCTGCGAGGATGATGTCACCAGGAGGGCTTTAGCTTCCTTAACCACGAGATGCTGTTCTGGGAGGAAGGACTGTTAAGCAGAGATGGGGTCCATCAAGGAAGGGAAGGACCATAAAGACAAATGCAAAATATTCCACTTAGGAAGGAACAATCAGTTGCTCACCACATACATAATGGTAAATGACTACCTAGGAAGGAGTACTGAAGAGAGAGGTCTGGGGTCATAATAGATCACAACTAATCATGAGTCAACAGTGTAACACTGTTGCAAAAAAAAGCAAACATCATTCTGGGATGTATTAGGAGGAATGTTGTAAGCAAGACACAAGAAGTAATTCGGCTCTATTCTGCAGTGATTAAGCCTCAACTGGAGTATTGTGTACAGTTCTGGGAGCCACATTTCAGGAAAGATGTGGAAAAATTGAAGGAAGTCCAGAGAAGAGCAACAAAAATGATTAAAGGTCTAGAAAACATGACCTATGAAGGAAGATTGAAAAAATTGGGTGTTTAGTCTAGAGAAGTGAAGACAGAGAGGGCACATGATAATAGTTTTCAAGTACATAAAAAGTTGTTACAAGGAGGAGGGAGAAATATTGTTCTCTTTAACCTCTGAGGGTAGGAGAAGGAGCAATAGACTTAAATAGCAGCAGGGGTGATTTAGGTTGGACATTAGGAAAAACTTCCTAACTCTCAGGGTGGTTAAGCACTGTAATAAATTGTCAGGGATGGTCTAGATAATAGTTAGTCCTGCCATGAGACTGGACTAAATGACCTCTCAAGGTCCCTTCCAGTGCTATGATTAATGTACTAGAAGCACCTCAGAATCTTTAAAGATTGTGAGGTGCTCATATGCTACAGCAGGGGTCGGCAACCTTTCAGAAGTGGTGGGCCGAGTCTTCATTTATTCACTCTAATTTAAGGTTTCACGTGCCAGTAATACATTTTAACGTTTTTAGAAGGTCTCTCTCTATAAGTCTATATTATGTAACTAACCTATTGTCGTATGTAAAGTAAACAAGGTTTTTAAAATGTTTAAGAAGCTTCATTTAAAATTAAATTAAAATGCAGATCTTATCAATTTCGTGCTGTGGTTCTTAACCTGGGGTGCACGTACTTCTTGGGGGCGCGAGATGCCCTTTCTGGGGGTGTGAGACATGCGAGATTTTTTTAGAAGGTAAATCATTGAAAACACAAATTAAGCACAGGGACGTAAGTACAACTACTTTGTTTCATCAAACCGATGTGTCTGTTAACATTCTACATTTTTTAACGATCACTGTAATATACAAACAAAGTTTTCAAGTTTTTAAGCTAATTGTAGTGTAATTTTTGAAAAGGGGTGCGAGAACATACTTTGAGAACTCCAGACCATCAGCGGGCTGTGCGGGGCCAGGTGGAGTGTATTAAATTGCTCCCCGTAGGAATGTGCTACTTACGGCGGCCAGTCCTGATGCTCTGAGTGGCACGGTAAGGGGACGGGGAACAGGGGTGGTTGGATAGGCGTGGGAGTTCTGGGGGGCCTGTCAGGGGTGTGGATAGGAGTTGGGACAGGGAGCAGGGGGGCTTGGATGGGGGAGTGGGGCCTGGGGGGGTGGATAGGGGGGTCCCAGGAGGGGGCTGTCAGGAGACAAGGAGCGGGGGGAGGTGGGGGTTGGATGGGTGGAGGGTTCTGAGGAGGGCGGGCAGGGGGCAGGGGGTCCCGGGGAGGGGGTGGTCAGGGTACAAGGAGCAGGGGGAGGGTGGTTGGATGGGTCAGGAGTTATGAGGGGGGCAGTCAGGGAGCCGGAAGTGGCCAGCTGTTTGCGGAGGCACAGCCTTCCCTACCCCTGTGTAGGACATTAAATGTCTCCCCGTAGGAATGTGCTAGTTATGGCTGCCGGTCCTGGTGCCCCACAAGTAGCACAATCTTACAGGGAGGCATTCAATACACTGCACCGGCGGACAGAACCCCAGACTGGTGGCGGGCCGAGCGATTCAGTCTGCTGCCAGTCTGGGGTTCCGTCCGCTGGCTCCTGCCAGCCAGGGTCCTGGCCGCCGGCCCCGCTCAGCCCACTGCCGGGCCGGGGTTCCGTTCACCCAGGCCGGCAGCGGGCTGAGCTGGGGCGGCGGCCAGGACCCCAGCTGGCAGCAACATGCCAGTAAAAATCGGCTTGCGTGCCGCAGGTTGCCGACCCCTATGCTACAGTATTGGGGGCTGGGGGTGTCAGCTAAATGGGAGGCATTTTCAAAGATGCTCAATAGTCACCTAATTTTTTGCTCCCAGTGAAGCAATGGTAAAATTCCCAGTTAGTTGGGCCTATGCTGAGCCCTTTTGAAAATCCTACCCAAAACTTTACCTGTTTAAAATTGCAGACAACTGAATAGCGGACTTAATTGAATTTTTAAATTAGCTGTGAAAGCCCTGAAGTGATGTAAATGAAACTAAGCGTAGCTAACTAGCTACTTTAATACAGTTAGTATGGTACCTAATTTAGTTAAGTATATGTTTAATTCCTTTAAATACTAATCTTGGACAATATTATATTAATAAAATCGTACAGAAAAAAGGTTAGTGGTATAGTTCCCTCATTCATCTACATGTATTTGGTATTTAGACACTAGTTTGATAATCCTATCTTTTAAGAAGATGCCTCCAGTAATAATAATGGATCATGCAAAAATTATTTAGTTATACAGTATTGTATCAGTTCCTTTTTTATCAGGGGACCATCATCTGCCCTTGCAGGTGATGCATTTCCTCCCCCCCCCCCCTTTGCTATTATTCAGTACTGGTGGGATGGGAACAGAGTCTCTAAATGCCATAGCTCAGATCCTCAGCTCATGTAAACTGATGTTGACACAGAGCACAGCATGTCAGACAGCTGGGACTCCCTGATGCCTGGCCACTGCTCCCCTAAGGTGCCTGCTCTAATGCTCACTTTTGGCAAAAGTGGCACAAAGTGAATTGAGCAGACTACAGAATCTGGCTCTCAGGGTCCAATCTCTGCTTTATACTTTGTGTAGTCATTGATACTTGTGCAAAGTGAGTGGAACAACCCCTGTTTTGATTTGGTAGCATTTTACACTCACTTTGTGATCACTTTTCAGGGTTTAAATGGCTACACATATTGCAAGGCAGTGGAGAATTGGAGTCTGTGAGTGAAATCCTGGCTCCCTCAAAATCGAAGTCAGAATTCCGATTTACATCAGTGGGGCTCGGGTTCCACCCTGTAACTTATTTAAACAATGTAGGCTTATTTATTGATGTTTTATCAACCTTCTGTTTATGCCATTTAAAACAAGGAAGCATTCCAACCTTCAAATTATTATGTAGCTTTGGGAAACAGAGCAATTTATGTTAACAATCAGGACAGTGCAATATACATTCTTCTACTGCCAATAGTTTTAAAATAAGGTAGCAGTGTAATTGAGAAGATTGCCATCCTGTTACCAAGAATTCCGTTCTTCTTTCATCATTCATGGAGAAAGAGCTGGTGGCTTTCAAGTGTCTGCAAAGATTCTTAGTCCTCTATCTGAGCTGTAATGCTGCAGGTATGGCAATGCGCCAAAGACATTAGGATGGATTTATTTTTCTTGGAATTCTGCATTATGGCTGAAAGAGAGACCTAAGTGCTACTGTTGCAAAGTTGATCTTTTGTTATACTTAAATAAAGGCTTATTTTTGTTTTCATTCTACCCAGGTGAGGTGTGCTACACAGAGCTCAGTTGAATTCACCTATGAATCACAAGCTGTAAATCTGAACAGGTTTGTGTTTGTGCAAATGCAGACTGTTTTATTCATTCACATAAGCACACACTTCCATGGTCATGGTTCACTGCAAACTCCTAGGCATTCCCTGTGGTCTTGCAGAATCACAGTCTATTATATAGACAGAGCATTACTGACTCGGATCTTTGTAGTCCATGTCACAGGTCCAAAGATGAGTATAGTGTTAGAGTTCTGTGAAACACTAATAAAAGAGGTGTCAGCAGTAGCTATGCTGGCCTTGAATCGACTTCCTCTCAGTCCGTTGCTAGTTTCCTGTCTGTCTTGTTTAAAGTTCAAATTCTGTGTCTTCCCTTTATAGGCACTGCACAGTTCAGCTCTACCTGAATCTCCTCTCCTTCATCCCTGCCTTTACCCCTGTGCTCTTATCTTCTCACAGTGTTGCTGTCCTTGCCGCCTTTTCCCATTCTCACCATGACTCCTCTTATTCCACTCCCTTGTGGTGGAGACTCGTCTTTTTTCTCACCTCTCCTGCTGTCTTGTTTTCCTCATTCAAATCCAACCTGCATACTCACACTTCTCACTTTGCTTTCTGCTCTTGGGCTCTCTACCCCTCTTCCATATTTCCATCTATTCAAACATATCAAAGCTTATAAGCTTTGTTCTTTATGGTCAGATTCTGCTAATCGTGTTTATGTTTGCCTAGTACCTTATTGACTGAGTTACCCCATTGACTCTGTCCTGAGTAATGCCACTCATGTTACTTTTTTTTTGTTTTAACCTTTATCCGATTACCCGCCTCTTTCCTTTATGTGTTGTCATCATATACTGTCTGCCTAATTTAGATTACAAATCCCTTGGGTGAAGGGATAGCCTCAGTTTTATAAAAACAGTGCACAAAGTATTAGAATTAATAATAGCTCTTGGATGGAAGTCACTATGGAAATACAGTACAAGGTGTTATTAAAATGGACTGTGAGTTGAAGTTTTTCTGCCTTTCCCCCAGTCAAACTTTGCCTGAATCTGATGGCACAAATTTCCCTTTGTAAAACGGGAAGATATTTATGTCTGGTCAAATATTAAATGATGATTATTCCACTATATGTCTAAAGAATTAAAGAATGAACACACCATATTGTAAGCCTCTGTCCAGGAATGCTACGTTACACACCTCAGGCTGGTGACACAACAGAATTCAGATATCAGTGAAACAGTTTTCTCTTTCTAAAACTGGACAGTACTTACGTTGTCCAAATACACAATAAAAATAAGACAGTTCCTAAAGGAAATGCATAAGGTAAGAAATGTACTAGATTGCTGCCTGCCAGAGTCCAACTCAGGAGCTAGGGCTGGGAGAACTTTTGGGAAGGGCCTTTTACAGCACAAACAGATTGCTCAGCTGAAACATTGACTTTCTCTGTGAGAAACCAAATGAAGATGACTTCTGCCAAGCAGGCGGATCCTCCTCATCACATGGAGTAGACTCAGCGAGTTAGTGATGCCAGAAAATTGCAAGATTTCCACCATGTGACTTCCTCATTATTATTATAATTGTAATATATTATTTGTATTGTGGGTAGTCCTGAGGTCAGAGCCCTATTGTGTTGGGTGCGGTGTACACATAGTAAGAGACAGTTCCCATCTTGATGGTCTTGCTGCCAGCCTTCCTCACTGACTTGGTTACATCTTTAAACAAGCACTTTCCTGCTTGTATGTAGTCCTATAACTCTTGTCTGGGTGGTAGCGTTTTATACCCACATCACACTTAATTTACATGCAGGTAAGTGAGTATGCAAGGTGTAGGGAAGCTCAGAATTGGACCATCCAAACATATGTAACAATACCTGTATTGACTTCCCATTTGGGCACTCATGAAGATTTAGTGCTCCAAAGGTCTGTCTCTTTATCTCTTAGGTCTTGATGTTCATCTCAGCAAAAGTAGGTCTCTGCTGATTATTGCTTAGAGAAGTTTTAGGTATGCAGAACAAAATAGACACTAATGTGTATGTCTAGTTAATTTGTTTGCTGTAATTAATTTTTATTTTAAAAGCAAATCTTGTTTTTTACTGCATTTGTTGTGATCATGCATATATGATTTATTTTTAACACAAGACCTGTTGAAAAACAAATTAGGCATTAAAGAATATTATTGCAGATATGGAAAGCAAATATTTGAGAACAAAATATAGATAGTCTTTTATAAATTAAGATTTGTGTTATTTTTCTAATAAAGAAAATAATGCACATGAATCACTCCAGCAGCCTGAGAAAATGGCAATTTATTTGTGGAGGATACTTTTACAAAAAGTAATTACTCCAATAAACACTAATGAATAGTATATTTATCTTAAATGTCTCATGAACAGTTCCCTAGGGGAGGAGGGCCCAAATTAAGGTCTAAAGGTTAATCTAAAACACAGTGCTTTAAGAACTTGTTCCTAGTGTCAATGGGGTTTTTTAAAATATTTATTGAACATTCTTACATGCTTCCTCTCCCCTCCCCCCCCCCATTTTGGAGTTTGCTAATATAAATTAGCTAGGGTTCAATAATCGAATTGGGCTTGGTAAAGCATGCAGGCTTTAAGCAGTAGATCTCTGGGGGTACATTTTCCAAAAATTTACCTGTATTTCATGTGCAAAGCAAAAACTTGCAGTTCAGTTTCTGAGTGCACAGTTCCATGGCTTTTAACATTTTTATTTTGGGTTTCTCAGTGGCAAAAAAAAAAATTCCTAGATTCCAAAGCCAGAAGTGATCATCTTGTCTGACCTCCTGTATAAGAGACCACACATCTTTCCTAAAATAATTCCTTGAGCACATCTTTTAGGAAAACATGCAATCTGGATTTAAAAATTGTCAGTGATGGGGAAGCCACCATGACCCTTGGTAAATTGTAATAATTGTATGACTAAATAAGAGCAAGAGCTGTGTGGTGGGTTGATCAGAAGGGAAAGGGTTAGGGTCATTGAACGGGGCATCTAATTATGCAGTCAAACAGTGCTGATGTATTTCTCCATGTAATTCATATTTAGGGCTACTCGGGGGCTGGGGGGGGCAAAACTTAACCCCACGTACATTTCTGTTCCGTAGCCAGTCATCATCACAATCCCTGCCCTCTTAGCAACCTCGGGTTTCAAATTATCCCAACAGGAGCAAAGAAAAGGCAGGCCCAAGGTTATATTCTCCTCACGCTGGACTGGTTAATAAAGCATGGAAAGGGGAACACACCATAATATTCAAAGAGAGTGGAGTTGACATACATCCCTCTGAACTTCTAGAGAAACTGTCCCTCTCTGAAACTCAGTGGCTCTTGGAGCAACTTTAGCTCCTCCCACATTGTAACACAGCCCTCTTGTAACACAGCCCTCTATTACTTTAGTATATTTGCAAATAGATGTGAATATACTATACTTATGCTATAGGACGACCTATTTCCAAGTTCTTGTTTCCCTTCTCACAGTGATGAATTAACCCTTTTTCACCTTTCAAAAGTAGTACATTTTTTCCTCCCTGATTTGCCAGCCCTCCATCACAGCTACATTCTTCTGGATCCATACTACCATTGACCTATAGGGGTAGGCTTGTGACCATGGGAAATAGACCCTTCACCAGAGCCAGACAAAGAATATGGGAGTCACTGTTAGTTGAAACACCTTAGTGTGTTCAGAGCCAAATGTAAACTCCACCTATTTGCCCACATTGGTATCCTCCATTTCTACAGAGTCATTCTTTAAACAAAAGCCAAAGCAAAAATAAAACCAAAGCCTGCTTGATAGGAGGGAAGGAAACGAGGGAATATAGTCATCTTTGGAAAAATGGGAAGTGCTCAATGACAAAGGCCATATACATAGACTCATAACTGAATGGGTGGCTGAACTGGTCTATTATCTTAAAAATAAAGTAACTGATAGCTGACACTCTTTACTCTTCTATTTAAAAAAAATGAAACAATTACTTTTCTCACTAATGGCTGCCTCTAGCACTCCACCAGATTATCTTCCCTTTATTTCAAAGGAAAGTCTATATTGTGTCTTAGCAGACCATGACTAAAATTTGGGGGTTATGGAATTACTTTATGAAGTCTTCCACTAGGATTAAATATCCTGGGCCAGATTTCAAAGTTTGACCCTGGCAACTGCACAGAAATATTCATAGGTACCCAACTTAAGTGTTCAAAATCTTGTTGCCTAACTGTCCATGTGTGCATGAAAGTCCCTTATTTGCATGCACACTTCAGGGATTTACATGCAGAAATTAGGCATGTACAAAGGTAAGTGTACGATTTCATCCCTGAAAATCTCACCTTTGGTGTCTTTTATGAGCAACTAGTTTAAAAGAGATCCGGGATTTTGTAATGATATGTCCCTGTTAGTCTCATGGGAGTTGTTACTGTCTGCTCATATGGTTGTATTAGAATCATAGAATATCGGGGTTGGAAGGGAACTCAGGAGGTCATTTAGTCCAACCCCCTGCTCAAAGGGGGACCAATCCCCAATTTTTGCCCCAGATCCCTAAATGGCCCCCTCAGGGATTGAGCTTACAACCCTGGGTTTAGCAGGCCAATGCTCAAACCACTGAGCTATCTGTCCCCTGCCCCCATCTTGAGGGTGCACAGCCTCCTGGCTGGAGATACCCATCCATCTGTTCCTTCCATTGATTTTCTTCTCATCTACTTTCACTCACATACAATACTACCCCCTTTCCCCTTCCAAAAAGGCTATTTCTCTCACACCCAGAGTCCCATTCTTCTTAGCAAGGTTAACCAGACAACTAATCTCTGAACAAACACTTGAATTTCATCTATCATTGTTTTCTGACTCTGGGTTTAATAGAGGTCAGAAAAAGTGATTCTTTAAAGCGATCACAAGCTTATTTTTCCAAAAGCACATCAGTAGATTAACATTTTGCCAAAGAAAATAAGAAATACAGTATTTCTTTTAATACATTTCAGCTAAATAAAGTCTTAAGACTACATGGCTTGGCTCAGATAGGGTGTATTCAGCATAAGGTACAACTCATGTAACTTCTGCTATCTAAAAATTCAGCTTAAATGAGCTCCATTTCAGCCGTGCAATTTATTCCACACCTGAGGTGAAGTAGCTCGTCCTTTGCTCTCTTCTCTGATGTAGAGCCATTAGAGAGGGAACTGCCAATGTGTTTGTGCAAATCTATTTGCTTATATAAAGATCCCATTTAAACATCTCCACCCAAGAAACTCATGTTGATTTTGGACAATCCCTGGACGATTTTATTCCATAAAAATAAATAAATAATCGTATAAACCAGTGACACAAGCCTGCTCCCATAGATTTCTTTCCATTATAAAGGTAACGTTTGCACTGGAGAGACACTTTGAGATAACATGAGACAAGGACAATTTTATATGGGGACAAAAAAAAAAGTCAATATATATGGGGATACATGATGATGTGGGATGGTGTAGAAGTCTTGGAGTTTGGAATGTGTGGATTATTCATGATTGGCAAAGCCGCAAGTGATTTCAGCATCTGCCAGTAGGGGTTTTATGGGTCCAATCCAGTAAATCTCTTATTTATTCAAATGCTATTAACCATTGATTTGCGGCCATTCTTATTCATCTGTGAAAACAGCTGTTGAAATCAGCAGGATTCCATACTGGCGCACATCTGCTTGTGGGATCAGGGCCATAGTTATTTTCCACGATGAAAGCAGTTTCATATTTTTCTCTTGTACTATTATGTTTAGAGATGAAAGTTACTAGAATAATCACTGCTGTTAAACAAGGGAAGAAAATCTCATAGTTTCAAACTGGATTGTTCTATAGGTCACAGTTCAATTTTCTATTGCAATTAATAGGTGTTTTACCTGAGTAAAGAGTGCAGGATCAAAGCATAATCTATAATTTATTGAAAGTTAGCATATGGATCCTACAAAACTCAAATACATGCTTATCTTCCCATGCAGTGTTTGTCATACTTGTGTCATTTGGCCTCACAATATACCAGAAAAGAAAAGAACATGCTTGCCATCTACAATTAGGCATCTAAATAAGTGGCCATCCTTTCAGTGGTTCTGAGCAGCCACAGCTCCTACTGAAATTAATAAGAGCTGTGGGTACCTTAGAAGCTTATAGGTCACTTATTTGGGTGACTAAATATGGATTTAGGTGCCTATCTTCAGGAAGACTAGCTTGAAAATGTTGGCACTATGTTTGCCCATAGTTGTTGATGTATTACACAAGAGTTTTTGGTATGTCCATTGTGTCAGGTAATGTACATACGCATGGTGAGCAACTTTCCCTGACCTGAAGTTTGTAATGTAGAAAGACACAGTATCTGAACCCCAAATGCTCAAAAACCATGACTCCTGCCCCACAGAAAATCATGAGATAAATTTATTGTTGTTATTATTTATGCATGTTTTCTATTTGCCATCTGTTTTTTTAACTTTGTGGTACATATTTTTGAGCTTTTCTCTACAATAATGAGAGTTACAGATTTATTTTTATTGTATTCTATTTTTTAAAATGAAAGCTGAGATTCCCATAAAATCACTTCTTTCTAGGTACCGGGGCTTTAAGTAAAACGTCCAATATTACAAGACTCTCAATAAAATCCAGAAAGTTAGCAACACAAGACAAATAAAGGATGGGATCAGAAACAGGCTTAGAGAGGGAAACTGATTCACCTAAGGTCCCACAGTAGGTTAGTGGAAGAGCCTGGAATAGAACTCCACTCTACTGAGTTCTAGTGAAGAGTCATGCCCTAACCATGAACCATACTGCTATTCTGAATTTGACATGTCCTCTGTGTACTTTTACTGAGATGAGTGAGGTGGCCAGCTATCTCCTGCATGAAGTTAGGCTGCCAAATAAACAAATAAAAAGTAGTAAAGACAATTTTTGCTAAAAACAGAAATTAAGATGAAAAACAATGTTTTGGCCTTAGGCCCTTATTTGAAGTTTTGGAAAACAGAACAAGCTTTTTCATTTTCCATTACCTGCAGAAAGCCTCATAGGCAAAACATTGCTTCTCATCTAATTTTCTGTCCCTCACATGTGTTTTAATAAAACCTTTTTTCTTTTTTCATTTAAAGCAACCTAATATAAATCATACCAGGACGTGACCAATAACAGTTTTACTAGGAGTATTAGTTTGGTTGAACAAAGCCCTTTCTGTGGCAAACTCTGTGGTAATTTGCTTGAGGTTTGGTGTGGGGGGGAGATATTCGGATACATTATTTTCTTTTAACAATTATCATTTTGCATCAAAAGGTCATTTTATATAAGCAACCAAAAAGGTCGTCTAGTACAGTACCAGCTCATTCCATCTAGGAAAGTGGCTACTGCATTAATGTGAAAAAATTTTAGTATTTAAAACTGCTGACTGTGATTGGCAAGAAATTTGCTGTACATGGATTTAAAACTTTGATGTCAGCATTAGCAGTATTGTGGACTAGATTCTCATTTATGCTCAACCCCCTTTATATTGTGGAAAGGGCCTTTAAAGAGAGGGTATAAATGTCATTTATTCTATGTATAGTATTTGTAAATGAGAATTTGGCCCTGTCTACGTCTCTCTCTCTCTCTTTCTCTTTGGTACTTAAATATATCTGAGTGCCTCACAGTCTTTAATGTATCTATCCTCACAAAACTCCTTCATGGTAGGGAGATGCTACTGTCCCAATTTTACAGATGGGAACTGAGGCACTGAGACACTTGCCTGGGCTTACACAAAGTCTTTGGTGGAGCAGAGAATTAGCAGTGATTGGTTTCAGAGTAACAGCCGTGTTAGTCTGTATTCACAAAAAGAAAAGGAGTACTTGTGGCACCTTAAAGACTAACCAATTTATTTGAGCATGAGCTTTCGTGAGCTACAGCTCACTTCATCGGATGCAATGATTGGTGAACTCTAAGAACTTGTGTAAATATATTTACAAGTTTATTAAAGTGGACTCAAAACAATCTGTGTATACCTCTCTCTTGGTGTGTGCGCGAGCACCTCTGTGTTTTTAAATGTGAGATTTTGGTAGGGTTATTTTGAAGGTGGAGAGCGTGATGTTGAAGAAGTGGATTTTATATTATGCACTGAAGGCCCGAAGGTTCGTGATCCTTCTGACCTTTTCTGGAAACAAGTTCCACAACTGTGGTCTGTTTGGAGAAAAAGTTCTATCTTGAGTGTGTTAGTTTTGATCCTTAGGTTTCTGGTTCCATTGTTCATGTGGTACACCGCTGTTGTGGTAGGTCATGATCACACAGGGTAAATTGTCCCTGAGGAACCTGAGTCAGTCCATAGAGGACTTTGAAGATCAGGACCAAAGCCTTGAATTTGATCTTGAATTGAATGAAAAGCCACTGAAGAGAGAGCATCGTTCTGGGGTGTTATGCTCCCAGCTCCCTGGGTTGCTGAGTCCTTCCCTTTCCTCAGTTAGACGCAACATTTCACATCCTGTGCAGGTCATAATGAAGGTCTATGTTTATCAGTGGGTGATCACTCAAAATTACAAATTATTTTCATTTCAGAGAGTTTCCTAGAGAAGTGGGGAGAGATGAGTTCGTGGAAATGCCCTTAAATAAAAGAATGTGTATTTGTTTTATTTTTCAGACACGGATATTAAAGAGCTAGAGGATGTCTTTGGACTTCACGGACAAATTGAGCACAAGTTGGACTTCCTCAGAAAGAACGTGCCAAAAGATATGAAGCTTGTGCTGATTGGTCATTCAATCGGTTGCTACATCACCCTTGAAATGATGAAGCGGGCATCGGAACTCCAGGTATGTCAGCCTTGGGGAAGGGAAGTGGTGTTGCTCAGCAGAGCATCCCCCACGCTTTTCATCTGATTAATCAACAAAGACAATAATATGATTCCACATCCTTTGTGTAGAAGCAGCATCCCCCCTACTTTCAGACCAAGTCTTATTAAAGTAAATGACATTCAGTTACTTTTCGTGAGTGTCTGACTCCAGAAAAGAAGAGAGTGATACAGAAATATATGCTCTGATTTTTCCACTGTAAAGCACCATGCGTAGCAATTTACACCCCTGCAAAAGAGGTATAGGGAACTGCTGCCAACTCAGAATAGTAGGAATTCCCTATTTGTGAGATGAGGTAGGTATTTGTGCAGGACTGATCTATCTCAAAGGATGCTATGAACGTTAATTAACTTGAGTAATCTGGTTTGGTAATTCAGTAGTAAATGTCATTATTGGCAGTGATGCCCTTTGATATGTTTACATTTTAATAATAATATGCAATATATAATTTGAATGGAAGATCACATAACATATATGCTGCTGCATGTCATGGATAAGGTGTTTTTTTTTTCATTAAGAGGGATACTACTAGCTAGTTTCAGGATCAACATGCACCTAATTAATGTGTTTTGAAAAGCCTATGGTAATATGTGTCAAAATGTTTGCATAATTTTTCAAAATTTCCTTGAATATTTATTTATTATTTAAACATCCACTACCAGTGCCATGAATTCAAATAATAACCAATAGAATAATAGCCTAGTAAAATGAGGGCCTGATTCAGTCTCAAATTGCTACTGTAATATAAATGTTTAAGAATAAGAATACTTAGGGCTTCCATAGTGCTTTCATAACGTCAGAGCAATCTGCAAACATTAAACCTCACAAAATCCTAGTAAACCAGAAAAGTAAATATTTCCATTTTACAGAAAGAGAAACAAAGGCAGAATAGTTAACTGATTTGCACAAGGTTAGAAGGAGGTAGTGATGGTACTCGGACTGAAATTCCAGAGTTCCTTGCTAATAATCCTGTGCTGAGACCACTAGATATTTGATTTCTGCATTGTGTTATTGCATGAGAACCCAAAACTCAAACTAACTAATAACAAAAATTGACATTTTTTAAGGGAAGTGTTATGGGTCAATCTGCTCTTATTGTCTGAAGATGAATAGAATGCTAAATGTAAATGAAAAAAAGCGTAAACTGTGAAAAATGAATTAGAGATTTAAACATTTTTAATTATATAAAATGTCAGTAGTAGTAGAGTTAGGACAGTCTTTCTTTTTAAATGAAATGCAAATGTACTAAAATTCTTGCTTTTCTGGCATAGACCTAGTTTAAGCAGAGAAGTTTGGATGTGTGAGAGGGGGAAGATCTCATATCTGGTGTTCACATTTTCCTTTATATCTCAACATTTTCAGTGAGCTCCTTTGTGTCTAATGTTTTCTAGATAACAAGTGACTTCAGGCAGGGACATTCCTTTGAATGTGAGTGCCTAGCACACTGTCAACTCTTAGCAATAAATCACAAGAATTAATAATAGTGAGATTCTTCACTTCCCCTCCTCCCAAATATTCACCTCTTCTTTTATATTAACTCCCTACCGGGACGGGAGCAGGAATGCAATGCTTATATATATATATATCCATTCACTTCTTCATAACCATGTCCCCTCCCATTCAAGCTTTTCCCCCCCTCTAAAAGAAACAGCAATTTTTTCAAAAACTGAAACCTTAACTTAACCCAATCTAGTTCCACAGGCATAACTCATTCTGTGATTATAAACAAAGTTTTCTGAAGGAACTTGTGTAACTGTTTTTTTGTTTGTTTGTTTGTTTTGCAAGAAGGGAGTGTTCTAGAAAATATCAAGTGCAGTAATTTGTCCAAAAATATCAACTTTTCTTTGCTCTCCATATGTATGATTTTATTACTCAAATTGTTTTATCTGGTTTCCATTAACTATGAATTGTTGAGTAATTTTTGTTACACCTGGCCCGGTGGATACTGGCAGCATGATATTTGTCAATGTGTTGAAACGTAGGTATCTTTAGGACACTGAAACTGCACTGTGCAATGTGTGCTTGAAGTTAATCTATGACATGCTACATTTAAGATGCATTTAACAATAAAAAAATATTTGTGTAAGCCAGAGTGTTGTGCAACCTTTGTCCTTTTGCCAAAAATAAGTTAACTTATGTTTTATAATGTATGAAGTGTGATAATAAGAAACTTGTGTTTCCATCTCCCTTTTTATTTTTACTGGAATATTTGATTCCCACAAGATTTCAGGCACATATGTGTAGTTTAGTAGCTAGATCATTTGGTTTTATTTTTGTATAGTTCTTTTGTGATATTCCTTTATTGTATAAGTTTTTGGTTTGGTCTTAAATTCACTGCTTTTTATGAACCTTTCATTGCTCATGTTTTACTGTTCTGATCTGGAGCTTAATGTGTTGTATATATTCTAGCAGTTCACTAGTTTTTATATCCTTAGTGAATATTTAGCAGGTTTAATTTTTGGTACTTAGTTTAAAACACTGTCATAATCTAATCAAATATTGTCCTCTTTGTGAACAGTGATGGGAGAAACCTGATAGAATATGCTGGCAGGCATGAAAGGGAAGAAGTGAAATCTCAGTAGCATTGTCCTGCAGCCTCTCTTGCTCTCCATGGTTGCCCCTCAGCCAGAACTCTGGAGGCTTTGAGCTGTGCTAGAGTTTGACATCAGAGCTAGGAATGGTATGGGGATATTGTCAGGGATCACCCTATCGCCACAGCTGCATCCCCTGCTGGCCTCAGTCCTCTTGTCAGAATTCCAAGTAGGAGTTTCTCTCTGTGTCCTCTGTGTGACTGCTACTGTGTCGTACGGGAGACTCTGCCAATGGTATCTCCAATGAGAAAAGGGGCAATGCAGGGGTGGGAATAACCCTCCAAATGACTGCATTTTTCCCTTTCTCCAGATGCTGAGTATCAGTATAAATGGATAGACAGTTAAATGATATAAATGGATAGACAGTTAAATGAATGGCCTGGTTTATGGGTATGTATTTAAGAATAGTCAAAGAGTACCCAAAGCAAGGAATAGGCTTTCCTTGTTAATGGATGTATGTATAAGTCTAAACAAATAAATATTTTTTTGAATTCTGCTAATCTCTTGGCCTCAGTGATACCTTGTGGTGGTGAGTTCCACAGGTTAATTGTGCACTGAGTAAAAAGAAAAATGTGATTCCTTTTAGCAGTTTGTTCTGCTGCCTCTTTTTTTTTTATTTGGATGGCCCTATATTCTTGTATTGGGGGGGAGAGAGAAAATGGGACAAGCTAATTTACCCTCACTGAGCCAGTCATTCCTTGGTGTTCATAGATTATAGGGCCAGAAGGAAACCACTGTGATCATTTATTCTGACCTTCTGCGTGACACAGACAATAGAACTTCTCTTTGAACTAAAACAAATGCCTTTACCATGACCCTTCTTGGTAGTCTTCTCCAGACAAAACAGACCCAGTCTTTTCTCTCGTGTGTGTGTGTGAGAGAGATGATGATGATGATGATGACCAGAACTGAACTCAAGTTTGAGGGCATCATTGATTGAAAACACTGTTATCCTATTCCATGTGCAAAGTACACCCCACTCTTTATCCTGAGTGGTTACAGCTCATGTAGAATCCAGCAGCATGTCTGAGTAGTTCAAATTGTTTCTTCCAATGTATCTTCCATTACATTAGTCAACAATGAATTCACCCACCCTGGTGCAGTCCAATAACCCTGCTTTGTTGAGTCTCTCTGACGTTTCTCCAGTCTTGACTAACTTAAGTAATTTTGTGCCATATGCAAATTTTGTTGCAGTTCATCCCCTTTTTCAGATCATTAATAAAATATCAAACATAGCTAATATGGATTGTTGAGCACCTCTCTGTTACCTTTTGCAATGTTGAAAATTGATCCTTTATGCCCATTCTTTGTTTTCTGTCTCTTAACTAGTTTCTAGTGCATGAGTGAACTTTGCCTCTCACCCCATTATTAGTTACTTTTCTTCACAGTCTTGGGGACTTAAAAGTCACAGAGGGAGGGATTGTATCTAAGACTTTGAAAATCCATATGCATCATTTCAACCAAATCTCCTGTGTCCATTATTTATGTATGTATTTTATTTATTTTTAGTGCATCCAGAAAAATCGAGTAGATAAGAGAGGCACAATTTTCCTTTACAAAAGTCACTCTCTGATTATTCATGATCATATTATGCTCATATAGATATTTTATCATTCCCTTTAATTTACCTGGTACTGAAAGAAGGCTTATTGGTCTACAATTCCAAGGTTGCTACTATCTTCTTTTTTCTTTTTCTAATAACGGGATATATATTACTGTCCATTCTTCCAGTTTAGAATCTGCCTTTAAGCCCAAGGAATCCAGCAGTTCTTAAAGTTCTTGAGAGCATTTAGGATTAAAATCAAACTTGGGCAACCAAAATGAATTCTTTCAAGTGAAATCTTCTGTATCCAAAGATTGGCCAGTCCAGCTGCCATGTAAGACAGAATGCCTGGTGTCACCTACATTCCCTTCAAATCTCAGTCCCTCCTCGATATATCTTTTCCTCTTGTATGTGCCTGCTCACAGCCATTTTGTGACACATTTCATTGGAAGAGGACACCTTTGCCCATGCCCCTTCTGATGAGACCTCCAGAACCTCCTTAGCCTTTGCCACTCTCTTTAGTGGTGTAGGATTTTACACTCTCTTAGGGCCAACTGTAGCAAATTGCCTGTACAACAGACTTTATTAAAAAAATATGGAGAAAATTATAGTAAAAGAAAATAAATGGTTTGCATAACAATATGTATAGATTTGCACTCATCAGCTAAGTGAAAGCATCAGTTAGAAATAAAAGAAGCAGATGGGGAAAAAGGGGGAAACAGCAATTAATTTAAATTAGAATTCAATTAATTTAAATTAGAATCTATAAAGTATAGAAAATTGGGAAGCTGAAGATATCAGAGAAAAATGAATGGCTGGGAAGGCTAAGGCCAATAAAAAGGAGTTTTAGTGTATTAGAAACAACAGAAATCTTAGCAATGGTTTAGGCCTGTTTTTGGATGGAGATAGTAAAAAGATGCAGAAAAGGCAGAAATGTTCAGTAAATATTTCTGTTTTGTATTTGGAAAAGCAGAATGATGTGCTTGTATCACGTGAAGATGATGAAGTACTTTCTAGTCCATCAGTAACCAAGAAGGATGCTAAACATAATCTACTAAGGATAAATATTTTAAAATCTGAGGGCCCCAGTAACTTTCACTCAAGAATCTTAAAAAAGCTGGCTTAGGATTTCTTATCTGCTGATATTAATTTTTTAATAAATCTTGGAATAACAAGTAAATTCCAGAAGACTGGAAGAGTGCTAATGTTAAATCAATATTTAAAAAGGGGCAAGTAGGATGATCTGGGTGTGAAATCATTTCCAGGCAATACACGGTTTTATTAATAAAAAATTGGCTGTCGATTAATTGCAGTTAACTCATGTGATTAACTAAAAAAATTAATTGCGATTAAAAAATTAATCACAATCACAGTTTTAATTTCACTGCTAAACAATAGAATATCAATTGAAATTTATTGAATATTTTGGATGTTTTTCCACTTTTTCGTTTATATATTGTATTCGATGTTGTAATTGAAATCAAAGTGTATATTATTTTTATTACAAATATTTGCACTGTAAAATGATAAAATAAATAGTATTTTTCAATTCACTCATACAAGTGTTTGATAACGATCCAAAGCAGCGCGGACCGACACCTGCTCATTTTCATTTGTATGCCCCTTCATGCTTCAGCCACCATTCCAAAGAACATGCTTCCATACTGGTGATGCTCATTTAGAAAAAAATGTGTTAATTAAATTTGTGACTGAACTCCTTGTGGGGAGAATTCTATGTCTCCTGCTCCGTTTTACCCACATTCTGCCATATATTTCATGTCATAGCAGTCTCGGATGGTGACCCAGTGCATGTTCATTTTAAGAACACTTTCACTGGAAATTTGACAAAATGCAAAGAAGATACCAATGTGAGATTTGTAAAAATAGCTACAGCACTCAACCCAAGGTTTAAGAATCTGAAGTGCCTTCCAAAATCTGAGAGGGACAGGGTGTGGAGCATGCTTTCATAAATCTTAAAAGAGCAACATTTTGATGCGGAAACTACAGAACCTGAACCACCAAAAAAAAAAAAATCAATCTTCTGCTGGTGGCATCTGACTCAGATAATGAAAATGAACCTGTGTCGATCCGCTCTGCTTTGGATTGTTATCGAGCAGAACCCATCATCAGCATGGATGCATGTCCTCTGGAATGGTGGATGAAGCATGGACTCTCTTTAGCGCATCTGGCACATAAATATCTTGCGACACCGGCTACAAAAGCATCATGCAAATACCTGTCCTCACTTTTTGGTGACATTGTAAATAAGAAGCGGGCAGCAATATCTCCTGTAAATGTAAACTAACTTGTTTGTCTGAGCAATTGGCTGAACATTAAGTAGGATTGAGTGGACTTGCAGGCTCTAAAATGTTGCGTAGTTTTATTTTTGAATGTAGGTTTTTTTGTACATAATTCTACATTTGTAAGTTCAACTTTCATGATAAAGAGATTGCACTATAATACTTGTATTAGGTGAATTGAAAAATATGATTTCTTTTTGTTTTTTTACAGTGCAAATAATTGTAATCAAAATATAAAGTCAGCACTGTACACTTTGTATTCTGTGTTGTAACTGAAATCAATATATTTGAAAATGTAGAAAACATCCAAAAATATTTAAATAAATGGTATTCTATTGTTTAAGAGTGCGATTAATCGTGGTTAATTTTTTTAATCGCTTGACAGCCCTATAATAAATTAGAGGATAGGAATATAATTAATGCCTGTCAACATGGTTTCATGAAAAATAGGTCTTGTCATACAAACCGATTTCATTTTTTACAGGATTACAAGTTGGACTGATAAAGGTAACGACTTAAATGTACTATGCTTGCATTTTTGTAAGGCATTTGACTTAATACTGCATGAGATTCTGATTTTAAGATTTAGCACTCCACAGTATCACGGCACACATTAAATGAATTAAGAACTGGTTAACTGACAGTTCTCAAAAAGCAGTCGTCAGTGGGCAGAGTCATCATCAAATGAGGATTGTTGTGGGGTGTGCCTGTCCTGTAGAGTCCCCTTTTTGACCTAGTGGGGTGCTGCAGACACTCCCTGCCTTGGTTTCCCTTCTCACAGAGCCCTTTAAGAACTCCACACAATCCAGATGGGTGTGAAACAAAAGTTCCCTGCTGGGGTTCTACTTCATTAAATCCCAAAATAACCTTGAAATAAAGTCTTCCCCACCCTTGGGCTCAGGGATCGCACAGCCCTCTTCCTTGAGGCCTGTGGTCTCTGGGAAGGGTTCTCTCCCTGGAGAGCTTGTCCTTCTCTCTGAGCACCCTCCCTGCAACTGAGCCCTGGTGGCCTTTTTTCAGGCCCAGGTGGTCATTGTTTAATACAAGTAGGAGTAGAGAGGTTACCTCTGTATTTGGCATTGGTGTAACCACTGCTGGAATACTGTGTCCAGACATGGTATCCACAATTCGAAAAGGATGTTGATAAATTGGAGCGGGTTCAGAGAAGAGCCATGAGAATAATTAATGGATTAGAAAACTTGTCTTATCGTTATAGAGTCAAGGATAGTATAACAAAGAGAAGGTTGTAGGGGGAGTTGATTACAGTCTGTAAGTACCTATACTGGGAACAAATATTTAAAAATGGGCTCTTCAGTCTAGCAAACAAAGGTGTAAGTTAATACAGTGGCTGGAAATTGAAGCTAGACAAATTTAGGCTGGAATTAAGATGTAAATTTTTAACGGTGAGAGTAATTAACTATTGGAACAATTTACTCTGGGTCATGGTGATTCTCCATTGCTGACCATTTTTAAATCAAGATTGGATGTTTTTCTAAAAGATAGGTCCTAGGAATTATTTTGGGGATGTTCTATGGCCTCTGTTACAGGGGAGGTCATACCCACAGGAGGACTGTATCCTGGGAAGCAGTGAGTCTTGAAAGAGTGTAGGGGATATGGTAGACATTAACTCAACATGAGCTCCCTCAGTTGTGCTGTGGCAAAAAGGAATAATGTGATCCCTGGATGTAAAAAAGGGGAATAATGAGTAAAAGGGAGATGATTTTAATTCTGCATATGTCACTGATGAAACAATACAGGACGACTGTGTACTGTTTGAGTATCCACATTTTAAAAAAGATGTTGAAAAACTGGAGAGGATGCAGGAAAGAGCCACAAAATTATTCCAGAGCTGCAGAAAATGCCTTGCAGTGAGAGAGCTCATGCTGTTTAATTTCTCAAAAAGAAGATTGAGAGGTGAATTGACAGACCTACTTCTGTCTCCACACACAGAACTGCTCCTTTTGTTCCTCAGTAACAGCCTGAACCTTCTTCCATTGAAGTCAGTGGCAAATTTCCCATTGACTTCAGTGGGAGCAGGATTGGGTCATAACAGAGGTAAATAAAAAGTTAGTCACAATTCCTTTGCCAAGTGATGTATTATGATACAAAATTCAATTCACTGACCCCTTGAGTTAATAATTTAGACTCAATTGTGTTGAAAGCCTGATTATGAAGTTGGGAAGTATTTTCATAATGACAGGAAAGAAAGAAGTCACCACAATATTAAATAAGGGCCTCTTATGAGAAAACAAAATTCTTTAGTATAGAATTGCTGGAAATCCAAGAGGGACTACAGGATCAAAAGAGGGAAATTTATTAACAATACGTGAACTGCTAGAATTATCCTTATGTGAGTGTCTGACCTTCGAAATAATGACAGAATGTTATCAGCAACATGGAAGGATAGGCGGAAAGAGTGTAAGGGTCATGGGGTTTTTATTTTTCTGATGAGATTATGACCTGTGAACATAAGCCAACAGGCACGTGGTGCCATCATTATAGAAAACATTTTCTGAAAGGAAACTTTAGCTTAGCCAGTGTAAGAGTTCTCTGAATG
The DNA here is from genome assembly GCF_965140295.1 of Lepidochelys olivacea. NCBI lineage: Eukaryota > Metazoa > Chordata > Testudines > Cheloniidae > Lepidochelys > Lepidochelys olivacea. Next base: position 21,413,269 of record NC_140413.1, read on the forward strand.
AATCATATAGTTTGAGAACCAGACAGCAGCTGAAAAGCTGCAAAAGAGGCAAAGCAAGCTCATGACTGACAGAAAACACGAAAACAGGTTTTGATCCCACTTTTGAGGTTTTCACTTCGTACAAGGGGTTTGTAGTCACTGCATAGAGTCTAATTCAGTTATGGTGATCAACATTTACCATAGTCAGTTGTAATGATCACTTTCAGGAAACTTAGACTTCATTGACAGGTTTGCTTTTGATTGATGGTTACAAAGCTTCTATTGCACTCACAAAACACATTTATCTCTGCCCTTTTTACTGCCTTTTGAACGGTGTCTGTGCAGGAGTAGGCCTGTCTCAGACTTAAAGCATGGCAAAGAGTTCTGAGTAAGCATTTCCTCAAAAGAAGCATCTCTTCTTATGCTGGGGGAACATGCCGGCTGTACTGTGTAGATCTGTGCATCATGTGCTGGAACACTGACATGGGAGAAATAAATTAATAGATTTTCTTGGCTTACACAGACTTGTTATATTTGATTTATACCGAAATGAGAAGTGAGAGACTCCTAACCAAGGACCATAGCTGATAGGTAAGAAAGAGACTTGACCATAAGTGCTCAGATACTATAGTGAAAGCCATGGTCTGAAAATATAGGGCGAATAGATAAGGAGACTGTAGTTTCATATTGAATTTATGTTACTGCAATGTTAAAAAAAAATTAAGGAAATGAACAGGGGGGGAAAGAAAGCACTAAATGAAAAGGAAAAACAGAAAACAATAAGGAATAGTTTAACGTAAACCCAGTGACAGCAGGCACAGAATTGTTTCACAGATCAAAGTAGAAATAATATTTAACAAACAGTTCAAGAGAGGGGATTGCATAAAATAGCAAATAAAATTGCAATTGGAAAAACCATAAGAAAACATAGTGTAAAGCTAGAGAAAGGAAAGGAGCATTTTTATAATCCTTCTCTCCATCATGCCAGATAAATTCAGCATATTTTAAAACTTTAATGTTGGGCTGCTATATACCCATCCCCTTCCCATTATCAGCAGCCAGTAGGAAATTGAATGAGGAAAAGGGGAGGTTACAGAAACTAACACAATTTGACACTGATTCAACAAAGCACTTGAGCAGAGACTTAGGCACATGCTTAAGAATGTTGCTGAATTGGAAACTTTGTATTATATCTGTCACTTTTCAGCAATACCCGTTATCAAGTCTGGGTAAATGACAAATCTTTGAGAATCCTTGAAAGTAGGTGCAGGTGGACTGAGCCTGTCATTACACTAAAACTTAGCGCAGTTGGTGACCAACTATCACATCTGCAGATGCTGCAAAATCTACTTTGACAAAGGTATGAGGAGTATATTCTCCCACAAACTTCAGTTTGTTTATTTTGCCCATAAGCAGCAGAGTAGGTGCTGAGAGGAACAGACATTCAACCAAGCTGCGAGATCCTAGTGCAATCCTTCATCTATCTGGAAATAGCAAGAACTAATGTTAGGTGATTTATTAAATCTGCCCAAATATAACAAATAAAATGTTAAGTTCCTTGAAGCATCTACGGAGTAAAAGCTCCTGCAAAGGTTTGTGGAGGAATTTGGGCAAATATTATGGAAGATGAGGGAAAACAACCTGCATACGAAAATCCAGGACAAACATAAAGCTATCCTATTTGGGGAAAAGGCAGAAAGCAAGAACAAGCTTTCGAGAGCTCACAGCCAGCAAAGACTTCTTAGAGAGAGACCACCTGCTGACCAAAACAGATAAATTTATGAGATCTCTCAAAGCTAAATTAAAATCCCACAAGAACTAAGAGACCTTTATAAGTGAAAGGCAAACAGCAATATGACATGGATGAGATTATCAGTACCTTCAACAGACTCCTACAGCCGGACACTTTCAATAGTACTAAATGGTAGATCTTGCAACCTTGAAGGCCTCAATCCTACTCCCTTGAACTAAAAAATGTGTCAAGGAATTTGCTGTGTTTTTTCATATTTCACAATCCGCAGTCATGCAGGGCTGGTTATGTAAGCGTCAGTGACTACAGATTCTCTCTCTGGGTGAATATGCATAGTCTGAACTCATCCAAATTACCACATTCTCTATATAGTTCTCTCCATGAAAAGACTTTCTCCCTTACAAAGGAATGAAAAAATTGCAGTCAGATGACAAAAGAATGTGAAGTCAGTGAACTCCTTCAAGTACATGAAATAATTGCAGAGGACTCCAAATGTGGCAAGAGATAGACAGACCTGTTTAGAAGAGAAACGAATACATACTGATACTATATTTTACCAATGTAATATGCCTAAGGATGGAGTTAGAGAGCCAAATCTATCCCTAGTGCTTTCATTAGGGATAGGTGTGGCTCCAACTCCTGAGACTCCGAAGAATAACATCCAGAGTTGAAATTTCTGTCCTCAAAACCTGAGTCACACGATCCATTGTCAGTCAGGAAATTAAGCCTATTGAGAACAGTTCCCACCTGTTCTCTATGGAGGTGTAAGAACATTGAATAGCAGCTCACTGGTGTCCTTAATGCTCACAAATTCTATCTCTGGGTGGGGAGAGAAGACTTCATGCTGATATATAATGCAAGCACTAGTCACTAAACATAGCACAGGCAAGAGTTCACAAATAAACTGTGGCCAGTTGTATTTAACTCCCTATTATTTCAATTATGCACACTGGTATATTATCTGATTTCTTCTAAAATGGTACAGGAGGCTGTTTGCTTTAAAATTTCTAAAGAATTTAAACCAATGCTGTTGCCTAAAGGTTTGCACTTTCTGCTGTGGCAAACTGTAGCTCAGAGAGCTTTAGAGGCACAGGTCTCCTTTCTATTTGAGTACTGCTTAAAATGCTAATTTGGAGCTTATTCTCAGTAAGTGGTGCTCTGCCATTGCAAAGAGAAATACTGTGTAGTTCCATCCACATGCTTCTGGAGGCGGGAATACACAGATTTTGGCCTGGTAAAACCCAGTTTTGTCAGCCCAACTCCCAGGCTTCCTGCTTTAAGCTGCTTCTACAGGGTTGGAGTTTCCTTCAGTCTTTGGATTTTCCACCTTTCCCTCCTTCCCATGGTGAAGGGACTGCTGGGTCATGGAATGGCTGGAGTATCCTCCACAGGGTAGCTCTAAAACCCAGCAAGAGAATGTTTCCCTGTATACCTGCGCTAAGTTTGCCCAGCTCACAGTCAGGTTACTCAGACTGGGCACTAGGCAGCGGATTTGTTGTTCATGCTATCCATGCAGCTGACTGGAACTCAGTGGCTGATTGTTGAGTGGCAGTAGTACTTACTGTGTTCTTAGGTTCAAACAGTTCTCTGTAGAGACCCTAGTAGGCATAAGTATCTACGACCTAAATCTGTTCTTGCCTGGAACTGGGTAGTTGGCTAGAAGCGGTGGAACGTAAGGGTCAGGTGACCATTGTAATAAATTTCAGTGTAGTTTGGAAATACAAACATTAAGACTAGGAGTATGTAGAACTCTTAAAGCTTCATATTAAGAAGGGATTACCTGCTTCAACTGTGCCTTTGTTGTACACCCTCTGAGTCTTGGCTGACAAGATCTTAAACTTCTAACCCAAATCTCACTGTCCCCCTAAACATAAAGTAAAGAGTTGGGTAATATTTGAAGTTCTTCAGGCTACTTGTCAGGAGTTCCTTCCTGGTGCTGTGTTCCAAAGACAGTTTTCTTAAAATTAATCTTGACTCAGAATGATTTGTTTTATTCTCCTCATTAATGTTTCAAGCTATGTTTCCATTACACATCACCAGAACACAATTGCTCTGATTATGCTGTCCAAATGGAAGCTGCAGTTCATCATGTCGTCAACACTTGAGGTGAGCAATTTAGTCCTGTATTTGCCTGGTTGCGTTTAGCACCAGAACAAAAAAAAATTAGATAGAAAAGCAATGAGGATGAAGACGGCAAAATGATTGTAAATGAGTGGACAGAAAATATATATAGATATAGATATAGATATTTTTAAAAGTAAACTAGAGACCCCTCATGTTAAATCCATTCCTCTTGCAATGCTCTGAGAGAAGCAGATCAAGAACCACAGCTATATGTCTTATCACCTAGCTCCTGCCCACCTCTGTTGAACACCAAGAAGGTAGTCCAGGAGAAGGTTACAATAATGTGGAATCAGGATTAAAAGGATATGGGTGTTTTAAATAAATTTTGAAATGTTAAATGACTAGTTCCTAGATATTGCTCTGGGCCTAGAGTTGAAGACAGTAACTGCTTTCTAACCTACGCTGCCAAATGTCTCTTCTTGAATGATTTTTACATTGGTGAAACAGCCATTCAACCTGTACCCTATCCTGCCAAGGTAGTGAACACCTCCTATAGTGTTGAGTGTCCTCGACTCCCAGTGAGTACTCTTAGAACCTTGCATGATCAGATCCCAAATTAGGAAAGCTTATTGCTAACAAACTGATATCTGACAGGGCGGTAATAAAAGACAATGCTTGATGTGTTATATAAAGGTGATGCTGAATGTTAGGGATAAATGTGTAAAACATTAACAGAAAGCTACAGTTGTATCCATTAGAAGATAGCTATCATGGGAGTACAAGGTTTTGTTTTATCTCTGATTGATAACATGTTTAAGAGATAATGTGCAAGGTCAAGAGTAGTAATCTGTTCATTAATTTACATCAGGCTGCCTTTGGTAAGAAACCCTGGAAAAAACAGAAAGAGAGGTTTATTTAAAAGGACTTTGTGGGAATTGTCTTAGATTCATGGACTTTAAGGTCAGAAAGGACCATCATGATCATTTAGACTGATCTCCTATACATTGTAGGCCACAGAACCTCACCTATCCACTCCTATAATAGACTCTGGCTGAGTTACTGAAGTTCTCAAATCATGGTTTAAAGACTTCAAGTTACAGAGAATCCACCTAAACCTGCAAGTGACCCATGCCCCATACTGCAGAGGAATGTGAACCCTCCCCCCATGCTCTCTGCCAATCTCACCTGGGGGAAAATTCCTTCCCGACCCCAAATATAGTGATCAGTTAGACCCTGAGCACGTGGGCAAGACCCACCAGCCGGACACCTGGGAAAGAATTCTCTGTAGTAACTCAGAGCCCTCCCCCTCTCTTCACCCTGCCCACTTTAAATTACAACCTGTATACTTCCTGTAATCATGGCTATGGTTCATTTATTTGTGTGTAGAAGCAATGTGATAAGCAAGATATTTGTGTGTGTGTGCTTACACACAGTGTAGAAAAATAGGAAAAATACTGTTAAGAGCCTCTTAAAATCTAATTTTTGAAAACATTTATGTTTGTTGCATTGCTAAGGGAAACCTCTGATTTCAAATAAATCTCAAAAAAATAATTCTGGAATGTTACAAGACACTGAAATAACCAAACAGAAAAGGAGTAAAATAGGAACTGAAAACCAGAATCTGTGATCATCCATCAAAAATCCATCTGAAACCTAATAATGAAAAATCCAGCTTAAACCAATCCTATTCATCCTATTCATAAATGATCTGGAGAAAGGGGTAAACTGTGAGGTGGCAAAGTTTGCAGATGATACTAAACTGCTCAAGGTAGTTAAAACCAAAGCAGACAGTGAAGAAGTTCAAAAAGATCTTACAAAACTAAGTAATTGGGCAACAAAATGGCAAATGAAATTTAATGTGGACAAATGTAAAGTAATGCACATTGGAACAAATAACCCCAATTATACATACAATACATACGATGGGGGCTAATTTAGCTACAACTAATCAGGAGAAAGATCTTGGACATCATGGATAGTTAAGACGGAGAATATCTTATTGTCCTTATATAAATCCATGGTACACCCACATCTTGAATACTGCATACAGATGTGGTCCTCTCATCTCAAAAAAGATATACTGGCATTAGAAAAGGTTCAGAAAAGGCCAACTAAAATGATTAGGAGTTTGGAACAGGTCCCATATGAGGAGAGATTAAAGAGGCTAGGACTTTCGGCTTGGAAAAAGAAGAGACTAAAGGGGGGGATATGATAGAAGTATATAAAATCATGAGGGATGTGGAGAAAATGAATAAGGAAAAGTTATTTACTTTTTCCCATAATATAAGAACTAGGGGCCACCAAATGAAATTAATGGGTAGCAGGTTTAAAATAAATAAAAGGAAGTTCTTCTTCACACAGTGTACAGTCAATCTGTGGAACTCCTTGCCTGAGGAGGTTGTGAAGGCTAGGACTATAAAAGGGTTTAAAAGAGAACTGGATAAATTCATGGAGGTTAAGTCCATTAATGGCTGTTAGCCAGGATGGGTAAGGAATGGTGTCCCTAGCCTCTGTTTGTCAGAGAGTGGAGATGGATGGCAGGAGAGAGATCATTTGATCATTACCTGTTAGGTTCACCCCCTCTGGGGCACCTGGCATTGGCCACTGTCGGTAGACAGGATACTGGGCTCGATGGACCTTTGGTTTGACCCAGTATGGCCATTCTTATGTATTGAAGGGGAAATGAAGACCTGAAAATAAAAAGAGGTCTAGAATGGCAAATGGTAAAACAGGATTTATTAAGGCCTGTAGATTTTTACAGATTTGTTCATCAAACCTTGTTGTCTTTGATCTCCAAATATTTGGATCCATATTTTAATAACTAAATCAAGTAGTTCCACAAAAAAAATGAAGGTATCCTAAACGCAGAGCACGATGTGAGTAAATGTGACAAACAATTAGAACTTTATGGCCAAGATTTTCAAGAGTACAGCCCCCAGAATTGCAGCCAGATTTACCGCTTATGCTGGGTACTGAGCATTTTTGAGAAGTGTCACAACAGGTACTGCTGGGTGTTGAGCTCTTTTGAAAATCTGGCCCTATATCTAGTAAATGCCCAAAATTCAGTGTTGAGGCATGCTATGTATGTCTGGGAATTGTTGTTTTTCTGCATTTAATATGTTTTCACAGAAATCAGATAGCGACAGCATTCTGCACTTTTTATATGAAATTGAAATTGATTTAAAGAGAGGGGGGAAAAGGCAATTAAGACAAAATTCTCCCAGACACTGAACACACACACACACTCTCTCTCTCTCTCTCTCTGTTCTCTCTCTCTCTCTCTTCATTTTAATGCTCCTGGAGCGTAGCCTCTGAGCGTAAGCGTTGTGGCCAGCGAATCCCCAGGCCAGAACCTGTGCCTAGAAGCCACACATGAAACCATGATTGCTTCTGCAGCCCTGAGTCAGCACCAAAAAGGTGGCATCGGTGCTTCATGCTCTGCCTTGAGTTCCATTTCAGACAACCCATTTACTTAAGCTGTGCACAGGGACCTGTCCAGGATCTGCTGGCCGGTAGGGATCTTTAGGATGGGCATAGTACTGTAGATAATTCTCTCAAGGTGTGGTAGGATGTTGCACTAATAGTACTGTAAGCCAGGAATCTGAGGAAAAAATATGAAGATTGTTCACATCTGCTTATTACTGAACATGCTTCATTCATTAGGAAGAAAACAAGCATGGCATAGCGAAGAACACAAAGAATTGATTCCAAGATTGAATTATATGAATTGTCGGGACACATTCAATTGTATTAATCTCTGTATTATTGAAGAAACATTTCCTCATGTTTAAAGAGTTTTCTGTGAATGTTTCTGAGGTTCTGCCACGGAGGCTGGCATGTTCCCGCTTACCAGTAGGAAGCAAGGGAAACTCGGGAACAAACTTATTCTTCATAGAAATCAGTGAGAAAAGCTCTGGACTTTGAATGTTGCATTTAGGCAAATTTTAATGTTACTGAAATTTTTCAGGCAAATGTCATTTTGTTTTAAACTAACTTGTATTTCTTTCCTTTATTGCTACCTGATTTCCAGGAATTTTGGATGACCTTTACCTCTTTCTCTTATAGATCTTAAAGCCACGGGGATAATTAGGACTCTGTAGTCTGACAGTCTGCGTAATCCAGGCCATAGAATTTCACCCAGTAATTCCTGTACGTGTTATCTATGATACTAACATGGCCCCCACAGTATCTGAGTACCTCACAGGAGTTATGTGAGTTTTCACATAACTAGGGTGACCAGATGTCCCGTTTTTAAAGGGACAGTCCCATTTGGGACTTTTTCTTATATGGACACCTATTACCCACCACCCCCTGTCCTGTTTTTTCACAGTTGCTATCTGGTAACCCTACACTTAACTCCTGTGAGGTAGGGGAATACCATTATCCCTATTAACACATGTGATCCTCAGGCACAAAAAGTACTACGGCCCATAGAGAATCATGGGAACATACTGCAATTCACAAAGCTTTGGTTAGGCACTCAGGCTCCTATGCAATGAATGGGGAGAGAGAGACTGCAATTCACAAAAGCCAGCATGCTAGTCTGCCCCACCCCTCTCTCTGAGTTAGGTGCCTAAATCCAGGCTGCACGGAGATGCCTATCTCTGTTAGCCAGAATCCCTCTTTGGAATTAGAAAAGGAGGACTTGTGGCACCTTAAAGACTTAGATGCATCCGATGAAGTGAGCTGTAGCTCACAAAAGCTTATGCTCAAATAAATTTGTTAGTCTCTAAGGTGCCACAAGTCCTCCTCTTCTTTTTGCGGATACAGACTAACACGGCTGCTACTCTGAAATCTGTCTTTGGAATTAGGCGCCCATGTTGTTTTTCAGAGGAGGAGGAGGACCATCTCCATCAGATCTTTTACCCCCGTGGTGAGGGTATTCACCTGCAATGTGGGAGTCATCTGAGGGAGCGAAGAGAGAGAGCGAGAGCACAAGTATGAGAATGACTCTGTAGTCTGGTGATGAGAACATGCACCTAGAATGTGGGAGACCCAGGATTTACTCCCCCAGCTTCAATGACTCTTTCATTGTTTAGCCACAATGGAGCAGGTTCAACAAGATAGACTGAGGGAGATGTGCATCAGAATATCTCATGGTTCAGTGGTTAGGGCAATCACCTGAGAGGTGGCTGATCCCAGTTCAAATCCCTTCTCTTCCTCAGATGAAGGAGTGGGGATTTCCCCACTATATAAGCTTTATACAAAGTAAAACAAATGTATTTGGGGTTTGGATCCCATTGGGAACTGGGTGTCTGGGTGCTGGAGGTAGGTGACCTACTGAGCAGTTTTTGGTTAAAGCCTGCAGCTTTGGGGGCGTGGACCAGACCTGGGTCTGTGTCGCAGCAGGCTAGTGTGTCTGGCTCAACAAGGCAGGGTTCTATAGTCCCAAGCTGGTAGTGAAAACAGGCTGAGAGGTAATCTCAGCACATCAGGTGACAGTCCCAAGGGGGGTCTCTGTGACCGAACTCGTCACACACGTGTTTTAGAATGCTAACCTGTCTTTATGTTTTGGATTCTGACCTCTTCTGTCCCTGAATCTTCAGCTCAGTATTCTCTAAGGGTAAGTGGGAGGAGAGAGTACTAATGTTGGACTTGAGAGAGTGAGCAGAGTAGGCAAAATCTAGTGCTGAGGATGGGTGGAGTGTTGAATTTAGGCTGTTGGGGGGAGTTTGGTCTGTGAGAGCAGTTAGGCCTACTGCACTGCAGAGACAGTAGGGGAAACACATCAAAGGAATGCTGTTTCTTGGGAAGGGGTGCAAGTTGATTACCTTTCTCTGAAATTTCTGAGACAAGGTGGATGAAATAATATCTTTTATTGGACCAGCTTCTGGTGGTGAGAGAGACAAGCTTTCCAGCCATACAGAGCTCTTTCTCATATCTGGAAAAAGTACTCCCAAGTGTCACAACTAAATGCAAGATAGAGCAGATTGTTTAGCATAAGTAGTTAGCACACATTCTAAGGGACAGTTCAAGGTAGAGCAGCCTGTTAACACCCCTGCAGTCATAGAGCAAAAGAAGGGGTGAGTGGGTTACAGATTGCTGTAATCCATAAATCCAGTGTCTCTCTTCAGTCCATGATTTTTAGAGCTTATCTACACTACAGAGTTTTGTCAACGCAAGTTAAACCGACGAACACAAACCAGTATAATTATATCATTTGTGCATGTTCACACAACACTGATTTTGTCGGCAGAGTGTCTCCACAGTTGGTGCTGTAGCTTCGACAGAGAGAGGAGTGCACTGTGGGTAGCTATCCCACGGTGCTACTCACCACCTTCTGCAGTTAGGAGTTGTGGGAAGGTGGAATGGATCACACTGCATCGTGGGTGTGGGCTCAATGTCCCATGATGCAATTTCTTCTATTCCATCATTCCGTGGGCTTCCAACTTCATTTCTGCGGCATTTTCAACAGCCCCTGTTTACTGTGCGCCCTCATTGTGTTCTGCCTGGAGCATGATTAAGGACTTCAGCATCTCTGTTTGCTTCTCCATCACTTTTATCATCTGCTCCTTGTTCTTCACAGTTTGCTCCTCACTCTGCTTTCTGTCCTGCCTGTCTGTTTTAATTTTTTTCTTTAAAGTCTCTCCCCACTCTCTGCGTTCTCTTTTTTTCGGCCTCAGAGGATTGGAGCACCTCTCGGAACATGTCCTCCTTGTTCCGACTTGGTCGCTTCCTTATCTGGTAGAGGTGCTCCGCCAGCGTGTAGGGGGTTCCTCTGAAGGCCACATCTGCAGAAGCGCAATAAACAATAAACAGAAGTATGATTATTAGTTCACACATAACATTGAATCATTATTATAAAATACACCTCTTTTTACATACGGATCATTTTCTCATTGTTCCTTGGCAAGCACACATCTCAGTGAACACCCTAAACTAGGGTGAGTTTGGAACCAGGGCCATGGCTGGACGATCAAGATGGGGCAAAGGGTCCAGGTGTTTTTTTAAGGGGGTCACTGCAGGTGACTAGGGACAATGTTGTAAATTCTGCCACAGGCAGGATTTCCACAGGCAGGGGTCATTGAAGCCAATATCTCACTACTGAGGGTAAGCAAGTGTGCATCTCCTGCATGTGTGCAGCTTCAGACCTGGTCCCTATGCTCCTCGCCTGTGTGACACTTTGGTCCCTGTGCAAGTGATTGCTGACTGGCACAAGAAAGTTTCCTACAACAGGGGAAGGAAGAAAACAGCTGTGCCAAGGAAGCTTTGGCAGAGGATTGGCAAGTACGTCCAGGAAAGTTTCCTAAAGATCTCTCTGGAGGATTCCCGTGAAATCTTGATATGCATTAACACACCGTTCCACTGCACTGTTCAGCTGCACAGGGGAATGTGAAGCGCAGGCAAACACAGCTAGTCTTGTACATTTCTAGCCCATCACCCACTTCTAAAATATACAAAGCAAAGGACAGCTCTACCTCATATAACTGAGCAGCAACAACTCAAAAAAGATCACTTACCTGGGCTCTCCTCTTCCGCATCATGCGCACCAGAGATGGAATGCTGGGACTGGCTCTAGACCTATTTAGAGTGGAAATGAGGTCCTGACTCGCTGTGCCACCAGACAAACCTGCCGTGGGCTCCACATCATCCTCCAACTCGACCTCCTCGTCCATGACTTCATCCTCTGGGGAGTCCACTGTCTGTCTGCCACCTCCAGCCCCGCAGAAGTATCCACGGGGCTCTTGGTGGTGGAGGAGGGGTCATGGCCGAGGATGGCATCCAGCTCCTTATAGAACTGGCAGGTTTTCAGCGCAGCACCAGAGTAGTGGTTTGACTCCCTTGCCTTCTGGTACACCTGCCTCATATTCTTTATCTTCGAATGGCACTGATGAATGTCCCATAAGTAGCCTTTATCCGACATACCATGAGACATCTGACCATAGATATTGAAGTTCCTACTGCTGGAATGGAGCTGGGATTGCACAGCCTCCTCTCCCCACAGTGCCAGCAGATCTAACAGCTCAGGTATGCTCCAAGCGAGGGAGCGTTTGCTGCATGGAGCCACCATGATCAGCTGGGAAGGAAGATGTGATATGAGCTCTCCATGCCAAGCAAACAGGAAGTGGAATTTCAAAAATTCCTGGTCCTTTAAAGGGACAGAAGCCTATATAGCTTGGTGCAAGGCAGCGGAGTTCAAACCACTGACCAGAGCGGTCAGGATGGGCATTGTGGGACACCTCCTGGAGGCCATATATAGCGACATAACCAAGTGCAGTGTCTACACTGACACTTTGTCGATATAACTTTGCTGCAAAAAGCTCTACGCCTCTCGTCAAGGTGGTTTTATTTTGTCGGTGAAGCAGGAGAGTTTTGTCGGCAGAAGGAGTATGGCAGTGCATACACTTCCACTGTTTTGTCGATGAAACCTGACTTTTGTTGACAATACTGTACAGTGTAAACAAGACTTTAGTGTCTAGCAGAGTTATGAATTTAAGCTCCCAGGCTTGTTGTTTGAAAATGTTGTGCAGGTTTCCTTTGAGGATGATGACTAATGGATCAGACATTGAGCACTTTGTGAAAAATGTTCACCCACAGATGATAGGGTGTTTTTGTCTTTTATCATTTTCCTTTGTGGGTTCATTCAAGAGTATAGTGATTGTCTGGTTTAACCCACATAGTAGTTGTTGGAACATATAGTGCCCTGGATGTGGTAACACCACTTGATCATTGTAGCAGTGAAGATATGTCTACAGGTTTTGCACCAGGGAGGATCTGGTGCCACTTCCATATTTAGCCATAAAATAAGAAAATAGAAGTTAAATTAAAAGAGAAATGTATTTACCTTCAAAATAATTTAAAATACATGTTGAACCTTGCCACAAAAATGGCAATATAAGTCCTATGTTTTTCCCTTTGATTCCAATGTATTATTATTTAATTTTTAACACCCAGTGGTTTGCTAGGTACTTAACTGTAAGCTCTTTCGGTCAGGGTTCCAATGGTACTGTCATATGAAAACAGAATGTCAATGCACAATGCATTTCCTCCTCTGCCAACTTCTCTTTAATTCCTGCCTGGTAGCAGGAAAATAGAAGCCTCTGTTGAGTAAGTGCTTATTTTTTTTCTCTTTAAGTGTGCTATTACTTTGTTTTGCTTTGTTTCAAATGACAATTCCTATTTTTCAGACACAAGTCTAGTTAACTCTGACATTTTGAAAAACGCTAGCATTTTCCCTTAATGTGTAATACAGCTTGAAATATTCTTTTAAGTGGAAATCCAGAAACCACAAATGTATTTAATGAACTTGTTAACTTTGGAATCATGTGTGAAAGTTCAATTAACGCTAATGAAAATATGCTTCTAATAACAGTCATAGCATTTCTAGTCACTGGAAAATTTCTAAGCACACTCCATTTAATTTCAGCTTCTGCAATGAAGCATCACCCTTTATAGAAGTGGAATGCACTAAATCCTAATTGTTCTTGAAAGCATTAGCATGAATGCCTCCCCTTTAATAGAATTTAAAGAGCCTTCTGGTGACTAGTCAAAGTAGATATTTTCCTGAAAAAGGAAGTACAAAATCAAGGTTTTGATAAATCTTAAAAGTTAAACAGTGGATTTTTAAATTGGAACATATAGAGCTCAAACCTTTTTGTAGGTTATTCCTGTTTTCCTAGCTTGGGTAGCAAAAAGTGAATTCGGCACAAAACCTTTGTATGACTGACTGTGATTTTAATTCAAACAGTGAATTTAGATGTGCTGTTTTAGCCTGTGCTGCCCCTTTTCCATTTAACCTAATAATTGAAGATTTGAGTAGTCTGTAAACTTGCTTAGGAAACAAGCTTATATTTTCCTCTCTCATGCGTGCAATGCTTGCAGTCCTGGGAAAGTCAATGGAGGGGTGGAAAAAGCAACTTAAAGAGCTCCTCAATGCATTCCCTCCTTTTTCTCTTTCAGGTGCTGGCAATGTTTAGGGCGTAAACTTTGTCTTAGGCTGTAGTCCATGCTCTTGTTTTCATTCTCCCTAGAACAAACTGCTTGAAAAACAGAAAATGACACAAAGTTCTGGTTTTTACCCTCCTTTAATTCTCAATGTACACTTCACTCTCTCTCTCATCTGAGCATATCACAGATTTCACTAGTCAGGATTTGTTTTGCCCTTTGACTGGAGGATAAAACCCCATGTCAGTTAAATTTAAAAAATATCTTCATGTACTAAGCTCGTTCTTCTGTAAGCTCTCAGCTAATGGTTTCTCATCAGCTTGCTAAACTTTATGGCTGAAAGAAACTAGTGATTTTGGGTGACCAACCTCATCTGGGCCTGATCTTCAGGAAGTGCTGAGCACCTGCTCACTGGAAATCAGGCCCTTTCAAGATGTATCAGTTTGGGCATCTAAAAACTGAGGCATTAGAATCACTGCTCATTTATGGAAAATCTTGGCCTCCATTTCTTAGCTGCTTCAGGAGATTCAAATGATAGGGCAGTGGCCCCCAAACGTTTTACATTGCACCCCCCCTTATCCCTGTCCATGCTCTCCATCCCCTCCCCCCCCCACACATACACAGGAACTGCAGGTAGGAGGGGTGCCACAGTCGGGACCGAGGCTGGGGCTGGAGCCATGACTAGGCCGGGAGCCAGGACTGCGGCTGGCAGAGGGGTTGGGGCTGGGAGTGGAGCCATGGTCATGGCCGGGGCAGAGCTGGGGGCTGGGTGGCGCTTCCTCCTCACCCCTTGGTGGGGCTGACCTGTAACCCGCCATCCCCCCCATTTCCCCGCCCCCCAAACGTTCCTCTAGGCCCCACAGTTTGGGGAACATTGTTATAGGGTCAGGTTCTCCATTGTCCTTAATTTTTGTGTATTCATTTACACCAGTATAAAGTAACTACATTACCATTGTGATTTATTAGTGTTTCACACTCTGCACTACACCTGGTACTGGGCAACAAAGAATCTGACCCTTCATGTTTTCTTCATTTAGAGCCCTCTCTCTATTGTGAGCATTAAGGACACACTGTAGGTTCATCCCAAACAGGAAGTCTACCAGAATATGGGTTGCAAGGATTGAATTTACCAGTGCATATACCTTATGGGTGCCTTGCAAACACAATGAAGTGATCTTGTGGGAGTGCTACACTATCCCACCCCACATTTTCAAAATGAAATGGAAAGAATGTCTCCTGGAAAGTGGCAGCTGCTTTTTGACATTCATGTAATGGGAGAAGTGAAAGCTTTATGGTGTGTAACTGTGACACTGCATTCCAACATAAGCTTCTCCCTGTCCTTCTTCCAACCAATCTTCCTCCCTTTTCACTCTCTCCCCTCCTAAACTTCTGCTGTTTATGTGTTTTAATCATAATAGCAACAAATCCTTCCCTGCCGGCATTATCATACCGTTACAAATTTTGGCTGTCACCTCTGGCACTTTCCTCAGAGTCAGGATGATATTGCCCGCTTTGATGGGACTTAATTCTGAGGGTAAAATACTGCTCTGTCAGTGAATATTTTGTACATTAAACTTTTCAGTCCAACAATAAGATACAGATTTTTGGGAGAACAGTTTTCTCATTATTACCAAAACACATAAAAAGCTTTTTTTAAATGTATTTAGGCGAGTCTTCAGTTACCCAAATATTTATAGTACAGAATAATTTGCATTTCAGCCCTGCGAGACTTCTAAATGTAACGTACAGTCTGTGAATTTAATATTTGTAAAATACATACTTTAATAATTCACAAATAGTTCTGTATATAGTGTTATCCCATAGAGTATTAACCAAAGGAGAAATATTTTGTACTGTCTATAAATTGCATTAGGGCTAGAACTCAAAATTGCATAGTGCAATTCCACATTCCATATGGCAAAGTTCTTGTTATGAGTACGTGCTTTGGGGGGGGGGGGGAAATCAACCAATTTCAAAATACAGATGACCATTTTTTTCCTCTTAAATTTCCCACATAGAATATTCTAATTAAATCATATTGAAGTCAGTGAGGACTAATCATTTGAGTTAGGTTTCTCATGTACATAAGTAGGTTTTCACTCTTAGTCAGTGCAATTTCCTACCCTCAGGTGACTGGTATTGGGATACAAGTTCTTTCCCTTGGGCTACAGAATCCAGCCCTCATCCATTGTAACCAAAGTCTTTGTCCTGTGATGTCATATGATGACCCATGTGAAATGAGTTGATGGTCGCAGTTCACTTTCCATTAGACAGATGTCCACATTGCAAAACCATTGCCATAGTTGGCACTGACAGCCTTGTCGGAAGCTGCATCTGAGAGCCCATGGACTCGGAAACTGATTCAAAGTCCACTGACATCAGCATAGACTAAAGTACTCACACCTCTACAAGAGGTGGTAATTGAGCATGGGCAAAACCTGGTTTGCTGCTGCCCCTTCTGTACTGGTTCTGTGGATAAAGAGGAGATCTTTGCCTCTGGTGCAGTCAGCCTCTTGACTTAGGTGAGCTCTATATTGACTATAAAATATCCTAGATGGTAAGTCCTGTATTATCCTGGTAAATTATTCTTTCAAATATATTTTATTCATATTGGTCTTGATTCTGACCCACTGGAGTCAATGGGAGTTTTGCTGCTGATTTCAATGGGAGCAGGATCACACCCATAACCGCCATATGAAGAGTTGTGTAACATTGGAAGCACCCCACAGAACCATAAAGTCTTTAGTCTTCTGACTACAACTTGGCCATGTAAAGTCAATAAATGTGAATACTTACTGTTATTCTGTTGTGATTAGAAATACTGGCAACAAGTAATTCTCTGCTGTCAGAAGCCAAAATGAGACATAGTGTAAGATTTCTCTGCCTCCGGCTTTCTTGCCTCGAAAGGCACATGGATACTGATGCTCATTTAAGCTTGGATCTTCTGTGAGATGACTGAGCTACACAAAATGGATGTTTCATAAAGTATTAGAAATTCCATGATAATGTAAACAGAAAAGTCCGATGGTATTCAACAGATTTGGTGCAAAACACCACTGTACAAAAGTATTACCCTGGTGTTTGGGGCAGGTAGTGTGGATATTGTGGTATGTTTTTAATAATGGTATGAAAAACAGCATAAGAACTAAAACTCCAGAGGCCTGATTCATATTTACACTCAGGCCTCTTAACACTGTCAGAGCAGTAAATTAGAATCAGGACCCAGGCTTCCAACCTTCCTGACCAGATTCACATTTACACTAAGGCAGCAGAAAGCAACCGTAAAATGGACATAAATTTTTTATCTCATCTTAGCGGAAATGAGAATCAGACCCACAGAATTAAGAACTGGTATTCTGCCTTAGCATGTAGTCATTGTGCGCTGCACAGTATTCATCATTATACTGAAAAGCAGCAGTCTAAAATACAAATACCTTTTAAAAACAATGTTTGCTCCTGAGGTTTGTTTCTATCTAGGTGGAACTGCCAGGAAGTACTGTAGGCATAAGGCATTAAAGACATACTTGAAATAAAGCTGAATAATTTGGTGGTGATCTTCTTTGTGTGTCCTCTGTATAGTCCCAGTCTTGGTGTTGCGCCAACCGGTTCATTCTGAACAATCGAATTCTAGCTAGCTCACATGCCTCCTTCTTCCTTCCCCTCAGTGAGCATCGAATGTTCCAGGGTGAGAGTATAAAAAGGGTATGGAACTCCAGCCAGCTCAGTTCCTTCCAGCTACAACCATCTGAATGGATTAGGAACCACTCTGGGATGTTCCTGGACCCATAGCTGGTTTGGTTTTGGAGCTAGGTCATAGTTTGATAGTTAAATAGTTTTAATATTAGTATTAGATCAGAGTAATTATAAGTTATTCGGTGAAAGGAGGGCAGAACCAAAGAATAAAGCCTAGATTTAAAAGGTGCATGTCATGCCTGTCTGTGTTCCCAGCGTCTGACACACAAGCCAGATGCCTGGCATGTTTGAGTGAGGGACTCTCACGGCTGAAATGCTTAATTTGCTCAACCTTCACAATATGAGCAAATCAGGAGAGGCAGAACAGGCTTCAAGCAATTTTACCACAAGAGGCTCAGTCAGCAAAATTATCTGGAACCGAACGAGTGCAAAGTTCAGAAAAATTTCAGAGACTAGCTTCAGCTCTGTGAAGTTTTAGGGTTCAACTCAGACCAGTAAGGGGCTGTGTTACCTCCTGACCTGTAACCCTGGGTGTGTTAAATGGCTCTGCTGCTGTGGCTCACAGCCCAGATACCAATAGCCAGAAGACAAGTATGCAGTTCCAGAGTGTCCGTGTGCTGTGCAGCCCTGGTTTAACGCTCTGACCCCAGCACCACAACAATCTGGGTTACTACTTGAGGGATGACCCCAACACACTCCCAATCCCAAATTTCCCCACAACCATCTTCCATGAAATGTCCAGCCCTCTCCTCAGATATTCAGAGAATTAATAAGGTTTGTTGCTCCTTTAAAGAGACAAAAGTGCGGCTCATTATTTTAACTGCAGTTCATAATCTCTTCAGTTCAAACAGAGCACTGCATGGTTTAGAGTAAATGTAGAACAAGTTTATTAACAAAAAGAGAGAGGTTTTAAGTGACTTCAAGTAAAATGGATAATGACAAAAATGGTTACAAGCAAATAAAAGTAAATTGCTTTGTAGTGTCTGGGACTTAACAAGCTACTGTCTGTGTTCAAGGTAGGTCGGTGAGAAATTTGTCTTTTTTCCAGTCATGGCTCACATTCTCTCAGTCAGGACCTTCCACAGAAGTACAAGGTGCTAGTTTCCCTTTTCTTCCTAGGTGAAGGATCTTTTAGGGGCATGCTGCCCCTCTCTTTGTAGTCCAGTAAATCTTCAATAGGCAGGGTGATCTCATGTTGTTTTTCCCTTCCTGTGGACTTCCAAGCCCCCTGCTGATTTGTATGTAAATGGGGCTTCCAATGTTTTGATTCCATAATGCTTGCTTTACAGTAGAGACAGGTAGATAACTCCCTTCCCTCTTGTCTGGTGGAAAATCTGTTTTCCTGTGGTTTTGGTCACAAACTTTAAAGCATAATATTAGCGAGTATCCATAATTCCTCACATAGTGTTAATGCATACATTTCCCAATGATATTCATCACCAATGTGTCAGAGGCTTTCATAGAAGATGTTACTCAATACACTTTTATAATACAGTAATATTGCATACAATCAGCTTATTCATTTGTTTTGCATAAGCAGTTCAGACCTCTGCAAGAGGCTATCTCCCCCACTTAATAGATTGATGGCTTTGTTTACCATTTATGTAAATGTACAGTCAGCATGGATTCACCGAGGGCAAGTCATGCCTGACTAATCTAATTGCCTTCTATGATGAGATAACTGGCTCAGTGGATGAGGGGAAAGCAGTGGATGTGTTGTTCCTTGACTTTAGCAAAGCTTTTGACACGGTCTCCCACAGTATTCTTGCCAACAAGTTAAAGAAGTATGGGCTGGATGAATGGACTATAAGGTGGATAGAAAGCTGGCTAGATTGTCGGGCTCAAGAAGTAGTGATCAATGGCTCCATGTCTAGTTGGCAGCCGGTATCAAGTGGAGTGCCCCAAGGGTCGGTCCTGGGGCCGGTTTTGTTCAATATCTTCATAAATGATCTGGAGGATGGTGTGGATTGCACCCTCAGCAAGTTTGCAGATGACACTAAACTGGGAGGAGAGGTAGATACGCTGGAGGGTAGGGATAACATACAGAGGGCCCTAGACAAATTAGAGGATTGGACCAAAAGAAATCTGATGAGGTTCAACAAGGACAAGTGCAGAGTCCTGCACTTAAGACGGAAGAATCCCATGCACCGCTACAGACTAGGGATGGAATGGCTCAGCAGCAGTTCAGCAGAAAAGGACCTAGGGGTTACAGTGGACGAGAAGCTGGATATGAGTCAACAGTGTGCCTTTGTTGCCAAGAAGGCCGGCCAGTGGCATTTTGGGATGTATATGTAGGGGCATTGCCAGCAGATCGAGGGACGTGATCAGTCCCCTCTATTCGACATTGGTGAGGCCTCATCTGGAGTACTGTGTCTAGTTATGGGCCCCACACTACAAGAAGGATGTGGAAAAATTGGAAAGAGTCCAGCGGAGGGCAACAAAAATGATTAGGTGACTGAAACACATGAGTTATGAGGAGAGGCTGAGGGAACTGGGATTGTTTAGTCTGAGGAAGAAAAGAATGAGGGGGGATTTGATAGGTGCTTTCAACTACCTGAAAGGGGGTTCCAAAGAGGATGGATCTAGACTGTTCTCAGTGGTAGCACGTGACAGAACAAGGAGTAAATGGTCTCAAGTTGCAGTGGGGGAAGTTTAAGTTGGATATTAGGAAACACTTTTTCACTAGGAGGGTGGTGAAACACTGGAATAAGTTACCTAGGGAGGTGGTGAAATCTCCTTCCTTAGATATTTTTAAGGTCAGGCTTGACAAAGCCCTGGTTGGGATGATTTAGTTCGGGATTGGTCCTGCTTTGAGCAGGGGGTTGGACCGGATGACCTCCTGAGGTCCCTTCCAACTCTGATATTCTATGATTCTATGAAATGTACCTTCATTGTTTCTACCTGATGACCAAGGTGGTCAACAAGCAAATACCCATTTCCTTTGTCTAGGGGAAACTGTGCCTATGCCTTGGAACCAAACACATTTTAAGAATATAATTCTGGCACATATTCATAGTTCTTTGTACACACCCTGAAGATAAATTACTTAAGAATATTAATGATTAGTGGGTTATTAGTTTTTCAGTGCTATGTTACATGCTACCATTGGGGTATATATTATGACAACAATGTGTCAGGTGTAGTGAGTGTGTCAGGCCTGAAAAGATATGCTGGAAATATAAAGTCTCTCCCTTGATATGCAGCACCAAAGGGTCCAGTAGCAGGAAGGTTTCAAAGAGGAAAGCCTTTCCTACTGTTGTGTCAGCCTCTTTCTAGCACCAATCCTTTTCTCATAGACTCAGATATTATGGGAGCATGAATGCTCCATTCTTGTTGGAGTTGAAAAGAGACAATCCACAAGAGGAGGATCTACCTGGATAGAGGGTCTTCAGGGAACCCATGGTGAGAACAGTTTCTCATGGTAGAGGCAGGAAACATTCTTCTTCATGTTGGATCCAGTTTCTGAAAATTAAAGCTAAGGAATTAATGGTGTGAGGGAAAGATAAAGATCCAATAACAGATATTGACATGACACTGCAAGAAATAGTAGTTACAGCACAGGTACTTCGATTGGCTCTGTCTCAGACTCTGTTGGTGATTAACCAGGCATTGTGATTGAGCATCTCAATTGCATGCTTCCCCAGGGAAGAGAAGGAGTGTTGAGGAAGTCAGGATTTCTCCATTACGCCCACCATCCGACGCTCCTGGATCTCCAGAAAAGAATTTTTCTCCATTCTACTTTATTGCGTGGAAGATTGATATCTCCAGGTCCATCCGAACCCATCTGGCTCAGATCGCAGAATGGGTGCGGATCAGAGATCAGATCTGGAAAAAGACTGTTACAAGCAATCTCATACATTTGCTTCAGATCTGTATGGACAAAGATATTTCCATCTGGCTTCAAATATGGGCTTTTGGCTCCTTGGGTTCAATGGTCTCTTTGGCCATCTCCTGCTTCTTATCAAGATGTTCCTATGTACGGGAATAGAATTTTCCTGATGCAGTACTGAGAGGGGTCATGCTCCCTTTATTGGAAGGATTGCTGTTGCTGGTTGGGACAATCTGGAATGCCCCCTCAGCCTTTCAGCCTACATCCAAAAAGACTAACAGATTGTACCAATTTCCTCATGAAGGTCTTACATACCATCCCTCTACTTCATTAGTAGAAGGCGCTGCAGTACATATGTCAAAGGATAGGCAAGTTCACTCTACTCCTTCTGGTAAAGAAGGAAAAAGACTGGATGTCTTTGTGAGGAAAATATTTTCTTCAGCTACTTTATTAAGCATGTGAATAGCAAATTAAGCTGTCATGGCTAGATATCAATATCATTTATGGGGGGGAATGGTAACATTCCTGATTGCTCTACCGGAGGAACAGAAAAGATTAGCAAATGCTCTTTTAGAAGAGGGGCAAAATGAGGCCAAATACTAATTGAGCGCAGCATTTAACTCTTCAGATGCATCAGCTAGAGCAATAGCTTCAGCTATTGCATTAAGACGACATGCTTGGCTGAGATCAGTGGGTCTTAAGAGACAAGGATGAGAATTGAGGGACTTCCTTTTGAAGGAAACGGTTTGTTTAACATACAGGCAGACGATATGCTAGAGAAGAATATCAGATCTACAGCTAGATCTTTGGGGGAATTTAATCCAATGAGAAGATCACCTTCAGTTCCATTTTTCCTGTACCAGAGACAATACCCACCTTCTTCATTGTTGTTTCCTTGCTCTTATCACCAGCCTCAGCAACATTCCTCCCTAGAACACCAGAAGAGGTCATTTAAACCTCACAGTAATAAAGGGAAATCTCACTCCTGAAAGATCTCAGGTTCAACATAAGGACAAAGAGCTACAAACCAGTCTTGTTATCCCTCTGTTTGGGAACCACCTGCCTATTTTTGCCATGAATTGGAATTAATCACATAGGAAAAGTAATTATTGCATGTGGTTATTCACTAGAGTTCAGATCCCTTCCTTCCAACCATCCCCATTTTATCATCAAGCAAGGACCTGGTTCATTTGGGTTTACTCAGAGAGGAAGTTCAGCCCCTGTTATAATTATGGTGATAGAGGAAGTACATCACAAATACACAGGGAGGGATTTCCACTCATGTTATTTTCTAATTCAAAAAAATGGTGGCTGTTACCCTTTTTTGGATCTCTGGAGATTAAACACCTTTACAAAACATTTTTGTTCCCTCATGTCATTTCTAACTTCTATAATTCCTTCTCTTTCCCTTCAGATTGGTTTGCAGCTCTGGATTTAAAAGATGCACATTTCTGCATTTAATTGTGGCCACATCATTGAAAATATCTCTTTCATGGTAGGAGAAAACCATTTTCAGTACAAGTTCCTCCCTTTTGATGTATCTGTAACCCTAAGAGTATTTACAAAATGCCTCTCTGTCATAGCAGGGTATTTGAGAAAACATGAGATTTATGTATATCCTTGCATAGACGACTAGTTAATAAAAATGTCATTTAAGGAAGAGATCCTGTTACGTATAAAACAAATATGTTTAATTTTTGCCAAAATGGGATTATGCATAAATTTGGAAAAATCACTCTTAAATCCAACTCAAAGATTCCCTTTCATAGGGGCCAAATTGGACTTAACTGTAGCAAATGTCTTTCTTCTGGAAAAAGATTTATAAAAACAAAATAGTCTTTACAGTTTCCTCAGCAGTCAATAATCTTCCTCCCCATTCCCCTCTCTGGCTAATGAGTCTCTTCGCATCAGTCTTTAATTGTGAAGTCTGCAACACTAATTAGCAAGAAATTACAAACCAGGTATAGACAATATGCATTGTAAATTGGTAATTCCACAGCATGTGTTAACAACACTGATGTGGTGGACATTGTCTAAATGTGATGAAGGGTATGCCATTCAATTTGCCTATGCCACCAGTCATACCTCTGATGCATCTGCTCTGGGATGAGGGGCCAATTTAAACAGCAATCTTATGGTCACGCAGCACTGGTCACCAGGAGAAAATAAACTTATCAGTGGGTTAGAACTGAGAGTAAACAGGCTGGCTCTCAAATCATTCCTACTTCAGGTCAGACAATGAGTTGGCCGGGTGCCAATAGACCATATGACAGCATTATATAATCCAAACAAACCAGCTGGGGCTCATTCTCTATAAGTGTCCAAAGAGGCAAGGTATCTTTGGGATTGGTGTGTAGAACAAAGTGTTCACCCAATAGTGATCTGCATATCAGGAGAAGAAAAAACCTTTGCAGATCATCTGAGCAGATCAACTTCTCAAATACACAAATGGTCTTTAAAAGACAAAGTGGTAACACACCTGTTCAGGTGGTGAGGGAAGCCTGTAATGGATCTTTTTGTATCCAGCAGCAATGAAAGTGTCAGAAATTTTGCTCGAGGGCAGGCAAAGACAGAGACCTAATATCAGATGTGTTTCTAAGAAGTTGAGGTCAAGCCCTTATGTATGCATTTCCCCTCAGTCAGGGAGAAATAACCAAGACAGAGCCAGGGTTTTTGAATAGCAACAGCCTAGGCCAGATAACAGTGGTACCTGGACTTGCTTTACATGTCCAGAGGGTTAATCAAACCCCTACCATCCGTACTTGTTGACATAACAGAGGGAGATCTATCACCTGGATCTTAAATCTCTTCATTTAATAGCATGGGGAATAAAACTCTGGGATTGTTAGAAAAGTCTTGCTCTTAGAGGTGGAAAATGTGCTGATAAATTCAAGGGAAGAATCCACATAAAAATATGATCATCATAAATGGAAAAAGTTTTTATTGTGGGTGTCCATGTATAATATAGATCCTTTTATGACACCAGTTAGTTACATACAGGATACTTATTGTATCTTGAGAGCGGGTATTTTGTTATCTTCAGATGGTAAATTAGTCTTTACTCCTGATGTAGTTAAGAGGTTCATGAACAGTCTTAATAATCTCAGTCAGGCATCCTACAGCATTTTGGGATTTGAACATAGTGCTTTCAAGATTGATGAAACCTCACTTTGAGCCTAGGTAAACCTGTACATTGTTCCATCTGGTCTATTAAGCAAGACACACAAATGGATTGCATGGCTGATCTACCATTTACTGTTTTTCATAAACTAATTCTTTGTATACATCCAATGTTTTTACCAAAGATGGTTTCAGATTTTCACATAATCTAACCCATCTAGATAGAGTTTATGTATTAGTGAATTTTATAAATTGCTAGGTTTACCTCACCCTGGGGGAATTAGGGCATATTCTACTAGATCAAAAGCAGCCTCTATTGCTTTTTCTAGACTTATTCCTTTAATAGAGGTATGCAGAGCAGCAGGGTGGAGTTCAGTCCACACTTTCACTAAACTCTACTGTTTAGATTTGGAAACTGATGCAAAATTTGACAAGGAAGTTTTACAGGGCTGGGACAGGAGGTTAGGAGGGGGTGAGTAGTACGAGCTCCAGCCGGGTGGCACTTACCTTGGGCAGCTCCCAGAAGTAACTGGCATGTCCAGCTCCTAAGCTCAGGGGTGGCCAGGTGGCTCTGCGTGCTGCTTCTGCCTGCAGGCACCGTCCCCACAACACCCACTGGCTGCAGTTCCCAGCCAATGGGAGCTGTGGAGTCGGTGCTCTGGGTGGGAGCAGTGCACAGAGACCCCCTGGCTGCCCCTGCACCTAGGAGCCAGAGGGACGTGCCAGTTGCTTCCAGGAGTCACACGGAGCTAGGGCTAGACCCGCTGCACCACTGACTGGACTTTTGGCTGCCTATTAAAATCTCCCAGATTGGTTTCAGTAGCCACCAGGAGATCGATTCCAGGAGACTCCCGGCCAGTCCAGGAGGGTTGGCAGCCCTATGTAAGGCAGTGTAAATTAGCATGCCTAATGTACTTGAGGAGTGTGTAAATTAAAATGGGTGTGGAATGGGTACTTTAACTTACAACTTCTTCAAGCCTCCTGTTAGTTGCTCTTCCTGCTAAATTCCTTTCTTCCTACCCCATAGTTTATAAGTTAAGCCATCCTAGATACCCTGCCAAACTGAGGTGCAGATGCTATGCTGATGTAAATTGTCATCACTTCATTGGCTTCAATGGAGCAATGACTATTTACATCAGCTGAGGATCTGCTCTTGAGTCTCCAGCTTGCTTCCCTGCCTCTAAAAAGTATTAGCCTAGTATCTAGCACTCATGCATGTCTGAAATGTGGCTGCCAGGAATATATTGCGGCAATAAGTTCCACAGGTGGAGAGTGTTCCTGCCTGTTTGTAGTTTGAAAGTACTGTTAAGAAAAGGGAGAAGGGATGTAGGGCAACACAGAGTGGTGCAGTCTCACAGAGGGGGTAGTAATTTTAGGCAGGTACATAAGCATATCTCTAGAAGACAATTTGTGCTCTTGGAACCCATTTGAAGAGGATAACGTGTAGGTCTTCCAACAAAATTTTATGAATACCATCTCCCACAGTGTACATTGGAACTAAGCAACACACCTGGCTAAAGATCCCTTGTAAGCATGCCCAATTAAAAATTGAAATGGGCCTGACCTAAAAATTTGAATACAGAGATGTTTGAGTCCATTGTTTTGGTCCAGCCCATTATATGAATAGGATGAGCTGCTAAGTTTAGGTATGGATACGAACTTCCCCAAAGTTCTGAGGTATTTGGATCTTTCTCTAACTCAGAGTAATGGGGCCAGATCCTTAACTGATGTAAAATAATGTAGCCCCTTTGAAGTCTGTGGAGTTAGGCAGATTTACAGCAGCTGAGAGTCTGTCCCAGGTGGGTTGTGCCTGCCTCTGAGGGATACCTGAAGGATCCGTCTCTTTCTCACACTTTGGCAACACTTGCACCACTCTTTATGCCAATAAAGCCTCGTTGAAGTTGAACTGACTCCAGACTAGTAGGCAAGAATATGACGCAAGTATCTTTTAAATATAAAAACATGAAGCTAAGTATGAGCAAAAGAGAATGCATAAGATGCTAAAAAGCAGAGACATCCCTGACACGGGACAAAGGTAAACGGAAGGCAGCACTCAAGCAGGAAACAGCCCTTGTCACACAGCCAGCCTGAGCTTAGAATGCATATGCAACACAATATGAAGGTAATATTGTTTTGTTAAAGAACGTTATGAATTCCAAATCGCTTTGCTTTGCAAATCTCTAGAGGCGACATTGACGGGAGCCCTGGCTACCGCCTGCCTTCTGCCTCAGCTCTCGCTGACTGTTCTCTAGTTTGCCCCATAAGTGACAGTCCTGTTGAACACAGAGAAGTTTGTGAAGACAGCCATGTCAGTGTAGCACTTTAAGGAGTCAGATGCCTCTTGTGTGTCAGGCTAGGTGTGTGCTTTCTAAGCATAGATAAGAGTCAAGAGAGTGACTGAAAAAAATATAATATCTTGTTATTGCCTGTATCTGCTCCCTGTTTGGTACAGTGTATACAGTATCTGAGTTTATTCTTAGTTTATTGATGGGTGGGGAATAATCACAGTAGAGGATTGAGGCTTTCCAGGCAGCTGGGGCACTGACCCAACTTGGAAAAATGAAGAAATAATATCAAAGTAAAGTAAAATTATCGTCATCCCAGTTTTATGCAACAGTCACTGCTGTTACTGCCCCTGAATTTCTCTACCTACGTAAGGGATATGTGTAGAGTCTGTGTAGTGCACATTTCAACAAGGGCTCTAAAGCAATTGTAGGAGCAGCACTTCATTGAACAGCTTGGCAACCATAGCAAAGCAATGAGGATAATTGCAAAAGTGCATATCATCAATTAGTCCCTATAACTAAGGCAAATTACAGTTTTCCACCCAAAAATCTGACTTAGAAGCGTCCCTGGAGCTGCATGTATTCTGCTTTATGCAGCAAAAATGTTGCAGGTTAAGTTTTGCAGAACGTATAAAGTAGAAAATACAGCACCGAGTTTTCTATCTGTCTATTTTTGGGGCTTATCTGACCCTCATCACCATAATCTGAGCACCTCAGACAGCAGACTGACCTTACTGTGCTGTCAACTGAGAAAATGTGGCAGGAAAGTAACCAAGGATAAACATAGTCCACTGAGATGTCATTCATGGTCTCTCTCTTCTGGGCATAACCACACTGCAAAGATTCTGTCATCTTACTGTAAATCCCAAAGGTGTTTTCAGAGTGCAGTTAGTGTGGTAATAGTGAACACAAGCTAAAATGAAATGAAGGAAAAATGCTACCAGGTTCAATTAACCGGGCTGCTATGCCTTTATTCCTGTTTTTTAATTTATTAATTTATTATACATCTTTATGATGGGTCACTTGATGATTATCTGTTCTATTCATTCCCTCTGAAGCACCTGGCAATGGCCACTGTGGGAAGACAGGATACTGGGCTAGATGGACCTTTGGTCTGACCCAGTAGGGCCATTCTTAAGTTCTTATATCTCAGTACAGTGCAGTTATAATCAGAAAAGTGAGTATATTGAAGACATTATGGGTTTCCATACTGCTTCTCTCTCTGCGGCTTCCTGCTAAAATGTACTGTTTGCAAATAAAAAAAAAAAATTATTCTGACATCTCCATGTGGCATGTGAAAAGGTGGTTTCTTTTTTGAGTGCTTGTTCATGCCCACTCCACGTTAGGTGTGCTCACCGCATGCACCGGTGCTGGAAGTTTTTCCATCTGCAATATCCATAGGGGAGCAGTCGTCCCAGGACACGG
Organism: Lepidochelys olivacea; assembly: GCF_965140295.1. Classification (NCBI taxonomy): domain Eukaryota; kingdom Metazoa; phylum Chordata; order Testudines; family Cheloniidae; genus Lepidochelys; species Lepidochelys olivacea. The sequence goes on from NC_140413.1 coordinate 21,441,299, forward strand.
ACGCTTTCTCCGTTTTACGGTAGGTTCGGCCCACTACCAGTTTGCAGTCCTTCCATTTGGCCTAGCTGCAGCACCAAGGGTGTTTACCAAGTGCACGGCGGTAGTCGTGGCCTACTTCAGGTGTCGGGGTATCCAGATTTACTCGTACCTCGATGACTGGCTGGTCAAAGGCAGCTCCAAGGCTCAGGTCCAACATGATGATGTTGCACTACAAGCCATGTGCCGCTCCTTGGAACTACTGGTCAACCACAAAAAGTCCGCGTTAGTTCCAGTTCAAAGGATAGAATTCATCAAGGCCGTGCTCGACACGACCCGGGCGAGAGCATTCCTGCCATTAGTCAGGTTTCAGGCCCTGATGGACCTCATCGTGGAAGTGTCCGCATTTCTCCTGACAATGGCCAGGGTGTGCATGTGACTGCTAGGCCACATGACAGCTTGCACATACGTGGTCCGCCATGCAGGGCTCCGCATGAGGCCCCTGCAGCAATGGCTGGCATCAACCTATTACAAATCCAGGGACCACCTGGAGAAGATCATCACCATTCCCCCAGTGCTTCTCACCTCGCTGCAGTGGTGGACTGATCGTGAGAAGGTCCTGGAAGGAGCCCCATTTAACAGTCCCGCCCCATCTGTCAAGCTGGTGTCTGACGCGTCAGACCTCGGTTGGTGGGTGCACCTTGGACATCTCTGAACTTAGGGGATGTGGACCCCAGAGTAGGCAACATTACACATAAACATCAAGGAGCTCAGAGTGGTCCGGCTGGCCTGTGTGGTCTTCCTGCCACACCTGCTGGGCAAAGTGGTGAGAGTCCTGACGGACAATATGACCTCAATGTTCTACATCAACAGGCAAGGAGGAGCGCACTCGTTGGCTCTCTGCCAAGAGGCTCTCCATCTCTGGGACTTCTGCATCAGCCACAGTATCCATCTGGAAGCAGGTCAGATCCCTGGCATCAGGAATGCCCTAGCAGATCACATCAGCAGGGACTTCTCCTCTCACCACGAGTGGTTACTCTACCCAGAGGTGGCCCGCATGATCTTCCAGAGGTAGGGAACTCCCCAAGTAGATCTGTTTGCCACCAGGCAAAACAGAAGGTGCCATCAGTTTTGCTGCCAGCAAGGCCTGAGCAAGGGCTCCCTCTTCGAAGCCTTCCTCCTGTCATGGGCCGAGGGTCTGATGTATGTGTTCCCTCTGATCCCCCAGGTCAGCTGGGTCCTAGTGAAGATCAAGAGGGACAAAGCACAGGTTATCATGATCACCCCTGCATGGCCTCGCCAGCACTGGTTCAGCGCACTTATGCACATAGCAATGGCCCCTCCCTGGTCCCTTCCTGGCTGTCCGGACCTTCTGTCACAGGATCACAGTCGGCTCCTACACCCCCACATCGAGTCTCTACCCCTCTTGGTGTGGATGTTCTGTGATTGAACCCAGAGGAGCGTACCTGCTCAGAGGAGGTCCAGCAGGTCCTCCTGGGAAGTGGGAAGCCATCTACAAGACCTACTTACCTGGCCAAGTGGATGAGATTTTCCCACTGGGTGTCGGAATGCAGCATTTCTCCCTCACATTCTTCAGTGCAGTCCATCTTGGACTACTTACTGAAGTTCAGGACCCAGGGTCTGGTGCATTCTTCCATCAGAGTGCACCTTGTGGCCATCTCCGCGTTCCATCAGCTGATCTAAGGTCAGACAGTCTTTTCTCATGACATGACTGTCAGGTTCCTGAGGGGCCTCAAGAGGCTTTTCCCGCAGGTACGGGCCCCTGTCCTGAAGTGGGACCTTAACTTGGTCCTCTCCAGGCTCACCGGGCCGCCTTTCAAGACGCTGGGCTCCTGCTCCCTTTCCTACTTGTCCTGGAAGGTCGCTTTCCTGGTGGTGGTCATGTCAGTGAGACGAGTCTCAGAGATTAAGGCTTTGACCTCAGAACCGCCTTACACAGTGTTTTATAAGGACAGGGTCCAGCTGTGGCCCCACCCGGCCTTCCTACCAAAGGTGGTATTTTTCTTCTACATGAGCCAGGACATATTCCTGCCAGTGTTCTGTTCCAAGCCACACAAGACTGCTGAGGAGAGGCGTCTGCACACCCTGGGCATCCGGAAGGCCTGGGCTTTTTACTTGGAGAGTACCAAGCCTTTCCATAAATTGACCCAGCTCTTCATCGCTACAGTGGATAGGATGAAGGGCCTTCCAGTTTCTTTGCAGAGGATTTTCAGCTGGATCACTTCTTGCATAAAGACCTGTTAGGAGCTAGCAAAGGTCCCACTGCCACCAGTCGTCAGGGCCCATTCGACTAGAGTGCAGGCATCTTCAGCAGCCTTCTTGGCACACGTCCCATCCAGGACATCTATAGAGCTGCGACGTGGTCCTCGGTCCACACGTTCATGTCTCATTATGCCGTCACTCAGCAGGCTAGAGACGACACTGGTTTGGCAGAACTGTATTGCAATCCAATTACAGCTGTGAACTCCCCAGGAACTGCTTGTAGTCACCTAATGTGGAATGGACATGAGCAAGCACTTGAAGAAAAAAAGACAGTTACCTTTCCGTAACTGGTGTTTTTCGAGATGTGTTGCTCATGTCCGTTCCACAACCTGCCCTCCTTCCCCACTGTCAGAGTTTCCGGCAAGAAGGAACTGAGGGTTGAGGGGAGCTATGCGAGCGCCACTCCACAGGACACCAGAGCCGCTCCCCTACGGATACTGCTGAGGGAAAAACTTCCGGCACCAGTGCAGGTGGCAACCACACACACCTAATGTGGAATGGACCTGAGCAACACATCTTGAAGAATATCAGCTACGGAACAGGTAACTGTCTTTTTTTTCTACCAGAACCACCAAGATTCCATATTCAAAACCTGAGAGTTTTGTTGATGGTAAAAGTTGATGCCAAAACGGAATCCATCTCTTTCTTCTGTGCGTCTTAACTGAAGCAAAATGTTGCTCCTTTTCAGTAAGGTAACAAGTATGGCTTGAAGACCATAGAGGAAGAATGAACGCTGAGTAAGAACAAATATTTGTACGTAGTCATATTAGCTATTATCATTATGTATTAAATACCCTGTTTGAGTTTTCTGCCAGGCCTCCACATCTGTGTGTGCAAAACTGTGAAATTACATATGTATGCTTGTACTTTGTGCAAATAATTGTGGGTTTTGTGGGTGCAAAATCTATCACTCGTGTAGGTGACAGAACTGTACAATCAGGAGTGACGGTGTTTACACCTGTAAAATATATGTGTAGATATGTGGATGACAATTTTACATGCACATAAATGGAGGCTGAAAATAAAGTTCTAAGGCATTTTGACTGTGTGTGTGTAGCATGGTCTCAAAAGAAGTGGACACTAATTCTTCACTCCACTACCTTGGTTTTATTGCCAGTGCATGTCAGTGGAGTTATACCTGTAAAACCCATGTTAATGGCAGGGAGGTTGTCTCTTGAATTGTACACTGAAATATACTAGAGTTCACAAACTACTTCTAGACTATTAGAACTTGGTGCCTTTACATCCTGAAAATATTTTTCTAGTTATTCTCCACTGTATCCCTCTTATCTGTTTCTTAGTCAAATTATTCATTTTTCTCTCTCTGAATCTTTCCTCATTAATAAGTCCAGTCAGCCCCTTTATCAGTTTTGTTGCTTGTACTGAGAACTCCTTTTGACAGTTTTTATTTTCTTTTACATCCTGTTACATATGTATGTTTCAGTTGCTGTCCACCATCACCTCGATTCTTTTTTCAGCAAAATCACTTCCTAGGTTTCTCCCACCCATTTGTGTTTTGGATGATTTTTTCCTGTGGTTATTAAGGATAATATTCCACATTTGCCAATAAAATGACAACATTGTTAATCTGTTCTAATGTCAGAAATAGCCTAAAATTATTGAGAAAATATATAGAAATTAAAAATTAAATATAATAGATGAGCAGACACCCTGTCCCAGAGATAATAGTGCTAACCTTCAGTTTCTTGTTGGTATGCATTAAATAGTTTACAACTGTGTTCATAAAGTGACGTTTATAAAAATCTTAGTCACTCATGGCCAGAACCCAGACAAGTGCTCAATTTCTGAACTTATTTCTTTATACATGTACAGTAGCTGCAATGCATTATTCAGAGCTTTCAGAATTCTTCATAGTGCAATAACGTGATAGGGCTGTGTTGCTGAGTATTGTCTCCAGTGGCTAATAAAGCTATCAAAATAGAGGCTATTTCTAAAGGTAAGACTCTTGGATATGCTATGGCCAGATCTCACTGAGGCTACAGTGCAAACTGAGAACCATGGATTTAGCAGATGGAAAGCAACATGGTCCAACACTTCCACATCCTTGCAATTGTATATAATAGTGTGGGAAACACCCACCCAAGTGTTAAAGAACAGTCCCTAATGAGCGCTCCAGCGCATGGAAAAATCTGTGCTATGTATTCAACAATATGTCATAAGGAAAATGTCTTCCTGTACCCCACTTTTGGCCATCACCTTAATCCTGTGCAAATGAGCAAAATTTACTGAGATTAAGTGTTTAATTGGCGCTTTACCTTGAGCTTTCATCATCCAATGAATTGTCTGTTCTTTTCTCTGACATGCCAATGATGTGGATTCTCTGGAGAAGAGAATAACAAGCAATAATTTTCTCTCTGAGGGAAAAAGACCTCCTTATTGAAGCTAAACTATAATAACGGTAAAGGATAAACAGCATTTTTAACTTCCAGAGTTTGTTGTTTTACACTGTTACCACAAATGTGTATAATTGTCTTTCAAATACTTTTGCTTTTTCAAAAGAAGAGACTTAAAATAAGGAGTTGACAGACCTGTTTTAAGTGTACAAAACCATCTCTTTGAGTCCTGATCTTAACTGTGGCAATATGGCAAGGGGAGAGTTGCAGTTTTTCAGGTAAATAGGTCTCTTAGTTCTGCTAGTGCGAGAAAATCCCCTGGGTCAATGGACGCAAGGATAGATCTCAAGATTCCCATTGTAAATTTCTTGAATCAAATGGCTTTGTTTTAGCCTCATGCTGTCCAGGATTTGTCTTGCTCCTGTTTTCTTGAAAACTACAAATAAATGTGAGTCAACCCAAAGGAAGCTTGTAAACAGAGCAGCCTGTTTCATTGCTTAGTCACAAGATAATTCCTAGTATGATGAAAAACCCTGTCTTATGTTTCTTTATGTGTCATTGAGGCTGAGAGCTTAGTAGTGTTCAAAAAAGGATTACACAGATTGATGTGGCTAATGAGAACACCACAGTTACAGCAGACAAGTTTAAAAAATAGGGATGTAAACTCTCATGTCTCAGGCCAGAAGACAATGAATAATTGACAGAAGTTAGGAAGAAACTTCACCTGGAAGCAAACTATTCCATCATTGTCCATTGTGAACCTTCTTGTACCTTCCTCTGAAGCTTTTGGTACTGGCCAGTGTCTGAGATAGGAGACTGGACAAGATGAGTCACTAGTCTGATCCCCTGTATTTGTCAATAACAGATCCCAAAGTTCCAAAGCAAAATGTCTGAAAGCATTCTATGGATACAAGGAAACTATTTTTATTTAAGTTTATAATTAGAGATGGACCCAAATCAGAGCTTCAATTCCAAACCACCTGTTAATTTATTTTATTTATATTAATAAATTCATAGATCTGTATAATTGTTTACAATGTAATGTCTAGGTCCAATCCAAAATCAGGAAGAGCCTATTTTCTGGTTCCAGTTCAGATGTGACCAACATCTGACCGTGACTCTGCCTTGAAGGATGTACCTTAGCCTCAGCCCAACTGGATTCAAATATTCTCATCAGCAATAGGAGTACTGACTGTGAGAGCCTCAGTACCTTACACAATGAATAACTGTATACAATAAGAAAGATGGTGTATATATGGTTCATCTTGATAGAAAACTTATTTGGAGACCTTTTCCAATTGAGAGACTTGCCTCTTACCTCTGTGTTATAAATCTTAGCTATCTTATACGGTTAGACTGATTGAAACTTTTCAGGTTGTCTTTGAGAGTTGGGTGTAGGGGAGAAGTAGAGAGTTGTGCTAAAGTACAGCTGCAGTAGTGTAGAGCAGTTGTAGTAATGTTAGGAGACCACTTCATCGCAGATGTGTATATACCCCATACCCCAAGGATATCCCAAGAGATACAATCCATGGTCTCCCTTCTGTACAAAGAGGAAAGTTGAAATGAAACCAAACAGTATTACCTTCCAGAGGAACAAGAAGAGAGACTGGGTGTACGACTGGGAATGAGTACATTTTATAGAGTCATAGAGTTTAAGGCCGGAAGAGACCACCAGATCATTTGCTCAGATGGCCAGTATGTCACAGGCCACTGACACCACCCAGCACCTGCTCGCTAAAGCCAACGACCAGAATTACGCCAAAGTATTTAAGCGCAATACATTTTGATAGTTTTGTAACCCGCTTGGATTATTTAACAGTAGTAAATGTTTTTTGTTTTACAGAAACCTTTCCTGATTGATTTGAAAAACAAACAAAAAATGCCTGTAGTTGGATGAAAATGGTCTGAACAGATTTACTTTTGGATCAGTTGTCATAAGAGTGCAGTTTTGTTGATCTAGTACCACGTAGTGATAGCCAAATATGATTGTAGGATGCTGGTGCTTTTATTTATTTGCACAGTGGTAGACGTATACTGGAAGGGATCTCCTGGGTCATCGAGTTCAGTCCTCTTCTATTGCAGACAATCCCATCATATAATCAAACACATATAAAAGAAGGCCCCTGCAAAAAGAATTTGCAGTCCAGATAATTTGGGCTCCCATCTTGCAAACAGACATGCTTAATGTTATTCATACAAGTAATCTCATTGACTTCAACTAGACTACTTACTTATAGAACATGCATAAATATTTGGAGGATTGGGCCTGAGGTGCCAAATACTAATAATACTCAGTATTTGACTAGTGTTTACATTTTAAAATTCAGTACAAACATTAATTAGCTTTCATTGAACTCTTATGATGTTGGTTATTATTAAGAGTGGCACAAGTAGCAACACACAGTTTGCCCTACACTTCCCATTATATGAACTGTTTTCATTTGCTCATAACGACCGCTAACTTTAATCATTCAGACTGAAATTTTCCCGACTGGGTGTTGTGGCGGTTCAATACAAGACAGGACACGGCTTTAGGCAAGCAAGCAGGCTGGTCTGCTGATGGGATTACCCCTGTCAGCTTTTCCACCTCTTTTATTTCTCTCCCCCCTGCGCATCACATACCCCAACCGACTGCAAAAGGCATCAACAAAGGAAATAATATGACTTTGATTAATATTCCTATTTACTAGCCTCTATCTACTACAATCTTTATTCTCAGGCCTTGAGCTTCGGCCGAGGAAGCTTCCCACGGCTGATGTCCTTATTTTGACTTCCCAGATGGTCCATGTTTTCATGGTCCATGTCCTTGGATAGAACAGAGCAGTGTGTGCATTGCTCCTACACAACAGTCAGGGTGTGCCCTGACTGTTTCCAGGTGCATGAACGCTACATGAACCCTTCAGGGTGTCTATCTGAGGCTGATTTTTTATTTCCGCGAAAATGCTTCAGCCATTTCTGAGAATGAGATTAGAGGAAACATAGTTTTAACATGTTTAAAATAAATGTTAAAAATTGGTTGTAAGAATTTTTTAAACTTTCTAGCTTTCTAGCAGGGACTTGAAATTTGGCTGTGGGGTTGCCCTATTGTCAGAGACATGTCTTTTGCTCTTCCCATGAAAAATTATTTGGATTTGGCCAAATTATGAGCCTTTAAAAAAAAATCTCAGTTCGTACATGCTCAGTAGAGGCTTGTATGCAGTATTCTTGTAGCCATGTTGGTCCCACAATATTAGAGAATTGTTAGTCTAGCAGCTAAATTCTCTGAAGATTCCATCTGCACTGAGCATGCTCATGTCCTTTGCTATGTATATCAGTCTGTATGTGTACCATCTGCACGGAGAAACTGAGGCTCCATCCTGGGACTTCAGGGACCGAGCAGGACTTTACCTGCAATTGCTGCTCTAGGCTATTGTCGCTCAGAACTGATATCAGCAAGACCGTCTCTCTTGTGCTCTGTTTCCCCAACTCCTGCTCTCTCCTGGGCAGCGAGGAGGAGGAGGAAAGCAGCCTGCTTTGGAATGCAGTGCAGTGAGGAATTGGGAAGCATTACACATTGCCACCCATCCCAAGGGTACCCAGAGTTGTTAGGAACCTTGCTACTACCTGCCCTTAGTGTGAGGAAACCTTGTCTAGGCCTTCCAGGATCAGCTCCTTGACTCCACCAGCCGCAGGCAACCCAAGCACTCCTCTCTCAGTCAGCACAGGCTCCGCTGTCCCTCTGCAGGGATAAGCATACTCCAACCCCCAAGTCCTCAGAGCATCCCCCTGGAGTTTCCAGCTCCTGTTCCACTGGACACTCATAGACTTCACAGATTTGCTGTTCCCCAATGGGACACTACACACCAGCTGACCAGTTTCACCTTAGGAGCAGCGCTTCACCCCACTCACAGCGCTTAGATGTATTTATAGTGAAAACAAGTAAAAGTTTATTGAATAAAGAGAAGAGATTTGAAAAGAAGCAAGTAGAATTAATGGAAACATTTATATATGATTTGTAGAGCCTAAATTTAACTTACTTGACATTCCCCTGACTTATAAAGATTGGCTCACCTGAAGTGTCTCTCCCAGCATTAAACAGCCAGCCCAGCTGTAATCCTCTGTTCATAAGACATGTCAGCTGGCAACTTGTCCCCTCAGTGAAGGATAACTGGGTGTGCACAGGGTGTACCTGTGCACACCCAGATGTAGATCTGACCAGCCACAGTCTTCACTTGTTTTTTCCTGTATAGACCTGACCTAGATTCTTTGCAATCACTTGATTAGCATTTTGCTTAGATTTAAACAGGAGTTCATTGTGAATATACAATACTCAGTCTATATGTAGCCAGACAGGTAGATAAGTGTCCCTTGCCTGAAAGAAACTTGTTTGTCACGTTCTGGTAACCAGACCCAATTCACGGACCTTAAAACAGTGGTCACCAAACTGTGGGGCGTACCCCCCCGAGTGGGGCCCAGAGGGAGGGGTGGGGAAGAAGAGCCACCCAGTCCAGCTCTGCCCCCACTTCCACTCAGGCCAAGCCCCAGCTCTGGCCCTGGCCTCGGCTCTCGCCTCCGGGCCCCAGTCCCCACTCCCTGCCGTGGCCCCAGATGCAGCGCCGGCCTCGGCTCCTGGCCCTAGCTCCATGCCCACCCCAGCTCCCGCCTGCAGCTCCTTGGGGGTATGAATAGATTTCATTACCGGTAAGGGTGGATATGATGGAGAAAATTGGGGACTTCTTCCTTAAGAGCATAATTTTCAGTATATATGTACACAACTCCTCAAATATTATCCATATATGAGTTTTGCAATGATTATGATGACCAGCGTGACACATTCTTACAGGACGCTCTTTGATGACCATTATGTAGAGACCAGAGCCAGGAGATCCCTATAACGCTGTGCCCTCTACCAGCTGGCACCAAGAGGTGGGCTTCGACGCACCTTAATTTTCATCATCTGAGTCAGATGCTACCAACAGAAGCTTGATTTTCTTTTTTGGAGCTTTACATTCTGTAGTTTCCGCATCATAGTGTTGCTTTTTTAAGACTTTCGACAGCATGTTCCACACCTCGTCCCTCTCCGATTTTGGAAGGCACTTCAGAGTCTTAAACCACCCTAAGTGCTGTAACTATCTTTAGAAATCTGATATTGGTGCCCTCTTTGTGTTTTGTCAAATCTGCAGTGAAAGTGTTCTTTAAATCAAATAACATATGTTGGGTTGCCATCCGAGACTGCCGTAACACAAAATATATGGCAGAATGCGGGTAAAACCATGCAGCCGCAGACATACAATTCTTCCCCAAGTTGTTCAGCCACAAATCTGTGGGGTTCAAGTAGCGTTTCTAGCTTTTGCAGGTTTTCAAAGTCTCTACCTGTTGGCACTGATAGATGGTGCTTTTGAAGAGCGAATGTAGCCCTGATAACGACTTTATTTCTAAGCAGGCCATGAACCATACCCAATGCAGAGTTCCATCTGGTTGAAATCAGTTGTCCAAGAGGTTCTTGTTTCTGCCTATTTGCAGCTTGTTGTATTTCTAACTCTGTACTGTTAGCTGGACTGTGTTTGAAATGACCCACATGTTGTCTACATTTTGCCAGCACATTTTCAAAATCAGTATCACTGAGCTATAATGTCTCTCTTCAGGAGTGAGTTTGTGTGTGTGTGTGTGTGTTCCCCGGGGGGTTGAGAAAGCCTGGATTTGTGCTAGAAATGGCCCACCTTGATTACCATGCACATTGTAAGGAGAGTGGTCACTTTGGATGGGCTATTACCTAACTATTACCAGCAGGAGAGTGAGTTTGTGTGTGTATGGGGGTGGGGGAGTGAGAAAACCTGGATTTGTGCTGGAAATGGCCCACCTTGATTATCATGCACATTGTAGGGAGAGTGGTCACTTTGGATAAGCTATTACCAGCAGGAGAGTGATTTTGTGTGTGTGATTTTTGGAGGAGTGTGAGGGGGTGAGAGAACCTGGATTTGTGCAGGAAATGGCCCACCTTGATTATCATACACATTGTGAAGACAGTGGTCACTTTGGATGGGCTATTACCAGCAGGAGAGTGAGTTTGTGGGGGGGGGGGGGCGGAGGGTGAGAAAACCTGGATTTGTGCTGGAAATGGCCCAACTTGATGATCACTTTAGATAAGCTATTACCAGCAGGACAGTGGGGTGGGAGGAGGTATTGTTTCATGGTCTCTGTGTGTATATAATGTCTTCTGCAGTTTCCACGGTATGCATCCGATGAAGTGAGCTGTAGCTCACGAAAGCTCATGCTCAAATAAATTGGTTAGTCTCTAAGGTGCCACAAGTACTCCTTTTCTTTTTGTTAAACAAACTGCAGTGTCAGTCAAGTGTGCCGTGATCCAAGATCGCATTGCTTGCTCAAGGATGTCCAGTGATCACCAGACAAAGCAACAGCTAGTGCATTTTCTGAAGCTCCAAATTTGTAGTCTGCTCATTGTGATATAGGTCATGTATTTGTGTTGCAATGGGTCCTCGGGAAGGCAAGGTGTATGACTGATTGGAAGATGCAATTTGAATAATATCTCTTAGCCCTCTGTCATTTACAATGTTAAGTGGTCTGCAGTCCATAGCTATCCACTTTGCAGTAGCATTGGTTACGGTGTTGTACTTTGTTTGATCCATGGATGTGCAGCGATCCTGAAACTCTGTAAGCCTACTCTGTCACGATTGGTGGGATTCATTTGCTGTCAGTGGGTTTTTTGTAGCACAAGAACTGGAGGCAAAAGCATATTTAGCACATAGGTGGTACTGCAGACTTGAAGTACTTCGATAGTATTGGAACTCAGCTAATGATAACCGTCTTTTTATCCAGAGAACCTTCTGGAAGTTTTTTAAAAATACGTTTCCCATTCAAAAGACCTGAACTTTTGCTGCTTTGCTCCATTAACTTTTTCTGATATTTAATCACTCTAGATCATTAGAACACAGTAGAACGGTGCCAATGTCTGTGAAGCAATGAAGTACAATAAGTGAAGATGATCAAAACAGAGGCATGCGATTAACACTTGTTTAAAAAAAAAGCGTTAATTTGTTTTGTGTTAATCGTGTGTTGACTGCAATTAATGACTTCCCTAAAAACCAAAATAATTCTACATTTGGAAGTTGTACTTTCACAATAAGGGGGTTGCAATACAGTACTTGTGTGAGGTGAATTGAAAAATACTGTTTCTTTTGTTTATCTTTTTTACAATGCAAATATTTGTAATCAAAAATAATATAAAATGACCACTGTACACTTTGTATTCTATATTGTAATTGAAATCAATATATTTGAAAATGTAGAAAAACATCCAAAAATATTTATAATGACTTTAAATTGGTATTCTGTTGTTCAACAGTGTGATTAAAACTGCGATTAATTGTGATTTTTTTTAATCTAGTTAATTTGTTTTACTTTAATTACTTGAGTTAACTGATTAATTGACAGCCCTAAATATAAGTTAAGCTATATATAAGAACAGCCATGCTTGGTCAGACTAGTTGTCTATCTAACCCTGTATCCTGCTGCCTGACAGTGGCCAGATGCTTCAGAGGGAATTAATAGAATAGGGCAATTTCAAATGATCCATTCCCTGTCATCTAGTCCCCACTTCTGACTGTCAGAGGTTTAGGGATACCTGGAGCATGTGGTTGTGTCCCTGACCACCTTGGCTAATTGCCATTCATGGACCTATCCTCCATGAACTTATCTAATTCTTTTTTGAACCCAGTTGTAATTTTGTCCTTCACAACATCTTATGGCAATGAGTCCCAGAGATTGGCTGTGTGTTGTGTGAAGAATTACTTCTTTTGTTTGTTTTAAATCTTCTGCCTATTAATTTCATTGAGTGACCCCTCATTCTTGTGTTGTGTAAAGGGGTAAATAACACTTCCCTATTCACTATCTCAAAACCATTCCTGATTTTATAGACCTCTATCATATCCCTGTTAGTCATCTCTTTTCCGCCCTTAACAGTCCCAGTCTTTTTAATCTCTCCTCCTATGGAAGCTGTTCCATACCCCTAATCATTTTTGTTGCATTTCTCTATGCCTTTTCCAATTCTAATATATCTTTTTTGAGATGAGATGACCAGTACTGAACTCAGTATTCAAGGTATAGACATACCATGGGATTATATAACATAATTATATTTTCTGGTGGATTTTAGATTGATGAGGCATGATTTCCCTTCACAAAAGCCGTGTTGACTCTTCCCCAACATACTGTGTTTGCACATATGATAATTCTGTTCTTTATTGTAGTTTCAACTAATTTGCCTGGTACTGAAGTTAGGCGTACCAACATGCAATTGCCAGGATCACGTCCGGAGCCTTTTTAAAAAATAAGTGTTAAATTAGCTATCCTCCAGTCATCTGGCCCGGAGGCTAATTAAAGCAATAGGTTACATACCACAGTTAGTAGTTCTGCAGTTTCATATCTGAGTTCCTTCTGAACTCTTCGGTAAATACCAACTGGTCCTGGTGACCTATTACTGTTTAACTGAGCAACTTGTTCCAAAACCTCCTCTATTGACACCTCAGTCTGGGACAATTCCTCAGATTTATCACCTGAAAAGAATGGATCGGGTGTGGGATCTCTCCCACATCTTCTGCAGTGAAGATCAATGTAAAGAATTGTCATAAACATACAGCTAAGGGTAGCATAAAATCCCTCCTGTACTGAATCTTTACCTGAAGCGGTAAGAAGCTCGAAAAACCTAGTTGGCACCTGACCAAAAGGGCCAATGAGGAAAGAAGATATTTTCAAATCTGAGGGGGGAGGGTTTGTTTGTGCTCTCTTTGTTCCCTCTCTGGATGGGGAGAGAGAGACCAGGCAGGAAATATATCTCCTGAAAACATACCTGAAATGAGCATCTAAGATTACAAAAATTGTGAGTAATGGCAAGGAAATGCATTAAATTATCTTTTCTTTTAGCTTGTGAATTTTCCCTATGCTAAGAGTGAGTTTTATTCCTGGGGTTTTGGGTTTGTTTTTGTTTTTGGGGGTTTTTTTTGTAACTTTGAAGCTGATCCTAGAGGGGAATCCTCTGTGTTTAAAATCTTTTTATTACCCTGTAAAAAGTACCTTCCATCCTGATTTTTGCAAGTGTGATTCTTTTACTTTTTTTTTTTAAATAAAATTCTTCTTTTAAGAACCTGATTAATTTTCAGTGTCCTAAAACCCAAGGGGTTTGGTCTGTGCTCACATTGTACCAATTGGTGAGGATATTATTCTCAAGCCTCCCCAGAAAAGGGGGTGAAGGGACTTGGGGGAATATTTTGGGAAAACAGGGACTCCAAGTGACCCTTTTCCTGAATCTTTGTCTAAATCACTTGGTGGTGGCAGCAATACCATCCAAGGACAAGGAAAGGATTTGTGCCTTGGGGAAGTTTTAACCTAAGCTGGTAGAAATAAGCTTAGGGGGTCTTTCATGCGGGTCCCCACATCTGTATCCCAAAGTTCAGAGTGGGGAGGGAACCCTGACAAGAATTAATTTAGTTTCTTCTCAATGGCCTTGTCTTCCTTGAGTGCTCCCTTAGCACCTCAATTGCCAATACCACACTGACTGTTTGGTAGAAGTCCTGTTTCTGATGTATTTAAAAAAAATGCTGTTAGTTTGTGTGTTTTTATCTAGGTACTCTTTAGATTCTTTCTTGGCCTGTCTTATACTTTTACACTTGACTTGCCAGAGTTCATACTCCTTTCTATTTTCTTAACTAGGATCTGACTTCCAATTTTTAAAGGATGCCTTTCTGCCTCTAACCACCTCTTTTACTCTGCTGTTTAGCCATGGTGGAATTTTTTTTGGTCCTTCCCCCACAAAAACCCCTGCAAGAGTAAAAATAATGCAGGCAGAAGTCCGGCAGCAGGATGGGGGCTACCCAGTTTATTGCACTGAATGCTGCATGTGCAGTTGCCTTCCTTTTGGGCAGGTGGTGTATGAATGCACACAGTGCAAACAGCTCATAGGCCTGAGAGACCAAGTACAGACTCTTGAGGATAGAGTAGCTGAACTGGCATTGGAGGAGGTCAACCAGGCTCTCAGAGAAAGCAGTTGAGGTGGACTCTCTTCCTGATAATGTCTATGGTTAGAAGGATGGTCTTGGGCCTTTTGAGGGGAATGCAGGGAAGGGGACTCACGGGTTTCCACGTTTCACAGAAAACCTTAGCACATGCCCACTCATTCACATATAGGGGCTGAGGTTCACCCACACACTGAACCTTGAATCCAAGGTTGAATCCAACACAGCTCTGCATTGGGATCTGTTGCCCTTACTAAATCTAGCCAGCAAAGAATTGTAGGTTTGCATCTGGGTTGGGAGTGAATTGGCTGGGGCCCAGGAGCATCCCTAGGCCTAATACCATATAGCAGACATCTCAGAAATTATCAAGTGTTTTTACATCCAAAACTTACCTAGTAAACTGGGATTATGAGCAATTTGTATGTCAACCACTCTTTATCCTCACCTAAGGATGGTTTGCTTTTATGCCTTGGTGTTGTACCTGGGGCACAGTTGTTTGAATTAGTGTATATATGTACATTTTAAAAAAATTACTGTCCAGAACTTGTAAATACATTTTCATCTTTGTCTAAACACTTTACTGTATGCTGCTATACTGCTGTCTTCACACCACTGCTCCCAAGCAGAGTACTGATTTGCTTGCAGGGAGGGAGTTTCTTAAAAATGCATCCAGACAATTAATTGTTGTCTTTTCCTAAACTCCCCAGATGCTAGGAGATAAATTCTGCTTTTGAGAGTGTTTGTGTCTCTCCCGCTGGAGTTGTGTATGGGTGACTTGCAGGGCTCAGAGCCACGCATGAGTACATTTTCACTCTGATCCTGCCAATAGTTAACACTGAGCACAGGGATCACTATCCTGAGAATTCCTATAACTAATCACGCCAGGAGGCTCTGTGATGATTCGTGGATTAGTCTCTGAGTTCTGAAAACTGAGTAACGGGGACAGACTCTTTACTCAAGTGGCACTGACAAGCATTGCCATCAGCCAGTTAAATACACACAAAGAAGTTTACATTTTTTGGGGAGCAAATATTCCTTAATCCCATTAGAAGAGAGTCAAGTGTATAATTTACAGTTTTGACACTTACTTCCTAACAGTGCATTTCCTGAGAATTGCATAGTCCAACTAGTTAAGCTCACTTGTGAAACAATTTATGCTCTGCATGAGGTCGCTATTCATGTGCCAGTGACTTCCATGGAAAATTCGTGCAATGTGCCTCTTTCTGTCACTTACACTAAACCGTTACTCATTAACATAGGTTGCATGCTGTACAATGAGAGATTTGGGAAGGGGAGAATAATGAAAATGAGGAGGATCCAGTACCAAGATGGAAACTGGGCTATTATTAAATGCAAAATATAGAAAATTAAAATTGGATGTATAAAAAACATATGTCCTAAGTGGGAGATCGTCTTGACCCATGTAACAGCACATACAGGCGGGTTACATTTGGTAACATAAGAATCTATTTGAACTAACCAACTACAAGAATACACACTGGCACTCCTGAACAGTACAACCCTCTTTCCCTCCAAAGTTTGGATTGATTACACAAACATGCTTTTTCTCCTTCAAATTGTTTGCTGACTTTGTACTCTATCAGTTCCACTTCCTCAGGAGTGTGATCTGGTGGTTACAGCAGGGGACCGGGAGCTAGCATGCCTGTGTCTGTATTCCTGGCTCTTTCATTTATACAGAAACTACCCTCGAGCAAGTTACTAAGCTCCCCTGTACTTCGGTTTATCCGTCTGTAAAATAGGTATAATGAGTAAGAATATGATTCTGTCACAGAGGTCATGGTTTCTGTGACTTTCCAGGACTTCTGGGACTACTTTTGGGGCAGGACAGGAGCAGCTGTCAGCACCGGGGCTGCCGGAGGAGCAGCCCCCAAGCTGCCAGAACAGCTGGCCAACGGTCAGCCCTGGGGCCACCAGAGCAGCTACCGACAGTCAGCCCCGGGGCTGCCAGAGAAACAGTCCCAGGGCTGAAGCATCAGCAGAGTTAGGTCAGCACCGCTGGGGTTGGAGCCGTGGCAGGTCTGAATCAGCTGCTGGGGGTCAGCCCTATTGCTGTTGGAGCAGGAGCCACCAGAGCAGCAGCCAGCGGTCAGCCCTGGGGCCACTAGAGCAGCAACCAGTGGCCAACCCCAGGCCACCAGGAAAGTGGCTGGGGTTGAGTCAGCCTCCTAGGGGCTGGAGCAGCAGCTCTCAGCCCCTGCCACAGGAGCAGCGGTGGAGCCCTTGTAGTGAAATAATTTTTAAATATTTGTATCTTTGTTCACAAACTTTCCTGGCATCTTTTTTTGTCCTAATTCTATTGTTCCCTGTCACATAATACTGTGGTTGTATTTATCTAATGTGAAGGTAAATGGCTAGCTAATATAACTAACAAAATACTGACTTTAAATATACAGTGCAAGGAAAACTCATTTAGAGCATAAAAAATCTTTTTATATTCAGAGAAAAAGACAGTATCTCAGCAGTTCTCGTGTGTCGATTTCAAATGAGAGTGCAAGTGTTTAAAATATGGACAGAGAGAGCAAACGGAATTGGTGAGTCTAGAAAATCGTGCTTTGATGAGAGAGAAACATAAGAAAATGTCTGTTTTGTCATGTGCTTTAACTTGGATACCTTCTCTGCACAGCTGTGTTAATAAAGTAGGGTATATTTCCGTGACCCTAGGGATTTTGCCTGCAGGTTCCTGCATGCTGAGTAAAAGAAATGTTGATTAATGTGACACTCTCAAGTCAAATGTGGACCGTAGATTACCGTTAAGTACATCATTATGTTATCTTTGAAAAATGTAGTAGGTTTCACCTGACAGATAATGGCTTTTCCTCTGCCAAGGCAACAGAGGAATAATAAACTAATACATGGGATGAACTAAAATATATCAAAATAAGTGTTATTTTTGACAGACAAACAGCCTTAGGTTTCCACAAATTCTTGAAGGAGTCAGTGATCTATTAAGAATGCTTTCTGAAACTTCCTTACTGTATTTCTTTCCAGTCTTGTGATTTCAAAGTATGCCTTATTTCTACATGCTAATGTTTTTTTATATGGATCGATGGTGTGTGGCTGCAGATTCTGCATGTGAGTTTTAGTATCGTACTTGGATACCGCTTTACTGAACATGGGTCACTGTAATGGATCAGTTATAAAGAGTAATGGATTGCTTCCTGTTTCTGCCAGCTGATTTTATCTCTAAGTTCATTGTAAACTGTGAGTTACATAACTGGTATGGAATCTGCATCCTACATTCTTATGGTTAACGGTGATTACATTAACTGTTTGTACACCCCAAATAATTTAAAACAGGTTCTTCAGCCAGAGCCAGACAAGCTTCAGAATATTTCTGCCTTTAGAAGTGGAAGTGAACCGCAACCGCCATTGATTCTGTCACTAACATAGAGAGAGCAAGTCATTTCCGAGCCAGTTCCAATTTCTGACAGTATGGAAACCACAGTTTTGTCAATGGACTAGAACATTGCTGTTTTAAAACTGCAGCATCTCTGTGAAATGATATACACAGAGATAACTTGTCCATTTACAGCCAAGATACACAACAGATGAATCCGGATGGGCTTAGAACAGAATTCACCTACTCTGGCAAGTCAGGTTTCTTCCTTGGAAAAAAAAAAGTATCACAACCCTTTTTATCTCTTCAGTATCCATGTATGTGCTCTCACACTATTCTCCCTGCCCTCCCTTTTTTATATATGTATAAAAACACACACACACACACGTACAATTTTTACCTGGGTGACTGAATTTGCCACCTAAATAAGTGGCCTGATTTTAGATGAGCTGAGCATCCCTAGTTCCCATTGGCTCCCATGGGACGTGTGGGGAATGTGCACCTCTGAAGACCATGTCACTTGTTTTGGTGCCTAAAGTTAAGTGGCACTCAAGTTTTAAAACACTGGTGTTAACCTATCAGTAGTGCAACTTACCCCTCTGTTTAAAAAAAAAAAATCAACCTCAACTTCTGATCTCCTCACCAGACCTCTAGAAATTGTAGAAACATCAGTAAAATAAGCCCTTGCATGTGCATGCATGTATGATACTAACCCAGCTAGTGTAACTGTAGTGTAATTGCAACACCAAGCAGGGTATTATTGACCTCACCTAGTTTACACTGTAATAAAACTAGAGTGCCTTGTTTTCACTGTGGTTTTTATCTCAGGATAGCTCATGCATGTTAGATACCCAAAAGTAAAAAATACACCTTCTTTAGCACTGAAGACAAGCCCAGAGTCTGTCTGTTTCTCTCTCTGGACCAAAAACCTTTTAGATAAAATTCTGTCAGTAAGGAAACTCCATAAAACATTTTGGCTTAGTGAAATGAAAGTTCCAACCAGCTCTATTTATTTTTTAAGTTAGCATCATCCCTGGTAATTTTTGAAGCTGTTTGCACTTTACCCTCTCCCAGGTAGATTGTACTGTTTGCATTTTACTCTCTCGGAAAGTCAAGCTACAGAAATAGAGAAGCATGTTTTTGTTTATACGTAGTTTACAGGCTGGATCAGTTTTCATTGTTTTAGACCAGTACCCAAACGCTGAGGATAGCAATTTATACTGAATGATCACATGAAGCCAGTTGTACCATTCAAAGTCAGGCATTTATAGACCCTGCCTGAAAAAAACCCTTGAAATTAACCTGTCTGTGTGATATCAAAAAGAGATTTACTGTTCTCTGCCCTGAGGAGTCACTCTTGCCCTTACATATCTGGTTTCCCTATAATCTGTTTTATAAAATCTCCTATTGACCATGTGTCTGAGCTCAGGGATTACATTGTGACCGATAGCATCACTGTACTCACTCTCTATCACACACCTGTATTCACATTATTGTAATACTCTTTGTGCAAAACATGCCTCGTGAGGTATCATTTAAAATGAATAACTCACTGATCATCAATATCCTTGCATAATGTATGTACGATATGTGTATTAAAAGTTATGAACATAAGCTGAAATGATAACTAAAAAGTGTTTACCAGACAATTGGGAAGGGGGGTAAACCGGTTTCCCAAAGACAAAAGACAAGCTGATGCCTCTAGCCCAGTGGTTCCCAAACTTTAACAGCCTGTGAACTCCTTTCACTAAAATGTCAAGTCTCACGAACCCCCTCCTAAAAATGAATATTTTCAGGGATTTTCTCCTTTACCTGAGTATAAATTATAAAAGCAGTGATCTTGGAAATATAAAATTTGTTTTATGACATGCTTATTACACACTATTATTAATCATTACAGTATTTTTATTACATTATGAGAATGGCAGCAGTCTTCCAAGATCTCACTTTCATAGCTTGTACTGTATCACTTTGAATAAGCCTGTTATAAGACAAGGCTCCTATGTTTCATCAAGGAGTATCAGATGTGAAACAGCATGAAGCTATTTAAGAAGCCAACTCAAAGAGTTCCTCCAACACAAGCATTCAGGTCTTGAGCAGTCCGGGCAAACAACGCAGGTTACAGCAAAACTTAAACTTGTTCTTCATGATAATTTTAAAAACAGTACTAGCTGCCTACTTAATTTTAAAAACCACAAAAAATATCCACCTCCCTTTCCATTTCTTATAAGAAGTCTTGAAGTTTAAATCTCCTCAGTGTGATAGATATGCTTGCTTTGATATGCTTAGCTCTTGGAAGTCCAGGGGCTTGAGGCTTCTGGCCCCATGCTGCCCGGGGTCCCAAGGGACAGCTCTGTCCGCCATTAGGGAATTTTTTCCTGAGAACACCCTGTAACATTTCACGAACCCCCAAGGGTTCACAAATCCCAGTTTGGGAACCACTGCTCTAGCCTGGTGCCATCAAAGTTGACTGGCAATAACCTGTCAAGTGTCCATTCTTTGGCAACAAAGCTGGGCAGGAACAGATTGCTCTGCATTCTAGCAAACAACATGGAACCTCTTTCACCACAAGACTCCATGTCTCTGTCCTCACAGCTGGAATGAACTTTATTTAGGGGTAAACCCCAGGAAAATGCATTTCAAAAGGGTGAGTGGACTATAAAACTGAAGGGACAAAAACACCCCAATCTCTCACTCTGACTCACTCACCTGAGAAGACAAAGGAACCAGCCCTTTGACTTTGGGGGGAAATCCTGACCTCAGAATTTGGTCAGCCGTATTGTATTGCTGGGAACCTGTGGTAAGGATTTTACCTTGAACCAAGTCTAGCTTGTTAAAGTGCTTTGTAGTAGCTAAAACTTATTTTTATTTCTCTTGTTACTCTTTCTGACTTTAATATCTGATACTTGAATTCACTTAACATCCTATCTTCTTTTGTTAATAAACTTGTTTCATATTTTAATCTAAACCAATCCTGTGTTGTGTTTAAACTGAACTGTTTGGGAACTCCAGTTAAAGTAGCAAGCTGTTGAATAATGACCCTTTAGAGAGACAACAGACCTTTAATATCTGAACAGCCCAGAAGAAGGCTGGATAGTGAAGAACACATATTTTTGGAGAAAATTTGGGACTGGGGGTGTGTTGTGGCCACCCTGTAAGTAGTAACCCAGGCTGGTGGAAGTAAGAGTATGACTGGAGTGTTGCTAACAGGTTCTGGGGTCAGAACTGCTGGGCCAGGACTGTAACTATACACAGACACTCAGGGTGTGACCAGCATGCAGTCTGGCTGTTTGTGAGTGTCCCAGCTTGGGATATACCACAGCAAAGCATTATCAGGCACCCAGGGTTACAGGACAGGTGGTAACACAACCTCTCACTGGTCTGGATTGCTTCCTGGAATGTGACATACATGTACTTGAAAAGCTATGAACTGATGGTATTAAATACCAGATCTCATAGGCAGTGGCAGTGGAAACCTCCCCACACTTCCCTGCTAATGTCAATCTGTTTTGGAGGGACATATGGTGAAATATAATCAGGTTCTATGCCAGTTCATTCCTTGGCCTCCCAGTTCATGCTACCAGCAAGGTTGCCAGTTGCTTCTATTAGTGATATGCACACCACTCAATTAGGAACTGGACTAGGAAATCAGTCCATTTCATATATACCATGAAAGGGCTGACAGATGGCAAAAACTTGCAGTTGCTATCAAGATTTATATTGGACACCAGAAGGTGAAAGGATCTGCATCCTATTACCAATCGGTTGAACCATCCAGGTCTTTGAGCCTTAGCTATTTAAGTGAGAAGTTGATGGTGAACGCATACAGCAGGCTGGCTTGGAGCAAAACCAGATAGAAAAATCTGTATTTAAAATTTCACATAACTTACTTTTAATTTGCAAGTGCATGTGTCATTTCTAGTGTTGAAACAGTGCACCTTCACAGGATCTTTCAACAGAGGACCATAAAACACTTTATATTTTATTATCATGACACTCCAATAAAGTGTGAGAGTATAATGACCGTTTTACATATAGGCAAACAGAGGCATGAAGGGTTAAGTGACTTGACCAAGGAGATTCACAGAGTCACCAGCAGAGTCTAGAATAGAACATAGGAGTCCTGAATGTTTGTCCCCCTGCTCTAACCACTAGACTTACTGCCTATTTATGTAATAATATTTTCTGTGTGTCTTGGTTGATTTGGTACCATGAGAAATCTGTTTCCCAAAGTATGCAGAATGATTTCCTTACACTGAGAGACAAGTTAACCTATATGCTTTAGTTAATACTGATAATAGTAATTATAATACTTAGCACTTATACAGTGCTTTATATCGTCAAAATGCCTGGTTGACATTTAAAAGCTGGCTCTGTAAGTTTTAGTTATTTTAGTAGCATAAAAAGTATTTATATATTTTCTTCTTAGTAGATTCTACTTGTGTAAATGTAGTATTCTGTATATAGTGTGAGATGTGTTCTTGACACTTTAAAATATCATAAGCACGGTAGATATTAGATATTTGCATTCTGATTAGTTGCAGTAAGTATACATTCAAAATAAAGGTAAATGTATACTCCAATGCAGATTCTGCATGGAACAGAAGCAGCATATTACTCCTATGAATATTTGTACCAACACAATAAGAATTTAAATCATCATTTATATTTTTGTCATTTTTATCCTCATGTTATCTGCAAGTAAGTTAAAATTGAACTGTGCCTTTAAACAAATCTGGGATTCTGGATGCTAGCAGAGAGCTAATGAACAGTTGATGAGTGGTTGAGAAATACATATATTTTAAAGCTCTCTTTATATTATGTGCAGAACACACACAAAAAGAAAAAGAAATGTGCCCTTAAATACCTCATAGCTCCATCTTTTAAACTTGATACAGTACAATTTTTTAAATATATATATATCAGTAGCAGCACAGTACAGGAGAGAAAGGGACATAACTGCTTTCTAGGTTTTTCCTTCTCTTGTGTCTAAGCTTTAGCAACTTCTCTCAAAGCAGCTAATCCTGTATCTATAAACTGTAATGGCATAGGATTAATGTGTGGCTGAGAACATGGGTCAAATCTGCTTTAAATCACAAGAGTTTGAGTTCAGCGCCTAGCTGAAATATCACAAAACTACCACATAATTTAGTACAAGTTGCATTCCTATACGCCAGCTGTTGGTTGCCTTTAATAAAAAGAGGCCCAGGATTGATTTTTCACTGAGACTATATTTTCCTTTGTCTGAAATCAAGGTAGTCTCAGCTGAAAAAGTGTAGGGAGTCTTAAAATGTTTGTGCCTTCGACATAAATAACCCTTTCAAAGTCCTATCTTAAATATAGTATAGAAAATATATTGTAGGCTATTACTGGCATTTTCCATATTTCTTTTGTTACCTTATAAGGCCCTGATCCTGCAAGTTACTCTGCATGGCTGGACCATCAAGCCATAACTGAAGTCAGTGGGTCTCCACGTAGGCTAGGCATCCGCCCTTGCAGAGCAGTTTGCAGGATATAGGTCTAATAGACTGGGAAGATAATTAATTTAAAAGCAAAATCCCAGCCTAAATCATACAATATGTGGAATAATTAAAAGAATCCTTGGAAAGCTGGACAGTCTGATAACTGGGCAGAAGTAACTGTTTGCCTCTTCTGCATTTATGCAGAGTACGTTGTGAAACACAGCAAGTCTCCCATAATTACCTAGCACTTTAATGGCCATAATATCTTTGTCTTAGTCTGCCTTGTTCATACTACTACCAGCTATTGCAACTGTGTATCTTTACAGGTATTTCCTACATGAAAGCTCATGTGATAGTCCAAGGCACTTGTAGAGGGAGTAACATCTCATAATAGATTTCTATCATATATTCTCTAAGAATATTTGTACAATCCCCTCAATAAAATAGAATTTAAAAATAGGCATAAGTTAAATGTTTCCACTTAATGGTTGGTTCATATTGTTTTTTCTCTTTAGTTTGAGATCAGAGTGTTTTCAGTCCCTATGAGCTCAAATCACCATGCAGCTTAAAGATACATATGTTACAGTACAATATTGTGGCCTGTATTATGCAACATTCTTCAGTGGAGTCCTGGGCCATGACCATGGCTGTTAGGTGCTATTTATTGGTAAAACTAATAAATAACTATAATAATCTTGTTTTAACTGTAGTCATAGCCCCACTTTACTATGGTTTGATCAACCTTTCTGTAGTTGCACTACCCACTGAAAAGACCATGATGTGATAGCTATGATTTTGAAAAATCAGTTCTCTCCCATAGGAAACAATCAAATAAAATTATGAGAATAAAAAACCTGCATAGACACACAAAAAAAGACTTTTCCTGTGTACTGCCCTCTTGTGGTATCACCGTCATCTCTACGTAACAATTGACTATGTTCAAAGCATTGGGCACTCGCTTCTAAATTGTACTTCGAGCCCGATCTGGCACCATGCTGAGTACCTCCAAGTCCCACTAAAGTCAATGGGAGTTGAGACCTCTCAGTATCTTGCAGAATCAGGCCCTTATTTGCTCCCTCCAAAAAAACTGGCATTTCATGTAGCACATAAATATCTTTGCAAGTTAATAGTGCATCTGACAAACTTCATTTTACTTAAAAATAAGCCTCATTAAAAAAAAAAATCTCTCTTCCAGAATTTGATACAGTGCTAGAGGACTTTCCTGACAGTCTCTTTCTGTGCAGGTTCTCCGCTCTGTGCTGCTGTTTCCAACAATAGAGCGCATGGCTCAGTCCCCGCAAGGCAAGCTCCTGACACCTGTGCTGTGCAAGCTTCGGTACATTCTGTACATGCCAGTCTACCTGCTGTCATTTCTCCCGGAAAGAGTCAAAACTTCCATGGTGCGGTTTGTGCTGCGAGGATTGAAATGTCCTGATGAAGCTTCAATAGTTACCTCCCTAAATCTCTTCAGTGTGGATTGTGTTGGTGAGCAGAATATTTTTTTTACTATATCTACTTTTTATCCAACTGCTTCAACAAACCTAGCATGCTGTATAGGGCATCAAATGAACTTGATGTTAAAACAGGAACAAATCTCTGAACAAATTTTAAAGAGAGGCAGGATTTGTATGTGTCCTGAAGTCCTTTTCTCTTCTCAAGTTAAGAATTCTGGACAGGATACAGGGAAATTTGAACCTGTTCATAAAACAGTGCTCTGAATTGATCCATAAAATGATCCACAATATTTGGAGTTTTAAGGACCTTTTCAGAACCGGGGAGTGAATGAAGTGGTTGGATGTCTTGAAAAATTATTTTCTTAAACGGAGACTGTTAGGTTAAACATTATATTTTCCCCAAAATATATTTTAAAAGAATATCTTTAAATCTGTACTATTAACACCATACATTATTAAAAAGAACGCATTTTAAAATATAATTTACTTTACACCTTTTGAGTTTTTGTTTACTTTTTTCACTTCACGCAGTTTGGACAATGAAAATTTGGACATTTGACACTGATGGTCAATTTTTTTCTTTCTGGCTGTAATTAACATTACAAAGTTCTTAACGGGGTGCTATTAGAATCATAGAATCATAGAATATCAGGGTTGGAAGGGACCCCAAAAGGTCATCTAGTCCAACCCCCTGCTCAAAGCAGGACCAATTCCCAGTTAAATCATCCCAGCCAGGGCTTTGTCAAGCCTGACCTTAAAAACCTCTAAGGAAGGAGATTCTACCACCTCCCTAGGTAACTCATTCCAGTGTTTCACCACCCTCTTAGTGAAAAAGTTTTTCCTAATATCCAATCTAAACCTCCCCCACTGCAACTTGAGACCATTACTCCTCGTTCTGTCATCTGCTACCATTGAGAACAGTCTAGAGCCATCCTCTTTGGAACCCCCTTTCAGGTAGTTGAAAGCACCTATCAAATCCCCCCTCATTCTTCTCTTCTGCAGGCTAAACAATCCCAGCTCCCTCAGCCTCTCCTCATAAGTCATGTGTTCCAGTCCCCTAATCATTTTTGTTGCCCTCCGCTGGACTCTCTCCAATTTATCCACATCCTTCTTGAAGTGTGGGGCCCAAAACTGGACACAGTACTCCAGATGAGGCCTCACCAATGTCGAATTAAATGCAGAAAAGAAAATCCTGCTGACATTTACACACATAAATAACTTTACACCCATGAGGAATTTCTTTGATGCTTTACACATATGAATTTTAAAATTCTCCAAAGAAAGACAGAAAATCAAAATTCTTCATATGTTGTGGCATACTATAAAATAAAATAAAATAAAATGCATATGTAAACTTTATACATCTTCTATGGACAAAAGCAGATTTCAGGTAGGGAATTATTCACCCAAATTCTGCTGAAAATTCCAAAATGAAAATCAAAGCATATTGTGGTGTTTCCCACATTATTTCAATACATTAACGCTTGAAGACACTTTGCTATAGAAGCTGCCATGCGGTGATCAAAAGAAGTGAATTCTGATTTTTTTATAGTAATCTTTTAGAGACATTCTTATCTGACACCTAGACTTCCCAGTGTGGCCTGCCTTCTAAGAGATTGTTTAGACCCCAGTGCTGCAAAGAGCTGTACCAGGGTAGACCGAGTCCCACTGCAGTGCAACTCTGTGCAGGTGGAAGAGTCTGCACTCGATCATCATTCGCAGGATCACGGCCTTAGATCATAAAGTGTTTGGACAGGGAATGTCTTTGTTGTCTGTTCTGGACAGTGCTAAATGCATTGTCCTCAACAACAAATTGTAATATATAGTCCCAAGTAAGCAGTTAAATAAATCAAGTTATAGGGGAATGGGAGTACTTGGAACCTCACAGAATTAGGCTCAGAGTTACTAAACATTGTTCTCTAGGTAAGGGCATGTCATCTTTTACAGGAGTTATTATCAACATAGGAAGTAAATATAAGGTCACAGTATATTTTTGTGTTCCTTCCCTCAGTACTCCAGCCGTGGCAAGAACTCAATTCTAGGATGCGAACATCTCTGTATTACAGTAGTTTATATCGTGCTAAGTGCACTAGTTGCTTTAATTTATCTAACATCTTCCCATGCAAAGAGACGATTTAGATATAAACAGCCAAGGATGTCCAACCTTATAGCTTTAAGACACGCTCGTCAGCTGGTGTAAAATTGGTGTCAATCCATTCACTTTATTGATTTAAACCAGCTGTTGGTGTGGTCCTCTGAAGGCAGTCTTGCAAGCCCTTACGTAAGTGGGTCTTATTCATGTGACTGTTCAGTGGGCTGCATCACGCCATCCGTTTTTAAGCAGAATTCCCTATTGATTTCAGCAGTTTGGAAACTGATGGCACTATGTGGCCCACTGACTTCAAAGGAACTACACGCATAGGTTACCGCTACCCGAACAAGTTCGGTTTTACAGGATCAAACCTGTAGGTCTTTTTTGTAGGTTCACAAGCAGGAAAGAAAAAAGGACCATAGCTTGGTCATCAGTTCAGCAAAAAAATATTTAGCTCAGCAATCTGGCCTATTTAAATCCTGTTGTATGTAACTACTCATCTGTAAACTAGTGTAGCATATGAAACTGTCATAAATGTTGTTCTGATCAACTCCCCTGTCCTTTTAATAGCTATTAAATATGATTCAAAAATGTTCTGAAAATGAATTTGTTTCTCCTCTCCAGGAAGTTTGTGTCGACTCATTAAAAATACACATATTACCTTTGGCACATACATCTGTTGAATTACTGCAATTGCAATAAAAGCTATGATTAAGGGCAAGAAAAAATGGTAAAAGTTTCCTTAAAAGTAATGTGTCCATTAAAACAAACTAACCTGCCAGGGATTTGTTACCACATCCAAAGCTTAGTCACAACAATGTGTTTTCTCTCCGCTGAAAGGAAATGAGATTTATAAAACTTAATTATAACAAGACTTTGAGTTCCGATCCTGTTTTCACTAACGTCAAGAGTAAATCTCCTTTCAGAGGGAGCAGAAAGAGGTCCTTAATGAGGAGAGTCAACCAAAAAGAGGAGTATATGAAGACAGGAAGATTGCGTTTCTTTTTGCCCACTCCACTACTGATTGAAAATGTATTTGCTTCTACATGTGATCTAAAACAACATGTTGTTGCTGTTGTTGTTACTATTTATTATTTAGGAACCCCACTCAAAGATCAGGACCCCATTGTGTTAGGCATTGTACTGACAAATAGGGATAACAAAACGATAGTCCCTGCCCCAGGGCGCTTACAATGTACGTGCAGACAGGAGGCAGCAAGAGGACAAACAGACAAATGGGCAGAGGGAGGGTGGGAGAACAAGATAACAAAATAATGTACCTATAAAGATGCAATCTACAATCCTGAAAGCAGTTTGCTAAAGACTGACTCCAAATAATCAGCGACTTACAATGAAGTATTTTTGAGGAAAGGCATTTGAAGTGAAAATGTTATAAACTGCAAACTCATTTTAGGATTTGAAACCAAGTGTTTCAGACCTGCACTAATGAAGAGACAGAAAAAATGTTACAGTACTAAGTATGGGACTTTATTGGCCTTGCCATTATCTGAAACATAGACAATCATTAGGTTAGCAAGTAAAAATTAATTTGTAAATTCTCCTATCTAATAAAAATAATGATAATATAAAACTTGCCTTGTTCTTCAGTACTGGAACATTTATGTCACTTTAATGTTTTGAAATCTGAAATCATTTCTTCTGTGACATGGAAGTATGGGGTTTATGGTGACAGTAAACCAGTCTATCTACATGGGACAGGATTTATTGTCCACTAGTTTGACTGGCAAACTTCCTCCATTTGTTTCTGTAAAATTTCCACAAAAGCACAGACATTACATAATGGGTAAACACTGCAAGGCTTTTTAGAGAGGCAGGCTTGTAGGTCAGAGGTTAACGTCTGGATGACAGCAAAGATACAGATAAGCACAATAGGAAGAAAAACCTCCAAATGGCCCATATGCCCGGTCATCCTTTGTGATCTTGAACCTGTGACTTCTCTTGAGGAATCTCCCTGTTTGTTTAACCTGTTTACAGGCCAGGGGAGTAGCTAAAATCTGGGGAGGGGATAGTTTGCTTTATGGGGTTTGGAAAGGATGGGGAGGAGTGAAAAAATCATAACTGGGAAAACAGCATTTGAAATTGTTTTAAAACATCATAAAAATGAAGAGTGGGGACAATAATCCTCCTTTCACTATATTCTAGAGGGCTGTGAGAGGATATAAAATGACATCGAAATATGTTGAGCCACAGAATTTAGATCCAAATCAAAACTTCTCTGAAGTTTGGAGCTTTCTGGATCCAGGATTTGGGTTTGGCTCATTAGAAGGTAAAATTTGTCAAAAGTGTCGTAGGGCTTGGCTACACTTATATTTTATAGCGCTCTAACTTGCTGGCTGAGGGGGGTGAAAAATCACCCCCCTGAGTGCAGCACGTCAGTGCGCTTTAAAGCGCTAGTGTAGACAGTATCCAAGCCCTGGGAGCCGCGCTCCCAGCGCTCGGAGCTCATCCCCTCGTGGAGGTGGATGACCAGGAGCGCTGGGAGAGCTCTCTCCCAGCGCTCAAGCACGACCACGCTCGCACTTCAAAGCGCTCCCGCAGGAGCGCTCCTGTGACAGCACTTTGAAGTTTCCAGTGTAGCCATGCCCTTAGGCACTTGGAGGTAGTTAGGCAATTAGGTCGTTTTGAGAATTTTACCCCGGGGGCAATTGGGACGTTTGAGTCTGGATCTGGGAAAGTTTGGGAATGTTCAGATCCCAGGTTTTGTTTTTGATCCATCTCTCTCTTTAAGACCAAGAGACATTAAATACTGGCATATTATCTACAGATGGTTCATTTTGTTGCATTCAGCAGAAAACAACATGTTGTGATTATTCAGGAAAGCTTTACCTTCACTGCCAGTTAGGGAAGCAGAACATTTAGTGGTTAGAGAGGATTAGCTGTCAGGATCCTGGGTTCTAACTGCAGCTTTGCCACTGACTTGCTGTCTTATCTGAAGGAGTCATTTCCCCTCTCTGCCTCAGTTTCCTTATATATAAAATGGGAAGCTTCCTTGCTGGTAATGTTGGAGCACTTTGAAATTAAAACATTACAGAAGTGCTAATTGTATGACAGCATCCAGTTCAGCCTACCACACAAGAGCATTGTGAAAACTATTCAAAACGATTTAACACCCACCTTCCCCAGACCTTTTATTAATTTTAAATGTTTTAGAAAGTATATTAGGCCGATCATTTACAAGTCTGTCATTTTACGTGATGAAATACAAATACTTTCCCCTTCAATTCTCAATGACAGTTTTCAGACTCAGGAACCTAAAATTAGGCACCTAAATTATATTACTTTTAAGCTTTACCTTTGCTTTAAAATGAAGACAGTAGCATTTACAGAATGTATTTGCTTGCATTGAAATGACAGTCTTAACTCCTAAAAGGTTACGGGCAAACTCATTAGCTTGTAAATGGGCACCGCTACACTGAAGTGAACTGATCTGCCCGTAACAGTCTGGAAACTAAAATCCTCTGTACAGTTATAAGGGTGTTGCCTGCAGTGTTCTGCTAATGCCTTTCACCTTGATTCAAGGAAATAGTTTTCCTGTGATGATGGTGGTGGTGGTGGTGGTGATGATGGTGTTATTATTCATTACATTAGGGCCTAGAGCCCCGATCACGATCAAGGTCTGATTGTGCTAGGCTCTGTACAGACACATAATAAGAAACCATCCTGGCCACAAACAGACAAGACAAAGAATAAGGAGGGGAATCAGAAGCACAGAGAAGTACAGTGAGTCACCCAAGGTCACACAGCAGGGCAGTTTCTTCGGATAATACTGTAAGCCTTAAATAACCCATTCCAGTATTATAATGGAGAAACCTTTCCAAAATTTGCATTTGCCTTGATAGCCAGAGATTCTGAATTTTAAAGGTAAAGTTTAGTTGCAAGTCAAGTCAGTGAAATCAGCATCTTGCCTGCATGATTAGAAAGTTACATCTGTATAGCATGAACCAGATTATTACAGCTGTACAGTAGGAACCAGTGTGGCCATGGAGAGAGGTCTCCTCCCTCTTTCCCTTCCATCCTAGTGCACTCACGCAAGTGCTAGCCACCGTGGCAACCCTCAGGCTTCTCTAAGGGCAGGTCTACACTTACGATGGTGTGTAGAGTACAGACACTGCACATCCAGCTAGCGTAGGGAAAGGCCCTGGTAGAGGGGAGGCAATTAGGGAAAGGCTCTGGCAGTGGGGACCTGCCAGTCTTTCACTGCTGTGTGTAGCACACACCACAGTGTGGACGCAGCCTGCCTTTTGCTTCTGTATATAACTACATGTACTCTGCATGCCACAGATCTTACTGTAGTGTTGGAGCTGATGCTAGACAAATGGGACAGGAAAGTCTCAGAGTGGCACAGCATCTGATCTCCCTCTCTTCTTACCTTCTGACTAATGGGAGTTAAGAAAGAACTTTCCTTAGGAGCAGGTTATTCCATACCTGCCTACTGCAAGGTGTCTTAAACTTTTCCCCTAAATCTGCTGCTACCGAATACTGTCAAGAGACAGGACACTGGACTAGGTGGTCCACTGGGCTCACCCAGAATGGCAAATCCTATTCTCCTTTGCTCCTGCAGTCACAGAGCTTCCACCAGCCCTTCTGTGCTACCACAGCTGAGTCTCATACGGCATGACGTTTTAAATTATTATTGTAATATGTATTTTTGCGAGGCACTTAAGAGAGTGTTTCCTTACCTGTGGAAATACGGTAATATTTTATCACCTGCCTTCCAGGAAAAGGGGCCAAAGAATAACAGCCTTTCATATTTTCATGCTTCCTCTGCTACTGTTTATTTTCCTGTGCGATGCCTGACTAAAATGTTTGCTTAATGTTGTCAGACAACTCACCTTCCCAAGACAGCACTTAAACACGGACGGAAAAATCCCACATCTGCTTTATTCTCTCTGTGAGTGAACTAAAGTTTCCCCAATTTAGGAATAGGATGCTCTTATTAAATTATTGGAGGAAGGTGAATGACTTTTATATATTTACAGTCCTATTTATTTTTTTAAGTCACTCTGCTTTCTAAATGTACCCCACTTCCAAAAGAAAGAGAGATAAAAGTTTAACAAGGGCATTTTATTACTTGTAAAAGCTTTTATTTTCCAACAGATGTCCTGTGCATATATATATATATATATAAATACTGTCAGTTTTATTCCCATCATAAATATTACTCATAGGTCTTGAATGTTTTGAGAATGGGCCTGTTGATAATGTCCAAGAAGTACACAGCACAGTTTGGGATTTGTTTGGGGGTTTGTGTATTCACCCTTGCTTGGGTGTCATCCCTGGGAGCTGAGTTAATTTGACAAACTTGTGATGAGTCGGGCGATACATTGCTAACAGACTGGAAGTGGGAGAAGAAAAACCTGCAGCATGGAGGTGTTGTTGAAAATAGGTATCTGCTGGTTAAATGCTAGCAGCTGTGGTCACTTTGTATGTTAGACAGTAGCAGTAGTGACAGTCATCTGCATAGTGGGGCTTTGTTCATTTTGAACCTGACCCAAAGCCCACTGAATTCAGTGGAGAAACTCGCATTGATTTCAACAGGCTTTGGAACAGGCCTTTTCCTGTGCCTCTCTCTCAGTTCCACGAGGGTACGTCTAGAATAGAATTTGTGGTCATGTTGTAACTTGAGATAATTAATTGGCAATTAACTTGATTTAGATAATGGCTTTGTAACAGCTTTAGGTAACGGCTTTGACATTAGACACTCCACAAATGTTTTCTCCAGGGCACAAACATGTACCGCTTATTTTAGGGTAAAATGGTTCCAACAAAGCTAACAACACTCAGGGGTAAACCACAAAGGCCTGTGTCCTGGAGTAAACATTTGTGGGAGTATCTAGATGAGCATTTATAAAGGCGCTACCTTACTCGAGTTAAATACTGGTTAATTGCAACAGGTCCCCAGATTCTAGTCTAGATGTACCTCTAGTGACACGTTAAAAGAGTATTTAAGCCAGCCTTGCCATATGTCATGAGTATAGTTTTGGAAGGGTGATTTCAGTTATTGCTAATTGCTAATGATCAGGTGAACAGGTATTTGAAGACAGCAGTACCAAGCTGTCACTAGAATTGTGTTGTATGTAAGGCAATCGGGGGTGGGGGTTCAACGCTACAGAACATGGGAGTGAAATCAGCCCAAGCTGACTCAGGGAGGTATAGGTTCACTTTCCCATGCTAATTAAATCCACTGTGCCTGAGTGGGAATTCACCTCCTTTGAAAGCAAATGGTGGTCCAAGTGCTGCCCTCCATCATGGTTCATCATGAGGAAGGATCAACTTTAGGCCCTGATCCACAAAAGCATTGAGATTAACTTCAATAGAGCTACTCACATGCTGAAATAGTTGGCTAGAATGGGGCCTTGATTCCCATCAGAGTGCTGGCAGGAGCCTCTGCATGGAGCTGCTAAATTAGAACACACTCTGCCCATCCTACTTTGTAGCCAGCCCTACATCCTTTTGAGGTCCTTTCTGTGTCCTTCCTACACAGAAAGTGAGGTTGTAGTTACTTTCCACTATTAAAACCTGTACCCTCTACCAGAATTTCCATCATCAGGGCCATCTTGCAGAGTATGCGAGAGTTTGAACTGGAGGTGAGTTTGATTGGTTAAGACTCAGATCTCTCCATCAGTTGAAGTCAATGGGAGTTGAATCCAAGTAACTCAGAGTAGGCATAAGAGCAGAGATATTTCAATTTCCGTCACACACCCCACATAGGCGGTGCATGCCACAATGCACAAAGCAAATGAATTTTTTTCTCACTCCCTGACAAGGCATCCATTGTTTGTTAAAGCACCTGGATATAGTTGTTGAATAATGTTTTGTTTGTTGTTGCCTTCAGCCCTGCTGTGCTTTTTTCGAGTGCTCCTGGCTAACTTTCGGGTACAGTTGTGGTCTTGCTGTAACTTTAATATCGAGCAGATTGGAGAAGACGTTTATATTAAATGCAGTTATTATGTGGGTTGGGGGGGTTATTATTATTATTATTCTGCACTAATTAAACTGGTTTCATTTGAGACCCATGTGTAAACCAGCAAGGAAGCCAAAACAAACGTTTACATCATGTAAATCTCCAAACATCAACATTTTGTTTTTACTTTTATTTTTTTCTCACATTCCTACTTCAGTCATCCCTGGTACTAAACAGTTCCTTCTGTTTGATGCTTTAAACAGTAAATTATACAAAATTTCCAAGATTGCTGTTGGCAATAATTACAGATAGAAAATATGTTTTCCCCTTAGGAAATTACACTGCTGTTTGGTATTATTATTTCTTACCACTGTGTTCTGAGCTTTTCTAAGGAATGACAGAGATTGCTTCCTTGGGAGCAAAGGATAAACTGGAAAGGAAACTAGTGTTACACTCCTCTGAAGAACCTTACAATAAGATGGGCAACTTACCAGGAAAAAATGTGACCAGATGGTAGTACATTCCCCGAGGAAAACATATTTTCAAAGGCTAAATCTACTCCTTGCAGGTCATTTCAATTTGACATGGAAACTCAACCTAAATTTGATTAATTACATTGTAATTTGGCTAATACTGTCTCAGTAGTGAGAGGACGTTTAAGAGACAGGCAAACGGTAATATGCAGATAAGCTGCAAAGTACAAATGAGTGAGGGGTCTTTTGTTTCCACCCCTTTGGAAATAATTTTCATACTTCGGACTCTAATCTTTTTTTTTCTTTCTCAGGGAAAGTGTGGCCAACAATCCAGTGCTTATGAGCAACTTGGTGTTACACAGTTATGGAATCCAGAGACAAACTGTAAACTCTTTGGGGCAGAGATTGGATTTAGCACAGTGGGGCCAGAATCCTGGTTGGTGCCTCTGCACACACTCTGAATACAAAGAATTCATAATTACAATAAGACCCAGTCCATCTCCAAGCCATTGCAGGATTTTCCACTTTTGTACATTTTCTAGCATATTGTTCATTCTACCTTTAAATATGCCAGATGTTGGGAAGTACACTTTCAAGAACTTAGTTATTGAAACATATTTCTTGTAGAGTTTGCAACAATCTGGTATTATGAAATGATCACGTGGTCAGTCAACCTTAGTAAGGGAGGCTAAGAACTTTTGAGAGGGCTCTGCGGGCATCCCCTTTATGACATTAGACTTGAATAAGAATGTATCATTGCAGACTTCCATGTTCATAGTACTGCCAGCACCTAGGACTATGGGGCCCTGATCTTGATTGGTGCCCTTGTACACTACTTTAATACAAAAAATAATACATATGAATGAAGGAGCTCCTCCCACCATACACAATCAATTATCCTCCACTTCATGTCAGCCCTTTCCCTCTCCCTAGTTCCTACTGGCTTCTGCAGAAGGCCGTTCAGTCAGTACTGATCACTATCTGTCTCTAAGGTGATACCATACATCTATTACTGTAGTGCCTGGGAGCCCCAGTTATGGGCCAGGACCCCATTGTGCTAAGCGATGTACAAACTGTGCTAAGCTGCAGAGAACAGCTGCTAAACATCAAGAAGTGATCATATTGACCCAATAGGTTTAGACCCAGAAAACTAGGTCTAGCCACTCTTGTAAATCTTTACCTGGTGGGATAGAAATTATATTATTTCCCCCCCACCACCCAAGTTGGGTCTCTTGTAACTCCATAGACTGGCCCAGGAAAGACGGGGACTCTCATTTTGTCTAGGTTGGTGGAACATACAATGCCTCACAAGATATTGCTGACAAATTAGTTCAGAGTGGGTTGGTCATGGATGAATGTAAATTTCTCATGCTGACTGGTACAGCATTGAGTTGCTAGGAACAGGGAAATTGTCAGACTGGATCAGACCAAGGGTCCATCTAGTCGAGTATCTTGCCTTTAGCAAAGGCCAGGTGCATCTGAGGAAGCTGCAAGAAGGCCATGGAAGGCAGGTGTGGGATAATCCTCCCCTCAGCATAGATCTCAAAGGGTTTGTCTACATAGCCCGCAGTGGCGAGCCTTGGAGCCTGGGTCGGCAGACTTGGACTCACACTATGGTGCTAAAAATAGCTGTGTAGATATTTGGGCTGGAGCTGGGACTCTGAAGCCAGAGGTGGGCTTCAGACCCTGAGTGGCCCGAGCTGTAGCGTCTACACAGCTGTCTTCAGCGCTTCGCAAGCCCACATCTGTTGAACCAGGCTCTGAGACGCTCCCTGTATAGACATACCCTAATAGTTAGAGACTGGCTTGCGCCCTGAAGCACCAGTTTTAATATCCCTTCCAAAATTGTTGTTGCCGTTAATTACGATATCACTGGATGTTCTTGATATCCATAGAAACATCCAATCCTTTTTGAAGCTTGTTAAATTCTTGGCCTCAACAACTTCCTGTGGCAACGAGTTCTACAGTTTAATCACACATTGTGTGAAAAATATTTCCTTTGATTGGTTTTGAATTTTCCACCGTTTAATGTCATTGAACGTCCCCTTGTTTTGTGTTGGAAATGGGTTGGCAGATGATCACTAGAGTGTACTGAAGGAAGCTCTGCTAAGGCCTGGTGGTATTTCAGATCGTTATCCAGAAGTAGAGATGATACTGAAAGGGAAGGCACTGCAAATGCCAGTGAGGACAGTGACGTAATAGAAAAGGCTGGAAATGCAGGCAGCAAACAATGAAATACGATTCAGCCTGGAAAAATGCAAGCTAATAAAGTACATCTGTGGAAGAGGGAAAAAAAGCCTAAACACATATACTTAGTGGAAGGAGGCGGGTATCTGGAAAGCAGGAGTGCCAGAAGTGACTGGGAGTGATAGTAGGCAGCAATCTGACAGGAGGTTGCCATATGATATTGTGTCAAAATACCCAATGCAAAGACACCATGTCATGGAGCAGACGAAAGACTGGAGAGTATAGCACAGGGAGCAAGAGCTCTGTGTGCCAATTTCCATGGGTTGGATTGTGCCTGGCTTGGGCAGGTGTGTAAATGAGAAGGGTCGGGGATGAAGTGGCGCAAGAAGCCTTCCCTCACCTCTGCTCCTCTGCACACGTAGTGTGTCTGAACCTGTCTGGCGAGCAGTGGCACTAGCCTCCCAGCAAGGAGCATGGTGGGGGGAGGGCGGTGGCCCCTTGCCCTGTGGATCTGGCCCTTGTGTGGGTGGTAGAACCGCTGCTGTGGGGGGAGTGCTGCCACACGCACCCTGAGGAGGAAGTTTGTCTGAGTCTGACAACATTTTCCCTGATGCTCCTTCTTGTACGCCCTTACCCGGCTCCTGCCAAATGCAGCCAGGAGCTCACACACACAATTGGATCCAAAGATTGCATGTGCCCCATTAAAAACAAAAAAACTTTCAGGCATAGTGTGGGCTGTCCCCTCACTCTTGCTATTGGTTAGTACAAGCAGAAGATCAAACTAAGGAACTTCCAACAAGAGTGGCTGAGCAGATTAGGCCTTTCCTCAAGCCTTCTTTCTGAGACACCTCCAGATTTGTCAGCAGCGTTTGCTTCCCAGGCACCAGTAAATTGCCTATCAAAGTTGCTTTATTCTCCCTCATTACTGACTTATAACATAACTTTGAGACATCTTTAATGAGCAGAATTTATAGGCTCAGTCAGTCATGTAGGCGGGAGGATAGTCTGAGCAGAGCCAACAAGCATGAGGGGAATTAAGTGCTCTCTAGAGCATGGGTAGCTCTGTGTATTCCCACATTTGCTGTAGCCTGAAGAACAAATGGCCATGAAGAAGGCCAGGGCTGTCTTCATGGCCGTTCATTTTTTGTTGGAAAAGGAGTCTTCATGTTTATTTCCTTAATTGCTTGGTCAAAAAAGTGGAAAACAATTTTTCTTTGGATCTTCTCTATTGTTCCACTAGTGTGGCATTGCTTTGTATTTTTTTGTAGTTTTGTATTGCTTTGTAGTTTTTATGTTACAGAAGAGCCCAGATGCTTGGGAAACTAAGAGAACGCAGTATTGTTTTTACATTACTTTATTTACGTTGCTAAGTGCTTAGACAATGGGGACAAGAGCTAAAGTCATGGCATCTCAAAGTGCTATTGTTTTTTACCTAATTCAGGGCTCACGTCCATCTCAAAATGTAACCAAGTTGCACTTTTGTATTCATAAATTGGTTTGACGTGGCTAGACCACATTTGTTTAGACTTGTTTTTTCTCAACAGACATGATTCCAACTTGCCATCCATCACCACAAGTAACACAATGTGGCTCTTCAATTTCCAACTGGAGTTTGCAATTAACTATTCTTGCTAATACAATTTTCCTGTTGCAAATCAGCAACCTAGTGGTATTTACAGATTGCAACATTCAGTCATCAAGCAAAAAGCTAGGGGATTTCAAGAAAACACGCACATTCTGTTCAAACTATGGAAGTGAAGTCAAAGGAAATCACTAAATTGCTTAAAGAACAAGAGTATTTGTGGCACCTTAGAGACTAACAAATTTATTAGAGCATAAGCTTTCGTGGACTACAGCCCACTTCATTGGATGCATAGAATGGAACACATAGTAAGAAGATATATATACTCATACAGAGAAGGTGGAAGTTACCATACAAACTGTAAGAGGCTAATTAATTAAGATGAGCTATTATCAGCAGGAGAAAAAAACTTTTGTAGTGATAATCAAGATGGTCCATTTAGACAGTTGACGAGAAGGTGTGAGGATACTTAACTTAGGGAAATAGATTCAATATGTGTAATGACCCAGCTACTCCCAGTCTCTGTTCAAACCCAAGTTAATGGTATCTAGTTTGCATATTAATTCAAGCTCAGCAGTTTCTCGCTGGAGTCTGTTTTTGAAGCTTTTCTGTTGCAAAATTGCCACCCTTAAGTCTTTTACTGAGTGGTTAGAGAGGGTGAAGTGTTCTCCGACCGGTTTTTGAATGTTATGATTCCTGATGTCAGATATGTCACATGTAAACTTAGCCGAGCTGAGTAGCATAGAATCATAGGATCATAGAATATCAGGGTTGGAAGGGACCCCAAAAGGTCATCTAGTCCAACCCCCTGCTCAAAGCAGGACCAATCCCCAATTAAATCATCCCAGCCAGGGCTTTGTCAAGCGTGACCTTAAAAAATTCTAAGGAAGGAGATTCCACCACCTCCCTAGGTAACGC
The DNA here is from genome assembly GCF_965140295.1 of Lepidochelys olivacea. Lineage (NCBI taxonomy): Eukaryota > Metazoa > Chordata > Testudines > Cheloniidae > Lepidochelys > Lepidochelys olivacea. The sequence goes on from NC_140413.1 coordinate 21,480,370, forward strand.
ATTCCAGTGTTTCACCACCCTCCTAGTGAAAAAGTTTTTCCTAATATCCAACCTAAACCTCCCCCACTGCAACTTGAGACCATTACTCCTTGTCCTGTCCTCTTCTACCACTGAGAATAGTCTAGAACCATCCTCTTTGGAACCACCTCTCAGGTAGTTGAAAGCAGCTATCAACCCCTCCCTCATTCTTCTCTTCCTCAGACTAAACAATCCCAGTGCCCTCAGCCTCTCCTCATAAGTCATGTGTTCGAGACCCCTAAATCATGTGTCCTGGCTGAAAACTAGTACAGGTTTTAAAGTTTTAGGGCAATATCTTCAGTGTAGCTCCATTGACTACTATAGAGCTGCACTACAGATATACCAGCAGAGGATCTGGCTCTTAAACCTGAGAAATAAATAAGGCTACTGGACTTCTCGTGCCATCAAAGCAGGGGAAATCTTTTATTTTGTACTTTACTTGCCTTACTGTATATTGGGATAAATGAGGGGAGTTTGAATTTCAGCTCAATAGTTACAGCTCAGTAGATACAGATATTCATCTGACAATTGGTTAATTGAATCAGCATTAAATAGCCCAAAAGACTGAAAAGCTTGATTGATTTCAGTCACTGTGGTTGGTGAAAACTATTAATTTAGCCGATGGATATTAAGCCCTTGCTGTGACACTTTGGGTTAAAGAACTACCAATGATATAAAGCAGTCTTTTCTGGGTCCTTGATTTGAGTCTAATCAGTGTTCTTCTGTCACAAAACCACCATGAATAAATCAGACACATTTTGGCACAGTTAGCCGTCTTTGATTAGCAAAGGCCTGAGACTAAATTGACACTGATGCTTAATCACCTCTAATTCATGGAGAGAGAGTGATCCTTCCAGGTCAGGAGAAAGGTCATTGGCAGGATCATGTGGAGAAACTTGCATTGCAGTTAACTGCACTATACCTGACCTGTGAATAAACGAAGGACTTCCATTTTCACTCCTTCCACTTCACCTTTGCAGTATGATATGTATATCCTTTATGTACATCAAACTTTTTTTTTTTACGAAAATAGACAGGATTTACCAGTTCAAAATGGCTTTACGTTTTAAAAGTGAAATGTAATTTTTAATGATAACTTTATTATTAGCTTTGTGGGGGGGGGTAATTAAAACCTAAAGTTTTGGTTCTGAATATAAAGGGACACCAACAACTGTGGCAAAGTAATCAATTTAATAAAATATATTAAAAATTGTTTCAGGTACTGCTACAGCTGTTTCTGATCACTCCTGCCAATTTCTGTGAGTTTATAACTACGTTGTCCTGTTTTTAAAAATGTTTTTCGCTCTGATTGCTATGTGAAAAACCCACATAATCAGAGGAAATTGACAGAGGTCCTGATCCTGCAAAGACTGATGTATTCTTAACTTTATATTCTGTGAGTTGTCTCATTGAAGCCGGACTACTTACAGTGTGTCAAGACAAACGTGTGCGCACATTTTTGTAGGATCATGGCCTAACCGATTATGCAGAGGAAACAGTGAAGCTGGCTGTGCACAAATCACTGTCATGTACACAAAATAAACAAACTGGACAAGTAGAAATATAGTTTGGGGGAGGATGTCGGAGGGATTGCTATCTTTTTTCTTTTTTAGCACTGTTGGATGTTACTTATAACAAGCGTAGGTAAAGCAAATGTCAGACATAAGTGTGTTTTTTAATTTTACAGTGCACCCCTCTTTAATGTCTGTAAAATACATAAGAGACCAAGGGCATCAATTTCAAAAGAGCTTACCTCCCATTTAGGCACCAAAATAAGTGGTCAGAGTTTCGAAAGAGCCTGGTATGTTTCATGTTGATCTTGTTTTGAAAATCTGATCATACAGGTGCCACAACGGGAGCTGCTGAGTATTTTGGTACTTTGTTTAGGTCCCTAAATCTCAGCTGAGACCTTGTCCACATGAGAAAGTTGCGCCAGTTAAACTTACATCTATTTTTTAACCAGTTGAGTTACGCTGGTGAAACCCCTGTGTAGACACTTTTATTTCAGAGTAAAAGTGGCTTATTTCAGTTCAACTTACACCAATTTCTAATTGATTTAAGATAAACCAAACTAATCCTGAATTAAACCAAAATGAGGCCCTGATCTTGAAAACACACAAGTTCTTAATGTAACGACTGTGAGCGGTCCTAAGGCTTCTAATGACAGCGGAGTTAAGCACATGTATAAGGATATGCAGGAAGCAGGGTCTAACAGTATCCACACAGTCTATTTGCACCAGTTTCACTAAATCCATTTAAAATTGCACTTTAAGTTAAACCAATGCAACTTTTCCATGTAGATGAGCCCAGACTTTGGGTGCTGTTGAGCACTTGCAAATTTGGCCCTTAGACCTGCTATTGCAGGGCTTTTTAGTATTCAGGACAGCTGTTTACTTTCAGTCCGCTTGTACTTTGTCTCTGTAACATGCCGTATGTGAGGCAGTAGTGGAAATTTTTAAAGGGACGTGGTCAAGTTCACAAACTTTATTACTGTTTTTTAAATTATCTTTTATAAATCCTAATTGACGGTAATCTGTGCTTATATAATGTTTTCCTTCCAACTGTTTCAAGGCTTTTTACAAACATTCACTAATTAATTCTCACATCACCCCCGTCAGGCAACCCTGTATTATTATCAGGTTTTTACAAATGCGGGAACTGCGGTGCAAGGATTTTGTGACCGCTCTGAGGCCACATAGGCATTCTGTGGCCGAGATGGGGAGATAATCCAGACCTCTTGATTCCTCATCCAACTCTTTATCTAAAAGATAATTATTCCTTCACACTACTAAAAGATGTAAGGGTTTTTTAAAAAAAAATGTTGTTTTTTAACTTTGGTTTGCCTTTAATAAACCAAATTTCCCTGAACTGAGACATGCAATTTATTTCTGAGTGGCACTGCTCGCTCAGGGTTTCAAACTGCAAGTTGGGTGTTAAGGTCACAACCCCGATGTAACTTGGACACAGTCCTAAATTAGCGGCATACTTCAGGTGATTACCCCAGGCTCCGATCCTGCAAAGACTTATGCACGTGCTTACCTTTGCACAGTGTGAGTAATCCCATTGATTTCTATGAAATTACGCACAGTGCATAAAGTTAAGCATGTGCATATGTCCACATGATATGGGCCCTGCTTTGAACAAGAGAGGTACACTACAAAGTGCTTGTTTACATCATACTAGAAGTCAAGACAAACAATAAGTATTGTTCCAGATTACAGGACTCTAATAATGATTCTAGGCAGTTTCATAGAAATTTTCAGACAGAAGAAGTCATTTGGCTCTTGTCTCAGACCGTCCTACCTGCAAAAATGGGTGACAATAAGCACCTAGCATATGACCTCAGTGGGGAGCCTCCCACTGACCAATTTGACAGAAGATTTCAGAAGCGTTTGTTAATTTTGTGTGCCTCAGATTCTGGGTGTCCAACTCGCAGTTAGATTTTCAGAAGGGCCAAGCACTCCGCTACCATAGACGTTGGTTAGAGCTGGATAGTCTCAGAACCTGTTGAAAATCAGGCCTAAAGTCGGGCACAAAATTTAGTGGATACTTCTGAATAATTTTCTTTGACAACAAAGCTCAGCGTTCTCCTAGTAAGGAAACAGGACAACATGTCAAGGTTAGCAGAGTATAGAACTAGGAAGCGGTGGCAGAGAGAGATTTCTCCCTGAACTTTATGATTTTGTTTTTGAAAAAATTAATCACTGTGAAGGAGCCCAATTTGTTGTATTGTAACAGCAAAGGGGAGAGAAAGCCACTGATCCTGCTATAAAAGAGTATGTCTGTGCACCCAATGTTATGCATTCGCTAGCCACTTCACAATATAAATATCTAATAAATAAACAGAGTGCAGTATTGACTGTACATTGTTTTAAAACGTTGGGATTTTCCATTTGATTTAACCCGTTAATGGAAGTATGATCTAGCTCACAACATTCTTTAAGGCTTCGATGCTTCCCTTTGTATGAGCACATCTTAATTTTATGTCCACGTGTGGACAAGTTCACTTCAGTGGGACTGCTTGCATGCATAAGTCTTTGCAGGATCAGGCCTTAGATTGTTCCAGGGTAGTAAGCTGTTATGAAAGATGTCCGTGTCTGTTGTACATCTGCGCTGTGCATGTATTTTATTGCTGCAGTATATATTTATACCTGCACTACTGCATTTAAACTGCGTTTAAACTACAAAAAAGAATATTAATTATACAAATATAAAAAAACCTTTGTATTCTGTTGTTGTTTTGGTCACCGGAGAAATAGCAGTAGGAAGGTGTTATCAGTTTTTACTATCACAAGAAATTAAGGGGCGGATTTTCATAAGTGCTGAGCACCTACAGTTCCTATTGAAATCAGTGGGCGCTGTGGCTATTCAGTATCTTTGAAAGCACAAGCTGCAGGCATTTTTACTTGGTTGGTCCCTTGTAGAGAGGGGTGGGTTGGGATAGGGGTGGGGGTGGGGTGTTTTTAAATAAAAGATGAATATTCGTCATTCACCCAGTACATGGATGTTTTCTGTACCCTTTCCTTTTCGGTTGAGCATTTGAGTTATTTTCAAGTTCGATTTTTACATAAAAATCTGGAGAAGTTGCTTTTTAAAATATCACCACTGGCCCTGATAAAATAATAATTAGGAAGAGGAGTAAATTTCACGGTGTACTCCAAAAGCATTGTATTTAGGAATTGCCAGATTAGATCAGACCTGAGACCCATCTTGTCCACCCTTCTGTCTCTGACATTGGCCAGTGCCAGATGTTTCAGATTAAGGTGTAAGAACCCCTCAGTATACAGATGTGGGGTGATCTGCCCTCTATATGAGGTCTCTTCCAGATCTCTAATAGTTAGAGACCAGGATAAGCCCTTAAGCATGAGGTTTAACATCCCTTGCACCAAAAAAATGGTTATATGTTTTCCATATAAATGTCCAATCCCATTTTGAATCTTGTTAAGTTCTTCGCCTCAACAACTTCCTGTAGCACTGAGTTCTAAGGTTTAATCACACTGTGTGTGGAAAAAGTGTGGTTTTTTTTTAAATTTTCCACCTTTTAATTACACTGACTGCCCTCTTGTTCTTGTTATGAGACAGCGAAAACAGAAGTTCCCAGTCTATCTTCTCTATACCATATTTCATAGATTTGTATCATATCCTCTCTCTTTTATCGCCTTATTTAAGTGAACAATCCCAATCTTCTCAGTCTCTCTTTGTGTGATTTTTTTTTATGTCTTAGATTATTCTCGCCACCTTTCTCTGAATCCACCTAGTTCTGCAATATCCTATAGCAGATGGGGTGACCAATGCTGCACACAGTATTCCAAATGAGGCTGCACCATTGATTTATATAAAGACATTTCAGTAGTCTCTGTATTATTCACCATCCCATTCCTTAGGCAACCTAACATCGTTTGCTTTTTTAACTGCAGCTGTACACTGAGCAGATGTTTTCATTGAACTGTCTACAGTGACATCCAGGCCTTCTTTGAGCTGATACTGTTCAGTTAGAACCCTGTAAGGTGTCCAAATAGGTAAATATTTTCCTCCCCACATGGATTACTGTATTTATTGACTCTGAATTTCATTTGCCATTGTGTTGCCCATTCACCTAACTTGTTTAGGTTTTGTCTGATCCAGACTAACCTAAATAACTTTGTGTCATCTGTAAACATTGCTACTTCTCACTACTCAGTCCCCTTTCCAGGTCATTAATAAATTTATAAACAACACAGGACCTAGTATGGAACCTTGAGGCAACTGCTGTTAACCTTTTGCCATTTAATCTTACCCTTTGTTTTCTGTCTCGTCGCCAGTTTTTGATCCAGGCAACACTTTGCCTCTCATGTTGTTACTACTTATTTTCTTTATTAGCCTTTTCTGTGGAACTTTGTCAAAAGCCTTTTGGAAGTCTAAATAAATTATGTCAGCTGGTTCTCCTTTATCCACTACTTCATTGACACATTCAAGAATTATAAGAGATTAGTAAAACATGATTTTCCTTTTCAGATTCCATGTTAGTTAGACACCTTCCAGGTGTTTTGTTATTCAGTTTTCAGTTATTATGTCAATCAATTTACCGTGCAGATGCAAGACTTACCAGTCAATAATTCCCTGGTTTACCCCAGGGTCTTTTTAAAATATAGATACAACACTTGCTAGTCTCTGAATCTCTGGATGGCTATGTTTAATGAGCTTGCAATTTTTTTGTTAGCAGTTCAGCCACTTCTTTTTTAAGCTCCTTCAGAAATCTTGGATACACCATCTGGGCCTGGTGACATGCTTTCTAAATGTTCAGTTTGCTTCAGCAGTAATTTTTCTGGCACCTCAGACTCTGAGCGCATCTCATCCATATTACCAGAAAAGAGCACGTTGGAAGTAAGAATCTCCCCAACATTCTAATTGATAAAGACCAGGCAAAGAAATCATTTGGCTTCTCAGCAATGCCCTTATCTTCCTTCTTTGTTCCCGTTAGCCCTGATGCTCCCGCAGGCTTCCCAAGTCTATTGCAGGCTTCATTCCGCTGATATACTTAAAGAATCTCTTGTTCTTTGTTTTTACATCTTGAGCTAATTATGTTGTGGTCACTGTTACTTAGTGGCACAGCCATTTTCACTTCTTGATTAGCTCCTATGTGTTTCCTAAGACATCAAGAATAACCTCTCCTTTTGTGTGCTCTAGAACTGGCTATTCCAAGCAGTCACTGAAAGTGTCTAGTGTTAAAGTGGCAAGAAATTGTTTTTCTAAACTTTGTCCTGTTATGCTGTTTAACCCGTTTATGTGGATAGTTGACTTCCACCTTCATTACCATTTTGCTAGATTTTGCTGCCACTTTGTAATCCTTCACCACAGTGCACTCAGTTTCTTTTTCTTTATCCAGAGGCCGGTAGCGTAGCCCTAGTGCTATATGGACATTCTCACAGCTCAGGGTTTGTACCCATATCAATTCTACTACATTTCCTAGTTTTCAGTGCACTTTAAAGCCAGTGTTTTCAAAAATGGCCTCTGATCTGAGGTGCCTTCTGCCCGATTTTCAGAGGTGCTGAGCAGCCACCGCTCCAGTGGGAGCCAACCAAATCTGCAGGTGCTCAGCACTTCTGAAAGTCGTGCTCAATGTGTCTAAACACATCCTGGTTTTCCCAGATACGACCTCTTTTTTGGTCCTCTGTCCGGGGGGACTTTTCAGATAAGAGGCAGTGTCTGGAATTTTTGCAAGCAGATGTTGGCAGCTCAGAAAGAGCTGTCTCCATGTTCCAACTGGTCCCTTTCCTGCAGTTGTAGATGATTGGTTCCTTCCTTGCAGCCACAGCTGCCAGATCCTGCCCACTCAGGCCCTGTCCCCCAGCCCTGGGGAGAGGGAGAGGCAGGGAGGCGCTGACTGACGGCTGACACTGCACCCCAGGCCTGCGCCAGCCACCTTATCACTGTGACAGGGAGTGAACACTGCCCCCCACCTCAAGAGTGAGGCCGCAGGTACCCACTTCAGTACCACCATGATACCCTTCCCAGTACTCTCTCACCTCTGCAGCAGCCCCTGAAATATCCTTCCCAGTACACACATCCCTCCAGCACCCCTCAAACCCACTCCCAGTACACACACCCCTCCAGCACCCCCAAATATCCCTCCCAGTACATACACACATCCCTCCAGCTCCCCCATCTGCACCCCCTGCCCCAGCAGTATCCTCTTTTTGGGAACCTGAAATATGGTAACCCTAAAGGTGTCTCATTTTGTGCACCCAAAATCATCAGTAGCACATGAAAGTTGCAGCCCATGGCTAGGATTTTTGCAGGCGCCTAAGGGAGTTTGGTTCCTAACTCCCACTGAATTTCAGTGGGAATTGGGCAGCCCCTGACTCTTTTCTTTTTGTTGTGCAAGAGGTTGTTTCTGTGCTCCCTGAAGAGGAAAAACACACCTTGTAGGCAAGAACCGCAACAGCAACCCAGTATGTCTCAACAAAACCCATCAGTGAGCAATTTGTCACCTCCTAAAGCAGAGATGGGAGAGAGGATTGGCTAAGGTGGGAAGAGGGGAGACAGGAGACTCTAAATAGGCTGCAGGCAGAAGACGTTTTAGATGTCTGTCCTTGTCCTAACTCAGTTTTGCTCTCACTGTTGGGCTGGGCTGAGAACAGGAAATTGCCTGCGGTATCGCTAGCAAGATTGTCACGTTCCACATTGGTGGTCAATAATTTTTTAATGTATACAGCCCCATTCATCCCAATCCCAACAGGCGGCTTCTGGTGCTCTTGCAAATTCATGGCAAAACTCCCATGGACTTCAACTGGAGCCAGATCAGACTATACACAAAGCACTGCTAGCAACCAACCAGCCTGGGGGTGGCAGCCAAGAAGACATGGTTGGGAGGAGGGGCCATGGCCAGGTACGCCATGCTAAATCCACAGAGGGCTTCATGGGGTCTTTTATGTCCATACTGAGCAGACAGGACCCTGTTTTTAGGAAGTCTTCCCTGAAAAACCAGCAGCCAGCACAGTATTAGCCATCATGGATATCTGACCATTCCCTCCTCTGGTGAGGATTGCTTCTGACAGCCAGGCAGCTCCATTTAGAGTCTGTGTTTGTTCAGTACCTAGCTCAAAGGGGTCCTGGGCTGTGATTGGAACCTCTAGGCACTATCACAATCCGTAGACTAAGAATAATTAATAATTAATTAACATTAACTCAGAATTACCTAATCTACAGGAGTATTGAGAAAATAAATTACTCTGTGTATTTGCAACGTGCTTTGAAAAAGAAAAAAATGCTCTTTGAGTGCTGAGAATTCCATCCATTACTTCTGATTATTCCCAAAGAGCATACTAAAGATCACACCAAGTAATATAAGAATAGTTAATTAATACATTGCACCTTTTTCTTCACTAGTACTTTGGGTCAGGTAGCCCTCTCAGAAAGTCAGTAGCAAAGTGGCTGCGTCGTCTGAATAGTGATAAGTGAATTTCACTGAAAATTATCTGATATGTTGCATGATATTGTAGGGCCCAAAGCCCAGTCCTGCGAACACTTTCTATCAGCTGTGTTGCTTTCCGTGGATTGCGCAGGATAATAAGTGCACAGCCGGTAGTATTTGTTTGCAGGATTGCACCCATAGCTTGCTGTAAGTGTAAGAGATTTGCTTTCTAATTCCATTACTGTGCATTTCTTTTTCTTCAGCGAATGTCCTATATATGGCAAGCCAAGAAATGATGAAGGTTGTGGAGAGAGACAGTACAACTATAAAACAAAATTTAAAGAAGGTAACCATTTAATCTTCAGAGTTTTGTGAGATGCCTAATCACTTGGGGACAACTTCTGCGTTCAGTTACACCAATGTAAATCCAGAGGAATTCCACTGGGTCTGATTTTGATTTCAGACCACTTTTACACCAGTGTAACTCCATTGACTTCAGAGGGGTTATTCCTGATGTACACCAATGTAAAAGAAGACTCAGACCTGTTTACTCTAATTAGTCTGGCTTTACCCCCACTGTATCTGAGAGCAGAATCTGGCCCGTGATATTTTCTACGTAAGATCAACTATTATTATTAGACTAGTAGCTGAAAACCCATGCTATTGCATAGGTGTAATGCGTAAAGTTGTGGGTAAAAAAGCTGAAAATGTCTGAGAACTTAAAAATTGGACAGTAACAGACCACAAATCCCAGTGATGATTGAACCTGGTGATATGCTAAACAAAAAGAGCTCTCAAACATACTTGTAGCTGTATTTGTCACTTCACAGTAACTCAAGAGACATTCTAGGCTTCAGAGTGATGTTTGGGGTTGTTGCGTCAGTTGCATTGTGCTGGGAGAATTGTGTAGATTTGTGTGGGTGACAAAGCGAGGGGTGTGTGGTGAGGAGCTACATATTTGGGTTATTGTGTATACTGGTTGTGGTGGTGTTTGTGAGTATAGGTGGTTGTGCTGATTTGTGTCTGAGGGATTGTGCTGGAGGATTTATGTTGATTTGTGTGGGTTGCAGTTTGGTGCATGGGTGTGGGCAGTTAGGCCAAGTAATCCACCATCTGAGCAGTCTCCCTCACAGAACCAATGAATTTTTTCCATGCAAATAAGCTGCAGAGTAAGTGTGATGATTGGTTGAGTTACCTCTGACATCACAATGGTCTTGAACTCTTGGCATGGCATATATACATGCCCTGCTGTCCCTCAGGCAGTGGTGCTGGAACAATTTTTAGAGTGGGGGTGCCGAAGGCAGAAACCAAATCTATATGGGTTGTTATTAGTACTTCAAGCCAGGGGGTGCAGCAGTCCGCTAGTTCCAGCACCTCTGCCCTTAGGTGTAATTTGTAAAATCAAAATGGCAGAGAACTTAAAAATTGGATAGTGACAGACTGCAAAATCCAATGATGATTGAACCTGGTGATATTCTGAATAAAAAGAGCTCTCAGCCTTGTTTGTAGCTGTTTCCAGTGCTTCATGCTGACTCCACAGACACAGTAGGCTTCAGAGTGCCTGGAAACTTATTGTACAGAATCAGATTCTGTGGGCTTGATTTTCCACTGCACCTGAAACAGCCTAGGCACAGTGAAGAGGGGTCAGGGAGACAATAGTGACTCCCTGATCTTCAGCTGCTTGGCTCTGGTATAAGTTAAGGCCAGAGAGGGGCAACTTTCACTTACTCTACTGAGGGGACCTTATACCAATGGGAAATCAGGAATGGCAAAGACTCGCTCAGCCACGCCTCCTCCCTTCCCCATGCTTTTCACACTCTCCCTCCCTGCACCTGCAAGAGTGGTTTCCAGCACTTGACAGTGGCAGAGATTGCCTCTCCACAGGATGGGATTCTCCAGTGTAAATCTTCAGCTACTGTAGCTCACCCTGTGCCATGCAATGTAAGCGGGGCAAGGTGAACTTGACACATCATAGAATCCAACCATGTGTATTTTCTGTCAGTTGGTTAAGGTTAAATTTTGATTTTATGTGTCACTTTTCTGCTGCGCGCTTCTAAATGCATTTTAATATTTTGAGCACTGGAAATAAAATACTGCTAGTTGGGCTAGGTAACCAAAAATCTCCACGTACAGTCAACAGTGCCGTTATCAATGTTGTCTGTCATTCCTTTCAACACAGTTATTCCCTTCAAATGCCCAGACAGTTTTGGCCTGGATGCAGACAGAAAAAGTACAAGATGCAATCTCAACCAATCCTGCAAAAGGGTATGCTCCAGTTCTGATGTTCCAAAAAGTTGCCATGACATTCTCATCATGGAGCACTGGGCTTGTATGATTTGATTTTATTTAACTCTGCCTCTGGGGGAAGGACAATTGTCCTGTCTCCCTTGGAGAGATTCTTAAAGAAGAAACCAAAGGCCTGATCCTTGCAGGTAGTCTCATTGACTTGACTTAAAGAGAACTAATCGTGCGCTTGATCCAAAGGTCATTAAAGCCATTGGAGACTCCCACTCATTTCAGTGTGCTTTGGATCACACCCCATATAAGTAAAGCTTTGCAGATTACAAGGGGACTGCTCACAGTAATAAAGTAAAGCAATGATTTGCAAGATCGGACCTTAGGCACTTTTGAAAATTTGACCTTAATCACATGCTTAACTTTAAGCACATGAGTAGACCCATAGACTTCAATGAGACTATCAATGTGCATTACGTGCTTTGCTGGGTCAGAGCCACAGTGCTCATAGCTAGGGCCCTGCCAAATTCACTGTCCATTTTGGTCAATTCACAGTCCTAGGATTTTAAAATTCATAAATTTCATGATTTCAGCTATTTAAATCTGAAATTTGACTGTGTTGTAATTGTAGGGGTAAAAAAGGGTCACAAGGCTATTGTGGGGGGGGTTGCGGTACTGCTACCCTTACTTCTGTGGCACTGTCTTCAGAGCTGGGCAGCTGGAGAGCAGCGGCTGTTGGCAGGAAGCCCAGCTCTGAAGGCAGAGCGGCCGCCAGCAGCAGAGCAGAAGTAAGAATGGCAGGGTATGGTATTGCCACCCTTTCTGCTGTGCTGCTGCCTGCAGAGCTGGGCCCTCAATCAGCAGCCACCGCTCTCCAGCCACCCAACTCTGAAGGCAGTGCAGAAGTAAAGGTGGCAATACAGTGACCCCCTAAAATAACATTGCAACCCTCCCCCTTGCAACTCCCTTTTCGGTCAGGACCCCCAATTTGAGAAATGCTGGTCTCCCCCATGAAATCTTTATAGTATAAGGTAAAAGCACACAAAAGACCCGATTTCACAGGGGCAGACCAGATTTCACAGTCCGTGATGTGTTTTCGTGGCCGTGAATTTGGTAGGATCCTACTTATAGCTATGTAGTTCCATTGAATTCAGTGGGACTGCTCACATGCTTCAGGTTACACACATGCTTCTTTCCCTTGCGGCATCAGAACCTATGATAACTGTTTGCAGGTGCCTTTGTCTGTTTTAGTAAGTGTTTTCTTGACACTGTCAATCTATGCAATGCCTTGGCATGCAGGAACCTTTGAAACCCTGTATTAACTTTGTTTTATTGATTCCACTGTGTCGTCACACTTCTAAAATGACAAATGTACCCAAGAAAGTGAAACGCTGAGGCGAGGTTATAGGCAGCTGGCAAGCCGAAGAAGAAGCAGAAACAAATGTGAGGTTAAATGCCTTTCTTTTTTTATTCTTCCTTCTAGTAATTTCTGGGAATGTGAGAATTAGGGGAAAAATCTGAGTTGGCCTTAAGTTGAATTGGAAGTATATTGACAGTAAAAATGGGTTTAATTTATAAAGGTTGGAAGTTTATAAAAATAGGAACTATAGTCCAAGTTGCTATAGAGTTGGCAAGTTGTTGCTTCAAAAAATTTATACTGTTTAGTAGTCAGTGTGATCATAAGTTAAAAGCCAACCTTAACACCTGACTGTGCCAGCTGCTGTGAAATAGAAAAGTTATTTCTGGATCATATTTTCATGTTGTGTTCTGAAGGAGAGGGAAGAAGAGACACTAAATTATTCCAGTCTCTCTCCATCCAGATTTAATTGTAATTCTTAGTAGTTGGGGAGCAATAGAAAATATGTTTCTCTTCAGACCTAAGGTTCCCAGTCTAACAATGCTAATTGATCAGATGTGTGTTTTGTGGGGGTTGGAACATTATTTGGGTCATTAGTTGAGACATTTCACTTGCAGACTTCTAAAGAGGGAAAATATGCACATTCAATGGCAGTGGCAATGGAATTGTGTGCAGAAAATGGAGAGTTCCTTTTTCCCATATAATTATGGTGGATTTTTTAAAATTGGGGCATGAACATTGTTAATGAAAACCAAGCAGTGAGTGAATGTCCAATAGGCTCGGTATTGCAGCACCATCAAGAGTTATGTTAAATTAGAAAATCCAGACAAATAAGGTAGGGTTTAGTGATGCAAGACTAACTTAGCTATGGGGGTTAATTATTGTTAGCTGATTATTCTTGAGCCAGCTGAACTGAGTTCCTTCACTGTAATAACACCTACTCCCTTTCCTAACAGAAACTGGAAGCACAGATACTGTACTAGAGGAAGTTTATTGTGATTTTTACAAAAAAGGAAGTGTGCTGTAATTCAATATTGGTAAAAGACGAATCAACACCGAACATCACAATCTTTGCAAGTGTAAGGAAAAGTCAAAAGAAAGGGTAAATGGCTGTAGCAGATTTTCCACAAGGTAGATGTGATAAGCAGTAACATTACTGCATAATATCCCCAAATTATGTTTAACTCCTTTAAGTATACTCCTGGGCTTTTTTTAAGGCCTGATCTTGTAAGTCTTACTTGTGACGTATCTTTATTCACAGGAGCAGTCCTGTGACCTCAGTGGGAATGTACTCTTAAAAAAGGACTAATATCTCTGCTTCTAGGGCTTCCAAGAGGATGCATTTAGTAAATACTTGCACTCTGGTTTTATAGAAATTCTCCCAATTTTTGTCCCATTTCATCACACCCCATGTGTAGTGGTTCATGGCTGTTTTTTCCTGTTGGACCTGATCCAGAGCCCACCCCCAGACCTAGGCTTCAGATCCTGAGCTCCAGCCCAAGCATGAACATCTACAGAGCTATTTTTAGCACCATAGTATGTAGACCCGGGCTCTGAGACTAACTGCCATAGGATCCTGCTTGCTGTGTAGATGTACCCATAGTCATAGATGAAGAAAAATAGAGCCCAGTGTTAGGAGCTGAGAACTAGGTCGGTTTCAGCTTTGCTCTACCTGGCCTGGCCTTTTTCACTGTGGGTCACAGTGGGCTAGATGCTGCTGCCCTCGCTCATTTTTCCCCTTCAGTTGTCATGTTGAAGTCAATGGAACTGCTCACCAAGGACCAGACTTTGATAGCCTTACTCAAGTTGAGTAGCACCCTACTCCATGGCAATCCCAATGACCTAGGGGAGGTGAGGTCCTGTTGAATGTTAGTAAGGGTGTCAGAATCTGGTCTGGAGTGAGCAAGGGCTGCAGAATCTGATCATATATTTCTAAAACTTCAATAGTGGTTTTCAAATCCTTGGTTTTATATTTTGATGTTTATCCAGACTTTCTGTATGAGATTGCACGTTACTGACATGGCTAAATATATATTGCAAAGCACTTTATTTAAGATTTTACAAATAATCTGTATTATGTAAAGGGCTGTTATTTATGAACAAATCCTATACATCCTTTATTAAAAGCATATTTTTACCCCATAGTCTTTGAGTCTCAGGCACTGTAAGTAAATAGTTCTCTGTGTAATCTTTGGTCCACATGCATAGCTGCCTTTAGCATTATTAACAGATATTTTTGCATGAGGTTGCACTGAAGCAAAGAGAGAGTGAACAAACTTCCCTGTTGTCCAGACATATACTTTCCATAAACCCTGGTGGGGATTAGGCATGAACACCAAGGAGTCTACTATATGCAGTGTATTCCGTAGCATGAAACATATCGCAGAATGCAGAGGAAACACACGGCCTACAGAATCATGTAGCCAACTTGTACAGAACCCACTTTTCAGAACTCAGCACCTGCCTCACATTGAAAGCTGGGTTTCAGTTGCCTTTCAGCTCTCAGTTTTTACAGAGAAGCTGATTTTATTTACTTAGGTTTCACAAACCCTCGCGCTTTCCTTAATGTTGTTTTTTTTTAAACCCATACAAATAATTAAGATCTTAATTGACCTGTCCCCTTACAACATTACCACAAGCCAGACAAGTAACTATTAAAAATAATGTCCTGCTCTGCAGATCGACAACCTGCCCATTTGCAAAGTCCCAGCAAACAAACAAAAATTGCTTTACAGTGTGCCCGGGAAGTGAACAAATCTGGGGTCTGGCAAAGCTAGCTAGGGAGCAAGGTCCAAAGGCTTTGCCATCACACCCGTTGATCTCGACTGCAGCAATACCGCAGGGGGAGAGAGGCGATGTCTCAAAGAACCAGGTCCCAAAGCGTTTTGAGTATTATACGTTAAAGCCAACACTTTGAATTCCACCCAGAAACAGATTGGTGAAGCCAAGGCACTGCTGAGGCAAATCCAAAACTGGAAAAGAGCATCCCAGACCAATCCATTTCTGTCTCATTTACATTATGCTCTTGGCAGGAGAAGGAGGCACTTCCACAAATCAGTTTTTACACATCTTGACGGAGACAAAAATGAATCCCGGCCTGAAGTCTTTTAAACCAAGTTCCACCCAAGAGCAAATTAGACTATTGACTAGTTACTGTGGCGCGACCCTTCAGGGAGGAACGCTGCTGCCTTATCCGGTGAATGCATGCGGGCGTAATAATAGAGTTAGCATTTCTGACATCAGGATTTTTCAGTGAGGATACTGATACTAGCTTGATTGCAGTGGCACATGTGCCACCAGTTTATATCAACTCAGCGCCAGTCCTTCGTTCTGTGCCATCGGTTGGAGTTGTGCTTGCCCCAGGAGCAGGGGTCTAAAGTTGTACCCTGTGTTGTGTACCGAATTCCAAAAAGATAAAGGAAATTGTGTTTAACCCAATGGATATTTTTAACTATTTTTGTTTGTTTGTTTGTTTTCGGTATTGACCTATGAGAGCCATAAGGAAATTCCACCCTCAATCATTAATACTTTTTTTGAACTGTCATACACACTAAAATAAATGCCAATAGAGTCGACTGCAGGAAATCTTTACTGTTTTCTTAGAAACTCTTTAAAATGTAAACATCCTGTTGATATCAATCTCAGATTCTCCTCGTGTTGACACAGCAGCTGCTATCATTGTGCCGGGTCTGGCAGAGGAGCTGATAATACTGTATGCAGACAACGTTTAAGGAGTTAAAGTTAAAAATACTTATAATAACTTCAGAGTGGAACAGCTTACAAGAACATTGTAGTTACTACTATATGAAACTCAAAAAATTCAGCATTAAGATTAAACTTAACCCCCAAAACTTAAAAATATTGAAATACACAGTTAAAATCTTAAGTCTGTCCGTGTAGAGAAATTCTGAGAAAAAACAGACCACTTTGTTCATTCACAAGCAACAGGTGCCTCTCATGAGGGATCACATAAGCTAAAATGCCTTACCCACAAGATTACCGGCTCTCACAAAGTATGTTTCTAGCTCTCACGGTGTCAGCTACAAAATGGGAATCCTACATGTTCCAAGACCAGAAGGAAAATAATAAGAATCCCAAATGTATTGTTTTTTCCCCTTAAATCTCATGATTTTTTTAAGCCAGTCTTGTGACTATTGGAGCCTGACCCATGTTTTTTGAATGCTTGGGTTAGCAATAGTGTACTCATAATGGTATAGTGATTGTACTGACTCAGGTCAACTCTACAGCCACACATGGGCCAGAGGAAAAGATGTATTTTACAGATTCCCAATTACACAAATAGCATACTGAAGGCCAACGTTCCCCACTCTTGATGAAGAAGAGTCCATGTGCCTCCAGCTACTTATGTTTCATTAATTACAGAGCTACTTAATGTAAATGCAGTAAAACCTGTCTTAGCGACCACCTCTGAAAAGAGACCACCTGTCATGAGTGACTACTTGCAGAGGCCATGGAACATTTTCCCCCTATAATTTCACTGTGAAGAATCTGTGAAGAGTAACAACCTATCATCTGTGACTAGTGACCACATTTCCTTACTCCCTTCTATAATAACACACCTGTAGGAGGAACCAATCTTCCTTACTTCTATGCTGCCGCTGGCAGCGGCGTTGCCTTCAGAGCTAGGTGCTTGGCTAGCAGCTGCTGCTCTCTGGCCACCCAGCTTTGAATGCAGAACAGAGAGCAGCAGTTGCTGGTTGGGTGCCCAGCTCTGAAGGCAGTACCACTGCCATGGTATTGCCACCCTTCTTTGCTGCTGCTGGCACTGGTGCGGCCTTCAGAGCTGGGCACCCGGCCAGCAGCCCCTGCTCTGCAGCCGCCCAGCTCAGAAGGCAGCACAGAAGGGTGGCGATACCACAAACCCCCTACAATAGCCTTACCACCCCCTTTTGGGTCTGGACCCCCAATTTGAGAAATGCTGTGTACTTTTGTATACTCTGCTGTACTACTGTATTAATAAACCCACCAAGAGATTTCAAATACAGTACAGTACTGTATTGTATACTATATGTAATCTTCATTCAGAAGGCGATTCAGATTAAACATGAAACATGGGTAACAATAGTAGCCTTTTTCTACATCGTAAAAGCGCCCATTTTACAGCAGACCTTTGAAGAGAGACCACCTCTTACAAGTCACCACTTTTGCTAACTCCCGTGAAGTGTCGCTCTTGGCAGGTTTTACTGTATGCAGCCTGGAGGTAAAGAAAGTCTTTTCCATAAAGTGCTAGCTGCTGCAATGGAGAATGTTCATTCTCAAACAGTCACCAAATTGTATGGAGGGACAGAGTAGCAGCAGGCCCGATAGGCAAAAGAATTGGGGAAAGGAGTAAAAGGCCACAAAGTGGGCCAGAGCCAGGCGATTGATCTTAAAAGGAGGGCAAGTTTGAATTGCAGAGAAAACTATTGTTGTTTAAATAAGGTCTGAATGAGTTGGGATTAATGGCAAAGTTCATCTACAGTTTTCTTGGCCATGTAGTGTATAGGTGAAGAGTTCCACTGTTTTACCCTTTACGGAGAGAATTTCAAAGCTGAAAATGACAGTTAGATACCGACCCCCCATTGACTTTCGTTGGTGCCTTAATTCCATGTATGTCTTTGAAAATCTCGCCCCCTAATTGTGACCCACATTTTAGATTGTATGGCACAATGCATTCAACACCTGGATGCAGGTAGCAGAACTGACTATCAGAAAACAAAGTTGGATTCTAACAAAGTTCAGGAATTTCTCATTAGAATATATGTGAATATAAGTTTTATTTATATTAAAGTGGCATGGCTGCTAATCCCACCTATTATTAAGATTACATAACACTGCCCATTGCGAGACTCTGTGTTCAGTTGCTAAGTTGTGTTTATGTTAAACACATGTGCGTGTGCGCCTAGATGTATAACTTGTATTAGTTATGTGTCCACTAAAGACATACCGTTCTGATACAGCCAGTATTCCACTGTATCCAAAAATTGAGTTGGTGAGCTTCAATGTCAGGAAAACAAATGAGACACAAACATGTAACATTTTGTAAAATGTCATCCATAACGAAATTTTGGCCCCTTGCCCACCTCTACTCCAGTATACAATGAGGTGCATTTATTTCTACTTCAAATTGTTGCAGAATGGTTTAAAATTAAAACAATTGAAGCTTTTTTGTGATTAAAAACAATCTTGTTTGTCTCCTGATTTGTTTGTGTTGCTCAGTTATGTGCTGAAGCTCAGAAATGAAATATGCAACAAATGTAATTAATGTAATTGGACCAAGCTGTACATGTGACCCACTGAGAAATCAGCATATTTTTCGTACTTGCATTGAGGCATTTTAGCACAAAGCATCATTTTTGGACCCATTCTTGCACATTTTCAAAATCTTACGACTTTGCCGTCCATAACCCCTTCAAAAAGCTGGTTATGAAAATCTGAGACATTACCAGAAGAGTTATGAAATGATTTCTAAGAAAGAGACATTTTCACTTTCCTGGTAGAGCGGAAGATGGTCCATTGGTTACGGCATTAACTTTGGACTTCGGAGCCCTGGCTTCAGATTCCTGCTCTGCCAGAGACATCCTGTGTGACCTTGGACGACTCATTTACCATCTCTTAGCCTAGGTTACCCATCGGTAAATGGGGATAATACCTCACAGGGGTGTTATGAAGATAAATACCTTAAAGATTTTGAGGTGCTCAGATACTATGATAATAGGTATGGGATAAGTAGATAAAATAGACAGACAACATGTAGCATGTTTTGCACCAATTACAAGGTCTTGTTCCAACTGGATGATGATGATGAGGTAGTGTTTACCAGCAACGCATAGTAGCTAAAAGCAAAATCTCCTGTCATTTTAGGCAAAACCCTGGGCTGCAAGGCAGCTGGGATGAGCTGCCAAGTCAGTATATATGTACCACACAGAGATATGCCAGTACCTGTGCAGTACAGTGATTGGTACCCTCTAAATACCTAAATTAAATAGAATAGGATACATTCTTTGATTTCTGGACCTCTATAAGCAGAAACTCCTAAGCTAGAAATGAATTAACTCCAGACACACAACTGGTTGCTACACAACAGTCTGGTGTGCTTAACATGCAGATTAAGTGAGATTGAATCCAATATACCTACTTTTTTTCCCATCCATATTGGGCTAGGTAAGTGATGAACAGACCCTGCCATTTTAGTGTTGTCTTACTGTACACTTTAAAAATGTAATGCTTTCTAAGGCTCGATCCTGTAAAGGGATAACTCGTGCAACTGAAATTGCACGGGCCTCGGTGTTTGCTATTCAGGACTTAAATTACGTTGATGTTTTTGGTGTGTAGCTGTTGCAGCATGAGTGAGTGATGGGACCCAGAAAAGTCTAACCAACTGTTTTCTTCTGCTAGAGATCTCATAATTGGGGGAACTTTTCTGGTCAGTTCTTTCCATATGCAGTTGCCCTGACAGTTGCAGCAGAGGTTGGATAACGGCATCTTGACAGTTGCTGAAGCATTTTAGCAAAGAATCCCGGCAATCGAGCTTTTCTAGATCAGCTCCGGTATTTTTTTAGAATCCATCCTCGTAGTTCCCTCCCTTCATAGCTTTGTTAAGAGCACAAAGAGAAGACAGGAGGATAAAATAATGGGGGCCATTTTTTATTTTCCTAACAGAGTGTAGCTCATTTTCTCTACCAAATGTATAAGCATCTACCTCTGGTAACATGTCATAGTTGTTGACTTGTGGACATTGTCCTTTGATGATCCCACTGTATATTTAAATATAAAATGGTAAGATGAAAAAATAGGCCTTTTTTAATTCCTTTTCCTTCTTACACTTCCTTTTAAATAATGAAGAACCTGTACAGTGTCTGATTAGCTGTCATTTTGCTTTCATCACCAATGTGATGACTGGAACAACATTTCTGGTGGTTCAACATCTTTCTTGGTGTATGGGAGAAAGAAGGTGGTATGTTTATATGTAAATTGTATCAAGCCAGATCCTGAGCTGGTGTAAATTGATTTCAATGGAGCTGTGCCAGCAGAGGATCTGGCCTTTAGATTTAATTTTTCTTTATATACAGTAGTGTTAAAGAATATTTAATATGTGTATCCAGTCCAAACCTAACTGGTCATTTCTTACTAGACAGAATCATTGGAAAACTCTCCCTTAATAACGTAGAAAACGCTAACTAGATGCTGTTAAGAAGCCTACAGTCTGCCCTGGTGAGGCATGGACTTGATGATCTAGCGGGTTTAACAGGGTTTTCAATCTCAAATAATAAAGAAAATCCTCTCCCTTACTGAGCACTCGTCCACTTGATTTCACAACACTTTACAAAGTATCATCATCCCTAGTTTTGCAGATGGGGAAACAGGCATAGCGAAGTGAAGTGATTTTATCATGATTAGTAGCAGGACTGCTGGATCATGCCACTTCCCCTAAGTTCTAGGATTCTGTATTGCTCTTTTATTTGACTATTGCTCCCCCCTTCCCTTTTCAAATGAATGTTTTCTCTATGCTTTGATTTCTAGCTGATTTTTTATTATGGAGTTGCAGACAACTGGTGCCCACAACAGTATTTTGAAGAGATCAAGATGGATTTTCCAGATGGGGACATTCGGCTCTGTGAGAAGGGAATCCGCCATGCTTTTGTCCTAGATGCCAGCAGAGAGATGGCGGCC
Organism: Lepidochelys olivacea; assembly: GCF_965140295.1. NCBI lineage: Eukaryota > Metazoa > Chordata > Testudines > Cheloniidae > Lepidochelys > Lepidochelys olivacea. Next base: position 21,501,546 of record NC_140413.1, read on the forward strand.
ATGATTACAGACTGGGTACAAGACATTCTGACCAGATTATAAACACTCATTCAGTGAATAATGACAAGGAAAAAAAAGTTACCCTTTGGTGAATGTGTAATTCTCTTTCAGATTCTGACCCTAATTTTTTTGTGCGTTATAGATTATGGCTTGTTTTCTACTGAGACATCTTACAGAAGGATAAAGTCCTACTGACTGGTCTAAAGTATAGCTCCATCCACACAATAATTTTGGATCCCCATGCTGTTCCAGCAGTGCTCTACAAGGCATTTCAGGGATTCTGTCAAATATAGAGCAGGACTTTGCAGAGTATGAAATATTTATCAGCTGATAGTACTGTCCACAAATTGGTATGAGAACCACCAAGACCTCTCTCTGGACACATGGCTGGTAAGTGCTAGAAGAGCTAGAAGTTCAAAATGAGAGCAGGAAAAGGACAGGCCCAAGGTCAGAAGTGTCAAAGTGGAATGTCTCAAGTTAAATACCTAAATCTATATTCATCCACTTACATAAGTGGCGTGGTTCTCAGAGGTACTGCATACCCACTGCAGCCAATGGGAACTGCATGTGTTCAGCGTCTTTAAAAAATCAAGCCACTTTTGTCATGTGCCTAAATATCGATTTAAGTCCCTAAGTTTAGAGGGATGCAAGATTAAAACTTTTGACCCAAATGCTCAAGTTGAATGAATTCACAATAAGAAAATGGCCAACATTTCTGTCGCAACTGGATGTGCATATGAAATTTCATGAACCATTTTAAAACATATAGGGCCAAATCCTCAGCTGGTGTAAATATGCATAGCTCCATCAGTTTGTACCAGCTGAGGATCTGGTCCTTACTCTAATACATTACTAATAAATACACTTCATCATCATCATGCGCACTCCTTCGCCCTTTTATTTCACTTCAATCTAGATTGCAAACAGTGCAAAAAAAAAATCTATCATTTGTGAAAATGACTCAAAGCTAAGAATGAAAACTCTATAGGCATTGGGAGCAGAAATTGCCAAGAGAGACAAGTGGAATCAGGAAAAACGTCTTAACAGTGAGATTGTGAAATAGTCTCTCAAAGGAAAAGATATAAGCCCAATCCCCAGAGCGACTTAAAAATAGAAAAAGCACTTGATAATATAGTGTAAGGAGCAGTCCTTTCCTGGCAGGGAGATAGATGACCTAATATGTCTTTTTCATCTCTGACTTGTATGATCCATTAAGAATTTAAATAAGGCACTATGGGAGATGATAGAGAAGTCCTGTATGATGCAGGAGGTCAGACTGGATAACCCCATAATTCTCTTCTTGCTGTTCCTTTATATGGTTACGCACACGGTCATTTCTGTTTAAGTTCCTTTGTTACTTTCTGGTATTTAAAGGCAAACTGTAGCGGAATCCAATTTCCAGGTTTTTGTGGACTTGTCTTCAGAACTCCAGGATTGTAAAACAGCTGGTACACCAATGAATTTGTGGATGATGTTTGTGGATGATGTTAATGAAACAGAAGATGATGCTTAAGGTTGAAATGTTAGGCAATCTGTGGTGGCATAAGATGAATGTGTGTGAGGCAATTGTCCCAGACTGTTCTGTGAAACTAACCTGGTCGTGGTTATTACAAGCTCATAGAAGCTGCCTTCCCTCAGCAGGACCATAGTGGCAATAGAATATATGTTGTTGCCTTATATGGTCATAACAACTGCAACAACAAAAATCACTGTGCTCAGTTTTGAAATCTACAGTTATGTGCGGTGAAACAGCCCCCAGATGCTGATATGCAGTCATTTTAGATGTTCTTTCTGCTACGGCTTCTGAACCCATGTGCAGGGTGAAGCATATATATGTATGTTAGCAACAAATGTCAGCACTGAGTTCAGTAGATTCTTCTGTAATTACCTGTTGATATGATTGAATAAACTGTTCATTCCTTGCAGTATATTGAATTGAATAGCTGGGTATGGAATCAGTTTGTAAACATTCAGCTGTGTTAAGTGGTCCTTCCAGAGGTAGAAAATCTTGCAGTAATAAGAGACTACAAGCAACCATTGAAGCCTGGAAACTGAAAACCTATGGTGTACTCTTGTTCACAGTGTATTATTCATATACAGAAGATGGGGAACTGACTTCACAATACATGAACTTTGTGTGTTCTTTTTATATTGTTCCTCTCTTGTGCCCTGTTAAACAATGATAGTAAATCCCACTGAATGCACTGAGACCTATCATGTGGGTAGAGATGGTCAGTAACAGCCAGATCTGCTGCTAAATAATCCCTTATGACTTTATTAAATCTGTTTGCTCTAAGGCTAATGAGAATTTTATGAATCAATCAATTCCTTCCTCTTGGGAGCTGATTCCGCATGGTTGAAGTCTAGAAATATGCTACTCTGTTCAGTGCTAACAAGAAGGGGCCTAGTTGTCAGAAGTGCTGACCCACCCCCACCCCCTCCGCCCCGCACCTCTTGTTGAAGCCGATGGGAACTAATCAGCACCTCTGAAAATCAAGCTCTAAGTACTGTGCTGACAGATCTCATCTGCAGTATGAGAAATATTATTCTTTTCACGCTGAGTGCAACAGGCTTTTCACCAGGAAAATCCAACTCTTCTGGTGCTAAGGGGTTAGCCAAGATCCAAAGCACAGAACTTCAAAAGAGACCATGGGCCAAACATGCCAGTTTACTGTAAGAATACAGTAAAACCTTGCTAATTTGCAGTAATGACTGGTGACCAATTGTAAATTAATTAATTTTGTGAATTAGGCCCTGACCAATCAAGCACTAAAGCTCATGTTTCACTCGTCAATAGCCCCATTGACTTCAATGGGACTTCAGCTGATGCTTAAGTGCTTTGCTGAGTAAGTAGGAGATGTTGCATATCTAACGTTAAACTCAAGTGTTTTGCTCAGTTGCGGTCTTTTGGAGCAAGTGAGCAAACACAGTGAGAAAAGTACAAACATTTCTAGCAAAATGTACTTGCTTGTATTTTGACATCAATTATTTGGTTTTAATTATCCTACTTCATAACCTAGTGCCTGCAGAATTTTCAAAAACTACTACCTGACTTAGGAGCTGAAGTCCCATTTTTAGAAGTGACTTAGGCACATAGGAGTCTACATCTCAGTGAACATCAATGGATTTAAGCTCCTGAATCACCTAGACTATTTAATCTTTGCTGCCGAAACCACCTCTTTGTATGAGTTATAGGGCCTGTGGTTTAGTGAGGTTCCACCCCCAAAGCCTAGCTAGCCTGTGAACAAACACTCTGAACAAGAGACAAAGTTTTATTGTTAGCACAGTTGCTCAAAACATTATTGGATTTGTGTAAACCTGCTGGACCCGGGAGACTGTCGTGTTACTCTCAGTGTCACAGGTCACACTCAGGCTCACAGTTACAGTGAGGTTCTGGGGCTCTTCGCTCTCAGCAAACCGTTCTCTTTCTCAGCGTTTAGACAAAATAAGAATCCAGGGAGAGTTTGCGAGTGACCAGGCACCATTAAAAGCAGCATCTATTGCTAGAACAACTGATGGGATTTTGGTAAAAGCAAAAACTGTAGCAGCAGTAAATACGATCCACTTGCCAGAAGTGATTGTTGCTCAGGGCAGCATCACGCAGAAGTTATGAAACAGGACAATGCTCGTGCACAAGTGGGACACAGTAAGAAAAAGCCACTGCCTTTGCCCTGAGAGAGCCTCAATTAGAGATTATTTTCAAGTGTTCAAGCTGATGCTAAGTGAACTGGATTTTTCCATTTCGTATATTGCACAAAAGTACTTGCAAGAAAATAATTGTGCTGTGGTTTCCTACCAGTTTGCAGAGGCTAATAAATATAGCATGTTGTTTAAAACATATGACTCATTTTTCAATGTGTGGTTTGTTGTTCAAATCCTTGCTGAAAAGTTCTCCACTACCCTCTGTGAAGAAACTCAGAGTGTAAATGACAGCTGGGGAATGCCCCTTATTTTTCCGATTCACTAAAATCTCAATCTAACGTCCTTTAAAGCCCCCAACCTCTCAAATACACTACACTATACCCAATCTTCACAAAAATCCTTCCGTATGCAGGCCACATGGAATGGAGTTTGGCAGGGGGAGGGGGAGTAGAGGCATTCCCAATGCCAGTGCTCAGTTTCTCATTTTTATTGAAGGGAGAAACCTTTTAAAATTGCCAACCGTGTTTTTGTGCCAACTACGCTTGTTATTAGGAGGAATAATGTTCACCGTTTGGGCTGTCTTATATAAATGTTTACTTTATCTGTTGTTCCTTCTGTATGGGTCCCTTTTCACTAGCAAAACAGGTGAGTCTACACATAAGAGATCAGACAAGTGTGAAAGTCAGAGGGATTTCAAATGCAGATTCTTGGTCAACGACCCAATACAGCAAATCACTTAAGCATGTGCCTAACTTTAAGCATATGAATAGCCCCCTGGAAGTCAATGGGATCATTCAAGTGCTTAAAGTTACACATGTGCTTAAGTGCTTTCCTGAAGTGGGGCCCAGGATAGGTGGCACCCTGTAAAAGTCCTTTTACATGCTAATCTTTCTTATCTCTAACTTACAGCAGACATGAGTGAAGATTTTAAGAGAAAAGGAAAACAAGTGATGTGGCTCACCAGATGGGGGTTTCCTTCTGTTATCATAACCCTATGGGCTTGCACCAGGCAATTTCCAAAACAGGACAGAGCCAAACACAGCGACATTCCTTTGGAAATTTCCACTTTGTGGGAGAGAAAATTGAAGTACTTGCATAAATGAAACAATGCCCAGGTAATATTTAACTAGTGAACATAGACTGAGCTGTACCTCCTATGCTGTGCTTTGTACAAAAGCCCTCCCAAATCATCTCCTCAAACATCTCTTGGAGTTTACTAAAATATATAGAGCTGCATGGGGTCTGACAGGAAACACTCCAGGTAAGTCTCTAGATGGGTATAAGAGCCTGATCCAAAGCCCATTAAAATTAGCTGCAGTCTGGAAAATGCCAGCATTGTAAGAGTTAAATACTTCAGGCAAACTTCTAGTGTCTGATCTGCATATGTTTCTCTCTGGCTTTGAAAAGTGATGTTGGTCTGTTGTGAATGAAACACGTATCTGATGCCTTTCAGGATTTCTCCATGCTCCCAAATGTGCCTTCTCCAGATAAACACGCTTACAATATTGTAGATGGTAGAGTTCTAACACGGGGCATTCTTAGTCATACACCACTCTTTCATCTTGTGTAAATCACTTAGCTGGTGGTCATCTTATGAACACAGGTTAGAACAATTCATTCTCTACACCTTGATTTTTCTGGCAATTGTGTTTATGTGACTGTTTCACCAAATACAAATGTCCCACTGAAAACACATGCAGCAAAGATTCTCCCATAGATATTGGACTATCCCTTAATGAATGTAGTCCCCATAAACGGAAAGAAATCCTACAAAAACCTTTCCTAATTCATGCATCCCTTGACATTAAAAGTTAACCTAAAAAGGATTTTTTAACGAGCTTTGCCAAAATAGCTTTTTTATTATGTATAAAAGGAGGCTGACTTTTCAAAAAATAAAAATGAAGAAAGAAGAAATAATGAAGGAAGACCAAAAACCAAAGGATGCTTAGTTATACAAATTACTTAATACAAAATTTGCTGCCTAAATACTATGTGATCTAATGTCTACCAACTATCACTAGAGCTGGTCAAAAAAATCCCAAAGCAATTCATTATTTTTTTTCCAAAATGTTTCCTTTTTTTCCTCCAAATTTTGAATTCAAAATTTCATCAACATTTTCAAATTCAGTTTGTTTTGATCAGATATTTAAATCATGCATATTTGTCACCTGGATATCATTGGCATTGTATGTGTGAAAAATAAATTGCAGAGCCATGTGATGGATGCAGTTGTCAGTCACTTTTTACTGTGTCACCTGCACTCTGCCCCCTCCTTTGGGACAGCTACTAACATTACTAGACTCTGAGCAGTCT